>NC_059093.1:6558528-7808528 GCF_020497125.1 Mauremys mutica
AATCTTGGGAAAGTGAGAGAAAGACCTACACCCTAGTTAGAGGGAGCTCACTTTGGACTTTGGTGATTTCTTGGCTTTTTTGAGGAAAGGGTTGAATTTTTCACGGCCTCCACCATCCCCTTACAGCCGCCCCTTCGCCACACCTGGTTCCAAGTGTCCCGGACAGGAAATCCATGGGACACAAATCAGATTTCACTTCAGAACCCAGAAGAGCCAAGTAGAAATCATTCTAGTGCCATTTACGGTGACTAGCCGAAGTAGAACCTCAACCCTTCTTAAAGGGGGGTCACTCAGCCAGAGGCACAAGGGGGTTCTGCTAGTTTAAGAATGAGAGGGATAAGACCTTAGGCCCTGGTTACAGGGCGGTCCTTTTACCTGGCGTGTCAAAGTGACCTGTGTCTAAATAAGGGTGGGGAAGGAGACCCAAACCCTCCTTACAGGGTGGTCCTTAAGCCAGGCGCATCCCAATGGGCCATTGCCAAAAGCGCTGAAAAGGAGGGACCTCCATTCCCTCGGTAGAGGGTGGTCCCTTTGCCCAGCAAGTGCCAGCGGCCCAAGACAAGCTAGAAAGGGGAGACCTGCACCCTTCTTACAGGGAGAGGTCTGTGGCACGGGGCATATTAAAGGCTACGTTCTAAATAGCAGAAAGCCAGAGAGACCTCGACCCTTCTTAAAGGGGGGTCACTCAGCCAGAGGCACAAAGAGGCTCTCCTAGTTCAAGAATGAGAGGGCTAAGACCTTACACCCTGGTTACAGGGCGGTCCTTTTGCCTGGCGTATCAAAGTGAGCTGTGGCTACATAAGCGTGGCGAAGGAGACCCAAACCCTCCTTACAGGGTGGTCTTTAAGCCAGGGCCATTTCAATGGGCCATTGCCAAGAGCGCTGAAAAGGAGAGACCCCCATTCCCTCGGTAGAGGGTGGTCTCTTTGCCCAGCAAGTGCCAGCGGCCCAAGACAAGCTAGAAAGGGGAGACCTGCACCCTTCTTAGGAGACCGCATTTCAATGGGCCATTGCCAAGAGCGCTGAAAAGGAGAGACCCCCATTCCCTCGGTAGAGGGTGGTCTCTTTGCCCAGCAAGTGCCAGCGGCCCAAGACAAGCTAGAAAGGGGAGACCTGCACCCTTCTTACAGGGAGAGGTCAGTGGCACGGGGCATATTAAAGGCTAGGTTCTAAATAGCAGAAAGCCAGAGAGACCTCGACCCTTCTTAAAGGGGGGTCACTCAGCCAGAGGCACAAAGAGGCTCTCCTAGTTCAAGAATGAGAGGGCTAAGACCTTACACCCTGGTTACAGGGCGGTCCTTTTGCCTGGCGTATCAAAGTGAGCTGTGGCTACATAAGCGTGGCGAAGGAGACCCAAACCCTCCTTACAGGGTGGTCCTTAAGCCAGGCGCATCCCAATGGGCCATTGCCAAAAGCGCTGAAAAGGAGAGACCTCCATTCCCTCGGTAGAGGGGGCTCTCTTTGGCCAGCCAGGGACTTTGGCATTAAAAGGGCCAACGCAGAGAGGAGAAAAGGGAAACAGACCCGATCCCTGAGTACAGGGCGGTCACCCTTTCTTTAGGAAAATAGTCCTCCTTTAAAGAAGGGGGGGAAGTCCCCAATGTGAAAAGATCTGGTAATGAACAGGTAAGGGAGGAGTCCCGCTGAGTCTCGCATTACCATTAAATCCTCCATCCCTCGGCAACACCCTTCCCGACTTACCTTCCTACCCCACCAAGAAAATTTCAACTTTGTGCCCCCTAACCTTGACCAAAACACAGTCCTGTTAGTAGGGTTAGGTGCACCCCCGTGCAAGTTCTGAATACCACGCCAAGAACCTACACCAGCTGAGCATGAGCACATTTCCAAAAGGACAGCCGCATCAATCACTTCAAACATAGCCCTAGGAATAGCCTCGTTCTGTCAGCAAAGAAACAAAAGGCCTGGAATTCAGACACAACTTACGGAGCTCTCCGAATCTGTACCCTTACAAATGCTACGTCCAGCAACGTCTTTCTTGTGCCGAATCAAACACGGGCTCAAAGCTGAGGTTGATTGGGCAGTGTAAATTGGGCAGGGCAAGAGGAGATGAGGAAGGATTGCATGGAAGTGAGGCTCTGAAAGGAGCCCGCTTCCTCACCTGTTCAGTTCCAGACTTTGTGAGATACGGAATTTGGGCCGATTTGTTGGCTCTCTGGGAAAGAAGGGTCGAATTTTTCACGGCCTCCACCATCCCCTTACAGCCGCCCCTTCGCCACACCGGGTTACACGTGACCCGGAGAAGAAATACACGGGTCACAAATAAGATTTCACCTCAAAGCTCAAAAAAGCCAAATAGAAATCATTCTTGGGGAATTTTCTGCGACTAACAGAACTGGAACCGCAACCCTTCTTAAAGGGGGGTCACTCAGCCACAGGCACAAAGAGGCTCTCCTAGTTTAAGAACGAGAGGGCTAAGACCTTACACCCTGGTTACAGGGCGGTCCTTTTGCCTGGCATGTGGCTACATAAGCGTGGCGAAGGAGACCCAAACCCTCCTTACAGGGTGGTCTTTAAGCCAGGGCCATTTCAATGGGCCATTGCCAAGAGCGCTGAAAAGGAGAGACCCCCATTCCCTCGGTAGAGGGTGGTCTCTTTGCCCAGCAAGTGCCAGCGGCCCAAGACAAGCTAGAAATGGGAGACCTGCACCCTTCTTACAGGGAGAGGTCATTGGCACAGGGCATTTTAAAGGCTAGGTCCTGAATAGTAGAAAGCCAGAGAGACCTCGACCCTTCTTAAAGGGGGGTCACTCAGCCAGAGGCACAAGGGGGTTCTGCTAGTTTAAGAATGAGAGGGATAAGACCTTAGGCCCTGGTTACAGGGCGGTCCTTTTGCCTGGCGTGTCCAAGTGATCTGTGGCTACATAAGCGTGGCGAAGGAGACCCAAACCCTCCTTACAGGGTGGTCCTTAAGCCGGGGCATTTCAATGGGCCATTGCCAAAAGCGCTGAAAAGGAGAGACCTCCATTCCCTCGGTAGAGGGTGGTCCCTTTGCCCAGCAAGTGCCAGCGGCCCAAGACAAGCTAGAAAGGGGAGACCCGCACCCTTCTTACAGGGAGAGGTCATGGCACGGGGCATGTTAAAGGCTAAGTCCTGAAGAGCCGAAATGCACAGAGACCTCAACCCTTCTTAAAGGGGGGTCACTCAGCCGCAGGTGCGCAATGGGCCCATAAAGCATTTCTCTTGGCAAGGAGCGGACCTTGATCTCCGTTTACGGAGAGGTCCTTTCCCCTGGTCCCTCCAGGGGGAGTAAGCCTAGGCGGACAAGTGTAAATGCCACAGGGAGGGCCATGTGTGCAATGTGTGTGTGGTTTTTGACTGGCCTTTTCTTCTCTTTTCCTGCAGTTTCTTTGGTGCTTCTGTCGTCGTCTTCATTTTGTCCTTTGAGTTGCTAGAAAGAGAGAGAAAGAGAGAGAGGTGAAGCGGGCTCAGTGGACACCACAATTCCAAGGTCAATGCAGATGAATTGGACAAGGTCCTCGCCCCTCCTTGAAATTACCCCAGTTCCTAGGCTTCGGCACCAATCCGTAGCAGAAGGCAGGAGAGCTTGCAGCAGAACTCAGGGCCATCCGGATGCAGAGTACGCTGGGCTTTGACTTGGCTGAGTGCGTGAGGAGGCCACGGGCACAGGGCAGCTACAAGGGCAAACCCTTAACTCTCTCAAGAGGCTGGTTTCTAGAACTAGCTTTCAAAGGGGAGTGTAATCTTGGGAAAGTGAGAGAAAGACCTACACCCTAGTTAGAGGGAGCTCACTTTGGACTTTGGTGATTTCTTGGCTTTTTTGAGGAAAGGGTTGAATTTTTCACGGCCTCCACCATCCCCTTACAGCCGCCCCTTCGCCACACCTGGTTCCAAGTGTCCCGGACAGGAAATCCATGGGACACAAATCAGATTTCACTTCAGAACCCAGAAGAGCCAAGTAGAAATCATTCTAGTGCCATTTACGGTGACTAGCCGAAGTAGAACCTCAACCCTTCTTAAAGGGGGGTCACTCAGCCAGAGGCACAAGGGGGTTCTGCTAGTTTAAGAATGAGAGGGATAAGACCTTAGGCCCTGGTTACAGGGCGGTCCTTTTACCTGGCGTGTCAAAGTGACCTGTGTCTAAATAAGGGTGGGGAAGGAGACCCAAACCCTCCTTACAGGGTGGTCCTTAAGCCAGGCGCATCCCAATGGGCCATTGCCAAAAGCGCTGAAAAGGAGGGACCTCCATTCCCTCGGTAGAGGGTGGTCCCTTTGCCCAGCAAGTGCCAGCGGCCCAAGACAAGCTAGAAAGGGGAGACCTGCACCCTTCTTACAGGGAGAGGTCAGTGGCACGGGGCATATTAAAGGCTACGTTCTAAATAGCAGAAAGCCAGAGAGACCTCGACCCTTCTTAAAGGGGGGTCACTCAGCCAGAGGCACAAAGAGGCTCTCCTAGTTCAAGAATGAGAGGGCTAAGACCTTACACCCTGGTTACAGGGCGGTCCTTTTGCCTGGCGTATCAAAGTGAGCTGTGGCTACATAAGCGTGGCGAAGGAGACCCAAACCCTCCTTACAGGGTGGTCTTTAAGCCAGGGCCATTTCAATGGGCCATTGCCAAGAGCGCTGAAAAGGAGAGACCCCCATTCCCTCGGTAGAGGGTGGTCTCTTTGCCCAGCAAGTGCCAGCGGCCCAAGACAAGCTAGAAATGGGAGACCTGCACCCTTCTTACAGGGAGAGGTCATTGGCACAGGGCATTTTAAAGGCTAGGTCCTGAATAGTAGAAAGCCAGAGAGACCTCGACCCTTCTTAAAGGGGGGTCACTCAGCCAGAGGCACAAGGGGGTTCTGCTAGTTCAAGAATGAGAGGGCTAAGACCTTACACCCTGGTTACAGGGCGGTCCTTTTGCCTGGCGTATCAAAGTGAGCTGTGGCTACATAAGCGTGGCGAAGGAGACCCAAACCCTCCTTACAGGGTGGTCCTTAAGCCAGGCGCATCCCAATGGGCCATTGCCAAAAGCGCTGAAAAGGAGAGACCTCCATTCCCTCGGTAGAGGGGGCTCTCTTTGGCCAGCCAGGGACTTTGGCATTAAAAGGGCCAACGCAGAGAGGAGAAAAGGGAAACAGACCCGATCCCTGAGTACAGGGCGGTCACCCTTTCTTTAGGAAAATAGTCCTCCTTTAAAGAAGGGGGGGAAAGTCCCCAATGTGAAAAGATCTGGTAATGAACAGGTAAGGGAGGAGTCCCGCTGAGTCTCGCATTACCATTAAATCCTCCATCCCTCGGCAACACCCTTCCCGACTTACCTTCCTACCCCACCAAGAAAATTTCAACTTTGTGCCCCCTAACCTTGACCAAAACACAGTCCTGTTAGTAGGGTTAGGTGCACCCCCGTGCAAGTTCTGAATACCACGCCAAGAACCTACACCAGCTGAGCATGAGCACATTTCCAAAAGGACAGCCGCATCAATCACTTCAAACATAGCCCTAGGAATAGCCTCGTTCTGTCAGCAAAGAAACAAAAGGCCTGGAATTCAGACACAACTTACGGAGCTCTCCGAATCTGTACCCTTACAAATGCTACGTCCAGCAACGTCTTTCTTGTGCCGAATCAAACACGGGCTCAAAGCTGAGGTTGATTGGGCAGTGTAAATTGGGCAGGGCAAGAGGAGATGAGGAAGGATTGCATGGAAGTGAGGCTCTGAAAGGAGCCCGCTTCCTCACCTGTTCAGTTCCAGACTTTGTGAGATACGGAATTTGGGCCGATTTGTTGGCTCTCTGGGAAAGAAGGGTCGAATTTTTCACGGCCTCCACCATCCCCTTACAGCCGCCCCTTCGCCACACCGGGTTACACGTGACCCGGAGAAGAAATACACGGGTCACAAATAAGATTTCACCTCAAAGCTCAAAAAAGCCAAATAGAAATCATTCTTGGGGAATTTTCTGCGACTAACAGAACTGGAACCGCAACCCTTCTTAAAGGGGGGTCACTCAGCCACAGGCACAAAGAGGCTCTCCTAGTTTAAGAACGAGAGGGCTAAGACCTTACACCCTGGTTACAGGGCGGTCCTTTTGCCTGGCATGTGGCTACATAAGCGTGGCGAAGGAGACCCAAACCCTCCTTACAGGGTGGTCTTTAAGCCAGGGCCATTTCAATGGGCCATTGCCAAGAGCGCTGAAAAGGAGAGACCCCCATTCCCTCGGTAGAGGGTGGTCTCTTTGCCCAGCAAGTGCCAGCGGCCCAAGACAAGCTAGAAATGGGAGACCTGCACCCTTCTTACAGGGAGAGGTCATTGGCACAGGGCATTTTAAAGGCTAGGTCCTGAATAGTAGAAAGCCAGAGAGACCTCGACCCTTCTTAAAGGGGGGTCACTCAGCCAGAGGCACAAGGGGGTTCTGCTAGTTTAAGAATGAGAGGGATAAGACCTTAGGCCCTGGTTACAGGGCGGTCCTTTTGCCTGGCGTGTCCAAGTGATCTGTGGCTACATAAGCGTGGCGAAGGAGACCCAAACCCTCCTTACAGGGTGGTCCTTAAGCCGGGGCATTTCAATGGGCCATTGCCAAAAGCGCTGAAAAGGAGAGACCTCCATTCCCTCGGTAGAGGGTGGTCCCTTTGCCCAGCAAGTGCCAGCGGCCCAAGAGAAGCTAGAAAGGGGAGACCCGCACCCTTCTTACAGGGAGAGGTCATGGCACGGGGTATGTTAAAGGCTAAGTCCTGAAGAGCCGAAATGCACAGAGACCTCAACCCTTCTTAAAGGGGGGTCACTCGTCACTCAGCCGCAGGTGCGCAATGGGCCCATAAAGCATTTCTCTTGGCAAGGAGCGGACCTTGATCTCCGTTTACGGAGAGGTCCTTTCCCCTGGTCCCTCCAGGGGGAGTAAGCCTAGGCGGACAAGTGTAAATGCCACAGGGAGGGCCATGTGTGCAATGTGTGTGTGGTTTTTGACTGGCCTTTTCTTCTCTTTTCCTGCAGTTTCTTTGGTGCTTCTGTCGTCGTCTTCATTTTGTCCTTTGAGTTGCTAGAAAGAGAGAGAAAGAGAGAGAGGTGAAGCGGGCTCAGTGGACACCACAATTCCAAGGTCAATGCAGATGAATTGGACAAGGTCCTCGCCCCTCCTTGAAATTACCCCAGTTCCTAGGCTTTGGCACCAATCCGTAGCAGAAGGCAGGAGAGCTTGCAGCAGAACTCAGGGCCATCCGGATGCAGAGTACGCTGGGCTTTGACTTGGCTGAGTGCGTGAGGAGGCCACGGGCACAGGGCAGCTACAAGGGCAAACCCTTAACTCTCTCAAGAGGCTGGTTTCTAGAACTAGCTTTCAAAGGGGAGTGTAATCTTGGGAAAGTGAGAGAAAGACCTACACCCTAGTTAGAGGGAGCTCACTTTGGACTTTGGTGATTTCTTGGCTTTTTTGAGGAAAGGGTTGAATTTTTCACGGCCTCCACCATCCCCTTACAGCCGCCCCTTCGCCACACCTGGTTCCAAGTGTCCCGGACAGGAAATCCATGGGACACAAATCAGATTTCACTTCAGAACCCAGAAGAGCCAAGTAGAAATCATTCTAGTGCCATTTACGGTGACTAGCCGAAGTAGAACCTCAACCCTTCTTAAAGGGGGGTCACTCAGCCAGAGGCACAAGGGGGTTCTGCTAGTTTAAGAATGAGAGGGATAAGACTTTAGGCCCTGGTTACAGGGCGGTCCTTTTACCTGGCGTGTCAAAGTGACCTGTGTCTAAATAAGGGTGGGGAAGGAGACCCAAACCCTCCTTACAGGGTGGTCCTTAAGCCAGGCGCATCCCAATGGGCCATTGCCAAAAGCGCTGAAAAGGAGGGACCTCCATTCCCTCGGTAGAGGGTGGTCCCTTTGCCCAGCAAGTGCCAGCGGCCCAAGACAAGCTAGAAAGGGGAGACCTGCACCCTTCTTACAGGGAGAGGTCAGTGGCACGGGGCATATTAAAGGCTACGTTCTAAATAGCAGAAAGCCAGAGAGACCTCGACCCTTCTTAAAGGGGGGTTACTCAGCCAGAGGCACAAAGAGGCTCTCCTAGTTCAAGAATGAGAGGACTAAGACCTTACACCCTGGTTACAGGGCGGTCCTTTTGCCTGGCGTATCAAAGTGAGCTGTGGCTACATAAGCGTGGCGAAGGAGACCCAAACCCTCCTTACAGGGTGGTCCTTAAGCCAGGCGCATCCCAATGGGCCATTGCCAAAAGCGCTGAAAAGGAGAGACCCCCATTCCCTCGGTAGAGGGTGGTCTCTTTGCCCAGCAAGTGCCAGCGGCCCAAGACAAGCTAGAAAGGGGAGACCTGCACCCTTCTTACAGGGAGAGATCATTGGCACAGGGCATTTTAAAGGCTAGGTCCTGAATAGTAGAAAGCCAGAGAGACCTCGACCCTTCTTAAAGGGGGGTCACTCAGCCAGAGGCACAAGGGGGTTCTGCTAGTTTAAGAATGAGAGGGATAAGACCTTAGGCCCTGGTTACAGGGCGGTCCTTTTGCCTGGCGTGTCCAAGTGATCTGTGGCTACATAAGCGTGGTGAAGGAGACCCAAACCCTCCTTACAGGGTGGTCCTTAAGCCAGGGGCATTTCAATGGGCCATTGCCAAAAGCGCTGAAAAGGAGAGACCTCCATTCCCTCGGTAGAGGGTGGTCCCTTTGCCCAGCAAGTGCCAGCGGCCCAAGACAAGCTAGAAAGGGGAGACCCGTACCCTTCTTACAGGGAGAGGTCATTGGCACGGGGCATGTTAAAGGCTAAGTCCTGAATAGCCGAAATGCACAGAGACCTCAACCCTTCTTAAAGGGGGGTCACTCAGCCGCAGGTGCGCAATGGGCCCATAAAGCATTTCTCTTGGCAAGGAGCGGACCTTGATCTCCGTTTACGGAGAGGTCCTTTCCCCTGGTCCCTCCAGGGGGATTAAGCCTAGGCGGACAAGTGTAAATGCCACAGGGAGGGCCATGTGTACAATGTGTGTGTGGTTTTTGACTGGCCTTTTCTTCTCTTTTCCTGCAGTTTCTTTGGTGCTTCTGTCGTCGTCTTCATTTTGTCCTTTGAGTTGCTAGAAAGAGAGAGAAAGAGAGAGAGGTGAAGCGGGCTCAGTGGACACCACAATTCCAAGGTCAATGCAGATGAATTGGACAAGGTCCTCGCCCCTCCTTGAAATTACCCCAGTTCCTAGGCTTCGGCACCAATCCGTAGCAGAAGGCAGGAGAGCTTGCAGCAGAACTCAGGGCCATCCGGATGCAGAGTACGCTGGGCTTTGACTTGGCTGAGTGCGTGAGGAGGCCACGGGCACAGGGCAGCTACAAGGGCAAACCCTTAACTCTCTCAAGAGGCTGGTTTCTAGAACTAGCTTTCAAAGGGGAGTGTAATCTTGGGAAAGTGAGAGAAAGACCTACACCCTAGTTAGAGGGAGCTCACTTTGGACTTTGGTGATTTCTTGGCTTTTTTGAGGAAAGGGTTGAATTTTTCACGGCCTCCACCATCCCCTTACAGCCGCCCCTTCGCCACACCTGGTTCCATGTGTCCCGGACAGGAAATCCATGGGACACAAATCAGATTTCACTTCAGAATCCAGAAGAGCCAAGTAGAAATCATTCTAGTGCCATTTACGGTGACTAGCCGAAGTAGAACCTCAACCCTTCTTAAAGGGGGGGTCACTCAGCCAGAGGCACAAGGGGGTTCTGCTAGTTTAAGAATGAGAGGGATAAGACCTTAGGCCCTGGTTACAGGGCGGTCCTTTTACCTGGCGTGTCAAAGTGACCTGTGTCTAAATAAGGGTGGGGAAGGAGACCCAAACCCTCCTTACAGGGTGGTCCTTAAGCCAGGCGCATCCCAATGGGCCATTGCCAAAAGCGCTGAAAAGGAGGGACCTCCATTCGCTCGGTAGAGGGTGGTCCCTTTGCCCAGCAAGTGCCAGCGGCCCAAGAAAAGCTAGAAAGGGGAGACCTGCACCCTTCTTACAGGGAGAGGTCAGTGGCACGGGGCATATTAAAGGCTAGGTTCTAAATAGCAGAAAGCCAGAGAGACCTCGACCCTTCTTAAAGGGGGGTCACTCAGCCACAGGCACAAAGAGGCTCTCCTAGTTCAAGAATGAGAGGGCTAAGACCTTACACCCTGGTTACAGGGCGGTCCTTTTGCCTGGCGTATCAAAGTGAGCTGTGGCTACATAAGCGTGGCGAAGGAGACCCAAACCCTCCTTACAGGGTGGTCCTTAAGCTAGGCGCATCCCAATGGGCCATTGCCAAAAGCACTGAAAAGGAGAGACCTCCATTCCCTCGGTAGAGGGGGCTCTCTTTGGCCAGCCAGGGACTTTGGCATTAAAAGGGCCAACGCAGAGAGGAGAAAAGGGAAACAGACCCGATCCCTGAGTACAGGGCGGTCACCCTTTCTTTAGGAAAATAGTCCTCCTTTAAAGAAGGGGGGGAAAGTCCCCAATGTGAAAAGATCTGGTAATGAACAGGTAAGGGAGGAGTCCCGCTGAGTCTCGCATTACCATTAAATCCTCCATCCCTCGGCAACACCCTTCCCGACTTACCTTCCTACCCCACCAAGAAAATTTCAACTTTGTGCCCCCTAACCTTGACCAAAACACAGTCCTGTTAGTAGGGTTAGGTGCACCCCCGTGCAAGTTCTGAATACCACGCCAAGAACCTACACCAGCTGAGCATGAGCACATTTCCAAAAGGACAGCCACATCAATCACGTCAAACATAGCCCTAGGAATAGCCTCGTTCTGTCAGCAAAGAAACAAAAGGCCTGGAATTCAGACACAACTTACGGAGCTCTCCGAATCTGTACCCTTACAAATGCTACGTCCAGCAACGTCTTTCTTGTGCCGAATCAAACACGGGCTCAAAGCTGAGGTTGATTGGGCAGTGTAAATTGGGCAGGGCAAGAGGAGATGAGGAAGGATTGCATGGAAGTGAGGCTCTGAAAGGAGCCCGCTTCCTCACCTGTTCAGTTCCAGACTTTGTGAGATACGGAATTTGGGCCGATTTGTTGGCTCTCTGGGAAAGAAGGGTTGAATTTTTCACGGCCTCCACCATCCCCTTACAGCCGCCCCTTCGCCACACCGGGTTACACGTGACCCGGAGAAGAAATACACGGGTCACAAATAAGATTTCACCTCAAAGCTCAAAAAAGCCAAATAGAAATCATTCTTGGGGAATTTTCTGCGACTAACAGAACTGGAACCGCAACCCTTCTTAAAGGGGGGTCACTCAGCCACAGGCACAAAGAGGCTCTCCTAGTTTAAGAACGAGAGGGCTAAGACCTTACACCCTGGTTACAGGGCGGTCCTTTTGCCTGGCATGTGGCTACATAAGCGTGGCGAAGGAGACCCAAACCCTCCTTACAGGGTGGTCTTTAAGCCAGGGCCATTTCAATGGGCCATTGCCAAGAGCGCTGAAAAGGAGAGACCCCCATTCCCTCGGTAGAGGGTGGTCTCTTTGCCCAGCAAGTGCCAGCGGCCCAAGACAAGCTAGAAATGGGAGACCTGCACCCTTCTTACAGGGAGAGGTCATTGGCACAGGGCATTTTAAAGGCTAGGTCCTGAATAGTAGAAAGCCAGAGAGACCTCGACCCTTCTTAAAGGGGGGTCACTCAGCCAGAGGCACAAGGGGGTTCTGCTAGTTTAAGAATGAGAGGGATAAGACCTTAGGCCCCGGTTACAGGGCGGTCCTTTTGCCTGGCGTGTCCAAGTGATCTGTGGCTACATAAGCGTGGCGAAGGAGACCCAAACCCTCCTCACAGGGTGGTCCTTAAGCCGGGGCATTTCAATGGGCCATTGCCAAAAGCGCTGAAAAGGAGAGACCTCCATTCCCTCGGTAGAGGGTGGTCCCTTTGCCCAGCAAGTGCCAGCGGCCCAAGACAAGCTAGAAAGGGGAGACCCGCACCCTTCTTACAGGGAGAGGTCATGGCACGGGGCATGTTAAAGGCTAAGTCCTGAAGAGCCGAAATGCACAGAGACCTCAACCCTTCTTAAAGGGGGGTCACTCAGCCGCAGGTGCGCAATGGGCCCATAAAGCATTTCTCTTGGCAAGGAGCGGACCTTGATCTCCGTTTACGGAGAGGTCCTTTCCCCTGGTCCCTCCAGGGGGAGTAAGCCTAGGCGGACAAGTGTAAATGCCACAGGGAGGGCCATGTGTGCAATGTGTGTGTGGTTTTTGACTGGCCTTTTCTTCTCTTTTCCTGCAGTTTCTTTGGTGCTTCTGTCATCGTCTTCATTTTGTCCTTTGAGTTGCTAGAAAGAGAGAGAAAGAGAGAGAGGTGAAGCGGGCTCAGTGGACACCACAATTCCAAGGTCAATGCAGATGAATTGGACAAGGTCCTCGCCCCTCCTTGAAATTACCCCAGTTCCTAGGCTTCGGCACCAATCCGTAGCAGAAGGCAGGAGAGCTTGCAGCAGAACTCAGGGCCATCCGGATGCAGAGTACGCTGGGCTTTGACTTGGCTGAGTGCGTGAGGAGGCCACGGGCACAGGGCAGCTACAAGGGCAAACCCTTAACTCTCTCAAGAGGCTGGTTTCTAGAACTAGCTTTCAAAGGGGAGTGTAATCTTGGGAAAGTGAGAGAAAGACCTACACCCTAGTTAGAGGGAGCTCACTTTGGACTTTGGTGATTTCTTGGCTTTTTTGAGGAAAGGGTTGAATTTTTCACGGCCTCCACCATCCCCTTACAGCCGCCCCTTCGCCACACCTGGTTCCATGTGTCCCGGACAGGAAATCCATGGGACACAAATCAGATTTCACTTCAGAACCCAGAAGAGCCAAGTAGAAATCATTCTAGTGCCATTTACGGTGACTAGCCGAAGTAGAACCTCAACCCTTCTTAAAGGGGGGTCACTCAGCCAGAGGCACAAGGGGGTTTCTGCTAGTTTAAGAATGAGAGGGATAAGACTTTAGGCCCTGGTTACAGGGCGGTCCTTTTACCTGGCGTGTCAAAGTGACCTGTGTCTAAATAAGGGTGGGGAAGGAGACCCAAACCCTCCTTACAGGGTGGTCCTTAAGCCAGGCGCATCCCAATGGGCCATTGCCAAAAGCGCTGAAAAGGAGGGACCTCCATTCCCTCGGTAGAGGGTGGTCCCTTTGCCCAGCAAGTGCCAGCGGCCCAAGACAAGCTAGAAAGGGGAGACCTGCACCCTTCTTACAGGGAGAGGTCAGTGGTACGGGGCATATTAAAGGCTACGTTCTAAATAGCAGAAAGCCAGAGAGACCTCGACCCTTCTTAAAGGGGGGTTACTCAGCCAGAGGCACAAAGAGGCTCTCCTAGTTCAAGAATGAGAGGGCTAAGACCTTACACCCTGGTTACAGGGCGGTCCTTTTGCCTGGCGTATCAAAGTGAGCTGTGGCTACATAAGCGTGGCGAAGGAGACCCAAACCCTCCTTACAGGGTGGTCCTTAAGCCAGGCGCATCCCAATGGGCCATTGCCAAAAGCGCTGAAAAGGAGAGACCCCCATTCCCTCGGTAGAGGGTGGTCTCTTTGCCCAGCAAGTGCCAGCGGCCCAAGACAAGCTAGAAAGGGGAGACCTGCACCCTTCTTACAGGGAGAGATCATTGGCACAGGGCATTTTAAAGGCTAGGTCCTGAATAGTAGAAAGCCAGAGAGACCTCGACCCTTCTTAAAGGGGGGTCACTAAGCCAGAGGCACAAGGGGGTTCTGCTAGTTTAAGAATGAGAGGGATAAGACCTTAGGCCCCGGTTACAGGGCGGTCCTTTTGCCTGGCGTGTCCAAGTGATCTGTGGCTACATAAGCGTGGTGAAGGAGACCCAAACCCTCCTTACAGGGTGGTCCTTAAGCCAGGGGCATTTCAATGGGCCATTGCCAAAAGCGCTGAAAAGGAGAGACCTCCATTCCCTCGGTAGAGGGTGGTCCCTTTGCCCAGCAAGTGCCAGCGGCCCAAGACAAGCTAGAAAGGGGAGACCCGTACCCTTCTTACAGGGAGAGGTCAGTGGCACGGGGCATGTTAAAGGCTAAGTCCTGAAGAGCCGAAATGCACAGAGACCTAAACCCTTCTTAAAGGGGGGTCACTCAGCCGCAGGTGCGCAATGGGCCCATAAAGCATTTCTCTTGGCAAGGAGCGGACCTTGATCTCCGTTTACGGAGAGGTCCTTTCCCCTGGTCCCTCCAGGGGGATTAAGCCTAGGCGGACAAGTGTAAATGCCACAGGGAGGGCCATGTGTGCAATGTGTGTGTGGTTTTTGACTGGCCTTTTCTTCTCTTTTCCTGCAGTTTCTTTGGTGCTTCTGTCGTCGTCTTCATTTTGTCCTTTGAGTTGCTAGAAAGAGAGAGAGGTGAAGCGGGCTCAGTGGACACCACAATTCCAAGGTCAATGCAGATGAATTGGACAAGGTCCTCGCCCCTCCTTGAAATTACCCCAGTTCCTAGGCTTCGGCACCAATCCGTAGCAGAAGGCAGGAGAGCTTGCAGCAGAACTCAGGGCCATCCGGATGCAGAGTACGCTGGGCTTTGACTTGGCTGAGTGCGTGAGGAGGCCACGGGCACAGGGCAGCTACAAGGGCAAACCCTTAACTCTCTCAAGAGGCTGGTTTCTAGAACTAGCTTTCAAAGGGGAGTGTAATCTTGGGAAAGTGAGAGAAAGACCTACACCCTAGTTAGAGGGAGCTCACTTTGGACTTTGGTGATTTCTTGGCTTTTTTGAGGAAAGGGTTGAATTTTTCACGGCCTCCACCATCCCCTTACAGCCGCCCCTTCGCCACACCTGGTTCCATGTGTCCCGGACAGGAAATCCATGGGACACAAATCAGATTTCACTTCAGAACCCAGAAGAGCCAAGTAGAAATCATTCTAGTGCCATTTACGGTGACTAGCCGAAGTAGAACCTCAACCCTTCTTAAAGGGGGGTCACTCAGCCAGAGGCACAAGGGGGTTCTGCTAGTTTAAGAATGAGAGGGATAAGACCTTAGGCCCTGGTTACAGGGCGGTCCTTTTACCTGGCGTGTCAAAGTGACCTGTGTCTAAATAAGGGTGGGGAAGGAGACCCAAACCCTCCTTACAGGGTGGTCCTTAAGCCAGGCGCATCCCAATGGGCCATTGCCAAAAGCGCTGAAAAGGAGGGACCTCCATTCCCTCGGTAGAGGGTGGTCCCTTTGCCCAGCAAGTGCCAGCGGCCCAAGACAAGCTAGAAAGGGGAGACCTGCACCCTTCTTACAGGGAGAGGTCAGTGGCACGGGTCATATTAAAGGCTAGGTTCTAAATAGCAGAAAGCCAGAGAGACCTCGACCCTTCTTAAAGGGGGGTCACTCAGCCAGAGGCACAAAGAGGCTCTCCTAGTTCAAGAATGAGAGGGCTAAGACCTTACACCCTGGTTACAGGGCGGTCCTTTTGCCTGGCGTATCAAAGTGAGCTGTGGCTACATAAGCGTGGCGAAGGAGACCCAAACCCTCCTTACAGGGTGGTCCTTAAGCCAGGCGCATCCCAATGGGCCATTGCCAAAAGCGCTGAAAAGGAGAGACCTCCATTCCCTCGGTAGAGGGGGCTCTCTTTGGCCAGCCAGGGACTTTGGCATTAAAAGGGCCAACGCAGAGAGGAGAAAAGGGAAACAGACCCGATCCCTGAGTACAGGGCGGTCACCCTTTCTTTAGGAAAATAGTCCTCCTTTAAAGAAGGGGGGGAAAGTCCCCAATGTGAAAAGATCTGGTAATGAACAGGTAAGGGAGGAGTCCCGCTGAGTCTCGCATTACCATTAAATCCTCCATCCCTCGGCAACACCCTTCCCGACTTACCTTCCTACCCCACCAAGAAAATTTCAACTTTGTGCCCCCTAACCTTGACCAAAACACAGTCCTGTTAGTAGGGTTAGGTGCACCCCCGTGCAAGTTCTGAATACCACGCCAAGAACCTACACCAGCTGAGCATGAGCACATTTCCAAAAGGACAGCCACATCAATCACGTCAAACATAGCCCTAGGAATAGCCTCGTTCTGTCAGCAAAGAAACAAAAGGCCTGGAATTCAGACACAACTTACGGAGCTCTCCGAATCTGTACCCTTACAAATGCTACGTCCAGCAACGTCTTTCTTGTGCCGAATCAAACACGGGCTCAAAGCTGAGGTTGATTGGGCAGTGTAAATTGGGCAGGGCAAGAGGAGATGAGGAAGGATTGCATGGAAGTGAGGCTCTGAAAGGAGCCCGCTTCCTCACCTGTTCAGTTCCAGACTTTGTGAGATACGGAATTTGGGCCGATTTGTTGGCTCTCTGGGAAAGAAGGGTCGAATTTTTCACGGCCTCCACCATCCCCTTACAGCCGCCCCTTCGCCACACCGGGTTACACGTGACCCGGAGAAGAAATACACGGGTCACAAATAAGATTTCACCTCAAAGCTCAAAAAAGCCAAATAGAAATCATTCTTGGGGAATTTTCTGCGACTAACAGAACTGGAACCGCAACCCTTCTTAAAGGGGGGTCACTCAGCCACAGGCACAAAGAGGCTCTCCTAGTTTAAGAACGAGAGGGCTAAGACCTTACACCCTGGTTACAGGGCGGTCCTTTTGCCTGGCATGTGGCTACATAAGCGTGGCGAAGGAGACCCAAACCCTCCTTACAGGGTGGTCTTTAAGCCAGGGCCATTTCAATGGGCCATTGCCAAGAGCGCTGAAAAGGAGAGACCCCCATTCCCTCGGTAGAGGGTGGTCTCTTTGCCCAGCAAGTGCCAGCGGCCCAAGACAAGCTAGAAAGGGGAGACCTGCACCCTTCTTACAGGGAGAGATCATTGGCACAGGGCATTTTAAAGGCTAGGTCCTGAATAGTAGAAAGCCAGAGAGACCTCGACCCTTCTTAAAGGGGGGTCACTCAGCCAGAGGCACAAGGGGGTTCTGCTAGTTTAAGAATGAGAGGGATAAGACCTTAGGCCCCGGTTACAGGGCGGTCCTTTTGCCTGGCGTGTCCAAGTGATCTGTGGCTACATAAGCGTGGCGAAGGAGACCCAAACCCTCCTTACAGGGTGGTCCTTAAGCCAGGGGCATTTCAATGGGCCATTGCCAAAAGCGCTGAAAAGGAGAGACCTCCATTCCCTCGGTAGAGGGTGGTCCCTTTGCCCAGCAAGTGCCAGCGGCCCAAGACAAGCTAGAAAGGGGAGACCCGCACCCTTCTTACAGGGAGAGGTCAGTGGCACGGGGCATGTTAAAGGCTAAGTCCTGTAGAGCCGAAATGCACAGAGACCTCAACCCTTCTTAAAGGGGGGTCACTCAGCCGCAGGTGCGCATTGGGCCCATAAAGCATTTCTCTTGGCAAGGAGCGGACCTTGATCTCCGTTTACGGAGAGGTCCTTTCCCCTGGTCCCTCCAGGGGGATTAAGCCTAGGCGGACAAGTGTAAATGCCACAGGGAGGGCCATGTGTGCAATGTGTGTGTGGTTTTTGACTGGCCTTTTCTTCTCTTTTCCTGCAGTTTCTTTGGTGCTTCTGTCGTCGTCTTCATTTTGTCCTTTGAGTTGCTAGAAAGAGAGAGAAAGAGAGAGAGGTGAAGCGGGCTCAGTGGACACCACAATTCCAAGGTCAATGCAGATGAATTGGACAAGGTCCTCGCCCCTCCTTGAAATTACCCCAGTTCCTAGGCTTCGGCACCAATCCGTAGCAGAAGGCAGGAGAGCTTGCAGCAGAACTCAGGGCCATCCGGATGCAGAGTACGCTGGGCTTTGACTTGGCTGAGTGCGTGAGGAGGCCACGGGCACAGGGCAGCTACAAGGGCAAACCCTTAACTCTCTCAAGAGGCTGGTTTCTAGAACTAGCTTTCAAAGGGGAGTGTAATCTTGGGAAAGTGAGAGAAAGACCTACACCCTAGTTAGAGGGAGCTCACTTTGGACTTTGGTGATTTCTTGGCTTTTTTGAGGAAAGGGTTGAATTTTTCACGGCCTCCACCATCCCCTTACAGCCGCCCCTTCGCCACACCTGGTTCCATGTGTCCCGGACAGGAAATCCATGGGACACAAATCAGATTTCACTTCAGAACCCAGAAGAGCCAAGTAGAAATCATTCTAGTGCCATTTACGGTGACTAGCCGAAGTAGAACCTCAACCCTTCTTAAAGGGGGGTCACTCAGCCAGAGGCACAAGGGGGTTCTGCTAGTTTAAGAATGAGAGGGATAAGACCTTAGGCCCTGGTTACAGGGCGGTCCTTTTACCTGGCGTGTCAAAGTGACCTGTGTCTAAATAAGGGTGGGGAAGGAGACCCAAACCCTCCTTACAGGGTGGTCCTTAAGCCAGGCGCATCCCAATGGGCCATTGCCAAAAGCGCTGAAAAGGAGGGACCTCCATTCCCTCGGTAGAGGGTGGTCCCTTTGCCCAGCAAGTGCCAGCGGCCCAAGACAAGCTAGAAAGGGGAGACCTGCACCCTTCTTACAGGGAGAGGTCAGTGGCACGGGGCATATTAAAGGCTAGGTTCTAAATAGCAGAAAGCCAGAGAGACCTCGACCCTTCTTAAAGGGGGGTCACTCAGCCACAGGCACAAAGAGGCTCTCCTAGTTCAAGAATGAGAGGGCTAAGACCTTACACCCTGGTTACAGGGCGGTCCTTTTGCCTGGCGTATCAAAGTGAGCTGTGGCTACATAAGCGTGGCGAAGGAGACCCAAACCCTCCTTACAGGGTGGTCCTTAAGCCAGGCGCATCCCAATGGGCCATTGCCAAAAGCGCTGAAAAGGAGAGACCTCCATTCCCTCGGTAGAGGGGGCTCTCTTTGGCCAGCCAGGGACTTTGGCATTAAAAGGGCCAACGCAGAGAGGAGAAAAGGGAAACAGACCCGATCCCTGAGTACAGGGCGGTCACCCTTTCTTTAGGAAAATAGTCCTCCTTTAAAGAAAGGGGGGAAAGTCCCCAATGTGAAAAGATCTGGTAATGAACAGGTAAGGGAGGAGTCCCGCTGAGTCTCGCATTACCATTAAATCCTCCATCCCTCGGCAACACCCTTCCCGACTTACCTTCCTACCCCACCAAGAAAATTTCAACTTTGTGCCCCCTAACCTTGACCAAAACACAGTCCTGTTAGTAGGGTTAGGTGCACCCCCGTGCAAGTTCTGAATACCACGCCAAGAACCTACACCAGCTGAGCATGAGCACATTTCCAAAAGGACAGCTGCATCAATCACTTCAAACATAGCCCTAGGAATAGCCTCGTTCTGTCAGCAAAGAAACAAAAGGCCTGGAATTCAGACACAACTTACGGAGCTCTCCGAATCTGTACCCTTACAAATGCTACGTCCAGCAACGTCTTTCTTGTGCCGAATCAAACACGGGCTCAAAGCTGAGGTTGATTGGGCAGTGTAAATTGGGCAGGGCAAGAGGAGATGAGGAAGGATTGCATGGAAATGAGGCTCTGAAAGGAGCCCGCTTCCTCACCTGTTCAGTTCCAGACTTTGTGAGATACGGAATTTGGGCCGATTTGTTGGCTCTCTGGGAAAGAAGGGTCGAATTTTTCACGGCCTCCACCATCCCCTTACAGCCGCCCCTTCGCCACACCGGGTTACACGTGACCCGGAGAAGAAATACACGGGTCACAAATAAGATTTCACCTCAAAGCTCAAAAAAGCCAAATAGAAATCATTCTTGGGGAATTTTCTGCGACTAACAGAACTGGAACCGCAACCCTTCTTAAAGGGGGGTCACTCAGCCACAGGCACAAAGAGGCTCTCCTAGTTTAAGAACGAGAGGGCTAAGACCTTACACCCTGGTTACAGGGCGGTCCTTTTGCCTGGCATGTGGCTACATAAGCGTGGCGAAGGAGACCCAAACCCTCCTTACAGGGTGGTCTTTAAGCCAGGGCCATTTCAATGGGCCATTGCCAAGAGCGCTGAAAAGGAGAGACCCCCATTCCCTCGGTAGAGGGTGGTCTCTTTGCCCAGCAAGTGCCAGCGGCCCAAGACAAGCTAGAAAGGGGAGACCTGCACCCTTCTTACAGGGAGAGGTCATTGGCACGGGGCATGTTAAAGGCTAAGTCCTGAAGAGCCGAAATGCACAGAGACCTCAACCCTTCTTAAAGGGGGGTCACTCAGCCGCAGGTGCGCAATGGGCCCATAAAGCATTTCTCTTGGCAAGGAGCGGACCTTGATCTCCGTTTACGGAGAGGTCCTTTCCCCTGGTCCCTCCAGGGGGGTTAAGCCTAGGCGGACAAGTTTAAATGCCACAGGGAGGGCCATGTGTGCAATGTGTGTGTGGTTTTTGACTGGCCTTTTCTTCTCTTTTCCTGCAGTTTCTTTGGTGCTTCTGTCGTCGTCTTCATTTTGTCCTTTGAGTTGCTAGAAAGAGAGAGAAAGAGAGAGAGGTGAAGCGGGCTCAGTGGACACCACAATTTCAAGGTCAATGCAGATGAAATGGACAAGGTCCTCGCCCCTCCTTGAAATTACCCCAGTTCCTAGGCTTCGGCACCAATCCGTAGCAGAAGGCAGGAGAGCTTGCAGCAGAACTCAGGGCCATCCGGATGCAGAGTATGCTGGGCTTTGACTTGGCTGAGTGCGTGAGGAGGCCACGGGCACAGGGCAGCTACAAGGGCAAACCCTTAACTCTCTCAAGAGGCTGGTTTCTAGAACTAGCTTTCAAAGGGGAGTGTAATCTTGGGAAAGTGAGAGAAAGACCTACACCCTAGTTAGAGGGAGCTCACTTTGGACTTTGGTGATTTCTTGGCTTTTTTGAGGAAAGGGTTGAATTTTTCACGGCCTCCACCATCCCCTTACAGCCGCCCCTTCGCCACACCTGGTTCCATGTGTCCCGGACAGGAAATCCATGGGACACAAATCAGATTTCACTTCAGAACCCAGAAGAGCCAAGTAGAAATCATTCTAGTGCCATTTACGGTGACTAGCCGAAGTAGAACCTCAACCCTTCTTAAAGGGGGGTCACTCAGCCAGAGGCACAAGGGGGTTCTGCTAGTTTAAGAATGAGAGGGATAAGACCTTAGGCCCTGGTTACAGGGCGGTCCTTTTACCTGGCGTGTCAAAGTGACCTGTGTCTAAATAAGGGTGGGGAAGGAGACCCAAACCCTCCTTACAGGGTGGTCCTTAAGCCAGGCGCATCCCAATGGGCCATTGCCAAAAGCGCTGAAAAGGAGGGACCTCCATTCCCTCGGTAGAGGGTGGTCCCTTTGCCCAGCAAGTGCCAGCGGCCCAAGACAAGCTAGAAAGGGGAGACCTGCACCCTTCTTACAGGGAGAGGTCATCGGCACAGGGTATTTTAAAGGCTAGGTCCTGAATAGTAGAAAGCCAGAGAGACCTCGACCCTTCTTAAAGGGGGGTCACTCAGCCAGAGGCACAAGGGGGTTCTGCTAGTTTAAGAATGAGAGGGATAAGACCTTAGGCCCTGGTTACAGGGCGGTCCTTTTGCCTGGCATGTCAAAGTGACTTGTGGCTACATAAGCATGGCGAAGGAGACCCAAAGCCTCCTTACAGGGTGGTTTTTAAGCCAGGGCCATTTCAATGGGCCATTGCCAAGAGCGCTGAAAAGGAGAGACCTCTATTCCCTCGGTAGAGGGTGGTCTCTTTGCCCAGCAAGTGCCAGCGGCCCAAGACAAGCTAGAAAGGGGAGACCCGCACCCTTCTTACAGCGAGAGGTCAGTGGCACGGGGCGTGTTAAAGGCTAAGTCCTGAAGAGCCGAAATGCACAGAGACCTCAACCCTTCTTAAAGGGGGGTCACTCAGCCACAGGTGCGCAATGGGCCCATAAAGGATTTCTCTTGGTAAGGAGCGGACCTTGATCTCCGTTTACGGAGAGGTCGTTTCCCCTAGTCCCTCCAGGGGGATTAAGCCTAGGTGGACAAGTGTAAATGCCACAGGGAGGGCCATGTGTGCAATGTGTGTGTGGTTTTTGACTGGCCTTTTCTTCTCTTGGAGTTTTTTTTTCTTCTGTTGTCATCTTCTTTTTTTCCTTTGAGTTGCTAGAAAGAGGTAGAAAGAGAGTGAGGTGAAGCGGGCTCAGTGGCACCACGATTCCAAGGTCAATTCTGATTAAATGGATAAGGTCCTCTCCCCTCCTTGAAATCACCCCAATTCCTAGGTTTCGGCACTAATCCGTAGCAGAAGGCAGGAGAGCTTGTACGAAAATTTAGCTCCTTCTGTCCTGTAATCAGGAAATGCCTAAGAGATTTCCTACTCTGTTCCTCTTTTCCTGTCAGGTCAGGGCTTCACAGGTATTTCGCATCTAGGGCTTCATGGGCAGTCAGTACAACATGCCTTTGATGTTGCACACCGAATTCTTCTTGTCTATTTAGTGGAACCGTTTCCCCCTTTTTGCACCCATGGAGCCCATGCTGCCTAAGTGGTTTTCCTGCCTAGCTGCTTCTGTCCAATCAGCTCATGTCATTTCTGTTTTTTTCTGCCCTGTGCTTCCTGCTCTGTCAGCATGAGCTGTCTCTGAGCTTTCCCGCTCAGCACCACGTGCCTTGTCAGCACGAGCCATTGCTTGGGTTTCCCAGCCAGCCCCTACTACACATCTAGAGCGAGCCAGCTCTTGTGTTTTCCCGCCCATCACCTTTTTCCCAGGCAGCGCAACCTATTTTCAGACTCTCCCCCCAGTGCCTACAGCCCAGTCAGCCTGAGTGCTCAGTGGTTTTCCCCACCCAGTGCCTCCTGCCCAGTCAGTGTGAGCTGCCTCTGGGCTTTCCCGCCCAACACCTGCTGCCTCATCAGCATGAATTCCCTCTGGGCTTTTCTGCCCAGTACCTTCTGCTCTGCCTGCGCAAGCCACCCATGGGCTTCTCAAACCGAGCCCCTCCTGCCCAGTCTGCTTGACCCACCTTCGGGTTTTTCCCCCAGTGCCTAAAGCCCAGTCAGCAGGAGCCAGCTCTGGGCTTTCCCACTCTGAACCTCTGCCTGTCAGTGTGAACCGCCTCTGGACTTTCCCGCCCAGCGCCTTCCGCATAGCCAGGGCAGACCGCCTGAGAGCTTTCCCGCCCAATGCCTCCTACCCAGTCAGTGCCAGACGTCTCTGGGCTTTCCCGCCCAGCGCCTCCTGCCCATTCAGTGTGAGACACCTCTGGGCTTTCCTGTTCAGCACCTCTGCCCAGTCAGCGTGAACTCCCTTCAGGCTTCTCCCTCCCAGTGCCTCCTGCCCAGTCAGCATAAGCCACCTCTGGGCTTTCCCGCTTTGCCTGTCAGCGTGAGCTTTCCCACCCAGCGCCTTCTGCATAGCCAGGGAAGACCGCCTCAGGGCTTTCCCACCCAGCACCCCCTGCCCAGTCAGCACAAAGCGCTGCAGGGGCTTTTCTGCGCCTACAGGCATCTCCCGCCCGTTGACTTCTGCCCAGTCAGCGTGATCCACCTCTGGGTTTTCCGACCCAGCACCTCTTGGCCAGTCAGCGCAGGGCTCCTGACAGCTTTCCCGCCCAGCGCCTCCTACCCAGTCAGCATGAGACACCTCAGTGGTTTTCCCGCCCAGCATCTCCTACCCAGTCAGCGTGAGACACCTCAGTGGTTTTCCTGCCCAGCACCTCCTGCCCAGTCAGCGTGAGCTGCCTCAGTGGTTTTCCCACCCAGCCCCTCCTGCCCAGTCAGCGTGAGCCACCTCAGTGGTTTTCCCACCCAGCCCCTCCTGCCCAGTCAGCGTGAGACACCTCAGTGATTTTCCCACCCAGCCCCTCCTGCCCAGTCAGCGTGAGCTGCCTCAGTGGTTTTCCCACCCAGCCCCTCCTACCCAGTCAGCGTGAGCCACCTCAGTGGTTTTCCCGCCCAGCATCTCCTGCCCAGTCAGCGTGAGCCACCTCAGTGGTTTTCCCGCCCAGCCCCTCCTACCCAGTCAGCGTGAGCCACCTCAGTGGTTTTCCCGCCCAGCCCCTCCTACCCAGTCAGCGTGAGCTGCCTCAGTGGTTTTCCCACCCAGCGCCTCCTTCCCAGTCAGCGTGAGCCACCTCAGTGGTTTTCCCGCCCAGCGCCTCCTTCCCAGTCAGCGTGAGCCACCTCAGTGGTTTTCCCGCCCAGCATCTCCTGCCCAGTCAGCGTGAGACACCTCAGTGGTTTTCCCGCCCAGCGCCTCCTTCCCAGTCAGCATGAGCCACCTCAGTGGTTTTCCTGCCCAGCATCTCCTGCCCAGTCAGCGTGAGCCACCTCAGTGGTTTTCCCGCCCAGCACCTCCTTCCCAGTCAGCGTGAGCCACCTCAGTGGTTTTCCCGCCCAGCGCCTTTTGGCCAGTCAGTGCAGGGCTCCTGACAGCTTTCCTGCCCAGCGCCTCCTATCCAGTCAGCGTGAGCCACCTCAGTGGTTTTCCCGCCCAGCCCCTCCTACCCAGTCAGCGTGAGCTGCCTCAGTGGTTTTCCCACCCAGCACCTCCTACCCAGTCAGCGTGAGCCACCTCAGTGGTTTTCCCGCCCAGCGCCTCCTTCCCAGTCAGCGTGAGACACCTCAGTGGTTTTCCCGCCCAGCGCCTCCTTCCCAGTCAGCGTGAGACACCTCAGTGGTTTTCCCGCCCAGCGCCTCCTTCCCAGTCAGCGTGAGCCACCTCAGTGGTTTTCCCGCCCAGCGCCTCCTCCCTAGTCAGCGTGAACAACCTGATGTCCCTGTTCAGCACATCAGCCCAGTCAGTGCGAACTGCTTCCAGCGTCTCCTGCCCAGAGCCTCCCGCTCAGCCAATGCAGGGCACCTGAGGGCTTTCCCACCCAATGACTCCTGCCCAGTCAGCGCGAGCCGCCTCTGGGCTTTCCCACCCAGCACCTCTTGGCCAGTCAGTGCAGGGCTTCTGACAGCTTTCCCGCCCAGCGCCTCTGCCCAGTCAGTACAAACCTCCTCAGTGGTTACCCCAGCCTGTTGCTTCTGCCCAGTCAGCACGAACCACCTCTGGGCTTTCCTGTCCAGCCTCTCCTGCCCAGTCAGCATGAGCTGCCTCCAGGCTTCTCCTGCCAAGCCCCTCCTACCCAGTCAGCGTGAGCCACCTCAGTGGTTTTCCCGCCCAGCCCCTCCTACCCAGTCAGCGTGAGCCACCTCAGTGGTTTTCCCGCCCAGCCCCTCCTACCCAGTCAGCGTGAGCCACCTGTGGGCTTTCCTGTTCAGCGCCTCTGCCCAGTCAGTGTGAACTGCTGCCAGGCTTCTCCTGCCCAGTGACTCCTGTCCTGTTAGCACAAGCCGCCTCTGGACTTTCCCTTTCCTCTTGCCCATCCCACCCAGCCCTTCTGGAGGTGGCTCAGTGTGAACCACGTCCAGGCTTCTCCCGCTCAGCACCTCCTGTCCAGTCAGTTCAAGCCATCTCTGGTTTTTCCCACCCAGCCCCTGCTGCCCTGTCAGCATGAGCTGTGTCTGGGCTCTCCCACCCAGATCATATCTAAAATATGATTCTCGTAGGAGCAGAGGCTGGGGTTCTCTAGGCTTTCTCCAACACTAGGGAGATAGGAAATAAACAGTAATAATCTTCAGTCACCCCCGCTACTGGGGAGGAATTGGGGTCACCCCTACAAGATGGGGGAAAGCGTGTAGGAAATGAAGGGCACTTGCATCCCCAGTGCTCACACAGGAGAGGACACATAGGGTCTCTGTCAATGATGAGGAGAGAGGGGAGGCTCTCCTCACTGCTAGGGGGCAGAGGGAAGGAATATGGGGGGTCTCCCCTGCAGTACTAAGGGGATAAGGAGGGTTGCTTAGGGGTTTTGAAGCTGCAGTCCCCTGGGGCAGTGATGAGCTCCCAAAATCATAGATTATTAGGGTTGAAAGGGACCTCAGGAGATCATCTAGTCTAACCCCCTGCTCAAAGCAGGACCAGTCCCCAAATGGTCCCCTTAAGGATTGAACTCACAACCCTAGATTTAGCAGCCCAATGCTCAAACCACTGAGCTATCCCTGCTTCTACCACCCTGGCCCTTTAAATAGCTGCTGGAGCCCTGCAGCCCTACCCCAGGGCTCCAGCAGTGGGGCTCTGGTGGCAGTTTAAAGTGCCTGGGGCTCCAGCCCCTGCTGGGAGCCCCAGACCCTTTAAATTGCCCCCCTGGGGAAGCTGGGCCACCCCTTTAGCAACTGGTTCTACACCGGCTTCTAAATTTAACAACCGGTTCTTGCAAACCGGCTCCGGCTCACCATTTCCCTGGGGCTTAGGCCGAACTCCAGTGGTGGCTGCAGGGTCACTGAGTTCCAGAAGACTTTGGCAAAGGGCATCACTCTCGGCAGAGCCGGCAAAGGCCAACAGTCTGGCCTGTGCCAGGGAGGCTGCAGAGCCCTGAGGGCTGCCCTGTGCTGTCTCCATAGAGCCCAAGAATCGCTGCCCCCCCCTGGGCAGGTCAGTGTTTGCGCACTCAGCCCAGCTCCCCAGGGAACCCACTTAGCAGCCAGGCCGGCCCTGCCCAGTCCTCTGTGTACTGTAGGGATAAAGCAGAGACAGGCTGGATCGCTGCTTCCGCAGCGCTGAATGTTATGGCCAAGGCTGCTGAGGGGCAGGAATTCGGGCAGTGCAGTTTCCTACATTAGTTTACATTAAAGTGGTGATGTAAGAGACATTTCTAGTCTGAAAACATGGGGCTCATGTTACCCTGCACTTCGTGTTCCCATTTACACCTATGCATTGAGGAAGCAAAAGGCTTCCAAGGTAGCCAGGTAGCATTTCACACCCACCTGTCCCTGCAGTATGTGGGTACCCCATGGCCAGGCAAATGGTGAATTGGGGCCTGGTTTTGATCTATTTTTTAAATAATTGATTTTAAGGGCTGGTCCTAGTGCATCTGTGCATTAATCCAACACCAGCCAAAAGCAGCAGAGATTTGTCCATCTCCCCCAGTACAGAACTTGCCCCAGAACCCTGTTTATTCTTCTAGGGAGTGCTGCCCTGGGTTTTGTAGCCAGTTGGTGATATTATTGCACCCCTTAGCATATCTGGCACTGACAGTATCCATCAGAGGGCACTGCTGATCTGGACACATTATGGGAGTACAGGTGTTTGTCACATGTAATGTGGCCCAATTAGAATATTGCTGCTGGAATTAAAACTTTAGACCTCACAAGTAGGGCACCACAGCACCACCAGCTGGTAGCTTTCAGTTACGACCAACCCAGGAGCCAGATTTAAACCAGCAGACTCCCCAGAGGTGATCTATCCTATGAGATGATCAGACAGCTAGTTCCCCACCAATCTAGCACTCATTAGTACCGCACAGTAGAATTGTATTATGTTTTGTGGTTACACCGAATTCTAGTTTTCAGATGAAGTGTGATGTTTTTCTGAAGTGGTAACAGAGCCAAGCACAGTCTCTTTGGAGTCAGCAGGAGTTTTACTGAAGTAAGGACCGGAGGATGTAGCCCAGAGTGTTCCGTGCAGGAATAGCACCATTGCTGTATAATGGAGGACAGGCATTGTTGCGATTGAAATGTTTAGCATGATACTTTTATTGTGCTTGCTACCGTTCCCCCTCCCCTCCGAGTGCCTCGTTGCAAGTGGGCACAATGTCAGGGTAACTGCCTCAGCTTCCCCTCTCAGGCTCGCTAAAGATTCCACCAGACGGTCTCTTGTCTCCAGTATTACCCCTTCCCAGGGCTAGTTTATTATTCTGCATAACACACATCGTCCTTGGAAGCCCCAAACACAGTCAGTTTATCCCACACAGAATGCACATAATCCACGAGAGTGCCAAACCACAGTCCAACAGCACACCTTGTATCCCAGCTCTGGCATGTTCTGCCACACCCAGGCTTTCTTTTGCTCCCCATCTGTCCTATTGTGAGAAAATACACCCCAGCCAAAGTCCTTCGGCAGCTTCTTCTTGGCTTTCAAGCCTTTGCCTGGAAAAGCCATCAGGATACTCCCTCTGCTGGTCTCCTAGGGTATAGCTACCCTGCAATAAAAGACTCCGGCTGGCCCAGGTCAGCTGAGTCAGGCTCAAGCTGTGGGGTTATAAAATTGCAGTGTAGACGCTCAGGCTGCAGCCTCGGTTTTGGAACTCCCCACTTGTGGGATCTCAGAAACTGGGCTCCAGCCCTGAGCCCAAACTCTACACTGTAATTTTATAACCCTGGAGCCCAAACCATGAACCCTGAGTCAGCGACCTAGGCCAGCTATGGGTTTTGTATTGCAGTGCTGACATACCCCTACCCCTTGTCAGCCTCCCTGCTCTGGCTCTCCTTTCTCTTGTCTTCACAAACACAGGCCCCAGGGCTGCTTCTCTAGAGTGTGGCCCTTGTTCCATTCCAGTAGCTGTCCTCCCCCCAGTGACCTCCCATCTTCTTCCAGGGACCTTCCCCTTGCTCAGAGCCGTCTTTCACTCATTTATTAGCCTCAAGTGCCACCCCACTCTCTTAACCGAATCACTATGGGATGTACCTGTGCTGGCCCAGGTATGCTGGATCCACTTTACTTAAAGGGGCCAGCCACCTTGTGACAGTGCTATTTCCTGCCTTTTAAAATTTGATTTATATGACCCTCATTCAAATAAATTAACAACTTCATTATATTGTTCTGTATATGATAGTTACAGTTTGTTACAACTTGTTGCATATATTAACTGTAGACAAGATAAACAGAGGAACAAAAGTAGAGGGACATCTAATACACTACTTCACAAAAGACCAAGGGAAAAATATATGAACAAAATAAAGATGGTTCACATGAAAAATATTGCCTCACCTACCTTGTCTCTATGAACAATCAGACTCAAGCTCACAACTCCACACTGAGTTGTAGGTACATAGGCTATATGGACACAGGCAAATCCCATGCCCTGTTCCCAAGGGACCCCATTCTGCAAGGTGCTGAGCAGGCTGAACATCTAATGAAGATTATAGAAGGTGTTTTATCACTTTCCAGAGAAGCTCACCACTTCATAGGATCAAGCCCATGGTAAGGCTTCAGGTTTTGCTATGGAGGAACTTCCATGTAAAGTTCCTCCACAGGGGAAAGTGAAGAGGGAGGTGAATCTCCTGAAACAATTACAAGCTTGATTCTGATTTTACTTAAATGGGTGTAGATGGTGAGTAACTCCACTGAAGTCAGTGGGGTTAGACAGGTGTAAGGTTGGTGTCAGTAAGGTTTGAAAAGCTCTGCTCTAGGAATTATTTTGGGGCAGTTCTATGGCCTGTGTTATACAGGAGGTAAGAGTAGAACTCTTACCTCCTGTGTTATACAGGAGGTAAGAGTAGAACAGTGGTCCCTCCTGGCCTTGGAATCTATGAATCAGAATCAGACCCTATGTTTGCAAATTACAAAATAAAAAGATCTCTTCAGATTCTGTTTTGTATTTTCTTTCTGCATCCAAGGATATGAAACATTTTAATATGCAGCTTTATTCCAGATTAACAGCTATACAGTATTGAGCTGACAATTAGATTGATGTCACTTGCATATTTATGTGGAATCCATTATGTTTCATTTGCTCTGCTTTGTCTCTACATTGTGCACCTCTACAAAGGAGCCAGGCTAAATGTCTTTTGTGTTGTCGAAACACTTCAGTATTCCAGACTTCCAACAAGATGCATTACATACCTTTTTACCTGGCTGTGTGGTTAGTGATTGTTACCTTTAGCAATCAGCTAACTACACTGCCTGGTAACTAGGCTAATGTACAAGACAGTTCATTTCCAACATCTGATTTTACTAAGATCAGGTCTTGCCACTGAAATATGGCAGACTCTTGTACTATTAAGTTGAATTGATATTTCTTTATAATTAATTCTTAGAAGTTCATCAAAGTGGAGAGGGTGACATATGCTAACATGGTGAAGATGTATTTACAGCATAATATGGCATATGATCTCTAAGCATTTTTAGAAGTATCTACCTGTTTTTAGTTTGTTAAACAAGAATTGATACATACATGCTCATATCTTTAAGAGAATTTTTAAAGTCAAATGAACTGGACTTAAATTCTTTGGCCTGTTTTCTTTGCCCCTAGAATGCTTGTTTGTCAAATCTTGGTACATAAAGAATTGAATGTTTGAGGTGTTTTAAAAAAGCCAAATTAAACACAACAGGTGAAATCCTGGGTCCACTGATGTCAATGGGAGTTTTGCCACTGACTCAATGGGGCTAAGATTTCACCTGACTTCTTCAACAATGCATTCTTTGTTGAACAGCTGACATTTCTGAAAATGAAGTTGTAAATGAAAGATGCGATGATTTATTCTGTGAGTTAGACATCAGCAGCTTGTAAGACGTGCTGTTCTCTGTGCTGAGGCTGTAGCAGGGAATTCTGTGTCTTGTTTTGATGGCAGTAAAGTTAGTGATTGCAAAGAGATGGATACAATCAGCTAACTACACTGCCTACAAACCAAACACTACTTCTGCGAGGAGAGCACTGCAACTAAACCTAGAAAAAGACAAAAAGTTTCCAATAATTATTTGATCACTCAATGAATTTTGTTAGATGCTCCTGTAATACAAACAGTTAACAATGACAACTAAAACACTAGGCCATATTCATCCTTGGTGTAATTCCACAGACTCCAAACGAGTTACTCTAGAAATAAAGTTGAGCCAGTAATTCCAACATGAAATTGACTCACCACAAAGGAGTTAGTGCAAAGACGTACTGAATCAGTGAAATACACCTCTACCCTGATATAATGCCACCTGATATAAAATGAATTCGAATATAACGTGGTAAAGCAGCGTTCCGTGGGGCAGGGCTGCATGCTCCGGCGGATCAAATCAAATTCGATATAACGCGGTTTCACCTATAACACGGTAAGATTTTTTGGCTCCCGAGGACAGCGTTATATCGAAGTAGAGATGTATCATAAATTAAGTGAGGAGAATATATAACATGGAAATTGGAAACCATAACAACCCGATTGTGCAACCCTTAGTCATGCTGGTGAGCATGAGATAGTCAGAGATTTTCCTCATGTGAGCAAATGCACCCACAGAGGGAGAAGGCTGAAAAATTTGGGCCAAAGTGAAGTGTTTGAATGTAAGTAACATCCTACGTGGTTTATGGCAAATGAATACTGAATTTCTGAGACTTACTGAGTCAAATTCATCCTTGTTGTAATTCTCCTGGAGTCAATGGTGTTACACCGGGAATGAATTTGGCCAAATGTATTAGAATTGTGCCACTTCCTGTTAAAAGGTTCTTAGCAGATCATAACTGTAATGACAGTACTAATGACAACAGCAGTAATAATGGTAAAACCTTACCAGTTCCCAATTTACTAACCCCTAAACCTGATAAGCCCCATATAGGTCTCCCCTCATTTCTCCAGAATGCTGCAGAAGCAGAGATGGTGCTTGAAGTGGCATTGGGGCCTCAGACTGCTATGACTTTGTTACTGTTACATACTACACTACAGCATGTTTCCTAGTAGAGCACAAAGTATCATCCTAAATAATTACAACTAAACTATGTTCATCAAATAAATTAAACTCTGTGCAAAGTGCATGTGCGATACTACCTTTATTCTTTTCACTTGTATTCCTTCATGCTTATTCATTTAATTTGCTTGCTAATTTGTATGATTATGTAATTTACAATGTCTCCTAATCTTTAATGCAAATTCTATTTTACTAATAATTTATCTGTTCTGCTCAATTAAACACCGTATTCGAAATAATAGGCTATACCTTATGTCTCAGACAAGATGTATACAATTAATAATACAATAAAATATTTTATGCAGGTTTACCCGACTCTTCCTTGTTTTGCAGTGAGAAACACTATGAAGTTACACCATGAATGAATTTGGCCCACAAAACAGTAATATTTTACAAGCTTTCCCTCAAAAATGCCTCAGCCTCAAAGTGTGTAAAACAAACTTCAGGATTTGCCTATAAGGAGCTTACCTTGTAATAATCCTGATAGTGAGTATTGCATGATAACAAAATACTTCCTGGAAGCATTCAAAGCAGGAAAAAAAGTGCTGGTAGCATCTGCTTTCTTCATTTTAAACATTTCCCTCCTTTTTTTCAGCCAGAAGCCCAGCCACCTATTCACTCCATGCATTGATTCTGAGCACTGTTTTAAAGGACAAACATGCAAGCTGGAAATTCTGGGGGTGATCCCAAGGCCGTCCCATGTCTATCCATGAGAATCCTCAGCTAGACTGTCCCCAGCGTTGGTTGTGGGGCAGCCCTAGGCCTGGAACCTTTGTATACACTCTGTCGTCATGGACACTCAGGTGGGGCTTGTGAATGGAGGATGGGTCACTGCTCTGAAATGGACGGCTTGACTTTATGATGGGAGGCTTTATTGTGCAAGAAGTTTCCATGGTTAAAACAAATACGGAAGATAGACTGAACGGAAAGAGATCATAGAATCATAGAATCTCAGGATTGGAAGGGTTGGAAGGGACCTCAGGAGGTCATCTAGTCCAACCCCCAATATCACCACTCTCCTTTAATGGAGTGGCTACAGCTCGGGAGTTACAATTGGGACAGTCTGGGTTATGGTATTCAACTTGATTCTTAACTCACCGTCATTTCTGAGACTAGTTCATAGATTACTTCTGTCTAAGACTGGTGCTTCCCCAGAGCTTGTCTTCCTAACCCCTTGAGTGCCAGCCATGGGTGTGCTCACCCTTTCACGTTCCCTAGTTTAGTTTTTTGTCCTCATGTTAGGTTTTTAAACAGCTCTGATCTAAGTCTCCTAGTGTGTAACAAGAGATAACAATGGCTGCAAACAGAGTGGGAGAACCCAGGAATTAGATTTGGCATCTCAGTTACCCAGATGAAAATCTAGTGTGACTCCAGAGTGGTAAATGGAGAGGAGTGAATCTTGTTTAGGACCAGAGTGAGTCCTGTGTAAATGAGAATGGGATGGACCTAAGGGGGCCACTGGGATCAACCTGATTTTGTTAGGCTTGTACAAGGTGCCTATATACTGTGGTGAGGCACATTAGAAAGAGATTGACAAATATACGGATGCACAGAGTAAGTCTCCCATGGGGACCTGGTTTTATGGCCCTCACCCATCTCCAAAGCAAAAGCACCCAGGATTAGTAGCCCCTGCACCCACAGCATCTCCCTGCCCCCATCACCTGGTAGGCCCCTTCCCTCCTCATGCATCCTGTCCTCCCCAGAAAGACCTCCCTTAGGCCTGGGCTCCGAGGGATAAGCCAGAACCCCTCAGGATGCACCTCTCAGATCACTGTGGCATGGCCTAGCTCGCTGCAGAAACAGAAAGCAGCCAGCACTGGGAGCTCAGACAAATGCATTAGACTCCAAGACTCACCTTCCCCTGTCTTTACCTGAAATGTTTTCTCTCCTCCTCTTCCCTCTTGGTCCCAACCTGCTGTTTGGTTCTTCTTCTTTTTTTTTTTTTCCTTTTTCTTCACCACTGCTGTCTCTATCCTTGCCCATCACCTGGTCCTGTGCACTCCACATTTCGCCCGAGTCTCTCCCGCCCATTGCTCCAGTCTCCTCACTGCACTGCTATCCTTCCCCTGAATTTCTTTGTCATCCCTCTGGCCTTGTCTCTCTCCCAGGGCCTGCATCCCACCCTCCTCCCCAGTCCTGTTCTCTCATCTGACCCTGTCTCTCCTGCCTCCATATGCACCCAACCTGCTGCTGCTAGGGTGAGCAGATGTCCTGATTTTATAAGGACAGTCCCAATATTTGGGGCTTTTTCTTATATAGGCTCCTATTACCCCCCAACCCATCCCGATTTTTCACACTTGCCGTCTGGTCAGCCTAGCTGCTGCTGAGGCACTCAAGGGCAGGAGGCAGGTGGTTAAAGCCAGCATGGTGCAGGCTGCACCCTCTTCTCCCTCTTCTTTCCCCACGGCCTACCCCACTGGGGGCAAGGAAGCCAGAAGGGGGAGCAGCAAAGAAGAATTTCTAGCTCCGTAGTGCCCCATAGTATATGGGAGGTGAAACCGCAGGAGAGAAAGTGTGCTTGTAAGTGGAGCTGGGAGGAGAGATGCATGGCAGGTATGTGTCTACTGGGTAGGCAGACACTGGAGACATTAAAGATAACATTTTCAAAAGTGACTGGTGATAGTGAGTGCCCAACTTGAGATGCCTTAGCGGGCCCTGATTTTCAGAAAGTGCTGAGCACCCATCCTCTGAAAATCAACCCCCTTTAAGGTGTCTCAAACTGGGTGACCAAAATCACTAGTCACTTTTGAAAATCATTGCCTGAAATGAGAAAATGGTGTGTGTGTGTGGGGGGGGGAATGAATAGGCATAATAACCAGATTATTACAGTAGCAAAAAAATTGCTAATGCTAGAGCACAGCATGAAGACCCTGTTTAAAGAAAGCCAACTGTCAACTCTGTGTTCTCTCCTTTGCCGTTTAATATAGGCTATGTCAAACCAGCCTCAAACTCTTTGTCTTATTGGTTTAAAAGTTTCTCTGCATTTTCAGTTTCCAGAAACTGAAGTTCACATTTAAAGACCTAGCAATACATGGTGCATAATGGGTTAAAACCACTCCCCTGACGAGCAAACCACAATTCTTCCCAGACCCCTACTTTATAGTGTGAGTTGAATTAATATTAGAGGCCATTCAACATTGCTACATGCCTGCATACAAACCTCATAGGATCCCTTCTAACCACAGGAAACACAATGCAACTCACAGATATGGGAATACAAACAGGCCTCAAACCCAAAGATTTACAGCTAGGGCCATGGTACATTCAGGTTCCTGAGGAAGAACCTGTTCTGTGTTTGTTGAACCCATCCTAAATCCACTATATCCTATCTGAAATCTACCTTTATTTCTTGTATCGCATGCTTTCTTACACAACCCGAGCACTCTAACAGAGCAGGAGCCAAAGCCCACTGAAGTCAGTGGAAGTCTTTCCCTTGACTTCAAAGGGCTATGGATCAATGTAATTAGCTTGGCTATATGCATATTATAATAAAGTCTACTATTTATGTTAATCTAATCTATCTATCTATCTAAAGCATCTTAAAATGTTTGGTTTATGGCTGCAATTAAAAATAATGTCTATGTTGCTTCAGCCAGGAATTTTTTGCCTTGAGATTGTTGAGAAGATTTAAATGAACGTGTCTTTTGTTAGCATCACATTGCCCAACAATGCCAAAGTTACCCTGCCCTGCAGCATCCTGCTGCTCACAGTTGAAATGGCACCTTGTGAAGGCGACGCTATTACTCACACATTATTGTATCTAGAGGCAGGTCGAGTTCGGTCTGAACAACAGGCTGAAATGCAGCCAGAACAAACAAATGCAAAGTGCCCTCCTCCCACAGGGATAAATTAATCTCTTAACCAACAAGGATTTTTTTTATTACAGAATGGGTCTTGCTAACTGATTTTATACCAAGATCATTAGTTATAGGTCAGATGCCTTACCTGGAGTAGGGATCTCTCGGTCTTTATCAATCACACCTCTATGGGCAGATGCCTCGATAAATAGACATAAGAAGTTTGCTTCCAAATAAAAAAGATGTTTTCTTTTGAAAAAATAATTCAGAACAGGCAGAAGGAAGGTTCTTAAAAGTAAGTTGCACACAGATGTGTCAGTTCCATATTCGTTAGCAATGGACTCTGTAAAATAATGTAACTGCAAAAATTCTACTGGGGTGGCCCTAACCATCAATGGGTTTAGGAAAATAGTGCTAGCTCTTGGTTTGGCCTGCAGTTACTAGAGAAACTGTGACTGACTCTTTTCCCTTTGTAGTTCATGCCTAGGCTTGCCTGGTGATCAGGGAGATCCGTAATTTAATCTAACTAAGAATGTTTGTGCTGAGTTAGGGGTCTGATCCAAAGCCCACTGAAGTAAATGGAAAGATTTGCATTGATTTTAATGGGGTCTGGATCAGGCTTTATGTGCCCAGAAAGAGGAATGCAGTATTTTTCTAAGTTATTTCAATAAATCAATCTTTTGTAAAGGGACCACATGTCCCCCCATTTATCTCCTATGACTTGTTAATCAAAATATTTGGCTAGTTGTCATTCTTTACTTATAGAATATCAGAGTTGGAAGAGATCTCAGGAGATCACCTAGTCCAAACTGTTGCTCAAAGCAAGACCAATCCCCAATTAAATCATCTAACAGATTTTTGCCCCATACCCCTAAATGGCTCCCTCAAGGATTGAGCGCACAACCCTCAATTTAGCAGGCCAATGCTCAAACCACTGAGCTATCCCTCCCACTCTTCTTTGCAAAAGCTGTCAGGATTCTAACAGTTTCTGTTAATATGTAGCTTTTGCTGGTTGGATCTTTCACTGGAATATTCTTTTCAAACTTTCTCTTTGAAGTGGGTTTCTTAGCTGTTTATTATCCAAATATAGAAAACCAGGGCTGCCTCTCCTGTAAGTAAATCAGTGACAAGTGGCGACAGTATAAATGATTTTAAATCAATAAATCTGCCTAACTCAGAAATGGCATTTCTTTCTCGTTGAAATGGGAAGCCAGCACGTTGAAAAATTCTGTACTTTTCTGGCTCCCATTCAGTGATATAATTAACAAAAAGTGCTTCTATATTACCATGTTGGCAGATGACGTTAAAAGTGTTCAGTCAAAAACATTTAGTATCTTCTATCTAAATCAATGATAACCTCAATATCTTGCGCCATCAGGAAGAATATAAAGCTGCCAAGGACATTACTTAGTTGTCTTTTCTGTTTGACACGTGACTTCTAAAGTGGCTGAGTTTAGCTGAATCTAGGGCCAGATGCTTCAGCCTTGACTCCCAAAGAGTAGTAGCTTACTCTGTGAATAGTCCCATTGCTATGTGCTTTGTTGGTTTGGTTTCTCAGGTGCAGAGTTTGTTTACAGTTCGCACATTAAATATCAGCACAAATAGCTGAACAAAAGGAGGTGTTGAGGGAACTTAGGCTTCTGTTTGATTGTCCTTTTGTGGAATCCAGGCATTTGATTATTCTGCTTCACTATTTCATAACTCTCAGGGCCTGCCTGGACAAGTCAGAGAAAGTAATAGCCAGGAGACGGTTCAAAGTTCCATCAGCTGATGTGCTTCACCAACCCAAAACGAAACTGTATTTCAATGGGGAAGCTCAAAGAGAGTACCTGAATGATTGTTGAAACATTACTGGTTTAGAATCAGATCCTGTGTTGAAGCCAATGACAAAACTCCTATTGATGTCAATGGCATATTGTGCATACTCTGTGATTTTAGACAGTAAATATCAGTTTCTCTTTAATACATACCCTAAATTAAAATAGGTTGAAATTTTACAGGGATGACCTAACCTAATCCCTAAATTGTCCTGATGTTACTCCGTTTTTCTTTGTCTATGCCTAAAATAAGATAAACGTCTCCAGGAGAGGGGCAAATATTTTTTTTATGGATAGACGCTAATCCTTGTCACTCACTGTACAGTGGTAAAATGTTACCAGCAAGTGACAGATTCCTGCCCTGAAGTATTTAGAGTAAAAAGTACGAATGGGCACTACAGACCAACCCCAGGGCTGTGAGATGATAGCCTGGGTTAAGTACTGAATGTGATCATATCAAACTTGCTTCCTCACCTGCCCCTAGCTGTTTTTCTCTGCTACAACTCTTCCCTGCTCTCTCCCTCCCCTCTGGCCACAAAGGGCCTCCCTCTGTTCCATTTTTGATCCTGTTAGCAAAATCAGTACAATTAAAAGATGCCCTCCATTTGGAACCTTCACACAACAGATATTTAGAAACAACGAGAAACTGATGTGGTTGCAACTTTTGTCTGAGGCATTCAGCCCAGAAAGCTACCCACCAAAATCTCACCTCTTTAAAGCTATTTTTAATCTTTAGAAGGCAATTCAGGCCTCTGGCAGGAAAGTCCAGTGTGCCACAGACAGTTGTGACTAAAGGTGCCTGTTTGTGAGTGTCTTACTCCGTGCCCAGTGCAAATTTTGGTGTGTAATGTGCCATGGGATCAACTGAAAGTGAAAATCTCTATGGGCTCCACAGCAAGGAACTAAGACTCCTGTTAAGGCCTGTAGGGAATTAGGGAAAATCTACATGGTAATACATTTTAATTGTTTCCTGCAGTCAAGCAACTTCCTCCAGAAAGCCGTGCACTGACAGCTATTGCCACTTTATATTATATGTGAAAGAGAAAGAACGACTCAAGCTTTACCCATATAACAAATAAAATCAATATTTATCATTGTGCATTGCAGGGCATTTCCTGGGAATGAAGGCTGTGGATAAAACACACCTAGGCTAGAGAAGATGGGAGTTCAATTCCTGGCTTGAAAACTGACTTTCTGAAGAGTCATTTCCCTTCCCTGTGCTTTAGGTTTCTCCATCTATAAAGCAGGGATAATAATACCTAGCTTTTACATAATAATTTTCATGAGTAGATGTCGAAGAGCTTCACAAAGGAGGCCAGTATAATTATCCCCACGTTAAAGATGGGAAAACTGAGGCACAGAGAGGTGAAATGATTTGCCCAAGGTCACCCACAGGCCAGTGGCACATCCATGAATAGAACATAGGTAATCTGAGTCCCACTCTAGTGTACTAGCTACTAGGCCATACCACACAGCTATTGTGATGTGCTTAGGTTATATGGTAATAGAAGTCATACAGGTATGTAGGCAGGAGAGGAATAGGAAATGGAAAAATGATAAATCTGTGGAGGCTTATCTTTTCCTTATCTATTGCTGTCCCTTTAAAACAGGAGTTTAAATTGAAAACACTGACCTTTTAAGTGGCACAAGAGGACACTAGTATAAAACAAGGAGTTATTGGTGAGTGGCAAAAGAAATCCACAAATACAAAGCCATGCATAAAATGCAGGTTTAGGCTCCTGTCCTGCAAAGGCTTGGGAACACACTTCACTTCACATACCTGACAAAGCCCACTGATGTCTATGAGACCACTTGTGTGTGAGGTTTAGCAAGTGAATAGATCTTTGCATGATTGGGACCATAGATTTCTTCATATCTATACATTATTTTAAATTGTTTCTAGCAATGGAAATGCAATTTGGATGCTAACCTGTTTTTACCTTAGTCTTTCCTTTCTTGCTGTCTGGCAATGGCAATGCATGTCTTAGAGATGGCAATAAGTCCCAAACAGAGGAAGAGAATCAGCTTCTTTCTCCATATGCCATTAGCTAATTATTAGCCAAACTCCTAAACAACAAAGGGCTCACGTTTGAGAAAGTGCCTTCTTCTAAACCCTTTAAAAATAATCTCTAGAGCTCTTCTTTATTATTTATAAAAGTGTTTCAGAAAAATATCAATTATTGTAAGTAATATAAAAATATACATATTGATTGAGGTAAATAATATTATTTTTAATGATAAATGCAGAGTAATACAATTTTCAAAGACATATAATGACTAAGTTGAGGGTTACACAGGGAAAATAGCTAGTCTGTTTCAATTCTGCATTAGCAGTTATAGAGAATAACACTAATGATTAATTATTTAATCTGGTATTGCTTCTCTTGATTATGTATATTCCCCACAGATACTAAAATTAATGGGTATTACATAGATAAACATGACTGATGAAAGTACTGAATTAATCAAACGTACTTCAGAAAGGAAGCCTCATGGGTGTTGAAAACAGATACATTGACAGTAGTCTTGAATGTTTGCAGTGTTGTAGCTACTTTGGTCCCAGGATATGAGAGAGACAAGGTAGATGAGATAATATCTTTTAATGTATTAACTCCTGTTGATGGAAGAGACAAGTTAAGGAGCTGCACAAAGCTCTCCTCAGGCCTGGAAAAAATAACCAGACTGTCACGGCCTTGGAAGAAAGCAAGTTGTATTCAGCATAATGGAACACACCTGTTCAGTTGTTAAGCCCTTAACAGACAGTTGAGTTCTAGTTCTATATACACCTGAAGCAGAAAATTGTAGCATAGAAGGGATTGCAGCTTGTAAGAGTAGGTGGTGACAGTTGGTATGTGTGAGGGTGGCTTTTGAGTATATGGTTTACTAAGACAACAAACACATGTTTTTGTTGAACATATTTTGAATTGTTTATTGTAGTTAAAGTATATCTGAGAGTTTTAAAGTAGCTGGAATTTTATCAGTTTTTAATCTGACAGGGTCCCTTTTAAAAGTAATATTTACTCCTTTATGGCATGGAAAAGGCCTATATTATGACACTATATCCACTACATAGTGGACTAAGGGTTAATGCACTGATATAACTCCCTAATATATGTTGCTCACTCTTGACTCTAGCACACCAAAAATAATTGTTGGGTGGGAGCACTGCCTTGCCTTCTATTTCTCTAATCTCTGAATGTTCTTCTACTGTGCTTAATGCTTCAGTGATGAGTAATGTGAATAGCATCTGTAACTAGGTAATCTCTCTGTAAACAGGAGCAACCTATTAGGCAAGACTAGATTATCTTAATAATAACTTTCCTGTACTCTACACTTGTTTATAAGCTTGTTGTGCCTACAACTGGTACTTGTTAAAGTAATGCTCATTCTTGGAGTGATAGTCTTTCTATTGGGTTGCTCTAAATAAACTGAGAACACTAGTCTAGCTAAAATCCTTCATTATTAATTCATAAACTAATTATAGTGGTGACAACTTTTGACTCTTATGAGGTTTGATATTTGATGGCTGTTTTTTAAATCCAGTTCCTGGAATTGTAACTGAGACTTTTTTTTTTAAATGCATTTAGCTGGCATGGTTGCAGAGAAGCTTGAAAAGTCATTTGAGTGCACTCTAAAAGTCTTCAAAAATCAAACCCATCTTAAAATCTCAATCTTTAAAGCAAAATGGTGGCTTGGGGGGAGGATCTGATTGATGAAGTCTGAACATGGGGGCTAGCAATAGTGTAACTGACAAGTCTTCCTTAGACTAATAAGGATGAAGAGGACAGTTGTACTGTTGCTTAATCTTTGAGTCTTGTGTGACAAAACACTTCAGTGTGACTTCCTGGTCTCTCTAGGATGTCTAAGGTCTTTTTGGCTTTGCTGGTCTAGGCCTCTCACCATTTGCCCATTGTGAAACTTAATTAGTACCTTTAAGGCTAGTTTAGAGTTTCTTCAGCATAGTTCTTTCTCTCTCTGCAGTGATGGTCTAACAGCTCGTACATCCTACTGCACCTCAGATTAAAAAAGAAAATGAAAGATGAAATTGCTGCCACAGTCTTTTTCATCACAAGGCTGGTGAAGAAGCAAGACAAACTGAGCAAGCACAAAACTGAGAAATTTGCAGCTAAGCTGACAACAATACTGTTTGAAAAATATAAGAACCACTGGTACCTAGACAATCCATCTAGGGGACAAGGCTTCAGGTAACAGACCTGGCCCCATGCTTTGGTGCTATGATAAAAGGGGGACCAGCATCTAGCAAGCTGGAATAGACAGAATGTAAGGCTCTCGGAACGTCCATGTAAAGATATAGGAACTACTCAAGGAATAATAATACAGGATACAGTAAAGCAAATGAGGCAAATGCTGAAAAAGCAATGAACTGAAGATGGTTTATTAAGAACTTTTTCTTCCTGTCAAGCTTGATAGGAGGAATGAAGGGCCAAGGAATAGAGCAGATGTGGTAATGCAGCCTGGCTGCACACTTAAGGAAGCTAATGATTTCTTGATAAGAATGCATGCATAATTCAGGGCTTGTTCTCACTGCAGAGTTAACTCTAGTTAATCTCAACTTGAGTGAAAGTGGCTACACTGCAAAATAACAAATGAGCAACAATGGTTGTGTTGGCAACTGATTTGTGCTAACACAGGCTATATCCTGAATAGCACTTAGGGCCCAGATAATCTGAATTTAAAATACCACCAGATTTGAGCTAAGGGTTTTGATGTGTGAATAGGATTTGAATTAACTGCAGTAAACACAAGCCCCATGGCATAATACTCTCCCTTATCTACTCTCTTTAGGTGTATACGGATCAACAAACATCAGACAAGAGATCCTGTACTGGAACAAGCTTGTTATGAGAGTAATGTGGATTTTGATAACCTTGGCTTGCCAAGAGAGATCACCATATGGGTTGATCCATTTGATGTGTGCTGCAGGTGAGGCCTGAACTCAGGTGACTGTTAATCCTTACTCTCTTCATTGTCCACAGCTACACTGCATACAATGCATTCCAGAGGCCAGATGTGGACATGGTTCTAAAAATGTATTTGCGAAGGAGCATATGATTAGGAGTGGTGGATTTTCTTACAATCCTATAACTCGGGGGTAGGCAATATATGGCATGCATGCCAAAGGCAGCACGCGAGCTGATTTTTCAGTGGCACTCACACTGCGTAGGTCCTGGCCACCAGTCTGGGGGGCTCTGCATTTTAATTGAATTTTAAATGAAGCTTCTTAAACATTTTAAAAACCTTATTTACTTTACATACAACAATAGTTTAGTTATTATATTATAGACTTGTAGAAAGAGACGTTCTTAAAATGTATAACTGGCACACAAGTGAATAAATGAAGACTCGGCACACCACTTCTGAAAGGTTGGGGACCCCTGCTATAACTAGTCAAACTTAATTAGAAGCAGCAAAGAATCCTGTGGCACCTTATAGATTAACAGACGTTTTGCAGCATGAGCTTTCGTGGGTGAATGCAAGTTTGCATCCGACAAAGTGGGAATTCACCCATGAAAGCTCATGCTGCAAAATGTCTGTTAATCTATAAGGTGCCACAGGATTCTTAGTCTGGATCTGTAAAAGCAGCAAACACGGCTACCCCTCGGATACTTAATTAGAAGGATGCACTTTGTTCTATTCTAAACTGTCAAGGGACTGGTGCTGGCTCCAAGCTCTCAAACTAAGGGCTTGTCTACACTGGCACTTTTCAGTGGTACAAATTTCTCGCTCAGGGGTGTGGGAAAAAAACACACCCCTGAGCGCTACAAGTTTCAGTGCTGTAGAGCGCCAGTATAGTCAGTGCACCATTGCTGGGAGCTGTGCCCCTCGTGGAGGTGTGGTGTTTGTTTTTCTGCTGCAACTACACAAGCCATGTTTAAAGCACTTTAAGATTGCCAGTGTAGACAAGAGAAGTTTTAGGGCTAAACTCTTCACCAACCCTCCCTGTAGGAGGAGTCCCTTCAGTCTGGAATACAGCAGAACCTCCTGAATTAGTATCTTGCTAATCCCCAAGCATGCAACAGTGGCATCTTGCCACTAATGGGAAAGAAGTAATACCAGTGTACTGAAAGCCTGGGGCTTCACCATAAAGACAGTAGAGAGTAATATCATACCTGTGGGTCTGCAAGTAAATAGCAGTGGGCCTGTACAGTATTAGTGCAAAGCTTTATTATGCAAGAAACTGAGCAAACACGCCCCCCACTTCCCCCCCCCCCCCCCGCTCTAGGTATGGAGAGAAGAATCTGCCTTTCACAGTCGTTCACTTTGAAGGTGCTGAGGAGGACCGAGAACTCTCTCAACGCATCAGCCATGCTGTTGACAAAGCAACCTCAGATTCTCATTCTGGCACCTCCTCAGATGAGGAGGGTTATACCAAGGAAGCTAAAACTATCCCTACTGTCAGCAACCCAAACAGTGTCTATCAGGTAAGATGCTGGTGGTGTATCCTAACCTTATTTCCAGCTGTAAAGGGGGAAACAGCTAGAGTCAGGCCTATAATATGATCTACTGGGGAAGATAGACCAAACTATCCTACTCCAAATTCTTCTGTCAGTACCGCTGTAGGCTGCCTGTTCTGCTCTTGATCCTCTTGTCACCCCAAATCAACAAATGTGCATGAATAAGCAGTGACTTTATCTCTACACTAACTGTAATACCTGAGAAGGAATTTGAGGCCAAGCTCAATACAAATCTTTAATCTATTCCTATTCACCCCTTCTTGTCAACTGTTGAGAATAGGCCATTTTCACCTTAATTGAATTGGCTCATTGGCACTGACCCCCCCCCCACTTGTTAAGGCAACTCATATCTTTTCATGTGCTATAATATATTTTTCTGCTTGTGTATTTCTCTCCCCCTCCCCCCACTCCATGCATCTGATGAAGTGGGTTTTAGCCCACAAAAGCTTATGCCCAAATAAATCTTAGTCTCTAAAGTGCCACAAGGACTCTTTGTTGTTTTTGTTCTTAGTTCAGTGACTACTGCAAGCTGCCTATTCAGCCATGGTCTCGGTATCCTCGCAAGAAGACCTACACAACCAATGGACTTCATCAGGCAAGTCTTTACTATCCCCAGCACAAGGGCTTCAAATGCTACTGGCCAATGGCTGCTTTTTCTGGACCTCGTATGGACCGATATCATTGGGTGAACACCAACCGATAGAGCAGTGCCTGCACCACTCTAACCCTGGCTCTTATGGGTCACTAAAATACTGGACTCTGTGGTAGGAAGCTTGATGCTTCCACAAAACCTGTCCAAACAGAAAAGCACTTAATTCTGCCTTCTCCTGTCTGTTTTATTTCTCTCTCCCTAATTTTATGTACCTGAAATGTAAAGATTTTATTAAACTTTTAATGTATTTTTATATTGCTCTAATAAGAGATACTGAAAACTAGTAATTCTATTTGTAACTTAAAAAGGAAACATGGAGATTAATAAACTTAGTTGTGGTTTTTAAAAATTGCACTTGTGATTTATAACCAGGTGTGTGAAGGGTGAATGCCAAAAGAAAGTCTTCCCTCCTCTACTGAAAGCTCTTTATAAGAGCATCCTAAACTGATGTTTTCCTAGGAGAGAATTGAACAGAAATGTGGTGTTTAGAGATTCAGTGACCACTAGACAAGCATATGTGACCTAAACATGCTTTGTTGTGGTGGGGATTGGGCATGGTCCAAGGGAGAGAATGCAGAAGCCTACCTCTCTCCATCACAGCTACAGACAAAAAAATCCTTTATTTGATCCTGGAATTCTCCTGCGGCTCCAGATGTCTGGGTGGATCTTCTTGGGCTCAAATGTAGCCAAAACAAGTCCCGCTTAATTACATGTTTCTTACTCAGTAGGTGCAGCAAGGATCAACATGGACCTTGACACTCATCTATCATCGTTTTTTTTTTTTCTTTAAAAGAATATATGTAGTCATGCAACTGTTTCTCAAACAAAATTGCTGTTGATTAATAGGCTCCACTTGATCCCTCCACAAAAGGGAGGAGGACTCCATCTTTTGTTGTAAAGTGGGCCGTATTTCTATTTAGAAGTCTTCATAAAGAGCCTGCAGTGTTGCTATATTAATAGCAATCTAACAGAGTGCTTCAGGAAACTATTCAATAAATTAACAATCTCAGACTGGTAGGTAACTTACTTAAAGTAGTGCTGGGATTGCAGGAGCAATGCTTCCCATTCACTTCTGCAGTACACCTCAGAGCCTGGAATGGGCCACTTCAGTTCTGAGCTGTGTTTAGGTTTTTGTTTTCAAAACCTTTTTTGTTTGCATTTTCACAAATGAATGCAACTTATAAATTACAGTTTAGTTTGATGTAGGAACTCTAAAAAGGTATAACAGGTACCTATTTTAATAGGACACTACAATCAAATCACCCAGTTAAGAATATAGAAGGAACTAGATACAGTTATGCCAGATGTTTGACAGTATTAGAGAAAAGACATTCAATGATTCACAACCATTGCAACAGAAATAATCTCATTCAAATCCATATCCAAAATGCTCTTCTGTGTTGCTGATCTCCTGTATGATGCCATCTGCTCCTTTTCCTTCAGATTCTTGTTTGTATCACACTAGTGTAAACTAGGCCTGATGCTGCAAGGAGTTGAGGGCACTTGAGCCCAGAAGTTAAGAGCTTAGATACCTTTTTGAGGATCTAGACTTCAGCTCACACCGAAGTCCATCTAAGTGAGAGGTACTCAGCACCTTTCAGAATTAGAATTTCTATGGGACAGGAAACTGTCTTCCTGTAAATTTAAAGGCTATGGATAAGTGTGACTGTCTTCTCCAATGTTTGTAGTGGTTAGTGCTATAGAGTGTTATTAGGGTGACCAGATCACCCATGTCAAATATCGGGATGCGGGGGGGGGCGGGGCGGGGGCAGAGGGGGAAAAAATGGCGGCAGAGCAAAAAAAAAAAAAATCCCCCACCCCCGATTCCTCCTCCCTCCGCAAGCGCTGGAGGGAGGCCCGGGAGACTCAGGGGAGTGCGGGGCCGGGGTGAGTGTGAGTCCAGCCTGGCCCCGAGCAGGCAGGACTCAGGCGCGGTATGTGGAGGGAGAGTACGGGGTGGCCTGCGGGGCCAGGCAGCGGCTGTTCTCCCCACCTGGGCAGCAGGACTCGGGAGCAGCCGCTGCTGCAGCTCCCACTGCCGCGGGGGGAGGAAGCGGCCGCTGGCTAAGCTCGGCAGCTGCGGCTCTGGCGCCCACGAACCTCCTGGGCCTGCTGCAGGGACCCAGTGCGCATGCTGTGCATACCCAGCCCCTGGCCACTCGTGTCTGGGCTGGCTGCCCAGCTGGTGCAATCCTGCGGGCGGCCTCGGAGTGGGGGCAGCAGGCCCCAGCCCCCCGCATCCCGCTCGGGTCCTGCAGGGGAACGAACGGGACTGGGCTGCCGATGCCTCCGCCACGGGATTGCACCAGCTGGGCAGCCAGCCCAGACGCGACTGGCCAGGGGCTGAGCGCAGTGTGCGCGCTGCTGGGTCCCCGCAGCAGGCCCGGGCTCGGGGGGTTCGGGCCCGGGCACCAAAGCCGCAGCCGCCGAGCGCCACGTGCTTGGCCACTTCCTCCCCCCGCAGCAGTGGGAGCTGCAGCAGCGGCTGCTCCCGAGTCCCCTGCCCAGGTGGGGAGAACAGCGCCACCTACCCCACGGGCCGCACCCCTACTCTCCCTCCAGGTACCGCGCCCGAGTCCTGCCTGCTCGGGGCCAGGCCAGACTCACACTCACCCCGGCCCCGCACTCCCCTGCGTCTCCTGGGCATGGCATGCTTGGAAAGAGGCGGGGATTTGGGGAGGGAGACAATGGGGCAGTGAGGGGGCAGGGATGGGGACGAGGATTTGGGGAAGGATCCAATGGGGGAAGGAGGGGGCGGAGTCGGGGCAGGGGAGGGCGCGAGCCCTTCGGGCTGCGGAGCCTTTGCTTGTTTGTCCAGTGTCCCGACCTCACATTGGTCGGGACGCGGGACAAACAAGCAAATATCAGGACAGTCCCGATAAAATCGGGACGTCTGGTCACCCTAAGTGTTATCAAAACAAGTTTATTAAGCACCAGAACAGATCAGCTGGGAGTTGAGTTCTAAAATACCACCTACATTCCTTTGCTAAGTTGACAGTTAACTGAGATTTCACATGCTTGTGCAATGACAATAACCAAGATATCTTGACTGCTTATTATTGCTAAGGGATATTTCAGAAGAAATAAGGGAGTCGATTAGCCTTAGGCCCTGTCAGTTTTTAAGTTACCATACATGCTTTTAAATCAGATTTAATAATTGAGTTTGAAAAACAATGCACCTGTCTTGGAATAAACCTTTTTTTTGTGTGAGTAAAGTCTGAAGGTGAGTGCAGACACCCACGCTAGAAGAAAGTCACCAATTTTTTTCTTTCCTGTTGTTATTATTATTTAAACACCTCTCTGCCTTTGCTATTTTCCCTTCTAATATTTCGATTTGCTTTACCAAACAGTCTTTCTTCAAACCAAAGAGAAAATCTTCACTAGCTGCATACATTAAAAAATGTTCTTCCTCTATGACTTTCACCAGCTCCTCAGTTAATGTATCCAACTGATCTTCCATTTCCGAAAGGCTGAAGTAAGAGCAGCTTTCCTCTTCTGGGCTGACGAAATAGAAGCAAATGTTTATGACTTAAAATAAGACAGACAGTAGAAATGCCACAGCTAAAGCAACATCTCTGCTTCTGCCATGGAGAGTGGGACTAGGATGAAGACTACCTGGCAGAAGCTTAATCTAGATAAGACAGATAGTGGGGGCAGGATGGCGAGAAGCAAAGGAAAAGATTGACAAGTCACTGTTTGTGACATAGGCTTGAAATTCAGGGCCCAAAACTGCTGCAGCATGTTCACTGCTGAACCATGACGTCAATGGAGTTACACCAGCAGAGAACTTGACCTGCTGTTCTTTATTCACTGAGAATATTTGCATGCCACTTATTAAAACATCTAAAAATCATTCCCACCTTGTTCTCAAACCAAAGCTGTTCTCTTTCCTGCCAGCTGAGGTGTGGGTGAAACACTCTTTCTTCTTTACAGATAGTTTATTCTTCAGCAGGTCCTCAAGATTTGTATGGAGTAAGAGGTTCCTATTCCTCTTCATGCACCAGACCATAGGGATACAAAGGGAGGACGTGTCAGTATTGGTTTTAAAAGCCTTTTATGGACTCTGTCTGCAATTTATCTTCAAAGACATGGCTTTTTACACTGCCCTGGGATATTCTGAATTCCTCCTGGCCCAAAACATTTTCAGATGAAATGTCAGCTTTTGAGGCAGTTTGAATAAGACTTGCTGCAGAAACAACAATTCTCTTTTCCATAACCCTGCTATACCTCTAAGTCTAATGAAACATGAGTCATTCTAGTCAATCCCTGCACATTTGTCCATTCACAATGTAACAGGTGATATTAAGATGCTAAGCAAGCAGATGAATAGAATGACCATTCCTTTAAAAAAAAAATACTGGGCCAGATCCTTAGCTGGTGTAAGTCAGCATAACTCCAGTGATTACAATTGACTAGCTGAGGATTTCATCTACTGCTTGTTTAAAAAAACCCTACAACCATGTCAAAGACATTGTGACAGGCCTTATTTAGTTTCATAGAAAACTGGATAGAAGGAGACCTTTATGTTGTCTCTTCTTTGAGCAAATATCTTTAATGAAAGTCAGCCAACAAAGGTCATTTGACATGGAAAACAAAAGGAAGCTGCTGGGGTTAGAAGCGTCATATGATTTACAGTGTGTTTAATGTTCAACTGCATGACCTGAATGCTAAGATGTCACATTTATTCTTTAAACACTGAATGCAGCAGGGATTTGTCTGCCTTTGGGACACTGTTGCTTGCTTTAGTTCTGAAATTTGTGACAGTAACTTTAAATAAACGCATCATGCAGATTGGACAATTGGTTTAGTTCCACTGCTATTAACCCTAACTCTAAGGATGTCTTAGCAGGCCCAGCAGAGAGCAGGCCTCTGACTATATTGAATATGTACACCAGTTAGGGTGAAATTCATCTCTGTGCAGAGCCAGAATTGTGCACCATTTAAGTAGGGTGACCGGACAGCAAGTATGAAAAATCAGGACAGGAGGTGGGAGGGGGGTAATAGGAGCCTATATAAGAAAAAGACCCAAAAATTGGGACTGTCCCTATAAAGTTGGGACATCTGGTCACCCTACATTTAAGTCCCACCTGAGAGCTTAAATCATGCCTAGAGCTAATGCTGGCCCTCTGCACAAGGCTGATTTTACTGAAGAATGATGTGAGAAATGTGAGTTTAAGATCTGATTTAGAATTCCAGTCTGTGAAGTAGTAAGAAGGTTGGGGACACTGAAACGTACCAGGGTTCATAACCTTTCTACTTACCTCCTCGGACACCTCCATCTCTCTGGCGGATTTTACTTTTGCATCTAAAAGCTGAGAGATGAGATTTAATTTCTCCTCAGAGAATGGTTCTCCCTTCAACAGGATCTCACTTATCTTCACAGAGGATTTATTGTCCTGGAGAACTGCTGACATCCGGAGTCTAAGGGAGAACATTTCACTGAGACAGGCCTTTAGTGCCTAGACATGGAGATAAATTATTTTTAAAAGCCTGAATGCATTTGTCCAAGAAATATTTAAAGCTAACATTCATAAAAGTAATAATTAGCAAGGAGAAGGGAGAGGAAAAGGAGAGTAGATAGACAATGGGTTAGAATAATAACTTTTCAGCTCTGGAAGCCTAGATTCACATCACAAAATAAATTAGTTTATTTGCTTTAAGTTAGTCCTTTGAGAATGTGTGTGCAGATCACAAATGCACCACACAATGTGGGTTAATGTGGCACTCTTAACAGTCTCTCTTCAGGAGACACTCATGATTAGAGTATCAGGTCAGGCATGAGCAGAACCAGCAGAGTTCCCTGTGAGGTATTTGCACTGTGCTGGGATCTGGGCAACGCTGCTAGTCCAACCTTTGCATGAGCACCAAGGATAGCCTTCTGCAGGCAGTCCTTTGGGGAATCACATCTCTGTTTGTGTGCCCGAGGAGATACCAGTTATCCACCAATGTATCTCCAAGATCCAATGGCTGGAAATTAAAGCTAGACAAATTCAGACTGGAAATAAGGCTAAATTTTTAACAGTGAGAGTAATTAACCATTGAAACTATTACCAAGGATTGTGATGGATTCTCCGTCACTGCCAATTTTTAAATCAAAATTGGATCATTTAAAAGAAATATATGTTCTAGCTCAAACAAGAATTATTTTGGGGAAGTCCTCTGGCCTGTATTATTACAGTGGACCCTTTTGGCCTTGGATTCTATGAACCTCCAGTGGCCCAAGCTGAATCCCACACACAGAGATCTAGATAGTGGCTAAATTTTCTGGGCCAGGAGTGGCAATATGCAGGTCTTATTTTGCAATGATACCCCAGCTCAAAACTCTGAATACATTTCCCCAGCCACTTGAGACTTCCATGCACTGGGCAGTAGGTTGCTAGAAATATAGCTGTCCCCAACGCTACCACCCAGTGACGGAAGCATGTTGCAGGTATTTCTGAATCAGTATCGTTTGTACTGAAGGGATGAGTATACATTGCTTTGGAGCTTTCTGCTGCTTTACAATATGGTGCCATGTAGTTTGAAGCAGTGTTCTTTGGATACTTTTCCAGCATTCTGTTAACAGCGTCTCCAGTATGATCCTCATATGTTATTGATACCATGCCACTAATGTTCTCCAGGAAACCCGAAGACTTGTTTGCATTGCAGTCAACAGGTAAGCATCTTATCCCACCTCCCTCCTTACTGCTTATTATTCCAAGCAATGCCATAAGGTGACAAAGAGCCCTGGTTTTAATAAGGTAAATCTTTGCAAAGAGTTAGTGCCCTAATGTAACTGGATATATAGTGTATCATTATACCTGATAAAACAGTCTCTGAAAGGTGGGGCTAGAGTCATGGCTGAGGTCAGCAGCAGTGATGTGAGCCAGACAGTGCACCAGCAGCAGAATGAAGCTGCCCACACAACCCAGATACTCTCTTAAAATGAATAATTTTTTCTCTGAAATCTGAGAAGAAAAAAATATGCAGAGCAGAGACAAGAAGACAGCAATAGAGACGGCTGGGATGCTACTTTCATGGACATTAGACATACTATTTAGAGTCCATTGGGGATAAACATATGCACAACTGCCAGAAAGTGCAACTATTAAAGGGTTTTATTCAGGACGGGCTGGTGTGTACCCTTACACTTTTCTCTCATGAGAAAACACACTTTTAGATTATTTTAGTGGGTGTGAAGACTTCTAGGGAATTTCCTCTTCCCCAACTATACCATGATACAAAATCTCACCTCTTCCCTCAGAATCCCTATATAGAAATAAGTAATAGTTGTGGGTTAGATTTTGCCCTCCTTACTCACAGCACTCCTACTCCACTGAGATCAATTAGGGCTATTCGCAGAGTGAGGTGCTATTCAGTGTGAGTAAGGGTGGCAGAATCTGGATTGAAAAGATTTCTTTCGAAAATTGAAACTGATTGTCGCTAGATATATAGTAATTGTACCAGCCCTCTCAAGCTATGAGTATGACCCATCTATGGCACACAGACCCATGACCACTATCTTAGAGAGCTCGATTAGCTTTACGTCAAACACTAACTGGAACATATCACTGGCAGATGAGAGGTGGTTCTTTCACAGAGACATTTTTTGTTTCTTTGTTAAGCAATCTTTTCCTAGAAGGAATCAAATGTGCCATGATTTGATAAATAGGAAGCGTATTTGCATTTCACTCCTTAATCCAAAAATTTAATATAGCTGACAAAAATATTGAGGATGCTGACAAGGATCTAAGCTGACATACCTGATAAAAGAAAGAGTTTTGGAAGGCATTGCCTGTGGTGTTACTGAGAGGTATGCTGGAGGCAACACACAGGTTAATTTCTGGAGCCTAAAAGGGAAAAATAATTGTTTCCGTAAAAATGTGTATGTACTTCATATCTTCAAAGTCAGATGGATTAGTGGGATATAAATTAATTTAAATGTCAGCTTTGATTTTCAATTGAAGCAGAGCCAACAAATACCGCATGAATATGGAGTGTGTTTAAAATGTCCCCAGCATATCACTGGAGTTCATCTTGCCAATTTTCTAATTAAATAAATCAAAGGGTACTTGAGCCCAGTGCTTCTGGTGGTTAGTGCTCCATGATTATTATTATTTATTTACTGTATTACAGTAGCTTTTAGAAGCCTTAACCAAGATCAGGGCCCCACTGCGCTAGTGTGGTACAAGCACAGATATAAAGGTATGTCTACACTACAAATACTACAGCATCACAGCTGCAGCTACACGACTGTTGTGCTGTCACGTAGATGCTTAGTACAGTGATGGAAGGTTTTTTTTCCATCACTGTAATAAATCCACCCCCTCAAGAGGTTGTAGCTGCATCTGCAGTAGGGCTGATCTAACTATGCTGCATAATGAAATTTTTCACAGCCCTGAGCTAAGTCAACCTAAGTTTTAGGGTGTAGAGCAGGCCTAGGACATTTCCTGTATCAAAGTTTAAAAGCCATATAGACAAAGGAAGTATTATGTCCATTTTATAGTGGAACTGAAGCACAAAGAGATCAAGTGACTTGACCAGGGTCCCACAAAGAGTCTGTGGCAGAACCAGGAATTGAACACAATCTCCTGAGACCCAGCCCAGTACCGCAGCCATATGACCATTCTTCCAAGCTACTGTAGCTGAAATATGGCTTTGACTCCTTTGAATCTCTCACTCACTGAGCAGTCTCTATCCATCCTTCACCTACAATGGATGGGTTTCCTGCAGCCCATTGCTGGGTTTTATTGGTGCTTTTCTACAAATGCATGCTTCCTTCTGAGAATGGAAATATTTTCTTGTAGTATGTTAAACTTACATTGATATGAGGCCTGAGAAACTCAAGAATGGAGATGCCATATTGGTATATTACAAACTCTCTTGCAGAAAGTGTTGGGGGATGAACTGGTATTAGTTCACCTTTATGAGTCATCAAAGCATCCAATATATCCTGAAAAGGACTTCCTGTGTCTGCAGAGAACAACAGTATTTCAACAGACTCACTTATTTTCATTTTACGTTTGTATTTAGCACCAATGTACATTTTCCTTTATCATGAAATATTAAGGGACAAGAAGAATGCGCAGGTGGAGCTTTCTGGGAAAGACTGATTTCACTGCAAACACTTTTAAATGACACACAACCCATTTTTTTGACTATTTATACAACATTTAGTAATAGAAATGACAAAGACAACAACAAAACACCCTACCAAACAAGACAATTCCACTGCATACTCTTCTCTCCCGGTGAGAGGATGAAAGAAAACAGTATGTGACAAATATTAGTCATATCCTTCAATGCATTACTGGAAGGCACTCAGATGCTATGGTGATGAGGATGGTGTAAGAAAGTATATAGAATAGAATACCCAATTGTCTATTATCTATTTATTACTGTCATTTTATTTAATTCTGAGGCTGTTATATTTGCACACTCAGACTCTGCATTATACATCGTGATTGTTTAACCCTAGTCAGTGGAATCTTTCTGTTCCTGTTACAGAGAAATAAAGTAAGTTGTTTACTTGAAAGCATGAGAGTCATTGTTAAAAGGTATATAATAAGAGCACTTTATGCATGTAACCTGTGTCAGAAAGAGAAGATGGCTAGATCTGCAGCAATGCGCTCAGATTTAGTTAAAACATGACCAGACTTACCCCTATATTAGAATAAAGCCCGAGGCTTGTTAAGTGCACAGTTGGTCAGTGAATAATCTACTATACTTCTCCTAATGTTTATAGCATCACAGTTTAATAGGAAATAAAGCGATTCTGATGTATTATGCCTTCCATCCAAGGATCTCAAAGTGCAAAAAGCTTTACAACTAACCAAATTTCATCCCATCCAGTAAAACTGGTAAGTGTTGTTATACAACCAAGGCACAGAGAGGTTAAATGACTTGCCTAAGATCACAGAGTAAATCACTGGCAAAGGCAGGAATTGACCCCAAACTCTCAGATCCCCCTATATTTGCCATTAGTCCATACTTCCACCACAGAATAAACATAAATGACATTAGGACATCTGCCCTGATTGAGACAAGTTAATCCCAATGCATATGAGTAGTAGCGAACTCTAAGCTTACACAGAAAGAGATCTCCCAATGTTATACTGAATTGTGCTAAACATGTACATTAAAAACAGAAGGGAAGGAAATTTACCTTTTTCCTGCAGATGACTTTTCAGAAACCCAACTGCCATCGCATGACCTTGGAGCTGGTCATTCACATCTTTCAGAAGAGTGAGAAGTGGAGAAGATTTCATATATTTGGCTTTATTATCATCTAGACAAATAAATATAAAAATATAACTGTGAAAAATAACTGTCTCTTACAGTGTGTGCATGAGGCAAATAAGAAACTTATATCCTGGAATAAAACAATTTACTGGTGCAATGAAGGTAATATTTTGAGCAACCTGTTTAATTGTTTGCCCAAAACTAAGTGCTGGTTACTAAAGAGATTTTAATATAACTTGAAAAGAGAGTTCTCTTCTCCGCAGTGAATAAAATGGGTAAAATAAATACCTCTTATTTTTCAAAACTCCTGCTTGGAGTGCATAGAAAATACTCCTGGTAATTTTATGAAGCTTTTTATTAAAGGCATTCTGTTTGTCAATGATACATTTTGATTGATGAAAAGAGAAAAGAAATTTGATTTAAAACATCTTAAATATATTACAAATGATTTTCTATAACCTTAATGAAGATGACGACAATTGTGAGATAGATGTTGCAAGACAACACATTAGATTATTATAAGGGAATGGAATTTGTGAGCTCATACTTATCTATTCTGACTCTCATTCTTGGCAATTCTTAGCACTCTATGCAAGCTGATCCCTCCTCTTCTTACCTTGCAAACATTATGTGACAGCTTTCTCATCAATGCTGGAAATAGTCAAGCAATGTTAGCTGAAATATCGCTACAGAAATGGGAACCAATGCTGGTTCAAGAAAGAAGAAGAATGCCCATTTGATTCTTCTTGTATTAATTATTTTAATACAGTCTTGGTATTTTTATAATCACCAATTCTTTCTAAAGTGCTGACAAATCTTAAGGCTTTTTGGGCTGCTTCCACATTTTAACTGAAATCTTCAGTGTGTTCCAAAGAGACTGATGAGTGATAGAGAGTGAAATGAACTAGATGCTGTAGCTGCCATCATTTAGGCCCTGATTCACCAAATTACTTAAGTACATGCTTAAATTTAAGTCTGTGAGCAACCGCATTCCTATGCACGTGCTTCTCTTCTATGGACTTCAATAGGACTTAAGCACATATCAGGTCCTTAATCAGTGATTCATTACTAGTTACTTCAGTATTCATAAAATAGCTATACCTTGTAAATGAATGACACAGCACTGGATCTGATTATATTGAAGATATTACATGGAAGAGCAGATCTTTGAAAAACTAATCATTCAAATCCCAACCTTACAGTTAATGATCTTAGCAGAGATTGTGGCTGATAGACATTAAGAAGAAAATATATTTGTTACAAATCTAAAAAAAAGAAAAAAATCTTTACATTTTAATTTGATCATTCATATTGGGAGACTGGAAAGGAAGTTGAATTATGAGAAAGGGGAATAATAAAATAGAGGAAAGAAACAGTTATTAAATTGCTTTGGAAATTCCACTATGTTTTTCTCTCTAGGTTGGCAGACAGACATATTCCATATTGACTAAATGTTTGCATCCTCAAATGTAGCCAACATTTTGATAGCTTGTATATTTCAGCTTTGTTTGTCAATAAACAGCATTTAGAACTTTTATGTAACTACAAGTCTGGTTACATCACAATTTACAGTTTGAATGCTCACATGAGGGAAAGTAAAAGCTTTGCCATTGATTTCTGTGTTTGCATAAGGTTTCATACTGCCAAGCTGAGGGTAGGGACTCCATTCTGCAGCGGAATGGAATGGAATGGAGACAGATGCACCAAGATTACATATTTCAAGATTTCCTAGGATTGAAACCTTCTAGTTAGGGCAAAAAGCCAGATCCTCAAAAGGTATTTAAGTATCTAACATCCATTGATTCCAAAGATCTTGTATAGTCCAAGTAATCAAATCCATCCTCAGGCCTGAGTAAAGATGCAAGAACTCAAGTACTCGGTCACCATGCTCCTAATCTTGTTCTCTTGCAAAAACTCCCCCTGGAAGTTAAGACAATCTACTGTACATTATGATGAATTCTCACCATATACATTATTCTCCTCAAAAACAACAAGGAGTCCAGTGGCACCTTAAAGACTAACAGATTTATTTGGGCATAAGGTTTTGTGGCTAAAAAATCTCACTTATTATTCTCCTCAGAAATCTGCAGTTTCACCTTCCTTTATCAGTAGAGACTGAAAATATCTAAACTTTAGACCTTATTTTTTCCTTTGAATTTTAACTGACGGAATTTTGATTCTGACTATCTGGCCTATAGCAAGAACATCATTCTGATGAAAACTGACTTTTTGCTTCTGGAAATTTCCAGAAGGATGGGGGATTGCAAAAGAGAGTGTACACACAATGCACTTCAATTTTTGAATAGTCTAATAAAAGATTATCTGAATTTTGTAAACGTCTATACATTATTTTTATGGTTGCAAAGATAGGCTCTGATCCTGGAAACAGTTTACACACATGCTTCATTTTACACATCTGAGTAGAACCTTTGACTCATGGGACTCCTCAAATGTATAAAATTAAGCACATACTTAACTTTCTGCTGCAGGGTTGGCGCTTCAGTTTTTAGCACATGAGAACTTTTTCACTCCAGCAACAGTTTTTGAGTTGGATTAAAATGAAATTATTGACTGTACCTTTACCTGATTGAAGAATTAGTGTCTCAAATGACCTATCACTCCTTTTGTTTTCCTCCAGTGTCTGAACCAGAGACTTCAACAATGGAATCAGTTTTCGATGGATGACTGCCCATGTGCTGTGGGGGACACCAGCAATACCATAAAATCTGGTCCCTTGGTAGTTTTCAAAGCATTGTGATGTCCCAGAGAGAAGAGCCTGAAATAGCACAGATCAGACAAAGACAAACACACTTGTTGTTCATATGTGAGTCATTAATACCACTGCAAATGCAGCCTGTCATTCTTAATATTTCCATGCAAACCTTGTACATGCAAATCAGTTTATAACAGGACTAGGAGGTGTGACCTGTGCTACAAGCGTGCCTAATCACAAATAGTTTGGGGGTTCCTAATGAGTGTATGGCTGGGTGGTAACGGGCTCACAGCTCCCATCTCTTTAAACTGTCCACATTCCTGAAGCTTGTGTAAAGGGTTTTAAGACCAAAAAAAATTTAATTTTATGTGCTTAATGTCCCCAGTTTATGTGGGATGTATTTGCAAGTGCCATATACATGGTCAAACTCTCCCTCTCCAACACTGCAGTATAATAACCTTATTTCATTTAGAGTAATAAGCTGGAGTTCAGCTATAGATATAGGTGACAGACTCATGGGGAGTGAAAAGAAGCCGAGATGTAAGAGGAAGGGGAACTTCAAGAGACCAAACATCATAAGGCATTTTGAAGTAAGGGAAAGAGAAGAGGGGAGGTGTTCAGCCATGACCACCCTGATAACTCCAGTGATCATTTTTTTTAACCAACGTAGCCTAAAATAGACAGACTATGTAAACTGGCCACTCAAAAGAACAGAGAGCCTGATCCAAACCTGCATGAAATCAATTGAAAGACTTCAACTGATGTCAAGAGGGTTTGGATCTGTATCTAAATTTTTCTGGACACAGCCCTTAATTAAAACATTATAGATACCAAGGGTGGGGTTTTCAAAAGCACCTCTGTGATTTAGGAGCACAAGACCCATTAAAAGTCATTGGGATTTGTGTTTCTAAGTCATGCAGGGTATGTCAAGACTGCAATAAAACACCTGCAGCTGGCCCATGTCAACTGACTCAGGCTTGTGAGGCTTGAGCTGCAGGGCTATAAAACTGCAGTGTAAACATCTGGGCTCAGTATGGAGCCCAGACTCTGGGACCATCCCACCTCCTGGGTTCCTAGCAGGTACTGTCACACTTTATGGGAGTACCTTTAGGAGGAGGATGTTCACCTGTTAAAAATGTAGATCCAAACTGACATCTTGCACATCATTCTAACACTGCTGCCAAAATATTACATTTCTTAATTGAATTTTTATTTTATGTACAAGATTCAAAGTCCATGATAAAATAAATTCTTAAATTAAACCAATTCTTGCAATTCTCAAATACAGTGATTTGTTTTTCTGGGTGTCTGATTCCATGCTAAGATTTTATTCTAAGAACATACCAACAACCTGTCGTTGCTGGAAAAATTGGGTAATACATAACATTATCTCAAACCTCCAGGTGAAGTCAGTACCTTTGCCTGCAGAGCCTGGATGTCCAACAAGTCCCTGAGATATTCCAGTCTGCTGTATGCAGACTCCACATTGACCTGTTGTTTCATTATATGTTCCTGAAATTCAGCAACATGATGTAGTATGATCTAGAAAAAATGGTATGAAATATTAGCAAATGAGCAAGCTAGTTGCCTAAATTAAGGATTGCATTTTTCTTATGATTAAAATAGAACTTTATCTATAAAGCTTGTGTGACTGTATCAAGAATAGTGCACTCAGTTCTCGTCATCTCATCACCAAAGCAATTCAGACAAGTGCTGAGAGTTCAGGAAATACTAACAAAAATGATTAAGGGGCCTCAAGGGACTAATTTAAGAGAAAGACTGAAATAAATAAATATGGCAGCTGGATCAAGCAGTGACGCGGGACGTGATAAAAGCCTGCAAGAATTTGAAAGGTGTAAACATCAAGGAGGTTTGTTTTGGATAGAATAATTCAGAGTAACAGGGTAAAATTAAAAGGAAAAGCTTCCAGACAATGAAATCTGATAGGTGCTAGATGAAGGCATGACCACCACAAACACATAAGAACGGCCATACTGGGTCAGACCAAAGGTCCATCTAGCCCAGTATCCTGTCTTCCAACAGTTGCCAATGCCAGGTGCCCCAGAGGGAATGAACAGGGAATCATCAAGTAATCCATTCCCTGTCGCTCACTCCCAGCTTCTTCCAAACAGAGGCTAGGGACACCATCCCTGCCCACCCTGGCAAAGTCACAAGTCAATAAAAAGAGAAAAAGAGTCCTATTTATTTAACTAGTCACTTCACTGGGCTATGGACAGCATTTGAAGCTTCATCTCTTCATACATGTAACATATGACTGGGAAAGCTTTTGAGAATCAGTCCCTAGGGATGATCTTTCATGATCTAACTGGTCTTATCTAGCTCTAATGTCTATGATGCCATGTAACAGATCTCATGTTTTTTTAAACTGCTAACATGAAGAGGTTCTGTACCAGTCAGAAACATAACACTAAACATCGTATTTGGCAATTCCTCTTTCTAACTCCTAATTTCAGTCTGGCCAGTTTGACTCCTAACCAGCACTGTTTCACAATCAAACTGGCTTTTCTATCTCAAAGGAAATATGGCTTTACCATTGCTAACAGCATAGTGCTATATTTTTCTGTACAAGTTTAAAATTGATTATCTGAGTAGCAGCTGTTTAGGATGACTGACTTTTGTTTAATATCATTCTGCTCACTTTCTTCTTCAGCCTAGTCTGTGGATAAAGGAGGAGAAGGCCCTGTATGAGATGGGAGGTTCTTGGGCAGTTAAAACTGGCTTTAAATGTGCTTCAGAGGGAAACCATAGTTTCCTGCAGAATAAGGTTAGTGATATTTAACTCAACCTAACAGTGACCTCACCTTTCTGGGCTTGAATCTGGGTGCTGTCTCTGTGTTAAAGTTCTTGCTCCTTTGCCATGCTTTCTCCTTCATCTGCCTTTGTAATCGGCCTTCCTCGAGCTGCATCTTTTGAATAAATTGAACCATTTTTTCCAGCGCTTTCCTGATCACCAATATAACTCGAACTTCTTGCTCTTTTTCATCTCTCTCAGCTGTAGGTACAGAATGTTAGCAATTACTCTCAGCTTGGAAACTGAGTCCTAATGAGTGGTTATATAAGGGAAGCTACTGAATTTCTGAGATGGATGAAGGGCATGGATTAAATGCCCTAACAGGAATTTTCAGTTTCTGATTCTATTGATTCTGTGGCATGCTGCACAAAAATGATTTATCTGTCAGATCTGTTCACCCGCTATTTCCTCTTTTAACTTTTAGGACACCCATGAGAACTTGCTATAGATTTATTCAGAGCGTCAGTTCTACCAATCATAGTGCAGTTAAAAAACAAAACAAAACACCTCAATGAGGTTGACATACAGAGCCACTGCACAATAGTGTGGGATTTCTGGGGCAACTGGCAGGATTTTGCATGGGATTTTGAGACACTGTTCAGGTCTGCAGTGAGATTTCTCAAGATGAGTGAAAATCACCCCTGTGCAGACCGTCAGAGAATGGTCCTGCTATTTTAGGGAACTTTCCTGGCTTCTGCACTACCCTGGTGGAATTGGATAGTGAAAGGATCTGAGTCCTCGCTCCAATGCCTTTTACCCAGATGCCTGCCTGACCTTGAGGACTCCCTTTTCACTCTCCCATGTGTCAGAATCCTTATATCCCGATGAGGCTGGGCCCAGGATTCTGGGAGACTAAACCCTCAGTCTCGTCATGGTCACTTAGGATAGGGGTGAGGGTGTCCCCACTCCGTGGTGCTCTCTCCACACCGGCCGCTTCCCCAGTATGAAAAGTAAGGGGGGAAATGGGAACGGTTGAAGGAAACAAGGCACGGGGAAAGTGCCAGCAGCCGTCTCAGGGAAGTTCACAGTCTGTTCCTCCCCACCAGGCCCTGGCTGTGCTGCAGTGATACCACGGGTCAGACACTGTCTCTGGTGGTGGCCACATGCCCTCAGGCTCAGGGTGACGGGGACTTTCCCCCCAGCATCGCCCCTCCCCCTTCGGGGCTACGGCCCCCTCCAGTCCGGCCTGCAGGACACCTTGCCTGGTGCCATCTCCCTGCCGGCTGCCCAGGAGCCCCCTCGCGCTCCCCAGTCTGGCTCTGGCGTTACCGGGGGGATGGCCGGCGTCCGCCCCCCAGCAATGGCCCCGCAGCTCCTCGCTGGAGCCCAGCCCCGGCTCACCGTCGGTGTGGCTGGTCTGCGTTGCTCCAGCTCCAGTTCCCCAGCTCCACTCGGCCTGCTCCGGCTCCATCTCCCCTTAGCTCTGCTCTCAGCATCCCTCACATGGAGGGCGGGACCCCCGGCTTCAGACTCCCTCACTGGCCTGCCTGACCTGTCAATCGGGCTAACCTGGAGCTCTGGCCTCTCACCATTGGCCCTGGGGACTGTCAGTCTCAGGATCTTGATTTCTCATTGGCCCTTCTCCTTTCTTTTGGTATTGAGAGAGGGCCAACAAAAAAACCCCACTCACTTTCAGTAAGGGCCCAACATATGCATCACTTCAGTCCCATTTCAGCCCTATTTTGAATGATTAAGTGGGACTTAAGTATTGTACCAGCCTTGCTCTGGCCCTCTGCACAGGGGTGATTTTCACACAGTATGTACAAAAGGGCCTCACTTTCTTCCTGTTAAAGCCTCTGCTTCCTACCTTTAGATATCAAAGATAGTTCAGAGCCCAATAGCCTGCTCAGATCCCTGGCAGTTCTTCTTTGAGCTTCGTGAAGAGAGGATTCCTCAAGGAAGTGACAGGTTTCCTCAATGTCTTTTAATTTATCCTTGTACCTTATCTGTAAGAAGCAGGACAGAAATTATCACTAAAAGAACAGGAGTACTTGTGGCACCTTAGAGACTAACAAATTTATTTCAGCATGAGCTTTCGTGAGCTACAGCTCACTTCTTCGGATGCATAGAAGAAGTGAGCTGTAGCTCACGAAAGCTCATGCTGAAATAAATTTGTTAGTCTCTAAGGTGCCACAAGTACTCCCGTTCTTTTTGCGGATACAGACTAACACGGCTGCTACTCTGAAACCAGAAATTATCATTGATATTATCTGCCGTGACAGGGAAGCCTAAATAACCCAGCTGTTCCAAAAAGTTCTTATAGCGCTATAGATAACAGGAATAACCGTGATGGCCATGGTTAGAAAGAATAAGGCTTTTATCTATACTTTCTTCTCCTCCTAGCCTCCTCCCTTAGTTAACAGAGGATTCACACTCTGTCCTAACATCTGTCATCTCATTTCCCCTCTGTCTTGTCTTCCTTTACCCAGTCCCTTTCTGATTGCATATAGATTGATCCAAAACTCACTGAAGTTATTGGGAGTCTTCCATTGATTTCAGTGAGCCTTAAAACAGATCCATTCTGAGTTTTTACTGGAGATTACTCTGCTACTGTGAGGCAACAGCAACTAAAATAATAGTGACTACAGGAGTGGGCTTGTCTACACTGGGGATTTTTGCACTGGTATAACACAATACTGTAGCTGCACCAGTGAAAATACCAAGTGTAGATAATGTATTGGTGTAAAAAAAGACTTGGACTGACAGTATGCACTAGCACAGCATCAGGGTACCTTGGTGGAAAAATTCAAATGTAGATGAGCCCGTAAAGCACACATGTTGTGTCAAAAAGAGAAGCAACTATATTTCTAAACATCAGCTTGAAATTTTGGCACACAGTGGATTCCCTTAAGCACTTGAGAAAAAAAGTCCAGTGAAGAATTAGTTGAAGACAGTTACAAAGAGGATCCACTGCACCTTCTGTGCCTTTCCTTCCTTTACAGCATCAAGGACATCAAGAAATATAAAGTTTAGCTCTTTAAGAAGCTCTTCTTCCCTTTCTCTTTGGCGGTGCCAGTACATTTGTCTTGAATTTATCTCCTTTTCCAGAATGCTCAGCTGAAAAACAACACCAAAAGCAGCAGCTCAGGTTTTTAGGGTTCTGAAGGAAGCTCAGAAACCTATGTATTGTGTGTGATTCTCTATGCCAGTGAGGAAACCCTTGTTCCACAATTTCTACAAATTCTCCAGCCTGACAGTATAGGCACTTACTTTGCATTAGAGAGAATGAATACTTTGCAATGGGAAGTTGGTGCAGGTTTACACCTTTCACTTTAGAAGTTTATGCTTCAAAGCTGTAATGAAGGTAGCATGAATTTCAGTGGGGAACGTGACAATGTAGATGAGGAAAAAGGGGTGACATAGAGATAAAAAAATAAAGTGTAGAGGAAGGGAAAACAGTGGGATATTGGGAGAATAGGTGGGAGCAACAATTAATTTATTTCTGATCATTTTCAAGTATAAAGTGTAATAAAACATTTAAATTAACTTTTATTGAACTGTGGGAAAATATAAACTGGGAAGCAGACTTTACAGTTTCCTGATCCAGAACTCAATACTACCTGCCACAGAATGGATCCTTAAGATGTCACAGAAGTCTGTCAACCCTGATAATGCGTGTTCAAAAATGAAGATACTAAAACTAGGAGGCCTCCAATACCCTCTTTAGAGAACTATCTACCCTTGCCCCCAAATGCCACGCAATGCCCCCAAATCACATAAAACCACCCCAAACCCACTCTCAGAAATGTTTGGTAACCAAATCCCTTGTAAGTAGGTAACAAACTTCTAAAAAAAACTTACATTCCAGTTATGGCTGGATTTCCTCCTATACTAATTCCAATTCCAACACCACCCTGTTCTGGGAGCTCACTCATGTACATACAGTACAGTACAATAAAAATATTTGTTATATACTCTGGTAGTGACAAACTCACACATCCACTAATAGAAATAGCTGTGGTCTGTTTAGTTAGGATACTGAAGCAAGCAGAATTGTCTTCCCATAGTTTGAAAGCATAAGCAGGGAATTTCTAATCATTGTCAAATCTGGAAGAAATTCTGATTTGTTGGGGCTCTAATTACCAGATCTGGGTCTGCTGCTCCTCTTGGTAAAGCTCCTAGGGACTGAACAATAGGAATTACAATGTTTGTCCAAGGATCAGTTTGAGCACCTATAACTGGGCCAGTTTCACCTGTAACAGGATCTATGGTTCTGGCACCAACTGTGATAGGGACAAGACCTGCAGAAAGGCAAAATAAATAAATATTGTTTTTAGAATTCAGAGGATGAGGAGAGTGAGCCATTTAATTTTTGTGCATCCAGTTCAGTGATTGACATTTATTAAACCATAAAAGGAAGTGACTATGATCTTAAATAGCCCATTGATAAAACAAACCTCTGAGCTAGCCCTGCAGTACTGAGCTGCCATGTACACGGCTGAGTTCAGGTCCGAAGCAAATATCTCTTGTTCCTGAACTGACATGAATTGAGAGCACTGTGGGGGGCAGTGCCCCCAACTCTTGGGGCTGTATCTCTAGTTATCTTTTCTGGCCACTGCAGTGGCCTAACTCTCTTTCACCATTAAGTTGAAGCTGACTGTTGGGTACAGGTCCACACCAATCAGAATTTCACATTCAAATTTGTATGAATGTATTAACTTTTTCTTTGTCACTACACATTACTGATTCTGAAAGTAACACAGATATTGGTGTCAGTCCTGCCACTGCCTCACTATGGCTTTATGCTGTGTGATCCAGTTTCTTCCTCCACCTTTTCCATCTGCATCTTCCATGGTTCCTGCTAGTGGGGTGGGATGCCCAGTGTTCCAATCACATTCTACTCCTAGGATGGGCACCATCAAATCTGACCCACCAGGATCTGGGATTTTCATTCCAAACACTGCAGGAATCCACATCTCTGTACCAGGATATTTGATAATCCCTAATACATTTGAAAAAGAAGAGAGGAAGATATCAATACGTGCTGCTAAACTGAATGGAAATTGTTTCTTGATGGAAATAGCCATTTAACTTTTAGAGGCTGATGAATGCACAATTAATCTCATTAGTTATCCAAATGATACCTGGCTGAGCTCATAGAGTAAAGATTTGCTAAAGACAGCAGGTATTTGGCATGTGTTTCTTATCCCACTGTAGTCCTAATATGGCACAGAATGCTTATGCTATTTTGGGCCAACTTCTCCGATGACGTGATTAGATATGGCTCCACAGATTTCAAAGGAATTTCATCCATTTACATCAGTGAGAACCTGTCTCTAAATCATTAAAATAGGCTCACATTACTTGTGTTCTAAGCGATTTTTTTCAGTAGGTTTTATGCAATGTACGTACCCAATTTGCCACCATTACTTTTGAGGCTTGAAGCTATTTCGTGTTGTTTCTCCAAACTTTGCAGCCGGTGAATTGCATGATGGAGTCTAATTGACAATGACTTTTTCATGTCTTCTACTGCAGCCTTCAGGACTTCCCGCTTGTCTGCTGCTAAGGACATATCTTCACAAATTGAATCTTTATACTGCCTCAGGGCTTTAACCACATGGATCTGGGTGACAAGAGTGTTAGCTTCCAACAGCGCCTGGTAACCTCCTGCATGGGGCAGCACTTTATCTTGTTTAAGGCAAGCTCCATGTATCCGAGCAGTCTTCCTACTCAGAGGTTCAGAGAAGGAATCTCCAAGAAGCAATAGGCTTCCCGAGGGTCCCATCAGCCCCCCAACTGGGACCAAATCTCCTGTAGTCAAGGAACAGTGAAAGGAAATCAGAACATCACCCAGACTTTATGGACCTGTTCCATTAAAATCAATGGCAAAAAATTAACGTATTGCAACAGGAAGAGGATCAGGTCCTAAATGAGCATGTAAAATAGACTAAAATGCTGATGTCCACTGTTTACAATGATTTATAACTTTAAAATACTTTAAATGTATCTGTTACTTTGACTTTAGAAAATTGTGTTGCATTTGCAAAATTAGAATGTTAACAATAAAATTGGATAATAATACCTATGGCTCTAATATAGTGCTTTTCATCTGTAATTCTCAAAGTTTTTCACATAGGAGATAAGTATCATTATTAGAGGTGGGCAGGAAACTGTTTTTCTGTCCTATGAATATTTTTGAGAGTTTGAAAATTTTCACAGTCCTGAATCAGGAAGAAAAGTTGAAATCCTGAAAATGTTTGTGAATTGAAAAACCAACCATTATTTTGGTTCAGGTCAATCAAAATATTTTGTTTTGATAATTTTGAAATGTTTTTTCTTATTTTTATCTTCTCTCTCTTTTTTTAAACAAACCTTTTTCAGTTTAACTAAATTAGATTTCAAAACAAAAAGTTGTTTGGAACCAGAAAAATGGAATTTTTCATTTAAAAATGTCAACATGAAACATTTCAACAATTTTGAAACTTTTTTCAATATTTTTTTCTAGTGTTTTACAAACAGTTTTGTTTTCAATGCACGGGCATTTTTTGATGAAAAAACAATTTTCAAAAAATTCCTGACCAGCTCTAATTACTATATCCACTTTATAGATGAGGAAACTGAGGCACAGAGGTGTTGTGACTTGTCAAAGGTCAGCCAGCAGGCCAGTGGCAGTGCTGGAAAGGTATTGCACATTCCAGGACACATTTCATTTTGCAATTTGTCCGATAGTATAGTACTGCAATATGATAGGAGCCAACAAGGCCTGTGCTCTGCATAGCCTGACTCCCTGGAGACAGAGAATAAGGAAAACATGTAACTGTGGCTTTGCTGTTTGATGTTTCTGGCATTTTTATGCATCTTGTTCAGTAATAACTGCTATAGAGTGATATTCCCAGCAAAGCCTGTGGGATATGTAGTATTTTAGGTAACCATTAAGGTGCATTAGTGTTGAACTTTTAAGAACTGACTTTCTAAGTGAACAGTCAATCAAGAGAATTACCTCCCACTCACTAAAAACCTCTGTAAATGGTCTCTAATCATGGACCAGAACACGCACCCTTAACTCCACTGTAATAGTAGGTATGAAACACAAAATATGCACATCTTGCAAGATCCTGCAGGGAAATCCTGTATCCCCTGCAGAGAGTGACTGTAGCTCTCTAGTCCTGTTGAAATTACAAATATTTTCACACATATCTCTGAATCTCAGGAACTCTTCCTGCTTCTTTGGTAAGGAAATTCAGACAGACTCTGACTATACCTTTTTGCCTTTTTCGCTAAAGGGCCAGATCCTCAGCTGGGGTTAATCAGCATAGCTTCATTGAAGCCAGTGTAGCTATACCAATTTACAACAGCTAAGGATCCGGCTCTAAATTATGTACATTGTACCTCTCCTTACTAAACACAAAAACAATTCCACTTTGGCTGCGTCATGCCTTCAGTGTGGGTGCGACTTGTTTGCTCTGTTTTTGAGTATGATATGTTTTCTAAAATTAGCTATGAAGAACATAAGTGTATGGAAAATACTGTCTATAAATCTAGAGCTTTTGCCCCAAAGACCCTAAAGAATGGATTTCATGCTGTTTTTATTATATTAATAGAGCAATTGAACTATCTCCAGGACTCAGATCAACTTTACTAGTTTTTATCATATAATTAATGACTACAGCACCTCTTAGTCGTCAGTCACTGCTTCTCTTTCTTTCTTTAGTCATCTTTATAGAAAGTGTGTGGCAGGTTATTGATTTTTAGGACAATAATTTCTGAAATAATATTCTGAGAAAGTGAAGGCTTTCTGTCTGTGATACTTTGAGTCCAATCTATGCCACTATTCAGCTGCTTATGGTAGTATCTCATTCATCAGGAGAAACCAAATGTGGGGAGGTGACATTAAAGGTTTGAATCTAATGCTGCTGCCATTTTTAGGATTAGTGAATTGATGATAGGTTGCATTTGCACAATGTGTCACTTCGTGCTATACACACACACACACACAGCAGAACTGTCAGTGGCTCTAGCCGATGTTGGGGTGTTTTAAACAATATTTGGGGTCTTAATTGAGCCACCATGGTGGGCTATTGAGTTTCTCTGTCCTCTTTTAACTGTTTGACTATTCATCGGTCGTTCCAGTGGGAACTACAAGTTCCATAGACCTTTTAGATGGGACATCTTCCTCAATAAGGTTATAGCAAACATCTACCCACTGACTAGCTATGGGAGAGGTGTGAGAGGGGATGAAGAGAAGGAAGAAACAACCTCACTTTGGATTTCCATCCCAAGAAACATGAATATCATTTACCTGTGTTATTATCCAAACTGACTCCAAGTATTGGGACAATCTTTCCTCCCTCTGGTTCAATCATAGGTCCTCCAATTTCAAGAGGCGTCACTGTTCCTGTAAGGGGATTCATGTACGTCCCACCCAAGGACAGTTTTTGTCCTGTTTGGGGATGGATTGTAACTCCTAGCACTGGGACTTCTATTTCTGTAGCTGGATCTAGCATGAGTCCTCCCAGTTTAAACACTCTGTCAGGTTGTAAGCTAGGAAGTTTAGTCTTCACTGGTAAGCCAGTCCTTGGAGAGCTAGGATATGGAACATAGGGGAATATGGGTACTTCAGACTTACAAAGCTCACCTAAATATTGAAACAGAAGAGATTTAACAGTTACAAACTATTTTACTCTTCAATGGATAAGGGAATTAATCCCTACGCTAATACAATTCTCTGCATTAGAGCTGGGAACAGAGGCATATTGGGGATTTCAAAGGATGATCATTTTAATAAACTTTCTCTTTCTTCACATGAAGAATTAAATGAAGAGAGTGAATTCCCTTTCTGTGGTTGACATACTTTTCCAACTTAATTCCTGCTTTTACACTTACTTAACATGAGAAGTTCTTTAGCATATAATATATTGTACAATTTAATGAACAGAAAGGAGAGAAAAAACAATAATCAGAAACAGGAAATATTTAAACATTTTGCTCTATATAAGCCTGGCGGGCTCAGTAAATCCTGTCCATGGCAAGACCCAATTCAAGGTGACAAAATCTCCTAGTGCCAAGCAGGCAATGAGGTGGTCATAGGTCAATTTGCATGTAAGGTTTTTGTTATAAGAAAAATATGGGTAAGTATATTAGGCTTTATTAAAATCACCACCACAGATGTATTCCCCATGTAGGCAAGTGGATATATTAATTATCCCCATGTGTCCCGTACCTGAAGCAGAGTCAACAGCAGAGATCAGTTTAGAGCTGACTGGATCATATCCAACATTACCAGCCACAGGGAGCACTTTTCCAGTCTCAGGGTGGAGGAACTGATCCCTAGACACGGGCATGGGGCAGTGATTGACCAACAGCGTGACACAGTCTGGGTTGGGAGTTAAGAGTCCAGTTATAGGATCCATGTAGATGGTGTCAGGTGCCCTCACACAGCCATCCGAGTCTGAGAGCAATAAGTGACAGATGAGAAAAGCAAATGAAAAACACCATCAGATCCTCCATTAAACCCTAGGTTTCTGAAATTCCAAATCTGTATGTCTACAGTTGGATTCCAATCTTAGGTTCAATCAGAAATCTATGGCTATTTCTTTGTGATAGTTTGTCTGTGATCAGAGATCACATGTAGATCAGAGAGAGTCAGGAAGGAGAGTAAAGGCTTACAGACAGATCATCCTATCTACTTTAGCAAATGTTCTGTATGGGAAGAGAGTTACAGTGTTCCCAATCCTTATTCTCTTCTCCCCTCAATACCTAAGCATGACTCCTATGAGGCTAACGGGACTTATGCAACCATATGAGTGTGGCTAACAATCTCAGATTTCAGCACACAGATTCATGTTGTCCTAATCTGCAGTATACATGGAAATGTCCAAGGCAGATTTTATGTTTTGATTTTATTTCAGAAGATTTAAATAATAGCAAAAAATGCCTATACTAGCTCTCTAGGCATCATAATATTTAATTAATTTTTCAACAACAAAACACACCCAGCAACATTAAAAACAAACAAACATTCAAACAGGAACAAATTAACTCAGCTCAGCTACAAAAAAGTTCCTTTCCCTCTCCACTGATATAGAAACACTAACAAAGGACATACAGTTATACACAGACACCTGGCAGTGTGTTTATCAAAAGCCTAAGGAAGAACAATGAAAATGTGGCAGTTATCAGAAATGTTTATCTGAAGAAATTCCATAGATGGTCATGCTTGCATAACAACACAACAAATCCTCTTTTTTGCTACCTGAGCAACTGCATTAGCCAGCAGCAGTGGTAGGCTGTTGTCCTATTATATGGACCAGCACTAGAAGAGGGCACTGAACCAGTGGGTTACATCTGCATATTTGCACAGTTAAAGTGATAATAGCTCTCTTTGAACATACACTAACTAGTTGCCAGAGTTCGTAGTTACCCAGTAGCTCCTCCTTGGTGAGGAGCCTGGTTTTATCTTTGTTAATGAGGTGAGCTCCTGTTCCATCTCCCAGCACACCCCATGCCTTGAGTCTGTGACTCTCCTTTATTACTGCACTTGACATTCTGTTGCTTGCAGCATCTATCTGGGATAATAACCTGAAACTCACAAGATAAAGATGGATGTCAGTAATCTGACTATAAGGTAAAACTGTTTCAAGGCAGAATGGCATCCATTTCGGGAAAATCCTGCAGCAGGCACATAATCCATCTCTGAACATCAGCACCATCACAAAAAGGATTTTAAGGACTGAGGAAACATATGCTTTTTATCTTCCCTGCTTTTGAAATCATTTCATTAATACTCCCATGCTGATTCTGACACAGGGACCAGGCTACTCAGACCATTGTTACCTGGCGTTCTGGGATGGCTGGCCTGACAGGACAGTTCTTTGGAAGCTGAGGTGATGTGGCAAATGGGAACAATTCATTAGGAAGCATGAAAAGGAACCAAAATAACTTTGGACCTTAAGGTCTAACTGGGCTCTTCTGAATATCCCCAGCTCTCCTTTTCCTTGAGTTTTCCTAGCCCTACTTTCCATTAACATGATTTCAGTAACCTTGTGGTAACACTTCCAGACCCATGCTGGTGCTGGTTACAAACCAACCCACTGACTCAGTACTATACAACTGCTTTGTCTGTCTAACAACACCACCACTTTAGTGCAGAGTTCTAAAGCAAATTACTTACCATTGGTAGTCTGGTTTAGACCACATGGCTCTGTTCCCTCCACAAGCCATCTTCTCTGTCAGTACTTCCGCCAATCTCACTGCCTCTCTCAGGGCAGACTTGAACAAGACACAATGCTCTTCTTGGCATTTCAAATCATGGTGTAATAAGTGAAGTTGTTTATTCACAATCTCATCATATTCAGCAGCCAGCTGCTTTCTGTGTAGCATCTCCTCTTCTGCCTAATTGTAACATAAAATGCAGACACCTGTTTCTCAAGACATGAATTGAGACTGCAGCTGCTCTGTACTTTACTAAAAAGGTAACAACTGGAGGAAAAGGGGTCAATTTGAAGGTATCTTCCCCTACTTGGGTGTTCAAAGGCCAATAGCTCCAGTAGGTTGGGTAATAATTATCTAGAGGGTAAGTGCCTTTCATGTGTCCTCACTTGAATGGTCTAGTGATTCAAAATTTTGGTCCATACCTGCCAGCTAGAACTTAAGGGATCAAGTTCATTTTGCTTTTATATCTTTGAACTATATGTTTGTACATATATGTGTCTGTATGTGTGTGTGTGTGTGAGTATGGGTGTTTCTATTTATAAACTGCAAAATCGTTACATTTCCTTCACAGGTTTTTCAGAAGAATACAGCCAAACACTATCTGTGAGCAAGATGGAAGAAAAAGCTGCAACAAAATATACATATATATATATATACACACATGGATGACATTTCCAAAACTGAAACCTTGGTCACTGCAAGGGAGAAGATATGGTCTTCCACAAGTGGGGAGAGAGTAGCATCAAACACTAAGTAAAAAAAACAGCACACGCCAGAAAAGTGAGTAACCTTCAGAAATATGTCTCTGTATTAACATTGAATTGTTCCAACAATTGTAGAGTTTTCAAATGTTCTAGTATATCAGTCACATACTTTGCAGCAATATTACTTGCATGGTAGCTTATGAAAATATGATGACATTACACAACAACAGATATGAAAGAATCCACATGACTGTGTCTAATATTATGAAAATACATGTAGCCAAGTTGAGGTTTTCAGTTTCTATGTCTATGTATAAACAAATCTAAGAAAAACTGAGCTCTACCTGATATTTTGCTTTCATATAGTTCCCCATCATTATGCTGTCATAAGATTCTGCCTTCTCTGAGATACACAGCCTCATTATCCAAAGCTCTCTGAGTGAAGCTATTTCGGTCATAAGTTTGTGATACAAGATTTTCAGCTGAGAAGAAAACAAGATGAAAAATAAACAAATGAGGGTGTAGCTGTTGTTCTGGACCCTTCTTAATGCCCAAAGGCCACTGAATATATAGCACAAAACAAATATATCTTTGAATGATTATATTCTATACTGGCATCTGATTTTTCTTTAAAAATACCAATACTAGATGACTTCACCTTGATTGGAAATCCTTGCTGCCTATATAAAACCCTCTCCACAATAATTGTACAGTAAGGCAATAATTTTGCTACCTGGTTTTGGGAGATTGTAAGCTGTTTGGGGCAGGGGCTGTCTTTTTGCTCTGTGTTTGTTCAATGTCTAGCACAATGGTATCCTTGTGCATGAGTGGGACTCCTACTTGCTACTTCACTACAAATAAATAATAATAGTCAGGACCTCACCATACTTTGGATAAAATTCCTGAAAGCAATCTTCATGAAATAGTTGTCCTTAGATGGATGTTGCAGTATTAGAAAAGCTGAGTGGCTGACACTATGATGCCAGTCCTGGCAGGACCACCTTCAGGAAATGAGTCAGAGCAAAGGAGTTCTTGGGGCTCTCTTAGGCATGTAGGTAATTTGGAGCAACAAGTGTTTTTCAGTGTGCACCCTCTTTATGTGCCTTTCTTTTCACAAGATCTTTTTACTAAATATCATACTATTTAGTAAACATTTAGTATTCCCCACTCTTTAGTGCAGCTAATGTGGCCTTAAAATCAAAATGAACCATGTGCATTAAAATATATCTACGGATACAGTAGCATGCAAACATTTGTCTTATACAATTCTCTCATGCTACACTATGCACACAGACTGTAATACTAGCTCCCCCTGCTGTCCTTAATCCATACAGTTGCATGCTGTCATATGCTGCAGATCAGTGGTCTGAATCATCATCTCATTAACTCACACAGCTGAAATCAGTGTACATTGGTATAAAACTGGAGTAACACAATGCATATGGTTCATTTTGATGTTATGGCCACATTAGCTGCACGAACTGCATTAGTTGTCTGTCCACACCAATGTATTGTTTTAATTCTCCTAAATTTTATCTATGGCTCTTAACCCTTGTTACAAAGAAAGATAAGACATCATTACCCCCCTTTTTTCCAATGGAAATTGAGGCAGAGAAGTGAAGTGACTTGTCCAAGATCACATGTCACCTCAGTAGCACAAATGGGAATAGAACTGAGATTACCTGACTCATAGGCAAATGTCCTAAACACTGGCCTATGCTTCATAAATACAGCTTGCATGAATGATGTGTATACATATTAATGGCTTCATGGTACAGAAGAATTTGGAATGAAGTACATGCCTTACATAGCAGTAATACTACAGATAATACTGCACATGGTTGCTAGGATCATCTGTACATACATGTGAGTATGATAAAAAACAAACCAGTTACCTCTTCTTTAAATTGGCTCAGTTTGGCTGTGACTGACAGTGACTGCGTGAGCAGAATTTCAAAGAAGACATTGGTGTTGAATGAATCCAGGTTTATCTGTTCTTCAGACTCCCAGATTTCACCCGTTTCTAGGAAGAAAGCTGAAATGAAAGTATTTATTATTAGATTTTGTGGTCATTCAATTTTCTATTTCAGATCCTCTTTAAAAACTATCTCCAGTGATCTATAGTAATTCAGAGAAGGGGAGGAGGCAAGTCAGAATATATGAGCCAATGTACATAATTAGAAATAGGATTCTGTCATGAATACGTCAAATAAATTTGATTCAGCTCTTTGCCTGAATAACTGTTTATTATGTACTTTAAAAAAAATTATCTGACCTTCTGTCTCATCAGAGTTGCCATAGTTTTTATCCAAGCTGCCTTTATTCTTCAGCCTGGGATGACATTTTTTAACTGAAATCACTGTGGATCCTTTGGAGGAATATTTGTCAAGATTATATTTCAGCTGCAGCCTTCGAAACAGAGGGCAGGTATTTCCTTCTTTGGACCAACCCAAGTCTTGACAAAGAAGCTACAAAACACAGTGAAACCGAGTGAACAGGTTACTCCAACTATTACATATTACTATTTTTATACCGTTGTTCATTCAAACAACAGGATGCATCATCGCATGCAGGACCAGATCCTTAGTTGGTATAAATCAGCATAGGTCCATTGAAGTCAAAGAAGTTATGCTGATTTACACCAGCTGAATATCTGGCCCACACATTCTAATCTAAAGTATTCACATGATCTGTTCTAAACCCAACAAATTATTAGTCTTAATAGATCCACATGAGTCAAGAGGCAGGAACTGCAGTCATCAGCAGTTTGAGTTTGCTGACATATGAATTAATAAATCATTATCAATTATTTATTTATTTATTTACTAGTAGCAGTAACAGGCCCCAATCAGGATGAGGACACTACTGTGTTAGGTACTGTGAGCATATAGAATATCCCTGCTCTGAAGAACTTACAGTCTAAAACTGTATCACTTTTTGGTTTTTTTTATTGTGGTCCTGATCCTGTATTTGTTGCTATCAATGGGAGTTTTGCCCTAAGGAGCCCAGAATTTGCCTTCATGTTCCCTGGCTCTTAAAAGGCTGATTCATTAAGGACAAACCTTAACAGTAGCTATATATGGAGACATACCTATCTCATAGAGCTGGAAGGGATCCTGAAAAGCCATGGAGTTCAGCCCCCTGCCTTCACTAGCCAGGACCAAGTAGTGATTGTGCTACCTCAGATCCCTAAGTGGTCCCCTCAGCGATTAAACTTACAAGCCTGTGTTAGGAAGCCAATGCTCAAACCACTGAGCTATCCCTCCCCTGCCTGGTATACTAGAATTAAGGAGTGGGTCTCTCATTTGTGAAACAGTCATGCAATTCACGAAGAAATATCTTAAAAACCCACTGACTCCTGCCAGCCTCTGGATGATGACCTGGAGAAAAGGGAGCCACTAGTAAAAGAATTTTTCCTGTCTCCCCCCCCCGCCGTGGCTGGATCACATGATTGTTCCCAATTTAACACAATCCTTGTAACAGAGAATGAGCATTAGAGTAGTGGCTGAATCACATGTATCTTCAGGGACAATAGGCATGATTTATAACCGCAGGAACTCTCAATATTATACACATTTTTTCTATCTCTCTGCTATATTCATAGTGCCAGTCATCATAGCATCTAGGTCTTGGTCTACTGAACTAAGAAGCATAGGTGAAATTCACCCTTCTATGCAGCTCTTAAATACTACTTAAGCCCTTGCATTAGGGCATAAGCGGTACATAGGGCTGTGCGGGACCTTTGCGCAGGGATGAATTTCAAAATGTGTGTACAACATGTAGTTTAATCCTAATTCCAAAATCTGGAAGTGGTGCAGTGAAAAGCGATAGTATATAATTTTTACTTACAATCAGCAACAGGCAGGTAATAAGGAAAATGAGAAGCCCTGTTATTAATCCAATAATAGCTGGCCAGTCAGGTTTCAGAAGAAGGTTTGGTATTCTTGCAATGCCCACTTGTATGACATGCCTGGGAGTTGTTGGGAAGAATGGCCCGTCTTCATAACACTGTCCACCATGTGGCATGACTCTAACATACTTCATGGAATGAGCATATGTGTAGAAAGAGCAGGTCAGACATATGCAACTTTGGGTCTATCCATTTGAACTCAAATAGTAGGTTTGTATTTTAAACAGAGGGCCAGATCTTCACTGACTCCTTCCCCCCCTTTACACTCAAATGTTACTACATGAACATACTCATTCACAAGCCACTGTACTCAGACATGTCCACACACCCCAACACACGTTGTACCAACTCAGCAAAATGTACGTACAATACAGAGACTCATTATCATTCTGAAGTTTCCTCTGATACCAAACCATTGTCTGGAACTTGAGACACTCCACTGAAAATAGCATCATAAAAGCAAAAAATAGAATTCCTCAAAACAAACCATTTTTTTGTGCTGGTTACTACTGAGCCCAAGGACATAGGTGCCAGGATGCTCGAATTGGTACAGGAAGAGGAGGATGTTGGTGGAGGCCAGTTTGATTTCCTCTGCCAGGCTACGGAATCCTCCCCAGTCAAATTCATTATTTGTGTTGTACAAGTTGTTTCTAGGAGCAGAAACAAAAGTTGGCTCTTGACATCATCTGTTTGTAAAATACTCTGCAAATAATGTGCATAATTACAGCAGAAATTTGCTAATGCACAGTAATTACTTGGAGACCCCTTGCAAATGGCTCAATCCCATGAATAGGTACGTGTAAAGAATGAGGGAGTTATATATAGTACTTTTTTACAAATATCATATGCTTCTCAGATTATCTGCCTGAATGCCAGAAAGAATTGAAACAAAGGAGGAAAGGGGGAAACCCACAGGAAATGAAACAATGACAAAGATAAGGTTTGGACCATCAGTGGAAAGAGCAGGCTAGAATGGTTTACTCTTCATAAGACTAAAGCCTAGGATCAAAGGGGATCCTAAATCTCAAAGAGAAGGGATTTTGGGGTGAGTTAGTAGAGGCTGTCCAGGTTGTGACAGTGAAAAGCTGGCAAGAGTGCAGTCTGCATCTCCCTGCCAGAGATGGAGTTAGTGAGATTGAGTGGTACTTCCAAAAGCTGTCAAGGAAAATTAGGTTTAAGTCAGACCCAGGCATATCAGCCTTTTTTTGTTTTATCCTTTGCTCTATATGCTTTGTACCTTTAGGGAATGTTTTGTTTTGAAGACACTGTCTGTGTCACTGTGAACTTGTACTGTCACAGGCTCCCAAAGGAAAGCTTGTAGAGGTGCCTAAGCTGGGTTTGTCCTATACCGTTAACATGACTGGGAACCAGGGGGCTGCAGCGCAGAGATCCAGTCTAAGAGTGGCTGGGCCATGTGGTCCCTCCCAGAGTGAGGTGCAGGGCACCAGGCCTGTCATCTTAGGGGTGCAGCTGAGAGGGACTAAAAGGGGTCTACAGTGCAGTTTGCCTTGTACCCATGTGGAACAGGCCAGCCTGCCCCTTTAAGGCCAGAAGGCTTTGGGCTGGCCAGCTCTGGTCCATTAGCCCTGCCCTGCTACACCTGTGCTGGCTGAAGTGGAGAGCACAAAGCAGACATAGGCCTGTGGAAGACTCCAGGTAGGAAGGCCTGAGACTGGTAGCTCAGGAAAGAGTAGGGAGCAACCAACAGGAGCCCAGGAGGGATTGAGTGGAGAGAGAGACAGGAGCCTGGGAAGGGTGAAAGCTGAACCTAGAGGGCAGAAGAGTGTGTGAATCAGAGAGAAGATAAACACCCCTTTGGAAGGATGAGCTGGGGCCTGTTGGAGAGTGGGGTAAAGACTTTGTTTTGGACTTGCATACGGTGGAAGGGGTGGAATTCTCTTTATGGCTTAGCCAGAGGGCCGAGTCACTGCAGCAAGATTGTTGTGGTAAAACTGAGGGGCAGATGGCTGCAATCCCAAGTCTTGCTGTGAGGGGACACTCTGAGATGGTGAGTCTTGTAACACTGTGACAGTGAATAAGGATGAAATTCATCCCTGTGCAGAGGGCCATCACAAAGCCAAAGCAGGGCTGAAATGGGACTTAAGAGGTGCATAAAACTCATGTTGGCCTGTTGCACAGGAGTGAAGTGAACAAACACAACAATTAAAAAGCAAAAAGGTGGCATCACAAAATGCACTTTGGTCACTTGTTATGATAATTGCACTTTAGTTTTAATTATTTGTGAAGATCTTTCCTTAAGTACCAGTATATATTCTGCAGCCAATTTTGTAAAAAATAATGCAGATTTAATAATAATTGATTCCACTCCCATCTGCTTACTTTTCTGCTCTTAAATCTGTGTTGAGAGATGTGGAAAAGCCAACCATGTTTTCTATGGATTAGATAAATGTGGATTAGCAAATTTCTACTGGGTTTAGAATGTGTACTTACACATCATACACTGGATAATGTTCTTTGGAAACAATGAAGATGATGGTAACGTTACTATTGATGCACGTAGTGGGATTTAAGATGCCTGTAAATGAGATTTGCAATGTAGAGTTTGAAGGCCTCTGGCTTTGAGCCCAATAAAATTGAGGATCTTCCTTGCCAGTCTTTCCTGTGAAAACAGAGATCTCAGTGGGCTAGGATCTTATTCTTCATGGCAGTCTGTATACATAATGGCCTCAGGATATGGTATTTCTTGCTTATTTTACAATTAAACTTTATAGAGCTAAATCTTGTTTCCAGAAATAAACCAAATTTACAGTCAGGGTGGCAGATAAATGCTGATTATCACTCTGGCTCCTACCTGACTTTGTGAAACTGTGCACTGTCCTTTCATCCTTTTTAAAATTGTTCTTCTAAAGGTGAGGCATTAGCTGCATGATTTCTAGCTTTTATAGCATTTCACTGTGTAACAAAACTACACTCTTGCATTTTACTGCAATTGCTCATCCATAGATTTGAGGCTGGGTAAGCATGAGTAAAACTGACTGCGGGCATCCCTCTTGCAAGGATGTAGGGACCAGGCAATTGCAATGGGAATTTTGGGTGCTTATAAAATAAGCCTTGTGTCTCAATAAGGATTTAGATGCCTAACTTTAGGCACCTAAGTTTAAAATGTTTACCTTAATATTTTGAAAATAATAATAGTTCCAGCTCATGTAGAGAATCATTTTGCCAACAGAATCACTAGGACCTTAGGATGTATGAGCCAGAGACTCCTATATCTATTTTGCAAGGGACTTGTGGAACCAATAAAGAAGTGACTTGACATAGTAACAGTTAAAGTGAGAGAGAAGGAAGGCACATATTTACTGTAGGGAACAAAGCTGTGGGCGTTCTGCATGTGGTGATATTTGACCCTGACGAGAACTGCTTGGCAATACCCTAGTGGAGACAGGGTCTGATTCAGAGCCCACCTTAGTCAATTGCATTCTTTCTGTTCACTTCAATAAGCTTTGAATCAGGCTTAGAATGAGAGAATCTCTCAGGGGATATGATTAGTGGAGGAGGACAAGGTCTGTACGCTTTGAATATAGCTATTAACTGTTCACTGCAGACACAGTTCAGAATAGCAGGGAATTAATGTTGGTAACCAAAGGCAAATCTTACAGAAACTACTTTTTGCAGCCTTCCTGCATAGCCTCACCTGGAGCTGCTGCTGACAATGGTACACTTTTGTCAGGAGATGAAATTTTGTTTGGCACAATGAGATTGTGCAGCAGTTCAGGGTCAGGATTGTACACACCCAAAAACCCTTTTCCTGAAATGATATAAAAGCATCAGTCAGACCCATTTTTATCATACCAGAATCCCCATTTCCTCCCCCTCTGGAGAGGATCAATTTATCTCACCTCAAAAATCAAGCTTAGAAAAACTGAAATAGAACTGTATCCAGCGTGCATGGGGCCCTTTTTGGCTCTGTAATTTCATTCAGGGCCTGTGCTCTAAAACACATGTGCAATATCCATGTGCTTCAGGTTCTCTTTGGCACTACAGGGCCAGATCTTCAGGTGGTAATTGATGCAACTCAACTGAAGTCAATGGAGCTATGCTGATTTACACCAGCTGAGGATCTGGCCCAGATGGTCAAATGCACCACCTGTGTAAATGAGCACAATTCTATTAATGCTAATGGAGCTTCATTTGGTTACACAAATAATGCATTTGGCGCACAGTTTTTATTCCAGAGTAATGGGAAAATATACATGTATATGTACATTTAAATCTACTTGCTAAATGCACATTAAAACATGAGGCATAAGCATCCCCAAGCAGAATCTCTACAGACAAAGGATCTGTGAAAGGGATCCTCTGACATGTAAACCTAGTGTTCTTCATACTTTGCATATCACACTTTAGGGAAGCAGAAGGCTTAAAAAAATGTCTGGTCTTACATGGTATTTAACAAATGCATAGGTGGAATTTCTGCACAGGGTGAGTTTCATCTAGAGTGCTGACACTTTGAATTAAAGTTCTGATTATGAGATCTTCATTCTAGGAAATAATCCATTAAGGCTCTTTAAAAGGTGTTTTGATGAGTACCTTGTTGTTTGCCATGTCCACTCGGTGTGGTGCTCTGTCCCACTCTAGTAGTGGTCAGGCTACTGAGGGTATGTCTACACTTCACCCTAAGGGCTGTGGGACCTGGGCTTGTAGACTTGGTGCTTCTAACCCCATCCTCGGGCATCCACACTGCATTGTAAAACTGGGTTTATAATTGCTGGACTCAGGTCTCTCAACCATGCTAATGTGTCCATACTGCACTATGCTGACCTTCTGCCTCGGGTCACTGGCTTGACCTATATCCACACTGAAAAATGACCGGGGTTGTACCTGAGCCTCAGTGGGATTTAGGTTCTGACCCCCCGCAGAGTCCTCAGACCCAGGTCTTGAGTGCTTGTTGACCCAAGTTGGACAGATTTCTGTATGGATGGAAGAAGGGCTTGGGCTCAAAACAAGTCACAGCCTGGGATTAATGTGCAGTGTAAACATACCCCTAGAGAGTGACATGCCAACTACAGCCTTGGCTCACAGAGATTGGCCTTTTAGCTCAGGCCATACACACTTGTACATCAAGATCCAGCAGTCTCAGGTTCAATCCCTGCTGCCAGCAACCCACCCAGGGATGTCAACATTACATTTATAAAGGCCATTCGTTACCCATATAATGTGAAATCTGTCATCCCCTTCCTTACCGCTTGTTTTCACCATGTATACAGGATAGGAAGACGTGCTGTGCTCGGTAGGGCAGGGGTTCTTAGCAGGGGAATGCAGCACTTGTAGAACTGCCTTTAATTGTGCCAAGAAAATGGCAATCTGAAAATAAAAGTTGAAGTTTGAAGTTTACTAATATAATAGCTTAGCCATAGGCCATTCCTCATAATACAATAAATAATTACAAACTGCAAATCGACACAAATCCAAATAACAGATACAAATTTTAAACACACAAATTAAAGAAACAAAATTAACCCTTCCCTAAAATCAGTTACATCTTTCAAATCACCACCCCTAAAATGATATATGAAAATTTGATTTAGAAAAATTAGAACTACTTTATTTCATTTAGGTCAACGGTAGCCTCCTTCTCACATACTTTTTTCTCACTTTTATGGCCTACCAGGCAAATAAAGTGACAGCCAATACAATTGAAATATTTTCATGCTGTAGCAAGTATTCTAATTTCTGAGGTGATGTGGTAAAAGGCACCAGGTCTGGGAAGAGAGAGAACCATTTGTTTCTCAAGTGACAGTACAGGTTACAAGCTAAGTCTTCAACCTGGCCAGACCCATATAGACAAAGACAATTATGTCTCTTGGTACCAGCATACCTCCTTGCCAAATTGGCCATCTGCATAGATTGGAAATGGAGACCTACAGGCCCCTCCAACCTACTGTTCAAAATATCCAAATACTGAAAAGTTTATAAGTTTGGGTGACATGAATTTCACCTACAAGCTACAGCTGCAGCACAAGACCAGATGCAAAAATACATCAGGCATCTAAAGCAGAATTTATTTTTGTTTTGTTCCTACACTTTAAGACATCACTCCTTCAATTATAAGGCTGACTGTATATTAAAAATTCAGTATAAATAGATGCACTGGAAAAGTTACAAGAGCAGCACATTTACCTGGCTCCCATTTCTGTAAGTGAGAGAAAGTTGAGCATTTTTCCCTTTACAGACAAACTGCAGAATGTCTCTTTGTTGTCTTCTACACTGAGAGTTACACACACTGTTCAGATTGTCTGCTCGACAAACGCAGAGGCCAAGAACCTTGTCATAGCCTTGATAGTCTTCAGGACGGGCACAAACCTGCAGAGAAATGAACAAAGAAGAAATTCTGCCATAAAAAAGTGAAAACAATCTGAATATTGGGACTCTAATCAGGACCTCTTGGGAAAAACAGAAAAATGCAGAAGGAAATTGGGCAGTTGTTTTGTCATGCTGAAAGAATCGGAACTTCTTATTTCAGGTAGGACAGGAGCAACATGCAGGAATTCAGAGCATGTTGTGAAAACGCCAGTGACACTCTTTGTTCATGCACAGTCTATATGCAATGCAGGAATGGTCAGAAATTTATGCATGTTTCCAGGATTTCACTAATAAAAAAACCACAGTACCTTATTTGTACAGTAATGCATCCATTCTTTCTTAGTCAAGCACTGTCCCTCCTGGTTTCGGGAAGTTGAATCTCTACAAATGTCATATACTTGTCTAACACAGCGTCTCCTCCCATCCTCTAAAGTCTTATAACCTGGAGCACAAGGACAGTGAGCATCACTGAGCTGTAAGAAGAAAGATTTATTCAGCATCTGTGGTCTTCCGGGCAAAACTGCTTCCACAAACTCCTTAGATCAGGATCTCACTTTATTGGACAGATGTAAACTGAACCTTTGGCTTTCAAATACATGCTCTTTACCTTCCATCAGAGGAGACAGAATGATGCAACCAAGAGAAACTCAAAACAATGCAGAGTTCCAGAATGTGAACAGGGAGACAAGAGGCCTGTATATGAACAGTTGGATTTAGGGTTGAAGAGTACAGCCAGTAAAGAAGGAGAATTATTATGTTCAGTAGTACATACTAGGTATATTGGCAAGGTAATGTGAGAGCCCAAGGCTGAAATAATAGATGGTGCTATAGTCAGGATTGAATTACATTGGTAGGTCAGCGTGAGCACTAAAACAACAGTGGTCCTGAAGTGCTTTGGCAGACCTTTGTCTAGAAGTTTGTGCAGTGTCTGACCAATGCATGGATCTAGCCAGTTCTCCCATTTTCTCACTTTCATGAGTACTAACGTTCTAAAGCTCAAAGTAACAAAAACAAAACAAAACCCCCCTTTATCTTGTTTTAAAATAAAGCATTGCTTAAAGTGTTAGTGTGATTAAGCATGGTGTGGTCAAAATTCTCAGTGTGATTTGGTCACAATAGGTTATTTGGAAATAAAATTGAAACCCAAACTGTTTTTATTAAGTGTAAGCTTTTTGTGGGCAGGGTCTGTCTTTTCATTATTTGAGGGTACAGCGCATAGCACATGGGGGGCTTCAGTCTCTGACTGGGTCTTGCAAGTGATGCAGCAATTCAAATAATAAGTAATAATAAATTATAATTTAGTTATTTAAGAAAATAGTAGAATCTTTTATTAGAAATAAAACTAAATTTCAACGCTTCCACTTTAAATTGTTCTTTCACAATCGGAAGGAGCTGGTCCTGTACCTGAAACACACGGCCTTCCCCATGGCAGACACATGTTTCTTGACCCTCCTTGGGTTGTACAGCTTCTGAGCCACATGGAAGACATGCCACTTGGCCAGGTGTGGGATTAAAGAAATTCACGGGGCAGTTGAGGCAGCTGTGTGAAGTCAGAGTTCCTTCTGCAGAACGGAAGGTGCCAGCTGGGCATGGGACTGGTAGAATGCTTCCTTCAGGACAGAAAAAACCTTCGGGGGGAAAAAAGCAAAGAGTAAAAGTTCATCATATAGGTACGTTAATTAGTCTATCTACAGTATACATGTATTGTAATTACACTATTGTTCTAATTTTTGATGCAATTAAGCATATCCCAATTCTTCAATTAAAAATGCTTGCCCATTGTATTTTAGAGTGTTAAGAACTTTATATTGCAATGCAGTATGAAAATCTTCTCATTGGCAAATGCTGTTATTACAGAAAAGACAGGATACTACACATTTATCATTTACACCTAATTATCCCTCAGATCACAGCTCACACTACCACTCCTCAAAACTATTTATTACCCAAAAATTCCCATAGCATTCAACAAAATAAAAACCCCATTGTCCTGTACTCCCAATGCATAAGTTAGATGTGAAAGAGCATTTTGAAGAAGCCAAGAAAATCTAAAAATATTTATTTCAATTTAAAAGTATTTACTTGCAGGACTAGAAACAACTGACACAATGGGGCAGATCCTCAGCTGGTATAAATTGTCAGCTCCATTGAATCCATTGGCTACATAAATTTACAACTACCCTGTGGTCCTATAAAAGGCCATGGAACAACATATGCTCTTGTAATATCTTAAAAGCTTCACTCTCACCAACATATGGATAAGTGGAAGATCTGGGATTCCCCCAAACAACAGAAAGTTGCTTGACACACTCCCCCGCGCCCTGCAATCTTGCAGGCCTCTTTCTCTATGCAAAAACAAATGGCCACACCTGTCTGGTCCTTAATTTCTGATTCTAAAGCTTTGTGCACCCTCAGTAACTCACAAGAAATGGCTTTCCAATGAGGATCAGAAATACTGAATACAATGTAGAAAGCGTTACTTATTCTTGCAGTAGTCATGCTAAACTTTTCAGCCAATCCTGGATTCTGTCTGTTATCTAGTCATAGTGATAAAGATCAGATACCATGTCAGAAGAATTTCACTCTTTTAAAGGATATTTTTTTTAAATTCAAGAAACAAGATTGTGAGAACATTTAAATAGTTTCTAGCAAATGGATATTAGCCTATTTCAAATTACCTGCTGGACAGACTGACTGATTCTGTTCTCTTCTTGTACAGTAGATTCCATTTTCACAATTCTCATTGTTTTGAAGAAGTTGCAAATCCCCAGCACAGCAAGACAAGCTCAGGAATATGAATAAAATGAAGATGAGACAGGCCATCTTTCTGTGGCACAGAGCAGAGAAATGACCAGTTCTTTAAACTTTGGTTACTAACATGCATACACCCTGGAAGGCTTTCACTTCAGCCATTGAATATTTTATAGGGAGCGAAACTTAAGACACATGAATGTATCAATATAAAACATCCATGAAAGATACCTGATCTTATTGTGTTCCCTCGGGGTCATATAACAGAAGCAGGATCCTGCCCAATGCAAACAGCTAGCAAATGAAATATGAATAGTGGGCTAGGGACAAACGCTTAGCTGTTTTTATCTACAATTCCTCACCATTCTGATCCAAGGATCTCATTCCTAGTTGCTGAACTTTGTGACTAGAACCTGAGCTTTTTGGGGATGATAATAACTGTCCTTCATCTTAATCTATGAATCCCCCCTCTAAATAAGTCTGAATTAAAAATAAGCTACCATAAATTTAAGGGTGAGATGAACTTTGTTTTGGTTTTGGGGCAGGCTACATAGTTTACACCAACAATTCATTATTATGACCTTACTTTCTCTTCCGTCTCCCTCCACCTTGGCTAGGTGAATCATCCAAAGTCATTGGCATAGATTTGAACACAATACCGGAGGCCTGTCTCCCAGTGCTTTGCCTTTTTGCATCCTTTTACACTTTTTAAACAGCAGCATGGAAAGTTTTGCAGGACCAATTGGTCCTGCAAAAAAACTGGATTTTCATCCTGTTAGTAGTTTTCCACAACAGATGGCAGCATTGCTTCTTGTATAGACTGGTAAAAGATCATCTGTGCCACAATCAACTAAAGATTAAAGTGGCTGCATGCTTACTATAATTAGTGATAATTTAATTGCTTTAAACATTGTCAAAACAAAAATAACTTGGATGGTTCATCCTTATGTTTTATTTCTGCTTGTTGCAATAAACAACAGAATTAGATTATGGATTCTCTTTACCTAGGCCATGACAAATCTAAGGGTAACATTTTCAAAAGTGTCTATGGGCCAGATTTTCAAAAGTATTTATGCTCCTAAAGATGCAGATAAGCACCTATTGGGATTTTCAAAAGCACCTGAGCACCTGACTCCCATTGACTTTCAATAAGATTTATATCCATATGTGCCAAAGTCAATTTTATTCTAAAGTCCTATTACCAAAATGACTTAGGCACTAAGGCCCAGATCCCCAAAGGTATATAGGCACTTTCAATGGGAGTTAGGTGCTATATATATTTGAGCACCTGGGCCTACGGTAACATTTTCAACAGTAATTTACGGCTTGTCTACATGGGAACACTCGAGAAAATTAATCCAAATTAACTGAAGGTCTGAATTTAAAGTGGATTAAATAATAAGGCATGCATTTTTAATGTTCAGGAAGGTGGTGGTATTATGCTGACAGAAAAACTCCTTCTTTCTGCATAAGCTGTGTCTACTCAGTACACTTACACCAGTATAGCTATATTGTCAAAGCAAGACGAGGCCTCAGCAGAGAAGAAAGAAAAGGGAAGTATTATTATTCCCATTATATACATGAGGATCTGAGCTACAAAGAGATCAAAGTCCCAGTCCACAAATATGAGTGGGCATGTAACTTTACACGCACACATACTCCTATTGGTGAAGGGGCTAATCAAGTGTATAACGTTATGCACATATTTGTAGGATTGGGGGCAAATAACTAGCCCAGGATCTCACAAAAAGTCTGTGGTAGAGATACCTGAACTCAAATTTTCTGCATCCTAGCTGGGTGCCTTAAATGCAAGACTGTCCTCGTTAGCACTATTTTAAATAATTAGAATAGTGGAAGCTGGTTATAGCATTAGAGATTTTTTTTCTCCTAGTGCTGGACGGGTCTCCAAATTATAGGTGGTGCAGCAGCATCTGCAAACATAATGCATATAGCATCAAATGAACAGACCCCGAGAATCCGGGATATATTTGGTTTTATAATGAAGAACATGGAATAATTCAGGACAGTGGCTTATACAGTGTAACCCCTTCATAATTGTATCTCCTTTTGGTCTCTGCAGCAAATATCAATACACCTCTCCCCTACTATAACTCCACCTGATATAACACAAATTTGGATATAACGTGGTAAAGCAATGCTCTTGGGGGGGAGGGGGCAGGGCTGCGTGCTCCAGCGGATTAAATCAAATTCAAAATAACACAGTTCCACCTATAACGCAGTAAGATTTTTTTGGCTCCCGAGGACAGCGTTATATCGAGGTAGAGGTGTACCTGTGGCTATGGGCCTGAACTAATATTAGACTTAATTGTGGAAAAGCCATCAACAAATGGTGCTAGGTTACTACTCACTGTTACTGACAAACATACGTCTCATTTCTCCAGAAGTGACATAAGGGGCTGCGGTGTGTGCCAATCGGTCACTTCCCTTGCTTCTGCTAGGAATGCTGGAAAGAAAGTATTTTAATGGGAGGAGGCAAAGCTCAGAGCCCAGTGGAGGTGGATAACGTTCTAAGAGTGGAGGCTGATGCTGTTTTAGGGAGCTCTTCTTCTGGTTGTTTTTATTCAATTGTTTTATGTCCAAGTTCTCTTGATAATACTAAGGGCGAGGGGAACAAAGAAACTAAATAGGAATTTTTGTACCAGGAGGGAGTGCTTTGGACTTAGAGCCGCAGCTGTCATTTAGCCTTCTTCCCTTATTGTTTCTAGTGTGCTTGAGATCAAACCTGATATATTAACCTTGATTGCAAAACAAACAAACAAACCACACATCACCAAATCACCAAACCCTCAAGATACACATTTGCAGCGTTGACAACCCCAAATGTTCAAAAATCAGGAGTCATGCTCCCCAGAATCATGAGATTGGCTTAGAAATCACATTTTTTATTTGTATTGTTTGGTTTGGTTTTTAAATTGGGGGCCTTTTTATGGTTTTTGAGTGTTTAGAGTGCCCTGGGGTCACATTTTCAAGCTTTCCTCTGAAAACATGAGTGCTATAAACTCACTTTTTAAAATGCAAGCTGAGAGTCTCACGTAATCGCAAGATTCCAGGAGCCGGAAATTGAAATAAAACATCACATATTGGGAGACTTGTGATAAAAGTCACAAGAACAAGCAACACTACATTCGTTGTGTTCACATAAGCATCAAAAAGCTCAGACTCTTATCCCAACCTCTTGGGCCTCCTTTTCTCTCCTATGATCTCCCAGTAGGTCCCTGGCTCCTTTCCTTCCCCTCTCACTCCCCTGCAGGCCTTCTGATTCCTACCCAAAGATCAAATACAGATACCCCAATATTCAGGGAGAGAGAGAACAGGGTGATGGGTCTTTGGGATTGTTGCAGTGGCTTACTTGCCTAGTATTGAGAGCAGCCACTGCCTCAGTTTCTACTTGCTGATTGGATAAAGCACTCCAGCTAAACCACAAATTCAAAGAATCATAGGACTGGAAGGGACCTCGAGAGGTCATCTAATCCTGTGCCCTGCACTCATGGCAGGACTAAGTATTATCTAGACCATCCCTGACAGGTGTTTGTCCAACCTGCTCTCAAAAATCTCCAACAATGGAGATTCCACAACCTCCCTAAGAAATTTATTCCAGTGCTTAACCACCCTGACAGGATTTTTTTTCCTAATGTCCAACCTAAACCTCCCTTGCTGCAATTTAAGCCCATTGCTTCTTGTCCTATCCTCAGAGGTTAAGAAGAACAATTCTTCTCCCTCCTCCTTGTAACAACCTTTTATGTACTTGAAAACCCATTGTGACGGGTTTGATCACAGAAACTCCCTCAAGACTGTCACTAGATGTGCTGGGATACCACTGAAAGCAAACCCCTTTGTCAGAGAAGGCTTCCCTCCACTCCCATATTGCTGAATTAGACACTCCAGTCAGCTACAGCACAGACCAGGAGGTTAGGCCACTACTCCCTGCGGTGCACAGAAACTAAGATTCACTTAGCCCAGGAGCTTCTCAGTTAACAAGGACTTTCCCAGCACCCAGTATTCAGTCTTTCTGGGAGCCTAAACCCCAAATGAATCCATTTTACTCTGTATAAAACTTATACAGGCAGGGTAAACTCATAAATTGTCAGCCCTCTATAACCCTGATAGTGGGATATGCACAGCTGTTTGCTCCCCCAGATATTAATTAATTACTTACTCTGTGTTAATTGATAAGCAAAAGTGATTTTATTAAATACGCCATTGTTTACATGTTCATTTGAGTGTTCCCAGGAAAGCTCAGATATGGATTGGCATCTCCAAAAATCCATTGTCAGTTAAGTGTTTCTTGAAAGGACTATTCTGAGTAAGTGCCCATTCTCAAGAAGTTGACCAAATGCTTCACTGATGCTATTTAGAATCAAACACATTGAGATACAAGTGCATAGCCAATATTCATAACTTCAAATACAAAAATGATACACACATACAGACAGCATAATCATAACCAGCAAATTACAACCTTTCCATAAACACCATATGGGAATATGACATAACTGGAATATGATCTATGCTATGTAACATATCTATATAAAGGTTATGATCTACTGAATTTATTAATCCTATCTGCATGCATGTATCATTTTTGTATTCGAAGTTATAAATATTGACTGTGTACTGGCTTGATTTCTAAATAACCTTAGTAGAGCATTTGGTTAGTTCCTGGAGAAAGGAATGTTGAAGTTAAGTACCTAATCAAGAGACACTTGAAAGACAATGAATCTTGGAATGCTCCAATCCATATAAGAAGTCTACTTGAGGAAGTTCAAGGTAACATGTAAACAATGGATGCTACCTGTAAAAACTGTGAGTCCTGCATGGACATGTGAGTTGCCCAGTTAACTCCTAAACTCCATCTTGGAGCTGGACTGTGCATAGGAGTGAGGAGGGGGTCTCCACCAACAAGAAAAAATCTATTTAAACTGCTGGGAGACCCCTCCATGGTGGTCTTCATCTGGCTAAAGAGAGAGCCTCCCTACCCCCCCAGGATACTTGAAAGAAACTGGAACAAAGGATAGTGTGCAAAGAGTGTGAGTGATTGCTGGACCCAGGCTAAAAGGAGATTAGTCTGTAAAAGGGAGCATTCTGGAACTGGTGAGGATCTTATCTGTATTCAGTTAGATTAGACATAGATTTGCACATTTTATTTTATTTGGCTTAGTGACTTACTTTGTTCTGTCTGTTACTACTTGGAACCACTTAAATCCTACTTTCTGTATTTAATAAAATCACTTTTTACTTATTAATTAACTCAGGGTATGTATTAATACCTGGGGGAGCAAACATCTGTGCATATCTCTCTATCAGTGTTATAGGGGGCGAACAATTTATGAGTTTACCCTGTATAAGCTTTTTACAGGGTAAAACGGATTTATTTGGGTTTAGACCCCATTGTGAGTTGGGCATCTGAGTGTTAAAGACAGGAACACTTCTGTTAGCTGCTTTCAGGTAAATCTGCAGCTTTGAGGCAAGTAATTCAGACCCTGGGTCTGTGCTGGAGCAGACGGAAGTGTCTGACTCAGCAAGCCGGTGCTGGAGTCCTGAGCTGGCTGGGAAAGCAGGGGTAGAAGTAGTCTGGGCACATCAGGTGGCAGCTCCCAGCGGTTTTCTGTGATCCCAATGGTCACAGATAGTTAATTGAAAAATTCCTTATGTACCCCGTGTGTTGCGGAACAATTTGAACTGCAATGGAAATTAAAATAGACGTTGAAGTACCTGTCATGACCATCATGCACAGGAGGGAGAATATCTTGCAAAATGTATGCTCTAAATTTTACTTTATATCACTTCGTTATGCTTTGGCAACATCAAGAAGCATTGCCCACATAGGCGTGCGCAGCACATTTCATTCGGGTGTGCACCCAGGGAATTTTATTTATTTATTTTTTTAAAGGTGAACATTTATTGAATACTCAATCATAAAGGACATTTGTATTCATCAAATAAACTAAAGAAACTAAAACTTAACTAAACTTAATTTTTTTTAAATTAACAACTAAACTTTACTTAAAAAATGAGACACAAAATACCAAATTTTTGCTGTAGTGATAACCAGGTGTACACAAAGATACAGTCAATTTTCATGATCTTTATCTTTAACCAGATAAGGAACTAACCCAAATTGACCAAAACAGATTAAGGTTTCTTCAACTTCCTGTCCTAGAGAATGAGACGTTGCTCACTAGGTGTTATGGACTTAAATTCCTCAATCACATCATTGTAATTAACTGACAAAGCCAATTCTTGTTCAATGTACAAAATCATGAGTGAGTCGAGGCGCTGTTGGGACATTGTAATTCTTCGTTTGTTTTTTACACGTGCTAGTTTCGAAAAGGCTCTTTCACATGAACAGCTTGTCTGCTCCTTTTCTTATCTTAACAACAAACCGATCCATATTTTAAAATTAAAAAGGGGTATCATACGATTGAATTGAAGCGTAAAGCCATGGGCTTGTTACGGTATTTCAGTAGAGTACACGCGACAAAGATTACAAACGCTGTAGACACCGCGCTGGGCACGCCTGATGCGGCCGCGCTTACCGGTCAAAAATTTTTCTAGAATAGTAGTCGGAGGGGAGGGGAGGACCAGTGGTAATGCAGTGCCGCAGTTGTGGGGACACATGCTGCAAGCGAATGTGGGCTTTCTATATAGAGCGTATCGTGTGATTAAATTAAAACGCAAAGCCACTTTTTTTTTTGAGACATTACGGCAGGCGTGGGCAAACTTTTTGGCCCGAGGGCCACATTGAGGTTCCAAAATTGTATGAAGGACCAGGTAGGGAAGGCTGTGCCTCCCCAAACAGCCTGGCCCCGCCCCTATCCCTGGACAGCGCTGCAGCGCCGTGGCTCTGTCAGGACCTGAGCTCCTGCCGCTCAGCCTGCTGGAACTTGCAGCCTTACCACGCAGCTCTGAGCAGGAGGAGCTCAGGTCCCGCTGGAGCCATGCTGCTGCAGCGCTGTCCAGGGCTGCTCCTGGACACAGCGCACTGAGGCGTCGGGGGATGGGGGAAGGCGGGGGTGGGGGAGCCTCAGACATTTTCGTGGGGTCCCCTGCGGAGCCCGGGGCCTTTGGCAAATTGCCCCACTAGCTCCCCCACCGCCAGGTGGCCCTGCTTAAATCAGGAACAGGTGCAGCTAGAACTTAAATTGCGCTTGAAGGGAGAGCTCTCCCAGACCTGAAGAAGAGCGTTGTGTAAGCTCAAAAGCTTGTATCTCACACAAACAGAAGTTGGTCCAATGAAAGATACTACCTCACTCACCTTGTCTGTCTAATATCCTGGGACCAACATGGCTACAACAACACTGCATGCAATTCTCCCAGTGACAGAGATAAAGGCAGATTTCTTTCTAATCATTTTTTTTTCTTGACTTTACTCTTTACAGAAATAAAATGAGAGAGAGAGAGCATCCAATGCAACCAGGGAGCTCAAGTTCCATTGCTCCCTCTTCTTTTTAAACAAGTGTAGGAAAGTGGATGGGATAGGGGAACAGACAAATGCAATATGTTATTGTAAAAAGGAGAGAACCTAGTAACTAATTATATTTTTAAGCCTGCTCAATGTATCGCTTAAGTGGTAGAGCAAATACCTCTTATGCGACCACCCCACTCTATTCCACTGTGAAACTGATAATTAAGACCTGTTCTTAATCCAGTTTGTTGCAATATTGTAACTATTTCACTTAGAGTGTGGGTTTGTTTGTTTTTTAAACCAAAATAGTTATATTAGAGACAACCTCTAACATAGACACAATTGTATTAATATAAAAATACCATATACCGGTGTAGCTTATTTCCCTCCTTTTATGGATATGACTTTACTGATATAAAATACCATTATACTGATTTCTGTGACCATATTAGAGAGGGTAGGACAGCATTAACTATAGTGGTACAACTAAAACAGTAGAACTTGTGTGTGTAGACAAGCCCTAAGGCAACTGAAGGTTGAAGTGTGGCTGTAAGGTAGTGATGTGAGTGAAACCTAAACAAAGATGATTTCTGCTATATTCTTATTGCATTTCTGGGAATTATTGTTCAAAAATAATTTGTAATTCTAATTACATTATTCTCTGCATAACAAACTGAGTGAGATGTCAGCATGTTTGTAATGGGTTATGGTTAATAGGACAGTTTAAGCAGGTTGGTTTAGTTTCCTGTATAAAAGGTTAATTAGGGTTGTTAAAGAAAGGAGAGAATTTGTTCACATAGCTCCAGGTAGGGTAAAACCTTCTCCCGGAGGCACATATGCAGACCTATCTCTGAGCCATGTTGACATACATTATTACTTTCCCATGTAAATGTTGTTTTCTAGATAACGTTTACAAGAGCCTCTGGCTCTTGTCAAGGAGGCCAATTAATGCTAGATGCTGCTGTTTGCATTGCACAAGTTCACTGAGGGAATATTTAGGAAATGCTTACATATTTCAAAAGCTGACCAGTTTAAGGGCTTGATTGTGACACTATGCACAGCCCTGAGCCAAGGATGGCATATAAGTTGCATCACTAAAAAGTAGCACTGGAAGGCATAATGACTCTGAGAATCACAGTCCGCTCCCCCCCCCCCCCACTTCTACCCTCAGGATAGAAGTTATCTGTTATTGGCCTATGGCAGCAGTAAATTACTGTTCCCTCCCCTTCTTTGGCTCAGCTGTGCTGGCCATGGCATTGGGGGCTGGGGGGATGGAGTCAACAGTCCATGTACTCACTGCCCACCTACTCTGAAAAAAAAGTAAGCAGGTGCATAGCCCCCTTTACTTCTCTGTGTTGGACCCAGTGTCTGGTTAGCTCACATAGAGGTTTAAAGGGAGTTCTTACTGGGTATGTAGTCCTAGTCGAAATCTGGCCCGAACAAACCCCAATATACTTTGTGATTAATTCATTATGGATACATGATTGTCATTACAATACACACTACATTGTTTTGCCATTGAGTTTCTGTGCTAAAGTGCATCTGATAATATTAGCAAACTAGGGAGAAATTCTTCTCAGTATAAGGAGTTCATATACATGGGAAGTTAAAGTCCAACATCAGACATATTGCATAGTTTATGTAAATATACTTGAGATGGACTTTAATTGTGTGTGTGTATTTTATTATAGGTGACAACATGTCTGGCTGAGAATTCTAAGAATTGCATGGTTCCAGAGAAGCTGATTATCTGGCATTCGATCATGGCGGAAATGCCTTTATGGGTGAGTAATGATTCCAGCGAAATGGAAAGGTCATATTACCTGTGGCTCAAACACGTACACCTGCAGGCATTAGAAAATGATTCCTCAGCGGTTGCCAACGTACTCACAAAGCCCTTAGCATGCATGGGACTAATTACTGTTTATCTCAAGATCTGAGTTTTCTAGTGTCTTACTAGCATGTGAGCAAAACAACTCATAGTCAGGTATTTCTTGCTTGATTAAAATGGGATTTTACCACAGACTGTAGAAAAGTGTAAAAATTCATTTATGCCCTCACTTCTAGTAGAATATTACATAAAGGCCTGAGAGATCTGCACAGGAGGTATAACCTCAGCCCTTGTAATGTAATAGGTAGAAATAAACAGACTAGGTTAAGGGAGCTGTGGCAGATTTAACTCTCAGTTTCCATGTAATTGCGTATTAGATGCAATGTAAAAACTGTGGTTTAGTCTCACTATTTTAATGCTCCCAAAATGTGTGTGGTTTGTTAAGGTCAGGTTGTAAACTGCTTACTCCCACTGGTAAGTGGAAGGGCTCACACTCAGGCCTTTTTGAGCAGCAGTGAGAATTGACTAGTTCCATAAAATATACATATTCATAATGAATGGCACCTAAAATTCAAAACCTGCCACTAAACTTTGTATTAATTGATAAGACATACTTTTCTGTGCTTAGAGCTCTGTCACTAGTGAATGTTTGGGTGAGGTCATATAGTAACCAGGAGACAATGGCATTTTGGTTCCCATTCTTTGCTCTCGTCACGTGAAATGTGGTGGTTATTTTGGATACCTCATTGCATTGGAACTTTCAAAAATTAGAAATTAAAGCTCCTTGGAGACTTATGGGATCATCACAGTTGGATATGAATGACAAAAAAAGGCATAAAGGGAGGCTGGATTTGACCCCCCAAAACAGACTCCTCGACGTGACAGTGCAGCAAGGCCAAAGGGCATTCCTGGTAGAGAAACTGGACAACATTTTCACAGACCCTCCTCCCCTGAGAGATGATATCTCAGACATCACATCCCAAACGGCTGACTCAGAAGATGAGCCCCAGAGAACGGCCATTGAAACAAAGGAGAGAAAGGGGGAAATGTCTGCCCCAGAGATGACAATGAAGGGAAACTGGATGACTTGGAAGCCAGGGCAAGAAGAAATAATCTTCCTATTTCAGGCATCGCAGAGAGTTTAGAAGGTAAAAACATCCTCACTTTTCTTCAGCAACTGCTCCCAGATCTCTTCCAGATAGACCCACTGCTTACCGCTGCCCCCTTTGAGATAGAGCTCAGCAAGTGGGTTAAAAAAAAAAGGCGGAAAAGTGCTCAGCCCGAGGCTGTGGTACATAAACTGCTGAAATGCAGTGATAAGCTGCTAGTAACCAAGGGAACTAGTTCACATTTGTGTGTTGAATCCTGCTGTCCAGTCACAAAGACCAGGATCTCAGACCTGAACTGATGCATTTAGGACTGAATCTTGCAGGCCCTTGAGTGCCATGGAACCAAGCTGTTCCGCTGGATCTGTTGGACAATATTTGTTTTCTGCTTTGTTTGTTATTCAGGAGTGCTTGGAGGAGAGCTTGTGGGAGATTTAGGAGGAAGTGGGGGAAAGGCCAGTGGATCTATGAACTGTGTGGAAGCACTGCATCATAACACTGTGTGTGTGCGTTTGCGGTAGGGCACATCATATTATAGCCACTCCTACAAGCTAAGGGACTTGCTCTCTGTTCTGGGTGGAAGAGTCTTTCCTACCAACATTTGCATGGTTTCCCCCCACTCAAAGATCTCAGCTTTACTCAGGAAATTAGAATTTCAGCCCAAATGCCACCTGCCAGCCAGTTCCATTCTCAGTGCATTTCATCCAGCCCCTTCCACACAGCCACAGAAACACACTTTGCTTGAATTGAATCATTTTGTTTCCAAGTTTCCTGAATAACAAACAAAGCAGAAAACAAATATTGTCCAACAGCTCCAACAGAATCTGTATTAGACAAGACATTAGCCTCCTCCCTGGCTCAGAACCTTGTCTTCTCTTACTCTCCATGCAGATGAGCCCATCTGCCAGCATCTAGTGCAGCTAGATCTGGGGTAGAAAAGGAGAGAACAGAAATGGCTGTCTTCACTCAGAAATCCCTGGGTAGACTTTTCCTCCTGAAAGACAGCTGCTGCCTGTTATTCTAGAAGTGGCAGGGAGAGGTTTTTAATGATCATTAATGTGACTTTCCATGATGCAGAAGGTTTTTGTAAATTGTCCTCTTTCCTGACTTGCCTGTGATATGAAGAAGTAAATCCTCTGTGCTAGTCAAGAAATTGTTTAAAAAAAAAATCATACCATTGGCTTTTGCTTTGCTGTTGTTTATTTAGGATAGGGTATTTTTCAACTGAAGTTGGCTGCGTCCGGGAGATACTGTTTGTTTTGGCACTGGTCACTTGTCATATAGTGCTTGTACACCAGCTGGTCTGTATACATTACAATGCATGGTCTCCAGGACATAGTCCTTTTAGTATACACCTCTACCCCGATATAATGCAACCTGATATAACACAAATTTGGATATAACGTGGTAAAGCAGTGCTCTGGTGGGGTGGGGCTGCGCACTCCGGCGGATCAAAGCAAGTTCGATATAACGCAGTTTCACCTATAACACGGTAAGATTTTTTTGGCTCCTGAGGACAGCGTTATATCAAGGTAGAGGTGTATTTCTTGGGATGAAAGGGATCTAGATTCTCTACTGAGAACAGTCCCCCTTTCACTGTACTGGTATTACAAGGGGGCCAGAAAGCTGCCAGATCTCCCCAATGGGGGATTCCCCAGCAGGCATAGAACTGGTATAGCCAGGTTCTACACCACCATGCCTGCAGCCTTTGGCATAGCATGTGGGAAAGGGGTCTGCCAGAGCACAGTTCCTTGGTGCGGGGCAGAAGCAGCCACAGTAGATTAAAGCACCTCTCAGGCTGCTTTCCTCTGGGCTGTAACTGGTGTAAAATTCTAAAATCAGGGAACCACAGGTGGGGCTTCTTTGTTGCTGAACAGAACTGCATGCTGTTGAGAATGTGGGTCAGAATCTCTTCTCTGATATTTCTGGGTTCCACTCACCATATTGCATCTTCCATCATGCTGAACCTAACGCCTGGAATAATGTCTCTCTTGTTTGCCAAGCACCCTCTCACTCCTAAATGAAATCCCTCCATTCTTCTCATCCACTGTAATCCCCTCAGCCACCCTCTCCTGAACCATTACCCCATAACTGGTGAGTATTTGTCTAGTAGTCATAGGTAGACTGCAAGCTGTTTGGGAGCCCAGAATGTGCCTTATCTCTTTTTGCAAGGTGTTATGAAAACAGACGGCACTATACATGTATGTTAATAATATTTTCTGAAGATTACTAGAATGACATCCGTGTGCGCCAAGGAAGCTACTTTGCAGATATCTGCACTCTAGCACTGCTAGGGAGGGAAGTATTGTATTTGCAAGGGTTATTACATCTGTGATTATGTGAAGTAGCTTCACTGCTGCTCCATGTCCTTAGAATAGTGTGACCAGATGTCCTTATTTTATAGGGACAGTCCCAATATTTGGGGCTTAGTCTTATATAGGTGCCTATTGCCCCCCACCCCGTCCTGTTTTTTTTTTTTCCCACACTTGCTCTCTGGTCACCCTAGGTTGGTAGGGGAGGTTTCCTTCCTCTGGGAACCCAGCAGATCTCTCTTGCCTACAGTTCCCACAGTGTGGAAGGATAGACAACCTCAGGACATTGTTCTTACAGGAGACAAACTAATATTAAATACAAAATCTCTGTGAAAGGAGACAGCCGTGAACTGACTCAAATTACTATAGGGTTCTGTAAGTCAAAGGGGATCATATTCACCCTGTCTTTTGTTTACACTGACAGTCTTTTTGTCCCAGTCCTAACCTCTGAATCCAAATATGTCCAGTATGTAACAGTGCTGTTCTGTAGGTAGATAAATCCTCTGCACCGAATGCAGCAGTTCACCCGACTCCTTTTCAAGTCATAGCATGTCTGCAACAGTTTCATAATGAACGTCCTTTCTTCTGATGCAAAAATTCCCCAAAAGGCATTTAAGGCATTACATCTGATCCAGGTGCTTTTTTTGTCTCTTTCTGTGCTACAGATTGACTTTTGCATTCAAATGCCAGGCCCCTGCACTTCCTTTTTGTCTTAAAGTAATGCCGCCTGCTGGTTGGACTTATATGTTGCCTGAAAATGGCGGGTTTTTTGCATTTAATAGTTTGTTTGATTTTGCGCTTTAAAGACTGAACCTATATTGGAAACCCATCTTATTTCTTCATCACAAAGTCATGGGAGAGGCTATTTAGTTAAGTTTGGAAAGACTATAGCACCTTTTGATGTGATTCTGTTACCTTTCCTCAGCTAAGCAGGGCTGCGCTGGGACAGTTCTTGGAGAGGAGATCTACAAGGAACACTCGGGGGCAGCTGGTAACAGTGTTGGTGATTCAGTAAGCAGCAGCCTTCCCTCTGAATCAGTAACGAATCTGTACCAAGCATGGTGTCAGGGAGTTGCATTGCCCGAGGGTGTCTTTTTCCCAAGAGATGTAAAAGAGAAATGTTGAGTTGGAACAACTGTGGTCATTAAAGATCCTATACTCAACTTCTGTATGAATCAGGGAGTTAACATAAGTGTCCTGGCCAGATTGCAATATTGGTAATTACGTACTGCCTCCCCAAATTCCCCAGTTAGATACTGTGTTCTTCACTTCCCGTCAAACTATTGTGTTCTGTGCTGGTGTTAAAGATCTACCATGTTCTACACAGACAAGGTTGCATTTCAGTGGTAGAGAAAGTGAGCCCGTTATATCTCATATCTTACCCAATAGGATTGGTATGAGGCTTTATAAATGTTTGTGAAGTGTAGAGATAATTAGATATAGAAGTGCAATATATTTTTATGAAAGACAATTCCCATTTTAAGCCTTTTTCTTTCCCAAGAATTCCCCTTTTGGCCTGAAATATTTTGTGTGATTGATCGTTAAAACAGCCTCTCCCTCTATGAACTCTTGCATTAGTGAAGTCTCTGGTTCCCTGAATCACAGATTAGTTTCTGATCTGAAGCTAGAAATTTTGAGACATGATTATAAAATACATTTAAATGGGTGAGACAAGGGAGAGAAAAAAATATTTTTTTAAAAGAACATCTTTCCTATTTCTATGTTCCAGTTCTTTAGGAAGTTCTCATGTAAAAGTGTGAGGAATGAATAAAAGGAGCACATTAAGATCAGTTTTATAGCTTGAATTTCACATATTGTAAATAAGAACTACACTATTTGCAGAGTTGGTATAGGAATGTTTATAGGTTACAAACAGATTCCTTGGTAGAGTGACTGTCTAAAAACCAAGGCTCTCTGTTCAGACCAAAACCTGGTTTAAGAATCTCTCTTCACTTTTGGTAATGGTGGTATTACCCCCTTTTTAATAATGACTAATTTAAGCAGATTGTTAGTGCATAAGATGCTCTTACTTTGAAGTTTTTAACTATCTTTTACTTTATAATGTAATACAACACTGATACCAATAGGTAAAACAGTAAATACACGAGTATGAAATTATCAGCATTTATTGACAGTGAGAAATAGTGGAATATAATTCATTGCATATTAGACAAAGTTCTCACTGAGTCTTCATGCAATTAAAATACAGCCTGTAAATTATATATTTTACAATGGTTAATTCAGTTTTGAGCGTAATATTTAATAAGAGATACAAATCAAAAATTCAAGGTTCAAGTTCTGCCCTCACATACACAGATCCCATGGAAATAAGGACAGTACTATGTTCTTATTGTACATTTTGATTCTGTACTCTTTACACTTCTATCTGTGAAGTCCACAACTGATTTGTCTTCAGTACAAAGGATCACTAATACAAGTTAAAATCTCTATTATAATGCTGCCTCGTTTGTACTTTTTTAGTTGTATTCCAGGATTTAAAGACCATTGAAATCAGTGAAAGTCTTTCCATTGACTTCGGTGGAGGCTAGATCTAGTCCTTAATTCTTATTTCTCAGTTTAATAAAGTGATACAATATTCCTGAGTTCTATCATGCATGTGGTATACGAAAATCAAGATGATTTATTGTATATAGTGGTCTTTGAAACATTCACCATGATATTTTCTTTTAAAAAACAAACTAAAATTCCAAAATATTGCAAATCCCTAGAAAAGCCTAATTCCGCTGGTAGGTTCAGGTTCTCTGTCCCTAAGCCTAGGAATGACTCCTGAAGTCCTTCATCCAAGCTAGAGTTAAAGTGCAAACAATAGTAAAGATGGATGAAATATAATAGAAAAGAAACCAATTTAAGGAAAATAGTTCTATTTTGGGTAAAACTCTGTAAGAAACACCTCATTCGATATCCAACACTGAGGAGATATATGGAAATCAGGAAGTGAATATTCAACATACAATATAATACAGAATAATTTATTTTAAATATACGCAGTTATAATTCTTATTCAGACTCTGTTCCTCACTCTAGGGGAAAATACAACCTGAATATAAAAAATCTTGATATAAGAACATTGTTTAGCTGATTAAAAGGTAAGAAGTGTAGGGCCTGATCCATCATCCATTGAACAGTAGCTCTCAGAGCTTAATACTAAATAATATTCAATGAAAGGAAGGAGACCTTTTATTAAAAACAAAATGCAAAGACATAATTCACATAGTGGGAAAATAGATCACATTTGTAAGTACTTGTTACCTGTAACCCTGATTCTACAATGTTTACACATGAATAAAATCTCTCCCATTTATTTCAAAGAGAGAGGGATATATGAATTGATTGCTGAGGATCAATCCTTTTATGTGTTATATATTGCTCCATATGGAGCAAACAAGGAAGTTTCATAGAAACCAGTCAATTCACAATAAGAGTTTACAATAAAGTGAGACTGACAGGTATTGAGGTTTTCGAGAAGTAGTTATTAAGTCTCTAAAATTTCCTAACAGATCCACAATTATTCTGTGATAGCAGTTTTGATTTTTTTTTTAAATTGAAAAGTTACTTGGTATAAAGATGACATTGAATATTGTGTGTAAATATCTAAAGCTATATGGAAGAAATTTTTCTTCTGTTGATCATACAAAAATTGATTAATGGTTTTTTAAAATTTCAGTTTTACTGTTCCAGACTACTTATATATACAGTCTTCTACTGTTATAAACTCTGATTGTATCTTTAAAAAACTTGCCATTAGTTGAAAACACAGTCAGTTGTAGGAAGTTTTTTCAGTGCGTGCCTTAAAAATCTGTGATAACCCCGTCCTTGGAGTTCCTATTGACTTTACATGCCACTGCAGGTGCTTAGCATCTCTGAAAATTAAACTCGTATGGTAGGGAGTAATCCTGTACTGGCACTTAGGGGGTTGGACTCCAGAGATCTATGGTCGACATGTTTAAAATTAGACACCTATATTGTAATGGCTCAATTTTCAGAGTTCTGAGCTCCCACAACTTGAACTGGCTTCACAGGGAGCTGTGAGTGCTCAGCGCTTTTGAAAACTAGGCCACGTATTTAAGGCACCTAACATTAGATGCCTGAGTTTGAAAACTTCTTCTGAGTTTTTTCCTCTCTAATTTCTATTAGTCCAATTCTGGGCTCTCGGGGAGTGTTTTCATCAGCAGCTCAAGTTTAACAAATTCAGAAGACTTTTACTGTCTGTTTTCTGGCTGTTCCTCAGCAACAGCTGCGGAGCATGAGATGGGAATAATGAACCTACTGGCACATTCCTAGAAGGCAAACAAACAAACAAACAAAGCATTCAGTTCAATAGTAGCTGTCTTGTTTTATTTATTCTACATTTTTTTTCTGCTTGTCTCTGCAGGCAAAGGTGAATTCAGTGCAGTGCAGAACTCTGGGCCTGATCCAAAGTCTTTTGAAATCAGTAGGCATTTTTCTTCTTGACTACATTGGCTTTGGATCAAGCCATATGATACTATCTTAAACCTACTCAAGTTCCAGGAAGATGGGTGGGTGCAAGCCCCTCCCCCAGCCTAAGGGGAGAAACCACTAAGCCCAGGGTTCAACTAGCTTCAGGGGACAGCAAATGATTGAACAGGAGTGAGGGTTACAGGGTTGTAAGTAGGGATCCTGGCTGGGGTTGGGTGGGGGGAATACTATTCGACAGGTGAGCATACGGTTGCCAACTTTCTAATTGCACAAAACCAAACACCCATGCCCCACCCCTTCTCTGAGGCCTCAGCCCCCCTCCCTCCCTCGCTCGCTCTCCCCCACCCTCACTCACTTTCACTGGGTTGTGGCAGAGGGTTGGGGTGAGGGCTCCAGCTGGGGGTATGGGCTCTGGGGTGGGACCACAGATGAGGGGTTTGGGGTGCAAGAGGGGGTCTGGTCTGGGCTGGGGCCAAGGGGTTTGGAGTGTGGGAGGGGGTGAGGGGTGTAGATTCAAAGAGGGAATTTGGGTGTGGGAGGGGGCTCAGGGCTGGGGTAGGGGGTTAGGGTGTGGGAGGGGTTGTGGGCTCTGGGAGGGAGTTTGGGTGTGGGAAGGGGGTTCCAATCTGGGGCAGGGGGTTCAGGCTCCCGCCGGGCGGCACTTATCTCAGGCAGCTCCTGGTCGGTGGCACAGCAGGGCTAAGGCAGGCTCCCTGCCTGCCCTGGCTCTGCGCTGCTCCCAGAAGCAGTCACCACGTTTGGGCCCTAGATGGAGGTGCGGCCAGGCAGCTCTGCGCGGTGCATGGATGCCACGCCCGCAGGCACTGCCCCCATAGCTCCCATTGGCCGTGGTTCCCAGCCAATGGCAGCTGTGGTGCTGGCGCTGGGGGCGGGGGCAGCACACAGAGCTTCCCTGATTGCCTCTGCACCGAGGAGCCGGACATGCCGGCCGCTTCCAGGAGGCACGCAAAGCCAGAGCAGCCAAGGAGCTTACCTTAACCCTGGTGCACCACCCACCAGACTTCTAATGGCCCAGTCAGAGGTGCTGACCGGAGCCGCCAGGGTCCCTTTTCAACCAGGTCTTCTGGTCGAAAACCGGACATCTGGCAACCCTATGTAAGCAGCTTCTACACTACAGCTATTCAGCTAGGATGCCCTTAACTATGCAGCACAGTTGCCTTCATCACAATTTACCTTTAAAAACATGGCCAAAGACTTTCGAAGATGAAGAGGAAAGCAGCTCAGACATTTCTTGTAAATATGGAAGGGCCCCTCCACTCAGTACGTTCGGCAAGCCACAGTCCTGTACAAACGAAGCATCCAAAACAGTCGAGCGTTTTCACTCATCACCATGAACTCATTTCCTCACTATGGATACGTTCAGGTCCTGACATGCGGGGGCCAGATTCCTTACTCTACTCTAACCCCTGTGGATAGAAGATGGCGAGTTCAGCAGTCTCTTTAATTTAGTGATAAAGGAGTCCATTAAAATCTGGGTTGAAATTATTTTTATTGCCCCTCCCACCTTTATTTCCTAAGGAACAGAAATATTAAGGAGGCACGTTTACTGTTATACATATCTGTACAATGAATAATCACTTGTATTGGCCTCACGCTATTATGATGTTAATTGTCTTGCTAGCTTTCCAGGAACCTTTGCAGACTAGAGGCTCTTATGAGACATATTCAGTCAATGAAAAAGTTAAGAAAGGGACTGAGAAGGATACAGGATTATTATAATTTCTTAAGTACTGATGGTTTGTTGCTCTGCCCTTGGCAAGATACAGATAGACTTAGGGTGAAATTCTGGCCCTACTGAAGTCAATGGCAAAACTCCTATTGGCTTCAGAGGGGTATTGGACGCAATTCTGTGGACAGTTAAGCACCTGAGTAAGTATTTTCATGGTTGGAGACTTGGTTCCCGCCCCAAGGCACTTACAGCCGAAGAGTCAGGCAAAACTTTTACAAGATGCACTAAGACCCAGAAGATAATTTCAAATATTTTCTATTTTTGTAGTGTAGGTTTTGGGTGGTGCTGATATTTCATTGACACGGGTTAGAATACATATTAACAAAATAACACCTTGTCTGCATTAAGGCCTTGTAGATTACTGCGTGTTATGGCAGCTTACGGGGTCATGAAAGTCAGCAGGATAGAATTATCCTGGTGCAGCTTCCCTGCGCTGGCCCCCTCAAAAGCCCAGGTGTAGAGTGTGGGGATGGAGACTCTGCTGCAGCCAGTGGTGCACCCCATTGGCAGCCCTGGTGGGGGAGGGGAAATGCTGTAAATTAGAGTAGCCCCTACAACAACCCAGAATAGGGAGGGTACAGAGGTAGATGAAAGCCATAGTGCCCCTCCCCCTGAAATGTACCACCTTTTTGGTTGGGCCACTACATGCACAGCCAGAACCTCAGCCATTGTGTTTAGATATATTTATAGCTTCAAGTATGGTGTTTTCTTTATTGGATGTTAACTCTGTATATCCTCTGCAATTATCTTTTCACCAAATTAACGGAATTACCTTTTGGAGAAAGTCCTCCCTTTTGGGGCCATGAGATTGGAGCAAACACATCATTTCCTTATTTTCCTGGATTTTTAGAAAGTGAGTGGCAGCTTGACACGATTTTGGTTTCTATAAAAAAAAGGAATCTGAAATTAAGGGAGGGAAATGAAACCCGCCCTCCCACCCAGAAAAAGAAGTAAACAAGTCATTTACCCGGATATTGACACTCACCTGCAGCCCAGGGTTTGCTCCCATTTGTAATAAACAATTAATTCCCTCAAGAATTTTATCTTTGCGCAGTTGCAGAAACTTTTGCATGTCACTGTGGTTGGTGACTTTTTGAGACTCCCTCACTAATGCAGTGTGAGCAAGAACTGCACAGTGTAATGGTGTTAAACCTGAATAGGAAGAACCACAATGACATCAGTCACTTGCTGGGGACTAAATCCAAATGCTTGGGTATTTTGGTTATAACAAAAACACCAACAATTAGATAATGTTTGACTCAAGCTTTCTTCCCAGACTTAGCTATTCCCAGGAGTCTTCCCCCAGGACTGCTCAGCCCTCCCCCTGGAGCTTCTACCTGTAGAGAACCACTTCTACCTTTTATGTATCCCAATGGCATAGCAAAGCACCAGCCTCAGTGAGCTGGAAGAATTCAGCCCTTCCCAGCAGGGTGTTGCTGGCAAATATTGCCAACTTGATATTTCCTGCCTAATTTCTGGGGTTTAAATATTACTTAGCCTAGAGTAAAGCCAGAATTTGGAGCCTTAGAGGAGTCTACAGTAAGCTTCACTGTAGTTAAAATGGCATCTCTTACCATAATGGTCAGTTAGATCCACTTCCACATGCAAGCCGCCTTCTTTACATTTTTTCAGAACCTGAATGGAGGAGGATGCAGAGATTGTAAATATTGATTGTGGCCTCTGGGCACTGCCACAGTACAATAAAACAATAACAATAGTGACACTAGTTCATCTCCGGTGGCATGGTTTCTCATATATAGAGACATCTTACATTTTGCATGGCATAATATGCGTGTGTCTCCTGCAAAATGCAGGCAGAAAAATCCAGTGCATATGATAGTGTAATTACACTGTATCACAAATTAAAGCTCTACTTACATCCAAAACTCTTAAGTACCCATTCTCTGCACACAGATGGAGTGGTGTTTTCCCTAAACTGTCCTGTTCATTGACATTGGCTCCCAGAGAAATCAAATCATTGACCATCAGGTGCTGGTTCTTTTCAGCAGCTAGATGTAATGCTGTCTAATAATAAGAGAGAGAGAGAGAGAATTTACAGTGGGAAAAAATGAAAAGTCTTTAAGCAACATGGATTAGCAGCTAGGGGAAAACACTGGGAGTCAGGACTTCTAGGGTCTATTCCTGGTCCTGGGAAGGAAGTGTGGTCTACTGCTGGAGGGGCGTGGTGTCAGGACTCCTGGGTTCTATTCCTAGCTCAGCCACTGACTTGCGGTGTGATCTTGTGCAAATCATTTCACCTCCCTGTACCTCAGTTTCCCCATCTGTAAAATGACAGTAGTAATACCTGGCTGACTGGGATGTAAGGAGTTTAAAATCAATGTTTGGAAAATGCTTAGAGATCCTTTAATGTACTAGAGAAGTGCCTGATTTTTTTCCAGTTAGTGTCATACCCGTTTTGCTGCATCCTTTTCATCAATTTTGTTTAGAGATGCAAATCTCTGTGCAAGTGCATAAGCCAGTGCTCTCCTTCCTTGAGTGACAGCCTTGTGCAGGAGCCTGGAATAGGACAAGGTTTGTAATGCATTAGAGCATTCAGCAAATGTGGGCAAGGCTTGTAAAATAACCACAGGGGTGGTATCTTAAAGCAAAAGGAACCATTTTTTCAGTGTGTAAAATAAGGCATCAAAAACTTTGCGGGCAGTTCGGTATTTCAGTCATTTATTCTTTACTCTCTATTAGCTGAGGGGGTGAGGGAGGGCACACACACTTTGTAGGTCTGTAGGCTGCGATCACTGCACATACCAGGGGCTAGTTGCATCCCTCCATTTCACCCCACAAGCTCCCCGTGCACCTGTCTCTCATCCCTCTGTATTTGAGAGACCCCCCTGCAACATCCACCCTGCCAGGGGTTGTGTATACACCCCATTTCCCCATCCTCCCTTACCAGAGTTCTCTATAGGGTTGCCAATTGTGGTTGGACGTATTCCTAGACGTTTCATCACACGACATAATCTTTAATGAAAGATTAATCTTTAATTCCTGGAGACTCCTGGAGAATTGGCAACACTAGTTCTCTGGTATGGGACAAGTGGGGAAATGTAGAAACCCTCCCATCCAGAACCAAAAAAACCCTCCTAACTCCAGCTGCAAAACAATGTTTTTCTTTTTAGGTGAAATCCACACCTCTGCAGAAGCAAGCTGGGAATCATACCTCTAGCTCGCCCTGTAGATTTAGCCTTTGTGTAGAACAAATAGTACACGCATATGGTTATTGGCATACCCAATCATTTTATTTCATTTATTTCCAGCATTTTATGGCTGTATTCAGGATCACTCTTCGGCATAGCACTTGGTCCACTTATTACATTTTATTTCATATAATGTTGCAATCCTGTAAAATGAGATTGTGTTTGGATCCCGCTGATTGCGTTTTAAAGACAATCAAAACGCCTCATCCCTGCTGAGATTAGGCCAGTTTTAAGAAAGGCCACATCTGTTTTACATCAGCTTCCTTAAACTGGCTGAGCTGTGAAGGAAATCAAGTGGTTGGGTTTTTGTTTTTTTGTTTTTTTGTTTTTTGCAGGGGGGGAGATTTTTTGCTGGGTAAACAAATATTTGCTCTTTAAACACAGTTTATTCTAGTGAAATGGCATCAATAACCTTGTCTTCAAGTCAGTTCCAGTGAAGCAGCCACTCCCAATTCTTTGGAAGTCTGCTGCCTGCACGCTACATCAAAACATGTGTACATTGCTAATCTCCTCACCCATTTTTATTGCCAGCTACTAAAAATAGCAATTATTCATAGACTGTTTGCAGCCTGGTAAACACTGTGCAGGAGTTTTATTATTGCAAATCAGTTTCTCAGGAGCATAAAGTAATTGTTTCAGAACAGATGCCTTTGATTACATTTTTTTCTAGCAATTCAGTCCTTGGCCTTATTTACGCTGGGATGCGGTCCTGATTTCACTTGTCAGTGGCCAGAAAGTGGGCTGAATACACCAGTGCAAACCTCTAGTGTGGACAGGCAAAGTTGCTATCGGCACTGGTAGAACTTGGCCCTACCTAAAACCAGGTCCAACTGCACTAATCCAAATTACAGTTTGCATTGCCTTCACTCAGGCTTCGTCTATTCTACAAGTGATACTGCAGGTCAGCTGCAGCTACACTGCTGTAGTGTAACCCTACACAACAGGCAAGGGTGGTGTCTATATTGCGACTTAGTTTGGCTCAACTATATCTCTTAAAGGGAGTGAATTTTTCACATCCTGACCAACAAAGCTAGGTCAATCTACGTTTTAGGTGTAGACCAAACCTAAAGGTTTGCACAACACCAGTAGCTGGAATTGGATCGACTCCCCTTTGTCAATAAGGTTTCAGAAAAGAGAAAGCGATATATTATATATATGTAACAGTCACAGACCTGTTCCCGTTTTCATCAGGTGCAAGCAACTTGTCTACTGGGATATTTCTCAAGAGACTCTCCTCCCAGTATAGTTGGAACTGGAAGAAAGAGAGGGAAGAAAGGTCCTCCTGTTCGAAAGAAACAGAGGTTGACTTCAAATGTCCCACATAGTCCCGGGAGGTTGCATCAACTTCCAAGAACTCCTCTGGATGGTGTCCTGGTAGATTATAGCAGAAAGGTTTGTCTTGTGCAGAAGGCCCTGGGAAATGCCTCTGGGGATTGATAAAAGCATCCTGCATCTGCCAGCTGTTCTGTTCGCTTTTACTCTGAAATGATATTTCCGGGGAGTCCGGGTGTTGCATTTTTTTATAATCGGATAAATAAGAATTCTCCTCCTGTCCACACAGTAGTGGGTTGCAATTAGCAAATGGGCAACACAGCTGTAATTTGGTCAGGTTCTGGCTCCTTTCCAGCAGGCTGCCAGCTGGTTGTTTGCTGCCATTAGCTTCCCACCAAGAGGCCTGAATATCAGGGGAAAAGCTGTGCCAGCAGCAAGCTGGCAGAGGGCTCAGAGACGGTAGCTTAGAGTGGCTCTTGTTCAGGTCTTCCTCCAACACCTCAACCAGGATATCAAGGTCCTCCAAGCCTTTTAGTGCTTGCTCAGAACTTTGCTTTTTCTAAAACACCAAGAAGAAAAACAAAATTCAGTCATCAGGTGTCCTGTTCTGCCTCAGAACCATAACGTGATTTGCCTGGAAAGTCAGAAAGCCTGAAGCAAAAGGTGTCATGCATACCTGTCTGAACTGTTTTTCTGTATAAGGGCGAGCTTTTCTTCTTGCTATTGGAAACAACAACAAAAACATTTGAGTTTTAAAAAAAATGCAAATAATATTCACTCCAGTATTTCTCCCCATAGGATGCATGGGTGAGGGGAAGTATATGGTGAAAATGCCTCAAGCCTTGTTTATAACACAGAGGTGGGCAAACTACAGCCCGCGGGCCATGTCTGGCCCATCAGACCTTTTAATCTGGCCCTTAAGCTCCCTCCAGGGAGCGGGGTCGGGGGCTTGCCCTGCTCTGATGCTCCAGCTGGGGAGCAGGGTCAGGGGCTTGCCCCACTCCATGCGTGCTGTGGCTCCTGGAAGCAGCGGCATGTCCCCTCTCTGGCTCCTATGCATAGGGGCAGCCAGGGGGCTCTGCACACTCCCTCCGCCCCAAGTGCTGGCTCTGCAGCTCCCATTGGCTGGGAACTCCGGCCAGTGGGATCTGCAGGGGCGGCACCTGCGGATGGGGCAGCGTGCAGAGTCACCTGGCTGCTGCTGTGCCTCCACATAGGAGCCGTAGGGGAACATGCTGCGGCTTCCAGGAGCTATTTGAGGTAAGCTCCTCCAGAACCTGCACCCCTGAGCCCTGCCCCACGCCCCAACCCCCTCCCACATCCTGAACTCCAAATTTCTGGCCCCACCCAGAGCCTGCGCCGCAGCCAGACCCCTCACCCGCTCCCACACCTCAACCCCATCAATTTCGTGAGCATTCATGGCCCACCATACAAATTCCATACCCAGATGTGGCCCTCAGGCCAAAAAGTTTGCCCACCCCTCTTATAGCGGCATGTCTCTCAGCTTTGCAGCCCTGCTAGAGCTGCAGTGTTGCTGGTGCAACCATGAAAAGTTTAAGAAACAAAGCTGGTTCTGACAAGGGCTTTGGAGTACATGAAGGTGCACATATGAATGTGTATTTGTGTCAGCACAGACGTACTATGAGGGTGGATCAGTGTGTGCTTTAAGGGACATTGAGAAAGCTCTGGCTAGATGTGTGGAGGGAGCAGAAGGACAGAGAAGCTCCATAAAACTGGCTGGATCTAAGTCTACAGATGGTTTTTGTTCGTTTGTTTTTTTAAAAGGGTCCAACTTTGAAATATATAAGGGGACAGCCTCAACAGCATCATCTCAGCATAGCTCTGTCAAAACAAAATAGTTATGCCAGTTTATACCAGTCGAGAATCTGGCCCTATATCCTTAAAACAATAGGCAGCTAGTGGACGAGTCTGAGAATCTTGTGACCCAGTTCTTTGTGTACATGTGCTTGTGAGAGGGCATCAGTCTATAGGAAGAGGAGTTTGCATTCCCCCAAGGGGGTTCTTTACCTGCTGTTCCAGAAGATCCTTTAGTTGTAGTTCCCTTTATTGATTGTGCCTCCTAAGGAAACAAGCAAGCAAACAAAAATTAATATATTTTGAGATGGGAACATTTACTAGAAAAATTTAACTAGTGCACAGTATGCGGCCTGAGCAAAATAATTCTGATACAAATAACTTTTAGCTGAAAACATTTTTTTTTGCACAGCATGGAAACAGTGATCTCTTTTGGATGAGAAAGTTCCTTGCTACCATGCTCTTGAAAAAATCTCCACTCTAGTCCCTCAGTAATGTTTGAATTTGGGATGTACAGCACCAGATTGCAGACCTCTACCTCTTCGCTTAAAGGAGTAACTCCATTGGATGGCCGCAACACCATGCTGGTATCATCTGCACAGTAGCCACAGAGAGAGAACATGTAACATACTTTGCCATCATGTTAGACTTTCATATGTGGTGACTTCTCCAAACTCCAGGAGATTCTTACCTTTATGTCACTGGGGTCCATCCCTTTGGAAAGCCGGACTTTTCTCAGCAGCTCCCGCACTGGCATTTTCACCCGCACGCCGACATACTGCTTCGGAGGCGGGAAAGGGCTAAGTGTAGAGTCTGGAAAAAATCAAAATAAGGTACTTGAAAAAGAAATTGGCACAAGATAAACTCTACAAGCCATTGTGTGATAGGGAGAGTAGGAGGTAGTTTAGCCCTGAGAGGATGTGCATAGTTTCAGGTGGTTTGTTAGTTAGGGGAAATTCACACTTTGAGCTATATGTTCTCTGGTTCTGAATTTTCAAGAATGACTCTTATTTAGTATTGATAAACATGCTCTAACAGTTCAGGGGGCTTCTCAACAGGTAAGAGATAATCAGTAAAATAAACATAAAAAATCTGACTGAAGAGCTTACAACTTGAGGGCATGAATGGAGAGAGAATACACATGTAAGCAGGGTCTGAATGAGCTCTCCTCTGTCTTCTATGTATGAACTGGGGGGAAAGATCTCAGGAGCAGACTATATTGGCATAGCCCAGGGATTGGCAATATTTGGCCCGCGGCCTGCCAGGGAAAGCCGCTGGCGGGCCGGGACAGTTTGTTTACCTGCAGCGTCTGCAGGTTTGGCCGATCGCAGCTCCCACCGGCTATGGTTCGCCGTCCCAGGCCAATGGGGGCTGCGGGAAGCGGCACGGGCTGAAGGATGTGCTGGCCGCTGTTTCCCGCAGCCCCCATTGGCCTGAAGCAGCGAACCGCAGCCGGTGGGAGCTGCGATCAGCCGAACCTGCAGACGCTGCAGGTAAACAAACCATCCCAGGCTCCAGTGGCTTTCCCTGGCGGGCCATGTGAAAAAGGTTGCTGATCCCTGGCATAGACAAATCTACTTTGCTTAGGTGATCAGCAGACAGACTTGCTTTGCCAAAGTGATCAGTTTTGGCTGCTTCAGATTAAACTTCACTTTAATCTTGAATACAGGGAAAACGAATTGCAGCAGCAGCAGCGAGTGCCCCTACTACCCAGTGAAATCACTAAGACTTGAAATCACTAAGAACTGGGCTAAGTGGCAGAACCTCAGAACACTGCATCATAACTAGAGGCAGTGACAGCAACAGCAGAGATAGAGGCAAGGAGAGGCAGAGGCGTTGCATGACTCCTCCCCCCTTCAGCAACACTTATTTTTCCAGCATTTAGAAAAACCTTAAAAGTATCAAATTTTATAAGTCTTTTATCATGACAAAAAATTTACTGATGTGAAGGGTCCATTGTCCTTTTGGGTTGTGGGCCAATCGAAAGAGAACACAGGGCCACAAAGAAGGCCTAGGTTCAGGAGGACCCTCATGTGTCAAGACTCGCTGCATGGGCGGCTGGAAGCTGAGAGTTGATGCTCGCTGGGGCAGTGATGAGCTACTGCAGCTCCTAGAGCACCTCATTGTGGTGCATGTGGAGCTAAAGCAAAAGAGGAGACGCGATTATGATTAAACACCAAGACCACGGTGGCCTAGAATGACAGGGGTATATGTGACTCGGGTGATCAGATCCTGTGGTGATACATAGATAAATAAAACCTGAGGTTTCAGAGTGGTAGCCGTGTTAGTCTGTATCAACAAAAACAACGAGGAGTCCTTGTGGCACCTTAGAGACTAACACATTTATTTGGGCATAAGCTTTCATGGGCTAGAACCCACTTCATCAGATGCATGTTACACTGCTAAGTTTATCCCATGGACTAGATTTTCAGCTGTACCCAATAATCGCTGCTCTTCCCTGGTTGGCTATTGCTCCCAGCTAAGAAAAGCCAGAGTTCAGCACAGGTCTGTCGCATCTTACGCTGGGGTCAGCGCGTAAAGCGAAAATTGCATATAGTCAAAATTACATTGAGTGTAATGGCGGGTGGAATCGCCCGCACTACAGGTACAGTATTAAAATTGTTATTTTTCTCCTTTTTTTTTTTGCTGACCGCATAAAGCTGAAATCACGCATGTTAAATGTGTGTAAGATGCGACAGACCTGTAAACTCTGACTACGCCCCTTTCTGCCCTTGACATGCTCCTATATCAGAGACTACAGGGGATGGGGAGTGGCCTGGGAAATGGCTACAGGTCACATGGCTCCCTGTTTAGGAGGTTGAAATATTTTCCGCAGGAGAATAATGGATACCATGTAACAAAATTTGCACTTATGATAGGCGCTTTGGAATGACTTGTCATTTTTGCTAAAACTTGTGAATCCTTTGGAATTTCTGAATGCTTAGCAGGTGACAGAATACTCATGAATAATATGACCTCACAAGTCAGTTGTTTACTATTCAAACAACTCTAGAAGTGGGACTAATACCTGCTCCTGGCAGATATTTTAAGGCTTAATTAATTACTTTTGTAAAGCACTTGGACAGCCTGGATGAAAATACTATCGAAGTTCAAACTTGATGTTAATTTTATTGTTCTCTTTCAAGCTATTAAATAATAAAAGTGCTGGATGATGCATCAAGTTACCTGCCCAGGTGCAGTCTTGCAACTGAAGCATTCAGTAAAGGCAATAATGTATTATACATATTTGTATACAATTCTGTAATTATTCACCAAGTCATACATTACTATTACATGCAGAACCAAACATAATTAAAAAAAACTAAATGAGCAGTAAAATGTTATAGGTAAACAAATCATAGACTATTACTACAGCAATCTGCAAGACATTGAAGAACTTTTGCCTTTAGGAATAAACCACATCAAAACCAAAAATAAGCTAACTACATAAACTGATCATATTTCTCTATTTGACATTATTACTGCACATACCTAAAATGCACTGTTCTTACAACAATTAATTGTATTGCTTTGCAAAGAGATGCAGAATTGTTGTACAAAATAGTTGAAAGTATGTGAACAAAATTTTAATCTTACCAGTGAGAGCAGACATCTCCTGGGTTTTTACTGGGGGAATATGACAGCTCTTAGGACTCACAACATTAAATTCTGTTAATCCAGAAGCTGGCAAAGATGGGCTCTGTTGAAAATAACTTTTGGGGCTGGCAGTTTCCCCAGGCAAAGGAGATCCTTGGCCCATGCTATAACCACCGATTTCACTTTCACTGATGTTTTGATTGGTGAGTACTTCAGGACTCATTCTTATTTTTTGCAGCATTTCCACCATACATGTGAAAAAACGCTTACTTGATTTTAAGGAAATCTGTAAATCCAAGTTTTACATTGAGAATTTGAACACAGTTATTCCCCAATGCAATTAGTCACAGCTAGCTGAATCCAATGTCCTTATTCTCTTTAAAAGGAAGATATAGCATAAAATCAATCTTCAAATCCCAACAGTGTGTGGAAACTACCTTTGAGTACTGCATGGCTTATTACCTCCATACCTCCTTTATAGTCAGGCATGGCTTGAAAGACGTCACAGCATGAAAATACCACACCCTCTTTCTAACAAACTATTGCAGCAGCTGAAGAAGAAGTGACTTTTCCTAAGAAGTGCTCAGTGGGATTGAGCAGGAAGAGGTGAAAATACAAAACTGAACATAAAAAAGAAAAATTATGATTTGTTGATTTTAAAAGAATATGGGGGGCAGGGGGAATGGTTTCCCAGGAATTCATTTAGTTTGCCCAAAGGTTTAAACTGTACAAAGAACAAATAAATCTGTCCCTAAATCTAAACAGTTTATTAACACTTTTTACTTATAATTTTTTCTAAAGTTACATAAAAAGCAGCCTTACAGGTGTGACATTTAATCCTGAAAAAAGGAGCAAACACTGACACCCCCTTGCTCCCATAAATCCCTTGGTGGGGATGGGTGGGAACCACAAAGAAACTCTACCCACTCAGAGTTTTGATTCCATAAAGAGAGAAGTGCCAGAGGGTCTATGAAGTCCACTAGGGACTTTGCTATTGCTATTGATTTTACATGGAAGGCTGTCAGTTACTGTGATGAGTGTGGTGGTGGTATGAAACCCTGAGATAAATAGATATTCTTTTTATACTTTTTTTTTTCATAAGCAGTGGCATGCTGTCATGGATGATATATGAAAATAAAATGTTACATGTGACTAATAACATTCCTCAAGTTTTTGATAGAACAGTCCAGTGCAGGAACTAAAATCCATCTTTATTTCTCCAGGGAAGCTATTTGAAGTTGTGTATCTATCTCCAGTACTGCAAGTGAATACCAAGGGGTGAAATGTAGAACAAGCCCATGTCAAAGTTAGACTCAGGACTCACAGTTTGTCAGACCACTCTGTTTTATTAGCACAGCGCTCTGCTAATAACACCCAGATAATGTGAGCACCATGCAAGACACAAACCATCTTATTTATACAGATAAAAGGGTGAGCACTTAACAAGATAACAAAGGAAGCAGAATCTGAAAAGTTTACCTGGGCTAGACATGCATATCTTATTTCCTTACTAACTATTACCGATCTTCTGTTAATGTTTCACCATTAGCACCCTTGTTTATGCCTAATGTTTCTTTTCCTGGCACCTGTATTTCAACATTTCTTATTTCTGCTTAAAGGTACATACAACATTTCTTTAATCCATTCTTATTTTTACAATATAATTCATTCTACTTTCACACCCACCAAGCCTCAGTAGCTGTTAAACATTCTAGCAAGAGCTTCCATAGATAAAGGTGAGGAAAGACCAAACTGAACATGTGACGCTACATTGTTTACTTGTGCTTTAGCCAATCAGAAATCAGTCCCTACAACTCAATTATTTTTGGTGAGAGGGGGGAACAACATATCTTTGTGTCAAGTAGAGAGACGTAATATATTTTATTGGACCAGCTTCTGTTGGTGAAAGAGACCAACTTTTGAGCTACACAGAGCTCTTCAGGTCTGAGAAAGGTAAACAGAGTGTCACAGCCATATACAAGGTGGAACAGATTGTTTAGCATAACTGGTTAACATATATTGTAAGGGACCATTCAAGATGGAGTGACTCGCTAACACCTCTGCCGTCATAGGACAAAAGGGGGGGCGGGAGTTAGTGGGTTACAGATTGTTGAAATAAGCCATAAATCCAGTGTCTTTATTAAGACCATGATATTTAGTTCTAGCAAAGTTATGAATTTAAGCTCTGAGGTTTGACTTTTGAAGGTATTGTGCAGGTTTCCTTTGAGGACATGCACTAGGAGGTCAGATATGGAATGATCATTTAGTGAAAAGTATTCACCCACACGTATGATATGGTATTTTTGTCTTTTATCATTTTTCTGTGTGAGTTCATTCGAGAGTGTAGTAAGTGCCTGGTTCCACCCACATAGTTGTTATTGGGGCATTTATTGCAGTGGATGATGTACATCACATGTAATAGGCATGTGTGGAACTCATTGATCTTGAAAGGTGTGTTGTGGGGAATAGTGATCATTGTAGCAGAAGAGACATGTCCACAGGTTTTGGATCTGTTGTTCTGGCAGTGTCTGGTGCCACTTTGAGTTGCTGTGTTCTGGTCTGTGGGGAGCTTGCCTCTGAGGATGAGGTTTGGGGGGTTGTTTGAAGGCCAGAGGAGGCGGTCCGGGACAGGGAGGCTGGAATGGAGGGGGCCAGGGGGCTATGTCCTCCCACTTTGTACTGGCTGTAAGGGTGAGCGACAGGGGAAGGGGGTGGAGAGGAGCGAGTGGGGGTGGGGTCTTGGGGGAAGAGGTGGCGTGGGAGCAGGGCTTTGGGGGAAGGGGCAGTGTGAGGGCTCGGTGAGAAGGGGCAGCCTGGGAGTGAGGCCTCAGAGGGAATGAGTGGCAGGAAGGCAGGCGCTCGGTGGGAAGGGGTGATGTGGGGATGGGAACATGGTCCATGTGCCCGTGGGCTCTGCCCACCCCCACTCGTAGAAGGCTTCCATTGCTCCTGGTTCAGGAAAGATTTCTTTCAGGATGAGGTCCCCATTGAGCATGGGTTGTAAAGTAATTATTTAATGACACCCTGTAATTATTTAATGATACTCCGTGTATCAAGCACACAAGATGGGATTCAATCCTTAAGTGTGCTTTAGCCGAGCTTACAACACCTTAAGGATGGGGACGCAGAAGTGGCATTATATCTCCTTTTCGCTACCTTAAATCCTAAACCAGCTGGGTGCCAGTTTGGTCCTAGCACAAATGACAGTAACCTCACAGCTCCTCTAATCTGCCCCAGTGAGGCTGGATCCCCAGGAGCTGTTCTTCTGGGCAACGGCTGCTGGAATGCCTTGCCTCTCCACCTCATGTTGTTGGGGGAATCCTCAGCTCGCTGGAGCAGTGTAAACACGATTTTTTGCAAACCAGGACTGAGCACTTTGGGCCAGATTCCCAAATTATGTAAATCTGAGTAACTGCATTTACAGCATCTGCGGATCTAGCCTTTTGCGTTTATAACAATAGTACCTAGTTCTTGTACAACACTGCTTTTCATCCATTAAACGCCAGGCTCTTTACAAAAGAGGCATGTAGTATTATCCTCATTTTACAGATGAGAAAACTGAGGAACAGTCAGGTAAAGTGTTTTGCTCAAAGCCACATGACAGACCAGTGTCTATCTTACTTGTCTGTTTGCCAGGTAACCTCAATGTTATACAGAAATATGGCTCCACAAGTTTGTAACTCGAGAAAGATTAACAAAACAAAGTGAGTGCTGACTCTCAGATTTCCCCAGTGCCAGTATATTTACAAAAAGATTTCTGTGAAAGAGGGAGGAACCAAATCATTGTGGTTGATCAACAGAATTATATTGCAGGTAGATTACAAATAGGTAAAACCTGAACAGAAAGAGATGTGTCTAGTGGATTGAGCATAGGAGAGCTGGAGGTGCGGCAGCCCCCCCGACTTGAAGTGGTTTCCATCATATACAGGGTTTACAGTTTTGTTCAATGGCTTGCAGCACCCCCACTATACCAATTGTTTCAACACCTCTGATTGAGCACAGAATTATATGCCAAGGACTCCTGTATTTTAATTCCAGTCTTGCCATTGACTTCTCCATGGCCTACGGGAAGTCACTTCACTTCTCCTACCTCCATTTCTGTACAATAGGGATAATAATTGCAACTTCACAAGATATTCAGAATTAATTTGATAATATTTGTAAAGAACTTTGAAGGTGGAGAGATTCAGTGTTTATAAAGAGAGGTATAGTAATGGCCAGACTCAATCTGAATTCAAATCCCTATTGTGCCTGATTTGGAGCAGGAACTGGAATGTGGGTCTTACGCATTCCCCATGAGTGTTCTAACCACCAGTCCATTGGGTGTTCAGGGGTGGGGGTCTCTCAGTCTCTGCTACTGGAGCTGTTCCACTTTGCATTAAATAATTAACTATTAATTGGCCAGAGAGAGAAAGGGAGTGTGTGGCTCTATCGCCTGTTGAGTAGGGCACTGGTGTAGGAGAGAGTCCAGTTGAAGTCCTGGCTCCAATAAATATTAAATTCCATATTTATAAAAAGAGGAAGGAGAGAAAAAGAGACAGACCCAGAATACCCAAGAGGTTAGGACACTCACCTTGCATGCAGGAGACTTGGCTTTAAGTCCTGCTCTAAAACAGGCAGAGGAAGGATTTGAACTTGGATTTCCCATATCCCAACTAAGGGCCTAATCACTGGCCGATTGGGTATCCTGGAGACACATGCCTGCCTGAATCTGAAAAATTCCAGACCTGCTTCCCCCAGGCTGTCTTTTCTTGTAAGTGTGACCTGAGGGTTCTTTATAGCTTATTAGTGAGGGGCGGCTTCAGAACTCAGGTGGTTTTGCATATGCCTACCTGTGGAAACTTAGGTGCAATGGGGACTTTAGACACCTACAGGGTTAGGCAGCAGCTGAGCGGTGGGTTTTGAGAATGTCAGTGGCACCTAAGTGTTGGACTAAGGCACCTAAAGACGCTGGTAGGCACCTATGTAACTTTGTGCATTTAGCCCCTTATGGCTTCCACCTATCATGGCAGATACATGATATTTTATACGAACAGCCTAATGCTGTAAACTCAAATATCTCCAATAAGTTTGGTCCCACAAAGAAGTATTGTTAGAAATATTTAGTGTAGGGAATGAGATGTACATTCTCTGTTGGACCCAACACCATATCAGTAACAGCTTTAATTTAAATTTACTGGGAGTGTTATAATGTACAGCCTGTTGTGAAAGCAAGTTCCAGTGTGCAAAATGAACAAAGAGGCTGTGTATAAAGCTTTCTAGGAACTGCACAAGCCACTTCGGTTGGCACCATTTGGTTTCCACAGCCGGAGTCAGAACCATTTAGCCAAACACTTATCCAAGGGAACCTCAGGGCTAGCAAAGAAAATTCCCTGCTCAAAGGCATAGGGTATTTCAGTAATGGCCCACAACATAGAATGGTTTTCGGCCTGTCTAACCTGCTGTGTACCATGTGCTCAAGGAAAGAGAGAAAATTCCAAGCATTCAGGAGGTCTGGGTCAAGGATACAAATTGAGCATTTAGGAGGTTAGTTTGAGTAGACCATTGGCAATGAGGTGGGGAGTAGGAGAAAGTGACATCAGAGATTTAGGCAGGATCAGAATTGTTCAGGAGTTTAGGAAGGACATTATGAAGGAAGGAGATTGAAAGGAAGAGTAAACAAGAATTCAGATGTCTACAGTATGGTAAATATTCTTCTGTAGATTGAGTGGACTTGGGGGGAATATAATGAAAATCAGGAAAGTTAATATTATTTATTATAGCAACTGAAGGCCTCAACCAGCTTGGTGGTATATGAACACATAGCAAGAGCCAGACCCTGTTCTTACGAGCTTATATCCTAACTAGGCAAGATATAAAAAGTAACTGAGATAAAAACAAACAAACAAAAAAAGGCAGGCATATTGAGTTAGACTTCCTGTTCCTAAAATTATATACTTACCTTACACTTGTGCTTTCCGGTACAATATTTTACTCATGACAGCCAATATTTTTTTACACATTTCAGGTAAACTTTTAATTTTTACAAATTTTGATTAAAGTATGGGGAAGGAATTTTGGCAAAAGGACTTGCAGGAAAAGGTGAGTCACTTGATTATGCTCCAGCATCTCCTGCCTTTCATATGCCATTGATTGGATGCCATTCACACCGCACATTTCACGGAAGGCTGCACCCCTTTTGCTTAGAAGAAATTTCCCAGAGAAAGGAACTTCTCTCATCAGAAAGCAGATTGATCCATCTTTGCAAAATACAGTAGAGCTATGCCAATTTATACCAGCTCAGGGCCTGGCCTTTCGCCCAAAGGTCATTGCTGAACCTACTGCTGATGGAGGCTCTCTTGCTGAGAAGAGACAGTCAGTCAGAGACACCTGGGCAACCACAGCAACCTCATTATTTGTGATTACACTGTTTGCACTGGGATTGAATGGGTGTAGCTGAGGGCAGCATGTGGCCTTCACAGCCTGCTGCTGGAGTTTCTGAACTGGTTTCTTTTCTTTGCTTCAGTGCTGGTTTAAAGTTCAGAGGAAGAATTTTGGGTTAGGACATTTTCCAGTGACTAATGATGTTCAATGCCTCTCTTTTGGGAGCCGAGCTGGAGACACTTTATAGAGGGACCTGATTTTCAGAAAGAGCAAAGCATCCACTCTCTGAAAATTATGGTCCTTTATACGAAGTCTCAAGTTGAGCACTCAAAAATTGAGGCTCTCAGAACCACTAGTCACTTATTAAAATCTTGGCTTTTTTAGTGTGTTAGGGTTTTTATTTATTATTATTGTTGTTATTATTATTTATTATTTTATTAAATCATCACTTTAAAAATAATGAAACCAAAAAGAATCACAGAAAACTTACTCTGTTGATTAAACCAATATCAGAGCCAGGTAGATACCAGTTTCTATTCTCTGGCTTCAGGCTGCTTCCATCACTATCTGTGTTTCAGATTCTATTCTATATAGATTCTTATATTGCCCTCCTCAACATGGTATCTGAGTGCATTAAACAACATGACTGACATCGCTCTCTCATCCTCTCAGGAGGTGTGCAGTGTAGTGTTTTGTTTTGGTAGGGTTTTGTTTTTAAATGTACACAGATAATGACTTCACCAGCAGGAGTCTCAGCCTGGATAATTGTAATTCAAATCTTTCCTCTGAAATACATTTCATGGTTGTTTGCATAGAGAACTTCTCTCCATGTGAATTTTTGGGGTATGTTGATGAAGGGTGCAGTTGCCTTATCTTATTTAATGCAAGATAAATTTTTTGTTATTTCCTTCGCTCCTTGTTGGTACAAGTTTCCCTACTGCACACACCCACATTTATGGCATTTGCTAGACTTTCCAAGGGATTTCCCCCCCGTAAAAGTTATTGCTTTGCCAGCAATTAATCCAGCTGAGTATGAAATGCTCCTATTGTGAAGATTTCTTAATAAGATTCTCCTTCATTTAGACTGTGGGTGAAATTTGCCCCAGTGAAGCGAGCCAGCAGAAGACCTGTCCTCCACGTAAGCTCTCAGGACTTAATTATGACATAAGTTGTGCATAGGCCTTCTTCTGGTTCTCTGCACAGAGGTGCATTTCATGCTGTGTGACTAAATTTTTAAGCAAATAGATGTTTACGAATTAACAGGTTACTCACTGAACAATGATCACATCTCATGTTTCAGGCATGTCATTTGTGGATTCAGTAGTATGAGATGGATGCGACAGTGGATGGATGCAATAATATGAGCCTGACGCTGGATAGTAGTCACAGCCCAGGGTTTATGCCGAATCTGGGGAAGTATGTTGAGTACACCAGAAAGATACTGTACAATACTTCCCCCTAGTGAGCAGAGTCATAATGCAAGCTTGGGGAATCCCATTTCCCACAGTTTGCATGCCAGTAGAAATCTAAAATGCTTTTATTATAGCTATGCATATTCTACCCTACCCCCGATTTTGCATCAGCACTGAGTTGTAACTATCCAGGGTCAGGCTCATATTGTCATAGCAAGCAAGAATATCTGATTTGCTACACCAGGACCGATCGTAGGGTGATCCCATCTGGGGTCTGTTCTGGCAGTGACCAACATCTAATGCTTCAGAGAAAGGCAAACTATATTCACCAGTAGTTCAGTGCTGCACATGGGGCAAACAATTCTGTCTTGTCTCTCAGAATAACCCCTTTGTTTGTATGTAACACTGCAAATATTAAGTATCAGAGGGGTAGCCGTGTTAGTCCGGATCTGTAAAAGCAGCAAAGAGTCCTGTGGCACCTTATAAACTAACAGACGTATTGGAGCATGAGCTTTCGTGGGTGAATACCCATGCATCCGACGAAGCGGCTATTCACCCATGAAAGCTCATGCTCCAATACGTCTGTTAGTCTATAAGGTGCCACAGGACTCTTTGCTGCTACTGCAAATATTGTTAATCATAAAATTATTAAAACTCCATCTTCAATATCTGACTCTGCCTTCCTGAGGCTTTGAACTCTGTAGGCTCATCATAGGCTGAGTAAAGAAGTATTTTCACCTGTTATAGCCTTGCTTGCTGTTAATTTAATATAGTAACCTCTCCTGTACCTGTCTTGCCTTTGGATGCCAAAATACTATCGAAAGAAGTTCAAATCAGTTTTCACTATATTGCATCTTCCCCAGTTTTAAATGTCTCATTTGAGCCATATTTAACACATCCCCTTTGCAGGTTGAATTATCCTAGTTTTCAAGGTCTCTCCTGTATCTCTAATCATCTTTGCTGTTCTTCTCTAGGGAGGTAGGATCGTTTTGTGGCCAGGCACACAAATGAGAGTTAGGAGACCTCTTCTCAGTTCTGGCACAGGCTTTCTGAATAATCTTGGTCATGTTTCCCTTCTCCATTTTCCCATCTTCAAAATGGGGATTGGTAATACCTCCCTCCCTCACAAGGATGCTGCAAGGCTAGATGCATTACTGCTTGGAAAATGCTTTGAGATCCTTAGGTGGATGTCACTGTAGAAGTACAAAATATTTTCAAATTTACAGTTAAATGTGATGTCAACAAAACTGGACTTAGTAAACCTAATGATGGTGTAACTGTCTTTCATAGTATTTTCCATATGATCTCAATTGTAATACACCCAAGCATATTTTTTGTTTCCTTAACTGCTACTGAAACATATTTACTGACAATCCATGGTGATTCCTAAATATTTTCCCTCTGTTCAGAGCCCTTCAGCATGTACAGTATGTGATGTTTGGACTCGTAGGCTAGTTGCAATACCCTCTGAATTACAATCCTCCATAGTTATTAACTGAAAGTTATTATTAGTTCATCAGCAAACTTCACCAGCTCTCTGTTCGCTTACTCTTTCAGATCATAATCATTAAAGCTGGTTCCCAGACCCATGTGGAATTCTGTTAACTTTTATCATCATGCTAGAATGCACAGCCACAGTTAATAGTCAACAGATCTCTGTTCTCTTCTGATGTGTGAGGTGAGATCTTGAGGGATTGTGTGTTGTCAGTGTGATCAAGAAGCCATTTAACAATGCCGTCAGCGGCGTTCTCTGTAGGTACATTTTGTTTCCTGATTCAACTGTGTGAAGTAGCAGTCTTCACTCAAATGCATTTCTTTTTATGTTCATTGTTTGGTATTTCTGGCAAATGCAACTAAGAAGTGGTCCTTTGGGCAAACGTAGATGATGCAGAATGTTAGAACTCCACAGCTGAATTGTGCCATGTCCCTAAAATAGCCACTTCTAAAGGAATCTTATGCTCTAGTGCTTATAGGTGTCTTCTGTAAAGCAACAGCGACACCTTCTGGATAGGTAAGATTCTTCCCTGTATCTCACAGATGAGCTGATCTGTTCACTAGGTATTTGTTCCGTTTGAGCGAGCTGACAGAATCTGGTATGGTAAAAATTAGTTCTACCCAAAGAATTTACTAGAGAGAGCTGGACCTGTGTTGCATCTATTAAAAGGTCACTTAGGGTATGTGTACAGTGCAAAAAAAAAAAAGGAGTGTTCTTAACTTGTTAGCTAACCCAGGTTAAAATAGCAGAGAAGACATGGCAACTTGGTTTAGCAGCTTGAGTTCAACCTGAGGGTCACTTACAGGCTTTCACTTGGGCTGTTCATCTGAGTTAAAAATTGAGTTACTGTCATCTTCACTGCTTTTTTAACCTGAGTTAGCCAACCCAAGTCAACAACAAATCTTCTTTTTTTGTTTTGTTTTGTTTTTTTCCATGAAGACATACTCGTATACATCCAACTTTGTATTATAGATTTGCAAAACTGATTTTCCACGGGTAATGCCTGTTGGTGACATCCTAGCACACTTAAATGTGAAAGTATAAACGCACGGGGCTGGTCATCTGCCTAGATGGGTAAAGAAAAATTTTAACTCCTTGAAACTGTGACTGATCACTCAGTGAGACCTACTATGGGCAGTAATCATAATTGCTCTTCCAGGGCACCAGTAAAAATTGTGCGGCTCAGGATTTTATGCAAACAAACCTTGTTAAAGTACAGCTATGTTTCTGGCTATTTCCTCCAAATATTTTTCTTCTCTGATTTATGTTAAAGAAAATGTTCTGGGGAGGAGAGAGAGTGGATCTGTACTCTAAGTGTAGGGTGCAAAGGCAAAGGGTCTGTGTTCTGAATCTCCCAGAGAAAAGATGCTGCAGGATACTGGTCTGACAAAGTAGAGCTGGTTTCTGTGGGAAGCTAAAAGTGGATTTGTAGGGTCAAATGCACCATGTTCCGGTGTTACTTGTAGTTGACAGGTTTTGGGATTCCTAGTACTCCTAAATTACCACCTTACATACCATCAATATTATCCAGAGAGCCACCTGCTATAGCAGAGGCAAGATTCTGAATTAGGGTGACCAGATGTCCTGATTTTATAGGGACAGTCCCGATTTTGGGGGCTTTTTCTTATATAGGCTCCTATTACCCCCCACCCTCTGTCCTGATTTTTTACACTTGCTGTCTGGTCACCCTATTCTGAATGCTTATGGTTAGGGCACTGAACTCACAGAATAAAGGCTCAGCTGCTGGCTCTGCCATAGAATGCCATAGAACTTCTCTGTGTATTTGTGAATGATCCAGTCAGAGGTAGCGGGATATTATGCTGGAAAGAATTGAGGGGGAGCCAGCTCAGGTGTTTTGAAAATTTGCAGGCAAAAATAGGTATGTGCTTCTTAGAAAGTCAGATTACCATAGCAATTACTGCAAGAACTTAAATCAAACATATGGCTTAGACTGACTGATTTTTGGAAAGTAATAGCCTGCTTTGCAGGAAGCTGTAACTGCTACATAAGAGTTTGCTTATGCACAAGGGAGCACAAGAAAAACACCCATTTTTTGTGTTGAATGGTTTAAAGCTCATTTGGATATAATATTTGCAAACTGATAGTGTTCAGACATCCACAGATTGTTCATTACGCAAATGAATCACCTGTCAGATGTGGAATCAGGGGTTGGTACAAAAGTGAGAAATGAAGCATTGCCAGAATAAATTGACATATGAAATAATTTTGGTGTCTTCCATGTGACCCACTGGGATGCATGGAAAAAAACCACAAAGTAACTATGTTCTCCTGGCGGCCGGAAGCAGGATGCCATGGAGGGTAAATACTAACTCACTCTCTCTTATTGTCAGGAGAGGAAGTTAAAAGAACATTTTTGGCGGGAAAATTTACTTTGTGGTAGCAAGTGGATGAATGTAGTTAAGGGGTAAATAATTCAAGCTCAAATATGAGATATATTCAAGGCAGGACTGGACAACTAGGGACCCACTCCATCTCCCAATTAAACTCCGCTGGCTTTCCTGGGAATTAGATTATTACTCAAGAACAAAGCCCAGTTGTTCTAAGCATTGTACACATAGTAAAAAAAACCCCAATCCTTGCCACCTATGGTTGCAATCTAAATAAATAGGACAAAAGGTGGAGGTGCAGAGAGAGCCACAGTGACAGAACGGCACAAGGGCAGAGACAGGAACAGATCCCTGGTGTCCCAGTTCCTAGTCCACTGGACTATACTGCTGCAAAATGTCAGTATGGAGTTACTCCTGAGCCAGGGAAGGGTCAACATTGATAACCCACTACGTTCTCCCCACCAACTCATTGAAGATTTCATTTTTTAGCTTTTTCCTCTGTGACTTTTAAAATAAAACCAAGACATTGAAATCAAAGTGAGAAATATCAAACAAAATATTGACTCCAGAGCCCTTACTCTAGCAATCCATCACTAGATGGTGCTGTGAATGCAATCAAAGGAAACCTATTAGAAATAAAATGACTATATGTACTTTGGGCACATTGAAATAGGAACACTGGTTCTGCAGGGAGTATTAAGATTCAGATGAGAAAGGAACTTTTTCTTTTCCTTTGGAAGAGTAAAGATAACAGGTGGCCCAGACTGGGGGTGTATAAACTCTATGGGACAGGGACCATCTTTTTGTATGTCCACAATGCCTAGCATAGTGGGGCCCTGACTGATCCCTGGTTGGAGCTGCAAGGTGCTACTGCAACATACATTAATAATACTATAATAATAGTAGTTATAGCATGCACTCAATATTCCCACCTCAGACATTCAAAAATCATGAGTCAGGCCCCAAAAATCATGAGATTGGCTTTTCTTTAATACATTATGGGGTCATCTTATTAGCTTGTATGGTTTTTCTTTAAGCCTTTAGGGGTCATGTTTTCAAGCTGTTCTCCATAACCATGAGAGCTAAAAACTTACTTTGAAAACCCCACAACCTCCGCCTCCTGAGATTCTCACATACTAACACAATTCCAGGAGCTGGGGGATTTTAAAAAAACACCAAATATTGTGGGACTCATGATCAGCGGCGGCTCTAGCAATTTCGCCGCCCCAAGCAGGGTGGCACACCGCGGGGGGCGCTCTGGCGGTCGCTGGTCCCGCGGCTCCGGTGGACCTCCTGCAGACATGCCTGCGGAGGGTCCGCTGGTCCCGCGGCTCTGGTGGAGCATCTGCAGGCATGCCTGCGGGAGGTCCACCGGAGCTGCCTGCTGCCCTCCCGGCGACAGGCAGAGCGCCCCCCACGGCATGCCGCCCCAAGCACGCGCTTGGCATGCTGGGGTCTGGAGCCGGCCCTGGTCATGATAAAATTGCAGGAGATGGTAACGGTTGCCTCAAGGTTTGCCCAATTCCATGAACAGCTGAGAGGGCTTTGATAGGACTGATTGAAGGAAAGGCTGTCTATTGAGTGTTCTTTCCAAGGGTATTTTCTTGTTCTTTCCCCAGTATTGTTGTAAAGTGTCCACTAGTCTATTGTAGTGAAGAAATAGCACTTTTACTAATATCCACTATACAATTTGAGAAACAAACTTGAACTAATTTTTTTTTAATTTCTGCAATATTTGGATTAGTGTTTCTTCACTGGATGTGATCAGAATTGAAAGTGGAGAGGGAAAATGTATTCTGAGAAATGTTGTGATAGTACTTCATGGATATTGGTCACAACACCAGGCCCCAGTTCTAGGTAAAGTAATCCAGTTGGTGTATTAAAAGAGAATAGGTGAAAAAAGTGAATACTGCAGAGGACATAGGCTTATCTGGAGAAGGTTTTGGACTGTAAATAGATGTCTCTGTAGTATCTTTCTATAAATATAATTGTCACTCTTATTTCTAACATCTTTGTATTTCTTAATCTCCAAACTGAATTATTCTGCCTCCTGGGATTTCAAGATAGTTTTTTCAAATGCATCAGTTGGGGGTTAGGCCCCTCACTTCCATTTGAAAATCTACCCTTTCTTTAGTGGCAGCCTGCAGTGGTACTTACTAGGGTGAATTTCACCTCTGTGAAGAAGCTCAGCACATGGCTTATGCACCAGTTAAACCCTCAAAATGTGATTTAAGTGGGACTTAGGTAGTACATCAGCATTGTGCTGGTTCTCTACTGAGGGTGAACTTCAGTCTAATACTGCACAACGAGGGTAAGTATTTTCTGTTAGTGTAATAAAACTCAAAGGTATCTAATGTCTCGTTCTACACTGACAATTGCAAATAACTTACTTTGGCATTTCTGCCCAAATACTTACTACTTAGGTGACTGTTTCCCAGGGATAAAACCATAACATCTTGCTAAAGACTAAGCGGACGCTACGGAGCCTGCCACCACTGCCCCACCAGTGACCATGGACTCTGATGATGGGACAGTGTCGACGGACAGTTCCTCGACGATGTTCACGGACGGGGAAGATGAGGAAGGGTTTGTGGAGGACGAGGCAGGCGACAGCGCTTACAATGCTGGTTTCCCCGACAGCCAGGATCTCTTCATCACCCTCACGGAGATCCCCTACCAACCCTCCCCGGCCAGGAACCCGGATCCTGAATCAGGGGTAGGAGCAGTCGGTAAGTGCTTTAACCATGTTAACTTTTATTCTTAATATAACAGGAATCTGAAGTGTGTGAAAAGGAGGTCTCTGTATATATGGTGATAGAACAGAAATCCTCCTGGGAGAACGCCACGAAGCTCTCCTGCCGTTAATCGATAAGCATCAGCAGGAGGTTCCTGGGGAGAGCTGCCTTATTGGGTGCTCCGTGATAGCACACTTTTCCGCGCGAGGCTTTCATGCGGTATTCAGGGAGCACTGCCTCCCAGAGCACGGCTGCATAGGTCCGTGGTTCGTGCTAGCTTTCACGCAGCATGCGCTCTCTATCTCCTTCAGTGCCTGTCCTCACGGTGATCTCGCTCAGAGACTCCTGCATCTAAGTAGGGGAAGAAATGTTACGTTACGCCTGGTCCAAAGTATTTTTAATAAATAAACGGACAGACGGCATAGCACAGACTCAGCACGCAGCTGCGTGACGAGCGTAACGGAAAGCCAAAGAATCAAATGGATGCTCATGGAGAACGAGGACGCAAGGTATCCCACAGTTCCTGCTGTCTCCGAAAAGCATTTGCATTCTTGGCTGATCTCCCGCGGTGGGACGGGGCATAGCTCGGCAATTTACGCACCCCCGACCCCCAGAAGTTAAAGGGAAAACAATCCTCTGTTGACTCTTTTACATGTCACCGTATCTGTACTGAATGCTGCAGATAGACGCGATGGTGCAGCACTCAACACCAACATCCTTGCTCCCCCCACGCTATGGATGGCTGATGGTACAAAAGGATGGAAATCCATCCTCATCATCAGCCTATTGGCACATGGCAGTGCAAAAGGGCTGGTAACCATGACAACCTGGCTGGTAACCGTCCTCATCATTGCAACAGGGGGCTGAGATCCATCAGCCCTTCATTGTAAAGAAGATTCAATTGCCCCTGGACTAGCAGAGGGATGAGTGGCTCCCTCCTCCACACCCCTTAATGTCATCTCTGGACTATCATTGCAGCTGGAGGCTTCCTTCCACTCATTTCTCACAAACGACTACCTGTGTCTATATGCATTCTATATTACTTCATCACACAAGTGGGGGGACAATGGTACTGGAACCCAGGAAGGCTGGGGAAGAACGGAATGAACAGCTGGGGTTGTTTCAGGAGCACACCCTGTGAATAGCGTTCAGCTCAAAATTTATGCAGGATTGGACAGAGAGCAGCTGTGGTCTCTGGTTGTATGATACAGTGGTTCTCTAGTACACTTGCACATAATCTAGGCAGGACTGATTCTATTTTTAGATACCCAAAAAGGAGGGATTGACTCGGGGAGTCATTCCCAAATTTTGCTTTTGTGCCCCTGGCTGATCGACCAGGGGCACTTATGACAGCACCAAATGGCGCAGTGCAAAAGGACAGGTAACCATGACCATCTTATTACCGTCTTCTTACCAGTTCATGGTATGGTAGACGGTGCAGTATGCCTGGTAACCATCGCTGCTGTCATGCAAAAGCATAAGCATGCTGCTGTGTAGCGCTGCTGGTCCGCCTCTATCAGCGGCATACAGTACACATACGGTGACATACACAAAAGGCAAAATAGGGTCCATTGTTGCCACGCTATGGCGTGTGCCAGGGCATTTCATGGAAAACGTGATCGAAATGATTGTCTGCCCTTGCTTTCCCGGAGGAAGGAATGACTGGCGACATTTACCCAGAATCCACCGCGCAAATGATTTGTGCAACAGCAGGCACAGGGGTTCTCAACAAAAAATTCACAGAGACAGCCTAGACTCAGTTAATTGTTCGCAAAAAAGTATCATTGCAAGGAATTAACTAACTGTTTCCCATCTCACAGCTTCCACTGTCTCCAGACCTTCCACAGCATCCACCTCGCAGACTGGCGAAGATTAGGCGGCGAAAGAAAAAGACAAGACACGATTTTCGATGAATGTGTGGGCTGCTACCTAGCCGAGGCGGACCAGCAGAGGCAGTGGAGGGAGCACAGCGAATGGGGGTGGCGTGAGGAACACAAGCAGGCGACTCAAGCAATGCTTGTACTACTGAGGGAGCAAACGGACACGCTCCGGCGACTTGTGTATGTTCTGCAGGTCCGCTGCAGGACAGAGCCCCCGGCAGTATCTCTGCAACCGCCCTCCCCCGCCACAAAGTCACATACCCCCCTCACCCTAAATAACCAGGAGGATGCCCGCCCTGGGCCGTGAATACTGTCACTGCACCCCAGCAGAGTGCTCAAGTAACCAAAAGCTCTCATACCCTACGTTTGCATAAGTCCTTCCCTTCCGGACTCAAACAAGTCCCAATCCCAGTCCCATCCCATAACTGTGTACTTAAGTAATAAAAATACTTTGCTGTTAAGTACTGTTTCCGTCATGTTTCCTCACTGAAGACTGTGTTTGAATGGGGTGCGTGGGGAAGTGCGTTGCTAATTGCATAGGACAGGCACCTTTCGCAGGGTACAGACACGGGGGCCGGATCAGCAGCGGGTAACACACACAGTGCAGTCAGCAGGCACCGTGGTCGGTATGGGAGGTGGTTTCCAGGTTCTGTGTGGGCGGTGGGGATGTGACTTTTTAGCGGGGGAGGTCGGGTACAGATCTTATACAGCGGTCCTTGTTGTGGACCGCTGAGTCACGCAGCAGAGGAATCTGTATCCGTCCTCCTCCGCCACAAGGCCACATAGCCGCCCGCACACAGAATCCCAAAAAGGAGGGATGGCAGGCTCCGTTGAAACAAGCAGTCCGGCAATGCGGACCGCTGTAGGAGCAGGAGCCTGTCATTCCTTAAGTTTAGAGGCGGTCTTTACATCAGCGCACACCCTACCCACCGCAGTCTGCGTTCCAGTTTCGACCCTTTAACGAAAAGTCATGAATAAAGAAACCTCTCCTCAGTAACAGTGTGACATGTATTTTATTTTTACACGTGTCTTGGAAGTGGAGGAAATGGGGAGAACGGGGTATTTAACCGAAGAGGAGAGTCAACAGTAACTGGGTAAAGAAACAGGGGCAGGTTCAGCTTCTCTGTAAAGAAACTGAACAGTCACAGGTCACGCTGCTCGCTGCTCGCTGGTATTTGAAGAGTTCCTTGTCGCTGTCCCAGTCGCCTGTATAGGGCTTCATGAGCAAGTGCATTAGCGGGCAGGCTGGGTCACCGAGGATCACTATAGGCAAATGCACATCCACAACAGTTATTTCGTGGTACGGGAAGAAACTACCTTCCAGCAGGCGTCTGAGCAGCCCACAGTTCCTGAGAACACATGCATCAGGAACCTTGCCCGGCCATCCGACGTTCATGTTGGTAAAACGTCCCCTATGGTCCCCCAGTGCTTGCAGCACCATTGAAAAGTAGCCCAATTTCTCAGCAGCTGAATGTGGAAGAGGTGGACGATAAAGTGCGAGGAGGAGAAAACGGCGAGGATCGCAGCGGGCTCCATGCTTGCAGTGCTGTGGCGTCCACGCTTTCACTGACCAGAAAAGTGCATGAACAGATTGCCCGCAGGCGCTTTCAGGGAGGGAGGGAGTGAGGGCGTGATTGACGGTTCAATGACGACAGTTACCCAAAACCACCCTCGACACATTTTTTCCCCCAGCATGCATTGGGGGGAAATCCCAGCATTCCAATGGGCAGCGGGGACTGCGGGAACTGTGGGATAGCTTCCCACAGTGCACCGCTTCGAAAGTCGACGCCGGCCCCGTGAATGTGGACTCAGAAGTTCGAATTAGTGTATTTAGTATGGATACACAAATTCGACTTCATAAGGTCGAATCCACAAATTCGAATTAAGTAGATTCGAAATAGTCCTGTAGTGTAGACAAGGCCTAAGCCTGCTATTTTGTGAATTCCTCTTTAGAACAGATATTTTATCTGATGCTTTAAAAATAAATAAAATTAAAAAATGCCTCTGATCAGTAGTTAATATAATGAGATTGAATGGCTGGCAGTCAGTCAAATTGCTTGAATTCTCCAGCCCCTCTTATAACATTCCTTTCCCATCTTGTAACTCATGTTCCAGAGGTGACAGATGGAACAATTCTGCTATGCTTGCATTGAATAGTAGTTGCTCCACAAGTGATTTCAATAGGAAGTGTGGTGGAGAAAGGGACTACTCCATGAGTAAAGGTGCCAGAATAGGGCCCAAAATAATGGAGTGGAACCAAGTGTAATATTAACTTTTTTCTGGCATTTTCTTAATTCTTTCTTTACCTCCCATTTCATCTTGCCCTGGAAGGCTACAGAATTCCTGATAATCTATTTCCTCCACGTTTCTAGAGGCTTTATCTCAAACGAGATTAGTACATAAGGTATTCAGGGCCATAATGTATCCCTCTGCTGTATTTCAACTCACTTATCCTATTTGGTCCGCTCTTTCTAGCCCTGATTCTGCAAAGCACTTAAGCATGTGATTTTCAATGAGAGTTATGCACAAGCTTAAAGTTAAGGATATACTTAAGGTGAAGATCCTCAAAGATATTTTGGCATCTAACTCCCACTAAAGCCAATGGGAGTTAGGGTCCTAAATACCCTTGAGGATCAGGACATAAGTTCTTCGGTGAAATGGGACCACTATAAACTCCTTTTTATGGTGGTTTAATATTCAATATGATTTCCTGGTGCAGCTGTCTGTCAGTTAATGTCAGCTGTACACATAAAACAATCCTGACTGGGCCCCAGTCCTGCAAATACTTCTGTATGTGAATAATTTAACAAATGTGAATGATCCAATTCCATTTTATCAAGCACACAGTAAAATCAAAGCAGAGCCGGTAATTCACTACAAGATTGCATATATGGTGGCCTATTGGCATGGCACCATTCACTGAATTGAGATAACATTGAGATGGGAATGGCATAAGTAATTATATTTAAGAAGCCACAGAAGCTTTATAGCAGAACCTGTACTTAGCATGGTTTTGGATCCTGTACTTAGCATGGTTTTGGATCATGACTACAATGCATAAACCATAATCTTACATGTTGACATGGAAGGCCATTGAAGAATAGCTTAAACCAAGCTGATGATATTTGGTCCTTGTAGTTGAAAATTAGCATAGTATTTTAAATGTTTGTACCTATGGCTGGTATATGATTCTGCAGCTGTAGAAAATGCTGCAAGATCCCACAGGCTCTGTATACCAATATCTGTATCTTTCATTGATTCCCTGCTACCAATGGAAAGAATCTCCAGAAACTTGCTTCCAATACCTCTAGAGAATGTTGATGACTTCAAAACTTTATCTGCACATTGCATAGCAGAGAATTCAGACAAAGCCCACCTTAGACATTGCTCCAAAATGAGAGAGAGAGAAAAAGAGAGAGACAGAGAGAGGAAGTCAAGTATCAGAGGGGTAGCCGTGTTAGTCTGGTTCTGTAGAAGCAGCAAAGAATCCTGTGGCACCTTACAGACTAACAGAAGTTTTGCAGCATGAACTTTCGTGGGTGAATACCCACTTCTTCGGATGCAAGCAGCATCGGCATTCGGATGACTGCTTGCATCCGAAGAAGTGGGTATTCACCCACGAAAGCTCATGCTGCAAAACTTCTGTTAGTCTATAAGGTGCCACAGGATTCTTTGCTGCTTCAGAGAGAGGAAGTGTGTGTGAGAGAGATACAGAAATTAATTTTGTTTTCATTTGACAAATGGGAACAGCTACATGTATTTACCTTTACATTTGCTTTAAAAATGTACATAAAATTCCAGTAAATGCAATAAAAATATTAAGGTGAACCACATAATAATAACACACCTATTAACTGAAACTGAGCTACATAACTTGTAGCTATTTGCTTATTTAAAGTTAATAATTAAAGCAATCAATATGCGAGGGGGAAAAAACTAAAGTTCCTAAATCCATCTCTCTTCTCCTGAACAAATATAATGAAAGTCACGGTGAACAATGGGCTGCAATCTGAGGTTAAGTTTCATAGACTTTTTCCCACACTTTATATTTTACTCTTGATTAAGTCAGGGGGAAGACTCCGATTGAAGCTAATGGGCATTGGGTCAGGCCTATGAAAGTAGAGGAAAGGGAAAAACAAACTCATTTTGACTAGATTGTGACTTTTAGGCACAGCCCATAGAAAGGGGCAGTGATTTGGCAGCCTGCCCCCAGAAGCAGCACCAGAAGGCAATGCGTCTCAGTGACGCTGCCCTGAGATACAATTCCTCAAGGTCTCCCCTTTTGCACTGAGATTAGGGAAAGTAATTTTCTTTAGCCCTTGAAAACGTGTACGATACTTCCTCCTGCATGTGCAGTCAGCCACAGTTCCATCTACTCACTGTCCAGTTGCTTGGGGGAGAGGGGAACATCCAGGATGTAGCCCTTGCATTCTCCTGGGAGCCAAGATCCCCATGACCATGCTGAGAGCTGTGAGAATGGGGGTGGGAGAGAGGACTTTTCGGTCCCTCTTACTCCCCTGTATGGCTATGTAGGGCCACAGCACAATAGTGCCGTTAGGTAAATCTGACACTGGGTCTGTAATGCTTATTGTGGGCCTGCCCAGTTCCCTGAAATGTCTAATTTCTGCTGGCCATCTCTGATCATTTATCACATCCTAAGATACGACCAAAAAGCTTACCCTGAGCATGCACTAAAATCTTTATTGCCAGCACAGGAAAAGATCCGCAGCTGCTGCTGTTGTAATTATGTATATTACAGTTGTCCCTCAACTGAGATTAGAAACCAGTGCCTTATCTGCTGAATCAGCCTGATTATAGTAGTCAGATAATAATAATAATACCTAGGTCTTATGTAGCGCTTATAATTAGTAGATTTCAAAGCTTTTTATAAAGGAGGTCAGTGTCATTATTCTCATTTTACAGAGGTACTGTTCTATTTACCAAAAATTTAAAGCCAGAAACTTCATATAGTTCTGGTTGAAATCTAGATAGGATGGTCTGTTATGGATATGCTATGCTTTCCTACAGACACAAATGGCCCTGTTATCCTGGAGGATGAGGCTCATTACATATGAAATTAAGACTGCGTTGATACATACTTGGCCAAACTATTCCAGTTTAGTAATACAATGAATATCTATATTACCCTGAAAACCATGGAGGATACTAAGCCACTTTATTTGTTCAAGGTTGTGTTTTTTTAATAAGTACTTGTGACATCTGGTATTTATATAAAAATAAGGAAGTAAACCCTATTAATCAACAAGGCTGAGAAACTTATTCAATTCCTTTGTAGTAGAATAAACTAATCCCTGAGAGTTTTGTGTATGCAAAGCTCAATTATAATGGGGGCATTAACAACAAAGCTCATACCTACTTTTAAGACCAGGGACCAAATTTATTTCATATATAATACCGTTACAACAACGGAGGGATATATAAGGGAAATTGTGGGGCAAGAGGGGGTAAATTACACAGGACTCCTGATTAGGGCTGCAATCCACTACGGCCCTTAAAAACACGCTTAACTTTAAGCATGGGAATACTACCATTGATTTCAATGGGACTGCTCACCTGCAGAGAATTTAACGTGTATTTAAGTGTTTTGCTGGACTGGGGTTAGTGGAGAAACACCGGGCCTGAGTGCAGTTCTGATTTATTAATTAGTTACAGTGTTTTGAAAATATAAAATGCTAAGCAATATTTTTATTAGTCAGTTATCCTTGTGATTGCTTTAGAATGAGGGTCTCTTTTTGGTAGGGAAAGAGAAGGGCTGAACTTAGCAGCAGGCAGTAACCACAAACTAAAGAAGATATAACCATCATGAGCTTAGCCTGACAGCCTTTGCACGCCCCCATCCCCAAGGTGATAGTGGGAAAATATTGTTTGCATTTTGCAGATGGGGAAACAGACAAAAAGGTAAGGTGGCTTGCCAAAGGCTATGAATGGAGTAAATCACAGAGCCAAGATTAGAACTCAGGATCCTGATGCCTCAGCCTGTGCTCATTCTGCCAGGTGACACTGTTTTCAGATTTACTTAAATTCCCAATTTACACCAGTTTTTTTGGCCACACTTTCTTATGTATGATGGATTTTTTTTTACGGAAAATAGCCTACACACAGTACAAACAGCAAGAAGAATACAAGATCTATAAAGTAGTACACATCCCTCTTCTGATAGAGTCCAGGAGTGCAGCTGCACCCAATGCAACATGTGCCAACTGGAAACATCATTTATAGGACAAATTTGGAAGCTGTTTCTCTTAAGTAGGCATATTTTACAGAGCTATATTTATGGGTTATATTGAGAGATGTTTACTTATTGTATAATTTGCTTGATCCACAGATAAGTGGTTATGTCACCTTTTGAGGATTAAACTCTAAGACCAAACCAGTTTAACTTGGTGATTGTTTAGATTGGTTTTTTGCCACATTTTTTTTTCTGAACAATCTGTTCCCATGAAAATGCCAACATCTCCCTATTACTATAAGTTAATGCTGCATTAACATAAATCATTCCAGGTCTTTCAGAGCATGACCTGGATTCTTCTACGTGAAATATAAACCTTCATGTAACCCTTCTTTGTAATTTTCACAGCCAAACAAATTCCAGTACCACTTCCTTGTGCTGCAGTTTCATGTAAACCATACTTTTTAAACACTTCTTTCATTCTTCAGTGGCATATCTCCCATCTCCCAAGTGCTTAAATCCTCCTAAGCATTTCAGGTACCTACAGAAATGTACAAACCGAGCAACTAAAAAAAAAGGATGTCTAAAACATAGGATCATATTGGTGCTCCATTGAGAAACAGGAATCAATTGATGGGAATACCCCTAAGAAAAAGGTTACCACAATTCTCACCAAAAAAGTTAAACATATCTCCCCTAAAGAAGGGCTTCTTGTTAAATATGTCCAGACACATCCTCAAGTGGAGTAAATCAGCATAGCTGCATTGGCTTCCAAACAGTTACACTAGCCAGCCAAATTATGCATGTGGTGTACGCTTACAATAGATTGTACAGCATACTCCAAAAATACTCAACTGAGCATCGAGGACCAGAGTTTAAAGATGCTGCAGTTTAGCAAGGTGTTTAACTTCGCCAAAGGCGAGTTTGTATAGGGAAATGAGAGAATGCAAAAACACAGGTGTTACTTGGAATTAACTCCTCTTTATCCAGGGTCAAGGGCTAATTGAAGTCTAACTTGAGCAAGGAGTTCACAAAAATGATTAAATATTTACCCAGTAAAAGAAATGCAGGTCTGCAGAATAAATATGCAGTTTGCTCTCTGTTATCATTCCAATAATTCCATAACAATAACTTAAAGCAGAAGGGGCACCAAAAATCTGGTACACACCTATGCAAAGCAGAGAGAGACTTACCATCTGTAATTCTCAATAGGAGTAACCCTCTTGAAGTATCATGATTATTTCTCAGTCCTTCAAGTCCTTTTTTTCCAAAGCACTTTTAAAATCATCAGATTACATAGAACTGGACATTAAATGGTTTTCCCTTTCAGTGAAAATGTTTGAGGTTTCAATTTTGTTTTCCTATTCTGCACTGGGATGAAACCAAGACCTTCTGAAACTGTTTACAAAAAACTGGAGGGGGAGGCCAGAGAGGCACTGAGTTATGGGAAACCCAGCTTCAAGTTCTTTTTCTGCCTGATTAATCTCTCTCTCTCTGGTTTTGACCAGAAATTCCCTCCCTGGACCCGAGAAACCTTCCTGACAACAATTTTATCAAAACTAATATGTTTCCACAAAAAGGTTCGGTTTTGACAAATTGGCATTTTCCAATGAAAAACAGTTTTGTCGAAAAATTCCTGACCAACTCTAGTTGTATACACCAGTAAAATTCACAGAAAAATAAAAATAATGAAACCTTTAAGCAATAAATAAAATCTAGGGCAACATCCTCAGCTGTTGTAAATCAGCATAACTCTATTGATTTAAACAGAGGGACGCTGATTCCTGCCAGTGGAAAATCTGGCCCTTTTACAGCAATGAAAGCAGAAGTTAGTCCTAACGGTCTTAACTTCAGCTTTGGCCTGAATTAAGGAACATAACTGTACATCTCATGTGGGCTCTGGGCTCTAGATTCTACACTCCTTCCTCAAAGGGGGAAATTTCTAGCATGAGGTTTATACCCACTTACACCCATAGCTTTTTCTCCTATTAAGTCCCAAAGGGGCTAAGCTTGGTGCTGGTGCCTTGCAGAAGGGGTAAGTTTCACCCTATGAGCTGATTAGTGCTTTCCTCCATGAGTAATCTACTGATTTCAACTGCACCCACTTCTAAAAGAGGTGCAGAATCTGCCTTTCAATTAATACAGATGTAGGCCTGATCTACACATATTTTTGTACCATATATATTGGTTAGGGTTGTGTTTTTGTTTTCCAGATGATATATTTATACCCATACAAGCTCTAGTGGGGACACAGTTATTTCAGTATAAAGATGTCTTATAGCGGTAAAGCTTATTTTCCTTCCTGTACAGGAGGAAGCTATACCAGTATAAGCACATTTATACTGGCATAACTTCAGCCTCTCTATATTGGTATAGTTAAAGCAGTACAACTTTTGATCATAGGCAAGGCTGAAGTGAACTTATCATCTAGACTTATGCTATATCTACACTGTCGACACAGTTATGTCAGTCGGGGGTGGGAAGGGCTATGATCCTTGACTGACCAAGTGGTGCTGGCAGAAGTCCCTAGTCTTGACACAGTTATACCGGCTAAACTGCACTTTTACTGGTGTAACTTTTTTTCTGTCGGGGGAAAAGATTTACTATACTGGTACAAGAAACAACTTTGCCAGTACAAGCCGCATACATATTAGGAGCACTTTGTTGATATGGTATATCAGTATTCCTATACTGGTGCTAGACTGGTGCTCCTAGGGTAGGCATCCCGCCAGTGTATTTATCAGCAAGCCTCAGTGATCTTATCGTCTCATTTAGATACAAGGTGGTGCCTGTTTTACAATGTTGAATGTCTGGAGAATATTTGATCGGACATGACTCTCTTTCTCTTTGTAGTATCATTGCAAAACCCTGACAATTAACCTGTAAAATGGGAAGAAATTCTTTATGCCGTCTTTCAAAGCAAATATTTAAATAATCTTTGTAATACTTCAGAAAAGGAGGGTTTGATGCATCTTTTAGCTCCTTTTATTTGCTGTACTTTACTAGTTTGCAGGATTTGTTTTTCCTCTTTTAAAGAATTCTGTTGGAAGCTTAGACAATATCACACAAACAAACTGCAGGTGCATTAGTAACTCAGTAAACCACAACAACCAGAGACCTGTGCCGGAGATAATGTACATGCCATAAACACATCAGGTGACACTGAGGCCTTTTCATCTCAAATAAAGGACGGCTATTTGTTTAGCGTTGTAAGCTGGACATTTCATTGATCAAAAGCAAAGGAAAAACTTTTGTGCTCGGCAGATTAAACTTTTAACTCAGCTGAGAAATCTTCTTGAATTCACTGTGGCTTTTGTTGTCCCCTAGTATTGTGCATAATTATATGCAAATAATAAGAAGAATGACTCCTTCCACACTGAAATTTCACCAAAAAACAGTTATCATTTAAGCCCAGCATCTTTATTTATGATGCCTCCTGTGTTAGCAGCTTGGCCATGTTGTCCATGCACTGCTTTGACCAAGGAGGAAGCGGAATCACAAGGCTGCTGTCTGCTGGCAGACACCCCCTTCCCCCAGGAGAAGAAAATCCTATTGTTATGGAACAGGGTCACTCCTACATGGTTCTGTTAAACGCAGGAGCGGATTTAACATGAAACAAACCATGTGGTGTCATGGGGCACCCAACAATAGAGGGGCCCCCAAAATGCAGGACAAATCTCTGACAACCAGCCCCCCCGAGTCCCAGCTGGCGGCACAGCAGGGCTCAGGCAGGCAGGCTGCCTGCATGCTGTGGCTGCTGGCCCCACGCCGCTCCCGGAAGCGGCCAGCTGCTGGCATGTCTCTGCACACCCCTCCGTGCCCTGCGCGCTGCCCCTACCCCGGGCAGAGCACGGAGACCTGCTGCCCCCCACCCCACAAGGGGCGCGCAGAGATGTGCCAGCAACAGGGCTATGATGGCTCCCTACCCGCTCTGCCTGCCTCCCTCCACGCTGCTTCACTCCTGGAAGCAGCCGGCATGTCCCTGTGGCCCCTGGGGTGTGTGTGTGTGTGTCTCCACATGCTGTCCCCGCCCCGAGTGCCGACTCCACAGCTCCCATTGGCCAGGAACTGTGGGCAATGGGAGCTGTGGGGGTGGCATATGCGGGCAGCGGTGCACGGAAACCCCCTGCCCTCCCCTCGGCCTAGGAACCGCTGCTGGAGGGATGTGTGTGCCGGTCGCTTTGAGAGCTGAGCTGCCCAAGGTTAGCGCCACCCCCCTGGACCCCGTCCTGCACCCCAACCCCCTGCCTCAGCCCAGAGCCTGCACCCCGCACCCAAACTTCCTCCCAGAGCCTGTACCCCTCACCCCCTCCCACACCCCAGCCCAAAGCCCACCCCCAGCACCCAAACTTCCTCCCAAAACCTGCCCCTAGCCCCCCTCCTGCATCCCAACCCCCAAAATGGGGGTGGGGGTGGTTATAACAGAGAATGTTCTTTTTCTTGGCTGGGTCCCAAGAGGGGTCCCCAAAAATGAAACTGCGCACAGGGCCCCACTAACTCTAAATCTGCCAGTGGTTACATGTAATCTTACAAGTTCTTTTTCCTCATGTGTGAACAAGTTAAGTATTGGTACAGCTGTGCCCTTGTAAGCTTGTAAGTGTAGACATGGCCTAACTAACAGGGCCGGCTCCAGACCCCAGCACGCCAAGCACGCGCTTGGGGCGGCATTTTGCCGGCAGGGCGGCAGCCGGCTCCGGCAGACCTTCCGCAGTCATGCCTGCGGGAGGTCCGCCGGAGCCGCGGCTTCGGGGGACCTCCCCCAGGCATGACTGCGGAGGGTTTGCTGGTCCCGCAGCTCAGGTGGACCTCCCGCAGACGTGCCTGCGGAAGCTCCACCGGAGCCGCGGGACCAGCGGAACCTCCGCAGGCACGTCTGCCAGAGGTCCCCCGGAGCCGCGGGACCGGCACCGCCAGAGTGCGCCCCGCGGTGCGCCGCCCTGCTTGGGGCGGCGGGATTCTTAGAGCCGCCCCTGCTAACTAAAGTCAATTCTTGAAGCAGAGTTGATCCCTGGGAACAACTGGCATTGGTGTTTGGCCTCAGATCCCTGGAAGAGGGGACTGCCTGTATGCTGTTTGTGACCGCTTCTGTTTTATGACTGTGTTTTATGTATAAATAAAACAAGTTAAACTAATGGCAAACCCAGACTCCATAGCAAAAAAATGGTTTCCTCTCCAACTGGAAGGCAACATTCCAGGCCCCAGAATTCTGCCAGCTCTCAGCAGACAGGCTACACTGTAGTTGGGAGTGTGACAGGGGTACCCAAAAGAAAGAGGTAACGTTATACAAAGAGGAAGGATGGTCTTATGGGTAAGGCACAGAGCTGAGATTCAGGAGATCTGAGTTTAATTCCCAGGTCAGCTTCCTGTGTTACCTTCCCCAAGACATTTAGGCTTAATCATAAGCTTGACTGTGTGTCTGTGCAAGATAGAGAGGGCTCAGAGGGGACCCTTTTATTCTCCTGCCTGAGATGCCCAAGTTTCCATACCCTGAGAGAGTACCAGGCGAGAGCAGCTGGTGGGCTGCTACACCCCTCCTGTGCAAGTGAATGGGCCATGGGCAGAGGCTTGTTCTAGCAGTCCACTTGGAGGGGGAAAGAAACTGTGCTAGGAACAGGGCTGGTCCAATTTACTTCCCAAAGGGGAGCAAGGCGAGACTGAATTGTGACACATATTCACAATTGGATTCCCCCCTCCCACCCACACACACACTCCCCCATGCTCCTGGGGCTGTGCAATTAAATGCTGCCCCTTACTTTGGCTGGATTGCAAAGCGCCAGTCCAGCCCTTAATCTGTCTCTGCCTCAGTTCTCTACCTGTAAAATGGGGATAACAACACTGTTTTATTCACCCCAGACTGTAAACATGTCTATGTACAGTGCCTAGCATAATGGGGCCCTGATCTCATTTGCAGCTTTTAGGCATTACTGTAATATCAATAATAACCCATTTGTGCATGCATAAATGTAGTGCCTCTGAAAAGGGCAGGTTGGCAATCTTGGGATCTGTTTGTTCCCAGCACAGCGCAGAGTCCTGCGGTGTAAACTTCTCTAAACCAGCTTCAGGAATGCAACTCAAGAGCTGAGAACAACCAAAGTCATTGAATTTAGGACAGCAATAGCAATGATATGGTACAAACTTTCTTTCACTGCCATGCTGACCTGGATTTGAATAGGTGACCTAGGGGTGAAAGGATATGGTTCCCTGTACATCTGCAACTGGCCAGATGGAAAATTTCTATCTAGCCACTGAAGACATATAGCATGAGCCTCAGCTCTACCTTGGAGAGATCTCTTCTAGGAGTAAGAGGGGACTGCAGTCTATCTGGCCTATTCCGTCTTTGTTAAGGCTAAAGGCCTAACAAGTGCCACTTTGGATGGTGGTTTTTGTGATACGGACGTTTTTCCACTGGGACCTGGCCTGAGAACATCAGCAAAGGATCAGTGCAGCATTATGTCTCCCACTAAGAAGGGAGCTGCGTGCAGTGGCTTTCTGCACGCATTGCTTTTCCCGCGGACAAATTGTTTTTGTTCCAGCAAGCTGAATGGCAGCTGATACAATCGCTAATACCAGGAGCAATAACTCTGCAGAGCTGTAACCTGCATCTGCTGGCTTGTTTGTTCTTCCCAGGGAGAGAAGGGCTTGACACTGTGAGATGGACTGTGCCGTATTGTGTTGCTTAATAAGAGCATTTCTCTGTCTCTCAGTTTACAAACTGAAAACAAAAGCGCATGTGATACCATCACCTGGCTTCCTTCCAAACCCTGTAGTTCCTTAAAATGTCAGCACGTCATAGCCACTTTCTTTAGAAACTGCTGTAAGCATTTACTCCGCATGTTCCAGGGAACACCACAGTCCCCACACCAAAACGTGCTTTAAGGTGAATAGAGTCCATAGACAGGTTTCAGAGGAGCAGCCGTGTTAGTTTGTATCCGCAAAAAGAACAGGAGGACTTGTGGCACCTTAGAGACTAACCAATTTATTTGAGCATAAGCTTTCGGGTCCATAGAGTTTTCTTTATTTAGACCAGCCCATCCTGCAGAAAAAAACTCACAGGAGGAGAAGGCTGGTCTAAGAGAGGAAGGATTATCGCTAAGCAGGTCTCAACCTTTTCTGTTTAAAGCTTGACTCTAAGTGCTCTAAAACCAGATTCCTTTTTTTATGTACAGCGTTCAACAAAACAGGGGGGCCTGGAGCTTGGCTGGGGACGCTAGATATCACTATGAGACAAATAATATTTTATATTAACCCTCTCATTTCCGCTGGACTATGCCTGTTTTAACTGTATGAATGACCAAGACCCCAGGATGTATCTGGTATGTACAGCTACACTGAACAGGCAGGTTTACTGGAGGTAGTTAGAAGAGGTGTGTGAAACAAACAAAAAAATTAGGCCCTGGGAGTGTAAAAAGGTGTTCTGTTTACCCTTTTATACTACAAGAACAAGGAGCCTGCCAATGAAAATAAAAGATAATACATGTACCGTTAATGAAAGGAGATTTATTTATTTATTTATGCAATGAATAATTAGCCCATGGAACTCACTGCCACAAGATATCACTGAGCCCAGAAGCTTGGCAAGATTAAAAAACCAATTAGCCAATTATATAGATAATAGGTCTGCAGTCACATTACCTTGGATATTAACCCTCATGGTTAGGGTTGCCAGCTTTGGTTGGATGAATTCCTGGAGGTTTCATCACATGACATTATCTTTAATTAAAGAGTCATAGAATCACAGAATATTAGGGTTGGAAGAGACCTCAGGAGGTCATCTAGTCCAATCCCGTGCTCAAAGCAGGGCCAATCCCCAACTAAATCATCCCAGCCAGGGCTTTGTCAAGCCGAGCCTTAAAAACCTCTAAGGATGGAGGTTCCACCACCTCCCTAGGGAACCCATTCCAGTGCTTCACCACCCTCCTAGTGAAACAGTGTTTCCTAATATCCAGCCTAGACCTCCCCCACTGCAACTTGAGACCATTGCTTCTTGTTCAGTCATCTGTCACCACTGAGAACAGCCCAGCTCCATCCTCTTTGAAACCCCCCTTCAGGTAATTGAAGGGTGCTATCTAATAATTTTTCAGTCCTGGTGACTCCAGGACAATCCGAGAGGGTTGACAACCCTGCTCATGGTTCAAGCCATAATCCAACCGTTAATTGCTTGAAGTTAAGAGGAAACTTCTCCCATATCCTTTTTTGCCCACTACAAGGTTTTTTTGTGCCTCCCTCTGAAGCATGTGGTATTGGCCACTGATAGAGACAGAACGCTGGACTAGAAGGGGCACTGGTCTGACCTGGTTTGGCATTTCCTATGCCCTATTTTGAGGCTTTAAGTGGGGCCTGGCCTAGTATATCTTGTCCACATCCTTTGCACAGGGATATGTCACCCAGGATGAGGAGACACAAGAGGGTTACCAATGTGCCTGAAGGAGAGGGTGGTGGCACGGTCTAACTACATCGACCACATTGTCTGTGTGCACAGGTTGCATGCTTGTCACCGGTTCCCTTGTGATATCCACAGCATTGCATCTATTAAAGGGACTGACATCTATTTCCACCCAATGCCCACATGGGTCACCGCAAGCCTCATTGCCTTCCTCCTTTTCCACCCTAGCTTACTTACCAGAGACGTTTTTCTGCTCTCTTCCAGCCTGCTCCTCTTCTGAGGTTTATCTTTCTCTCTCTGGCCACAGCTGTACTGTTATCTGATTGGTGAAGAGCCAGCCTTGTGGCTCCTGACAGTTACAGAGGGTGGATTAGCCATGAAACAATATTATTTTGGGGAAAAAAAAGCGCCCTTCTTTAATCCACAGCTAGGCATGATGTGAATTATTATTAACTAATATGCAGATGAGGTGCATGCACAATGACAAAGTACTTCATGCTAATGGAGAGGGAGGTATAAGCCTCTCTCACGGGATCTTAACCTCCACTGGGACTTTGCTTCTAAATCACTTAGCACTTTGGTAAACCCTGCACTACCTTTCTTTGTGGGCCTGATTCTTAGTTACACTATACAGCTCTGGCATCATGAGAGGGGTCTGAAACTGGGCAGAACCAGACCCTGGAGACCCTCTTCTGCACAGAGGGCCTCTCCAGCCTTTGTATAGAGGTGGTATAAGGGCTCTGTATTAGACCCCTTGGAATAATGGGTGTGAGACTAGAATGCGCGGCACTGCAGCTCTTTTCTGCTCCTTATTAGGGCCATAAGGATGCAGGACATAAATTAGAGCAGTGCTGGGGTTGCTGTCACTTACAGCAGGGCCTGGGAATACAGAATGGGGAAAATGCAAAGGAGACTTAAAGCTGCACACACACGCGCGTGCACACACCCCCAGAGTCCCTGCCCACATGCAGGAATAGAATAACTAAGAATTAGCCCTGTGAAATTTTAAATGAGCTTCTGGGAAGAGAGAGCAGGAATGATTGGAAGGGGTCACTTCTCTGGGCCACAGACCTGCCCCTCCCATTATTATTATTATTTATTTATTATTTTATATGCTGAATGTCTTGGTTCAGTTTTGCTGTCCGGCATCCACTGAAAATGACAAAGTGGCCTGGGAGTTTTTGTTTCTAGGACGAGCTGTAAGGATTGGTGGGACTTGAATCCAGGCCTAGAGGGCTAGCAGACAACCCCACGCCCACCCAGTGGTATCTTTAACCTAGATAATCCCTGTTATCCCCAATCCGCAGAGGTTGCACACCACGGGAAGTTCCTCCTGGAGTAAGTTGACAGTGGTCATAACGATCCCTGATTGACCTTGAGCCTACATAAGCTCATGGAGAGTACCAGGGAGTGTCCAGCCATCAGTGTGGATTCCTAGCTAGTCGCTGTGATTGCCTTGCTTCTGAATGTCTGGTACTGACCTTTGCTCTGACTTGGGTTCTCACTCCCAATCGACCCCCTGGAATCCCAATGTGGACCCTGATACCTGGTATCCACCCTTGGCCTGATTTCTGACTCTCTCCGGCTTTGACCCTTGGCTTGGCCCCTGACTCTGGCTTGTCCGTCAGCTTGACTCTTGATCCTGATGCCGGCTCTCACCCCTGGCTTCAGTTCCTGGCTGCCACGCTCCTGCCATGAGCTGCTTCCTGGGGATTGTATGAATACTGGTTTTCAGCATTTTTCCTGCCGCTGCCCTGTCCCCTGAGTAGATCATGGTGTTGTAATGTGAATTGCAATGACCGGTAAGGGCCAAATTCCAAGCCCATCGATTTTAATGGAAATGTTCCAGTTGGGTTTAGAGGCTCATTCCACGCCCAGTAAGGCACTTGCATTATTCAGTATTGCCAGCCACAAACATTCAAAAACCATGTATCAGAAATCACAAGATCTTTTCCAAATAGTAAATTTGGGGTTCTTATCATTTGCTTTCTGGTTTTTGGCCCTTTAGCAGGCACTCACTTCATGTTTTCAAGCTTTTCTCTGCAACCACAAGAGCTAGAAACTTTCATTTTTTTAAAAAGTAGGCTTAGAATCTCACATAATCACATGAGTCCAGGAGCTGGGGCTTTCAGAAAAATGTCCAAATACCACAAGTCTCATGATAAACTCATGAGCATTGGCCACACTGATTACATGGCTTTTCAAGCAATGTAGTTAAGCTGAAGGTGAGGAACGATTCCAAAGGGTCTGTCTCAGATGGAATCAAACAGTGATGCCCAAGGTATGTGTTGACCTTTTGTTCAGGAGGGGTGAATTTCACATAAAAAGGAAAATGTCAAAAATCTGACATTGAGAGCCTGGCATTGCAATAACCCACAAAGCTATGCTGTTTTCACCTGCTTCACTCCTTGAGGAGGTGGGGTTGGTCCTGGAATATTTAATTGCTTGTGTTTTTACTGAGGGACAAGGAGATCCTAGCTGAGGCAGTGGTGGATGTTACAGTTTACATATTGAGTTATTAGCAAACTTTTGGGCACAGCGAGATCAGAAGATATTTCAAATGTAAGTCCATAGTAAGTCATGACAGATTGTGCTGCATTAGGCCATTTATGCCCTGAGCCCATTGTGAGGCTAGACAAAATTCAACCAGTCAGGAATATGTTACTGCCCCATAAAACCTGCCCTGTCCTGCCTTGTAGACATTCTAATACTAATCTTCCAGCCTGATGAATGGCATGGCTGGCTGACTGACATGGGGGAGGGGCAATCAGGAAGCACGAGGAATAGGTTTCAGATAAGTTCTTGTCTTTGAGGTATGAGTGCCCACTTGCCATATCCAGTAGCCCTGGAGTCAGGAGCATAAAATTAACCCTTGAAAGTGGCCTGGATTAACTATGAAAAGCCTTGGAGAGGCACAGATCGGGAGGCAGGTACATGTATGTCTGGACAAAGAGAGGATGTTGGTACCACTGTGTCACCACTATTCTAGCGTCCATCCTGTCTTTTCTAGCCTATGGCCAGGCTCCCACTTACCGTACGTAGATTCTACTTGTGAAAGAATTTCACTGTTTCCCATTCCTGTGTTCAGCTGTCACCTTTAGTTACTAGTTACACCCAGAATCCTCTGCACTGATAACTGCAGGGGTTTAGTGAGGCCTAATTAAATAACATTTTTACACTGGGATTGCCCAACTCCTACTCACAATCACCGGGGCTGGCATTCCAATTCCCTTAGGTATCTTTAAACATCTTAGTCTTAACGCTCCAAATAGGGGTGAAGAGTCAAAGCCAGTCAGTGGGTGGGCAGTTACCAGAGTTTAGGAGTTCCAGGCGTGTTCCTGTCAGCCCTAGCCTCATTTCACGCTCTTGCTTCCAGTGAGTTTCTTCACGGAATTTATTGTGTTTTCATGGAAGCGCTGGAAATTTTAAAACTAGTAGATTTTTGTAAAAACAAAGAAAATCCCAAGAACTTTGGAACAAATCCTTTTTGCAGTAGCCAGAATATTCACCTCCCAAGGCAAACATACAAACAAAACCTAATCAGAGCAGAGCTTTCTATAACTAGAGAAGTGAGACAAACACACGATTCCATGAAGTCCAGCAGGAACCTTGCTATACCAGTCTAATCAACCTACAAGCTTCTCAGATGCTATGGTGGTGGGAAGATTGGTCAAATACAACCTTAAATTAATGTTTTGTCCAGCTAGATTAGCAGTACCACTGATTTAATTTACTGAACACTATATGTAGCGTAAAAGGGAATAAACAAAAATACCCGCCTTATTAGTAGGTGATGCTATATAGCAGGGGTTCTCAAACTGGGGGTCGGGACCCCTCAGGGGGTGGCGGGGTTATTACATGGGGGGGGTCGCGAGCTGTCAACCTCCACCCCAAACCCCACTTTGCCTCCAGCATTTATAATGGTGTTAAATATATAAAAAGTGTTTTTAATTTATAAGGGGGGGGTCTCATTCAGAGGCTTGCTATGTGAAAGGGGTCACCAGTACAAAAGTTTGAGAGCCACTGCTCTATAGCAATTGCAGATATTTGGGCATACACAACAGATGGCGCTCTACAGCTGCTTTTCCCTCCCTCATTGGCAGGAAGAACACAGAAGGACCCATGTGTCTGGTGCTATCCCTTGCTGTTTTTTGTAAACCTTCTTACTTTTCTGAAATATTCTTATCTATATCCCCCTTAACTGAGAGGACCGTCCCCTAAATGGTCAAAACACAGTCATTTCTGCTCATTACAAGTGGTAGAGTGCAGAATATGCTTCCAGGGGCCAAGAGTTAAAGGCAATTAGAGATACAATCTAGTCTGCTAGTTGGATCATACAATGCGAATAAAATGCACACCAATAAAGAGGCTTTGCATAACTAAATTTGTATGATTACTTAGCCTACATGTAGCTACACTCCTTGTTTGACCACAGTCAAGACACTAAAACCAACCCAGCAAAGCACTTAAGCATGTGCTTAACTTCATGCACATAGGTAGAGTCCCACTGACATCACTGAGACTATTTTCATGCTTAAAATTAAGCGTGTACTTAAGTGCTCTATTGGATTAAAGTTTAGCCCCTTGCAGGAATGACCCCTTAACTAGAGTTGGGTGAAACTTTTTCAATCACAATTGTGTCAGTGAAAAATGCAGATTCAGTGACACCAAAACATTTTGTGAATTTGTGTCGATTTTGCTAAATTGTTTTGCTTGGAAAAAAATCTTTAAAAATTCAAAACATTTTGTTTTGACATTTTTTAAATGAAACATTTTGACTTTTTACTTGAAATAACTTTTCATTTAGAGATTTCCTTCAATCTTATCTTTAAAAAATGAAACAAATGCTTGAAATCAAAACTAAATGCTTCATATCAAACAAAATGGGCTTTAGTATCGCTTAATATTACAGCTGTTGGAAAAAATTTCAGTGGAACGTTTTTTTCATCTAAATCTAAATGCCTCACATGAATGAGTCTATTTTGACAAAGTTTTCAATGGGAAATTTGTCAACGTTTCATATAGATAATGTTGAAATATTTCAACTTTATTTTATTCATTACATTTTGACTTTTAGGTCATTGTATATAATCTTAACATATTAAGGAAGTTGGAAAAAATGAATCAAAATGATAATCATCACTGATAAGCAGAAAAAATTTCTGGCACTGCTGCAGTCCAAAAATACCAGGTTGCCTTCCTGTTTCTGATATGAAGGTTCCCACTTGTGTGCGCATCTATACACTTCTCTTAAGTGGGGTAATGCATTACTGCTCCCTGCTGAATTACAGATTTTGCTGGATCGTTTGTTTCTACCCCCTTCCCCTACCCTGTGTAAAGCTTTGGTGCATGCTACAGATGGGTTAGAGCCACCAACTTTAGATGTAGATCTGATCTTTTTCATTGTTCAGGATCGATGCAGACTAATTAGGATCATAAGACAGGTGGGCCTGAGACATGCTGTTCAGATCTAAATCCAACTGTCCCAGATTTTGTATGGTTCAGATCTGGGGTTCCAGGCTGGCCCTACCTCTAGTACTTTCCCCTGGTAATGCTGGCACACTTTAAATGTTGTCTGTTTCTCTCTGTCCCTGTCACTGAAAGGGGAGGATGGAGGAGTCTGTCCCCCTAATGAAAACTCAAACAAGAGTGCAGGCTCAATCTGTAAATATCTCCCCTTATATGCAGTGCAGACAGCTGAGACTCTCTGCCACACTGAGAAACATTAGATGGAGCCGTAAAGGCTGGTTTTGTTTCATCTGTGTTCCTCAGCTGATATCAAGTAAAAAAGCATTATGGAAAATGCCATGGGAGTCTGATATACCTACAGTTTAAATCTGATATTATGTGCTGTGCCCTGGCATAATCTTGAGGCATTGGACGGTGATATTAGATCAAATTCTGTTCTGGTGTAAATGGGCAGAGCTCCATCAATCTCAGTGGGTTTTTCCCCATTTCTACCTGCACAGAATTTAGCCTGTTGTATATGTGCAAAATCTAGCGTTGGGCACAGAATTCCAAAGAACCTCTTGGTTTGCAGTGTGGGCGTGTGTGGTGTTGCAACGGGAGCGTAGACTGTTAAGGAGGATTCCAGCCCTCAGTCTCAAGGCATTGTTGCAGTGCTGAGAACCAGGTTACGCAAGAAGACAAGTACAGAAAATATACGATTTATCAGCTGAATGCTTTCTGTAGCTTTCTCTTTAGCATCAGTGACACTTTATTCAGAGCTGTGATATAGAGATGAACACATTGGGTTAGTCATCGAGTCTTGTGTACCTCCATTTAGTATTTTTACATTTCTGTGCAGCACACTTGAACTCTAAGAGAACCTAGTCTCTGAGCCCTCATTACCTGCAATTGGTAAAGCATAAATGATTATGCCATTGTTTAATGTGTAATCCAAACTGTGCTGGGTGCTGCCCAATATGGAAATTCTGCCCTTCTGTAAACATCAGAGCAACTTAAAATTCTTTCTTTGGAAATCACCTGGCTTGGTCTAATCTTAAAAAACACAACGGACTCTTTAATGTTCAGTTTTAGATCTTTCAAATTATTACTATTTCAGTTACAAACAAAGTCTAATACAAAAGTGGATAACACGCACCAGTTCTGTGATATGACTCAACGGGGAATTAATGAGACTGAAGCTGTGTGCCAGCTGAGTCCCTGGTGTTGTGGTGACAATGAAACTTTACCTTGGCCTAGTCTGGTGAATTTTCATGAAAAATACCTGTTTATTATCCAATGCCGGAAAAGCAAAACCAACAACACTATGTGGTGACACAGCAATTCCATGTGGAGGTGGCGGGGGCTGGAGGAAGTGAAAGTGCTCCAGAGTCAAATATGGCTCAGTCAGCCTGCCATTTGATGTGGCTTGACATCACCAACACCTTATTTCACACACAACATCAAACTCCTGTTAGATGGTAACAACTATACTCACTTAATGAGTGAGGACTTAAATCAGATTTAAGTGGTACACGGGGTTTGGGCCGGCCCTCTGCACAGGGGTAAATTGCACCCATTCTGGCCTTAGCAAAGTAAGCCTGCTTCCTCAGGACCATTCCTCTCCCCTCACAGAGTAGTTATAGTGTATGATTTATTACAGCTGTTATCTGATTCTCCAAAGGTATGAACTAACAATCCAGATTATATTCTGAGATGCGTGTAGTTTGCATACCCATCTCCAGTTAATGTTATTGGGTGTTGGGTTCCACTCCATATGGAATTACAAAGGAATTTTTAGAAATCTAATATCAGAGGGGTAGCCGTGTTAGTCTGGATCTGTAAAAGCAGCAAAGAATCCTGTGGCACCTTATAGACTAACAGACGTTTTGCAGCATCAGCTTTCGTGGGTGAATACCCACTTCGTCGGATGCAAGTGGGTATTCACCCACGAAAGCTCATGCTGCAAAACGTCTGTTAGTCTATAAGGTGCTACAGGATTCTTTGCTGCTTTTAGAAATCTATAGTCTCATGATTAATGCCAGTACTTTTTTCAAGTCTTCCTTTCTGTATTGGTAGAAAATGTCCTGCAGGAAAACAGTCCTGCATTAGTCCTCTGGAGACTGACCAGCTGAATCCTAATGTCTTTTCCATCTCTAGTTTCTGAGATTCTGTTAAATCTGATCAGCCAGTGATACTGGCAGCTGCAAATGAGTGCTGGAGCCTAGCTGGAGTCTTGGTGTCATTGCAGAATCAATACCTCTGGTAATACTATAGTTCCTCTGATCTGAGGCTTTCCACTATCGAGAGCAGACAAATCTTATTACAAAAAGCCACTGTATGTGGAATAACATACGATTCATTTCCGTGGAGTGCAAAACCAAGTAGTGGCTGGGAAAGAGAGAAGGAAATTTAACAGAGGGGAAAAATGGTCAAATGTCTACTTTAGAATGTTGTATCTATGTTTTCTCATCAACACTTAGGCTGAGATTTTCAAAGCTGCATAGGGGGATTGGAATGTACAATCCTGATTAATTGTAATGGAAAGTGGGTGTCCAAATCCGTTAGCTTTGAAAGTCTCAGCCGTAAGGCTGTGCTGATGATAAGAATATCTGCTGTCATAGGGCACCTGGCCCCACTAAATGAAATAGGTCCAGCTGCCCTGTGCCAGAGGAGTTGCTCCCACGAGGCCAATTCAGAAAGTGGGGCAGCACCTGGGGATTATAAAGGATCAGGGGGAAAGCCAGTCAGAGAGATAGACCTAGTGAATCAGAGCTAGACAGGAAAGGGTGGGTGAGAGCTGCCTGGCAGTGAGGAGGAGGAGGAGGGCAGTGAGAGCTGCTAGAGATAGTATGTGTGGGGTCTGGTAGAAGGCAGGAGAATGGCAAGAGGGGTTTGCTAGCTGGCATCCCCAAGACAAAAAAGTCCTAGGGCAAGATGGCTGTGGGGAGGAGGAGCAGCTTGGGAAGATGCTGCAGATTCCAAGCCAGAGCCAAGGGCCTTAGTGGGACGAAGGCAGGGAAGCAGCAGAGGATCCTCACCACTGAAGTCTCCAGGGTTAGAGTGCTGGAGCCAGAGGAACCACGGGAGGCTAGGGGGAATGTGGGATGTTTACCTGGCAAAGATGCTCCCCAGCAGAGAGGGTGTGAGGATTCTCCCTGGGAAGAACGGGGTTGTGCTCCATTTGGAAGCATTGGTGTGGCTGACCTGGTACAGGGACAGGGCAGGACTGACAGAGTCCAGGAGCGGTTGAAGGCACTGATGTGTGATATATGGGGTATTGTGGGACGAGATGTTGAGTGATGATAATGACTGCAGTGGGGCGACGCTTATTATGGATTGCTTTGAACTATATTCTGGTGATAAACTGTGTTGATTGACTAGAGGATAAATGTGCATAGATTTACTGGGGACAGGGGAAACTGAGTCAGGTGTGCCTGTTGGGGTGTGGCCTGCTGCTGGAGGGTGCTTCAGGCAGGTGCTGCCCTGTGACATTGGCATTGTAGGAGCTCCTGCAATCACTGAGGTTGAAATGCAACTTGTGTTTATAAACTTTTCCTATTTTCATTTGTTGATACTGTTCTCAGAAGTTGTCCTGTAGCTTGAAATTTTCCATGCTTGAGCTCTGCCCCGATGTTACTTTTTTAAAGTATCAACAAAATCTTTTCAATCACTTTTGACTTCTATGTAGTTCAAGGGAAAAAATAAACTTGGCCCATTGAGACTTAAAACAGATTTGATACACTTTTATCCTAAGTACCAAAGACTATATAGACTGTAGTATAACTTACTGTATTTAAAATTGTATAATAAATCTCAGTGCATATTATATATTGTATTCATTGACACATAATGTACAACAATATAAAACAGACCAAGTTTTAAGTCAGAAACACAATGGAGCAGCGCTAAGGTTGAGCTTTCAACCTTAACTCTGCATTTTCTAATTTCTCAGTCCTTTCTCCATCTTGCCATTTCCAGCAAAGCTAGTTGGTTTGTTGTGTATATATATATATTTTTGCATGGGATATCTTTGCTTGTAAAGCCATGGCTATTGCCAGATAATCCAATGCCTCTGGCTGGAAAGCAACATCAAAATGCTAATGCATGTTCACTGCTTGGCTCACTTCCATGCAATCAGGTCTTTTGGACACTTCTATGTTATGCTTATTATTCTGGGAATCGAACCACTGGGGGTTTTAATTAATTCAAATTTATTTTTTTAAGGGTGCATTTCTTCATTTCTTTATTGTAATCAGGGCCAGCTCCAGGCACCAGCGGAGGAAGCACGTGTCTGAGGAGGCACATGCTAAGAGGTGGCATTCGGTCCGTTCTTGTCTGAGCAGCTTTTTTTTTTTTTGCTTGGAGTGGCAAAAATGGTAGAGCCGGCCCTGATTATAGTTCATGCGGCAAAGACAGCCCTGCTATATATTACATTAAAATGCAGCACATTGTAATATACATTATAATGCTACACATTACCTAGTTTGGGTGCTTAAAAATTGGGAAATATTGGGAACTGCATCACTCTCCTTCTTAGCTTTCCATAAAAGTCCCTTCAGGCTAGTGAAAAGTATTGATTCTGCCTTTTGTGGCTGGAAGAAAAGAGCTGTTCTGACGCCAACATGAACATCTCTTCATTGGCTAATCAGAAAAGATTTTTGCAGCAGTCCGTTACTAACTGGGTAAAGAGTAGCCAGGATAATGAAGCACAGGAGAAGTGCATTCAGATCAGTCATGCAGCCTATGAAATACCTGGTCATTGGCTACCGGAGCAGGTGTCATAGTTCCAGCATCATGCCTGAGCCCGGTTCATCTTTCTTGTTTTAAGTATGTTTTCTCCACAGGGTGCCTAGTGATTTTTGGGTGCCTACCTTAAGTTACCTTGAAGGAGCCTGATTTTTTGGAAAGTGTGGCACACCCTTTCTCTTAGAATAATGTCCCTTTGAGGTATCTTGAGTTGGGTACTGGAAATCACTAATCACTTTTCTAAAATATTGGCTTGTATCTTGCAGGGCCGGCTCTACCATTTTTGCCACCCCAAGCAAAGGAAAAAAAAAAAGACGCTCGGACTGTGCCTCCCCAAGAATGGACAGAATGCCATCCCTTAGCATGTGCCGCCCCAGACATGTGCTTCCTCCACTGGTGCCTGGAGCCGGCCTGGTATCTTGAAGCCTTCTGTAGTGAACTCACACTGAAATACACCTTGTGTATTCCTCCTAATTATTAAAATTTCTCTTCAATAATGGAAAAAATTAAGTCTAGAAATTTTATGTGAATTTTAGATGACATAGAATCGTAGGACTGGAAAGGACCTCAAGAGGTCATCTGGTCCAGTCCCCTGCACTCATGGCAGGACTAAGTATTATTTAGACCATCCCTGACAGGTGTTTGTCTAATCTGCTCTTAAAAATCTCCAATGATGGATATTCCACAACCTCCCTAGGCAATTTATTCCAATGCTTAGAGGAAGTTTTTCCTAACGTCCAACCTAAATAATTCTTGCTGCAATTTAAGTCCATTGCTTTGTGCCACATCTATAGTGACAATCATTTATTGTATCATAACAGTAGATATACCTGTTACCCCTATATACAGGGGGTAGTTCCAGATTGTCCCATAAGTAAGGACTGAATATTGACTTCAGGAATTTGCCTAATGACCTAAATATTGAAGGTCAGTATTTGAATAATAGTACTGATAATGTAGTAGCTATTCTACAATAATGACTACAAAACGAAATTGTTATGATAATTATTCATTATAGTGTTTAGAGGCCTCAACTAGGTCAGAATGGTGCTGTAGAAATCTGTGTTAAATGACAGTCCCCGCCCCAAAGAGAACTAAAATTAAATTATTTTTGAGAGCCAGACTAGTTGCTGCAACATGAGGACTGCTGGTCCGTGCAGCCTTTGCATGGCATACTTTAAATATTGTTCTGACGCTCGTTAAAATGGCATAAGGTGGAATAATGCAAGGAAACACATTAATCTAAAAAGGCAAAGTATGCAAAGCCATTGACAGGTAAATGTGCAGGAAACTAATAAAAATGTCATATATAAAGGTAATGAAGTTACTTAATTGGCATTAGCACCATAATCCTCAGGCAGAATAATATAAAGGCAGTCTGTGCACCTGCAGTTCTTACAATGAAAATATCACACAATAAGGAATCCACTCAGGAAAAGGAAAGATGAGACAGTTTCTTGCAACTGATTCCCACAAAAGGAAAACCCCTAAGTTTCCAGGGAACTGACAGTATTTATCAAATAAATTCTGTGAAGCGGGAGTAAAAAATATACTCTTCTCTTACTATATTGTGATGTGAGAGGGTTTGAAAGTATGCAGTTTACAAGGAAGTATAAATAGTAAGACGTCAACACATCTTTTCAACTGAGAACATCCCTGTTGATGAAAAGCAAAATCCCCTTGAAAATAAATACTGCTGAATGGTATTTAGAAAGTCCACTTACTGTCTTAACATTGACATGACTGTCATACAGATAGCCCCAAAGCAGTTTTATATGTTGAATGTCAGAGATCCTATAATTACAACATTTAATTCAGATTTTTTTTGATAAATATCAAACTCAAGTCTCCAATATACTCTGTGGAATCCAGTCAGAATTCAGACAAATGCAGACACCCCTGAACATAACCCCTAATAATGAATGTAAACATCTGTAATTAATAGCTGATCCTAAATGTTATACTCAATTCTATGAACTAAGCATGCAATTCACCTCTGTGCAAAGGGCTTTATAGATGTCTTGGGAAGGCCCTCTGCACAGGGGCAAATTTCATCCCAAACAGTATATCATAGCTTTAAATAGATCCCCTCCCTACATCAGGAGAGGAATGTAATCTAAGATTAAGGAATCCTGCTTTAGAAACCATAGAAACTAGGAATATACATTTAAATTAGGATTATTAAAAGTAAAATAGTTTTGAAATATAGTAGCAGCACATGCTATATATACTATGTGACTCAAATGCTGATACAAACTATCAACTTTATATACATCTTTATATAACCCCTGCCTATCTATTACATACGTAATTCATACTGGAAGGTCTTTTATACACATGATATACTTTTAATTTCAATATTTATCAGGGTTAAATAAGAGGTTTAAAGTTAGATATATTTCTAAAAATGCAGATCAACAAGTATTTTCTTAAATCATCCCTTATAGCAGAGTACTATGAACATCATGGGCCTGGAGATGCATTGGTTTAACTGAGAGCAGAATGTAATCAACTTGAAGATGTTTCAGGCAGAATGGGCAACTGTTTTTATATCAACATTCATCTATACCTGTTCTTTTCTTAGCTTCCTTATAAAATGGATTACTCTAAATCCTTACCGGATGTACAGTATCCTCTACAGGATTTTGGAAAACAAAAGAGAATGTCTCTAAGTTAATTTTTTGAAGTCGTTCCATGGTTTCAGTGCCTAATTCAGAGCAACAGGGCTCATTGTTTTCCCCTGCAGCAAGGTTGGCAAAGGCAGGGAGACTAACGAGAATGCCTGTGGGGTTATGAACTACAAATCTGCATTTTCCATAGAAGAGCCTGATTCTTAAAAATTGCGAACTCCATTTCCACTGCATTCTCAGATCATTTACTTGTAAAAAGCCTTTTTCTGTGCAAAGTAGATGTTGTTCTTTTCAGCAAGTCATGGTTTGGTGCTCTAACGGGCTGTTCTCCTTGTGTTGTGAGACACTGAGGCCAAAAGGCTAAATGAGTGCCTGTAACCATTTGGGAAGCACACTGATAGCCAAACAACACACTTACTGGAGTGGCTTATTGCTACTGGGGTGAAATTCACCCCATCTGCTGAGGGCCAGTACAGGACACCATTTAAATCCCACTTAAATACTAGTTATATCTGACTGTCCTCTGTTCCTTACCTTATCCTGGGACTGGTCAATGGTTCTTCCCTTCTCAGAGGTCCTTCTCTTTATCCTCTTTCCCCTTTTGTTCTGGTATGTAGCAAATTCCTAGAATGGCTCTGATTTTAGCCAAAGGGTTAGGTTCTCTTGGTTGCACTTGTATGGCTCTCACTGAAATCAATAGGGGCCATGCTAAATGCAGCTCAAGGAAGAATTTTTGGCCCTTAATGATTCTGTTCCATCCTAAGCTTCCTGAGTAAGAAGTTACTAAAAGAAAGGGGAAGCTGTCATTTTTATGTTGGATCTTGGTCATAGATTTCCATTGGCTGATACAAATGTACCCCTCTACTACCACATTCCGTATCAACAATCCAACAGCATGAGCTATCTTGGTATCATTGCACTGTCCTCATACAGGAGCTGTCTGTGTGGGATGGCAATAGCTGTCTTCGTGCTATTGTAATAGTAATGTATATCCTTTGACCTAAGACTTGCTGTTGATCTGCTCAATGATTGCCTTAAGGGATACTGTACATTGGTAGGAACTTATGACAGCTGCAGGTAATTAAAGTGTAATTTTTTCAGTCGAGATCAGTCAGTCACCAATTATCCTGACAGCTATGTACTCGGGCTCTTATTCTTTATTTAATTTTAGGATAAGCCGTTTGCAGCTCAGGAAATATGAGGCTATACTAGCTCCTTCAAGGCAAAAATGTAGAGAGAAGAAAGCCAGTGGCTTCTGTGCAGTAGATAAAGGTTGAATTATGTGAAACGGATGGTGGCATGCAACAGGAGGTCAGAGATCAGTGGGAGTAGATGGGTTGAGCTGTGCAGATTGCAGGAGAAATTCACCATGTGCTTGCTCCTCCATGGAGCTTCAGCCCTGTGACAGTAGCAGCATGGTCATCTCAATGACATACTGCCAGCAGTGCCCTGGCTGTGCCTACACACAACCACCCACTGTCTGAGATCCCACAAGTTACTGGGGACCATAAGGTACTATGTCTCTTGGCTGCACCCCCCAATCATGCCCCACAAAGAATGTGGAGCTCGAAATGTACAATGATGCTATGGAGAGACTGCTGCCAGCTAGTCACTGTGATGAAGATTATATCAAATCAAAGAGAATTTTGGAAGAGAAACTGTAAAGATTTGTGTGAAACCAGGGAAGGGGCCTATAGGGGGCAGTGTAAGTGCAGATTGGCGTTAAGAAATCAGTGGGCAACCAGGATCCGAGGGATTAAACAGGGATTCAAGAACTGGCAGTGTCTGTGACATGCCTAGAAGCCAGGCAATGTATCACTGACTTTGTGGTATCTTGCTTATATTTCTTTAGAAGGGGCACTATATGAGTGTTCAATGATAGATAAGAAAGGTCACACTGGATGGGGCTACTGACAAACTTGAGTGAAGATACATAGCTATAGGGCAATGTCATCTCAGCTAGAACATGGGTGAGTGCTTGTGGGACCCGTCCTAAGTCAGTGAACATGATCCCACAAACACCTGCCCTTCCCTGTGAGTCATTTTCCAGGGTAGACAGTGTAGTCAGCTCTGCCAGGCAGGTGTGGCTTTGGGCTGCAGTTCTGATTGCTGCCACTTGAATGCACAATATTTTTTTTAAATAAACAATTTAGGAGAGGGATACAAGGACAAAGAAGAATCCAGGTGTGGTTAGGAGCAGGAAACAAACCAATAATCTTATGCCAACCTTAAATAGTACATTCAGCCGAAGAGAAATAGAATAGACTGATAGAAATGGGAACTCAGTGCAGCTTACTGGACCTTTCTAATGTGCCTTAAACCCATGTTAATTGCTTTTCACCAGATCACTCAATGCATCCTCTTAACATTTTGAACCTTTGTGGAGTAAAAAGGGAACCGAGAGCTTGATCCTATAAAGGACTGAGCAATAGGAATTGAGAATGCTCAAAACTTTTCAAGATCAGGTCTTTAAGCAGAACTACTTCATGTAACTTGTGCTCAACATCTGGACTATAAATGATTAGTGAAAGTAATTGAAACAGAGTATACATGAGTTCAAGAAACTTGCTGGGCTGGAAGGCCTTTTCCTGTTTCTAAAGTTTCCTATGCCCTGGGGAACAACTCTAGTGGTATGTGTGTATATATATATATATATATAGAGAGAGAGAGAGAGAGAGAGAGAGAGAGAGCCATGTGGACAAGACAAGCAAGGCTAGATTTAGGGGGAAAGAAATCCCCAACTAAATTGCCTTGAGCCAGTCAATGGCCTCTGAATCAGCAGTGTTCAGCTTGCGACAACCTCCAGGTATCCCAGAGCAAAAAAAGCAACCACCAACCTGTATGCAGCATCCTCCACAGTACCACATGGCTCCGAACCTGTTAAACTGTCTCCGAAGGCAGTGAAGGAGACCAAAGCCAGGTAGCCATTCATGTGGCGTAACTCTCTCCCATTGTGTCTGCCACAGCCAGCTGATGGTGTCATCAACTGGATGGAAAGTGTGCAGCACTGTCCAGAGCGGATTTCTAGGATGCAGACAGTGGTGGGGTGCATGCGTCTCATATATCCCTGAACAGTGGTAAGCTTGGCATTTGCTGTATCTTGTTGATCAGTTTATTGGCTAGGATTGGTAACCCTACAAAATTCTGTTGGCTTCAGTGTGCCTGTGATAATTCTCATGGTATGATTAACCTATGTATCTACTAGTCTAGTATGCATAGAGTTTAACCAAACTGGGGCACCGTATTTGCCAACTGAATAGCAGAGAGCAAACCCCCAACTACCCAATGTTTGTGCATTGGTTCCCCAGGTAGACCTATCCATTGGTTCAGGAGACAGTGTCTTCTCTTGATCTTTTGAGCTACTGTAGTGAGATACACTCGTTTTGGATTGTGTGCCAACAGCTTGACCATTCAATAAAATGTTAAGCTGAAGTTGGCTCTGACTAGCATGGTATAAGTGAAAGCATGTTGACATGGTCTTTGATACACTTGGTTTCAGTTTCCTTTTCTTGCAGTTGTCACCCATGGCAGCCATATCACTGTTCAGATCTCTTCAATCTTCCGTAAGTCACAATCCCTTAAGGCCAAGCAAATATCATCAGGGTACAATGCAGCTATGTTCTAGTCATGAACCCTGTGGTTACCCTAGGGGAAACTAAAACTGCAGCCAGAGTACCACATCTATTGGATCTTGGTTACATTGGACATAGACAAGGAATCTAGTGAAAGTATCTTCCTATGGTAAATTATTTTATCCATGGTAGACCTGGAAACAGTGAGACTCCATCCCCCAATGAGTAGGTTTTTAGTATTTTTTAAACTATCATTTAAGGGTGGGGGGGGGAAGGGAAATCTGTATCCTCAAGGGTATGTTAAATGACAGGCGTGGGAAATGCAAAGTTAAGGTTTATACCATCCTAACCTCTTTCATGACAATTTGCTTAGATAGCAACACATGTAGGCAGGGCAGCAAGTGGCTTCACTTTTAACTTGGCATTCTCCTGCTTTGCTCTTATGCATGACTGCCTTACTGGTACTTGAGCCTTTGCATACGTACATTTTATTATCAAACAGTCATAATGTCTTGAAGCAGAAGATCATAGTAGTTAGAGATGGAAAAGATTTTCTAGGTTACGTAGTCCATTTACTCCCGTGGGCCATTTTAGGGAGGCATTTGTGCCTTTGAAAATGTTCCCCTACGTACTTTGTCCAGTCTATTTTTAATAATATGACTATTCAAACCCAGAGCATGTTAATGGGGCTGTGGAAGGAGACCAGCAGGTGGCAGCTTCATTTAGGAAAATAGAAATGCATTTAACAATATGTTTATAAACATTAACTGTAGAAGTTTATGTTTAAATATGGCTTTTCCCTCTGCTCTACTGTGCTCTTGAACATTTTTTGTGCCAGTGCTTCACTGAACCTGGCTAAGTGAATATTCTGCATAACTGTCCTTAAGGGCCTAATGCTACTTCCATTGAAGTCAATGGCCAAACCCACATTGATGTCAATGGTGCAGCATCAGACCCTAAATCAGTACTAGGGCCTCGATTCAGCAAAGAACTTAAGCACCTGCCTAACTTTAAGCACATGAGTAGTGCCACTTAAATCAACGGGATCACGTGTATGTTTAAAACCAGGCATGTACTAAAATTAAATGGAGGTCTAGGAGTCCCCCCACCTCCGCCTTTTTTTTTTACTTTCCAAAAACAACTGAAATTGGATCAAGCCCTAATTTCCAAAAACAACTGAAATTGTAACATTTCCGCTAAATGCAGCCACTTCTAAAACAGACCATTTTTATGATCATTTCGATTTCGTTCCTTTCGTGGTGCAGGTCCTGTGCCCTGCTGATCTGTGGCTATCTGCAGACCACGTTTGCGGATGGCAGATCGGCTGCAGATACAAATTTTGTATCTGTGCAGGACTCTACTCACTGTGATTATTTATCCTAGGTAGGAAGAAAAACATAATTAGAGCTATGTCAATTTCAGAATACTTTATGTCCTTTTTGCTGCCAATATTTTGACCTCAAGGATTTCTACAGTTCTGCTCCAGATTCACCCACAGATGTAGTGCATTTAATCTGGGCTTTTAATTTAAATCATTGTTAGTGGGGACATTGTTAATGGTAACATGGGAATTGCTATATTGGATGATCCAGACCCGGGGTCCATCTAGTCTCTCAGGGTACGTCCATACTTACGACCGGGTCGACGGGTAGGGTTCGACTTCTCAGAGTTCGAACTATCGCGTCTAATCTAGACGCGATAGTTCGAACTCCAAACGCGCTCCCGTCGACTCCGGAACTCCACCACTGCGAACGGCGGTGGCGGAGACGACGGGGAAGCCGCGGACTTCAATCCCACGGCGTCTGGACAGGTAAGAAGTTCGAACTAAGGTAGTTCGACTTCAGCTACGCTATTTGCGTAGCTGAAGTCGCGTACCTTAGTTCAACCCCCCCACCCTAGTGTAGACCAGGCCTCACAGTGGCCAGCACCAGTTGCTTCAGAGGAGATGTAAGAGATCCTGGAGAAGACAGTTACGGGATAATCTGATCCCAACAGTGGCTCAGCTTTTAGATACAGAGCTCCCAGGCTCAGTCCCTGTGGATGACCCAGCAAGGGGTGTTGTTGCACAAGGATGAGAAAAGAGTAGCTGCAACCCCTTCTCAGGGTTTCATTCATTTTAAATAAGGCACTGAGTGGCTGCTTAATCAGTGGTTCAGTCAAGATCTGCACGTGACTAAGCTGTTCACATGGACACCCCTGCCTCCTCCCTTGTGTCTGGGTTACAAGCCTCCGAGGACTTCAGAGCCAACCCTACCTTATTGATTGGTTCCAAAGTAAATAGGGGGAACCATGGAAAAGTTCATAAAGCCTTAATCAGTGTTAACTTTCTGGAGGATCCTCCATTCACACTCTACCCCCACCCAGCCCCGACCCTCTCTCTTCTGTCAATACACTCTTGCCCAGCAGCAGATCTCTGATTTCACAGGGTCTCTGTCCTCAGGATGTCTTAGAAGCAGCTGAGTTGCTCTTTACATGCAACCAGGGACAGAGTTCTCAGTATGCATCATCTCAAGAGAAATGCTACGTTCTTGTGATTCTGTCAGTAATTCCCTAGGGGCAGCAGCTTGTGTGCTGAGGCATTCCTTATAGTAGCCATGACAAGATACATGTTAATTCTGAACAAGTAAGAAACAGCCCTCTAAGAAACATGGGTGGTATCTGGAAGAACAAACCATAGCATTTACTGTAGGCAGAACATCAGGTACCTACTCAAAAAGTTTTAACTTGGAGAAGTGCCAGTTACCGTATTTCCTATTTAAACCTGATCTAACATAATTCAGCACTGGTATCCAGGACGGGCATGTCTATGAATGTGAAAAGGTACAGCGTACATGCCTGGTTCACACAGCTACGTATAGTGACTGACAGCTCAGGCATGTTTCTTGGATGAATGTAACTTGTGTATACATGGTTAATTCTTCATTACTGTGGGTTGTTTCCACTGTACCAGTTGCACATCGGTGCATGTGTTATTAACGAAACACCACTCTGGGACTTTCCTTAGCCTGCATCCAGCCCTATGAGGTATTTTTCACAAAGTGGTTTTCACTCAAAATTCATGTGAACAATAGGATGAATTCTGGATGAAAACCACTTTGTTTTCATGTTACATATACTCCTCTTACTTTCATGTCTTAATTGTTCTACTTGTACGCTACAAAAAAAATCTACATCTATTAAAAACATATGACAACAGCTACCCCACTGAGTGACATAAGTTACACCGACCTAAGCACTGATGTGGACAGTGCTATATTGGCAGGAGAGATTCTCTCACCGACATAGCTGCTGCCGCTCGGGGGTGGATTAATTAAATCAACCTGAGACTTCTCTAGTGCACCGCTGTAAGCTCTCTAGTGTAGCCATAGCCTGAAGAGTTGCTTTTCCTTGGCAATTGTACCAAAGGGGGACGGATTTCTCTGTTGCAGTACTGTGGCTTTTCTGCATGTACCATGGCAAAAGCAAACTCATTTGAAAGACTCTAGGGGTAACCTTGCATGAACATGTCTAATTTGAATGCATCTTGCTTTACAGTTGTTTCTGCTAGAAAGTCCCACAACTCTTCCTGCCCCATCCCATAGCGTTCCAGAGCTAATCAAATGATTCATTGTGATTAATATTAACTACAAAAGCAGCAAAGAGTCCTGTGGCACCTTATAGACTAACAGACGTATTGGAGCATGAGCTTTCGGCTTTCGTGGGTGAATACCCACTTCGTCGGATGCGTCCGACGAAGTGGGTATTCACCCATGAAAGCTCATGCTCCAATAGATCTGTTAGTCTATAAGGTGCCACAGGACTCTTTGCTGCTTTTACAGATCCAGACTAACACGGCTACCCCTCTGATTAATTACAAATTTAGCCCTGTTTTTTGTTCCTGAATCATTTACGATCTGATCCTGATTTCTACCAATTTGTGGGTGGGTGTTTTTTGTAATTTCTCACTGGATAGTTTGGACGAACAATTTTCATTCTGTCAGTTGTTCACAAATTGTGCAAATCAAAAAGGCGTGTGTGATTGGTCTCATAAGTTAAATGGTGTTGTTTCAGCTCCCACGACACAATGACAGAAACTTTTAGGGTGCAAATAACAAAGGTATTCATCTGCAGAGAACTGCTCTTCACTAAATATTCATACCAACAATAACCTGTTCAAACTGATGTTTGTGAGCAGCATCTATCAAAAAGGCATGTACGTGTCTGAATGGAACAGCAGTAGAGATTTGACTGAACACTTGCAAACACTGTTCTGCAGTATTTAACCAAGTGGAGCAGGATCGCCACACAGAGTGTGTAACTTTTCCTTGTCCCAGCATCCAGAAATATCCAGGTACAAATGAACCCCGAATGGTGCATTGCTTCACGGCTTCAGACGTTTAGGAAGTAAGTGTGAGCACTGTGTAATTTCTTGTTCCTCTGCAGAGTGACACACGAGAGGGTGTGGTTCAGTCATGGAATCCCTGCCTCAGCATCTGCTTTCACCTTCATGGGAAACTCTCATTTCAGCGTGTGGGTGTGTAATGGCACAAGACAAAATTGTCTCAGAGCACAAAGTTGCTTTGCCAACTTTTTCTATCTCAGACCCCCTGCATGGGAGGCTTTTACAGGTGCTGGGAAATAGTCTCATCTCAAGCTGGTTGGTGTGGCAGCCCTGCAGTGTTTCATGTTATCCAGTGTAAAGGGGCTAATGGAGTTGTAACAGGTCTCCTTGCCCTAGGGGGCTTATTAGTAAAGGCAAGGTTCCTTGTGTGAGCATAAGATCACCAATGAGTAATCTCATCCTAAATTGTGTGGGAAAGAGCCCCCTTCTGTCAATATAAAATGTGTCTGTAGTGCAAAGAACTCCAAAGTGGCACTCTCCACGTGTGCTGGTATGCAGCAACATTGGAGCTGATACTCCCTAAACTTCTGGGCTCAGATCCTCAACTGGTGTAGATCCATTGAGGTCAGTAGAACTATGTTAATTTACACCAGCTGAGGATCTGGACCCTGGAGTTGAATAGACATAGACTTTGCATGTGTCATTTGTTAGTCATGAAAGCTGGAGTGTGAATCAGAACTGATTGTTTCAGAGAGTACAGTGGATGAATGAGACGTTGTACAATACTATAGGTCCTTATAGAGTTTTTCACACAAGCTGTGTGCTAAAATGCATCATAGATGTAAAAATGCAAGACAAGACAGAATATGATATAAATCAGGAAAAGAAGGGGTGACTTGGTGGTTAAAGCACTGGACTGGGACTCCAGAGATCAGGCTCCAGTTTCTAACTGCTACAGCTTTCTTGTGTGACCTTGAGTAAGTCACCTGATTTCCCTGTGCCTCCGTTTCCCATCTTAAAATGGGGATAATAATATTTCCTTTGTCTGACTTGCCCATGTAGAATGTGAACTCTTTGGGGGCAGGGGCTGTCTTATACTGTGTGTTTGTGCAGTGCCTAGTGCAGTGGGCCTTGGTTGTAGTTGGGGCCTCTAGATAATATTATAAGAAGAAAAAATAGGGAGTGGGGGAGGGCTGGCAGTTTTTTATTCTTTCTTAGCTAAATTCTGCAATCCTCAACTGGTCCCTATGCAGGCAAATCTTCCAAGGAAACAATGGGAATATTGACTGAATATGGGCTGCAGAATTTGGTCGTCTTTTTCTTTCTGCTGTATGCAGGTTGGATGATATGTGAAGCTTTTCCTGCCATTTCTAGGTCCCCTTTCTGGCAAGCATACCATGACATTTGCTTTTGTCACCCTCTCACATTTCTCGTAGCGGGCACGGAGTTCAGCACACAGTAAATTCTGGCATTATCCGGACAGTCATCATGAGATTTATTACAACTCTCTCAGAACAAGGCTCTGTCTCCCTGCACAGCAAATGTATCTAATTGGATGTGATGATCTGGCTCCTACCTTGACTCATGCACCGTATTAACTTTCCGAGCCCCAGGCTTCTGCTGAAACAGGACAATTTCATTTTAGATTTTTGTTTTAAGTAATATTTTGCTTTAAATGCTTGTACAAATGTTTGGGAACTTGCCAGCATTATCTGTTAAACTGTCACTTAATGTAGCATGAAAAGTCACTTAGCACTTTAAAGTGCCTGACAGCCAGCCTTGTGTTTCAGATTGCTCTGAACAACGGTTTGATCGTGTTCCTGCAAGAATTAGACCTTTGCTTTGTTTCCAGGACAAGAGCAATTTTGGGAGGTTGATAGCTCCTGTTTGGGAAAGCATTCTTTCTGCACAGTGCAAATACCATGAACCAAATTAACTAGAAGAGACAGGAGGGGCTGCTATGTTGTGCCCTTCACGCTACAATTCTGGCTACTGCGTTGTCTCCACCTTGTGATGCAGGAATCCTAGTCAGGGCCTGCCTTAGATTTTGCTGGGCCCTGTGTGAAATAAGACTTGTAGAGAACTGTCCAGTTCACCTCTTTAAACTGTTCCCCCACCTCTGTATACCCACAATAGCTCTTGGCTACTGGTGAACCAGATTTCCCTTCACCTGTCTGTGAGGCTCCATTGACTCTGGTGACTATGCATACACCTGCAGAAGGTGACTGAGAGGGAGGATTGCCTGTGGCTCTGGTCTGGGATTCCAGAAATCTGGGTTTGCTTCATTTCTCTGTGCTTTGATTCCGCTTCTATTAAATGGGCGCAGTCTATTTTGATTACAAGCTCTCTGGAGCCTGGGTTGTCTCTTACGGTATTATGTACAAAGCATATAGGTGCTACAGTAATAGAAATAATAGACACATAAATAATAGAATATGCCAGCTGAAATGCCTATTATTGTTCAATCAGATTTCTGCATTTATTTTGTTCGCAGTAGGCTCAATTAGTCATTTCTTCAATCTTCCCATATAACTGATGAAAAGAAGTATGTGAAATGACCTTTTCTAAGTGTAGCAGTCCTTAAAATACTCACCCAACCTAATAAGGAGGTATTCCTTTATTAAATTAGTTATCAGACCCTAGGAGGCAGATGTTTGTGTTTTTTAGCCCATAAGACTTTCTGAAATCTTAAACTACTATTTTTGCATTCATATTTTTTGCACAGTACTTCCGGGTTAGAGTGCTAACACTGATGTGATTTAAAAAACCTGGACATCACTCAAAAACACTGGCAATTTTCTTTCAGAAATGGATTAATGAACTCAGCTGTCTCCCAGGGAATATGACAATAATTAAAGCATGATTTTGCCTTTACATCTTCATCTTTGGAATAACGCTCAGGTTCAAAGGGCAGAACAAAAGCTGAACATAGCATATCCCTGTGTTTCTATAATGTTTGGCTAGCCAACATTTTCACAAGGCTGTTTTGCTGGCTTCTGCACTGGTGCAGTATGTACAGCTCTGGTTTTTTAGTTCCTCTTGTTTTTCTCTCTTCTTGGCACCTGTTGCAGTAGCAGTCTAGCAGGAGTCTAGGCTCTGGGTACATATTTCCTGATGTGTTTTGGTCTGAGATCACTGCACAGCTGCCTCCTGTCAAGTCATTTTATCCTGCTTATATGATTTTTTTAAAAAATATTTTTAAAATCATTGGCATAGTGGTAATTTTAGAATTGGGGATACTGTATGAAGTTTTGTGGGATTGCAGCCCAGCCATTCAGAACTAATTTTGGCAAAGCACTGACATTGTTCTTGTGTTGTCCACAGACCTAGCAATGGAATATTGGAGTCCTGGTCATATCAAAGACTTTGTGTCTTGGCAAATGGAGCTTCCAGACAGTGGGTGTACATCCTTCTTCTCTCCCCATTATTCCACGGCACCATAGCATTCTCTGTGCACTCTGGTACTCTCTCTGGACACCTTTGGCTGGGATCTTTGAAGCTGAGGCATATCAGATCTGTGTAGTTGTATCCTTGGGCCCATGCAGAGCCCCACTGAAGTCAATAAGGCTCTGAACAGGTGCAAGGAACTGCCCAGGTGGAGCTTATTGCAAGCCTGTGGTAGGTTCTTGGAGTGCACTGAGCAATTAAATATGCTGTGGAAGAATGCAATTCTCAGCCCATTGGAAAGTGGTATTCTTGCACTGTATATGATACATTATTAATCTAATATATGCATTTGATTATTGTTTGGGCTGCTTTGTGGCTATAATATCTAAATACTATGTTGCTTGTAAACCTTTCAGTCTCTGGATATGTGACCCAAAGTGGTACCCATCAGCAGAATGAGAAACTCCACTTTGCAAGTGAGCCACCAACTTTAATTTTTTGGGTGATTTTTAAGGTGTGGAGCTCATTGCAGTGGTCTTAACTTGATCAGACAAAGGCATGGCTCACGAGAGCAAGTTGTGCATCCAAAAGAAATGACCACTGCCTTCAGGGTCATTGCTGCTGTGAACTTGAATAGGTAACAGTAGGCACATGTCCTCCGTTAATTCGGAAGATATAACCTTTGCCATATTTTCTGGTTGCTTCCCTCATGCAATCTGAATTACTTTAATTTTATCTGGTCAGTTAACTAGTTCTTATCCAAGCCCACTCTATATCAAACACTGGGTAAAATATTCAACATGAAACAAAGCTATAATTATTAAGAGCAGTAAATTGGCAGACCCTTTATTTTGCTTCGTAATGTATTTTTCCATCAAACTAAAATAAATTCTCTGTTAAAATGTGTGAAGCTGTGTTTTGAGGAGGGGCTCTTTGGTAATACACCAAAGGCTTATCTTATAACTGTGTTTTAAAAAATGGAAATGGATGACTGACTATCAAACACCAGAATAGTTTGGGCTGTTTTTATCTGTGGATAACATGCCCTTTGCAACTTCCTCATTTTAGATATTTACTACAACACGTCTTTAACTGTACAATTTCAGATATTTAAAGTATTGATATAAAGATGTTTTAAAAACATTTAACTTTGGGTGATTTAGTTCAATGAGATTTTAAAATTAGATTATATCTGTATCTGTATCTATGTATGAACTTTGTGTGTGTACATAATATATATAATTTGCACATATGTATTTTCCAATATACTTGTGCAAGTTGCATAGGCACATAAGACTGTGCAAATCTCAGAATCAGTCATGCACAATAGATTTTGCGTGAATAACTTGGGTGTGTGCAAATGTGCATGGACATCTTAAGTGCATACTTTTGAAAATTTGGGCCATATATACTCCTTGATTTACTCCTTGAAAGGGACCTGCATATGAACTTTATTTACCATGACATTTAAAGCTGTCATACAATATCAGAATGCAATTTCTTTAGAAGGACTGGTCAAGAATATGTTTCTTAAAGTACCATACTCTGATTTTTTTTACTGTTGTTCGGACCGGTTCCTTACTCAAGCAAAACTGCAGCTGACTTCGCCTCGCAACTTCCTGAGACCATATTATACCATCGGGTATTAAACAGAACTTCTGTTGGCTCGTGCGGGAACAATCTGTCCCACGTTTTTAAATTGCCTGACTTGTTAAGAAAGTGGCTACTGTTGTTGTCAACATATATTTTGATGCATATTACAGAGTTAAGTGCTCTTACAATGATCTGCAAAATTCCATTAGTTGAAGGGGGAAATTGCGTACTTTTTTTGGTAACAGAGACATAACAGAGAGAGGGAATTTTTCTTACTATGGGCCTAATCAAAACCCCATTGAAATTTAAAGAAAGATTCCCATCTATTCATGTACTGTGTATATATATCTGCCTACTGTGTTTTCCACTACATGCATCTGATGAAGTGGGTTTTAGCCCACGAAAGCTTATGCCCAAATAAATGTGTTAGTCTCTAAGGTGCCACAAGGACTCCTCATTGTTTTTCATTGACTTCAATGATCTTTGGACCAGGCCCTATCTTACATGTTATCTATGCAGTGTTAGCTAACTGAATGCCTACTGTTACTAAGCACTAACAGTAAAGAGGATATTACACTGCATGATTGCTAGTGAACACTAATATAGCTATGCAAAATGTGGCTAAATAATACCATCAGGACTCTCGGAGACAGCAGACGTGGTGAATCCTATTTCTGCATTAAGCAGATATTCTTTATCTTTTTTTAAAGGTCTTAGAGAAAATGTTTTAAAGAGATAGACATATATTAACTTATAGTCTGCATGTGATTTAATTCTCTTTTCTTGTTAAATTTAAAACCAATTCTACACTTGTAAAATGGTACAAAATAGGGTCCTGATTCTGTGAGGTGCCCACCTTCCTTAAATTCCATTGAGCTCATGCATCACATTCCAGGGTTGGGCCCCAGACTAGATTTCAGGACCCCAACTCACTTAGGGTCATCAGTAACTCATTTCTGTGGCCATCTCTTTTTTAATAGGAAATGATGTATTTCAACAAAAACAAAACAGAAAAAACAAGGTTTCTTTTTTAAATGGAGGATGTCGTCGTTTAATGAGGCTTGAAGTGTTTACAGGTGTTTCCTCATGAGTTCAGATTTAGTGACCCTAGGGAGTTGATTCTCGGAAGGCAGGAGAAAACACTGAGCTCAGGCTTGTATTTTAAAACAGTTGAGCACTAAAGGGCCAGTTCCTCCTCTGGTGTAAACCATGCAGCTCTGTTGAAGTCGGTGGAGCCATGCAGATTTAGACCAGCTGAAGTTTGGCCATACATATGCTCCTCTAAACACAACAGATCAAAAAAAAACATATTAAAAGATGCTTGTGTGCTTCTGCTTTAGAATCTTATGGGCCAATCTTGCAGACCTCGCTCAGGCAAAACTCCTATTGACTATAGGTTCCGGACCTTAATGTTTGTTTAAAAAATGTTTAGGTGATGTAACGTGTCTTTTATGCATAATATCTTCCAGCGCACTCTAGCCTTGGAGAAACTGCATAATGTGGCAAAGAACAAAACATAGCAAAGGAAAATATAAAGTATTTGTGGTTGGAGGATGTGATGACATCACGTTGCTCAGCGGGAACCCAGGGCTTTTAAAAAGCTGAAGGAAACATTCTGACAACCAGTTATCACATCACTTGTAAAGAAGTAAAAACACAGTTAGCGATTAAAAAGCCACACTATCTTCTTCAAAGAGAAAAGACTCCGTTCTGCCACAGAATATGCACTGGCAAAAATGTAAGTGAGTTCTGATTGCCTTTGTTTTTCATAACTACAGTAGATATATGAAGATCACCTGAATAATAGCTCTAAGTCAGGATTAGAATAGCATGGGAGATTTTACTATATCCACGTACTGAGAGGTGCCTGGTTTAGGAGAGACAATTACTAAATGTGTGATACTAATTTTCCAGCATGGATATTAACACAAGACAACATCACTGCTTTGTTGTAATCACTTTGAAGCAAATGGCAGACTGATTCATAAAAACAGTTACAGGATGCAAGGTATTATGTCAAAGGTTACAGTGGTTACTTGCCAGAGTTTTCATTTTTTAAAATGAAGGCTACTATCAATCTTATTTTTGTATCTGACTTTATGTGGAGATGACTTTTACCAAACATGATATTGGGCAGTCAAAGGAGTATTTCAACTTCCTTTACATCTCGGCTTCTGAGTGATGTGTTTAGGGTCATATCCTCAGCAAGTATAAAGCAGCATAACTTCATTGCAAATGGACCTATTGGCATTCCAATGGAGCTATGCTGATTTACACCAGTTGGGGATCTGGCCTTTAGTTACTAACTTTTTATTAAAGAGAAACATAATCGTTGACTGTCTGAGTTAACCTCTTACATAAGTATTCAAAGAGAGAGTGACAGATATAAAAGATAAGGAACAGAGCAGAGCTGAGTAAGTATGGGCTGTAAGTTACCATATATATACGTATTGTTATATCCGTGGGTTTTTAAAATCATTTTGTTCTATTTGGGCCCATCTTTCCTCAAATAGTTTAGTTCTTTCTCTAATACACGTAGAAATTTGTACTGTTTCTTTTAATTCTTTTATTGTCTCCAGGCATATTCTCCAGATGATGTTTGTTTTTGCAACCATAGTAACATCCTTTACCTTTCACTACACTATTCACTTAACCTATAGCACAACATACCTGAATGGAAAGGGTTAATTTCTTAAATATTTTCCAGTGAGTTGACTAACATGGAACACAGATGAACCTTCTTTTCCATTATGTTAGAGATCAAAGAGTAGACAAAGATCAGTTTTATCTGTACCTATTATTTGGAGATAATCAACAGTTAATCATATTTTCTTTGTAACAGATTTAAATATTTTTCCTGTGTTTGTTTGTTTTGTTTGAGAATTGCATAGTCATTTTTTCCTTTAGGTAAAAATGTGGATTTTCAAAGTTATATTATGGACTGCAGAATCAAATAGCAAGAAGCTCCAGCTATTTTTTTTCATGTACTTTGAGTTTATATTGCAACATGACAGGTAGTAGACTATGGTAGCACTATAGTAACATTTTTCTTCTCATTATCTTTTTCTCTTTTCAGAATCAATAGTGCATATTATATAGAATCAGCAATCTAAAACAAATTGCAGCAAGATCAGAGTCAAATGTAATCTAGTAGCTAAGAAATCTGTGAATCTTAGATTTCAGCTGCAAGGACAGAGACACATGATCGAAGTTTGTTGTCTTTGGTAGAGTTAGAACGATAGTCATACTGAATATTGCTAGCGTGTGTTCTTCCCTTGATACATCCACAGCTTCTTTAAAGATTAATAGTAATTACAGGCCTATGTTGTGAGTAACCAGGCTGCAGTACTAGGGGCTGGTTGTCCCCACAATGTGACTATATGGATCCCATTTCAAAACACTGCAACTCTTGTGCAATACCTTCCTGTCACTTCATCCACAGGGCACCCCTCCAGTTCTCAATGCAAGAATCTGTTATAGCAATTCTTATTGGACATTTCAAAGCATATCATGAGATACAGCAACTGCCTTGACTGGCTTCCTCAGTGGAGAGGTGTTTTACACCAGGTAAAGAGTGGGCAGTGGAGATATTGTAGTTCTGTTTGACATCTGCTCAAGAAGGTTTTGGGGCAGAGTTGAGGGTATGTGTCTTAGAACAATGAAGGAGCAACAAGGAGATTTTTGTAGGTGGCTGACTGGTTGAGTTCATGTTTGAAATTATTATTTTTGGTACTGAGGTTTTATTATATGATTAATTACATGTTAGGGCGCTAGACCTTAAGTGTCATTTTTTATTTTTATTTAAATCTAAATAAATACTTTCTAGATATTAAAACCATTACAACACTCTTAAATCTGCCTTTTTTCCAAAGTCATTGTGATAAATAGTTAATTCCTTTAGCTTCCTGTGTTGAGAGGAAGGATGATCTAGTGGTTATAGCACTAGATTGGCACTCTGGAGACCTGGATATATGTCACCTTAGGAAGGGATGCAGAGATAACATTTCTAGATACCATAAATAACTGGTTATTGGAGCAGCTTGTCCTGAAATCCACAAGGGGAGAGGCAATTATTCATTTAGTCCTAAGTGACACACAGGTTCTGATCCAAGAGGCGAATATAGTTGACCTGCTTGGTAATAGCAACCATAATGTAATAAATTTTAACATCCTTGTAGGGGGAAAATGCCAAAGAAATCCACCACAGGAGCATTTAATTTCAAAAAGAGGAATGACACAAAAATGAGGAAGCTATGTTAAATGGAAACTAAAAGGAATAGTCACAAGGGTGAAATGCCTGCAAACTGCTTGGAGACTATTTGAAAACACCATAACAGAGGCTCAAACTATTTACCCCAAATAAAAAAAAAAAAGGAAGAGAACTAAAAAAATGCCACCATTGCTAAAATGCCACCGTTGCTAAAATGCTAAACAGCAGAGTAAATGAAGCAGTTAGAAGCAAGAAAGCATCCTTTAAAAATTGGAAGTCAAATCCTACTGAGAAAAATAGAAAGGAACATAAACTCTGGCAAATCAAGTGTAAAAAGATAATAAGGCAGGCAAAGAAAGAATTTGAAGAGCAACTATCTAAAGACACAAAAACTAACAATAATTTTTTAAAGTACTTCAGAAGCAAGAAGCCTGCCAAATGATCCGTGAGGCCACTGGATGATGAAAGTGCTGAAGGAGCACTCAAGGAAGACCAGGCCATTGCAGAGAAGTTAAATGAATTCTTTGCATCAGACTTCAGTGCAGAGGATATGAGGGAGATTCCCACACCTAAGCCTTTCTTTTAGGTGACAAATTTGAGGAACTGTCCCAGATTGAGGTGTCATTAGAGGAGGTTTTGGAACAAATTGATAAATTAAACAGTAATATGTCACCAGGATCTGACAGCATTCACGCAAAAGTACTGAAGGAATCATGAAATTGCGGAACTACTAACTGTGGTATATAACCTATTGCTTAAATCACCCTTGTACTGGATGACAGGTGGATACCTAATGTAACACTGATTTTTAAAAAAGGGGATCCAGAGGTGATCCTGGAAATTATAGGCTGGTAAGCCTAACTTCAGTACCTGGCAAATTGGTTGAAGCTATGGTAAAGAACAGAATTATCAGACACATAAATGAACATGACAGTTAAGTCAAAAGTTGACTGCGAAGAGTTACAAGTGGATATCACTAAATGGGGTGACTCAGCCTTTTTTGTATTAAAGCTGTCCAAAGTGGTCACCTGAATGGAGAGTACTATCAAGTTGGATTTGCAAATCAGGTGAAAGGCATTGTGCTGAAATGTCACTTAATATGTTTAGGTCAGAGACATAAATGTTTGCTCAGCCCATAAGAACATAAGAATGGCCGTACTGGGTCAGACCAAAGGTCCATCCAGCCCAGTATCCTGTCTACCGACAGTGGCCAATGCCAGGTGCCCCAGAGGGAGTGATCAAGTGATCTCTCTCCTGCCGTCCATCACCACCCTCTGACAACAGAGGCTAGAGACATCATTCCTTACCCATCCAGGCTAATAGTCATTAGTGGACTTAACCTCCATGAATTTATCCAGTTCTCTTTTAAACTCTGTTATAGCCCTAGCCTTCATAACCTCCTCAGGCAAGGAGTTCCACAAGTTGACTGTGCGCTGAGTGAAGAAAAACTTCCTTTTATTTGTTTTAAACCTGCTGCCCATTAATTTCATTTGGTGGCCCCTAGTTCTTATATTATAGGAACAAGTAAATAACTTTTCCTTATTCACTTTCTCCACACCACTCATGATTTTATGATTCTATATACCAGAGTGGAAGAAAACCCAAACAGAATTCTGCACAACTACTGCAGGGTTTTACAGGGAAGGTGGGAAGTCTCAGTTTAAATTGAAAAGATCTTCAAGATAACAGGAAGCACCATTAGAACAGTATGATTCCCATCCTGATTAGAAGAGACTGCAAGAATGACACAAGACATCAGATTTGAATGCTCATAGCCTGATTGGAGGGAATTTGCTCATTATTACAATTTATATCACAGTAGCACCATACAGAGAGAGGCCTCAATCCAGTCAGGAGTCCTTCCTGCCAGGCACAGTATAAACATATAGAAAATGATTAACCTTGCCCCAAACAGCTTACAGTCAAACCTTGATCCTCCAAAGACTTATGCATGTGCTGAAGTTTGTGCACTGGGAGTAGTTTCCTTGATGTCACTGCACTCTGCATGGGAAAAAAATCTTTTCAGGATTGGGACCTCAGTGCATCAATCCTGCAAAGACTCTTTAAACAGTGCATTTTAGTATGAAAGTCAGACCCTAGCCCATGCCCCCACCCATGGCAGAAGATAAATGACTGCTACAGGCTTCCCACATCTTTGAAGGGTTTTATTTAATGGAATCCAGCCCTCATTGCAACTATTTTTTGTTTATTAATGGCAACTACGAGTTTCTAAAAATGCAGCACCAAATACCATTTTGTTACATGCGTTTGAAATGATATATGACTTTTATGACCAAATGAACATGCCTTTCATACAATTGATTTCTGTGTGAATAGTTTATAGAGCTGGTTGATATTTTTCAAACATTTGAAATGTTGATGAAATTTTTTGACCATCTCAAATAACTTCTTTGATTTAAGGGTGAGATTTTCAAAGATGCCTGATAAAATTAGGCACCCGACTCCAAGTGAAATGAAATGGTATTTATGCACACAAGTTAAGAATTTCAAAAGCACCAATGTGACTTAAGACACTATGTTCCACTGACTGCTTAGGCTCCTAAATCACTTAAGTACTGTTGATTGTACGCCCGACTCCACTTTGCCTCTTTGACAATCTTGCCTCCACCAAAATGGCTTTTAAATCACGTAAAGCCCTTGCTGCACACCACAACAGATGTGAGGTTTTTAGCACCCTTTCTGAAAGTATCAAATAATGATACTGAAAGCTGAAACTAAAATGTGTTGCATCTTGTGAGTCTTAGTTTTGGTAACACCACTCTGGGAAAGGTGGATAGCACAAGAATCAAGCACATCAGTGCTTCACAAACCAGGTGTCAGGCTCTATGAATGACCACATCAGAGATTAAATGGAAAGCTTGTTTTACTAAAATAGAAACAATATTATGGGCTGTAGCTAGGGATTAGGTTGGGAGGGTGAGACCTATGGGTAAATCTCTTCCCATCAGTGTATCTCAATTCCCCCATCTGTAACATCAGTTCCAATGTTCTGAAAAATTGCACTTACTTTTTACCAGTTCCCATTGACTTCAACATGCATTGGCTTAGACCTTTTATATCCTCATGCATGATGTTGCTGCCCTCTGCAGCCATTACAACAGCAGACCTCTTCAACAAGCTCTACAAATTGCATCCTAAATCTCTTCAGAGTTTTCTGTAGCCTCAGACTCTATCAGTGTAAAAGAAAAGTTAAGATTACTTTTGTTAGTCTGCATCATCTTCCTTGTATCCAAGTTAAATGTAATCACCATGCAGGATTCTTGCAAATTAGAGTATTCAGCATGTTCACTAGAATGCAGCAGACCGGAGCAGATAGGAAACAGTGATATGTACACCCTCTAGAATCCAAGGCCCATCTTGAATAGACCAAATTTAGTTCTTACCAATCTTCACAGTGCCTGTAATCACTTAATTAAAATAACAACAACAACAACAAAACCCCAGGATATTGTAGATGACACCAAGCTGGGATGGGTTGCAAGCACTTTGGAGGACAGGTTAACAATTCAAAATGATCTTGAAAATTTGGAGAATTGGTCTGAATTCAGCAAGATGAAATTCAATAAAGACAAGTGTAAAGTGCTTCACTTAGGAAGGAAAAGTCAAATGCACAAGTACAAAATGGGGAATAGCTGGCTAGGTGGTAGTACTGCTGAAAAGGATCTGGGGGTTATAGTGGACCACAAACTGAATAAGAGTCATCATTGTGCTGTAGCTACATAAAAAGGCTAATATGGTTCTGGGGTTTATTAACTGTAGTCTTAGACACAGGGTAATTGTCCCACTCTGCTCGGCACTGGGGAGGCGCCAGCTGGAGCACTGTCTCCAATTCTGGGCACCACACTTGAGGAAAGATTTGGACAAATGGGAGAGAGTCCAAAGGAGAGCAACAAAAATGATAAAAGGTTCAGAAAACCTGACCTATGAGAAAAGATTAAAAAAAACTGGGCATGTTGAGTGTTGGAAAAAAAAGAAGACCGAGGGGGGATCTGATAACAGTTTTCAAATATGTTAAAGGCTGTTAGAATGACTATGGTGGGTAATTGTTCTCCATGTCCACTGAAGGTAAGACAAGATGTAATGGGCTAAATCTGCGGGAAGGGAGATTTAGGTTAGATATTAGGAAAAACTTTCTAACTCTAAGGGTAGCTAAGTTCTGGAACAGGCTTCTAAGGGAGGTCATGGAGTCCCCATCATCAGAAGCTTTTAAAAACAAGTTGGACAAACACCTGTCAGGGATGGTCTAGGTTTACTTGGTCCTGCCACAGCGTAGGGGTCTGGGCTTGATGACTCCTTGAGGTCCCTTCCAGACCAACATTTCTATGATTCTATGATTGGCCATGATTCTGGTATCACTTACACTGGCTTTACACTAATATAACTCCATCAACTTCACTAGTTACTCCTGATCTACACCAAAGAGATCAGAATGAGATCCAACCAAAAACTGTCCATAAGTACACTGTTGCTTTTAAGGTAGGTCAGATGTTTGGTCTGTTGATTTAGAGTGCTAATTCTGCTCAGAAGTCTCCAAAGTTTGTTTCCTTATACTGTGCAATGAACCAGCACTCTGGTTCCTTCCCTCTCACTCAAGATTTTTTGATTGTAGAGCAAATACTCTGCCCAGATGTTTGCTTAGCACTTTACATTTAACTACATTTTTATTGAAGTATCTGCCCATAATGTGACAAACAGTCCATGGTATAATCCACTCCTATCCATCTCTAATTGTCAGCATTACTTACAAAAATAATTGTAATGCTTCATGGGAAAGCTAGAATGTGTCAGATGCACAGAGAGTGCTTCTTGTTGACTCCTGCAGACAAGTTGCAACATGCAGAGCTGCAGCTGTGATAGTCACATTATCCCAGCATTCCAGGAGAAGCAGAAATGTCAAATTTGGACAGAAAACCCATTGACAGGACCATAAATCAACTGATAATCAAATGCAGCACAGATGAATTATCTTCTGAGTGAGTTCATGATTTATCAGATGACATCACACAGTTCTCTTGGTCAGTACAATGCAGCAGGGATATTCCTGCCTGTTATCTGTTACCTAGTAGCACATTAACGAAGGAGCCGGATGTTGTTTGTTGAGGCCAGTCAGAAAATCTCCCATCAGCCCAGCACACCATGAGAGTTTACACCTTCCTTTGAAGAATCTGGCTTGGAACTGTGTAAAGAACTTGACACTGGCTAGATACCCTGCCTAGTCCTACTATAGCAGTCTCAAAGGAGTAGATCCTGATCCTCTCTGATTCTGGGAGCAAACAGTGCAGGGTGCTTATTAGTTCCCAACTCCTGAATATTCCTGGCAGATCATGAGGCAGAAGAAGACACTCATGAAACCCCTGAGAGGAGAAGGGAGGGGAGTTTAACTCACTAAACTCCTGCCTGAGTGGCCCTGCGAGGATGCCTGTTCTCCCTAGTGCCTCTCGCAGCTTGTAAAGATTACTGCATTTCTGGGGTTCCAGTAACACCACAGACCTGCTGACCAAGAAGATAGAAGAATGAGGATGGGCCATAGAATTTTTACCCCCAAAAGTGCACCTTGGTAGAAACTGGGATAATTGGCTAGGGGTTCACCAGAGGGGTGATATTTTCCCATCTCTGCAAGGGGAATCCTTGTCCCGATGCATACCATCACACGCCCAGGCTGACAGCTACATTGTGGAGAGGACCTGATGGAATTTAACATCTCTTTAGCGGATGTTCCATTTATTATTATTATTTTATGTGCATTCAAATGGGTCTAAAGGTGCAGGTAGGCACCTAGTGAAACCAATGGGCGTTAGGTGCCTAACCTGCTTTGATACCTTTGAAAATCTCACTAATCACCTAGCTGCATCTTTAGTCATGTAAATATCTTTTGAAAATCTGGCCTTTGTTGACTTGCTCAGCATCACACAGGCCGTTTGTAGCACAGCTGGGTTTTGAAGCTGGATCTCAAGAATCCAAGTCCAGTGCCTTAAACACCAGGTCCTTATTGGTCAGTAATTGTGGAGGGTTAGGAAGACTTTATTTAAATACAAGAGGAGTTGATTAAATAAAGCCCTGTAAAAAGGGTCACCTGCCTAGTTGTTTAACTTTTTGGAGAGATATTTTTATCAGTGTCGAAGTCTTTTCCCTGAGTTCCACTGGAACAGTACGGCCTTTTGTTAAACCAGATACATTGCGAAACAAAATATCGATAACTCAGGGGGAAAAAATTCAACTCTGACAGAAATACTTAGTTAATAGTTAAATAGTTAAAAGTATACTAAACCCAAAGCAGCAACAAATACAAAAATGGTATTACTAGTTTGAATAATTAATAGTATTTTTAAAAATATGTAAAAGGATTCAATATCCAAAACCAACATAAAGTGTGGACATGAACAAGTCTGACACTTGTTTACCCCATTATATACACTATACAGTATTTACCCCATTACTTAAATACTGCTAAAGAGGCATCGTTATATTATTGTAAGCAGATTGTGATTGCAGACAGAGCATAAAAGTTGTGTATCCAAGGCTAAGCGTGATTTCTTTTAAAAAATTAAAGTTCAGTGTAGAATAAAGGTATCAGCAGACTGCCTTGTGCAATGCAGTTTTCAAGATTCAAGCCAAAAACTCAGACTAGCCTGTTACTTGAAAGCCTGGAATTTTTGGTTATTCAGTTATTGTTTGCTCTTCTGTATTACTGCAAATAAGAAAAGATTGCCATTGTATTTCTCTGTAGTTTTTTGATTATATTGGAGAGGCAACAGAAAAGAAGAAAAATATTTACACCGGTTGCTTTGATAAATTGATAAGTTTGTCATATGCCAGAGTGTGAGTAAAGAAACACTAAATCTTCTGAAACTGTGAGAAGTGTGTCATTTGCTGTTGCAGTCAGTCAGGCATGCAGTATATTTCAGAGTGGAAATTGGCTTGATGGGAAATTGTACTGAGTAGTGTGTGTGCAGGGCAATAATATTAGTCTGAAATTCAGAGAGCTAAAACTTTTCATGCTTTTTGACCTTTGCAATTTTTATGCAGCTGTTTCTCATTAATTGCCTTCACAGCTCAGGACTGATTGGAGACAGGATGCTGGAAAATGAGTTTTGTTTTAATTCTTAAGAAAAAATAATTTAAAAAATCAAGTTCTCAGTGCTGGTTTCTAAGCACCAATATGCATGTTAGCATTTAGCGTATGTAGATTGTTAAGAAGCAGAACTGACTGCACAGAAAAACTCTCGCTGGTGTTATGGCATAGACAAATCATAGGGTATGTCTTCACTGCAGAGTTAACTTGGCTCTTATTCAAAGGCAAGTTTTATGACCTCTTATTCAGCACTTGGATAATGTGGTGCTAGGAGCTATGGACATACCTGAGATAAAGATTCCAAAGGACAGGGAGCCAAAGGAACTGAAGCCCAGAATTTTACAATATCGCTGCTTGAGCTATTAATCTGCTCAGCATTTCTCCCTTCTTTGCCAAGCTTTCTTGCACAGTATGTTCTCTGAGCACCTGTAACCCCATGATCTAAGACCTGATCCTGATCCGAATGAACTCATTGGCAAGAGTCCTACTGACTTCAATGCCAAGACTCACACTAGAGCCAGATCTGCTCCCCCCCAAATATAAGTCTAAAAAAGCAGAGGAATAGGTAGAGAAGAGATAAATATGTTACCTGTAACTATGAGCTCATATTAGTCTGCAATAAGAACCTGATCCAAGTCCATTGAAATCAATGTGAATCTTTGCACTGACTTCAAGGTGCTCAATTGTTATTCTTTTGGAAACCAGTCTGGGAAGATTCTTCAGAAATCTGTAGTAAAACAGTATTATCATTGTTTTCTATTGTCAGTCTGTGCAAAGATCCAGCAGGGTTAGTGGGTTTGGTAAATGTTCTCATAAGCTGAGCCTGAAGTAACAGTCAATCATTTTGAGTGACAGCCCAGAACTCTGGGATCTGTGTGTGTGTTGGGTGTTTGTCAGCATTAAAATGTTCAACAAAATCGTGAGTAATAACTTTGATGAAAGGAGCACTGATATACAACACATAGTAGCTGGTATAAGAACAGGCTATGGAGAATTACAATGAACTGAAATATATTTACATTCAGCAATCTTACAAAGCTGTTCAGCCATGAAAAGGTTCCCATTGATTTTGCTGGGCTTGGATTGACCATAGCTGGTTTGCACTGCTCTGACCACAAAAAGCAGCTGCAAACCTGGCTTCAGTGCCTGTATAAGCCGGATTTATGGCTGTTTTCATTACAGGAGTTGTGCAAAGCAGCTGGAACACATAGTGAATCTGGCTCATTGTTTGCACTCATCTTGTTGCCACTTTAGTGAAGTATTTTTATTTGTTTTAAAAGAATTTGTTCATGTGTGTCTTTGTTCATTTACAGCACATGTCATGAGCAACCAACTAAAATGCTGCTTTGTCTGAACATTGTACAATGGGGAACATTTGTTTTAAGATAAACCTTTCACCAAAAGGTGAAGAATGAGGTGCCTAGGTTTGTTCGAATCAGAAACTTACCTGAATTTGGGGAATGTCATTATTCCTCATGTCACTTTTAATTCGTAATGATCAGATTTTTTTGCTCTACAGTGAACTGTGCACCAAAGCAGAAAGTCATTTTTCTGTGGGTACTTCTATAAAGATCAGACATGGTATATACTTGACTAGTGGAAAAGCAGCTGCACTAACATTATTTTTGTTTCAGCTCTGGGGGAACTGAAATATGTTCTGCAGACTTTGTTATATTTTTTCAGGTTTTTGGTTGGTGACACAGGAAACTGTGAATAGGTATATTTATCAGCTTTTACAGTAAATGTCGTCTTCCCCCTTCCATCTCACCCCCCCCCCCAAAACCCCAAAAAGATTGGGGTCAGATAGTGCCACTCTTACTCAAACTGCGTATTAACCTACTTTGCAATTAGATCCACTAAAATCAATGCAGTTACTCAAGGGGTGAAATCCTGGCTCAGCTGAAATCCATGATGCTCCCACTGACTTCAATGGAGCCAGGATTTTACACAGCATGAACAGTGGTAGCAGAGTCTGGCATGTAATTAAAATTCATTAAAGTACAAAATAATATCATTGCATATGTAAATGAACTATATAAAACAGAAAGTGCTATTTTAATGCTCTTAATTTCAAATATATTGTTTAATATTCAGATAGTTCTTCAGGTTACAGCTACCGATTCCTCAGTTGTCAGGGGCCAGGACTCTCTTCTTTGTTAGAGTCAGGTTCTGATCCTTAAGTGGGAATCCTAGGCACTTTCATTAGCACTAAGAATAATAAAGTTGTATTAACAGAAAATTACAGTCTGAGTCTCTTCTCAGTTATGCCAGTTGAAATCAGGGAGTGGTTGCATTTACACCAGTAGTAAACTGATGTAAATGAGATCAGAATTTGGGTCTTAGTCTCCAGTTAAGAATGAAGAGAACATTTTAAACACATGTTTATAGTCGTGTCTGGTACCACCACTATTTGTAAGGGCCTTTCAGCATTCCATGATTAAGTGGTTTATAACTAGTCAATTAATATTCACACTGAAATGCAACAGTTGGATTAGATTTCCTTAAAAAAAAAGGTAAGACATTAATAACTTACAGGAGGGTAAACAAGAGACATGAGTAAGGCTTGAATATGTTTCTACAACAAGCTTAGATATTTTAAAAAAATGTTGCTTGGCATTAACTTGCAATGCCTTTATTTAGGTAGCTTTACAAAAGCTAATTCATTGAAAAAGTTGCTATATTTTGAAATTTAAAAGCACCTGCTGCCATGGTTCCATAATATGCATTATCTTATTGTCAAGCTTTGCAAGATTTGTTACAATACAGTGGATCCATTCAAGTCAGTGCAGCTAGAGCAATTTGCACCAGCTAGAATCTGGGCTTTTTTGATTCTCCTTAGGACTAATAGGGTAATAATAGTAATATATGGAGATATACCCATCTCACAGAATTGGAAGGGACCTTGAAAGGTCATTGAGTCCAGTCCCCTGCCTTCACTAGCAGGACCAAGTACTGTCCCTGACAGGTTTTTTTGTTTGCCCCTGATCCCTAAATGGCCCCCTCAAGGATTGAATTCACAACCTGGGTTTAGCAGGCCAATGCTCAAACCACTGAGGGAAATACAGTTAAATTTATGAGATGCACAAGATTCTTAGCAGGTGTAAATTGGTATAATTCCTTTGAATTCAAGGACGCTTCAGAACTTGAGCTGAGACTCTGACCCTGGACCCATACCCATACCCATACAGTGAAACACATACTTATTCACAACATGGTGTCCAAAGGAAGCAACGGGTTAAGAGAAATATAAATTAAAATGTTATTTATTTTGGATAAGCAAAAATATAATCGTATTTTGACGAGGTTTATGATGTGATATTATCTTTTAATGGATGTGAGACCTTAGAGCAAATCAAGTTTTCACCACCTATTGTTGTTTTTTTACTTGTAATCTAATCTATGATTCTAACTGATAGCTAGACACTCTTGACACAACTATCCAATTACAGCAGTTTTCAAGAAAGTAAATCATGCATAGATTCACTAGGACACCCAAGGGTGGGCTCCACTAATGTCATTTTCTGGATGAGGACCTACACAACATTACTTAAGTCCCCATTTAAGCCTTATTTTCAGAGTTTAAGTAGTACAGAGATCTCTTGCTGGCCCTCTAGATGGGGAGAAGTTCATTTACAATGAATATCTTAGCATCACTTGATGATCTCAATGTGTGTGTGTGCATGGGGGGAGGAAACGTATTAAAAACATTTAAAATGTCTGTAACCGCTGAACCATTTTAATGGCTTAAAAATGTAAGAATGATGAATAGCCTATGTAGACATTGAGTCTGCTGATCTAGCGTAGATCTATGTTTTAAAATTCTCTAGCACTCATGAATTAAAATATCCAAATATTATATCCATTTGTATATAGAAGAGATGAATAGAAGTATAATGAACATTTTGTTTTATCATATGAAGAATTTGTTGTATCTCTAAATAAATGATCTCTAAGTTTAATTATATTTTAACTTCAATATTTTATATGGTTTCAAGAAATATTTAGTTATACTTAATGAATAGAAGGGCCAGCCAGATTCGTTAGAAATGGGAATTTATCAGCTGGTATATTTACAAATCAAAGTTCAGTGAAAGTATGGCAGCTAAAGTGTTGATATCAATGGTTTTATAACGATCAGAGCTTTCTGAGCTTTGATACACCACAGTCTCCTTCTGCCACTAATTGCCCCGGATACTTCATGTAAGATAAGGCTCAATAATATCAACTACTGAAATATTGTACTTCCCTCTGACTCAAAATGTCACAAAAGACTTTTATGATAGGCATTTTAGCTGGCTGCCAGCTTTGCTTTTCAAAGTGGATCTTAGGAGTTTATTGGCTTAAGCCCTGGGATCTGTCACTATGATAATTGGCTGCAAAGCAAGAAAAATCAAAGGAGTGTATTGAGAAGCGGGAACGTTCAAAAGAAAAGCACTGTTAAAGTAAATGAATTGTGGAACCAGTAACCTGCCATATCTCATGCTCCTGCTAACCAATTTTTAAACCTCCTTGGAAGGCAATACGCAAAACTTGATTTAGAACTGAATGTGACCCCGATGCAGGATAGCACTTAAGCATATGCTTCCACTGAAGAATTTGTTTAAATGTGTTTCTGAACTGGGATGCTTTCCTGAATTGGGGCCTGTTTTTGCAGTGTATATGCAACAATAGGTATAACATATTCCTATTCTATATTTTGGCTATATCTATATATAGAACTATATAGGCTATAACTAGATTATAGTTATAATCTATATCTATCTATTAGATAAGCAATAAAACTATAGTTATAATCTAGTTATAGCCTATATAGTTCTATATAAAATAGGAATTTTATTGTTTAATAGATAGATATAGTTTATATAGATATAAATGAGATATATAATAGGATACTAGTAGCTAAAAGCCATCTAATTTGTAAAGTCGTGGATGTAAAAAGCTGAAAACAGCTGCAAACTTTAAAATTTGCAAAATCCCAGTGATGACTGAACCTGGTGATATTCTAAAACAAAAGAGATCTCAACCATACTTGTAGTTATTTCCATCACTTCACACTGTCTCAACAGACATTCTAGGTTCAGAGTGATTTGGGGGGATATGGTGCAGATGGTTGTGTTGTGCTGGGAGAGTTGTGTGCTGCTGGGAGGGGCTATGTGGGCTTGGTGATATGGTGTGTGTTGGTTGTATGGTTATACGTCTGGTTGTGTTGATTTGTGTCCGGGGGGGGGGGGGGTGTGTGCTGAAAGATTTGTGTTGATTTGTGCGAACAACAGCTGAGCGCATGGGCAAGCCTTTTGGGCCCAATAATCCACCATCTGTGCAGTCTCCTTCATACAGTCAATGAAATTGTGCATGTAAATTAGCTGCAGAGTGAGAGTAGTGATTGCTTGTGTTCATCCTGTTACTCCAGTGACCTGAGGCTCTTGGTATGGCATAGATACATGTCTTCCTATGGCTGTACACTGCATGGGTGTAATTCACAAAGTCAAAATGGCTGAGAACTTAAAAAAGTGGAAAGAAACAGACTGTGAAACCCAGGGATGATCCAACCTGGTGATATTCTGAACAAAAAGAGCTCTTTATCATACCTGTAGCTCTTTCCACTGCTCCACGCTGACTCAACAGATGTTCCAGGCCAGGAGTTCTCAAACGGCACTGTGACTCACTTCGGGGGGGGAGGGGGGGAGGAAGTGGGGTGGCAAAGCTGCCCCAGAGCTTCTGCCCTGGGCAGCGTGCATGTAAGTTTAGCCCACCTGCCCAGGGCTGAAGCTTTGGCCCTGCGTGGTGGGGCTCGGGCTTCGGCCCTGGAACCCAGCAAGTCTAACACCAGCTGTGGTGACCCCATTCAAATGGGGTCATGACCCACTTTGGGGTCCTGACCCACAGTTTGAGAACCCCTGTTCTAGACTTCAGAGTGACATTCCTGGAATCATGTAGATTATGCCTATTGTATATTTTCATAGATTCTAAGGCCAGAAAGGACCATTATGATCATCTGACCTCCTGTATGACATAGGCCATAGAACTTCCCCAGCATAATTCCATATCTTTCAGAAAAACATCCAATCTTGATCTAAAAATGGTCAGTCATGGAGAATATACCACAACCCTAGGCAAATTGTTCCAGTGGTTAATTATTCTCACCATTAAAAACCTACACCTTTTATTTCCAACCTAAATGTGTCTAGCTTGAGTTTCCAGCCATTGGATCATGTTATACCTTTCTCTGGTACATTGAAGAGCCCATTATTAAAGACTTGTTCCCTGTGTGGGTACTTTGTAATCAAGTCACCCTTAACCTTCTCTTGTTAAATGAAATAGATAGGTCTCCTTGAGTCTATTACTATAAGGCAGGTTTTCTAATCTTGTAATCATTCTCATAGCTCTTCTCTGAGCTTTCTCCAATTTCTCATGCTTCTTCAATGTTGGGCACCAGAACAGGACATAGCATTCCAGCGGCAGTCGCACCAGTGCCAAATACAGAGGTAAAATAACCTTTTTACTCTCGTTTGAGAGTCCCCTGTTTATGCATCCCGGGATTGCATTAGCCCTTTTGGCCACAGTCTTACAGTGGGAGATCCGGTTCAGTGGTTATCCACCATGAGACCCAAATCTTTTTGAAAGTTGAACACGGTGGGCCTGATTCCTCTCTCGCACTTTCTCTGAAATAGCTCCCTTGCAGTCAATGGGATTAAACCTGTGTAAGCATAATGCAAGTGAGAGGAGCAGCAGTAAAATAAACCATCTTTTGCATGCTATACCCACTAGGTACCTGAAGAAACCAATATTTCAGATTATGAGAAAAGTAGATCATAGTTAAGGGTCCAGTCTTTTATTACATGAGATTTATAGATAATTTTATGGATCACAGCTTTTTGTTACTTGCCATTCCATTCCTGTGTTTGTATTTTATCTACTTAGACTGTAAACTCTTCAGGGCAGGGGCTTTGTCTTCAGACCTGTCTGTAAAATGCCTAGAACTCTGTCGGTACTTTCTCATTGTTTGTTTATATGTGTGTGCCTATGTATATGAAAAAGAAATAGTGCCAGAGTTTTGCTAATATCCATGCCCTTAATGAACACAGCATAATTCTGCAAAAATTGTTGATATTTAAGGTAGGGCATATTGTACTATATGATGGTGGTCACTTTTCATGAGTAACCATGTCCTCACTGGCTTTAAATATGAGTGGACTGATATCGCAGTTTATGTATTTAATAGAATCCGTTCACTATACGGTGAATCTGATTTAACACACCAGACTGCTCAGATTACTAACAATCCTAGTCTTGGGGCAAGGGGGTGGAGGTTTTGTTTTGGGGGGCGAGGGGGTAATAGCTGGGTCTGGCTTTACTGCCAAGTCTGCAGTATTCTGCCTACGTTTTTCATACATATATTTTTAAAATAATTTTCTTTAAACTGTACAAATATTGGGCCCAGTCCTCTGGCATCTCTGCAGGTGATTGTAGCCAAATGGGTGTTCTGCATGCAGACCTGCTCGTTTCATTTTAGCTTGCCCTGATGCTATACTGAGGAGCAATCCCAAGGCTTCTGTTCCATGAGTTGCTGGAGAATGAATGCATTGCCAGCGTGATGTGTATGATACATAAGGAACACAAGTCTGGAGGCAGTCTGCACTTCTCTAGTTTCAAGGAGCAGCATAAACTCTGAGCACAGGAGAACCTGTTCTAGGAGGCAAAGAGAGTCATATTGACAGGGCAATCTGCAAAGAAAGGATTTTCCTAGATGGCAATTATGGCCTTGCACTGGTATGGGGGTGAAGGAAAATAAATGTCACCAAACTATATTTCTCAGCTTCTGCTTCAGAGCATCAGCAGCAGCCACGACCCTATCAAGGTGTCCGTGTCAAAGAACCAGTGAAAGAGCTACTGAAGAGGAAACGTGGGAACATTCATAGTGTTAATGCAGCTGCAGCGACAACGGTAAGAAAAAACACAGAATGCACAAGGAAAGCTCTTCCTTTCTGACTGAATAGGCACCCAGCCTGTCTCCATCATGTGCTCCCATCGATTTTAATGGAAGTTGAAAGAACTCAGTATCTTGCAAGATCAAGCCCTTAGACAGGTACAAAAGGAGGCAGAGAAGTTAAGTGACTTGCTCAAGGCCACAAATGAGTTCAGTTTCGGAACCAGGACTAAAACTCAGTAGAGTGCTGCCCAGTCCAGTGCTTAGATCACGTATCTTTCTAGTGCTCATTTATCAAGACAGCAGGTTACATTAGCATAATCGGCTCATTCAAGACCATGAAACTCAGCAATGCTGAAGTTATCAAAGGAGAGAGTTAGGTGTCCAACTCCCATTGGCTTTCAGCGGGATTTGGGCACCTATCTCCTTTAGGATTCTTTGAAAATCCCATCTTAAAATACCAAAATCAGCAAAATAAGTCACAGGATTCAGGATAGTTGCCTTATGCAGATGTACTTTGTATCATCTGGGATACAGAAATCTCTAGTTCTTAAAAATCCACTAAAACTTTGCAGAGCTATTTCCCCATAGAGTCTAATTTCCTGTTTTGTAGTGTGCTGAAAACTCTCTGTTATACAGGTAACCTGTTGTGTATATACTGTTCCAGACAAAACATGCAAAGCAACCTTAAAAGCTACCGAATCTGTCCCCTCATTTCCTACAGAAAAGACCTCTCTGGCCCCTCATTTCCTATACTTAGGCTAGGTCCATTTATTCTGATATTTAAACTCCTGGAGGGAAGCAGTTTGACTGTATCTTCACTAATGATGAAATTCACTCTGAGCAGTGGAGCCACACAAGGTCTCATGTATCATTTAAATCCCACTTCAGCTTCAGTGGAGCATGGATCTTGTGCTGACCCACTGCAGAGGGGTGAATTTCACCCTGAAATAGTTTTCAATAATTGCTCTCATACCGGTATAACATAGGCACATCGTACCTTCAACCAAGCAAAGTCTAAGAGGCAATGGATGATAATATATTTATTGCTACTTCAGCTCTGAGCAAGAGTTTCTCGAGATATGTTGAGTTTAAATCTTTCAGGAATAACTGATATCTGAATATTCTTCTTTGTTCTCTAGGTGGTTTTGCCCCATCAGCCACTTCCGTCCTATTCACCAATTGGTAATGCTTCCAAACATTTATTTTCATTTGTTCATCAGCTCGGTTTCAGCCCATGCTTTGGCTGACATTTGGTACAATTCTCTTCTTATTTTGCAGGCCAGCCTTGCATTGATATGGATGTTACTGCCTCTTCATTGCCGGTTACTGATGAAGGGGCATTATGTTCTGGTTGGCTCTCTCAGCCTTCTCCTGCTACCCTACAGCCCTTAACCCAGTGGACAACTTACCCAGATTATATGTCACATGAAGCAGTCAGCTGTCCATATACAGCAGACATGTATGTTCAGCCTATGTGTCCCAGTTATACACTTGTTGGACCCTCTTCAGTTCTGACTTACGCATCCCAGCCGCTGATCACCAATTTTGCGGTAAGCTAAAGATACCTAGAAATGAAGGCAAATCTGCTTTCCAGTAGGAGCTATGAGAAGCCACATGTATTTAAATGTATCTTTATACTGTCTATTGCCTGACATCCCGGCCTCACATTATATTGTCAAGGATGATGTCCGCAGTAAAAAGTTATACAAGTGATGCTGAAAAATCAGAAGTAGTTTCCTCTACCATAATTGCATCTGCAAGGAGAACAGTCCTGAGAAGTGAGATTGAGTAGAGAAACATGCCTTAGTGACCCTCTCTATAATGGTCACGCAACTGTCTCTTCTTGGTGTGGTTCTCTTGTATGGTTTTCTACGTGAGCTACAAATTCCTGTTAGTAACCTAACTGTCTGATGTGATGGCCTGATTTATTCTCTGCTTGGGCCTGAAAGTTAGGGGGATTGTTCTGAGAATCACTATAGTTTGAGAGGGACTAAAAGATTTGACTATATTGAAGTCGGAGTGAATCCAATCTTCTTAACAAAGCTTGCCTGTTCCACGCTCTCTCAAACCCTCCAGCACTCACCACCTAATTAACTCATGAACCATTCTGCATTGTTCTCATGAGACCCTCTCCAGCTCCCATTGAAGTCAGTGGTAAGACTGCCATAGACTTCAGTGAAAGCTGGATCAGGCCAATGGGCAGATTTTATCTTAGGAGACTATTGTCTGCAGCTCAGGAAAAATAATGCAGAGCAATAAAGTCATGTTGCCATCAGCTCCAACTTAACAAGGAATCCTACAGCTTTGATTCATGGTGCTCATGAAGTTTCAATTAAAGTGGATCATAAATTATAATCTTCTGTCTAGATGCGCAGAATATCAGATATCAAATATACAATAGGCTCTGTTGTTTGGACAAACAGCTAGGACAAAACTGCACTTGAGAATCTGAGTGTTTCAGATGCTGTTTCTGAGTTTATTTCAATACAGTTTTTTTCAGTAAGAGTGTGGTTTGGGGTTTTTTAAATAAGGCCTCCAGGGAACTTGTTTTCACTGGGAAATCTTATGGTGTTTAAACATGACCTTGATTTAGCTGACATGAGGCTGACCATGAGTGACTGGTGGTCAGTGTAGACAAGGACATGTTCAGCATCATGTCAGCTTACCCTGACACATTATCAGAGAGCCACAGATAAGTCTTGACAAAGCCCTGGCTGGGATGATTTAGTTGGGGATTGGTCCTGCTTTGAGCAGGGGGTTGGACTAGATGACCTCCAGAGGTCCCTTCCAGCCCTGATATTCTACGATTCTATGGTAACAGGTCCAAAATATAATTTATAATAATGTTGAAAGGATGCCTTGCATGCTTACAAAAGTGAAGGCAGGAGGGAGACTGGAAAGGTGATGGGAATGTGATATGTACAAGTATATTTACCACTGCAAAAACTTTGAGATTGTACTTGCTGGCTTGCTGGTAGCTGGGTTTTTAACCAAGTTGCATCCCTCTTTCTGGTGAGCTTGTGAAAATTTTCATACTGAACATGAAACTTTATGGAGCCAGGAAAGGATGTTTTAACTGTGATAGTGAGTATCCTTATTCTGATATCTTTGTACTTAACAGCCAAGAAGCACCACTCCAGCTGTTATGCCGCAGCTGGAGGTGACAGACCAGCAATCCCCTCTTACCTATTTCCCATGGGCTCAGCCCATTTCTGCATTACCAGCATCTACCCTGCAGTATCAGCCGGCTTCATCCTCGCTTCCTGGGCCACAGTTTGTTCCACTTCCCATTTCAATTCCAGAGCCAGCCCCACAGGAACTTGAGGATGCAAGAAGAGTGATCAGCACTCTGCCCATTGAAAAGCTACTTCTAGAAGATGAAGACAATGATACGTATGTTTTAAATCACACTCTCTCTGTTGAAGGGCTTTAAAGTAATGTATATTGGGCCTGATCCTACATTTCTTGTTCATCCAAAACGCCAAGTGAAATCAACGAGAGTTTTGAGTGCACAAGAAAAACAGGCTTGGGCTATTTATTTTCTTAAGATTTTTGTTGTCAACCACCACTAATGTTCCCCGAATATGAGATTTGCACTCAGGATGAAATTTACCTATGCACGCAGGACTAGCATGAGACTCATGTACTGCTAAAGTCACTTTTAGTCCTTCCTAGTGGAAATTTTTCAGTGCATAGTTCTTGTGCTGGCCCTCTGCAAGGAATAAATTTCACCCTCATATGTGGAACATGGGCTCAAACTGACATGGGTTTTTAGTAACATGTTTGCTAACCCTGTAGTGTCTGACTGTAGCATTTGGGTACACGTATCTTAAGGATGTCTTCGAGGATTTACTTTACAAGCCATATTTTATTGAGCTATGTGTAACGGTCACACAACTATATCTTTGCTTTGTTCAGACAGAGGAAACTACCCCAATACCTGTGCTTAATAAATCTTTTTGGAAAAGGCCAGCTTAAGTGTGGGGCCTGAAATGAGATGGTCCTTTAATTGATAACACCCTTGAAAAATTTCATTGTATGATTATGAATATTTTTACTCCTGTGGTAGCACCAATTGTTAGCCAGTCTGAAGACCAGTAATGTAAACAGAACTGGTGAGATATGTGCTAGTGTGAAAAGAGGTCACCAGCCACAGAGGAACACAAAATTACTTAGGCAAAGAATTGTACAGTTGCTTCTTAATTTCATTTTACTGATCATTCTTGCAAAATGTACAGATTTGTCCTCATGCAGAGCTCTAGCTCAGTGAGAGGGGCAATTGGACTGATGCATTTTCAGCAGTCAGTTTGTGAAATGTTCCCCTTTAAAAGTGGTAGAGTCATATTTTATGGCTGCCTCCTGATGTTGTGTATTGCACTGAGACAGAACCTGGTCCCAATGGGATTGCAAGATATGGCCCTATGTCAGGAGATGGTTGCGAAGACTGGGCCTTCCAAAATTAGGATGGGTATGTGGCAATACTGGCCGCACTGACATTCATTCTCTTGTTCTTGGGCCTTAGTTCAGTTTACAACGATGATAAACAATCCTAAAATTGGAGACAGGCCATGTCAAATTAGAGACCTTTAACGTACCTTATCGACAATGAAAGTTTCTCTGTATTCTGGTCTTTTAGAGTCACACGCATATGCAGCATAATTATTGCATTTTGTTTTTCTTCACTGGCAAATGAATAGCATATACTGCCCCTTCTACAGCTATTGTAAATATCACTACTGTGTTCCATGGCATCATGCCACAGACAAAGGTATTTGCGTGAGGACATATCCATTTTTAACATTTGTTAACTGTTTTCTTAATGCACAAGGGACTCCTAGATGATGAACACAATTTCTCTGGGTTTTTCTGCTTCATAAAGCCCAGGAGCCTTAGATGATTGTAACATTTAGAAGTAGTTTTGGAATGAATTTATTCAAAGCATTGTTACCTTGCATCGGTTAACTAATTGGTGCTCACTACTCCTCCTTTTACCCAGGCAATATTCCAAATAACTTTACAGTTTTTGCCTGAGTAAAGACTGCAAAATCGGGTCCAGTGTCTATAAGACTTTCAAAGCAGGTTTCACTATTGACAAATCTAAAGGATTTAAACAACAGATCATGCAAATGGTCGTACTGAAAACTGCAGTAGCTTAGACTGACTGGTATTAGTGGCTTAAATTTGCAGAAAAACCCAGCAAAGAAATTATTTAGATGAGGCTTGATCTACCACTGTGTTACTCCAGTTTTATGCTGGTAATATAGTGATACCAGCATAACACTGGGGTGGTGCAGTTGTGAATCAGGCCCGTGTTTGCCAAGATTTATTTGAAACTTTTTTTTTTCATTTCACTGTATGTAAAATCTCCCAGTTGTATATAAAGTGATGATGTGATGTCTATGGATTTCTTTCTGGGTTGTTCTGTTAGATTAAAAAAAAAACAATTTTCAATAAAGATCTACAGTAACTTTCATATGCCTAGAGTGTTTTTTTCATGCTCAGAGAGGTATCCCATGGCATTTGACACAATATAAACATACTGGCTTGGAAGTCAATAATGTTAGTTTGATAGCACAGTTACAAGACTATAACCAGCGATTAATTACATGGCTTTGTGTTGATTTAATGTATGCTAAAAGAGACTCTCATGAGCCAAATATGGGCTCAAAACCTTCCCCACTCAAGTAATCCTTACTTATGCAACTGGTCCTGTGGTCATGTTGTTATTTATTTGTGTTACAGTAGGGCCTAGAGAGGCTTCAATTGAGAGTGGGGACACATTGTGCTAGACACTGCACAAACACATGCTAGGAGACAATCCCTACCCTGAAGAGCTTAAAGTCTGAGTAGACAAGCCAGAGTGACTTGGCCAAGGTCACAGATCAGGTCAGTGGCAGAGCCAGGAATAGAACTGAGATCTCCTGACTCCCAGTCCAGTGCCATATCTAGTAGATCACATCACCTCCCAGGAAAGGTAGTAAAGATATCCATGATCATGCTCTCTGGATCAAATTCTCTGCTGGTATAAATGGCCAGAGCGGCTCTAGACATTTCGCCGCCCCAAGCACGGCAGCATGCTGCGCGGGGCGCTCTGCCGGTCCCCGGTCCCGCGGCTCCGGTGGACCTCCCGCAGGCTTCGGTGGAGCCGCGGGACCAGCAGACCCTCCGTAGGCATACCTGCGGGAGGTCCACCAGAGCCGCGGGACGCCGCCCTCCCGGTGACTGGCAGAGCACCCCCCGCGGCATGCCGCCCCAAGCACGCGCTTGGCGTGCTGGGGCTTGGAGCTGCCCCTGTAAATGGCTGAAGTCCCAGAAGCCAGAGGAGCTGTATCCACTTATATCAGCAGAGAATTTGCTCCTACCTATCTGCCTGCACTTTGGATGCTGGTTTGTTTCCACAGCTGTGCCTCAGCATTTCAGAAAGCAGCTGTATGTTTTTTTTATTAATTTGGCCAAGCTAACAGGAACTCTAACTCACCTAGGTATTGTGTTAATTCATGTGTCAGCACCTTTTATATATTTTTCTCTTTATGTCCGGGGGTGTGGTCCACCTGCTTTAGCTTAGATACTGCCTAACATGGCCCAGGTCCCACAAAGCTTCATTCCGTGCACATTTGTCCTTATTTTGGCAGAAATAATCTAGACAGAAGGCCAGGGTGAGTGGGGCTGCACTTAATACCAAGGCCAGCTGGAAATCAGATGCCCAGTTAACATTGTACATGTTTTCTAGAGTGCAGACTGTGACCCTGAGGCAATACATTTGTGGCCTTTACGTAGGACAGAACAGAGTTGTCTAAGAAAACAAGCATTTGTCCATCATTATATTATTCTAAATGAAAAATATAGAACAATAAGGAGACGGATGCCCAGCTGACTGACATCACAGTACTAATGCTTACAGGGTAAAATTCCCCCCTGCACACAGGGCCAGCACAAAATTATGTACAGCTTAAATCCCACTTGATGACCTCAAAGCAGAGTTGAAGGGGTGGGACTTAAGTGATGCATAGATTTGTGCTAGCCCTCTTCAGAGGGGAATTTCATCCAAACTGCAGAAGTATGCGCGGCCTAGGTGTAGAACAGGGGTCAGCAACCTCTGGCACGCGACTTGCCAGGGAGAGCCCCTGGCGGGCCGGGCCAGTTTGTTTACTGCCGTATTGGCAGGTTCGGCCGATCGCGGCTCCCACTGGTCGCAGTTCGCCGTCCCAGGCCAATGGGGGCGGTGGGAAGTCGTGGCCAGCACATTCCTGGCGAACCGCGTGCCAGAGGTTGCTGACCCCTGGTGTAGAATTTCCCCCATCATTAGAGACCTCAGCTCCAACAAACCCTAATCTGTAAGGAATATTTCTGCTGTTATTTTATAACTGGATTGTCCTGTGGATTTAATAGAATCAACATAACGTTCTTTCCTTCAAGCCACTAGCTTCAAAAAACATGTAGAGCCACTTTGACAAGAAATTCTGGATTTATCCTAGAGATGAAATCATTTAAAAGAGGATCTTTGTTACTTTTGATGCACAGGTATTATCCATGTGTCCACTGCATATACATGGGATAATGTAATTCTGTAATATTACTGGACCACTGCAAGTATAACATTGTGGTTCTATTAAGAAGGACTTAAGAACTGCCCAGTGCACAGGGATGAATCTCAGGCCCGGTAGAATGCATTCATCCGAAAGAAAGCCTGTAACTGGGCTGTGCAAGAATTGAGTAAAACTGCATGCTACTGAAATCAATAGGTTGAACTCATAGAAGCAAGCACTATGTCTGTTTTCAAGATCAGACCTTTAAATGGCTCCTCGGTGCACACCATATGCCCTTACTGTAGAGTCCAGCACCCACAGTATAAAACCACAGACCAGATAGTGCTGTGCTGTAAAACTGTTAATTAATCTCCAGGATGATTCATGGATAGGCAGTGATCAGTGTCTTTATTTACTGTCTTAGAATTCTACATATTTATGCAGCTAAAGGTATGAGGGAATACACCCTGGCAGCCGCAGAGCGTATGAGAGAGCTGCGAAGACTAGATGCCAAGGAGCACAGAGGAAAGGTAATGCAGACACTGTACCCTGCTCAAACCAGAACTGCAGCATTTAATTGCTGTGCCAGCACTCAGCCTGAGCATCACTTCATTCCCACTGAAAAACACATCTCCCATACATGAGCCGTAAGCCTTCGGAACAAGGGTGAATTTCATCCTGGAGACAAGTACAGGATTTATGTCACTGTCTCATGAAAGGGCCTTATCCAGGCATGTTTCTGTCTCTTTCTATGCTCAGAAGGGAGCATTGTGTTTCTCATAACACTGCCAATGACAAGAGCTCCATGCCTCTCTATCAGGAGCATCCTTGGGCAGTCATCCCATGGGTCCTGCACAGACTCCTTCTTCCCCCCTTCCTCCCTCCACAGCCTTTTCTTTTTTATTAGTTTCGCTGTTGCTGGAGTCTTGTATTGTATTTGTTTTGCTGCTATTTTCAGACTCCCCTGTTGGTTGCTGTAGCTGCCAGACAACCAGCCATAGTCTATGATTTGATACTGACAGGGGCTGATGTCAATGCTGTGGACGATAAAGGGCAATCTGCTTTACACCTCGCAGCAACGTATGGATACGCACAAGTCATTCAGGTAGGAACAGCTTCCTTATTTTAATTGCAAGCAATATAGAAGTGCAAAGAAATCACAGTATTTGGGACGGTGTATTGAAAACCATGCTACAATTTCAGTTCTCAATGGTTTCCTGGTCCTGCTTGCAATGAAATGAAATATGTAATGAAATATTGCTCTGTAATGAAATATGCAATCTGAAATATGTAATGAAACATTGCTCTGTAATGAAATATGCAATCTGGGTCGAGCAGCAGTCAGTCTGCAAAGAGCCAGTCTAGAGCAAGCTGTGTGAGTTGGGCCTCTGTGCCTTACAGAGCAGCCTGCATTGTCTCTCTCTGTTTTTGGTTCTCATCTTGTGAAGGTTCTGGATTGTAAGAAATAGTGTTACACTGCAACCTTCCAGAAAGAGTGTTTTGTTTTTATCTAACTTCTCTGTTTGTATGCCACGAATGTAACAATCGATTGAGAGATGGGTTTCTAAAATGACCGTCTCAGAAGTAAATATATCCTTAAGTACAAATCTTTTGGCTTGATTTCATTCTTTCCAGTCCTTTATTAGGAGTCTTTTTTGCCACTTGCACCTAATATGTCAGCCCTTCACTTGAAAGGAGATGGTTGTATCATGTCACTGTCTTGCTACTCGTGTTGTGGATGCTAGCTCCAAACCTGGTAGAGGAAATCTAGGCATATTATTATTGTTGTTGTTTGTTATTTGCATTGCAGTAGTGCCTGGGGCCCCAGTCAGATCTGAGCCTTATTGTGCTAGGCACTGTACAAACACACTAAGAGACAGCTCCTGCCCTGAAGAGTTTGCAATCTGAAGAGACATCATGGAACAAGTGGGTGTAGCAAACAGAAGGAGTCACAGGGAGGGAGAAGGTAACAATGATAGGAGCACATCAGGTCAAATTACGCTTTCATTTACACAGGTGTAAATCTGGAGTAACACCACTGAAATCAGCGGAGTTACTCCAGATTCATATCCTTGTGAATGAGAGCAGAATTTGGTCCCCGGATACATAGACTAGCTCCCTACCAAGTTTGCAAAATCAGATATATTTTTAAAATGATAAATAGAGACAAGAGCTATTGATGTGGATTTTCAAAGGCACAAAGAGGAAGTAGGCTTTCATGGCAGACCCTCAGCTGGCGTAAATTGTCATAGCTCCATTGCCATCAGATTGATCAGCTCCCTTGCGCCTCTGATTTCTACTGAAAGTCAATGGCACCTGACTGCCCTTTGTGCCGTTGAATATCTCTTCTGTTAACGATAGCAGTAAACTTGGTGGGCCACCTGCCAAGCCATGATTTCCTGTGTGTTTCTGCCTGCCTCGTTGTATGGCCAGATTCTGATACACTTTCTCACACTGAATAGTGCTTTATTTAGGGTGACCATATATCCCATGTTGGCCGGGACAGTCCCTTTTTTAAGCCCTGTCCCAGCCGGCCTGACTTTTTTTTCTTTTTTTTGCAGAAGTGGGCATTTGTCACGTTTGCGCTTGCTGACTCAATCAGTTGGCAAGAGCATAAGGGACAAATGCCCACTTTTGTCAAAAAAGTGGGGTGCACTGTGGAAGAATGTGCAAGGGGGATGCGAGCAGAGTTGCTAGCCATGCAGAGGGGGCTGAGTGGGGAGGCAGTGTTCCAGCAAGCCACAGCCTCCCATGGGGGGAAGGGGACTCTGGCGAGTGGCTGGGAGTGTCCTGTTTTCCTTTTGGGAAATACGGTTACCCTAGCTTTATTCTGCCAGAAATCCTATTGACTTGATCGGGATTTCTCGCAGAGCAAGGTACTACCCAACATGGGTGAGTGTGTTGGAATCTGGAAAGTTGCTAATAAACTTTAAAGAAACCTTTACCTTGCTTTCTATTCATACCAGCAGACACTGTAGGCAGCTTCCCTGACAAAGTTCTGGCACCCACAATGATAGGATTAGGGTAGGGCTTTTCCTCTAATGATAGCGCTGCATTGTAAATGAAAGAATGTAGCAGGATCACCTTAGTTCTGTCCATTTGAATTTCAGCACTGGTTAACCATGCCTTATACACAGCCCCAAGTTAATTCATAAATAGGAAGTTAATATGTAACTTACAGAGTGCTTAAGACAACATTCTTTTCACTCAGCCTCATAAAATGCTGAATATGACTGGGAGGATTCCGCGGAAGGGAATGTTTGTGTGGCACTTGTCAAAGCTACGGAACGCTTTTTCATGGAAATACTTCTTTTTCACTTAAAATAAGTGCTGCAAAATATATTTATGCTCCCCAAACTGTGTAGGCAAATCCTTAAATTTTTAAGGTTTAATTCTGAACTTTTCTTCTCCCCCTTAATGAACTGAGATTAATAAGGAGGAAACTCAGAGCTATTTGTCAATATTTTATCTGGATAAATCACATTCACGTTATGTCAAGTTGGCACTGATTCCAGGTGTCTCTGAAATTGGGGCCAAATTCAATCAAAGACTTAGTGTCTTAAGGGTTCTGAATGAGTCATCACAATACACGTATTTATATTTGAAAATCTCAGCTAAGATGCTAAACTATGGGGAAATTAGGTTATTCAACAAAAGTAGGGAAAAGGTTATACTTCCTAGTATTTTAGACGAAGAGCCTGTATGAAGCATCACTTTAAGTCACCCTATCTGGGGAAAAAAGAGCTGAATGTTTTCAAATGTTGCATTCTGCATTAAATCCAAACAATGCTCATTTCCATAGAAATTCTTAACTGCTTTTATTAGTTTAATTTGCATACTGCCCCAGATACTACAAGCAGGCATGTTTGCTTCAGCCTGCCATATTGCTGCACATGAAAATTTTACAATATGAGCATTGCCAATGTCAACAGATCTTTAGGAAATGAAGTTATGCTGTAAATGATAATATGTGGAGACAGCTTGTTATGTATATGTTTCTAAGATAGTTCTAAATACACATGCGTTCACATTACAGGAAGGGTTAAGAGTCCTGAGTTTATATTGTTTGTTAACCCAGTGCAGAGTGCGCTAAAGAAAGTAGGCTGAAGTACTTGACCATCATTGACATAGATGTACTGACTAAAATTTATAGCTGTTAAAATAGAACTCAACAGAATTAATATTGAGACCTGTTCTAAGGGTTTAAGTGGGTCTTTAGTAATACAACCCGGGGCTCTGGTATCTACACTGCATTATGCAGGCCCAAATCCAACCACCCATATCCCAGACTTCCTAGTGCGCTCCCAGAATCTGGTCACTCTAGCTCTTAGTTCGTGGTGCAATGTGGGAAACCTTGACTGTCCACAAAACGTAGGTGTCCAGAGGACAAAGAAGGCCAGCCCACGGGATAGTGGAATACTTTTGTCAGGCTCCTGGAGCATGAATCCCTTGGGGCTGCGTCTACACTGCAAAGCAACAGGATCCCAGCTTGACTGAGGCTCGGATCCTCCACCCCAATGGAGTCCTGGGACCCTGGGTCAACACGATTTGTGTGTTGATGGAAGGGGAGTTAGGCTTGAGCCTGAGTTTGAACCCTGGTATAGACATACCCACATAGATAGGTTTCATGCAGCCTTTCAGGATAGGAGTCACAGCTCAGTGAATGAATAGTTTGAAACTGAACAATAGTTATCCTGCTTTTCGCTCTAGCAGGCGTGTTCAATATCAGAGCCCAGTGCCTCTGAATTTCTCATATACAGTACAGTTCAGCTTTCCTTTGTGCAGTACAGTTCAGTACATCAATGACCAAAGTTCAAGTGATGGTTAAGGTAACCGGCAAAGAGGAAAAATGAGTTGATGCCCTTCTTTGCTTCTTTATGATGGATAAAGAAGGTCTGTAAGCTTGGCTGTTATTAAAGGGAGCAAAAGTGTTCTACATGTTTTTTACATTAGAAATTCAAGCTTTTCCCTCTGTTTTTCCTGGTAAATTCTATGATCCAGTAGGATTGTGATATCATCAATATCCGAGGGGAAACGACATTTACCCAGCTGATTTGTGATTGTGACTGGTCACTCAGTCATGCCCAATAGTGACTTTTATACTGTAAGCCTTTTTATACTGTAAGCCTTTTTCCGTTATCATAGAATCATAGAAATGTGAGGCTGCAAGGGAGCTGGGCAGGTCAGCACTGCCCTGCATTGTGGCAGGGCCAGGTAAACCTAAACCATCCCTGACAGGCTTTTGTCTAACCTGTTCTTAAAAAGCTCCAGTGATGGGGATTCCCCAACCTCTCTTGTTCCAGAGCTTAACTGCCCTTATAGTGAGAAAGCTTTTCCTAATATCTAGCCTAAATCTCTCTTCCTGAAGATTAAGCCCATTATGCATACATACATCACTAAGCGTGAAAGGGCCCCTGATCTCTGCCTGTAGCTTTTAGTTCCTACTGATGTACAGATTATTATTATAATTATTACTCTCTAAAGTTATTTGAATTAAACATATTTTTAAAAACAAACACCCTATATGCGACAAAAGGAAAAAAATGTTTGTTAATGATTCAGCCCCTGCCGTATCCCTTCAGTTAAGGATTGAGAAAACTCCCAATCCACAATTCTGCATCCTCCAACAGACATCCAGCAAAAGCAGGTAAGATTTAACATTCCTGATATTACCAATTAAAAAACAAGCAGAAAAAAATCCCTTATCCTGCATAAAAAAAAAATAGGCCTTCTCTATCCATCATAAAGAAACAGAAAAAGTGCACAATACTGTTATTTCTCCTACTGCTGCCACCTTTAATACTTGAAAGCATTCCCAGACAAGATGCATTAAAGGACCACCCATAGTTTTACAGTTGGGACAAAATAATTGACAGGTTTGAAACAATCACGAACTCCAATACGTAGGCTAAGTGCATGAACATGTAATTGGATTCATCTGTATTCTGCCATCAACAGAAATACTTGCCAATCAGTTGGCTCTGGGAATGTTACAAATGTTTATGGATGCTTTGACTGGTTTTTGCTTTAAACAGCGTTCTGCTGAATTTAAATTCTCCTGTGCTTTTGTCAACTCTAGGTTATTATGTCACTAGGTTTCCCGTATGATTTAGAAATGAAGGATTTTGAAGGTAAGATAGTTTGAGTTTTAACTCTTTCACATTTTGGTTTTGCAGATTTTTATGGTGGCATTATAATAATGAATAATAATTATAATGGAGAGATGAGGCAGGTGAGGTAATATTTTTTACTGGACCAACCACTGTTGGTGAAAGAGTGAAGCTTTCAGGCTTACACAACGCTCTTCTTCAGGTCAGAAGAAGACAAGCTCAAATACTTCTGACCTGAAGAAGAGCTCTGTGTAATCCTGAAAGCTTGTCTCTCTCACCAACAGAGGCTGGTCAAAAAAAAGCTTTTACCTCACCCACCTTGTGTCTCGAAGTTCCTGGGACCAACACAGCTACAACAACACAGCAAATAATAATTGTAATGGATATTTGGGGCCCAGATGTTTGAATTCAATGAGTTTTGGGTGTGCAAGAATATCAAGGAGAGTGTTGGTGTCATAGGCTCTGTTTCAGGAAAGCACTTAAGCTATAGAATTTAATCGTACTTAAACACATGCTTCAAGATAAGCACATGCTTATGTCCCCTGCCTGAATAGGGATGTTTTCCTGAACTGGGACCATAATGGATAACAAAATCCTTTATAATATACAATATAATGGGTTCTAAGGTTTATGGTCTCTAATCACATCTCATGTATTCCCAAGCAATTTGCCATTCATTACTTTGAGTTAATTGTACACAAAAATATTCCTGGAATTCTCTCAGAATAGAGGGAACTGTTGGAAAAAGAGCTGAAAGTAAGGCAAAGATTCAGAGCTAGTGAAAATGACTGATGATGATGATGATGATGGATTTTTGTACAACGGTAATGCCAAAAGGCCCCAGTCACAGATCAAGGCCCCCGTGTGCTAGGCTCTGTTTAAACGTCTAGAGCTCACAATCTAGGTTTAAAAGAAGATGCTGCACATAGATGAAACAGACAAAAGAGGGAGCCCTGACTTAATGGAACAACTTACATTGTTGTTTGCGGTGTTGTTGTAGCTTGGATACCACCTCACCCACCTGCTCTCCCAGAACAACTTAGGGAGTTAACTCTTCTCAATATGTAAAGATTCACTTTGGCTCCCGGTGCAACTAACATTTAAAATCTGTGTTAGAGACCCATTCTGTGATTTCCCTCTCCCTTGAGGCCTGTGTGTCTTTGGGGCACCTCAGACTATATGTGTGAGATGAAACCTCTTTTGTCATAACTGTGAAGTCACTCAGGGTGAAAGGGGCCAAAGTTGACCTATTTATTTATTTTCCCCTTTATTTAAATCAACTCTTTATTGAAACCATTTTAACCTTATTTCCGTTTTTTTTAGGCCATACCCCGCTTCACTGTGCTGTTCTGTCCCATAATTCCCTGTTCCGAGAGCAGCAATGTCACCTTACACTAACCGAGGAACAGAGAAAAGAACTTCAGTACCAGAGTGAGGAGGTGCTATCATGTATCCACCTTCTGGTACAGATGGGAGCCTCCATCCACAGCCGAGTAAGGAGCGAACATTGTTGCTTTCTGTGGTTGAATTACTGATTACACTGTGTCGCAGAGCAAGTGCTCCCTGTCCGTTCTTGGGACGGGATGGGGGTAATGATGGTCCCGTGGCTGAGGCTATACAACCATCCCTTGTCTTGGAATAGCTTGGCCTAGGGGTAAAAGTCAATATGGTTGCCCTCTCTCAGGGCTGTGTGGCCTAGCGGCCAGAGCCAATAGGGCTGCCCTGTTCAGCAGGGCTTCATGGCCCAATGGCCAGAGTCAGTCTAACTGCCCTCTTCAGTGGGACTATTTGGCCTGACTGCTGGTTAGGGGAGAGGGCCGCCACCTGGGGAGAGAGGGAGTCTAACGCCCAAGTAGGGGAGCCCGGGTCCTTCCTGCTTCACCGGGTCCCAGCTCAGGGCCCTGTCAGTGGCAAGTACGCCCATCAGTGGGGAATCCACCTGAAACACGCTGACCCTACACAGTGCAATAACTAGTGCCCCTGAGCTACTTCCTGCCTTGTTCCTGATGCAGCGTCCTCGGGGTCTCTGGGCTCTTTGGTCAATGCGGCTCCCAGCAGCTCTGACACGCCTTGGGTGTCCTCCGGAGTCTCAGCGTCCCTGGCTTCCACCATCTGGGGCTTCCGCGGTTCCTAGACTGGAGCTCCAACATGTGTCCTCCCTCTTCAGCGGTCCACCCTGAATGAGCCAAGGTGCTCCCTTTTATATCTAGTCTCCAGCTGGAGCATGCCCAGTGGGGCCGCTGAGGCAGAGCCTTCTTGGCCCAGAGAGTAGAGCTAACCCTCGCAGTACCAGTGCGGGGCACGTGCGCCCCATCACACACTTTAATGTAGCAGCAGTACTAGGGAATCCGATGGATGTCTCCAAAACGGGAATCCAGTTCTAGAATGTCACATTTCTGTCTGTTCTAGTTGTTAAACTCTATACATTATGTTCCTGCGAGAACTGGCAGAAAAATTTCAATGAAAAAATTCTGGAACAAAACTGTTGCAGAGCCAACAACCTGTTTTTCAACAAACTCTAGTTCACACATTGAAAACTTTAAAAAAATAGCAATAAAAGTGGGGCAGACTGAGATAGTGGTAAGATGCCCTGTCACCAACAAGTTGAGATGTAATTGCAATAAGATTGACTTTTCCAATCAAGTCGGTATCACGGATTTCATAGTGAGTGATGCAGTGTGTGATGCAGCTATTTCATGTGCAGTATTTCGTAAACAATTAAAGTATTCCTAACCAGATTATTCTATGGCAAAAGGCACACATTTGAAGGCTGCATTCTTCTTCTATCATTACTATTATTTTACGGATTAAACTTCTACAACATCTTCCTTTTCACAATCTCAAAGCAGAGTAAAATTCACTCCTGTGCAAAAGTCCAACACAAGATCTTTGCATCACTTAAACCTCACATAAACCCTATTTCAATTAATATATAAAAGATAGGTATTATTATTATCATTTGTATTATTTATTAGAGAGAGATTCCCCAGTCCTTCAAGTTTCCTCTCTGCATTCATCTCTTCCTCCCATGGTACACAAGGCTTATTACAGGGTAATAGAGGTAATTCTTACAGGACCCTTTTGTGGAAGGCGTTTTTGTATATATAAGTTGATTGGGATGGCAGTACTAAATTCATATCACAAAGATTAGAGCAGAGATGTGTTGGCATTATATTACCAAGTGAAATATGGAGCCTCATCCTTTTTCAACTACATGATCATGAAATGTTGGCCAGTGGCATACTGGCTGAGAATTTAGGGGCTTTCAGATAATTTATTCTACAATTACTTCATTGTTGCATGTTCAGGACCAAATCCTGTATCAGCATAATTCTCCGGAAGTCAGTGCTGATTTACACCAGTTGAGGAGCTAGCCTTTAGTCTTCTCCAGTGTACTTATGTAACATGCTAAGCTCTTTTGCAAACGCTTTGTTGTTGTTTTTCTAACAGGATGTTAAAAGCAACAAGACAGTACTTCATTACACGGTACAGGATGGGAACATCTTCCTGCTCAAGTACTTCTTAGAACTCAATTCTTTCATGTCTGAGGACTTTGTCAACAGTAAGGTGAGTTAGGGCTGGCGCTGGTGCCTAATTTGCATGAACCACAACACATGGGTTGTTCAATTGGAAAGCAATATAACAATTGGATTTCACAGGAAGAGATTTTTGCATGCAGATATGGCAAACTATCCAAACTAAACACAGGAAATCAATGGACTGTGCAACTTTTCAAAGCTACCTTGAACCTGTGTATCCTGTTTCCATTTATAAAACGTATCACAGGTAATATTTTCTGGAAGGCATTATGCAGGAAGCTAATGTGAGAAACAGAGTACGGAGCTTTACATTTTGACCATGAATAAAATAACATAATTTGTATTGATGTTGTAACACTCACATACCCAGATTGGGTTTGGAATCCCCTTGTACTAGGAGCTGTATCAACAAAGATGAGAGATATTCCCTGCCTACAGTCTAAGGCTCTGATTCAGGAAAAGCAGCCCTAGTCAGACAAGCATTTAAGCACATGCCTAATTTTAAGCACAGGCTTAAATTCCATTGAAGTCAAGGTTGTTTACCCATGTGGTGAATGTTAAGCATATTCCTCAGTACTTTCAGAGTCAGGGCCTAGAAGACACAAAACAGATGAATGGTATGAGGATGAGGCTATAACATACAAAGAGGTGACGGGTCTGGGGATGAGGACAGGACATACAAGCAGAGGAAGATGGGGAGGAAGTGCCACTGTTTTGTTAGTTATGTGTTTTGTTGCATCTTTTATTTTATTTTTTTTAAATTGGGAGTAAGATGGGGTGGCAGGAACAGGGGCATTAGTAGAAGTCAGGAAGTAGAAAGAGAAGGAAAGAGAAGAGGGACAGTTGTAGCTTGTCACCTTCTTAGGCATAAACAGCAGGCAGGGTTTTGTGAGCATCACAGCAGAGGTGAGCCTTAAAGAGGGATTGGAAGGAGGATCGAGTACTGGCTGCATGGATTGTATTCAGGAATGTTTTGCATTGGGGATCAGTGCCCTACACACACATAATAAAATGGCAATCCCTGCCCCAGAAAGCTTCGGCCCGAATATTTAAAGGTATTTAGGTGTTGCAATGCCTAAATATTTAGGAGCCTAAATCTCATTTTCAAAAAGGATTTAGGCCCCTAGGAGCCAAGTTCCCATCAACAGTCAATGGGATTTAAGCTCTCAGTGCCTAAATCCTCTTTGAAAATGAGATTTAGGCTTCCACGTTTTTTAGCCATTGCAGTGCTGAGTACTGCAATGCCAAAATACCTTTAAAAATCTGGGCCTTACATTCTACATGGAGCATTGAATCTCTACTGCATTGCGAGTACCTGTAGTAGTGTTCAAACATGGATCTTTGCCCACACCATGAGTAACTAACACAAGCAGTGAGGGAGATAACCAGAGAAGGGGCTGGGAAGGAAGGGGAAGAGCAAGAAAAGTGATTACTCAGTAAGGATGAAGATTATTATTCAGTCATGTGGCAAGTTGAGCAAAGAGGCCTGAAATGATGCATTGTGCTGCTCCACTGCCCAGTGCGATGCCGTGGGTCAGCAGTATAATGCAGCGTGTTTCAGTCGACGTGTCTCCCCCATCACCTGTGCCATCCACAGTACGGAGCCAGACTCTGGGAAACACCCCTGCTGCTTCGGGCTCATTCCAAGGACCACCAGCACAATCGTTCTCTCTCCAAATTATTTACACCCTTGAAGCACCGTGTGCTTATTTTGTCACAGAGCAGTGAAGTTGTTCATCGTGACGACTAGCTGTAACTTTGAGCTTGGAGAATGTAAATATTTTACTGCACATTTCCAGTTCCTGGAAACCATAAGGGGAGATTAAGAAGTGACATACAGCAGCCGATGAAAGCAGTGACCCAAAGTTGCATTTCAGGAGAAACAGAAGGAAATCAGCCTAGTACAGCTTGCTCTGTTGCCAAGCCTCTAAGAGGATGTCTACACGGCAAAAAAACCAAGCCACCCACGGCAGTGAGTCAGAGCCTGGGTCATTTGTCTCAGGTTCACACTACAGAACTAAAAATAGCAGCGTAGACGTTCCTGCTTGGGCTAGAGTCTGGGCTCTGAAACCTGGCGATGTGGGAGGTCTCAGAGCCCCGGCACTGGCTCAAGTGGCAACATCTACGCTGCTATTTTTAGCCCCGGTGTGTGAGCTCCCTGAGCCTAAGCCAGTTAACCCAGGCTCTGGGCAATGGTTATTGTGAATGAACTTCATGACATTTATACTTTACTAGAGACCATCCCCTGGACATATTTCCTGGAGTTTTTACTCATAATGGCTTGCCTAGCAGCTAGACCTAATGGGCAGATCCTCAGCTGGAGTAAACAGGTGCCATTCTGTAGGCTTCAGTACAGCTACGCCCATTTATGCCAGCCAATGATCTGACTCAATCTGTTCAGGCTGTCTCAGCCTTTTTTAAAAAAAACCTTCTTATTTATTATGTTTCACATCCAGCAAGCATATTATCAATCCAGCTGAACTTAGTATTGCAACATTTCTCCCCACAGAGTGACATCTGGGACAACACCTAACACCAAATCACTAGTGGTAGATTTGTTTAGATTCAGTGTACTTTTTCAGCACCTATCATCAGCTCCGAAGAAAGGGGGGAAGGGAGTTATTCATCTAATGTCCAGAAATGAACATGGTTTGATACAGAGACTGAGAGAAAGCTGTACAGTTAAATATTATATAGCTCCATTTACCCCAGTTGAGGATCTGGGCTTATAAACGCACAGATCCAGCAGCAGAAGCTCACTGCCATATGTTGAGTACTCTGAAGTGTGGCTTCCTACCATCATGTCAGCCTCTGACTTTTTAACATGGCCTTATAGAGGAATCCTCCTTGTCTAGTTTACTTAACAGTTCTCCACAGGATTCAGCATGAGAGAAGATGTTATTCAGTTCAATTCACCCAGCGCTCAGTTTTGTGGATGCACAAGTGACACTTGCACATTTCATCTTATAAAGATCTGTTTGTCAGGGAATGGCACGTGCCTTTTGCTCTGTGTGGCGGGACAAAGATCTGTAAAGAACAGTCTCTCTCCTTACCCTTAATTTTTTGGAACACCCTGGTCTTTTTTGCATCATTCTCTCTTTATCTCTTAGGACTCATTGCATGGGCAATAACTTGTCCATGGGGTTCTGGTATCTGACACTGTCTCCTGATAATAATCCTGTAGGCTCTTTCTACGTTGATAGGATCATCTGGAGTCTTCAGCTGCACTGCTGTGTCTCTGGTAACCATTATTTCCAAGAAAAAAAAGATTAAATCGTTGTCCTCTTGCCTTTCCTGTAGTTGAAGAATGTGAAGAATTTGAGCCCACACCTGGCCCTCCGTCTGCTCTCATTTAAGTTTCTGCACGCTGTTCAGCTTCTGCTCTTATTTCTTCACAGCTGCATCGGCCTTGGCCCACGGTGCAGTAGGGCCTTCCATGCTCTTTCTATAGCACCCAAGTGAGAGTCTAGAGAGTCCCATTAGATTCCTGTCTGGCTTTCTCCCATTTATGTTTAGCAGTTTACTAAAAAAAATAGCCTTGCAATATTTACTAAGCAGTGAGATCCGGGGCAAGGCTTCTTCAGGGAATATCAGATACTATAAGCCAGAGGCCAGATCCAAAGCTCAGTGAAAGAAGCGGGAATATTTCTACTGACTTTAATGGGCTCTGTCTTAACCTTATAAGACATGGATGGATGGATGGATGGATGGATGGGGAGGTGAGGGAGTAGGCGGGTAGATAGATGGGAGTCAGAGGCCTAGCAAGTGGGTCTTGGATCAGGGAAGAAATGAACTGGCAAGTTTTTAACATAGTTGCTTTGTTTGTTGGGATCCTGGCTATGATTCAAGATCATGCCTATGTACACAAATGCCAGCTTCACTGGGATATTGAGTAAAATCTGACTGAAAGCTGCCACTTTCGATGATCTCCTGCCTCGATGGGTCTGACTCTTTACCTGCTACAGTGTGGAAATTCAGTGATCTGCCCAATACAAAGTCATTAACATTAACAGTTTCCCTGGAATCTTGGAGGAGTTCTCAGAAGTGCAGAGGGGCTTGGAGACCCTGAACTCTATCCCAGGGCTGAGTATGCAGCAAATACTGAACCTCAGCACAGTTTGGAGGAGGATGAGATTATGAGCCCACTGTGCCTCGAGGGTGCAGCCCTGAAGTACTCCCCACTAGGAGTGCTGGCGAGACGGGCATAATACCTCCGGCAATGCTGGGGCAGAGCACATGGCAGAAATGACTGCTGCACCTTGTTACAAGGTTCAGAGAGTTGTTGCTCTATACAGCAGCCCTGCTCCACTGGCTAATGCAAAGGGGTGGGGAGTATTGCAGGGCATGACCCTGTCTTCTCCCCAGCCAGCCCACCCTGTGTGTGTAATCTAGTGCCACAGCTGGCACTAGAGTCACCAGTCTCTTGTGCACCAAAGGTCTGATGCTGCATGCATTGAAGTGAATAATAAATGATGCTCCCTCCATTAAGCCATAAGATCATGCCTCTGTGCAATAGGAGAGAAGGCTTCTTGTGTTCTCTATCCCTTGTCCCCCGGAGGACTGGGCATCATTTAGCCTATAGTGTCCCTAATCCAACTTCCATTACAGCGAATGCAAAGGCTTTAATGACAGTTAGCTCAGGCTTTATAAGATTAAGAGTCTTGTTTGCCTAGCTTAATGCTTGGTTTCTGAAGATACCAATGTTTCTGCCTCAAGACTGTTGTCAAAGATACAGCATATAAACACAGATGTTTCATTTTTTCTTGAAAAGCCATATAAAGAGCTAAGTAACCATCATTTTGTTTTATAGGATGGTAAAGTTGACATAACAGATTTGCTGATTCAGAACTTGTAAAAATAACTTGTTTCCCTAAAAAAAGCTTTTAAGAATTTCATATGTGTTTGCTATTTAGAGGTGTATTTCAGAGTATTTTCTGCATCAGTGGTGCACATGGAACAAAAATTACTAGCCACTCCTTCTAAAATTGGTTATCATTTGTGTCCCGTATCTTTCAATGTCATCCCCTTTCCAACTGGGCTCATAAAATAACTGCAACTGCATATCAGTGTGTAATAGCTAAGCAATATTACTTGTTATTTCATCAATTAATAAATAGAACAGAGGGAAATGAATTAGAACCACAGCAGGGGAAATGATAATACAAACTCAACAGGGCACCATCTGTGATGAATACATGATGATTTGAAAAATAAAAGTTATGGGGCTGGTTAAATATATTGTTAGTATCATAGAATCTTTAATAAATGAATCCCTGGCCATCTATATTTCTTTCATTAATCCTTCGTCACCAATTCTATTGACTCTTCTGGCTGTGCAGCATTACAGGTTTTGTCCTGTCCTGTCTGCTAACTGTGATAGAGTTCCTCTCCAGTTACAGAACTCAATCTCAGGCCACCTACCGACCTGGCGAGGAATGACATTTTTTTTTCATTTTTAAGAATGCTTATGTTGAAGGACCCAAGAAAGCACTTAAATGTGTTCTTAAATCCCACTGCTTTTCATGGGACTTAAGCACATGCTTAAAATTAAGCACACACTTACATGCTGTCCTGAATAGGATGCTTTCCAGAGTTGGGGCCAATGACAGGTATGATTTCTTTCACCTGCTCCAGTACCTGAGCCCCATTATATATGCAGTCCTAGCATATATTCTTAATATTACATAGAGATACATGGACAGCAGTAACCCTTCAAAAACTGCCCACTTTCCAGGTGGATCACTTGTTATCTGGGTGTTTTGCAGTAAGTTCCACTGAGGACACTTACCCAGTGATCTGGAACTTGGAAGAGCTCTAGCAGTAACAGGCAAGGTGGCTGGGACTTGCTTTTCTTGAAACAGGAAAGGCCCAGTGGCCAGGAAATCAATGTCTTTTAGCTCCAAATATAATCCATTAAATATTGTTCCTGATCCTCATTTACACTAAGGCCCTTTTACACTCTTCTGGCGGAGGCCTTAATGTGCATGTCAGAGCAGTGTAAAAAGGCGTTAGTGCAAATGAGAATCGGGCCCATTATTTTCAGCTATGATGCCCTACGTGAATTGATGCAGCCCATCGCACAACTGTGTGTAGTGCATCCATGTGGCACCAGATTTTACTTTGTCTGTGTAAAGTTAGTTTCTTGATACGTGACTTTTCTTTAGCCCTTCAACTTCCTTCTACAAGGCACTTTCGATGGACTAAGCCCTTCTCTTTTTGCAAACGGCTAGTCTGGCCCCTACCACCTAAGAAAATATGGTTCTGCAGAAATCGGTAGGCTCGTTGGGCACATTTGCTAGTCAGGTGTCTTTTGCTGGCCTCTGAGGTACTGCAACAGCCAGGTATCTGTTCTTAGAGCATCAAAAGCCACCAGCTCTTAGAAGCGCTGTTTTTCCAACTTTGTAGCAGGTCTACTGAGCTGTGATGTTTAGAATAGGCATATATCAGTAGCAGATAATGGGGATACCCTCAATATAACCAATATTTTCTGGCCTCTTCATCTCTAATTGACAGTTTTCCATTTTTTTTGGTACCTTTTTAAAATTGAAAATATTTTTGAGAGGAACTGAAAGGTACAATTGAACAATGGACTGTTTTTTTTTTCATTGTGCTAGGCTCATGGTAACACAGCTTTGCACATGGCAGCTGCTCTTTATCAGGACAAAAATCAGGAAGAAATTATCAAATTGCTCCTGGACCATGGGGCGGACCCAAGCATCCGAAACTTAGACAACGACCAGGCAATTCACATGGCACAGTCAGGAAAGGCTGGCGATCGGGTAAACATTACATACAGTTTATACTTTATAACTCTTATTACTTTACAACTGCCTATTAAACATAAACATCATGAACCTTTATAGAGAGAAACAATTAGGTTATAGTGAAATTTTGCTACTGAAATTCCCCGATTGAAAGGCTCTGAAACAATGGACCTTCATTCCATTCATAGTGGAGGGTCCACTGTGCTCCAGATGCCTAGCAATTACCATCCATCAGCCAGGCATTAAGGCCCAGATTTTTAAAAGTGACTGTTGATTTGGGGTACTTCCATCTTCAGGGGTTCAACTTGAGACCTTTTAAAGGGCCCTGATTTTCAGTAAATGCTGAGCAACCACCCCTGAAAATCAGGCTCCTTTAAGGTATCTCAAGTTGGGCACTGAAAATCACTAGTCACTTTTGAAAATCTTGGCCTAAATACAGTATTTCAGTAGGATTCTCCCGTTCCCCTCCTCCTCTGTTCTATCTAAACAGCGGAGGAGGAGAGAAATTGTCACTGCTCCATAAAGAGTAAAGAAGAATTTCCAACTCCAGTGTTGTGGTTGTTTCCAGCTGCAGTAAAGAAGAACTAGTCTTGCTACAGTGGTTTCCCACAGGTAGGACCTAATCCCTGGCCTATTGATGCCAATGGGGGTCATCCCAGAGGCCATCCCCTCTCTCTCACACATGCACAGTTCCCCCTGCAGCTGTATCAGGTGCAGAAAGCCTCTGTCACCATTCCCAAGTGAATAGGGCTAGCTACTATGCCAGATAGGCTCTCCTCTGTTACAGCGAATTTGGGTCTCCACTGTACCATGGGTGGAGTGCATATGGGCATATGCCTACACAAAGGGCATATGCCTACTTTGGCAATTCCATAGCCAGGGAGCATAACAGAAGTATTAATGGATGCTCTGGAGATCTTAGAGAACTGTCAGCACATAACTCTTGTGTTATGAGAACAAATACTGACAGAAGGTTAAGTTACAGTGCCTTGATGTGTGAAAAGGTTACTGGAGCACATTCTACTTGACAATGGGATCATATACATCTGCCATGTACGCATCCATCCACAATTTTACATAATGTATTTTAAGTCTTTATATTTGTTGGCAGGTCAGGCATTTGCTGAAGAAAGGGAGAGTTGCATCAGCATTTGTTACCTGCCGTCGAAACGCCAGATCCTAGATCACCTGCCAATTCAGACAGGGTTTTGCTTTGGTTTCCTGACAAGGCACCTCCTTTTAGAAAAACTTGAAGTCTTTAAATCGAGACTGAATGACTTTCTTAAAGACACGCTCTAGTTTTGCCACAAGTTGTTGGGCTCAATGACAAGGATCGCTGGGTGAAATTCTGTGGCCTTTGTTACGTAGGCTGTCAGATTCTAACTGCGCTTCTGCCCTTAAAATCTATGAAAAACCAAAGGCTTCAGTAGGGAACAGTATGGTGCAAATGTGCAGTAGCCACTAAGTTGAGCTCACCATTGTACAAGTCACTTGCAGGTTTAAACCAGTGTAAATGGTGGATTCTCTGTAACTTGAAGTCTTTAAGTCATGATTTGAGGACTTCAGTGACTCAGCCAGAGGTTAGGGGTCTATAACAGGAGTGGGTGGGTGAGGTTCCGTGGCCTGCCATGTACAGGAGGTCAGAGTAGATGATTGTGATGGTCCCTTCTGGCCTTAAAGTCTATGAGTCTATGGCATTGTCATAGTTCACCTGTGTGACCAAGAGTACGTCTGAAGCGAAGACATCTAAAGTGAAAATTCCTCTTGTCTACTATCAATTCTGTTCCTCAGTATTTTGCATGAGAATATTGAAGTAGCCACACTTGAAAGCTTGGGTATCGTGCTTCTGACTCTAAGGGGGAAAACAAATGCTCACAAGGATAAAAATACAGGACCAGATCCTCAGGTGGTGTAGGTCAGCATAACTCACTGAAGTCAATACAGCTGCACTAATTTACACCAGCTGAGAGTCTAACCCACATATTCTATTTAGCATTCAGAAAACTTAATTTAGCAACAGTTCCTGTATATAAAAATAACAGACCTGGCTGATCATTTGATTTCTTCTCTTCTCTTAGGATTATCCTCCTACAGTATGTGCAATGACTAATGGGATTTTGCAGCTCTAATCATGCAGTTAAAAGAGTGCAGGAAATCACTTTGTCCTACAAAAGATAGGTAATGATTACTGGTGAGCATGGTGACATGTTATCTAATCTGCTTAATTGGTTTAGTTAGATTAATCAAAAAGGCAAAATCATCAGCATCAAACCTAGACTGTCAGTCGTGTGCCCCAACTGATGCTAAAAGTAACCCAGAAAATCAAAAGTCTGAAAAAGAAAGGCCTGTTGGATTTTGTTTTCAGGCATCTATTTAATTTAAAATGCGTTAAAATTATTCTGGATAAAACAAATTACTTAAACCGAGGAAATTACCCAGAACAGTGACCAACATCCACGGTGCTCATTCAATATTTCCCGTCAGAATCATCTATACAACATTGTCAATCATAGCAGGAATTATGGTCCTGAAAGCATTAAAAAACAAGAAGCTAGATTCATCTCAGCTGCAGCCAAGGAGCGCAGGGCACAGGTCCTGTAGGAGGGTGAAAAGGTGGTATGAGCTCATCCCTGTATTCTCTCAAACCCTCAGCTCACTCTGTGTTATTCCAGTCCCATGGTGTAATTTAAAGCAGTTTGAGGATTGGCAATGATCCCAAAGGACCAACATGGCATTGGGGAATCAACAGAATGTAGGGAAGCCCCCGTTTGCCCATTCACTGTGGGCTTCCACTGTGGGCACAGTGGAATTCATTGCAAGAATAAGGCCCAAAGCATGAATGGAGAATATTCATAGTAACATTCTTAGCGGAATGTGCATAGTAGTAGTAGATTCTTTCTATGAAAAGATTTGTGGGTTGCTATGCAATCGTAGACTGAAAATAATGTCTCTCGTGAGTCAATAGAAATGAGGGGGAGTAAAGGTGACATTCTGACAATCAGTATCACAGATGGTAATTTTCATTAATTATATTTAATAAGTTGACTAGAAAGCATTTTGATTGTACCTCGCTATCTTCTCATTGTAGCACAAATGAATTTTTAACAAGCGTAAACAGAAAGGTAAAGGATCATTTTATTTTAGTTTTTTTTATTTTCGTTTTTTTGCAGCATCTACGTGACTTAGGAGCCTAAGTCCCAGCAGCTTAGCTATTGGAGCATGCGTCTCTGAAAGTGACTCTTTCCGCCTTCGCTTTTTGAACATTAGCGCTCAGTTGAATGATGCTGTTATATTGGGAATCACTAGTGATTTGCACTGGGACTTAGGCTCATAAGTTATTTAGGAGTTTTGAAAAAGAACGTTTAGCCAAATGTTTAGCAGCTTTAGACTAAAGCTCTTCAGAAACTCTGCTATAGGTATTGTAATTACAGATTGCTGTAACTCTTGGCCTTCCTCAAACCTTTCCCTCCCTACCTCTTGGTTACCTCCTTTCACTTGCATCATGTCTACATACCTGCCAACATTCTCTGACCAAAAAAAAAAAAAGTTTCTTGTATATTTGCATATATTTGCATACATTCAGGCACAAATCAGCCAAAGCACATGCCTTCTCATTTTGAAGCTATGCTGTAAGAAACTCCAGTGTGGGAATGAATGCATGCATGTGTGAATGTTCAATAGGTGACACATGTGTCAATGCAAATAAATAAATAAATGCAGTTGTTTAACTTGCTACCATCAGAAATCTGTGAATAACACTGAGCATTTAATACACTTTAATGCAACCACTCATGTGGATTTTTATGTGGAAATTCTTATTTGTGAGATGAATTGGATGCCATCATACGATACATGGAATAAATCATTCTTGAATTAATGAGTGTATGAATTATTGTCTCCCCATTTTCTAGGATGAAAATGCCCCCTGTGCAGAGAACCAGCACCACACCTGTGCACCATTTAAGTCCCCCTTATGCCCTCAAAACAGGACTTACGTACTAGTGCATAGGCTTCTGCTGACTGCACAGGGCTGAATTTCACTCATTTCACCTTACTCTGCAAGAGGTTCCTGTTGATTTCAATGCAATTGTTCAAGCAATAAGGCACTCCACACTGTGAGAAAGGATGGTAGAATTTGGCCCTCTGTCTAAGTCCAGGTTTATCCTTTCCTACCTTTGACTTAGCATAGGTTGTTACTCAGAAGGCACTGTTGTCATTAAACAAAGGCATGGAGAATTGGCACTATGGAAAATCTCCAAATGGTCTGTAGTTGAAAGCAAAGAACTATTATTTGATGGATTAAACGGTCAGGGCATTAGCAGAAAGCCATAATTTAGGAGGTTTTGTTTTACCTAAATCTGCACATTGCAGTTAGAAACTGGGGTCCATACATTAGGTTTGGTAATGGCTTGAGTCTCAATTTCTTATAAGAAGGGAGTTATCTTAAAATAAAATATCAATTTTATATGCAAACTATATAATATATATTTATTATATAAACATTTGGCCAAATTCTCAGCTGATGCAAATCAGTGTAACTCCAGTGGTGCTTTGCCAGTTTATATCAACTGAGGACCTGGCCCAAAGTGTTTTCCTTTAAACAAATATGGAAAAAAAAAAGGGCCTGCATTCCTTATTGTTGAAAAAGCCCAGGAGCAACCTTTGATAAATTGTCTCCTTTTGTCATTTCTTTCTGATGTTACTAGACAGTCCATCTGTGGGTCAATAATCAGCAAGTTTTTACTTGCACTGAATGAATCATCTGACGTGAATGAAAGACTTGAGGACCTGGAAACATAACAACCCAAAACAAACAAAAGTCTGTAACATGTTTGCCATCCTAGGCTTGGCCAAAAAAATAATAGACAAAATTGCAGGAACACGTGGCTGATGGCATTATTCAAAAGGTCTATGAAAGACCAAAAAACCCGGTGTCAGTTCTGAGCCCTGAATTTGTAAAGGGCAGGTGCAGAAACATGGGCTGTGATTGCCAGGTCTCTGGCGTTCATCTGGGCTCCAACACCACCACGTTCCACTCCAACAGCTCTTGGAGAGATGCTCATCGTTCTTCCTCCATAGGCCCCCTCCAGGAGCCGGGAGGGGTGAACCTGCACACCCTGTGGCTCTTGAGACTTTGAGGGGAGAGCAGAGCACATCCCTGTGGATCCCCGACTAGCCGTGGGGCTAACTTTCCCTTTCACACTGCTGGCTGCTCTGGAATCCTTCTCCCTAACTTATAAGCAGATGCTTTTTCTCTAAAAGATCAGCTCTAGGGATTATTGTGGGGCAGTTCTCTGGCCTGGGTTATACAGGAGTCAGACTAGATGATCACAATGGTCCCTTCTGGCCTTTTAGTCTATGGATCTATAATTCTCAGTTATACTAAGGCCTCTTTACACCCGTCATAGGGTGACTGGCTCCTTTAAGGAGAGATGAGATCAGCTACCCCTCTGCCATAATTAATTATCTATTTCCCAGCCTGAGGAACAGGACTAAGGAGGGTCAGGTGACAGCTTAATGGGCATCTGCAACTTATAAAAGGACTGAGAGCTCAGGCTGGGAGCTGGGACCACAATGTATGGGAACGTACCCTGAGCTAGAGTCTGCAGAAGGCTGGGTGCTCTGTAGTGGAACACAAGGAGCAGGCAGGCCCTGAGCTGTAGGAGGCTGGGTGCCTCATAGGCCCAGTTCTTCAGGGGCCTGGTGCTTCATACCAGCGAGGGGAAGGATGGAAGGAACAGAGCCCAGAAGGGGCTGTGAACAGTATTCCAGGGGAACCAGCCTGGGGGCTGAATGCTCTGTCCCAGAGCTAGAAGACTCTCCAAGGTAAGCCAGGAAGGGGCTGAGGGTGGGCTGAAGAGAACCCCTGAAGGGCAGAAGGACCCTTTGTTTGTTGGGACATTTTTAGTTGCCCTGTTGCTATCCCAGATGGGATTGTTTTGTTTGTCACTTGGCTGGAGGGCTCAGCTGCATCTCTAGCACATCTCCAGTGTGGGAGAGCAGAGACCCAACCTGGTGAGGGTAAGTGGACCTTAAAGTGAACATTATTTGAAATTTCCACCCACTTTAAAGGCCCGCACTGGTGGCAGCGCAAAGTAAAAGGGCGCTAGTGAAAATGACAATCAGACCTGCAAAGTATAATACACCATTAATGGCCACCTACGGCCTGGTTCCCTGCTGTCCTCTATCTTGCACAGTTGTTTACAGCTACGCAAAGGAGAGCAGCTATTATACCCCGTGCATTCACTTTGCACAAGGTGCAAAGCAGCAGGAATCAGAACTGGGCCCATTGCCTCTCTGGCTGTCAAACCCTGGTGGCAGCAATGCATGGGCCTCATGCACAAGGGATGAATTTCACCCATTCGAAGCTATTTATCCAGGGCCTGATTCTCATTTCCATTAAGCCCCCTTTATATCACTTGGGCAGCATAAGGGTGCCCTAAAGCAGTCGTTCTCAGCCAGACCCTTGGGGGTATGCGGAGGTCTTCCAGGGGGTACATCAACTCACCTAGATATTTGCCTAGTTTTACAAAAGACAACATAAAAAGCACTAGCAAAATCAGTACAAACTAAAATTTCATACAGACAATGACTTGTTTATACCATACACTGAATTGTAAGTATAACATTTATATTCCAATTGATTAATTTTTTTATAAATATATGGCAAAAATGATAAGGTCAGCTATTTTTCAATACTAGTGTGCTGTGACATTTGTTTCTATTTTTAGGTCTGATTTTGTACACAAGTAGTTTTTAAGTGAGGTGAAACTTGGGGGTACATAAGACAAATCAGACTCCTGAAAGGGGTACAGTAGTCTGGAAGAGTTGAGAACCACTGCCTTAGATGAGTGTTAAGGCACCCTTTCTGGTTTTTCTGTTGGACAATGCCAATTCGCTGGAAGCTAAATACTTTGTGGAAATATGTTGATTTCAGTAGAAGTTAAGAGCAATTGAAAAAAGCGCTTTGCTAAGGTCCATTTTGGAATGGAACACTTTTTGTTTACCTTTCATTTCAATTTTTAAAAATTGGATATAATGTAAAATAAGGAGAAATTGGAATGAATGACTTTGATTTCATTGAAACAAAATGTTTCAATTGGCCAGAAACAAAGCTGGGGATTTTTAGTAGGAAGAACTTCTTCTGTTGTCTTATGCCAAGTCTCCACTGAGGAGCTATGCTAGCATAACTATACCAGCAAAGCTCTGTACTGTGGATAAGCCCTCATGACTCAATTCCTCATCTGTAAAATGGGGAAAATACTCCCTTTGTCTGTCTTAGATTGTGAGCTCTTAAGGGCAGAGACTGTCCCTTACCAGGTGCTTGTACAGTACATAGCCCTGATCTCCACTGGGACCTCTAGGCATTGATGTAATACAAATAGCAAATGCCTGTGAATTAATAATAATGGGCTCCTGATCCTACAATGTTTACTAAGTTTAGAGCTTATTGCTAAGAATAATTTCACTGACTGCCACACAAGTGTAAAGCAGCACTCGTAAAGTGTGTGGTGTATAATCATTGTTTATAGAATAACCAAAGAAACATAATTTACCTGCTGCACACAGCCAATCCTTAGCTGAGAAAAAGTATTTAATCTTTATTATTTAAATTCCATGTAACTGCAATCAGATAGGAGATATACACCCCCATATAATAAACATTTAATATTTTGGCAGTGTATAGCCCTGAGCCATATACCTACTGCTAAACCTAGAAAACGTGTTGTGCCTCAGCATACCTGTCACACCTTAGCACTGAAATACAGATGCCGATTTCCTAGCAGGCACTGTTCATCTGATACTTGACTTGAAGTATGTTAATTACAAGTTGTGGGTAGTTATTAATCTCATTCCAGGAAGATGACTCCATGAATGATGATTTAGTCTCTGCATTTTTACATTTTCCTTTAACGTTTTTGTGCATTATTTTATTGGATATAATAAAGACCGTTTGACTAGTCCTCACAAATTCAGGCTAACACTTTCAAAACTGAGTAGCAGATTTGGTCATCTTATTCCTATTAATCTTAATGGGAATTGAGCATCTATGTCCTGTGTTGGCTTCAACAATCTCAATTCACCCTTTATCTCTTAAAACTATTAATTTCTACAAGCCTCTATTACATGTAACTAAATCTGACAGATATCCATGAACAAGTGTGTGGGCCCAGGAACTGCAAACATATAATCAGGTAATCAAATAATGCAATAATGGGCACAGGATAAAAATCTGCACAGACAGAATGGTAGATTTTAGCCTAAATTGCCAATTTTTTAAAGCCAAGGTTTGGAAAAGTTGTTGCTGCATTGGGTAAACCAGCCAACAGAAGGAACATCTTTTCACTGTATTAGAATTGCTATGTAACTTTACCTAGCAGCAAATCCGAGCAGTATCAAATCAATCTATTCCAGTCCCCAGGAAAGGAAAACATGCCCTCCATAGGTTGTGAAAAGTCTGTAGACAGCATATTCTGTGGCTGGTTAGCAAACAATTCCATTTCATGAACAGCAATTTTTTATTAGAAAAAAGCTTTGTTGAAAACTTTTCAACCCACGCTAGTTGGTTCAGTAGGTTTTAGGAGGTGAAGAAATAATAATGCTGGCGGGGTTTTTTTTAGCATGGAGAAAAAAGACAGCTCTGAAAACTACCATCTCTGTTGCCATCTGTAATCACACAGGCAATCGGAGGGTACACAGGCACCTTCCACCTTTGCATTTTTAAAAAAACTTCACAGGGAATGCTCAACCATAAGCTTTTAAATTCAAATTCAAAGTTAAAGTGGCCAGAAGGAAGCATTATTAAAGTTATGGCTAAGACAGCTTGTTAATAATGGGAGCCAGTAGGATTAATATGGGTTTCTGTAGTTGTTGTATTCACTTACAAGTATTACTGTTATGCAGGTGGCGCCCCTGGAGGTCTCAGCTGGGTTTGAGGAAAAAGGAGCTACATGATGAGTGTAGGAACTCAACTGGTTTAAAGTAAGGCGAGCTCTAGTAACTCAACTGTGTACAGTACAGTACATCCCCATTCCTTTGGGTTCAGAAAGAATCTCAGTAAATGGTGACCAGGAACACAAGCAGCAATGCAGCTTTGCTTTCTCTGGCAAATAGCATCACTCAAATATGACACTGAGTATTATGTCTTCATGTCGGGACTTGGCAAAAGCTCTGCAGATACAGCACAAGTAGCCACAAGCTTTCTAGTGACATTTTAACAGATATAGGAAACAGCTCTTGGAGTTTTTTCTCTTAACAGTGACACTAAATACTCACTGTAACCCAGATGTTTGGGAAGGACATTGTCATGCTGAGCAACTCTTTGGGAGAAATGATGGTTATGGCTATGCTGGACCAAGGAGATCAGGATTCAGGTCTCAGCTCTTAAAATGAAGTACATGTCTAATCAGTGCCTTAATGTTTCTGGGGCTCAGTTACCCACCTGTGAAAGACAGATATAATGTTCTCTGAAATGCCTCTGACAATCCCAGTGCAGTCCTTGTTTCAAATGGCATTGTTAACTGAGCACTGGAGCCTTTGCCAGCAGAGGTCATTGTTTTACTGAGCCAGCAGGCAATCTCTCTCTGTTTCATCTACTATATATTCAGTACACCCCTGCGGTAAGGCTAAGAATGCAAACAGCAAGAAATTCTCAGTTATGGGTTCTGCAGCTCACCCCCGCTTCCCGGGGCACACTTAGAATTTTGCTTTGCTGCATAAACAGCTAAATATATACCTGTGTGATGAATACGGCTGGAATACTGTTACTACAGGAACCCTGACTTTGATATCCTGGACCAGATTCTAGTTTGTTCTCTGTCCCTTGGGCACCACTAAGCCAGTGTGAAGGGGATGGATTCCAGCCATAGCTGATCAGCAGACAAATGTCCTTCTGTGGCAAAAAACAGGCAGAGCCAGCTTCTGTGGCAGGGAGTGATGACAAGGCACAGGGCAGGATGGGTGGTGAGAGATTGCGAATGGGCTTGTTTTGCATGATATCTATGATATTAGTAATTAGTGCCTGTAAGTGTTATATTTATTCACTAGCATTGTGCTTGTACATCATCAAACAGAGCGTGACACAGCAGAGTGAGACGGTGGGAAAAGCAGGATTTGTCAATAGAGAGACAAGTGATGTGATGAACAGGGCCAGGCAGGATATTTCAGGCAGGTGGTGGAGGGAGCAGTCTGGGAGAAAGAGCCAGTGGAAATGAAGGAAAGTGGGACTAGCAGAGTGAGAGTGGCAGGAGCAGGGGCGGCTCCAGGCATCAGTGCAGCAAGCACGAGCCTGGGGCGGCAAGCCACGGGGGCGGCCTGTCAGTCGCCGTGAGGGCAGCAGTCAGGCAGCCTTCGGTGGCATGCCTGCGAGAGGTCCGCCGGCCTCATGGATTTGACAGTAATTCGGTGGTGGGTACGCCAAAGGCGCAGGACCAGCAGACCTGCCACAGCCATGCAACTGAATCCACGTTACCAGCAGACTTCCCGCAGGCGCGCTGCCAAAAGGCTCCTGACTGCCATGCTTGGGGCAGCAAAATACATAGAGCTGCCCCTGGGCAGGGGATGAGAAAAAAAGCAGGGGGTAGAGTCTGGAGGGTAAGAATGAGGATTTGATGCAGAGGGGGTTCAAAGTGGGGAGATGCCCTGGATGGAGATGTGGGAGGGAAGGAGGAATTTGGCAGTGGACAGGCTGACCCAGCAGGAAGCTTTCAGCATGTGCTGTCACTTCCCTGCTATGCGAGGAACTGAGTTTGGGGAAGAGTGGTGGAAATTTCAGAGGAATCAGATGTTTATACAAATGGGTCCGGAGCCTCAGCTGGTGGAAACTGGAGTCATTCCACTTCACTCGATTGACCTATCCCAATTTACAAAGCCTGAGGATCTGGTCCATGTTCCTGTTGGAAAATCTCACCCGTAGCCTTCTGATGCTTACGGAATCATATTGTTGTGTGATTCATTATGCTCCATGCAATTGTCACCCCAGTCACAAAGAGAGGGTTCTATCAGCATCCCGTGAATGGGTCGCTTGTAGACCCCGCCCTTCAATGAAGGCAAGCCAGTGAGTGGAATTAGACCCTACAGAGTGAACTGGAGGCTGCAAGGTGAATGGGGCTTTAATTCATAGGAGAGCAGGGTCAAAGGAAGGAAATGGAAGAGAAAGGAAGTGGGATGATGATGACTGAACAACAGGCAGACTTTCAGATAAGCAGGGCCCTACCAAATTTATGGCGATGAAAAATGCATCATGGACCGTGAAATATGGTCTCCCTCTCCTTGTGAAATCTGGTCTTTTGTGTGCTTTTACCCTATACTATACAGATTTCATGGGGGAGACCAGTGTTTCTCAAACTGGGGGTCCTGACCAAGAAAGGAGTTGCAGGGGGGTCACAAGGTTATTTTAGGGGGGTCATGGTATTGTGACCTCTACTTCTGTGCTGTCTTCAGAGCTGGGCGGCCAGGGAGCGGCACCTGTTGGCCAGGCACTCAACTCTGAAGGCAGCGCCTCGCCTGCAGCAGCACAAGACTCCTTTTTGGGTCAGCACCCCTACAATTACACCGCTGTGAAATTTCAGATTTAAATAGCTGAAATCGGGAAATTTAAGATTTTTTAACTCCTATGACTGTGAAATTGACCAAAATGGACCGTGAATTTGATAGCACTACAGATAATAGACTGGATGGAAAAGAGGTAATATACACAGCTTGTGAAGGAAAAGATGCTGGTTTTAGAAGAGGGCTAATCTTGAACCTGGGGTGGTGAGTTATACTTGGTGCTCATGTTTTTTCTTACCTGAGAAGATGTATTTGAATGGTCCATGGAGACTGGGTTTTTTTGTTGTTTTTTGGGTTTAATTTAGGGAAATGCTTATTCCTTTCTAAATTCCACTTGTGGCTGGAGGATTACTTGAACGTGAATCTTACTCCTTCTGCTCTATCAAAAGAGCACAGGGATACTGGCTAGGAAAGAGCTGAGGTGGTGTGAACATCGGGGTAATGAGGCTTCCGACATGAGAATTTTCTCATTTAAAACCCTGGCACTTGGATTGATTAAATCATCATTAAAGTGCTGCTTTTTTGTTTCAGCTGGCTGGCCTTTAAAGTGAAGGATGGTTCTGAGCAGACTGTGATGTTTCAGGAAGATGCATTGCCCTAAGGAGATTTCATTTCTACAGTGATGTAGGGAGCCTGCAGTTTGTTAAAACACCATGGGCCAGCTCCTCAGTGGTGTAAATCAGCATAGCTCCAGTGGATTCAGACAGAGATGTAGGGTCTGCATGCAACATCTCTTGAAGTCAATTTGCTGATTTGCACCAGCTAAGAATCTGTCCCCATTTCTCCTTGTGCAGTCCAAATCCCAAACGCCAGGTGTTGCTCCAATGTATAGTATCTAAGGTGAAATGTTGCTAGTTCACACTACCATGTCTTCACTACTATTGTTACTTGGACTAACTAGATTAAAGCCAGCCCTGGTATGCCTACTGATTCCATAACTGCACCTTCACTTGCAGGGTAGATGCACCCTGCAATAAAACTCCCTTAGGCTCGTTTTGAAAATTCCAGCTGAACGTTTTCCTCTACACATAGGTGAAAGAGCACTAACTTTGTGTGGTAAGGATTCCTGGTGGATGTCTCCTGAGAGCCCGGCCCCATTGTGATATTTAGAAATTCCACGATTTTTCAATGGTGCAGAACATCTAACGTTTTGCTTGTGCTGTAGCTAAGATAAAAGCAACCACCTGGGAAAAGTTCTGTCTTTGATTAGTCTGACCAAGGGGAGTGAACAATTGTTGCAATGACAGTTGGTGAGACTGGGAGGAGAGAACTTCAGTGTTGGAAGGATGCATGTGATAGAGGTACTGTGAAAAGGACAGCAGATGTTTATTGACTAATCATCTCACCCTTCACAGAAGATGGGAAATATAAGAAATGGATTGGAAGAGAAAACTTTGCCTCTGATCCTGCAATTACTTACACAACTGAGTAACTTTTCAAACCCCAGGAGGCCCATTGACTTCATGTGCAAAGGCTCCACTTTACTCACATAAATATGTATTTGCAAGAGCAAGACCTTTGATGACAGCAGAAGCGACACGTCCTACTCCCTGGTGGCTGGGAAAAAAATCAGATTTCCTCAGAATAACCTAAAGAATCTTTTATAAACTTAACAGGAAGGAATGTGCTCCAGGAATCTGTATAAAATTATTTATTTGTAATAACAAAAACTTGTTTAGTGAAGCACTGAAAGCTAGTTTGTTTTTTCTTTTTTTTTTAATGAAATACAAGACAGAAGGACAACTGTAGCAATCCTGAGGATCTTAAAACATTGTTACCCAGGAGGACTAAATTAACACCTGGAGCATACCAGGCTAAGTAGTGTAGAGTAAACTGAACTTTGTGTTAGGCAATGATGTTTTGCATAGTTCATAAGCCGTTAGCTGATTTGGATACCTGTACGTATGTACATATATATAAAACCATCATCTCCATTAACTGTAGCAGATGTCGTAGTTTCTATCCCTCCTAAGGAAGTCATCTGCCATTGTCATGGTGCCAGGACAGTCCATACAGTCTGCACTTGGGTAGGGGAAATATTCTGATACTCTGAATGTATCCAAGTGCTCTGAGGCACAGGATGAGCAGTAACAGGCCGAGGGGGAGCAGCTGTACTGCGGATGTGAGCATTCCTCTAGAGGGTAGCCGTAGTTCGTGGTGTCTAGAGGAGAAAGAGGGCTGTAGTTCAGTGGAGGAAAAGGAGGCAGCTGAGGTGGGGAGTAGCTATAGTCTAATGGGCTGGACAGGTCAGAGGAGGCAGGAGATCCAGGAACCTATAAAAATGGAGAGAAAAGAAAATGTGATGTTAAATGAAGTCAGTAATAATGGGCATTCAAATAATTACACAGACCAGAAAAAATACACCTGTAATTACAAGGCCCTGACTGCACAACCACATCGCACCCCACTCTGGAGTTACCTTGGTCCATTGATAGTGCCGGAGTTTTGAAATCAATGGGCTTCACAAAGCGACTGTGAACTCATCAAGATGTCAGAATGTGTGTGTGCTTCTTCTGGAAGCACTGCCCTGACCCCACCGGGAGCTCTGTGCAGAAGGACCTCTGCACCCACCCCGAGTCCCGGTGACTTCGGTGAATTTCTGTGCTGCCAGAGGGGTCCATCTGGATACAAGTCTCTGCAGGATTGGCGCCTCAGTGCTCAACAAGGGAGCATGCTAGAGAAAAGTCCCAGATGATAGCCCTGACCTGGGGCTGCCGTGCCCAAGTTCTGTTCTATACACGTTTGTGTAGAATAGCAAGTTCTACCAAGACATCATTGGGGTAACTGGCCTTGCCACAATTTTTTCTGATGACTAACTGGAATATTTGAGAACACTGCACTCTACATTTGGTGTTGGTCCTTTAAACCTCCTGCCATGGACATGTAGAACGCAGATCATGCTATAAACGTAGCTGTTTTCTAAACTGCTAGTTACATGCAGTTTTAAACCCTCCTGCTTCATGGCATAAGCCAGCCTTTGCCTGAGGAGGGTCAGGAAGGAACTTTGTAGTGGGCAGGTTATTCCATTATTGCCCACTTCAGGGGTTCTTTCACCTACCTCGGGAGCTATCAGAACAGGATACTGGACCAGGTGGAGCAATGGTCTGACCTGGTCTGGCAGTTCCTATCTTGCTAAGCATGAACATGTCAGTGGCATTAATTTAACCCTTAGGATCCAGGGGGGTGGACTGGGGTTGTTCCCTGGCCCGTCCCTAAAGAGGTTCCATGGAATACAGGTAGGGGAGAACAGTGTATTGGAAGTGACACTCCCCAATTCTGCAACCTCAGGTCAGGATCAACTGGTTCCTCATATCCTCTGCTCCTGTGGGAGATGGCATGAGAGAGCCCCAATTCTATATGGAATCCCAGATTCTCCTCTCCACTTGTGGAACTGTTGGAAATGAATCATGCTCATGAAACTGTTAAGTCTTCAAAACTGGCCCAGAGCCTCAGGGAGTGGGGATTTTTACTTTGCCCATTTCGTTTCCCTTCTTGATTTCCTTGCTGGTCGTGCTTAGATGATTTCTCTCAAGGTGGTGCAAGCTATAACTACAGACACCACCAGTCCAGCTCGGTACAGAACGCAACTTACCAGGCTCTGGTTAAAGCAGAGAGGGGTTGACTGGAAGGTGTCTGGGTTATAGTGGGGAGATGCCTGTAGAGCACTCAGGGATGGGTCCATGGGCAGCTCTGTCTGAAGATAGGTATCGACAAGTTGCTCCAAATAACTTGGGTTTTCTTCACAGGAAATGCAATTTGGAAACTGCCGTGGCTGGAAACAGTTGGGGGCAGAAGAGACAGGTTCTGCGTCAAAATAAGGTGCTAGGAGGAAAAAAGGAGATAAGAGATTGTTCAATACTTGTGCTTACAAAGGGAGGCCAAGCTAGTTGCATGTTTCTTTTGGGTCAGACTGAGCAGCATCTTCCGTGGCAACCAGTCCCATGGAACACAGTGAATCTAGACCTGGAGAAAGGCCCTTCAGGCTTAGACTGAGCTTTCCAAAGGGTTCTATGTGAGTTAGGTGCCTAGTTCCCATTGACAGTCAATAGGGGCTGGCAGGGGGATTTTTCAGAAGTGCCTGAATGACTAGGGAGCTTAAGTCCCCTTGGTTTCCCATAGGGACTTAGGTGCTAAGTCACTTAGTGCTTTTGAAAATTGTGGGATCCAACTCCCGTAGACTCCTTTGAAAATCCCAGCCTGACTCTGAAAGTAAAACCAAAGCAATCCTGAGAGCGTGTAATGCAGGGGTGTGCTGCTGCTATTTTAACAGTTGGGTTTTGCCATTAGCCTCCGCTAAACTCCATGTTCCAGGGATGCACGTCTCCATTAAAACAAAAATAGCTTCTCGTTTTCATAAGCAAGGACAGAGGCAAAACACTCAGCAGAGAGACCAGAGCTGTCCCTACATTACTTCTGAAAAATTTAGCAAGTATGTAAATGATACAGAGCTAGGTTCAATTGGTGTCATTTGGAAGAGGACAGGAGTTGAAAAGGCTCTAGGGCCAGATTTTCACTTACACCAAGGCCTCTTTACACCTCTGTACTCTGGTACTGGGCATCAGTTACCAGAGTGGTGTAAATAAGAATTTGGCCCTCTAGACTTGACTGCATTTCATGCTACATTCAGCTGTTCACAAACACAGTTAATAACAAAGTCCTGATCTTGCAAACACTTACCCATGCAGGTAGTCCTTTTGATCTCAATGGGAGTGCTAGCATGTGTAACATTACTCTCATGTGTAAGTGTCTGCAGGACTGGGAGCAAAGTGTTTAACTGGACAGTGGGGCAAAAAACATGCACCCAAAAGAAAGAAAGAGAAAGATTTACCAGTCTGAAAAAGGTTATGTGCGTCTCAAGTTTCTATATTAACATAAGCAAATTTAAACCCCAAATATTCATTATTTAAGCATTTCCTTGTCCGCGCAATGTATATATGCACACATTTCCAAATGAAAGCGGAAACTTTCTGGATCTCTTAGCTACCAACATCTAGAGAAAAAAAGATCTGAAAAGTCCAAACTAATATTTTTTTCTTCCAATTCCTGGATATTGGTGTCAATCAGGGAGGCGCTGTTTATGCAGCTCTGTTGAAAAGACTTACACCCCTTCTGAACTCTGCAGGGAGAGTGGGGAAAGAGAGAGTAACTGACTCTGCTGGAAGCTATATAAGCAGCAAAGACAAGTAATGCTTTAAGACGTTCTGGTCCCATCTGACAATCAGATAAAGGCAGTACCAAGAGATAGAAATCTTGATAAAGGCACCACGGTAAGAAATGTTACCAATTAATTGGAGCCTTGATCCTCAGTAGAAAAGGCAAAGTACATGGATATGAAGACAAAATTTCTGCTAGTGAGGGCAAAATGTACCCTGCTGGTCTTACTGCATCCTCATCTGCATTTAGTGAGCCCTTTTCAGGTTCTGATTGGTTGGAGTCCTAATTAAATGGTAGTGCCTGCCTCAAGCCTTGCATCGAGGGCTAAAAAGACTTGGACTGGTGGAATAGATGGGGGGAGGGGAGAAGGGGGATGCTCTTTGTACCAACCTGTGCAGGGAGGAGAAACAGATTCTGGAAACTGGACACCGCTGCTGCCTCGGGAAACCTGACAAAACAGAACAGAAGGAAAATAGCAAATGCAAGTGTTTCTGCTTTGAAAGATCAAAGGAGATCTTTTTCCTGAACATTGAGGTGAGTCACAATTACTTTTCAAACTTACTTCTGCAAACATTAATGATTGTTGTTTTTATTACCTGTGTCTGTATTACATTCAGTTGTTCTGTTATTTATGTAGCACTCTCAATCTGTAACATTGGATTGTTCCAGAGTGCCACCCAGATAACAATAGATGTGATTACACGGAATTGTTCTAGTGTTAAATATGTAGCTCCTCTGATGTGCATTCCCTTCCATTGTTCCATTACTGTTAATTCACCATAGATGTGTCTATACTTGAATTTTTAGTCATGTTTTAACATTTGTTAATTAGCAGGATTGTAAATCCTAGTGTGGACATGACACAAAAAATCTCTAGGAGTAGGAACACGAGTAGGAACCATTTACAATTGTGTTAGCTAAGGCATTTAAAACACAACTAAAACACCAAGTGTGGCTTACCCTATGTAGCACCACACATGCGCACCAGAGTGAATTGTTCTATTGCACACTTCACTTTGCAATCTACAGGTGTGATTACTCTAAGACTGCAACACTTATAAGAAAACTGATGATGTTGTTTTCCCTGAGGATTTGTAAACTGAAACTTACAAATTAATAAGCCTATTAGAAAATCACATCAGACATTATGGGTGAAATCCTGGCTGCACTGAAAACAAAGTGAGGTTTGCCATCTCCTTCAATGGGGCGTCACTCTAGCTATTCAGACTGGGGCTTCTTCTGATCAGATGGTTTTAACTTAGGCTGACCAGAGCTTCATTTCTTCCATTCAAAATGTTCCTGAGTTAGAGAGTGGCTGGTTTCCCTATCAAGAACTTCCTAACATTTGCCCAGTTATTTAACACATAAACTGTAATTATTCTCTGTGGGAGGGAAAAAAAACATTATTTGAATCCTGGCAGTTCTGGAAGAGTTGGCAAGGTTGATATTCTCTGTTTTGTCTCTACAGACACAATATGTAGCCTCTGTAACCTTCCCACTAACAGCAGAGTGGGTTTAGTTAACTTGCAGGTTCTGTCCTGCAGAATGCTTTAAAGTCTAGCTTGGCATTACATGTGTGTACAGCACCTAACACAATGGGACACTGATCCCTGGGGCCTCCATGATGCAAATAAATAATAACCAGTATAAATTCTGTTAAGCACAAAGCTAATCTCCTGCACCACCGGCTTTGAGTCTCCTTAGTGGATGGAACAATCATAGTGTAAACATTGAGTGAATAGCAAATATAGACTAGTTCAGTCCAGCCTCTTAACACCCAGCTGGAACATTTATAGCCATTAGAGGAAGAAGGAAGGGGTGACTTTACACTTAAGAGACAAGTATACTGCAGCATTTCAGTGCTAGAGGGCTCCATTCACCAAGCCTCTTTATTTGTGGTTGCAGGTTGCAGTCTGCTCAGCTTCTTGTGCAATCAACCGCTCCAGAGCGCAGGAGGTGGGAGATTAAATCTGAAAACCATCCAGGCTGTAATGTCATGAACCAGGAAGCAGTAATGATTTACCAACCTCTTTATGCAAAAACACAGGGCAGCCTGAGCTAGAGGGCTCACTTACAAGAGAAGTGGACTGTTCTGTGTGGGTCAACTCTGCTTCAGTGTATAGGTCTCCTTAACCCCTTTCCTTCTCTCCAAATAGTTATGGGTTTGGCCTGGTTGTACTGAAACGCATTAAAGGCCCTGATTCCACAAAGCACTTACGCATGTGCATAACTTCAAGCACACAGTGGGCCTACTCACATGCTTAAGTGCTTTACTGGATTGCAGCCAGAGTGTCCTGCATTAAGGGCCTGATCCTGCACCAGTAAAGTGTTTTCATTTATTTAAATGGAAGTGGGATTAAGCCCTATTTAAATGGTTTTGATCATACTCACTTTCTAACTTTCTTTCAAGACAAAAGGAAATACACCTCTGGGTTTTTCTTTCTTTTTCTTTTTTAACATTAACAAAGTTGCATTACCCATTATAAAAATCCCAAATTTTCAAACACCTTCTAAGGTTTTTTAGTACAGGTTAAGAGATAAGAATCAACATTTCCATTGTTACCAGCCTTAACAAATTGAAAAGAAAAATGATAAAGGAGAAAATTATCCCATTGAGACAACAAAGGTAGAGGATGCATGCACATTAAAACAGGGCACCAGAAACTACCTTGTATCAGGCAACATGAACTTCAGCTGCCAGCCTGTTGCTCATTCACCAAGCTTGGCTAGGTCCCTGTGAAATTCCTCACCGTAACCTCCAGTGTTCAGTAACGTAACTAATTTTATGTCAGTTACAAATTTGACTACCACACTGTTCACCCCTTGTCTAGATCATCGATAAACATCAGTCCTGGTACAGAACATTGGACACTCAATGTTAACCTTTGGTCATGTTGAAAATTCACCATTTTCCCCTGTTCATGTCTACTGGCCAGTTTCTAACCCCTGACAGCACTTTGCCTTTCACCCCAGGGTGACTAATCTCTTGTGAGGCACTTTGTGAAAGGATTATATGGTTACCATGTACGTGATGTTCTCCAGTTCTCCTGCAGGCACAGTTTTGCTAACACGTTCAGAATTACAACAGATTACACAGCTGTGATAGTCCTTCACAGAAGCCAGGCTGGTATGTCTATGTCGTGTTTAGTAATTTCAGATTTAATTATTGTTTACTTTGATATACTTGCTAATGAAGTAAGGCGCACTGCTCTGCTAATTACCAGGATCACCCCTCATTCCTTTTCTGAAGAGTGGTAACAAATTTGCTCCCCTCCAGCTCTCTGGTACAGTAGCTGATTCTAATGAGAGGCTACAGATTCTTGCTGGCAGGTCAGACTCTTAATTCTTAAGTTTCCATATCAAGAAAGAAAATAAACTCTTGAGTTTTGCCCCCTGGGAAAATTCATTTCAGGGGGAAATTCCCTCTGCACAGGATAATAGCTGCTGCAGCGGCAGAACAATGCGCTGGGGATCAGAGCTCATTCCTTGGCATGGATCCAGCACACCTGGCAAGAGCTGAGCTTGGCCTTTTGCTCTGAGGCCACCAGTGCCTGAGAGTTCTATGGAACCACTGCTTTTGAGCCCTGATCCAAAGTCCATTGAAGTCCATGGAAAGACTCGCATTGATTTCAACGGGTTTTGGAGCTGGCTTCCAGCCCTTGGGGATCCAAGCTAAGACCCTCCTTCCTAGGCCAGCAGGGGTTAGGAGCAGTATGATGCCAGGACATTCAGCCCTGGGAGGATTTGGTTGTGCACCCTCCCCAGGGGCCAGCAGAAACTGGAAGCTGTGCGGAGCTGGTGCCTTTATCTCCTGACTGATGACTGAAGGAGCCACTGAACAATGGAAGGCCTTTGAGGTGTTGTTTTTTCTTTGGGGGGGGGGGGGGAATGACGTTCTTTTGGGCTCTGAGAGCTACCTCTTGGAGGGGAGAACACGTTGGGAGCCTCAGTACAACACAGAGCTTTACATGGGAGGGTCCTCAAAGCAGGCAACAAGGGCTTTGTTTGAGTCAGATAGAACATACATTTTCCCCTGCTGCTGCACAGAGATTCTGAGCAGGCCTGTCTGTCAAGCCTTGTCTACATAGGGGAAATTGACCAGCAGTGTTATTCCAGAGCTGCTGTTCCAGTATAATTGAGCTATTGCAGAATAACTCTCTCGTGGAGACCGGGGCACTGTCTTCTGGAATAAAAGTGAGCAGAGTAACTAGTCTGGAACAAAGTAATTTTTATTCCAGAACAGAGCATCCAGTTGGGGGAGTTATTCTGGAATAGCTAAATTGGCCAATTTCCCCTTGAAGACAAGCTCTCAGTTTTGCCTGCATCAGCAGCGTCTGCTCCCATGGCTCTGAGTTCATTAAATCGATGGAAGAGAGATTAAGAGAAATAGTTTCTTATTCTTAAATTACAACATGGAAGAAGCTAGTATTTTTGTCCTTACAGTGGCATCAGTTGCTGCTTGTCGTGCTCTCCTCTGCTGCAATAACTCTTTCACAGTGATCTTTACTCGAACACCTTGATACACTTTGGATTTTCCTGAAAGAGTGAGTTAAAAATAAGATTGCATGGATGAGAACAGGAAAGCAGGCACTTTAGAGTGGTGATATTTAAAATATAAAAAAGTAAATTCAGTGTGTTCTCGGTCACACTTTATATAAAGGGTATATTTACAAAGAGTTTGTAAAGAATTTATAAATTATGAATAGATGTTTTAATAAATGGTTAGTCAGTTATTACAGAATGCCATACGTCCCTTGTAACCATGACTCATACCCATTTCATGATTGTAATATGCTTGTTTTACTAACACTTTGTAGACTATTTGCAAATGTACCCTTAATATATAATAAATATAATTGTGACCAAGTTTTCTTCTTCTTTAAGAGTTTCTTTTTTCTTAGTAACAAAGGCTGGAGAAATAAATATCACTTAGCTCTTCACCTGAAATTCAGAGAACACTTAGAGAGGAAGACAAGTACAATTATCTCCACTTTACTAATGGGAAGACTAAGGCAGCGAGATATTAAGACCCCAGTCTTGCAAACACTTACACACATGCTTAACTTTTAATATTGTGAATAGTCCCACTGATTTCCATCAAAGTTAAGCACATATGTAAGTATTTGCAGGATCAGGGTCTAAGCAACTTGCATAAAATCACATAGTAAGACAGTGGCAGAATGAAAAATAGACCCCAGGTACTCTAATTCCCAGCCTTGTCTGCTGGACCATACCGTCAAATTAATTTGAATCTCTACAATATCCTGAAGTTTCCAGTCCAGGAAACAGACATGGGCACTGCGTTCATCCACCATGTTAAGAACAGGAATAAAAACAATGCAAATATGTGGGTGATTATTCTTTTATAGGACTAAACAATACTATGAATAAAATGATTGCGCTTTCAAGAATCACTCTCTGTGAGACCCCGTTTTCCTTCTTTCTTTAATGAGAGGAGTCATTCTCTACAACTCCAATTTGTTTCAGACATGCATGTGGGCCTCCATCAATCAGCAAAAACAATTGCCACTCACTAGCTTAGTCAGAACTTTGTATTTGGAGTAGTTAAGAATTTGCCTATTGACAAGAAACCACACTACTGCTGGAAGAAATATTTAATACCCATTGCAGTTTAGTTCAGTTTTTAGAATTGCTTCATTTTGTACTCGGTATATTTCTCTTTGAAATGATCCTGCAGAGGCTCAGTAAAACAGACAAACACATTGTCAACCTGGGATTGAATCTTGCAAATGGTTATTCGCGTGGCCCCAGTCCTGCTATCAGACCTGACACTGAAGCTCTGCACAGAGATCCATGCACACAGATTTGATTGCAGGATCCAGCTCCTACTCCTATTGCCTGCAATGGGAATACTTATGAGTAAGGGCCTGCAGGATCAGGTTCACAGCTAATATTCTGCCTTTGGAGACCCTGCAATGTTACCTGGTCCTTGCTTGGAGGGGTAATAGAACAATCCCATGGGGAGCAATTACCTAGCTATGCACAAGTATTTATAATATACCCATCTACTGCCCGTTTGATCCCCTAACAACAACTTTCAGCCTCTCCTTTGCTGTGACATAGGCAGAGTGTATACGTTGATCCACCACTGGCACGTGCCACCTTTCACTCCTGCTCTGCCAGGGGTGCTAGATTGACAGTGGAGCCCGTCCCTATCCTAGTGCAGATAGTGTCTCTTCTCAGTGCCACGGGCCTCTTTAATGACAGCCTGCCATACACAGTCACATTGTCTCGAATGCGGTGCCTGGGGTTAACTGTCCTGGCCCCTCATGGCAGACCACAGGCCAGTCAGTGTGGAATCCAGAGGAAGGGGTTCTACTGAGCTGCAAACTCAGCTCTCGGGGGGATTATTTATCCCGCTCGTTCCGTTTTATTTTTGAAAACGGCAAAGGATGTTTCCTTGAATCTGAGGGTGAGAAACATATAACAGGAACCCTCTGCTACAAACCTCTCCTGTTGGGAGGGCTGACATCTCCGGCCCTGATCCAGCAAACGTGCTTTGATTTATGCATGCAAACATCTCCTTAGCCTTATCTACACTGGGAAAATGTATCACCTTAGGAAATGTGTTAAACAAGACGGCAGCTGGGAGAGTTGGAGCCTGCCCTGTTTAACACGTTGTGGTTACTCCCAGACAACCAGCTAACACGACTGGCCTTGTCCACACTAAAGTCAAAAACATATTTAACATCATGATCGTTACCATGTTTTTGGATGTTGCATCTTCCCAGCATAGACAGTACAATTATCCACCCGCACAAAGGTTTTCTGGATCAGGGTCCTCCACTGACCAGTCTAACTAAAAAGATAGGGACTATTCCCATCAACCTGTGGCAAAGAACAGTAGTGACATGGCCTGGGCCAAAACCCACTTCAGCCGGCTCTGGGTCATGCCAACAGAGAGGCGGGGTCCCGCCTGGGCTAAGTGGAGATGTGACAGGTCCCCATGTCAGCAGCCCGGGACTGACCCCTCACTCCACGCTGCCTGCGGTCTGCACCTGCTTCATTTAACCTTCCTGGCAGAGCTCAGCATCCCTTGGCCGGGAGGAGGCAGAGCCTGTCCGAGACTCAAGCCAGGCCGGCCCTTCCCCTGGCTCCCGGGGCTGAGCGCTGAGCTGGGGTTCAATGTGGGAGGCATGGGACGGGGGCGTTGCAGGCCCCCTCCGCCGCAGGGCTGGCTCGGCCACCTCCGGCAAGCGAGCCGGGTCCCGTGGCTGTACCCGGCCGGGCTCGGGGGGTCGCCCGAGGACCCCAAATTCCTCCCAGGCGGCGGCCGGGGTGAGGTGCGCAAGGAGCCCCGCAGGCAGGGCGCCCCGGGGAGATGGGGGCGGCAAGCGGCCGCGCAGGGCGCCCCGGGGTGGGCGCTCGAGCCCAGCGGGGAGCTGCAGGGGGGCGCGCCGGGGCTGGGATGCGCAGGGCCCCGTGCGCAGCTGCCTGCGGCCCCCAGCCAGCTCCACTCCCGGGCGCGGCGCGGAGCTGGAGGCCGCCGCGGCGCAGCCGGGCACCTTCCTTCCGGCGGCGGGTCCCGGCTCGGGGTCTGGGATCCCCCCCCCCCCGCACCTTGGCCGGGGAAGCCCGGCTCTGTGAGTAGCTCTGATTGGGGACTGGGGCAGGTCCCGCACCCCCGGGCTCCCCGCCCCATTGCGCGCCCCCGGGCTGCCCGGTTCCGCCTCCTTTGCGCCGGGGCACCGGCCCCCTGCGCCCACCACCGCCCGGGCCGGGAGGGGGCCGCTGCGCGGTTCTGTGTCCCGTGCGCCCCGCGCAGCATTCCCGGCCTGGCTGCCCCACGCCCTGTGCCGCACGGACCCCTAATCCCCCCGCAGCCTGGCGCGGGAGCCCGGCCCCACACCTGCCGGAGGCGAACACGGGGGTTGCCCCCCACCCCTCATCAGCCTGGGACCTCCCTGGGGCCGGGCTGCCCCCCATCTCCCCAGGATGAGCCCCCGTCGATCTGAGGCTGTTTCCCCAGGTGCCCCCACCCCCCATAACGCAGCTGCTGGCCTCTCCGGGGCGTGAGCCAGCGTGAGCTCGGCGCAGATATCTGGGGAGGGGGCTTGGGGATTGCGCGGGGGAGGGGGCTGGAGCTGGGGGGAATCCGCCCCACCTGACACCCTCATGGCCCGCGGGGAGTTTGCTGCCCGGCAGCGCCACTTCTGGTCACAGCGGACGTGGCACCAGGTCACTGGGGGGGGGATCCCCCAATTGTGGATCTAGTGTAGGAGGCACGTTTCCCCTTTTCAGCAGCCCTAAAGGGGTGATCTCTCCTTGCGTGTGCAGCATCTCCTCCGGGGCCTTCCGAGTCCCACTCGGGTCAGATCGTCCCTGAATATTAAAAGCCACAACTAATCACCTGGGAGCGCCGAGTTACGTTGCCTGAAGTCTTAAATTGCACCCGCGATGGGGCAGGTTGACCCTGAAATCTGCAGCCCCTGAGCGCGAGCGCTCCCCGGAGCACTGGCTAAAAGCACCGAATTTGCAAAGCACGTTAGGGATTAGCAGCATTTTTTTAAAAGGCTGAAATACTTTAACAATGGTTATTTAGAGCCCCTGCATTCCTGTGCACAAAACACGTTTGCTTTCCCCCTGTATCTCGAGCTGGGTGTGTGTATTATTCTACATATAATGTGTATTGCATATGATCAGTTTCCCTTCTATCCACTTAAAAACACTGATTTGGTTGCACTTTGCATTATACAAATACTAACTTTTCCCTTTCTCTCCCCCCTCCCCATTTTGAAGGTAAAATGACCAAAAATGGAGGATAATTTAAACATCCCCCAAATTCATGAAGAAAAGGTTTAAACTGAACTTACCGGACATTCTGACCTGAAAGAAGAAGCAACTTTTATAACAGCTGATGTTGCAGCAGAAGAATCAATCACCTGGGCTCCTAGATGCTGGGGGAAAGGGAACAAAAACAATAATTTTAAAATGTAAAAAAAGAATCCCCAAGACCATTGTGAAAATTCCAGGTGGAGACCAACAATATTAATGTTTTATACCTACAGATATAAGTTTGAGTTTTTCTCCCCTAATGCCAAGTATTTAAAACCTCTAGAAACCAATGATTTGACAATCAATGATTGCGCGATACTTTCAATTTGAATATTCAAAGGCTTAACAAAATGGGCTATCTTTTTGTGAAACCCAGCACATCCCCATGTAGCAGAGGGTCCTGGGGAATAAGATTTGGTGGGGGGGCCTTCCCCACTCCTTGCTTTTGGGACATTTTGAACATTTTATTCACCTTTCCACAAACAAAGCAGATGCCCCGAAACCTGGTCAGTATTTTCATCTCAGATACACACACTTGGCCCCAGTTCTCTCATATTTCACTTGCTAGCTGCAAAGGACTTGCTGCAAGGGCGCAGGGTGATTTTTGCACAATTTTTCACATTTAAAGGGTAAATTTGAGGATTTTTGGAGCAAAATGGCAGTTGGTGGGCGTGGCACAATAGAGACTCTGTCTGGGGCACCAGGGTAGCTGTCACTGACCAAAGTGGGCTTTTATTTCATTCTGTTCCCCTCCCTCATCCCCCGTGTGTGCCCTTCGTTGGATTTTATTTGTATTTTCCCCCGTTCATGGTCTTCACACCTATTCCATAAAGTAGCCTCTTTGAGATTAGATCCCCCCAAATTGACCTGTGTGGGGATCCTTGCATAGACAGCCGATTGAGCTCTAGCAAGGGTAGCTTGACATGTTTTGGGCCAACGTTGGACAATCACTATAGAATCCCAATTTTTTTACACTGTATGTAAACATTCCCTATGCCCTGCAGTTAATACCCTCCACCAGGAATAGCTGCTTGATGCAGAAAGCAGGGTAGGCTGTTAATCATCTACCAGAAGTTTAATTTAGCTATTGTTACTCTTTTTCTTCTTAAGTTCAACAAATATACTTGATTTGTGTTAGGGAGTGGCACCGAGGTGGTCTCAGAAATGTCCTTATTCCAGCCCTGGAACATTTTCATGCAAAAAGTGATTGCTTTTGTTGGGGGCAAATACTGGAGCAGAATATCAGGAGAGAAAGCCCCTAACTTCGTTATAAGTATAAAACAGACCTCCTCTCATAATGCCCCCATAGTAATAATTCTGTTTTGTATCTGCTTTTCAGCATAATATACACTCACCAATTTCGCTGTTGGTGAATAAAACAACAACAACATGCTCTGCTTTAAGACACAACTTGAAGCTGGAGATTTTGTGAAAGGAATACTAGATACCACCTGAATTAGATCTGTTTTCATATCCAGTATAAATCCTCCTGCAGAAATGGGCAGATTTCCACTAATGGGACTTAGTTTTAAAAATTAGGAAATCTCTTTTCCTCCAGCTGTGACATTGGCTTCTACTTGGCTTGAGATATACATTGTAGATAGCTAGAGGCATGGGAGAATCCTGTTTATCTTCCAAGGGGGTTTACCTTGGAAAATGCTCCAATAAGTCTGTAGTTAGATTTACTTTCTGCAACTGGAAAATGTAGGCAACTGCTCATGAAAGCGGCCAAGATCAAATACTAATTGGTTTATGAGTCTTAAGAAAAAAGGACTTTATCCTAACAAGGAAGACCAAATGTTTTGGGTGTTACTTTGTATGGCCCAGATCCTCAAAGATATTTAGGCTCCTAATTTCTATTGATTTCTTTGAGGATTTGAGCCTTTGAGTCCAGATTTAGAATGGCTTCCACTGTTCAACACGCCTATTATCTGATTTCCGTGCAAGGGCAGCTGATCAAATACTCACTATCCTTTTAAAACTTAATGGAGTGAGCCGTGTAAAAGAGGGTCTGTGCCTCCTTTTCTTTTCGACGCATTTAAGGTGGTTGCTGCTAATGTAGCATCACCGGGTGATTTTTCAGACGCAGGTAAGAGGGGTGCAAAGCCACCTTGGTGTCATTTTTAATTCCTTTGAAACAGCACATCGCTACATCAAATACAAACACTGATTATTTCGCCTGGCAGCCAAAACAGGTGGCGAATATAGCGATTTAGCAACCTGGAAGTTCGATGTGTATTGATTTGAAACACGGGCACATACTTTAAGGAGCAAGGCGAGGTAATATATTGGCTGGAGTGTACCTCGCAGGCACTGGCAGTTCCACAGTGTGTGCCAGGGTCAGCCGGTGCTGCCCTCCAGGCGGATGTGAGAACTGATGGCACATCCTGGCTGCTGGTAAGTGAAGGCGCTGGGATGCGCGTGGCTGGAAGCTGGGTGACAGGGTTTCAGGGGCAGCTCGGTGCTGGCGGGATGCGAAGGCTGCTTTTGTTGCCATATTTCCACCAGCCCCCTCCGTGGCCAGGAGCCAAATCCCTGGCGATTTCCCACGTTCCGGGTGGCGCCTTGTAATCAGCGCTGGCACAGCCCCTGCAGCTGGCTAGCGACGGGCCACCTTCCCCTCCCGCCCCCCCGGCACGTAGCCGCCTTTTACAACTCAAGGCTCGTGGCAAGGGGCCCAGCTGCTGGGCCCGGCTTTTGTTCGCTTGCCTCGCACGGGAAATTGACCCAGGTTTTTATGGGAGGTGATAAAATGGCTGGAGCAGGAGCTAGTCAATTGCACGGCAGGGAGGCAAAACCACCCCCCCGTGGCCCATTAGCTGGGGGCTTCGGCGGTGCGAGGCGTTCCCCCAAGCCCGGGGGGGGCACCGCTTTCTCCCCCGCTCGCACCGGAGGCTGCACCGGCTGAGTGACCCGCGGGGTGAGCAGAATCTGCGCCCTGGGCTCGTGGGAACCTGCCGCGCGTTAGCCCAGCTGCCCAGCCCGTTTCACTGGGGCGGGGAGGCGGGCGGGCGCGGCGCTCCCTCCCCGACTCGCGGGAGTAGAGGAGCCCGGCCAGGAGAAAAGTGGCACCAGCCCAAAGTAACCCGGAGGCGAATGGAGCCGAGGGGGCAGGGCGGGGAGTTTACACGCCACCAAAGCCTCGGGGGGTTGTTTCCAAACAGGTCTGAACAGGGCTGGAGAATCAGGAAGTTCCAGGAGGGAATTTGAGCCACTAAAGCTGGGGGCCAGGGCGGCCCCACCCGGCTGCAGGGGAAGGGAAGGGCGGGCCAGGCCCGAGGCCGCTTGTAAAATAAAACTTCGCCAGCCACGTGCGAGCTTCTGGCCCTGGAACAAAGAGCGCCGCCTTCAGGCCGAGCCCGGACAGCTGGGTGCCACCTGGGCCGGGGACCTCTGCCCAAACTTGTCCTGGTGTAAGTGGTGTAAGGGATACTCCCACTGGGCAGAGTCACTGGTGTGACAGCGGGGACAAAAACAAGCCTTCGCTCAAAGGAAGGTCAGAGATAGGACCTACCTGGAGAAGGGCAATGAACCGCATCACAGCCTGGAGGGCTTTCACCCAGGAAAGACTTGGCTCTAAGCAGAGATTTTTTTAAAACATAGAGTTTTATTATTAGACGGGTTTAAATACTTGCTGCAAATAAAAGGGTAGTTTCTTCCACATAGCAAGACACCCCCCACGTTTCCCCATCTAAATTTGTGACTTTTCCTTTTTTTTTTTTTGCCATGACAACAAGCCAATCTTAAAAATAATGAATGGTACCAAGAAAGATGCTCCAGTTGACCCTTTCTTTTCATAGGGGCACCGAAAGGCTGCAGAGGGGTACCTAATAAACTCTCATGCGTTAGGGGCATTGCTGGGCATGATGGTGACTGGTCACCAGTTTGCATTCTGGGTTGTCGTGTGTAGCTTGAGTAGAAACCTGACAGAGCTACTGAGCATTTCAAAATAGCTAATTATTGGGGACACTAACATGCTCCACATGTGTAATTGGGGCCAGATGTTAAAGGAGGGCAGTGCCCTACAGCTCCCAGTAATCAGAGTAATATCCACATTCTTGAGTCTGGGCTCCCTTAAGGGTTTATTTTAGTTCCCAATGGCTATTAGCCAGGAAGGGCAGGGATGGTGTCCCTAGCCTCTGTTTGCCAGAAGCTGGGAATAGGCAACAGGGGATGGATCACTTGATCATTACCTGTTCTGTTCATTCCCTCCGGGGCACCTGGCATTGGCCACTGTCAGAAGACAGGATACTGGGCTGGATGGACCTTTGGTCTGACCCAGCACTGGAACACAGTACCAGAGTCTTTGGATTTTTAAACTAGCCATTTGTGGTGGTGCAGCAAATTGTAAAAGGCAGAGGTGTCTCTGTTCCTGTGGTCAGTCAGCGAAGAGACCTTAGGAGGTTTGGAGAAATCCTTGAGAATGCTCTATACTCCTTTAGGGGCCACGATTTCTCAGAGCCTGATTGAAATGTGAGAGCAGCCAGAGCTGTGCTCATAACTGATTTCTAATAAGCCGCTGAAATGGTCACTGACTGTGTGGGTCAAATCCCCAGTTCCGTCTTGGACCCTTTGGCATTGCTGCCACGTGGATAGTCCCATTGCAAAGGAATCCCTGGCTGGTAAAGTAGCCTCTACACAACCTCCTCGTGGTCCTGTCCCCTCTGGGTTCAGTGCATAGTAGGGACAAGAGAAGGTGTGGCTGGGATCCCACTGACTGCGTAACAATCCCTGGATTTCTGTTACCAGCCGGTGGAGATTAGAGCAGCTGTGATGCCCCTGGCTGCCCCCAGGATCTAATCGGTGAGGCGAGAGGGTGCAAATACAACTTTAAACCACACTCCTCAGGCCTTGTGCTGAGCATAATTCAGACAGACCTGAGGATTTAGCCCATGATGCCATGTCCGACGTCTCCTAATCTAAGATTTTGCATCTTTCCTGCTGCCACACTAAGGGAGCATTCCTCATCAAAGGAGAAAGCAGCAGAGGCTCTGGAAACAAAATTGCTACTAACACAAAGAAGTTAACCAGAAACATCAGAATGGATGTGCTTTGTGCTGACAAAAGGGACAGGCCTAGTTCCATACGTGTGTGAACAGCTCCCTCTAGTGGCCACACAGAGCTCCTGGCACGCACAGGGCTCTTTGCAAGGGCGCGAATAGTGGGCTTTGGGGTGTGTGAACGCATGAACACACATTGTTTAAAGTTCCTAAAAGCTTTTTAAAGGGACACAGCTGAGGTACTTTGTAATCAGTTTAAAAATGTATTTTTTCACTTCTGTCTCTATAATCTCTTTGGAAGGATGAAACTACAATTTGTTTCCTTACAATGGTTTATCCGTTGCGTGTTTCTCCCCTGCCTCACTCCTTCCCGGCTGGCTGTTGTAGGGCTGCTTGTGAGATCTGGGCTGTTGAATTGTCCTCACATGAGAAAAAAATAGTAATTAAGTGTCTTCTTGGCTAAAAGGGTAGTAGGATCCAGTGGACAGGACATTGGCCTGTGATACGGAGACCTGGGCTCTATTCCTGGTTCTGCCAGTATCCTGCTGTGGGATCTTAGGGATGTCATTTTGGCCCAGCTCCTCGACAGTATTTAGATGCCTCATTCCCAGTGAAATCAACAGGCTTTCCCCTCTGTGCTTAGTTTTTTCCTCCCACCGTTTGTATCCCTTGTCTAGATTTTAAGATCTCTGAGACAGGGATTATCTCTCACTATGTGTTCGTACAGCACCTAGCGTAACGGGGCTCTGATATTGTGTGGGACTGTTAGTTGGTATCACAATGCAAATAATAATAAAGGGATATTTTGAGTTTAATGGACCTTGCCATTAGGAAAAAAAACAGGGTTGGGATGTAAAATTATGGGCCTTCAAAATATGATCGTATAATTTATATACACACACCTCTTCCTCTATGCTTCAAGAAATACCCATACAGCTCCGACTTCGAATGGCTTTAGGAGAAACATTGGCCCTCAACCTGCAAATGAATCCATGCAGGCAGACCTCTGCACCCAGGAGCAGTGCCTTTGAAGTCAGTGGGACCATTTACACATCAATGGGACCGTTTACCCGTTTAAAGTTAAGTCTTTGCAGGATCTGGGTTTTAGATTACAAGCTCTTTGGGCAGGGACTGTCACTTACTATGTATTTGCATAGCACAAGGGGGGGCTTGGAGCTGTTTGGAGCATTACACACACAAAATGAATAATAACAAATAGTAATTATTTGGGTATGAAAACCACTGTAACAGATAAGCGCTCGTATACTGCAATCATAATTTTCCTTGAAGCAATCCACTGTGGCTGATTTCAGGTTACAGAAGTTTATTTGTCATTGCCTGGTATGCTGTCTGTCCAAGTTCACCATCTATTTACTATCCCATCCATAACTATCACCCTAGGACAATGCCATATTTACATAACATTGGCATTTGGAATATACATGTATGTGGTAGATAGTAAGATATCACTATACAGAACTTAAATTATTTGAAAAGGCTTCCATCCTTCCCCTCATAACTTGGATATCTTTTTGTAGAATCACTTTGTAGAAATCTTCTAAGGTTGTTTAAATAGACACGGTTTATCAGCAACTAAAAAGATGAGGTCCTGTTTCTTAAGGTTGTTTTCCAAACTCGGACTGACCTAAAGACCACTGAAGTCATTGGACTTTTTAAATTGACTTTCCCTGGGCATTGGATTGAGACTGTTGTCTACAAGCTACACAGTAACCCTGACAATTACATTGTTAAACAGAGCATTAAGTAATGTGCTGATTTTAGAAATGAATATTTCCTTTGTCTGAAATTCTTCTTAGCATTTTTGCCTCCAAGTATGTTATCACTGTTCTCAATTTTCAATGATTGACTATAGGGAAATATCCTACAATCAGTTCAGCTGTCTGAGTGAAGGTTAATTCTAATTTGTCACCAACTGTGAGCTTTCCTCAATAAGTTCTTCGGCATTCATATGTCCCCCAGACTGGACTCCCATCTTCTTTTGCCCAAGAGGAGTTGTCATGAAGGGAAGTTGTATCTAAGGGTTCCTCTGATGAGAGGTGGAGCATCTTGGGAGGTAGATCATTCGCTACAGTCATAAATGGTGAAAAGGAATAGGACGAGGTGGCAGGGTAACTGGGTATGTAGTGGACATCTTCAAAAGCATGCAAAGGGAAGGACTGGGCTCCTGGGATGGCAGAACTCCAGCTTGAGCTTCTATACTGGGAAGTGCTTCCAGTTTCGTGAGAGGTGAGGCAGCTGGTAGTTGTGGGCAAGGTCTGTAGGGAATCTGAGCACACGGCATCTGATTGGTTGAGGCTGTCAGGCATGCCTTGCTCCCAGGAGTCTCTCTGTTGGAAAGAGGGTGAGGGAGATCTTTGAGAATAATGCCACGTTCCAGAGCAAAGAGACACACACACCTAATCTACTGGGTCTTCTAGCTCTTGAGTTTACCAAGCTAAGCTATTCTTGCTTTCTAACCTAGGCCCCACACAGCCAGCTCTGTATTGCCCTACGGCACTAGCAGGAGTGTGTAAAAAGTGATTAAGGAAATCAGAGCCAGAATTTATGGCAAGAGTAAACTACATTGCACCCAGTTCCAGATCAGACTTGATTGTCTTAGGCCCTGATCCAGCAAAGCACTTTAACTGTAAGCCCCTGAGTGGTCCCAGTGAAGTCAATTAAAATTAAGCATATCCGTAAGTGCTCGGCTGGATCAGGGCCTTGGTTATCATTCCAGTGGGGTTTGAAGAGGGAGGGTGGAGCATACAGATTCATACAAGCCATGCAGGAGCTGTGGGTGTGGGACTGAGCTTGGTTTTTGCTCCTTGGGATGGTAGGGGCAGGAGAACTTTGTGACACTTCCAATCAACTCTCCTCCCACCAACCCACAAGCAGAACTGACAGGTCCCAGCGGGACAGCCGGGGAGGCTTCACTAGGCAGAAGGAGACAGGAACACAGAAGCATAGGAACTGTCATAATGGATCAGACCAAGGCTCCCTCTGCTCCAGTACCATGCCTCCAACCCACCATTTAACCCTGGATACCAAATTCAAAGCAGTGCACAGACTCACTATTAAGTAATGTGCTGAGTCATTGGGGAAGGGCGGCAGGAGAGGGGGCAGCGAGGAGGTGCTGAAAAGGGAGCTGGTGCTGGGTGTTACGGCAGCAGTGCGATAGTCCTCGGTGAAATAGGGGTCCAGTAGCGGCGGGTACCCTTGAACGGCAGAGGAGTCACATGGAAAGGACTTTGCCCCCAGGGATGAAGCATAAACATCATTTGAAAGCGGCTTAGTGTTGTGGAAATCCAAATCGGACATGAACGATCTTCTAACTCCATAGTAACCAGACATGGCAGTGGAGCCTGCTGGCGAGAAAGATGGAAGTCATACCAATGAAAGGTCATGTCAAAATCACCATCCACTGAGTCAAAATTCATTGGGCAAATCAACAGAGCTGAAAACCACACAACTCTCCCCTCCATCTGTAACAAACATCTGCCCACTTCCCAGGGCAGGAGAGAATCCTGTCATTAAACAAATGTCCCTGCACGGCAGGTTTTTACCCCCATGGTCATTACAGGGTCCCTGGGTTTTTTGACTTCCTCTGCAGCCTGGGGCACAGATCACAAGCTAGGATCATCCTGGAAGATCTCACCTAATGATTTACCTGCCATTGCAGGGGACTCAGGCATTGGTCACACCTCAGTTTCTCCTGTTCTCTGCCTGTGGCACACACCAGTTTAGTCTCCTAGGACTAAAATGCTTTAGTCTATCCTGAATTATGGGGCTCAATTGAGTGAAATGTAATGGCCTGCGATATACAGGAGATCAGACTAATGGTCCCTTCTGGCCTTAAACTCTATGAAACTACGAAACTATCAACCCAAATGACAGCATGGCCTTCCCCTTTCTCTCAGTCTTGGTGTGTGTGGTACGAGAACTTGACAAACTCTTATTGAAGATCCAGAAACCAGTCTCCCATAGACTCAGGTAAGCCCAATTCAGGTACCAGTTAAACCTCAGCAAATCCAGCAGTGGCCAATTCAGCAAAGCACAAACGCATGTGTTTAGGTCAATGTCTGTTCAGCAAAGTAAATCATGTTTTGCTGAACTGGGGCCTTTGTTAGGATGCTCTGCACTGAACGGCTCTGCCCATGGGCTGGGGACCAGCTGTTTTGGCCTCTGCCCTTTCCCCACGTTTGCTTCCCTTTCTGTTCCCCTCTCATACCTTGTGTGTGGGAGGTGGGGGGTTAACCATCTGCCCACCAGCTCCCATCCACCCATTTACCACACCCTGCTGAAATGAACCATACCAGCTTTTGCACCTTTCCTGCGCAGCCCAATGGGAAACCGCGATTTCTACTACAATGTGGAGCTGTGTGAGGCTGTACATTAGCAGCAACCCCATGTCCACTCTCAGGAGGCATCTCTCAGCAGCACTGCTGGTTCCTCCTGGGCCATTAGCACTAGGAAAGTATCTCCCTTAGGCAAATGTGCTTGCGTCTCTGCTTCTGTAATAACGTGTGTGGAGTGCATCCCAGCATATCACAATAGCACCTAGAGGCCCCAGCTGAGATCAGAGCCCCATTGTGCTAGGCATCATACAAACATAAGAACAGCCAGACTGGGTCAGACCAATGGTCCATCTAGCCCAGTATCCTGTCTTCCAACAGTGGCCAATGCCACCGAGCGCGAGAGACAGCCACTCCCTCAAACAGTTTGCAGTGTAACTAGAAAAGAAGGACAAAGGAAGTAGTATTCACCCCATTTTACAGAAGGGAAATTGAGGCACGGAGCAATTTAAGTGATTTATCTAAGGTCATATAAGGAGTCTGGTACAGCCAGAAACTGAGCCTCATTCTCCTGACTTTCAACCCAGTGCCTCAACTACAAGACTGTCCTTCCCCTCTCAGAGTTGGTTCACATGGTCTCCCTTTCCTTGGGGCTTCAGGGAAGGGATTTAATGTCATTAGGATACCTTTCTGAGTTAACCCTTCGGTGACTCTCCTCTCTGAGTGTTGGGTGGCACCACCATAGTTCTTCATGGTATTTTCAAGTCCCTGCTGGCTTCCCAGGAAGAATGAGACAGAAATGGCACTGGATTGCCGACACTAAAGTCATGTATGATTTAGTGAAAATACTCACCCGACATTTGGACAAATGGAGACGGGGAGGTGCTGGCGCTGCCCTAAAAAATAAAGAGATATTGAAAGTATTTTCTTCTGCAATCCAGAGCGTAAAGGTGTAGCTTGGAAGTGGGTTTTGCATCGTTTTGATGTAGTTCTGGAATCTCAGCGAAGCTACGAATAAGAAGCAATTAGGCACAAGATTGCAAGCTCTGCAGAGAGAAGGGAATAGCAGATGGAGGCTCGGAAGAGATTTCAGAGCACTCAGACAAATGCTGAGAATGGCAGGAAAATCAAGATCATTGGGCTTGATGCTCATCTACATTGAAGTTCCTTTCCACAGTCAGAGTGGTGTAAAGTGGCCTTCACGTGAGAGTCAGCCCCAAGTGATTCAGTGTCCAGGGTCCTGTGTGCTAAAAATTGTGCCTGATACTCCATAGCTGTGCACCGTGCACAGTCATATATACCAGTGGAAAGAGGGTATAAATTGTTATTGTTCTGATTTGTAGCATTTCACGCCTACTCTGCACAGGTGTAAATTACTCTATGTGGGCAGTACAAAGGAAAGCCAGGCTCTATATGTGTACTGCACTGAACAAGTGCGTGTCACGTCCCCCTCTAGTGGTTGGTCTGCTAGTGGATAACAACCTAATACTGCTACCAGCTAATGGAGTTGTTCAGTTAGCTCAAGGGGTGGAGGTCTTTTGTATTAATTTAGATGGAATAAAGGAGCCTAAAAAGTCAAAGTTGTTAACATGCCCCAGTCACTGTCCAACATTAAACAGTTTTAAACAAGGTTCAAGATATAGCTGGAGCTGGTGGAGGTAGCAGCGTCATCTGCAGGGGCGGCTCTACCTTTTTGGCCGCCCCAAGCAGTCATGCGCGGGAGGCGTCCCGGAGCCGCGGGAGCAGCGGACCTCCCGCGGGCATGACTGCGGAGGGTCCGCTGGTCGCGCGGCTCGGCTGGACCTCCCGCAGCTGCGGACGGTTCGCAGGTCCGGCGGCTTTGCTTGAGCTGCCGCAGGCATGCCTGCGGGAGGTCCAGCCGAGCCCAGCCTGCCGCCCCCCCTGGGAAAGGGCCGCCCCACGCGCGTGCTTGCCGCGCTGGGGTCTGGAGCCGGCCCTGGTCATCTGGGTCCATCTCTGTGGCCCAGTCTGGGCAGGACATCTCTCAGGATGAAGATGATGTAGGGCCATGGTCCCAGAAGATGGTGGGGGGCGACAGCCATAATGTTGAAGCTCACACCGGTAGCCAATTTTTTCTCTCCAAAGTCTCTCTTTAAGGATCCCAAAAGGGAGTGATGGGCAGAATAGCCTGTCCTATCATCAGGCCTAATTTCTGGCACACCAATTATGGTTCATTGATTTTTTGGTCTGATGTTGTCTGGTTTACCAAGCATGATCTTAAAACAGTCCTTGAATTATATCAGGAGGCCTTTCTGTTTGCACTAATTCAGTCTGTCTCCCTTTTGTAACTTTTCCCATCAACTTTTATCATCATTGGTTATTGTGACACTTTATGAACTTTCACTCGCTTCTCACAGCTGAGGTCACAATTCGGGCAAATTCGTAGGACCGGTTATCCCAACAGGTCTGTGCTTTGGAACTAAGGGTCTGGAGTTCAAACCCCACTGATGATCTCTGAAGGTGAGTGATTGCACATGCACTCGGTGTTGTCCTGCACAATGAATAGGAGGGAATATTTATGGCACTGTAGCAGAGTTTCCATTGTGTATTCTAATCACACATGCCTTCTATGGAAGTCATTAGCAGATCAGCCATCTATAGTGCTTGCAATGTGAGCCTGGTTGGTTTTCCACAGTTTTATTGTTTCAACTGAGACAGAATTAACAGGCACCAATACCAGCAAATGGAAGTAAAGGGTGGTGGTGGTGGAAGGAGGGGTATAAACGGTTGCAGATTAAACATTAGGTTGTGAAAAGCCACAGGATTGATGACATGATAGTCCTGATACTGTAATTGGATCCACATGGATGAATTCTTACACCTGTGCAGAGTCCCAGTGGGGTTCCATATGAGTGCAGGGATCATCCCACAGGGATCTGACTACAGGGTTGGGGCCTATGTGTGTATGAATTCCGTTAAAAATCAACCAGGGTAGCAGTCTGTTAAGCATGTAACCATCCAATTAACGCAGGCCTGCGTGCTCCCCTCCTGCAGAAAAGTGGGCAGAGGAGAACAAATGGGTGGCCAAGCTCTGTGCATTGCAGCCAGGAGCTCCTCTGCAGCTCCAGTCATAGATCATGGGATGACTTAAGTGGGCAGAGAATCTGACCCAGGAACTGGGTGCTCACATGCAGGGTCAATGCTTCTTTTTAAATACATGTTTTAGTTTTTCAAAGAATAGGTAAAATATTGGCTCAAATGCAGTCTAGAATGAGAAAATTTTGCAACAGTTATTTTATTTTTCACTAAACTGTTTGTTTGTTTGTTTGTTTTGTTTGTTATTCTGGCCATGAGTTTTCGGTGAATGTAGAAGGCAAAATACCGAATAACAGTTTTATCATCCAGCTGAGAGATTTAGCCATTCTATTAGCATTGTGCTCTGGATCACTATGGATCACTTTGCTGCAGGGGGATCTTGCCTCCTTGGAATTCCAATTCCAATTCCTATGGTCAAATTAGCAGTAAATATACCTTGCTCAAAGCCATTTCTACTGTCATTTCTATGAATTTAGGAAGCTGCATTTTCTTAGTCTTGCATTTCCATAAAATATGGCCCAAATGAGAATTGTTTGACCCATGCTCCAGGTATCCCTAAACCTCCAACTGCCAGAAGCTGGGACTGGATGATGGGATGGATCACTCAACATCCCTGTTCTGTTCATTCCCTCTGAAGCATCTGGCAGTGGCCACTGTCAGAAGACAGGATTCTGGGCTAGATGGACTTCTGGTCTGCCAGAGTTCTCCATTCACTTCCCCGAGATTCTGAACTGGGCCACCTGCCTGGACCGTCTTTGCAAATGAAATGAATGGCACCTCTGAACACCTAACTACTACTCCTTCAGCGCAGTTGGTACACAATGTTAAAAACATATCATCTGGCACTTGAACTTCAGCAGAGGTCAAGCAAGCTCTGAATAATATTTCATACCTCCGCTCTCCGTTTCAGATTACCTCCAGTGCATCATATAAATGCTGCGACTACAACTGCATGAGCAGATTTCTGCGTAACACGTAACAGGCAGCTTTCTCTATATGGAAAAGCTCAGATGCACGTCGTTGTGCGCACTGACACAAATATTTTGTACTGAGGTCTTTCTCCAAACTTCTAAGCCCTATTTAAAACAAAACAAAAGCCAACCCCACCAAGAGAGATTTTAACTATTCCACTGCTTTTGACCCTGTAAGGCGGTGCAGTATACAATTTCCAGTTTGCATAGAGCAAACAGGAGGTTCCTGCCATGTCAGGCAACCAAATTTAGAGGTTTATATTTGAATTAAATTTGCCAGTGTTAAGACTTCCTTTAGCTAACATGGTAAGTTCACAGCTGCCTATGGGCTCCTCCAAAGATAAGAGGTTTGAGGAAAGTATTCCACAGGCAGGACTGTGGCAGTTTCATGGTGGAGTATTTTACAGAATTTACCCTACTTGTTCAGAGCTGCTTTGGGGAATTTATTGAAAACATAGAAAAGAAGTGAATCATCTGTTTTTTTTCTCCTTTTACTGTTCCTACCTAGTCAATCTGGGGTGTTGCTCGTTTTAGACATAAAATACTTTAAATCACAAAGTAAAAGCAATGGCTAAGATGTCAAAAAGAGAGAAATGATTTTAGCTCTGTCTGTTTTTGAGGGGCCCGATTTCTGCCCCTTTAAAGGCTCTGGATTTTCACTAAGTGCGGAGCACCCACCTGTGAAAATCAGCCCCCCTAAAGGGGGTCTGGCTGGGCATCCCAGATCACTAGCCACTTGTGAAAATCCTGGCCAGTGAATCCTGACGAGCTTTGTCAAAGAGAACGTACTGTATTATACTAGGTTAGAACTTGACCATGCAAATCTTATTCAGACATCCTTCTCTCTGCATGTACGTACCCTGAGTAATCTTTCTCTAGGATATAAAGCCTCCTGCTACAGGCTTAAACCAACATTGAGCTATTGAGGGCAGAGGCAGAAACTTTCCATGGGGTCAGGTTATGCAGGGTTTCAGGCACCTTCCTCTAAAGCAGCTGGTACCAGCCACTGCAGGAGACAAGATAGAGCTCTGGTCTGGGTCAGTCTAGCAATTCTTGTTTGTTCTGATATAGTCCTACAGAGTTTACTGGGACTGTTCATATGAGGAAAGATTACTCATCTGAGTAAGGGTGGGTTGAAGGCTAAGGGCCCAGTTGGCAAATGAAATGGAGAGACCAGCATCAATTTTGGGAGAGTTCTAGGCCAGAAAATGAGGGATACCTTTCCATCAGACTGAGAAAGAGGCAGTAACAGTAGGGGAGAAACGCAGGTGCTGTAGAGACATTGAAGGAATGAAGGGCCAGCCAGGGGTTGGGAGAAGAAAGAGACAGAGAGAGGCAGGGATAGTTGTAATTTTGTTCTGACTCTTAACTGCCCCCTGCTCCTCTACTGCGTTGCATGGAACAAGACACCGATCCCATGGGGCTAGGACAGGCAGGTCTGAGTCACTAGTCAGCAAACGCACACAGTCACTTGTCTAGTTACAGCCTAGCCTTAGCACCAAGCTAGGGTGCTATTAAACAGACACGTTTGCCTCAAAACTCTCGCGGATTGCTGCCCATTTAGCAGTAAACCCTGGCCACTAGCTGAAGTCTTGTGTTATCTCCTTCAGTTCAACAGGTGCCTGACTCTGGATGGTATGTATTTTTTGGCAGGCAGGAAACTTTTTCGTAATCTAAGAGAGCGAGAGAGAGTTCCAGGTTTACTGAGTTCTTGCATTTTAGACAATGCGGTCAAGTTTTATGGTGCAAACAGCAGTCTGCCAGAAACTCCTTTAACTCACGTGATATCAGTCCTGCCTTTTGTACCATAGGACCCAGATTCAAAACCAGCTGATTCAAAACCCCATGGTAGGGTTGGTTACCAGGAATGCAACCAGAATTTTGCTAAGGAGGGGCCCAAGTTACCTGTTTGGCCGCTTCAAATTTGGGTAGCGTTGCGACCCCATGTCCCAAGTCGCAACACCACTCACACAAATTTGGCCCACCTCCCCTCCACCATGATGGGGTGGGCAGGCCACATTTGAGTCAGTTGTGTTGCAATTCAGCGTATGGAGCCACACCACCACTAACTTAAATCTGACTGAGGCTGCCCATCCATCATCTGGTATGGGGCCAAGGGGGGGACCTGGGGCCCCAGACTCCCGCTTGTTCCACCCTTGTTTGTTACATTTTCCCTAGTCAAATGACTGTTTTGCCCTCTTGTACATAAAAAATGTTTCTACATTAATAAACAAGCACCTTGTAATTTAAGGTAAGAGAGACCTCTGCTAAGCTTTGAATCAGTGGCTTTAAACTGCACTGGGCCGTCATTAGACCACCCACAGCAAGTAGTTTAAAATGTAAAACTGCCATCTTACAAAGGCATTTGAGTAAACGCTTAGTGGGATGAACACTTAGACATTTAGCATGAGCACCAGGAACCGTAACACGCTGAGAATATTCAGCGTGCTGATACCCTCTGTTACTTTTCTACCTGCCTGGGCTGAGATCTCGCCTCTATTCAGTCATTCCTATGATCTTGATTTAAAAGAAACTCCACGCCGGCATGCCCAGCCAAAGCTCAGGGTGCCCTTTAGAGGGTATGGCTGGAGAGTCTTGCCCGCATGCTCGGGGTTCAGCTGACCACCATATTTGGGGTCGGGAAGGAATTTTCCTCCAGGGCAGATTGGCAGTGTCCCTGGAGGTTTTTCGCCTTCCTCCGAAGCATGGGGCAGGGGTCGCTAGATCGGCTAATGTGGCCCGCATCTTGCAGGAGGTCAGACTAGATGATCATAATGGTCCCTTCTGATCTTGAATTCTATGATTCTATGATTCTTATACAGCCAATGAGACAATTGGATTAGCGTTACTGCACTTCTGCTTCCCACCTGGCTCCCTTATTAGTTAAGCCCCAGTCATGTGACTTATGCAGTTTAATACCCCTTCCTCCCAGGCAGAAGTTCTATCCCACTCTCCAGTGCCTCAGCCCTGCATCAATGGCAGCTTTGCGGAGTGCTTGGGAGGTCAGCAAATGTGCGCTTTGTCAGACCGTGAGGGGTGGGGACAGAGTTCCCAGGGAAAGGGACTCCGATAGAGAATGTGCTGACTTTTCTATGCTTGAGAGCCTGGGTTCATCCCCTTTAGGGCAGTATCCTGTGGAGAGAGCGGGTCTCTTGGGGCAGGTGGGCTTAGTACATATTAGTCCTCTGGTCTTTAATGTAAAACACCTTGGAATATTGGCATATGTGAGCCCTACAGATTTTTTTATTTTTATAGTTTAAAATCCGCATCTGAGCTGTAATTCCATATGCTGCACATCATCTCAGCAGACTGATCTCATTGACGGCTCCAGAGAGCTGGCAAATAGCACCAATTGCTTAACTTGGTTTTGGATGTTAACTTTCTTGGAATGGGCATTGTAGCATATTCTCCCTGGCAATTAATCAGAACAGACACTGACATATTTGCCTGGGCTAAAACTTTGGATTTCATTCTGTGTTTCCTTATCAAGTGGTGTGTGGCTCAGATTATTTTAAACTCATTAGTCTATTTCCTCCCTGCGTTATTTCTTTTCAGCACTGCAGCATTATGATAACTGTATCTTTCACACAGCAGGAGTTAGTATAGATCAGTGAGTCTGTTTAACATCACTGGGGCTATAGTTTGTAAAGCAATTAATAATCTTGGTATGGGCCCTGTTCTCCATTGATTTACATTACTAGGCAATGCTTCCTGTGAGCTGCAAAAGAAAGTGCATAGAGCAATGCTGCTATTTCCGTTTACCATCATTATTCAGCAGCATGGCTTGCTTGCATTATGAAACAAGCCACAGTCCATCCACTGAGGGGAGAGTGGAGTGGTGGGGTATGTGTGTGTGAAAGGAGGATCCCAAACAAATAATAAACAGTCGCACCTTGGTTATGCAAAAATATCTGCATGGGCTGATCCGTGGGCCTTCATTGATTTCAGTAGATCCAACCACATGGATCCAGTTGCAGGATTGGGGCCTAATTCAATAACAATAATAGTGATGCTTTCTCCTGCACAGGATCTGGTTGTCCTGCTAATGAGGCAGGTCAGCTCACTGTTCATAAAACCTTCAGCAGAACTCAACAGAGCTGCAAGGCCCTTCTCACCCTTAGTGGAGCTGGTCAAAAATGCCATCTATTTCTTCCAAGAAATTTTAAAAAGCGTGATGGGGGAGATGTTTTTTTTCTTTCCGTGAATTTCTCATGAATTTGTTTTTTCACTGTAAAAATACCCAGAACTGTTTTTCAGACTGAAAACTGTACATTTTTATCTGATTTTTTTTTCGTGGGGTTTGTTGAAAAACCAGAAAAATTCAACTAAAATATACAATTTCAGTGCATATTTTTTTTTCATTTAAAACATGTTGATGAAAAAACTTCAGCCAGCCCTAGTATTTAGCAAAGCTCTGCTACAGGGTCTGTCCTTTGTGGAGATCCATCTTTGGGTAGCGAGAACATGTATCATGGGAGGCAGTGTTGTCTAGTGGATAGAGTTCTGGACTAAGACTCAGAAGACCTGAATTCTATTCATGGCTCTGCCACTGGCCTGCTGCGTGACCTCAGGCAAGTCATTTTACCTCGCTGTGCCTCAGTTTTCCCATCTGTAAAATGAAGTCTATGATACTGACTTGTCTTTGTAAAGCACTTTGAGATCTATGGATGAAAAGTGCTATATAAGAACTAAGTGGTATTTATTTACTAGGTGTCCCCCGTTTTTTCCCCAGAGAGGAACACTTGCTCTCTCTGCCTCCTTCCCAGACACCCAGATAGATCAGAGGAAATGGTAACATGGTGCCGCAATTCATGGGAAATCAAAATGCAAATCCCCTGTATATCATCACAATGCAAATTTATTTTATATCATTTGGAGAATAAAAGACCTACTCTTGCAGAAGGGTGACAGTTTTAATGTCACTCAACAGACCATTAGCCAACCTTTCTAACAATGATCAGGCCAGCCTGGGAGCACACATCTGTGACTATGAGCTTTCGTTGGCTAAGGAAGGGTTTACTGATTTCTGAGCAAAGATCAGATCCATGCAAAGGGTGCACTGTAATTACACCGCATCATAAATATACATTATCGTGCTCACTCACCTGCTGTTCACTCAGACTCCATAATATTATATTATGTTATCTATTTATCTCTTCTCACAGCAATTCCAAACGAATCAGAGAATTGTCCCAGCAAATAAGGAAGTTTGCCCACCTCCGTAACTTTTATTGTAAGGAGCTAGCTATGGAGTAATTTTGTATTAGTTACATACACAAAAACTCTTCCGCTTTTGCATACAAAACAAACATGGCAAATAAGGTGGGAGGAAACATTTACAATCTGGCCTATCTATCTAGCATAGAGCTTCCTAGAATACCCACCGCCATAGCATCTAAGTACTGAGTAGGGGGCATCTGTATATTCCAGAGTGAAGAGTGGCTAAAGTATGACAGTCTTGAATCATTGTCTGAAGTTTCAGTTGGTTTTTCAAAGTGTTTGTGCCTTTGCATGAGTCAGGCCTGCACAAAAGCCATTGCATGAGTTAGGCATGCACAAAAGCCATTGCATGAGTTAGGCATGCACAAAAGTGCTTGTGCCCAATGCACTTATGCAAGTCAGGTATGCACCAAGGTGTGACTGCTCTTACACATTGTGGCCCTTTATGTCAAGTCTTATAAGCTGGTCTGTTTTGTGTGGCAAATTCTTATTTTAAGTAATTTATGAGCTGAATTTTTGTTTTGCTGTTTGATTTTTGTTTTTTGCCACATGCAGCTAATGGATGCAAATGTGACAGAGAGAAAATTAATTTAAAATCTGTTCGCTGCCTAATTTTGCTAACAGTGGAAACCTGATTCAAATGGCCTGGAAAGGAAAAGTTTCAAATGCTCTAAAACAGGGGTCTCAAACTCAAATGACCCCGAGGGCCGCATGAGGACTAGTGCATTGGCCCGAGGGCCGCATCACTGACACGCCCCCTTGCTGCCCCTGGCCCCACCCCCAATCCACCCCTTCCATGAGGCCCCGCCCCTGCCCTGTCTCTTCTCCACCTCCTCCCCTAAGCGCGCGGCTCCCCGCTCCTCCCCCCTCCCTCCTGGAAAGTGCTAAGCGCCACCAACAGCTGTTTGGTGGCTTGGTGGCGGGGCACTTAGGCGGCGGGTCCCGGAACAGAAGGGGCCCCCCACCGCCGAAGACTGGGCTGCGCTTCGGCGGCGGCGGGTCCCTCTTTTCCCCACCCCGGCCGGTCCCGCTTCCCACCCCGGCCGGTCCCGCTTCCCTTCCCCACCCCCGGCCCGGCGAGTCTCGCTTCCCTTCCCCCACCCCCGGCCCGGCCCCGGCGGGTCTCGCTTCCCTCCCCCACCCCCCGGCCCGGCCCGGCCTGGCCCCGCCCCGGCGGGTCTCGCTTCCCTCCCCCACCCCCCGGCCCGGCCCCGGCGGGTCTCGCTTCCCTCCCCCACCCCCGGCCCGGCCCCGGCGGGTCTCGCTCCCCGCCCCCACCCCCGGCCCGGCCCGGCGGGTCTCGCTTCCCTCCCCCACCCCCCGGCCCGGCCCGGCGGGTCTCGCTTCCCCCCCCCCCCCCCCCGCCCCGGCCCCGGCCCCGGCGGCTCCCGCTTCCCCCCCCCCTCTTACCCGAGCGCGTCTCCGGCGAGGCCTGAGCTTCATTCCGCTCAGAGCCGCGTGGTGAGGGGGCGGGGCTGTGAGCTCCACGCCGAGCGCAGCGCTCAGCCCAGAGCTCCCAGCCCCGCCCCCTCCCCACGCGGCTTGGATCGGGGCGGGGCTCAGGCGCTCGGACGGAGACGCGCTCGGGTAAGGGGGGGAGGGAAAGGCTCCAGGAGAGGGGCGGAGGCGGGAGCCTCCGCTTTTCTCTTGGGGGCCCCTGCGGAGCCCGGGGCAAATTGCCCCCTTTGCCCCCCCCTCTGGGCGGCCCTGGGGAGCTCCACGGGCCGCAGGGAAGAGCTCCGCGGGCCGCATGCGGCCCGCGGGCCGCATGTTTGAGACCCCTGCTCTAAAACATCCCTCATTCTGCTCCTAATTCCACAAACTGCTTCCATCATACCCTGAGAAAATCAAAGGCTCAGTGATTTGATAATACAGTACCATCCTCATCTGTCACAATTATGCCCAGCCAGTCAGAGATGAGAAATAATGCCACTTGACTAAGGTGACCAATCACATAACCGTAATAACAAATAGCAAATGCCTCCAGGGAACAGTTTACCAACAGAGTCATCATATCAGATGTGATTACAGCTGGAATACTGTGTCCTGTTCTGGAGACTGTGTCATCTCCAAGTTGTCGGTGTCTTTCTGGTAGTTCAGAAAAAAGAAAGAAAATTTATCAGAGGCTGGATGATGTGACCAGGGCCGCCCAGAGGGGGGGGGCAAAGGGGGCAATTTGCCCCGGGCCCCGGGCTCCGCAGGGGCCCCCAAGAGAAGAGCGGAGGCTCCCGCCTCCGCCCCTCTCCTGGAGCCTCAGCGTCTCCGGCGCGGCCCCTGAGCCCCGCCCCGCTCAGAGACGGTCCCGCCCCAGCCCCAGTCTCTTACCGAGCATGTCTCTGGCGGGGCCTGAGCTCCGTCCCGCTCAGAGCCGCGTGGTGAGCGGTGCGGGGCTGGGAGCTCCAACGGGGCCTGAGCCCCGCCCCACTCAGAGCGCCGTGGGGAGGGGGCGGGGCAGCTGCCTCCGCTCGGCGTGGAGCTCGCAGCCCCGCCCCCTCACCACGCGGCTCTGAGCGGGACGGAGCTCAGGCCCCGCCGGAGACGTGCTCGGTAAGAGGCTGGGGCCGGGGCCGGGACCGGGGCGGGGGGGGAGGAGCGGGACCGGGACCCGCCGCCGCCGCCGAAGCGCAGCCCGGTCTTCGGCGGCGGGGGGCCCCTTCTGTTCCAGGACCCGCCGCCTAAGTGCCCGGAAGGCCCGCGGCGGGGACCCCCCCCCCCGCCACCGAATTACCGCCGAAGACCGGGCTGTGCTTTGGCGGCGGTCCCGCTTCGGCGGTAATTCGGCGGCGGGGGGCTCCCGCTGCGGGTCTTCGGGGCACTTTGGCGGCGGGTCCCGGAACGGAAGGGCCCCCCGCCGCCGAAGACCCCGGTCCCCCGGAATCCTCTGGGCGGCCCTGGATGTGACTTACAGTGAAACATGAAAGTGAGATAAATTTGTGTGGCTAAGAGACTAGCTAAGCTAAGATGTGCAAAGTGACTCAAGGAGCTTTGGGCACTTTGGGTGAAATCCTGGATCCCCGGAAGGCAAGGGGAAAACTGTCACTGAGTTCTGTGAGGCCAGGACTTCACCCAATGGGAATTAACCGTTTTACAAAATCTCAGCCTAAGTGTGTATCTTTGGGAGGGCAGGAGCAATCTGAAGAATATAAAGTCCAACTATTCCAAGACTCTAAACTCCCAGGCAATTATTTGAGGTTCTGAACAGGGGTATAACTAAGAGTAACTGGATAGAATTAAGAAAGGCGAGATGTAGCCTGACATGTTACATTGGCTTAAATTAGTGTCAGGGACTTGGCTGCATGGGATGATTCCCAGCGTGTATTCGAAAGGGTTAAACACTAAGGGTCTGATGCCGGTTTTATGTCCGTGTAACTGCAGAAGTCAGTGGCGTTAAACTGGCACAAACACATTGTGTCTGAATGGAGAATCTGCCCTGGAGTCTATTGCTGACTTGCAGTGCATGAAATAATGGATCCATGCCCATGTCTAATCAGCATGTATAATGGCAGCTCCATAAATAATGCATGAGTGACAGTGATTGATGATCACATTTGGAGCATCTTAAGTGTAGCTCTGAATTCATTTGGTTTAAAATGGAAGAAAAATGGAAAAGTCTTTGCAGCAAGAGGTGCTGCATTTGCTTGTGTTACAAATTACTTAGAGTCAGGTGCTCAGCTGTGGCAAATTGGCCAAGAGCCACTGAACTCTACCTTCAAAGGGGTATTCAAGTGCTTTCTGCCACAGATAACCCTCCAGAGGAATTTGAAGAGCTCAAGTCCAGGGTATAGCATATGAGGTAGACACTAGTGACTGAATCTCCACTAAGAAGTTATTCAGAAGAAACAGGAGTTTAGTTGGGTTAAGACAGAGTCTGTTGTTTCTTCTAATTAGTCCTTCCCAGATTTGTAGAGTTTCTCCTTTAGTAAGTATAGCCAAGATTATCACAAGTGACCAGTGAGCTTCTGTTTTTGGGTGCCCAATGTGGGACACCTTAAAAGGGTCTGATTTTCAGAAAATGCTGAGCAACTACCTTCTGAAAATCAAGCCCCTTTAAGGCATCTCAAGCTGGTCATCTCTGTTGGAAATCTTTTAGTGCATACGTATGACACGTCTAACTTGGACGTAGATACAGAAATTCCAGAAGGGGAGATTACATTTAAATTCAGAGCTGTTCAATATCTCCAGTGGTCAGCAGTTCTTTGCTACCTTATCTTTTACGATTAGCATCCCATCCTGGGAGACGACGGCTGCATATCCAGGAAGTCGGTGAGAATTCTGGCACTGTACCAAGTGATTAGGTTACCTTTTTCAGTATCTGCAGAGTGCAGGAGACAAAACCTTCTCCGGGGGTGGTCCAAGCCTGACGACTGCCCCAGAAACTAAAGACTGTCACAAACCTCGCCACTTTCCAGTCCAAATGCAAGGTGCATTTCTTTGACCTTACCCTCTCGATTATATAAACATATAGCAAAAGGGATATGTAATAACAACAACCAACCAACCAAAACAAAACACTTTTCCACATGCTTTTCCCTCTTGGGAGAGGATGAGAGAACAAACCACACCTGACAGCTGTGTAATCATGTTGCTCAATGCACTGCTGGAAGGTGCTCAGATAAGCATGGTATAAAAACATATATAGCATAGCATAGAACAGAACAGAGTGGTCCCTAGCATAGGATGTTCCCTGACTTCCCGAGGGAACCAAGTGTCTTTGCCATAAATCAGGTTAGGAAGGGTAACAGAAGAGAAATAGATTGCTTCAGTGCTTTGTCATGTGAGGCTATTCTCAATTTCTGTAAAATTCAGCAATTTCCAAGCCTATTGCATTACAGCTACCTGTTATAGAATTTCCACTGGGAAAGTTAATGCCCCTTTTTTGTTTTCTGCCTTTGGATCCTCAGCAAGCTGACTCTCTATCTCTTTCCAGGAATATAAAACACACCCACACACGACTCGTAGGGAGTATAACATTTGGGGTAGGACATTCAATTTTACTGAGTCGATTTGGTCAGACATAGATGATGGTACATTAATCTGTCGTTGAAGGCCATAACATAAAGTTTGTGAAAGGCACTGGAAATTTAGTGTTATCAGTTTAGTTAAAGTGGGTGAGATTTGTGCCTCCTGGGATTTAAATCTCTCGGGGTTTCATTGACATGAAAAACTAATTAGAGATTCAATGATCTTTGGATCCAACCCTAACTGCACAAATATTCCTGCTTTTTGCCCTGATGATGGTGGTTTCTGACATCCCACAGTAGCTCATCTTACATTAGACTCCTGAAAGATCCTCCTGGCTCTTAATCCTTTGTTTTAAACTCCTATACCAAGATGGCTGCCTAAGGACAAAACTTCGTGAAGACTTCGGTGTTGCAGGTACATTGTGCTCAGTGCAAATCCTCTTAAAGCAAGAGGATTCTGTACAATGACATTTCTGTTTAAAACACGACTTACGCTGAATCGGGAGCCGCTGGTCTGTCTCGATCGTTTTTCGGCAAGGAGATCTTTGACTGTGTGTTTTACTCTCACTCCTTGGTAAACTCGTTTGCCGTAGTCTGTAGGAACTAAACAAAGGGAGCATGTGTGAGTAGAATTCAGCCAGTAAGTAGAATAAATGGAATCGCTTACCAAGGTATGGATAGTCAAATTGCCAAGTGTCTTTAAATCAAGATGGGATGTATGCCTCAAACATTATTATTTGTATTGGGATAGTGCTTCTGAATCCCACTTGTGGATCAGGACTCCATTGTGCTAGGGACTGTACAAACACAGAACAAAAAGCCAGTCCCTGCCTTATGGTCTTGTTCATTAAGAAGTTACTGGGTGGGATGATGGCCCCTGTGCAGTGGGGAAGACTAATTCTCTCTGCTGCAGGAATCAGTGGGTGAAATTCTCTAGCCTGTGTTATGCAAGTGAGGACTAGGGCAGGGGTCTCAAACATGCGGCCCGCGGGCCGCATGCGGCCCGCGGAGCTCTTCCCTGCGGCCCGTGGAGCTCCCCAGGGCCGCCCAGAGGGGGGGGCAAAGGGGGCAATTTGCCCCGGGCTCCGCAGGGGCCCCCAAGAGAAAAGCGGAGGCTCCCGCCTCCGCCCCTCTCCTGGAGCCTTTCCCTCCCCCCCTTACCCGAGCGCGTCTCCGTCCGAGCACCTGAGCCCCGCCCCGATCCAAGCCGCGTGGGGAGGGGGCGGGGCTGGGAGCTCTGGGCTGAGCGCTGCGCTCGGCGTGGAGCTCACAGCCCCGCCCCCTCACCACGCGGCTCTGAGCGGAATGAAGCTCAGGCCTCGCCGGAGACGCGCTCGGGTAAGAGGGGGGGGGGAAGCGGGAGCCGCCGGGGCCGGGGCCGGGCCGTGGGGGGGGGGGGCGGAACCGAGACCCGCCGGGCCGGGCCGGGGGTGGGGGAGGGAAGCGAGACCCGCCGGGGCCGGGCCGGGGGTGGGGGAGGGAACCGGGACCGGCCGGGCCGGGGGGTGGGGGAGGGAAGCGAGACCCGCCGGGGCGGGGCCGGGCCGGGCCGGGGGGTGGGGGAGGGAAGCGAGACCCGCCGGGGCCGGGCCGGGGGTGGGGGAAGGGAAGCGAGACTCGCCGGGCCGGGGGTGGGGAAGGGAAGCGGGACCGGCCGGGGTGGGAAGCGGGACCGGCCGGGGTGGGGAAAAGAGGGACCCGCCGCCGCCGAAGCGCAGCCCAGTCTTCGGCGGTGGGGGGCCCCTTCTGTTCCGGGACCCGCCGCCTAAGTGCCCCGCCACCAAGCCACCAAACAGCTGTTGGTGGCGCTTAGCACTTTCCAGGAGGGAGGGGGGAGGAGCGGGGAGCCGCGCGCTTAGGGGAGGAGGTGGAGAAGAGACAGGGCAGGGGCGGGGCCTCATGGAAGGGGTGGATTGGGGGTGGGGCCAGGGGCAGCAAGGGGGCGTGTCAGTGATGCGGCCCTCGGGCCAATGCACTAGTCCTCATGCGGCCCTCGGGGTCATTTGAGTTTGAGACCCCTGGACTAGGGGATCGTAAGTGAGCCCTTCTGGTCTTACAATCGGTGTTTGAGACTTTCAAAGTTATCTAAGGGGAGTTAGCCATACGGCTTCCATTCATCGCAGTAGGAACTGTCTGGTGAAACTCCCATTCGATTTTGAAAATTGGTAATAAGGTGCTTTGGAAGCCTGGGTGTTGATATTTGGTGCATGCATTCGTACTCCGAGGCAATATTACTGTCAGCGCAACACAGACAAAAAACTCCAAACCCAAATGGTCCAGCTAAAATACATTCTCACTATAATGCTTTTGATTAAATCATGCTCAACTCCAGATAATGAGGAACTAGTTTCTCAAGCCCATGCTCTGTTTCAGTAGGCAGCATGGTCTAGCAGATAGGGAGCTAAGTCGGGAGTCATGCGTCCTCGTTCAGGCACTGCCATTGACTGCTTGTGCAGAAAGCAGCTGAAAAGCACCATCCCAATGCAAAGGTAAAATAATTAGTACAGTAATTCTGAGTCTCATTTAGGCAGAGCAAATCCCATTAAAACAAAGAGTTGTTCCCTAGGGACGGGCTGTTTGAGAGGTCAAGGAGTTCCTGTCTCCTAGTCTTGTGCTTAGACCGCTAGTCTTAGCCTTGTCCTTCAATGTCAGAGAGAATCTGCTATCAGAGGAGTCGGCGTGGGCTTCATTCTGCAGCTGCTACATATGGAGAGCTCATTAATTTCCATCTGTCATTTTTGCAGCCTTCATATATAGAGGATGTGGGGTTTTCTAGGGGCAACAAGCTGCGTTTTTTCCATATCCTCATGTAATTTTCTGATGCATCTTTGTTAATACCACTCACAAAATGTTACATGTCTGTAAAAGGGTTTAAGGTTGTTTTTTTAAATTATAAATCATGTGGTAATCTCAAGAGTTGCCTCAATCATACTAATTCTGCCCTGAAGTCGATTTCAGACCCTACCCACCAAAACAGATTAAAATACGTTTGAAATCACTAGCCCAAATCACAATGGAATTACAGAACAATGGGACAAAAAAAAAAGTAGCCAGATATATTAAAGAGGTAATAACCTCATTTTTGGTAACACTCACCAGTGTTTTAACTAAATTTTTACTATCTTCTTACAATGAATAACTGTCATTTACATTCAATAAAATCCAGATAATTTAAAGATCTTGATAACATCAGTTAATAGTAACTAATATCTAAAAAGCGTAACCCCCACTGGCAGAGTGGGTACTGTATCCCTCTCTAGTGGTGGGTCCACTAGCGGATAACAGCCTACTACTGCTACCAGTTAACAGTGTTACTCCTTTGGCTCAAGTGGTAGAAGTCTATGCTGTGCAGTATGCTGCCTTGCATAATGAAAAAGGTGGTTTGTTTGGTATATATTTAAGATTCTATTATTAGTTCATTTAAAAAAAAACAACAGACCAACACTGGGTGTGAGTTCTGTGTACCTGAGAGAGGCCTCAGGTATATTATAGTTGATAGGGTACTGGACTGGCACTTGGGTGACCTGGATTCAATTTTGAGCTCTGCTACTGCCCTGCTGGATGACCATGGGCAATTCATGTCCCTCCATGTGCATCAGTTTCCCTATTTATAAAATGGGGATGGTGGAAATGACCTTTCTTTGTAAAGTGCTTTGCAAGAGAAAGATCAGACGTGCTAGTTGAGAGCCAAGTAGTATGATTGGCGGGGGTGGAGGGGTTTGTGAGGGTCCCAGGACTCTGGAACTTGTTCCCCACCCTCATTGGTCCAAAACTTGGTGACCTTCTGGGCATGTTGCAAAAGGCATTTATTTGACAGGGTTTTGTGGGGAGGCTGAGGGTGTGTCTCTGGGCGTGGGGATAACGGGGCATTTTTGCTGCTTTGATTTATCAGCTAGCTGAGTTCATTCATATTTGGGTGGTCACCATTTGAACATTTAAGTTGAAGTGTTTGGGGGTTTATGTATGGGCGTTTTTTATTGTTCTATAAACCTAAAAGAAAGAAATTATGGGCCAGATTCCCCATGGGTGTAAATCCATGCAACTCCATTAAAGTCAAGGGAGCAACACCAATTTGCAGCTGCAGAGAATTTAGCCTTTTATATTATGTTATTCTTTCGATTGGCAGGTTGTAACTTGGCCCAGCATATCTGATTGGTTAGAAAAGCAAATAATTTCAAGCAAGATCTTTGTACTTAATTCCTTGTTTTAATCTGAACCAAACATTTCCCTTGAATAGATCAAGGCGAAACAGCAAGTTGACTTGGTAAAAAATAGATTGTTCTTCAAAGAAACTGAAAGCAGGTGGCAGTGGTAAAATATTTAGAGACTTTGGGTTAAATTGAGCAAAGCTGTTCTTTAAGGATGAAATTCGCCCTTGTGCAGAGAGCCAATGCAAGGCCTATGAATCACTTAAAAATAATAATAATAAATTAATTAATAATACCTCACTCTTATATAGTACTTTTCAGCAGTAGATCTCAGAGAGCTTTACAAAGCAGGGAAATGCATTGGCTCCATTTTACAGATGGGGAAACTGAGGCACAGAGAAGCAAAATGACTTGCCCAGGGTTGCTCAGAAGGCCAGTGCCAGAGCTGAGACTAGAACCCAGGACTCAAGTCTCAGCCCAGTGATCTATCCACTAGGCAACACTTAAGTCCCAGTGAAGCCTGCACAGGAGGGAATTTCACTCTCTGTGAGTTTTGGAGAGGCATATCTGTTTGGTTTTCCCTGAGTACATCTCTGCAAAACTTTCCATTTGTTTGGGTGTTTTGACTGTAAATGAGCCCAGTGATGTAGCATGGTACAATAATGAAGGTGACTCTTTTATCCTCTCCATTGGAGTTTGTCCATGTAAAGAGCTCACACCTGTGGAAAGCAGTGAGGAGTTTAAAAAAAAGGCTTTTATTCAAATGTTACAAATGGGAAGTTGATGTTTGAATTAATCCTTTGGAAAACAAAAAGATCTGTGTTTCCGGACAGAAAGCAAACACAAACGTACCAGAGGGGAAGTATCTGATCTCTTTAAAATTCTGATTTACCTTGCTACATCTATGCTTTTCATCATTCTGGCTCACTTTATCATTTTAATACCTACAGTATTGTTATTCACAGGTGTATTTAAATGCATAGAAACTTACATAGGGTGAAATTTGAGGCTTTCGTGGTGTCGGGTCTTTATGTTGGCCATGGATCACAGAGCGTCTAAAATTCTCTTTGACAGGGCATTGCTTGTATTATTGTGATTATTTATTTTTATTCAAGTAGTGTCTGTGGCCCCGGCCAAGATTGGGGCTCAGCACAAATCTGAGCCTGGGCATCATTATTTTATTTGCAAATAATTTCTAAAGTGTCTTAGTTCTAATAAAAATATGTTTGGGCTTCTAATCAAGAAGCTATGAAAACAAAGTTTGCTTAAAAAAACAAACAAGCAAGCAAAATTTTACATGCATGTTTGTGTGTATACATCTAAAAATGATTGCTTAGGGGTATTTTTAGGAAGTTTAAATATTTAATTTTACACTTTTGAGTTGTCTAACTTTAAAATAAAACAGCTAATGCATATGATGCATCCACACTACAAACCACATATGCCAAGGCAATACAGCAAAAGTGGACAATATATACATAACAGTACTTGCACTTAGAGTTTTCCACCTCTATAAATATGCCTCTAAATGTTAAATTAACGATTTTGTATTAATAAAATAATTCTAATAGAAGTGCCCAAATAGCATAGTATAGACATATCTTGACATGTCTTTTTTTTGTGAAAAATGTCTTCTTTCCTTGAATATTTTTGATTTTTCATCAGAAAACAAAAAACTCCAAAATTGAATGGTTCTTGGCCAAAAATTCTTTTGTTTTTTTTTTTTACCAAAAACTTAAATTTTCTGCAGGATACCTACCTCCCCTTCTCCCCCAATTTTCTAACTGTTCAGTCTTTTCCATGTCTAATTTCTGTCATTCTTTAAAACACACATAATATTGCATCTAGGGTGTTAAATAAATGAAGTCAAAATACAACAGAAGACTTGGAACCGGATTCTCATTTACACTAAGTCCTCTTTACACCTCTCCGGCAGTGTACCATGTACACTATCATAGCTGTGTAAATGGGCCTTAGGTAATTGGGACTCGGGCCCTACAGGATGTCAATCTCAGGCTCCAGGTACACCAAATAGATAAAGCTAGGTGGGACAGTATCATAAAACTTGTTTAACAAGACAAAGCCAGCATGAAAAACTGATCCTCAAACTGCGCCATATACATAAATTGCAATGATGGGCTAATCTTGTGCCGTTAGAGCAAATATTCATTAAAGCAGATCTTAAATCCAAACAATTCTATAAACAGATTTCTAAATACCTTTAAAGCAATGATCAGTGTTCTAGAATTGGATGCAGGACCTGGTTGACTTCTGCAGTCAAATGATTTTTTCGACTGTATTATAATGCTACTTCTACTTTGCACCTATTCACTACCATCATCTCAGGATCTCAAAGTGGCTTGCAAAGATGGGTAAGCATAATGAATCCCATTTTCGGGGGGCAGGGTGGAGGGGGACTGAGGCTCAGGGAGGTGAAATGACTTGACCAAGGTCATGCAACATGTCAGTGGCAGAGTCACTGCCAGAATAGTCACTAGATCACACTCTCTGACCGTGATGTACTTTCTATGTACTGATGAAACTTGACCTGTAAGAGGTCAAGAAAGCACATTACAAACTTTTAATGCAAAAGAAATTGGGTGAAAGATTCAGTCGGGGCAGGGGGGGCGCGTAAATGAGCTGTGCTGCAGGGGCAGCTGAATGGGAGTGTTTGTGATATAGTGGAAGGTAGCATAACCCCATGGCTAGAGGTCTGCTCTGGGATTCTGTAGGTTCTGTTCCTGGCTCAGACACTAACTAATCATGTGACCTTAAGGAAATTACTTTACCTTTCTGCATTTTGTTTTCCTCATCTGTCAAATGGTGATAATGACACCGACTCACCATTGTGAAGTTAATATAGTTCAGTACCACTGTGGAGAGGCAGTGTTTCCTAGTGTGTAGAGCATTGGATTCAGACTCAGGACCCGTGGGTTCTATTCCTGGCTCAGCCACTGGCCTGCTGGGTGACCTTGGGCGAGTCACTTCCCCTCTCTGTGCCTCTGTTACCCCATCTGTAAAATGATGCTTACCTCCTTTGTAAAGCACATTGAGATCTACAGATAAGAAGAGCTAGTTATTAATTTTTATTATTATTATTGTGAAGCTCTTTGAGAGCTATTGGTGAAAAGCACTATGTAAGAACTAGGTATTAGAAGAGCCCTATCCACAAACATGGTCTGTGGCAATAAAGCGAATATCTGCGGATTTGCAGGGCTCTGGGTATTAGGTTGCTTTCTCTGAGTCATCAGTGTGTGGCTACTTTTAGATGGCGTTTCTCATACAACAGTACATTTGCTTTAGAAGGACCCATGCGAACCCAAGCTATATACCGTGAGCCCCTTTCCATGATACATTACCCCAATTCCACATCCTGAAAAAGAGACAACAATTATTACTTGCAGACTCTATAGTCAAATATTCCAGAATCTCGTTAACTGATTGACTTCTATCGTCAGTTCCTCTGGTAAATGTGTGAGAGCCCAGGTCCACATATACATATAAATGTTTAAGTTTTGTCTTTACTATTGTCTTTTCATAGACAATATCTCAGATGGGACTGGGCTGATTTCACTGTATTTCATGTAAAAATCAAAGGAATTCTAGTCAGGGATGGATTAATTTCAGTTCAAGGAATAAGCCAATTTTCATACCGATTCTTATTGAACCACTGAAGCAAAGCACATGAATGTTATACTGAAAGCTTCTTTTAAATTAGTGATTCTATTTACAAAGTAAGACCCTGCAAACACTTATGCACATATTTAATTTTACTCAGATGAGTAGCAGCCCTATTGAAGTCAATTGGTCTTCTTACATATGTAAAGTTACACAAGTGCTTAAATCGTTGCAGGATCAGGGCCTATCTAATTTATCAGCTACAAAATAAGGGCCCAGTGCTGCAACTTTTTCTCACCTAGATAGCCTCGATTCACATAATCCGTCCCATGGAGTTCAGTGAGGCAGTGTGCTAGATCTCAAGTATCAGCGGGTAGCCCTGTTAGTCTGTAACCACAAAAACAAGGAGTCTGGTGGCACCTTAAAGACTACCAGATCTGACCCTGTGCTAGATCTGACACTGAGATATTAAAAACCTGAAATAACTGGCAGCACAGAGAGGAGAAAACCAGAATTTATTACAATTTTCCAGTAAGTTCTGAAAAAGTGCATTATGAATTAAGTAAGCATCCTAAATTGTATTTAGAGAAAGCTGAAAATATTAGTTAATATTGCTAAAATACTGAAATATTGAAAATACCAAACAGCAATTTAAAGGCATAATACTTTCTTTGCCTTTCTACTTCAGTTCAGACAACACGTAATGTGCCCATTCCCCTGTTTTCTACCGTTGATACTTCAATTAACCATCGGTGAGATATACATTTTATATTTTGGAAAGTTTTGACAATGAAACTCACCAGTTTCCATTCTGAATGCTGCTGGAATTTCCCCCTTTCAGACTCTGCAAGATTTCTGAAAGTGAACCGTCAGGAGCTTTCCAATTGAGAATGAAGTCAATGCTCATTCTCCGCTAATAAAGTTCTCTTTGAGCCTGACGGAAATGTATTTTTCACAATTTAATGATGTCTCTGAAATAGCTTGTTTGGGATTTGTTTAAATGCAAATCTTCCACTGTCTGTTTCACTGCAATTTGCATGGTCAGTGCGGATCATTCTCAAAGCTTCTTTCTCTTGATTAAAAAGACATTGAATGGGTGAAAACGGAATTTCACGTGTTGATAGAGGAAAAGTTATTTAAAATGAAAAACCTATAAGTCATGCAGTGATCAGCAGTCTCCATATAGCAGAGAGGAAAAGGGACTTGGCCAGAGAAATTGTGCTTAGGAAAATGCCATATTACTTGTAGCACAGTACCCCAGCCGAGGATCAGGGCATCATTTTGCTAGGCATTGTACACACAAGTAATAAAACAACAATCCCTGCTCTAGGGAGCTCACAATCAAGGTCAGATGTTAAAAAATGTAAAAGAAATCTATGCAATACTCTCCATGAACTGCAGTGGACACTGGATTGGGTCTGTTGGAGTGGACTGAGATCACCAACCAGCTTCACAAAGAGCATCAAAGATGGTAACACCTTTCAGTCAATAACAATCGGGACCGGAGATGAATATCCATGTGTCTTTACCAATCCATATTCAGTCCTTCCTGCTAGATGCTCTTTTCATAGCTCTCTAGTAAATGACCTTGACTTGTTCTCCATTAGCATGCAAGAAGCTTCCATTCTACTAATACACTGTTGTCACTGTCTCTAGGTGGATAGTATTAGACTCCTTGCAGATAGCAATGCACTCTGTTGAATTCTGCATTTCTGCTCTTCCTGAACCAAGAGGCAGCGTCAACTCTATTTACTGTTTCTTCTTCAAATGTTGTCGCTTGTACCTTGATTCAGAAACTTGCCCTGATTATCAGTTGGGAGATCATTATTGTGTGACATTACTGAAAGGTGCAGTAAGAGGGACAAGGTCTGTAGTATTTTGTTTACAAGAACAGCAGGTTGTTGCTCAATATACTATGTCCTGCATAAGTAGACACTAAATTTACCTGTGTGAAATAGTGCCAGTACATTCTTCATAATCAAATAGTTCTTCTGGAGTCTATTGACAGCTCAAGGGTCTGCCAGTCCAAATCCATTCCTCTTTGTAACTCCACTGGCAGCATTATTGGAGGAGGGCTTTTATTTTTCCATCCATCATTTGTTTTCGGAGGGGTGGGGGGAAAGCAGCTGCTGGCAAAGGCTGCTCCTGTCAGGCATGTCAAGAGAAAGAAAAGCAGCTCATGGGAAGCTGAAACAACAGAAAATTGCAACTCCCTTCCTGACGTATTGAATCTACATCACTTGGAGTGTGTGTCTGGCCGTATAATGCAAAAAGACAGAAGTCTGACCAGAGAGGAGTGGTGATAAAAACACAGAGCCAACTTCATGAATGGAAAAGTCTGATATATGACCTCTCTGTTGAATTTGTAATTGCTGACTGATCTCTTCTTCCTCCACCCCATGGAAGATTCTTATTTCAACCATACCCTTCTTCCACATCCACAGGCTTCTTATGCTTGGAGCTTTTACTAAGGATATACTGCCTTTCTTTCCTCCTTCAAACTCACTTCTTCTGTGTAAGCCACTGTTGTTTATATCACACTAGGGCTCAGAGGTTGCAGCCAGGGATCAGAGCACCATTGTGCCAGGCACTGTGCATCCATGTGACAAAGCAGACAGCCCTGCCCGAGACAGAGAGTTCATAGGTTAGGAGTCAGACTGGACATAACAGAAGAGACCAACAGAGAGGAGACGGGTGGGAGGACAAGGAAGAAAAAAAACAGAGTTTAGCAGGAAAGTATGTAGTAAAAGCCAGCACCTGCCCCAGAGAGCTCACAATCAAGGTTCGTGTCAAGAAGTAACAAGGACCCAATAAAGCTTGGGAGGAGAGTATTAGGTCACAGTAAAAGGAATACGTTTTTGTATACTAAGCAGTAGTGTCAGCTTTCTACCTGCTTACCTATTGTCAGAGCTCCTCACTAGCTCTGTCTGCTTCCACCTCTTATGCCTGATACTTATTTGCTTGATTTCTTTAGATCTAAAAGATATAGGTGAAATTCTGGCCCCATTGAAGTCCATGCCAGTTTTGTTATTGACTTCAATGGAGCCAAGATTGCTCCATATAGTTTCAGAAGTATCTATTGACTCTAGGGGCATGTCTACACTTACCTCCGGAGTGATCAATCTAGCAGGAGTCGATTTATCGCGTCTAGTGAGGACGCGATAAATCGACCACTGAGCGCTTTCCCATTGACTCCAGTACTTCACCGGAGCGAGAAGCACAGGTGGAGTCAATGGGGGAGCATCAACAGTCGACCTACAGCAGTGAAGACACCACTGTAAATAGATCTAAGTATGTCGACTTCAGCTACGTTATTCACATAGCTGAAGCTGCGTAACTTAGATTGATTCTCCCCCCGCCCCCCAGTGTAGACCAGGCCTAAGTGTCTTTCCTAGCAATTAAAAATAATTGTGTTAAAAAAACATTTGAACCTGCAGCTGCTCCTCATGCCAAGCCAAGAAAATAATGAACCAAAGATGAAATCAAAACCCAACCAATATCCTTCTTACCACAGACCCCAGTTCTTCTCACACACCTGCCTTCCCAAAACATGGGACTGAGATTTTCAATGCAGTGTAGGGATTTTATGCACACATCTTCCATTTATTTCATTTTCAGGATCAGGATCCATAATAGGAAACAGATATACAGCCAATTGAGTACTGCCCTATAACCATAACAGAACCACTGGATTATATTACACGCCTTATACCATCCTGTTTGATTTTTAAATTCTCTTTGCCTGCCCCAAAACAAACCTTGCTAATAATTATACTCCTATTTACTAAGACAAAGCACTGGCCTAAGAGATGTATTTCAGTGTTTATTTCCCTAATTCAAATTTTGATTGAAACCCATTGTTAAGTGGAGAGCATTTTTGCTGTTTATTGTTAAATAACATTATTTTGCAACATGCTGTGACACTGGCTGACCAGATCATGCTAGAGTGTTTTCAGGTCATTTCACTCGTGGATTAGTATAGATCAAAGTAATTAATGTTTTGGGTGTTTAAATGTCATAAAACTAAAGGGATGTTACATGCAATGTTTTCACTCATCTGTTCCTGTTATAATGTAATAACAAACATGTACAGAGTAAATACCCCTGTAACTAAATAACTCATCAGACATCAAAGAAGCCTGGTGTAATGCTAATGATGGACTTTATCAGAATGGCCATTGTGTGTGATGACCTTTAGTGAAAAGACCAAGTGCATTCCTCACTCATCGTCATCAAAGGAAAAGTCCATGTTGGTAGAGAGACTGTCAGCTCGTCTTCTGTGAGAAGATATAAGAATGGATCCAAAGAAAGATCCTTCATCTCTGGACTGTTTGGATTCTAACAGGGCAGGATAACTGAATGAGAAGACGGAGATCTCCAGAGTTATTCTGGGTAGCCCTGAAAGACTTTGGGGAAATTCCATTTATTACACTACTGCTACCCTTTGATGTCACAAATTGTGATTCACCTGTTGTTATATTTTACCTGTTTTAATTTCTCAATAACTCATCCTTTTTTCTTAGCTAATAAATCTTTAGTTAGTTTACTATAAATTTGGCTGCCACCGTTGTCTTTGGTATAAGATGTGGAGTATCAACCGAGCTGGGGTAAGTGGCTGGCCTCCTGGAACTGGGAGAAACCTGATGTGGTGTGATTTTAGTTTTAAGTAAGCTTTTATCACAAAGTCCAGTTTGTTAGAGTGGCAAGATAGGTTGGAGAATCTAAGGGTCTATGACTCCATGGTAAGACTGGTATAGTGCTCCAAAAGTTCACATCTGTTACTGACTCGGTGAAATCTAATTATAAAACATACCACCAGTTTGGGGTGTCTGCTCTTGTTTTCTGGCAGTCTGAGGCAGGCACTCACAGGTGTGAGCCACTCCAGATAGCGTGACACATGCAGCATAAAGTTAATGGATAATAAAACAGTTAATTTACTGTGTTTAACAGTGAACTCCAGCTGCCAGTAATTTGATTGTAGCCTTCTGGGATGAGAGGGGTTTACTTGTTTATACAACAAATGACAACAATGTTTGCCCTGTTTACCATGGTGACCAACTGTAAATTTCAGTTATAATATATTGCAGGATTTCACATTTTGTCAAGTTACACAGAGGAAAAAGAGGTACCGCATGAAATCTCATGATATACTCAATGCTTGGGCCCCAAAGCAACTACTAAAGTGTGGCTAAAGTTAAGTATATGCATACACGTTTGGGTCCCTTGCATTACTTTTGATATCTTCAAAGTGTTTTACACCTATTAATCAATCCATACAACAACCCTGAGAGGCAGGTATACTGATTATGAGACGTGATATCAATAAGCCCTCAGTCCAGCAAAGTACTTAAGAACATGCTTAACTAAGAGCAGATGGGTAGCTCTATTGAAATCAATACGTTTTTAAGGGCTTTGCTGGATCAAGTCCTATATATAAGCAAACAAGTAACCACAATGTTAAGGTGGAAGCAAAACACTTGAAAAATACGTATGAAAACCTGTATAAGAGATGAAACAGACAATTTGTCCCCCACCACATACCTCCCCCACCAAGAAAAAATTTTAACACTGTTTTCTTTAGAAAGTTTGCAACAGACATGTTTCTTTAAATAATTTGTATCTTTCCATTACAAGTGTAGACACCCGTTTGTCGGTACTCATAAAAAACCTGGGCTACTGGCATTGATATTATCTCTTAACAAAAATGACATTGAACATCAAAATCCTGATCCTGAATTCCTTATTCAGCGGCAGATAGGGGGTAGAAAACACCAGTAATTAGATGGACTTTGCAAAGAGAGAGAAAAGGGGGAGGAAGGTTGTTCAAATTATGGCCCACAACAGTTTGTAATGCCCTTTAATAGAAGATGCTGATAATAAATGTAATACACGTTGTAGAACGCCAAAGAAACACGTTATAACCTTTTTTGCCTCGTTATTTATGATCCAGGTTACACACGCACATCACAGGAAGAATAGAAAGCATTGTTCTCAAATACGATACTGCAGGAAGGTTTCAAAGTCCCAGTGATGTGTATCTGTTTTCACAGCAGGATCACTATTTGTATTGACTGACTCAGAACTTCTGCCTCTTATTTGCCTAGTGTTATTTGCATGAATTTTCGCATGGGCCTTCACGATTCAACATTAGAGATGAACCCAATAAGAAATATTAACATTTTGGGGATAAAAATAGTATTCAGTAAGTTTCAGAGGCTTACCCACTGCCCTGCTCCTCTGGCCCAATGGTGTATTTATATCTGAATAATCATGATAAAATAGAAGCAGTGACCATGAGGTTCATTAACGATCAATCATAAATCGGTCCCAGAGAATGAGAGAGTTCCTGAGGAGGAGGACTAGGTCACAATATTTCCTAACCTGACGTTAAGTCTTTAGGCCCAGATCTTCAAAGGTATTCAGGTGCCTAATTCCCATTGATTTCAATGGGAGCTAGATGCCTAAATCCCTTTTGAGGATTTGGATCTAGAATCATAGAAATGTAGGACAGGAATGGACCTTCAGTGAGGTCATCTAGTCCATCCTCATGCACTGAAGCAGGACCAAATATATCTAGAACATCTCTAACAGGCATTGTCCAACCTGTCGTAAAAAACCTCCAATGTTGGGGACTCCACAACCTCCCTTGATAACTTATTCTAGTGTTCAACTATCCTTATCATTAGAACAATGTTCCTAATACGTAATCTTAATCCATTTTGCTGCAGATTAAGCCCATTACTTTTTGTCCTACCTTTAGTGGACATGAAGAGCAATTGATCACCATCCTATCTATAACAACCCTTTATGTAGTTGAAGACTGTTATTTGATCCTCCCACGGTATTCTTTTCTGAAAACTCAGCGGGGCCAGATTTTTTAACCTTTCCTCAGAGGTCAGGTTTTCTAAACCTTTTGTCATTTTAGTTGCTGTCCTCTGGACTCTCTCCAGTTTTTCCACCTCTTTCTTAAAGTGTTTTGCTCCTTACTAGAAATGCATGTACGTTTAAGTGATGAGCAGCAGGGGCGGCTCCAGGCACCAGCACGCCAAGCACGTGCCTGGGGCGGCAAGCCATGGGGGCGCTCTGCCGGTCGCCACAAGGGTGGCAGGCAGGTTGCCTTCGGCAGCATGCCTGCGGAGGGTCCGCTGGTCCCGCGGCTTCGGCGGACCTCCCGCAGGCGGGCTGCCGAATCCGCGGGACCAGGGACCTCCCACAGGCAAGCCGCCAAAGACAGCCTGTGCTTGGGGAGGCAAAATATCTAGAGCTGCCCTGATGAGCATTGTGTGTATTTGTGTGTTTGTAGTGTGTGCAAGTTTTGTGTTTATTAGTGTATGTATGTTAATGTGGTGTGTAGAGCGTTTTGCAGCAGTGACTGCCCTAGTAGTATCGGCCTAGAATGGCTAAGGGGTCATTGGCACATTGGGGTCACTGATGGGAGTTTATACTGGGGTCAGAGACAGATTTGGTGGGCAGTCCCTGCATGGGTTGCACCTTGTGCCAGGAGCGGTGACGGGGCTTGGTGCTGTAAGAGAAGTGGCAACTAGTGATTGGGTCTCACCCCCCGCCACTTGCCAGGGGTTGGTGTCCTCTGCCTCCAGCCACTGCTCTTAGGTCCCTGCCCCTGGCTCCTGGGAAGGTCAAAGGGCCACTGAAGCCACAGCTGAGAAGGTCAAAGGTCAGGAGTCAAGTGGCAGGGCTCACGGACAGCTCCTGGCCCACCGGGCTCAGAAGGTCATGGACAGACTAATAGGTCAGAGTTCAAAGGTCAAACAAGCGGTGGTCGGAGCCACTGAGTTTTCCGACCTCTGCCGGGGTCAAAGGTCAAAACAGAGACTTAAAGCTTTCCCTTGTATACCCCAAAAAGGGGGCCGCCATTGCTTATTTCCGCTTCCGGTGCCAAACGCGGGCACTTCCGTGTTGACAGGCAGCCGGAACCTTCGTGTCCTGTCCTAGCGGGGGGCGTTTCCGGCCGAGTCCTTCCCGCCCGACGCCCCGCGCGCCCTCCCCTCGCTAGGATTGGCTGCCGGGCTGGGAGGAAGCGCTGCCATTGGCTGCGAAGGCGGCCGGCCTTTAGGTTGCTGCGGGCTTCCTCCTCCCCCCCCCCTCCCGGCGGGCACGGAGCGGGGCAGCTGCCGGCGCGAGGAGCCGCCGGTAACGCGGGATCGGGTCCTTCCCCCCCCCCTCCGCTCTTGCGGCCCCCTGGGGCTCATCTCCGGTCTCGGGGCCCGCTGTCCCCGGGTCCCCTCTCCTGGGGCTGGGGGAGCCGCGCCCCCCGGCTCCGATCCGGCCATTGCCTCCTGCAGCGGGGGCAGCCCCTGCGCTGGGAGCCGGCCGGCCGGCGGCGCTGGACCGTAGGGTTTGCGTCCACACGGCGCCCCCGGCGCTCCGGTTCCGGCGGCAGGCGCCTGGCAGCCCGCTGGGGACGCTGGTTTCTCCTGCCTTAGCGTCATTCTCCGCTCGCGGGAGGAGGGGGGGGGGGTTGGATTTTCCTGGGGCTCCTACTTGGGTTGCATCTTATTCTTGATGTGGCTTGTCACAAACCAACCCTCTCCCCGATTCTCCCTGGGGCAGGGGCTGTGTCTGCAAAATACAGCGTTGTGTTGTGGTTATTTTCCCCTCGCAGCAGTTATAGTTCTACCCTCCTTATAGTACCATGACCTACGCTGCATCTAGGAAGCCCCAGGGCTTTGTAGAGGGCATCTTCTTTGGTGGTGGTGGTTTTCTTGGTGGCGTGAGAAACATTTTGTGTCTTTGTAACATCTTCTTTCAGTGCCTAAAGGTCGGACCATGCCTCCTGGAAAGGCTGGCAATAAGGAAAAGTTGGTGCTTCAGTGTGAATGGGAGATGTGCACCTATGTGGCCTCTAAGATGGAGGAGTTTTGTGATCATGTGTCGGAGCATTTGCAGCTGCATCTTCGTGGGGAACATAGGGATGAGATGAACCCTCTTGGTAAGGGACACTGAGTGCAATTAAAAACTATAACTAAAAGTGGACTCTTGGGTTGGAAGAGCCATCAGGTGGGTCATCACGCTCCCTTCATTATTCTGAACCACTCCTGGTAGACATGGAGAAATTTCAGTAATGAATTTCCCAGTGAGGGTGATGCCATAGTGTCCGCTGGGGATAATGTGTTCTGCATTGTGGTAAGAAAATAAACTTTCCAGTGGATCTAGTGCACTCTGCTGTCTATTATTATTATTAGAGTGTCTGGTCGTGATTCAAGGCTGTGGTGCAGGACAGCTTTGTATCAAGAACCTGGAAGGCTTTGTTCTCCCTTACCTGACACAGCAATCCTTCATTGTCTGTAGAATTAAGGGACAATAGCAAACCCTTAAATTACAGTCTTCTTCATTGTGTGACTTCAATTACATCTATAGAATTACATCTGCTCAGTAAGATGCTTAGCAGCATTAACTATATATTTTTAAAGGGTGATGCATAATCTAGCATTCTGAGCACAGGACTGGGATCTGTGAACACCTGAGCTATTATCAGAGCTAAGGAGATTTATTTTTGTAAATAGTTGATGTTTATATTGACTGTCTTGAGTGCAAGGTCTCGGCTGCCTTTGTAGTGAATCATAAGCCAGAATCCAGAACTGAACAAGTAGGAAGATGAGAGTTCTCCTCTCACCATAAGTAGGTGGTCCCACCACTGGCGGGGAGAGAAGGCTATGAAAAAAGCTTCTATTTTCTCTTGCTTATGGGGACTTAAGCTTTAACAGGGCGACACTCATTTTCTACAGATTTGTCAGTAACTGTGTTTCCTATTTGTGTTGCAGAAGAATACACTTGTCTGTGGCAGGAATGTGGCTTCTGCTCCCCAGAGAGCTCAGCAGACCTGGTCCGCCATGTTTACTTCCACTGTTACCACACTAAGCTGAAGCAGTGGGGCCTGCAGGCCTTGCAGAGCCAGTCAGACGTGAGCCACTGTCAGCTGGACTTCCAGAGCCGTAACATCATTCCTGAGATCCAGGAAAACTTCCTGTGTCTGTGGGAGTACTGTGAGGTGAGAGCAACAGAGAGAGGATCAGCCCTCCTAACTCCTGTCTGTGGGTGCGCAGTCAGGTGGGAGCAGGAGAAAAGGGGGGCTTATTCTCTCACAGTGAATGCCCGGGAACTGGGAGAGTTGCTGTCAATCTGATGTAACCCTTGAGGACTCAGCCCAGTTCAAGTGGGGGCACAGACAGGGCCTTACATGGTTCAAGCCAACAAAGTCTCGGTTCTAGGGTAGGGAGATGGTCTCAGCATTATGAGCACTGCAACCAGTTTGAATGCCCTGATTGTGCTTTTCTGTGTTTGCCCCCAGGGAGGGGAGGGAGAACGGTTTGTCAAAGTTGAGCTGTACCAGAACTGCTGGTATGCGTGTGCTGACCCATATTCTTCTGGCTTTGTCTCCCCCCAACAGAGATCTTTTGATAACCCTGAATGGTTCTACCGGCATGTGGAGGATCACAGCTTCTGTTCAGAATACAAGGCAGCTGGGAAGGAGAACCATGTGGTCTTTTGTGGCTGGAAAGGTATTTGATTTTTATTTATGTTACTGTAGCACTTAAGAACCCAGGTCATGGACCGGGACCTCATTGTGCTTGGTGCTGTACAAACATGGAACAAAACACAGTCCCTGCACATGTGAGAACTTGAAAGCTCTCCTCAGGGGGGCTGGGGAGCAGCTGACAAACAGCAAAGCTTTGCACTTCTGTAGCACCTTTCCACTGAGGCGCTCAAAGGGCTTGCTAAACACTATTGAGCTGGGCCTTGCCTCACCCATTTCCCCACTGGATGGCTACAGAAACCAAACAGCAGAGGCAACTTGCTGGGGTGCCCACGATATGTCAGTGTAAGAGTGAGGAATATAACCTGGGACTCTGGCTTCTTAGTCCCCATGGCTGGGCTTAATTCTGCTGATTCCAGCTGAGGAATTAAATAGATGGTATCAAGGCCTCTGAACTTGCCCTTGCCTCTGAACAGAACAGCAAGGGGGAAATGCTGGTTTAACTTGAACAATAACTGCTGTCTTTCACGTGGCCGTGACCGTCTCAGCTGCTCCTGTGTCCCGTGGAATGACAGATCTGTGCTGTATGTAGGCCTGTATCCAGTCTTCTACATATCTGCAGCATGCCTGGCCTGGCTCTCCATTGGGGGCAGCAAAGCATTTTCCTCTGCCTGTGCTACTGAAAGTTTCTTGGAGCTGTCTGGTCCTTTGCCAAGGAGCTAACCATTGTCTCTACCTCTTACGTTCAGAGTGCGACTGCACCTTCAAAGGGCGCTGTAAGCTGCGGGAACACCTGCGCAGCCACACGCAGGAGAAGGTAGTGGCCTGTCCTACCTGTGGCGGGATGTTCTCCAACAACACCAAGTTCTTTGACCACATCCGCCGGCAGACGGCCCTGGATCGTAAGCACCTGAGTGGGAGTGGGATTGTCACTGAGCTACCCTGTTGCTCCTAGCCAGATCATTTGATTTGTCAGCAGCTATCTCTGTTCTAGTAGCAAGGCATTAGCAGGGCACGACCACTGTTAATGTTGGCACTGATTGGCTCTCAGGCTCACCAGAGAGACCAGCGCCTTGAATAGGCCATTGAGACTGAATTCCCCTCTCAGGCAGGAGTGGGGCAGCACGGGGGAGGTTTGTCTTGCTGTATCTAGTGCCTTTCTTGTTCTGTGGACATGGGACTAATGTCTCGGGCTGGGAGTCAGGCCCTTGTGCCAGTGACAGATTCATTTAAAATCTCTTTGAGCTCCTTTGTGCCAGGCTGGGTGCTGGAGTCAGTACTGTGCTGTGCATTCTCCGCTTCCGGCTGGGCCTGTATCTAAAAGTGAGAGGAGTTGCTGGTCTCCCCTCAGCTCCCTGCAGGGGCCCCGTGTACATTCCCAGCTCTCCCTGTATGTTCCCAGCTCCTGTGCGTCTCATTCCTTTTTAGACTTGTGTTTGTGATCATCCTTGAAGGCAGTAGAATTTGCTTCTGGGGTTGCTTCCTGGGTCATGCAGTGGTTGCACTGGGAGAACTGTGTTCATTGGAAGGCAAAGACAGTGGCTCTCTAGCCAGGGGCAGCGTCAGTGGCTGTGGATGAGGAGAAAGGGCTCCTGGCTCTGATATAACTAACACTTTTCGTCCTGCATGTTGCTGTCTCTCTGCTTTGTTCTTTCTGTCCTTCCCCTCCCCCTCTGTGCACTCCCTTCTCTCTCCCCCCACCTTTCCCCAATGTTACAGAGCAGAGGTTTCAGTGCTCCCACTGCTCCAAGAGGTTTGCTACTGAGAGGCTGCTGCGTGATCACATGAGGAACCATGGTGAGTAAAGGCCCTTCTCTCTCTTCCAGCCGTCGCTCTGGCAAGTGCGTTCCCTCTCCCCACTCCATGGTGATGGGCTTCCCTCTCGTTTCTCTCGAGCAGTAAACCACTACAAGTGCCCCTTGTGCGACATGACCTGCCCGCTGCCCTCCTCCCTGCGCAACCACATCCGCTTCCGGCACAGCGAGGAGCGGCCCTTCAAGTGTGACTACTGTGACTACAGGTGGGGTCCCTGCGATTGTACTTCCCTAGGGTGGAGTGGGTTTGGGCTTCAGAGGCGGGGCCTGGGTCTGTGTGGGGGGAAGGGAGGGTGGCTGGGCTGTCAGGGCCTGGGGAAGCACTGATGAGCCAGGGAGGAAAATAGAATAGGGGTCTCACACACATTTGGCTTCATTCCCGCGTTCTTTCCTTTCAGCTGTAAAAATCTCATTGATTTGAGGAAGCACCTGGACACTCACAGCAAAGAGCCAGCCTATCGCTGCGAGTTCGAAGCCTGCAGCTTCACTGCGCGTTCCCTCTGCTCCATCAAACTGCACTACAGGAAAGTCCACGAGGTGAGGAGGGAACCAGGGAATCTGCTGCTGTTCCCACTGTTTATATTGCATTAATGTTGAGAAGCCCCAAGCAAGGTTGCGGCCCAGGGTGCTAGGTGCTGCACATACATGTCATGAGAGATGAGCCCTACACTGAAGAGCTTGCAATCTAAATAAAGAGCGAGAGGAAGGGAATACTCTCCTCCCTGCTAGACAGATGTGGGAGTGAGGCACAGAGAGACCAAGTGACTTGTCCAAGTCATACGGAGAGTCTGGCAGAGCTGAGAATTGAATTCGTATCTCCTGACTTCCACCCGACCGGTCTTTCTCCCAAGCCCGCCTTAGCCTTCTAGGTGACCATAAAACTCTAACGCAAATCTCAGCTTCATTCTCACCCCCCCAGAGATTTGGAACAGTCCATGGTCATGCTTGGTATCCATCAGCTCCGGGAGGAATTGACTCTTCTGTCCTTTCCATTCCTCTCTCCACCTGCTGCAGTGCTAATGGCTAATCTGATTCTTGGATGACACAACACGAGTTATCTGGGGAGAGGGGGTTTCTCATGACTTTCTTTCTGGCTGTCTGATCTCTTTTGATCTCTGCTCTCTGGCTGGGAACAGGGAATTGCTCCCCCTTCCAATGCAGGGCCGAGGGCGGCAAGAGCAGCAGTTCTTCAGAGTTGGCCATTTAGCAAAGATGTACTGAACAGTAGGGGAGCCCTGACAAACAAGTAGCAGGCCCCTGCAGTGAAGACATTAAAGACGCAGAGAACACTAACCAGAACTGGGCATACACACCCAGTAATTGAGGCGTTGTGGTGTGTTAACGTGTGTGCCTAGCCTCTGGCCTGCTTTTTCCTGGCTATAAATGGTGGCTCATGGGGTTTGAGTGGGAGTTTTCCATTCTTGGGCACTATCCACTAACCTGGCAGTTGTGCTAATTTTATGAGCCGTCCGTTTGTATCGCCTTCTGGCTAATCCCTTGGGAGCACCAGTGGCGGTCCGCCTGCCCCTGTTCCTCCCTGCGTGGCTGACTGCGTGTGTTCTGCTGCTCCCTGGCATGGGGCAAGCATTTTAATACCTGTATTTCTACAGACGTAGGTACGGCGCCAATACTTATCCCTGCCTCAGTACAGGGGACTGGACTAAATAAGCTACTGAAGTCCCTTCCCGTCTGACATTTCTATGATTCTGTGGCTACTTTGCAAAGCAGTCCCAAACAGCTAGCAGCCTGGGCACGGGATCTCCTGGGCAATGAGATTCCCTCCATCCCGTGGATTGGAAATCAGAAGTGTTACTAGTCCCCTACTCCTTTGCCATAATGATGCTTGCTATAAAGCTTGTCGGGGGGGTGTTCCTGTTGGAAAGCCTGGCTTCCCACGAGGCAGCTTGGGTTTGAATCCCATGACACTTGCATCCTTCCTTTCTTCCCGCTCCCTCCCCAGGGTGACTCGGAACCCCGGTACAAGTGCCACATCTGTGACAAGTGCTTCACACGTGGGAACAACCTCACCGTGCACCTAAGGAAGAAACACCAGTTCAAGTGGCCCTCGGGCCATCCTCGCTTCAGGTACTGGACCTCCAGCCTCTCCTATGTGCAAAGCTCACTACCTCTCTCAAGCCACAGGGGGCAGTGGGGGACTGGCAAGCAGGCTCACTGGGAACAGTCATGTGGAGGTGGGGTGTTGCTCCTAGGTTCTCTGAAACTACGGTGATAGGGGCGTATCCGTACCTAGGTAGCAGCCTCCAGTGGCAGATCAGAGACTAGGGCTGCCGGGCAGCAGCCACACGAATGCAGCTGGATCTGCTGGGATGCTTGTAGAAGTAGCAGGCTCAGGCTGCAGCCAGATCCAGCTCTCCTCAACCTGAGAGAGTGTCACCCCAGTCTAAGCCCGATCACGTTTTGAGGATGCCTTATGCGATGTAATCTCCAGCAAGCCTCAGTCTCCCCCAGACGTTCCAGGGCTTAAAAGGGTGAGGAAGCCAAGGAGGGCTCTCAAATTTGCTCATGGAAACTGGACAGGACAAAGAAACCAAACCGGGCCTGAGTGGAGATGTAAACCCTCTGTATGGCATGTGGCTGAGACAAGGAGAAGCTGACCGTTAGGGGCTGGGGATGAAAGAATTTACCCTCCCTGATGACGTCTCCCCCACTGCACTGCCTGTTAACACGCTGGGTGCTGTGTGCTGGGGTGTCTGCCCCACAGGAATATCAGTGCTGCAAAATAACCTCTTTGGGGTAGCAACTGCCACTGATGGCCTGGTGTTGGGTGCGCTAGCATGTCGGGCAGCACTCCAAGCAGTCAGTCCTGCCTCGGTAACTGCACAAGGCATCCGCCTTCCAGCCCCGTTCTAACCTTTGCCACCTGTCCCTCTCTCTGGCCTGCGCAGGTACAAGGAACACGAGGACGGCTACATGCGGCTGCAGCTAGTGCGCTATGAAAGTGTGGAGCTGACTGAGCAGCTGCTGAAGGACCGGGAGAAACAGGGCGAGTTGCTGGATGGCACGGCGGAGTGCGTGGTGCTGACAGAGGGTGAGGGCAACTTGCAGGGGATTATCCTGGAGCCACCAGCAGAGGCCTCCCTGGAGGAAGCCAATGACATGGAATCGCAGGTAGCCCCACTGCCACCACCGGTCTATGCTGCTGCCAACCCTGACCCAGCTCAGCAAAGCACCTTCCCGAGAGCTGAGGCCTCGCCAGACCAAGACCCCAGCGCCTCGCTCGGCCCCATCATCCGTGTGGTGAACAGGACCAATGAGCATGGGGAGAACGAGACCGTGTACTACGTCATGGCCAATGCACCTTCGGAGGAGCAGGCAGCGGTGCCCAGTGGCCTGGCTGTGGAGCCGGAGGAGAACGTCATGGACCGCCTACAGAAGACAGCTGAGGAGCTGGGGATACAGATTATGTGAGATGCTGGCGCTGCCTCTCTGCACTTTGGCTTCAAGAAATTCAGGTGTCTCTCCTGCTTGGGAGGGCAGGGATGGAATCACGAGCACTCTCCATCACCCTGCTAGGGTCCCTCCACGTCCTTGATTATAGACCCAGAGCAGTTGGTGCTGCCCGTGGGAAGGTTCTGAGCACGTCTGGTCAGCACCCGGTGGGGGAGAGGGATCGATCTCCCTTGCACCAGCCTGGGAGAGGAAGGTGTCAGTGGATGCTGGGAGCAGCCTTACATATTCTCATGGCAAGAAAGGGGATTCAAGCTGGGGATTCAGTGCCCTCCATCCCATGGGGAGAGGTTTGGGCTGTGTTTCCACCACTACCACCCCAAAGGTCCCTGGCAGAAGGGTCCGACGCCTGCTGCTAAGAGGCTCGGTCCCTGTGCTCACTGAGAGCCCTGCGCTCAGCCGGAATCTCCACTCCTTTGGAGCTGCAGGTGGATTGACTTGCCTCCTGAGATGCTGTTTGGCCTTAAGCAGGCTCATTCTGTCCAGTATCTCGTTGGCCTTGCGTGAACAAGATGCCCTGACCCTGTCTCAGACACATGGGAGTGTCCGTTTTCTGGCTCGCTCAAACAGATCCCTTATCAGTATTTGCATTGACACTGCCCCATCCCCTGGTTGAGCTGAGCGGGGGAGCAGCCTAAGGGTCCATTTGCCCTTGGCAGGTTGCTTCTCCCCCATGCACTGGTGGGGAGCTGGTGTAAGCTGGGGGCCCTTCTCAGCACTCGGGGACCTTTGTGCAGCCTTCGTCCTCCCCTCGGGTGCTTGCTCAGGGCTTTCCCCACATTGGGGCCTGGGCTCCTGCCTGTGCAAAGTAAGTGCTTTTATAATAAATAAATAAATACAAGTCCTGTGTGCCAGGTCAGGGTACAGCTGTGTGGTGTCTGCCATGGCCCCGTCAATGTGGCTCTCGCGTGCCTTAGGGCAGGGATCAGACCAAGCAGTTGGGGATTTTAGTGACCAGATCCGTGTAATAGCTAGGGTGCAGGTGACACTTGAGCTTTTACCACATCTCTGCGGCATGTCCAGTGACGCACACAGCTACCTTCATGCTGCTGGAATCCCCGGCTTGGCTGTAGGAGCGTCTACTTTTACTCTGTGCCTCCCATAGCTTTCCGTGCGCACGCTGTCTCATCCGACTGGAGATAGCACTCCCCCAGCCTTCTTCCCTGCACATGGACGACTCAGCCATTCCCGTTGACCCAGAGACCTTAGTTGCTTTAACATAGGGATCACTGTCGACTTGCAAGCAAGTCTCTACCACGGGACCAAGCTGTGCTAGCTGGCCTCTTTCTCTCCTGGGATCCCAAGGGGTATCAGTTCTAAACTTCCGTTTGTAGACATGGGAGACAAGTCTGCAACCCTTCTGCAGTCCAAGTCGTCATTACCTGTATTGCAATACCCTCATCAGTGAGGTGTCGACATGCCACGCTCGTTAAGAGGTCTCTAGCTTGGGTTGGTTCTGGTTGCTTGACAGCCTGACCTCATCCTACTGTGATGTGGCAGGAACGTGGCTGTAAAGTGCAGGTAAATGGGAAGCCCTGTCCCACCCTCGGACTGGTAGACGGGCTCTGGTGGTGATCAGTTCCCTTGGAGGTGCTGTCCTCTTTCTAGTCCTGGAATAACCTTCCCTGCTCCAAGATGACCCCGCTAATGGGGGCACCTGCTGCTCTCCCAGGACAGCTGTAATCGCCTTAACCAGTGTATTATGGAGCTCCTCTTACTTGGGAGCTGCCTCCTGTTACTGAGGGTGCAGCAAAGACGGCCTCTGCCAGCTGCATCTGGGGCCGTGGAAGGTTTCGGTTTGTGCTGACGCCTGCCTGCCTGGCAGACTGACAGGGAGCTTGGAAGAGCTAAGAGCCCAGCTCAGGGCTTCACGGCAGCCCAGATCCCTGGCTTTGGGACAGCCAGCCCGGCATGCTGCTATGGAGCTGGGCCTCCTGTCTTGCTAGGTGGAAAATGGTCATTCTGGCTTGTGGAGGATTTTGAAATTTGGGGGTTTTGTTTTGAAATTTCAGGCTCCTCCATGGAGCAGGATTACCGTTCTCTGCCGAGCCTTCCCAGGCTGAGGGGCATCGGCACCGCTTCCGTTAAAGCAGGGCAAACCCCTGTGTGGGAAGCTCTTATTTCAGTTTAAGGGGGGAATTTGGGTTTTGTTTAAACATGGTCTGAATTGACTTCAGGTAAACTGCAGGAATCCTGCTTTAAACCCTAATAAGTGTCCACGTGCTCTTTGGCACTGGATTAACTCAATGGTTTAAAATCACAACTTAAGTTGAATTGGTGTAACTCTGCCTTTCTGCTCAGGGCCAGCCTGTGTCAGGGCCTGGATGGGAGACCCCTAGGAAACCAGAGTGATTTGGATACTCATCCCACAAAGCAAGTGCCCCACCTGCAGGCTCCCTCTTTTGGATAATGCACTTGTGCTCATTAAAACATCCCATGGTGCCATTTTTCCTCCCTGCAGTTTCTACTGGATACAGGATTTTTCTTCACTTCCTGTCCTAAACTGAGTACGGTGTTGCAGTACCCTGCTGAGCCTGTAGCGCTGGCATGCTCGGTGGGGGATTCTCCCAGTAGCTCTGCCATTGGCTGCCATTAGGGATTTGCCGGTGGCAATAATTGGGGCAGGATTCTTGCTGTCTCATGGGAGAGCCCTGAATTGAGGGACCCTGAAGGGAGCCAGGGAGTTGGTTTCGTGAAGCAGGTGCACAGAAGTCAGATATCTTGCTCTGCTTATGGTTCAGGGAAACAATTAAAATGTGTAGACTCAATGGACCATCCTCCAGCAACGCAGTGGGATTGTGGCCTCAGCAGCCACTGTGGTGTGGTGGCCGCTGCCTTTCCCGTTCCCTGCTAGTGTAGTTCAGCAGAGAAAAAGCCACTGGAGCTCCAGGTTATTTCAGTGGAGAAATCACTTTACATTAAACCCCCAGCCATCTGCTCACTTTCTAATTACAAACCCAGTAAGACATAATTCACAGTTGTGTCCTGACAGCAGGAGGTGATGGAGGGCAGCACCCAAAGGGATGCTCTTTATTCAGAGTGTAGAAGCTTGCACTGGTTTCTTGTCCTTCACATACTAAGGCTATGCCCATGCTATGGAGATTATACCAGCATCACGCCATAACAGAAGCACCCTATGTTACTGGAAGGAGTTGGCTTATGTAGGAACAGCACCTCTCTGAACAGCTGGCCATGTCAATGGAAGCGTTCTTCTGCCCACATAGCTGTGTCTACACTGGGGTTTTGTCGGCTTAGCTATGCGAGTCAGGCTTGGTTTCTTCACACCCCTGCCTGATGTACTTATGCCAATGTAACTTTTGAGTGTAGACCAGGCCTAAGTAAAAGTGGGGAGGTGGGAAGGAGAGTGAGTGTCTGTTGGACAAAGCGTTCCCAGGCGGAGGTGGGCAGGGAACACAACCCCTGTGGAAATAGTTCAGACAGTCGTGATCAAAAGCCTCAAGTGGTTTGGAGGCCTGTGTCAAATGGGTTTCTCAGTCTGGTTCCCTACAGACCGAAATCCGCACTGGGTGCGTGCACCCCCCTTCACAACTGGCACGTAGCCTCTGCAGAGGGGACAAAGGTGTGACTGGGCCCTGGACACTGTCCTACAGAGGTGGAGTCACAAGGCTGAGGTGAAGCACGCTGCCAGGAGGCATGGAGGAAGCCTGCCCTGCCCATGTAGTAAATGTGGCATGGATGGCCGGAGGATTTCCAGGTTGCGGAGCTGGCTCTAAATTTCCTTGAGTGCTCACGCAGTGAGCTGCACCCCATGGCTGTTGAGAGCAGAACAGCACCTCCGTAGAGGTTCAGCTCTCACATCTAGGCTGAACGGGGACTGGACAGGGAGGCACCCGTGCATGCCCCAGAGGTCAAAGGCTAGTTTCCACCTTTCAACTAGACTTGTCCCATTTTGTGGACATAACCTGGTTCTGATCAGCTGTACCGAGGATGCCTTCGCAGCAAGAGCATTCCAGGCAACAGAGCCTAGCCGGCACCTTGTAGAACCGAATCGGTGCCAAAAGCTGCAGTGAACCGGGATGTCTCCAGCTCCTTTCCATGGCACTACACAGGTCAAGGAACCTGGGTCTCCACAGGTGGATATATGGGCAGTGCCCCACCTGTCCCTGGCATAGACCAATAGAACGTAAGGTCAGGAAATATTGTAGGGCCCAGTTGGAAACTTTACTGGTGCTCCTCTGTGGGATTGTGGCCTCTGGGGTCTTTAATTGCTGCAGCCACAGCAGAAGCTGCAAAAAGGTAATCGCTTTGCCAGAGGATTATCTGCAGGGAAGAGAGAATGGGGATTAAAGGAAGCCTCTTCCTCCAGTCCCCCACCCCCACCCCAAGCCCTCCCCTAGCTACCGGACCTGTAAGGTGCCTCTGTCCTGAGCAGATGGAAGCGAAGTTCCCCTCCTCCATGGGAAGGCTGGGTCGGGACGGAGCCAGACCCTGCTGGCAGCTAGCTCAGCCCGGCCAGCATCCCCTGGCAAGGGGGAGATGGAAAAGCAAATACTCCGGGTCTTTTGAAAGCTGGAGTCCGAGGCCAGTGGGCGAAGGACTGGAACCTTAGAAGAACGAAGGAGGGCAGGGCAGCGAGTGGAGAGGGCACTGGACTGGGCCTGCGATGAGCACCATGGAGCTGGGATTCCTCGTCTTAGTCACGCTGGCTGGGTTTGGCTCTGGCGAGGAGGAGGAAGGTAAGTAATGGAGCAGGAGGCGTTTGCTGCACACGGTATGGTGCCCGAGAGCCACTAGGGAGGCAGCTAGCAGTGGTGGGATCCAGCCAGTCCTGGGCGGTGTCCCTGCGGGGAAGAGCAGCTTTGCTTTGGTGGTAGGGCAGCAGCTCTGCAGTCTGAGCGGAGTCCCCGGCCCAGAGACTGAGCTAGTCCTGCTGGGATCCACCAAGGAAAGGGGCTGGTAGCTGCTTGTGCTTTCTCAGACACCCTCCTTTTGCTGCAGGGCCATGGGCTGGCACTGCTCTAAGCAGACCCCGCCCTTTGCGTCAGGGAGGTCACCCCTTCTCCCATGCCACAAAGCTGGTGGTGGCATCACACTGAACCGGGGCCCGCCCCAGTCTTTGCCCAGAGCTGGGAAAGATCCTCCATTCCTGTCCTGCCATTTCTCCTTGTCAGTCCCAGACTCCCCAGCATAGGTTTTGTCTGGCAAGGCTGGAAGCCTTGAGTGATCCCTGCCTCTCGGGGGCAGAGGAGCTCTGTGCTCCTTTGTTTTGCTTCCCCATCAATGGAGAGGGCAGGAGTTGGTCGGTCTCATCTCCCTGGTATGCCCTGGGCTGGGTGGGAGGTTCTGGTGCTGATCTGGACCTGCTGGTGTTGGCAGTCTTGGCGGGGCCCCGATACTCCCACCCCTCACTGCTTCCAGACCCTTGCAGCATTCTCAGGCTGCAACTTTGCCAGTCCCACTTTGGGGCCCTCCTGCAGCCAGGAAATGCAGGTGCCACCTGCAGTGAGAGTCCCTTGTTGGCAGCGTCAGAGAAAAGCCATTGGGAACGCCGTGGCAGGGCTGAGACCTGTTGGCAGGATCAATTTGAGCTGCTGCTGCTGCTGCCGGGGCTGCACCTCTCCAGAGGATAAAGAGGGGGGCGTCAGATCTCGGGCCTGTCAATCAGACGTGCCATAAGTGCCACGGGAGCCAGGGCTCCTGGGTTCTATCCCCAGCTCTGCCACTGACTCCTTGTGCCTTGGGCAAATCATTGCCTTTGTCTGTGCCTCAGTGTCTCCCCACCGCCTCCAATACCTGCTTAAGAGCATAAGAACGGCCATACTGGGTCAGACCAAAGGTCCATCCAGCCCAGTATCCTGTCTACTGACAGTGGCCAATGCCAGGTGGTGCCCCAGAGGGAGTGAATCTAACAGGCAATGATCAAGTGATCTCTCTCCTGCCATCCATCTCCACCATCTGATAACAGAGGCTAGGGACACCATTCCTTACCCATCCTGGCTAATAGCCATTAATGGACTTAACCTCTATGAATTTATCTAGTTCTCTTTTAAACCCTGTTATAGTCCTAGCCTTCACAACCTCCTCAGGCGAGGAGTTCCACAGGTTGACTGTGCGCTGGGTGAAGAAGAACTTCCTTTTATTTGTTTTAAACCTGCTGCCCATTAATTTCATTTGGTGGCCCCTAGTTCTTCCATTATGGGAACAAGTAAATAACTTTTCCTTATTCACTTTCTCCACACCACTCATGATTTTATAGACCTCTATCATATCCCCTCTTAGTCTCCTCTTTTCCAAGCTGAAAAGTCCTAGCCTCTTTAATCTCTCCTCATAGGGACCTGTTCCAAACCCCTAATCCTTTTAGTTGCCCCGTGCTCCCCAGGAGGCCCCTCAGCATCCGTAAAGGTCTGTGGGGCTGTGAAGGGCCACAGGAATGCAGAACCCTACTTGGGGCCCTTAAAAAGGCCTGGGGCTGACCCTGCTGCAGTGACAGCTAGCAGGGTCCTGCTTGATCTCCCAGCTGGCTTCCCCAGGGCTGGTGGAAGTCAGGGCTCTGGCTGGAGCTCGGGCACTGGAGCCTAGCCCGGTCACACTGGTATTCTTAGCACGCTCGCTCGAGCCTGGCTAACATGAGTCCGTCTACCCAGCTGGGAGGCTTGCGCCAGCTGCAGTGTAGACACACCTGGGCAGGCTCAGTGCTGCTGAGCCTTGGGGGAGCCTGGCCCAGCTGGGAAAGAGAATGGGTGGCGGGGGGACAGAATCGTGGGGGTGCCCCGGGACCTGGGAGAAGAGAACGGCCCCAGCCCATCTCTCCCTGTTGTTCTGCCTTGATCTGTCCCTCCAGGAAGCTTGGACACATACTGGTCTGGCACAGCCCCCATCTGCATGGGGGGCTGCAGAGGGAAACACAAGGAGCTGAAGAGGAGCCAGTGTGGGACTGGCAGCTGCTGCTGGCTGGGATACAAATCCTTCTGCCGAGGTACAGGGGTGCCGGGGGAGAGCGAAGGAGAGGCTGAGCTTGGTGCGGGAGGGACTGTGCGGACTCGGACATGCCTGAATTGATGGGTGGGTGGGTGGCTGTGAGTGAGGAGGGCAGACAGAGACCTTCAACTACAGCAGCCACTGTCCCAAGTGTCCCTGAGGCAGGGGATTTTCATGTGTGGGAGGCTGTCTCCAGGAACAGCCACTGGTGCATTTGGTTTGACAAATAGAAATTTGGCTGAAAACATGATTTTTTTTGTCTCTCTCTCTGGAACAATCTGCAAATTTCGGTCGAACTCAATGAATAGCTTCCATGGGGAAAAATCCAGATTTGTTTGAAGTTGAAATGCTTTGTTTAGAGGGTTTGTTTTGTTTGGTTGTTTTGTTTTGTTTTTGTTTTGTTTGTTTGTTTCAACGTGGCATTTTGTTCTCATATTTGGCCAATTTTAAAAAAAAAAATTGTAAAGCGGGGCGGGGTGGATGGAAATGTCAAATGGTGAATTGAAATGAAAAAATTCCATGTCAAGTTAACCCAAAACATTTTGGTTGATTTGAAATGAATTGTTTTATTATTTGATGAGATATTTTTAAAAAACACAATGGTTTTGGTTCAGTTCAAACCTGTTTGGGGTGGGTGTGTGTGTGTGTGTGTGTGTGTGTGTGTGTGTATAGTTTTTATATACATACATACATCTCTCTAGACATGACCCCAAAAGCCCTTCTTCTCTCCATCAAAAGCTGTCTTTGGCCTGGAGGATTTTGGGGGCATCTGGGGAGCGAGAAGTATGGGGCATTTCCTGAGGGGCCCCTTGGCATGGGATTACAGCAGCTGTTGGCATCATGAGGTGTTGACAAGGTTAATGCATCAGCCCCCCAGCCTGCCCCAGGACACAGACTTGTTGCAACATCTCAGTATCCTCGGCCTCCTGGCATCCAGGAGATGGACCAATGGATCCTCTCTGGGATCTGGAGCATCTACCTACAGCCCCTGGCATCCTAGCATCCATTTAGGTTCCATGTCACATACCCAGAGCAGTTTACCAGCACTGCTAGCAGTCATCCAGGCTGTGGCAGATACCCTGGCCATCACAGATCCCAGGAGCTATATACCCTTGTCATCCGTAGCGTATGTTGTTGCCATCTCTTCGGGATCCAGCATGCTCCTCCGCCCCCTGGGATCTGGTCTGTTCCCTTGGCATCCTTCTGGGGTTGTGGAATTATGCCAGCAGCCCTCGGCACCCAATGATGCCAAGCATGTACCCGTGACATGCTGCTCTCTGATGCCCCTTTTGTCTCTGGGGTGGTGGCGATACCTTCACACTTCCAGCCTGCACCGTCCCCCGGGACCTTTCTCTTCTCAGTGAACTGCGGGCGGCCAGAGGCAGACTTCAATTCCATGGTCTATGGCAACGACTGGTGGGTGGGCTCTGTGGTGCGCTACGGCTGCCGGCCCGGCTTCCTGCTGGTGGGGGACCCGGCCAGTGCTTGCCAGTCTGATGGCCACTGGACACCTAAACCCACCTGCCTCCGTGAGTACGGCGCCGTGCAGCACTGATGGGCAGTAAAGCGGGTAGGATTGGGAGGAGCTAATGTTCCACCCCAGAGGTGGCTGCATCCCAGTGGTGGCTGGAGTGCCCCTTATTTGCCAGCTCTCCACATGGGAGTCGGCGTAGTCTGCAGGTCTGGCTGCACTGGGTGAGCTCTGTTCAGACATCCCTGATGTGTGGCAGGGAGGGGGCTAATGGAGGAAATACCTCTGCTCCCTCTGCAGTCAGGAGCAGGGGGAGAGTGGAGTGTCGCTCTCCTGTCCCAGCCTGGGGCTGCACCATCCGCTTTACTGTGCTCCCTTGGGGGTGTTGTAAGCTCTGGAGAATGTGCTGGGTCTGCCCGGCTTGGGGACCTGTGAGCTAAAAGGCTGCAGGGCGGGTTATTGGAACCCGGGGTGCTGGTGCTGTTGGCAGCCTGATGCCTCATCAGCCCTGAGAGACCAGCCCCACTGCTCTGATAACCATGCCCAGCCGCATGCTAATAACTCCCAGGCTCTGTTCTTGGGGCCTCCCCGGGGTTACGGCTGCTGTCTCTCCCCATCAGGGATATGCCTCCGGGGCCGGATTGAGATTAACGAGCGGGACATCGACGGCAGCTGCTCCTCCACCTGCACGGACAAGGCTCACCTCGGGGCCTTCCTCAACCACGGCTGCATCAAGATCTCCAACTGCGTCACCAAGCAGTGGGGCTGGACCCGCTGGTTCACACGCTGCGACTTCTGCGAGTGCGACTGCTACGTCCCCTGCTGTAAGTGACTCCTCCCCAGCCAGCAGTCAGAGGGAGCCGCCTCCCCAGCCAACCTGGTGGGACTTCCCTGCTGCTCCCATCCTACTGCAACACAATCGCTGCCCTGGGCTGGGTGGAATGTATTGGACCTGCTCTCCTGTGCATGTGTGATCATGTCACCCCCTAGTGGCTACTCCCTATAGAGTAAAAGCCCTAATGTGCTGCTCCTGATGGAGATTCTCCTTTAGCTGTAGTAGTCAACCCTGGTGTTCTTTGGTCCTAAAGATCCTGGGTTTTATGCCTGACACTGCACGTGTGTGGTTTGGCTGGTCTACTTGTGACCACAGGATTAGTCAAGTTTCTTCCTTCACCTCTTGTCCTAAACTCTGGTGCATTGTTGGTGCAGGCTATCGGTTGCCAGGTTCCACCCCAGAGAGGCATGCCTTTTCCAGAGCGCCCCTGAGGGCGATATCTAAGTAATCTGATCCCAGTATGAAAAAGGCTACTGTCTGCCCATTTTGTGTCTTGTGTAATGCAGAATGACTCCGCTGGCTGCACTGGCATTACTCCCGATTGGCACCAGCTGAGCCAAGAGCTGGGAAATTGGCGACTTTGTTTTGCAGTTGGCTCCACGGTCAGAGCAGGAAAGTGAGTTTCGCTCTGCTGCTCTTCGCTGGCCCATGGAGCAGAGGGGAGGCAAGGAGCAGAAGCTAGTTACATGCCAGTCCAGATGTGCTCCCATGGCACCTTTGACTTGACATGGGGCACGTGGGAGGGTGAGGGTCAGGATAATCTAACATGAAACAGATGCCCATTGTCTGAACGTGTTCTCGTTACAGCTTCCTCCGGGTAGAGATCTGGGGCGGATGGATTCGTGGGGAGCTGTTCTGCTGTGAAGGGGAGCTCCATCCCAGGAGGGGCAGCAGCCAGCCTGATGCTCACGGCGCAATAGGCTACCATACTGTGCCTCTCTCCCCATCAGGCCAGACTCCTCCATCCGTCTGTTCCTATCACACTCTTGGCAATGTGCTTGTGGAAGTGCATGGTTGTGTCTGTCTCCTGGGCTGGAACCATTTGCCAGCCTGTCTTGTTGGGGTGCAGCATCTGCAGAGGAAAGGACTGTCTCCCACATAACTTAACCCTTTGCACCCTGCTTTGTTCCGAACAAGCGCATGGGTATATACAGTCATCTCCCTACTCTGCAGCGGGTTACACTGTGGGAGCAAGAGACCAGTGTTCCAAGAACAGGAATGGGAGCCAAGGACTGCAGACTTGTATTCCCTCCTCTGAGACCTTAGGCAAAGGATGACACCGATCTCTGCCTCAGTTTCCCCATCTGCTTAATGGGGATGAATAATACCCGCCACTGGGTGTGGGGGCATGTGGGGGTTCACTGTCTGTAACACCCTTTGAATGAGGAACGTCATTATTTCAGCACCACCATTGTTGCAGCCTCCCCTGCTGCCTCTGGCCAGACCTGGAGTCTGCGTGAGCCGGTTCCATTGGCAGCAGGTGCAGTGAACCAAACCACCTGGCCAAAAGGGACTGCCCCTCCCTCCCACCTGCATGCCTGCCCTGGCGAGTCTCAGGCCCTCTCAAGGCAGAGGGGCATGAGCGGGGAGCAGAGGCCTTCAGCTTAAAGGAGCTTTAGTCAGGGGCCAGCTGTAGAAAAAGGGGAATTGTTCTGCAAGGGCCCCCTTTAGCAGGGGGAATGCACCACCCACAGTGAGAGGGGAGAGGGAGCAGCTGTTCTAGCTGGGGGAGAGGGTTGGTCCTGCCCTAATGTGGGATTAGGCACCAGTTTCCTCTTCTGACGCAGGGGGATGGAAGGCAGTTGAAGGGAATCCCCTTCCTTGCCTGCTTTGCTGTGGTGCCATGCTACTCCCTGGCACCCAGCAACCTCTGTCAAATGCTCTCCCTCGCCTAGCAAGTGGGGAGGGTCTGTGGGACACGAAAGGATCAGCCAGTGGAGTTTTCCCTCCTGGCCACATGTGAGGTAGGCATGGGGAAGGTGAGGATTAAATGCTGTGTATGGCAAATGCTGCTTCTGCCCTAGGGGCTTTCTCTCTGCCCACTGGCTCCAAGCCTGTGACCATCGCGCCAATAAATCTGTCTAGAGGTGACTAGTGTTTCAGTGATGCTGTTGGAGACGTCTCCTCACCGTCTGGCTTCCGTCCACACTCCACTCCTTTAAGTCCCTGTGTTCAGAAGCCCCATCTCTCCTCCAGTGCTGGGGGTGGAGCTGGTTGGGAAGTGGGGTTTTGTTCCCGTGAAACAAACCAATGAAAAAAATGATAGATTTTGTTGAAAACTATCAAAGAGACAGGGCCAGTTTTAATTGAAAAACCAGCACTCCCCAATTGTTTGGGTTTTGGCAAGTGCCAGTCCCAAAAAAATGGGGACAAATTTTTTTTTAGGTCGTGGCCATAACTTTCTGGGTGCCAAAAAGTGAATGGTGGTTTGTTTGGTTTTTTTTAAGTGGAAAAACTGAAAAAAGATCATTGGAAATGAATGTTTCCCCTGGAAATGACACTTTTAAAAATGTATTCATTTTTATGAAAAAGTTTCCACTGAAAACATTTGACCAGTTCTAATGTGAGCCGTGCTGGCCAGGGAGCAGTTTGCATTCTGACCAAGGTGGCAGTTCTCAGTTTGGCCAGTAGCGTGCAGCACCAAATGAGGATAACCAGCGTCCTCTCCCCTGGCTGTCTCCTGCTATTCGTCCAGGTATTTCCCGAGCATTATGTTCACTGTGAATGTAATTTGTGAATCTAACAGGACCAAAGCCAGGAGCTTCAGTTCAGGGCTAGGGTATTGGGTGCAGGTTCACAGGCTGCCAGGGAGTGGTAGCTCCTTGCATCCAGGAGGTGACATACACAGACAGTGCTAGTCCTTCTTAGGGGTTGCTACCCACCAGCTGCCTCTCCGAGGTGTTCCTATCCCTCCTCCCCAGCTCACGTGTTCACCCCTCTCCTGTAGGTTCTGGAGTCCGAGCTCCTCATTGCTACAGCTGGTGGAGGCATGAGGCTGATTGATGGAGACGGTTAATGCTCTGTGCCCACACTGCTAGCTCAGCTGATTTCAGCTTTGGGCAGGCTGATGGGTGAACTCGGCCAGTAAAGGCAGCTAAGGCAGTTGCTATGGCCAAAGAGTCACTGAGGGTGCCAACGGGAGAGAAGCCCAGCTGGTGATTGGGCTCGCACACAGAACATGTCCCACATACCGTGCAAGGCTGTGCCTGTAGCAGCCAGTGCTCTTCTCTTGTTAAAGGGGAATCTCAATTCCCCTCCTCTGTCCCTCCACAGGTGAGGCTGGAGGCTGTTGATTACCTAGAGCTTCCTGAGCCTGCTTCTCTACCACCTTCCATCTCCAGCGAGTCCATCGGCTGCTCCTCTTTGGGGTCAACATCAGCACCTTGAGGGCCTGTCCCAGCTACTGCTCCATCCTGATTCTCCAGCTGGCTGGGGCTGCTCCCACTGAGTGGATGGATGGTTTGCATCCCAGCTAGGCAGCGGCAGGGGGTTATGCTGAACCCAGTTTCCCCTCTCCCAAGGTCAGTGCTTTATCCCATGGAAGTTGATGGCTGAGCTCCCGTTCATTGCAATGGGCAGCATGGGATTTAGCTATAAAGGCAGGTGTCCTTTTACATCCCTCTCTGCAGCAGCATTGCAAAGAGGGAAATTGGCCTCTCTTTAAGGAGATGGAGGCAACAGACCCTCCCCTGACTCTCCACAGCCACAGGCACTACTGTGCACCAACTCTTCCATCCAAACAAATCTGCACCTGCTGCTCAGCCCTATGCATGCTGCACCCCAATTATGCCTGGGCTGCTGCCTGCGTAAAAGAAACGTACTGGTTCCAGCTGTGACCTTGGACCAGTCCCTCCCTGTCTGAGCTGGAGATCCCCCAGCTGTACAGTGGAGATGATCTACTTGCTCATCTGCGGGGAAAAGAGGATTTAGATTCTCCTTGTGGCACCTTTGCTTACAAACCCAGACCCTGTGAAATGCAGCCAGCACTGGGGGAGCCAGTGCCTCCCTGAGTGTAGCGGGAGGAGAAAGCTAGGCCACTAGGGTAGGGATCTTTAACGCCCTTGCAAAGAGGAGAGTTCATAGCCTCCAGTAGCTGCACAGACCTCAGTGTATCCAGCAGGGAAGGGTGAAGGATGGATGCTGCTGAATTTGACTCTGTGGGTTCCAGGGTTTTTCAGCCCTGTTGACTGTCCTCTCCAGCCAGAAAGCAGGAGACCTGTGGTTCATTTAGCCCCCTATCCCAGCTCCAGCCACAACCAACCACTGGCACTTTAGAGGTAGGTGAAGGAAAGCCCCAGGTAGATAGATGTGTGATAACCTGCAAGGTCTCATCCCAATCCCTAATAGTTAGAGAGCAGCTTGTCCTGCGGCGTGTGAGGTGGGGCTCCCTACTAGACAGTTAACATTGAGTAGCCCCATTTAACTGGGAGGAAGGATGGATAGTGGCTAGCTCTGTAGCCTAGGCCTTAGGAGACCTGCATTCAATTCCCTGCTCCACTACAGACTGACACCTCACACAAGTCTCTTAATCCCTCTGTGCCTCAGTTTCCCATGTGGATAATAACTATAATCCTTTTATCTTTGTTGTTCTCAAAGAGTGCTGCCCTATCTCATGGCAGGCTGAGGGGATGGACGGGATCGATATGCTGAAGAGTGTGAGGTGCTCCGATACTAGTGGGCTGGAGGCAGGTAAGGACCTACAGGAGAGAGCTAGAACTCAGGAAGGGCATCCTGTGAGCAACAATCAGCTGCTGGCTATTGGGGTCCATGCAGGAGGCACTGCGGGAAGTGCTCGGGTCTGTGCAATGCTGCTCAGACCAGCCCCTTATCTCTGTTGGAACTGCCAAGGAGTCCAGCAGCAGCGTCCCAGTGGAACAGGTTGGCCAACCTCAGCTGCTCAGAAGCCGCCACCACCACGGGGGACTTCAGAGCCAGCAGCTCTGTTCTTATTCTTGTTTGTCATGTGCAAACATTGGGGGGCGAGGGCGGGAGGGAACCAGTGTGATTCTGAAAATAGCTGTGACGAGGAGTCATTTTCACCCCAGTATCTCCTCCGCGTGCCCGTCCTCTGCAGGAAGCTGGGGGCGGGGGGGGAGGAGGGAGCTGGGAAGGCTGGCAGGTTTTTCCAAGGCAATGGAGCTGAGCAGCAGTGGCTGGGGTTTGACTGCAAGTAACCTCACTGCAGCAGCAGCAGCAGCAGCATCCCTTCCTCCCTGCTAGAGGAGGAGGCTGTGAGCATGCACAAGTGACAGGTAGAGAATTTAAAGCTGCAGGCACACACACAGAGCTTGTCCTCCAGCTGCCTAACCTAGTTACTTCCAAGGCACTTTAGTATGTGCTCCCAGCCTAGCAACTGGGCCGATCTGCTCTGGGGCTGGAGCTCTGGACAGAGGAGCAGCTTGGGTAAGTGACCTGTGCTGGGGGACGGGGAGCTAGTCACCAGGAGGAAGCAGCAGCTCTCTGAACTGGTCGAGCTGGGAGGCTGGGCTGGCAAAGGAGGGCTCAGTCCTGGGGTTCTGTTCTTAGAGCAAATCACCTGAGAAGCGACTATATTGGTGGGGGGAGAACGTAACTGCGTGAGTCTGTGACTGCAGCATGGGGGCAGGGAGTAGGCAGTGCTGGGGCTGAGCAAACCCCAGCCCCTCTGAGAATACAGCGCGGCCTGGGCTGCAGCCCCCGGGGCTCAGGTGTGGTCTGGACAGCATCTCAACGAGCCACGGCCAGAGATGAGGCAGGGCTGGGTCTTGGCCCCACTGACTAGGGGAGTTAGAGCTGCTGGGAGGGTGGGTGGGCGAGAGGGCTTGACAATGACCCTGTCAGCCTGTGGGACTTGTTTAAGTGGGACTGGCCAAAGCCCAGATGTATGTGCTGTCCTGTGAACAGTCCTGGCCTGGCTCCCCGGGAGAGGGAGTTGATGGGCCTCCTCCATCTGTAACCTGGCATGAAACCTGTGCCTCCCCAGAGTGGGGAAAGAGTGAGCCTATGGCAAGGGGCATCCTGCCAGGAACGAAGGGGTGAGAGAGAGAATCCCTTGGGGTCCCTAGATCTCTGTCTGGGGCTCAGCAGGAGAGAAATGGACCAATCCCTCCCCCCAAATCGCACCAGCACCTTCTCCCTTAGCTCAGGGCATGGAGAGATGCCCATCTGCCAGTGCAATCCGTGCTTCGAGGATCCACTGAACCTGGTACAGGGCCAGCCCTGCAGTCTATGGGCCCACGCCAGAGCGGAGAGCTCCTTCCCCTCTGGTCCCCTTGCTGGAGGGAGAGATCAGGTCAGCTCAGGAGCCGTGTAGTCAGTGTGGGGCTGGGGGCAGGGCTGTGGGTAGCAATTACGTGTTCTGTTGGTGCCCTAACATCCATCCAGGGCATAGACCTTATGCCAATCCCCCATCCCAATGGACCAGCAATAAGCTGGGTTTAGCTGGTGGGCGCTGTGGCCCTCACTGCTGCCCCTAGGTGAGCTGGGACCAGCTAAGCAGTGGGTTGGGTTGATGGACAGGCCACTATTGCCTAAGCCCTTTGTATAACATCCATCATCTGACCAGATGAGCTATTTTATAGACTGCAGGCAGCACAAACACAACCCCCTGCCGCAGGCGCTTCTCATCCAGGCGGAGAGTCACTCTGAGCTGCCTAGATTTCTTCTCTCCTTTCATTTCCAGTAGGAATAAATATTCAGCAGCTCCAGTGGGCGGCGAAGGCTTTTAGCCTCACAGGTTCCTCTCCATTCGCATTATGCTGGCTCCAGCAGGAAGCAGCCTCTTGCTCCCCATGGGAATCTTCCTAGAGCTCAGGGTAACCCTATCTCCACTCCAGCCCTGGAAATACAAAGGAAGAGGCAATGGATTATTCTCTCCAGCAGAGAGAGAGAGAGCGAGAGAGAGGCAGAGGGAATTGGAGGCACATGTGCTGTAAGGGTAATTAAAATATGTTTACAGCAAGATCACAGTGATTTTCCAGCACTACCACTGATTTAAAAACCTCTTAGGGGAGCTTCCGCATTCTGTCCCAGTTTCCAGAGCCCTGATGGGGATAGTACAGACTATAGAAGTTCTTAGGTGTTCTGCGTCTGTGCAGTGTGTCCCTGATCCAGGACCCGACTCCGAGGTGCTACTGCAGTACAACTAGTAACAATTATTGAACACGATTATTTTATTATGTAGGCACAAGGAATCACGTGCTGCAATTGAATAGCACTAAACTGGGAACCAGTGAAAGGAAATACCATTCCATGCTTCCGTTCCCACTCGGTATTGTTCTCTTTCTGTATGATTATACTCAACCTGTGGAACTCCCTGCCGCAGGAGGTCACAGAGGGCGAGGTTTTCAAAAGCACTGAAATGACCTAGGAGCACTAGTCCCAGTGAAAATCCATAGGACTTGTGCTCCTGAGTCATTTAGGTGCTTCCAAAAATCCCATCCTGAGTGAAATGCTGCAAGTAGGATTTACTCAGGGCTTGGCAAATTTTAATCACCATTTCAATAAAACGTAAGTGCCACACGCACTAAACAGGGTGCACAGATCTTTTGCTTCACGGCCAAACCTCAAGTACACTCGGGTCAGAAGGAACACACAGCTTCTCACCTATGGCATCATACAGCATGGAGTTTTGTGCCATTCTCTGTTTCACCAGCTATTAACCATGGCGGGAGGCAGATGCCAGATGAGGTACACGGTTAACAGACGAGTGGATGTACTCCCTGACCCAGGATACAGTCTAATCCTATGCTAGATCCATGGGTCACCCACAACTCCAGCCCAACACCCACCAGGACAGGTTATCCCTCAGCCAGGATGGGGGAGAGAGCGCCTGGTGTCAGACCCTTCGGAGTACAGCCACCGCGATAGGCTCACACCTCTGTGAACAGCCATGGCCTCTTACTTCCCATCTGGCTGTACCAAAGCCACAGTGGCCAATGCAACGTTAGGCTCAAAGTCCAGCCTAGAGAGCTTCTTTCTTACAGCCAAGCCAGCAGGCAGGATCCTAACTAGGAGTCATGGCCCCACTTCCCCAACCAAGAGACCAGACTGTCCCCCGTTCAGGGCAGGGGCTGTTTAGACCCCTCTGTCTGTACAGTGCCTAACCCAAGGGGGCCCTGATCTCAGCTGAGGCCTCTAGGCCCTACCGCCCTGCAAATTAATAACAGAGCTGGCGTTAGGGCTCCTGACTCTCTCCGTTCCCACAAGCCGCAGCAAGTAATGGCTCTAAGGTGGGCTGGGTTTTGTGGGGTGGTGTCAGAATGTGTGTGAGTTCAGTGCTGGGGGAGCGCCACCCAGGAGCACAGCAGTGGGGACCCTCTTGTGAAATGGCCACAGCCCAAGGGACCACATGGGCAGCTAGGCAAGCTGCTCTGCCACCGGCTCACCTGTGCGTTTCAGTCCTGCCTCAAGGTGTTATTAATCATTTGTATTGTGGTAGCAACTGAAGGCTCCAGCCAAGCTCAGAGCCCCATTGTGTTAGGTGCTGTATAGACAGAATGAGAGACAGTCCCTGCCCCAAAAACCTAAGTTTGACAAGATGTGTTATTAGCCCAAAGGGAGTTCAGTTTCCGCAGCCTATTTGCTCCTGAAGCTGCCAGAAAGGGGGCTAATTTCTGAGCTGTAGTCACTTACATCCTAGGGCCTGGACTGAGACCCCACCAAGCTCATCTCACACATGGGAATGCCCACGAGAGGGGATCCCCTTTCCAGCGCTACTGACAGGGCAGGAGTGAAGCCAAGTGATGGACAGGATGGGCAGCGGTTTCTGCAAAAGGCAAACCCAGAATTGCTGAACTTCTGCTATTAAAGAAAAATGACACAAACAATCCAGAGCATAGAATCGGCTTGTGAGCTCACATGGAATGTTAAATGGCTCCAGTGCACAAACCCACTTAGGTCTTAGGCTGGGTACAGACCAAGGTACCTAAGGGAGTTAGGCACCCAGGGTAGGATTTGCCGAAGGCCCCGCTCCTAACATCCATTGATTGGAAGTTAGGAGCCTAAATACCTTTGTGAATCTGGGCCTAAGTGACTTGGGAGCCCAAGTCAGAGTGAAAGTCAGCAGCACTCAAGTCATTTAGGAGCTTTTGGAAATGTCACTCCCCCCACCCCCACCCCCGGCTCCCACTGACTTTCAATGGGATTTGAGGCACTTAACTCCCTTCTGGCGCTTGTGTAAACCCACAAGATAACTTGATTATTTTGGTGTCTTAAATGAACCAAGAATTCACCACGCTGAGCCTGGTTCTGTGTATAAACAAGTCCCCTCAGTGTCCCCTGCCCGGGGTATTCACAGCTCCCTGGCCTTTCTAGGCCTGGACACCTCTGTACTCCTTTAACCATCCCTCACTACTGCCCCTGGCAGCAGCTGGCTCCCCTGCCATTACACATGGCTTGTGCCTGACTCCCAGTTTGACTGATTCCCAGTCTGAGTTTGGTTCAACCCATGGGCACATAGTCACAGTCTCCAGCTGTCTCCCACCCTCCCCGTGACTGGCTGTGGCAGCAGGAAAGCGCTCCACGGCTCAGCAGATGGATTTCTAATTAATATCCTCATTAGTGTCGCTCATTTCCATATGTCTTCCATGCTTTAAGAAATGTTGTGGGTGATATGTGTGACTAATAGCGATGGCAGGAGCCAGGCAGAGAGGTGCCCGGGCTGCGTGAGCTGTGATGAGGAACTCCAGGGCTCTGATACCACATTGATGGGGGCCTGAATTGAGAGTGAGATTCCTCTATTCCGAGATACCCCACCACAACCTGGCTGAGGCACCTCAGTCCTGACCTGCAGCCCCCATCCCTCAGCTCCCCTATCCCCCTCACTTCCCCACAGCTCTGCTGATACATATTCCCGACCTGCAGACCCCATGTATTCCTGTCCTAGGACATGCCCCCACCACCTTGCTGGTGCACCAATCTGCAGAATCCCTGCACCTCTCCCTGCACAGCTCTGCTGACACATTTCATTCCCCAGGGGCTCACCCTAGTTTATTTTAGGGTTCCCACACACTCCTCCTACAGCTGTCCCAACCCTTGGGCTCTCCTGAATGGAAACAGCCATTTGCCAAAGGGTGTGTGTGTCTGTGCATGCATCCATATAGGGCAGGGAGTTTGTGAGGAATCAACCTCAGAATCTGTTTGAATGTTGCACTTCTCTCATTCATTACACCCAGTAACTCTGGGGGGCTTTGGGTGATGGTCAGGTTCCCTGATCTTAGCTGCCTATCCAGGGTCAAATTACTCCTCACAGCCAAGCTGGTAGCTGTCCTCTGTTGGCAGCCAGCGGGCAATGTGGGTATCCCAGGGGCGCATCCCTATAGGGAACGGCCTTTAGAAAATTTCAGTTGATGCCAGAGCGGTGGGTGCAGCACTCCATGTTCTCCAGCCTCCGGAGAACTGGGCCCCTGTTCCTTGGTACAAACCCCGCTGTCTAGCTGCTGCGTTCTGTCAGTAACGCAGCCCACGGCCACTGCAGCAGGGCCAGCCATGCCATTCAGAGCCGGAGGGGGAATTGTTTGAGGGTGGGCCAGCAGGGGCCCTGGGCTGCCCTTACCTTTAGGGACCTGGACTAGACAGCGCTTGGGTTCCTGCCCCTTTAAGAGAGGCTGATGTGTTGGCTAGGGCAGTAAGCCCTGCCTGGAAAGCCCAGCCTCCTGGTTCTGGCATTCCGCAGAAGCTGGGACCCTGCTGGGAAGGACCCAAGGGATGGATGGAAGCAGCCGGGTTCCTAGCCGGCTGCCTGGGGGAGAAAGCAGCCCAGCCTGCCCCACCTGCTAGGCAATGGGGAAGGCAGGCCGCCGGGGACTGATTGCTTGCAGCGGGTAACGTGCACATCCCCGGGAAGCTGCAAATGTGATGGGAGGCTGGTGCCTGCAGTAACCTGGCAGCCCCTTCATTGCGCCGGTCTCTCTGCGGGCGCACGCTCAGCCCGGGCCCCGGCGTCTAGCGCTCCCTCCCCGAGCCGCGGCCACCGCCGGCAGGAGACCTCGCCTCTTTGTCTGCAAAGGCGACGGTGAGGGCGTTTGCACGGAGACGCGCCGCCACATGCCGGCGGCGCGGGGCGCTAGATCCGTCGCCTCTGCAAGGACCGGGAGCAGGGCCGAGCCCGTAACGCGCTAAGGTGAGTGTTGCCAAGGTCCCCCCCCCCCTTTATTCCCCGGCTGTCAGCCTGCAAAGCCCCCCCAGGAGCCCCGCGCCCCGGCCCCTGCCCTGAGACACCGGGCGGTGGGTGGGGTGGGGATCAATGTTGCTGCAGTTTGGACGGGGCGGGGGGGCAGAGTAGGAATGAGATGGGGGGGGGCGCTGAGGACTATTCCTGGCACATCTGCGCCCCGGGGGTGGGGGGTGAAGTCGGAAAGGTGCTGGGGGGGGGGGTCTCGGTCCCTGCGAGGAGCCGCGGGAGGCGTCAAGGTGACCCCCGAAGGCTCCGGCTGGCCCAAACTTTGCCTTGGACCCTCTAGCTCCGGCAATCCCCCCACCCGGCCGGGCGGGGGGGGGGGGATGTCGGGGCGCTGGGGCCGGGTGCGGGGTGCGGGTGGCGCTTTGTCAGCCCTGCAAGGGCGCTGCCTGCATCGGGGCCCAGCCCGGGATGCGCTGCTCGGATTCCCCGGCGGGCCCGCAGCTCCAGTCAGGAGATGGCTGAAGGCTGCAGCCCAGGGAAGTGTAGGTTAAGGAGGCATTAGCGCCCCACGCGTGGGGAAAGGGGGGTGAGGGCCCCGGGCTGCTCTTCTGCAGGATCAGCTCCCCCCTTCCCTCAGCAGGCCTGCCCCATTTGGGGCTCTCCTGCAGCCAGGTGCAGGGGCCTGGGCAGTGCTAACAGCATCCCCCACTTCCCTGGCCTAGCCCCACCAGGAACCCCGGCGCCGTGCGGCCCGCTCTGGGGTGGAGCCCACCGCCTACTGCCCGGCACACGACAACACGGCACTGCAGGGTCGGGTGGGGAGCAAAGGAGGCTCCTGTACTCGTTACTGCTCGGGTGACACCAGTTAGACTTTGGCGAGGGCACCTGCTGCTCATCTGAAAAGTGCCAGGTTCTCCTGGGCACCCTCCGCAGCCCAGCACCATGCGGGGGCCGATTGGCTCGTAGGGAAGAGCGCCTCCTGTGGCAGCTCTTCCCATGCAGGTCTGCTACCCCAGCACTGGCCTAGCGCCCTGCCTGAGCTGCTCCGACTGCTGAGACCAGCCCAGGAGCCTGTGGGATCTACTGGACTGAGGCAGATGATTGGATGGGGTCGGGCTGGTTTAACCCAGGAAGGATGGGGGCGGGGAGCCTTTTGCCCCAAGAATTGCGATGCATTGCAATGCCGTGGCTTTGTCTGTCATCCCAACCCACTGCCCCCTTATCAGCCAGGAGGGGGGTTTCCCCTTGGACATCAGCAGCTCCCCGCCAATGGCAGGAGCAGATTGGAAGCTGGGGGTCTCCCTGAGTAAGTATCCTAGCTGGATTTACAGGGGGTGCCCCTGAATCCCTCCTCTGACTCCCTCCATCTTCCCCTCTAGTCTATCCCTGCCCCTGCCCAGTGAGGATGCAGCAGGATGGGGACTGGGGAGTGGATCTTGCTCCCTGCTCCCCACTTGGTGTGGAGGAGGGAGAAAGCCTAGGAGGGGAGCAGGAGGGATGGGCGGGGGCACAGGGCAACACGCTGCTCCCTGCTCTGCTGTCTCAGCCTGAGACCGAGACCTAGGCCCGGCCGGCAGATCCAGCCATGGCCAGAGCTCCATGAATTATTGACATCCCAGCTGATCAGTGGCTGCCTGCCCCCGACTCCCCGGGACCTGGCTGAGCTACATCAGCACTGGGGTGTGGGGGCAGGGGAGAGGTTCCCCTCCAGACTGTAACTAAAGCCCTTCGGGGGAGCAGCATCGTGGATAGCTTCAATGGGATCAGCCCCTGAATTCTCCTCTGCCTTGGAAGGGGTTGGCACCTCCAGGCTGGGCGTGAAGGGGCTATTATCCGTGTCAAGCACAACTACACCCCAGTGCACACCTACACCCAAGGGGTTAATACTCAGCAGCACCAAGCAGCTCCCCTGGGAATCTCCACTGGTCCACGGATGCTAATAGAATGGGGAGGCAGAGGCCACGTGGCAAAACCAAGCCAAGCTGCCCTGTTCTAGCAGGCGTAGGGTGGGGCCTGGCTGCAGGGGAGCTCCCAGCAACTCCAGCCCCTGCATCCCAGCAGGAGGCACTGTAGGAATAACCCCAGGGCAGTCCCAGCTTTTTCCCAGCCGGGGCGCCTTGGGGCAGGAGTTTCTGGCTGCTCAGCATAGAACAAGCTCCGATGAACCGGCCGCTGTCTGTCTCCGTGGTGCACATGTGTGGTGTCCCCCTCCAGAGCGCCGCCATGGCTGAGAAGGGGATCGACCCGACCTGCGTCTCCATCGCCTTGGAGGACTCTGTGTGCAATGCTGGCTCCCAGGATGCACCTCTCCTGAAGAAGGTGGAGAATCACATCACAGAGGCGCAGCGGTTCTCGCACCTGCCCAAGCGTTCCGCCGTGGACATCGAGTTCGTTGACCTGTCCTACTCCGTCCGTGAGGGCTCCTGGTGGAAAAAGAGAGGTAGGGCATGGCAGCCCCTGCGGAGGGCACAATGGTCCTATGAGTGTAACATCTTTCATGGCAGTTGTATTCCTGGGGCCAGGGAATGGAGAGATCTAGCCAGGAGGGGAGAGATTTGAAAAGAAATCACGAGAGTCAGAGTCTTGAGGAGACACAGGTGGCAGGATCTGCACAGGCAAAGGCTCTTGCACCTGCAGTGGCAAAGGGACTGTTAGGAGATGCATTTTGCACTGTTTTAATCTGGTAACTGAAGGGTTAACTGTGGCGTGTATGAGCTAGCAGAGAGGCCCCTGTGGGTTGCTTGTTTTCCTATTGGGTAGATCATGTGAGGGAGAGGAAAAAATACCCAATGCTTTGTTGCAACTAATGTTCTATGCTGCATCTGTGGCTGAGCATGGGGACAACCCTGTGCTGCAGAAGCAAAGGTCTCTGGCTCTGAGTTGGTTAGACGGTGGTTTAGGTCTCTTATTCCCTGGAAACTCTTTTCTGTGTTTAATGCAAGTGCAGTGCTTGGTTAAGGAAATCGAAGAGGTGCCAGTAGCCACCAGAGACAGAACTGGACGACAGGAGGGAGGTGGGAGGAGAGGAAAAAGAAGACGACAAATCCTGGGGGTGCAGTGGGAGCGAGCCCATGCAAGGGTGTTTAAAATAAGAGCGGTGATTTTGAGTTGGCTCCTACAGCGGGTGGGCAACCACCAGGGGAGGTGTGTGGGGTCAGGGTGCTCCCTGCATTCTGCAGCCATTGGGGATCTGATGAGCTGGGGCTAGCGAGGTAGGGAGGAGGGGTTGGAATAGGAACAGGAGAGGGGATGGGAGCTGGTTGCCGATCCTAGCACCCATCACCCAAGATGGCCAGAAGTCAAGATGGAACCACCCTTCAGTGCTCCAACTGACACGTTCGCCCCCCAGCTGGAGGCGGTGAGGAGGGGAGCAAGGGCCCATCAGGGATGGCTGAGTTTGTAATCCTGTGGTGTTGCCATGTTCTGGGGCGGGGGGGGGGTGTTGAAAGCATCAGTTCCCTGCTCCCACCAGTGATGATTTTCTACTTTGGTGGTTCTTGGTGCTGGAAATCAACATCTCTGGCACCGCCTGGGGGAGAGGGTGTGGAGTCTCTTCCAAGGCTGCTGAGGCTGGCTGTGCTGGCGTGTTTCAGTTCTAGGATGTGCTTGTGGCCAGGAGAAGGGGGAGATACAGGTAAATTACAAGCAGTGGGCGCAGCAAGGTGAGGATGCCAAAGCCAGGCGTCACACTTCCAGCCCTTGCGCGGTAGGATCCATGCACAGCCGGTGAATGTTGCTGAATTTGACTCTCCAGCTGTGATATCAAAATCTATGTTTAAATCAACCCCTGGGGGCATGTTTCCAAAGGGTCGTGTGGGGTTCCAGTCACATGGCTCTTGTGGAAGTCTCTGCTAAACCCCTGGGACTGTGGAGATTCCCCCACCGTCTTTCTGTTCTGTTTGTACAATGCCCCTCACAGTGGGGTCCTGGGCCGGGACTGGGCCAATACAAAAAATGAATAACAACAAGAAGTCTTTCTCTGCGCCATCCCAGCCCATCTGTGGGGAGTGGAGTGACAGGCCCTTCCCCCTGCTGCTATTTTGAGCATCCATGTGGGGCTGTAGTTTGACAGAGTGTAGTGCAAACCACCAGACAGGAGCTTGAAGGGGAGGAAGTCGTCACTTCCTGTGGCTGTCTAAACTGCAGTAACCTCTTCCCCGGTACCTACCTTCCCTGCCCGTGGCAGAAGGGTGGGCTCAAGCCATGGAATCCGGCTGTTGGGAGGAGTTTGCCTCCAGGGTCTGGGCTCCAGCCTCTTTCTGATACGGTGACTTTCAGCCTCGGTCCCAAAGCACTTTGCAGGGGTTATTTACCCACCACTGAAATGCAGCCACCTCTGAGGCGGGATGCAGCAGCTGTTAAAAAGCACCCAGTAACACCACACAGCAGTTGAGGAGAGGAGTGAAGGAGAATCCAGTGAAACCGCTGGGCAGGATTTAGGGATGCAGAATGGAATTGCCCACACTGGACGTCTCCTGTGTAATGACCCAACATGGCCAGAATCTCAGGGACAACAGAGCACTCAGGGCTTCAGATCCCCTCCAAGAGACCGGTTCTGAAGGAAGCTGCTACAGACATGTCATCCTGCTGGGTGGGTTAAATGGCACTTGAAAGCCCCTGATTGATGTGTCAGATCAGAGCATGAGCAGGCTGAGAGGGGAGTCGGTGTGTGGGAGGGGTTAGTTTCCTGCTCCCACCGCTGTCCCACTCCTCAGGCCCTTTGAGGATGGCTCCTATCAAACTATGCGTTGGTGGCATCCCTGTTTCATGTGTGTAACTCGGGGGGCCCCCAGAGAGCCGGGGGAGGCTGATGGCAGCCGGTAGGTGGTAGTCTCCTTTAATTAGCTCCTCTCATTAATGGGATGCCAATCAAATGGCCCCAGGAGGCAGAAGAGAAGCTGATCCTGGAGGGGTGAAGAAAGGCACTTTTAGAGCCCAGGGTTTGGTAGCGGTAGGAGATAGCTGAACGTCACAGCAGCTGCCGAAAGAGCAGGGCTGGGTGGAATGCCTTAGTGCAGCTGCACGGGTGCCAGGGGTGATAGGATGTACTTTGGGGGTGACGTTACTAGCGGGTCCCAAGTTTTATAGGATGTTGACTGCAGCTAGGGAAGGACCAGGGCTTGGTAGGGCAGAGATCGGGGCGGGGTCCCCCATCAAAGGCTGGATTTGGGGTGGGTGCAACACTTCCATCTGAAGGGAGACTTGAACTGCTACTCTGGTGGGGCTCATCGATATCACCTCTACCGGGTGAGACAAAGGGAGCATCCCCCGGCCAGACTAGAAGCAGCCTGGCTAGTCTTAGCAGGCTGGGGTTTTGTGCAGCTCTTACAGCTAGTAATGCACCCATCTGGGCAAAAAATCAGGGTGCCTGGATCCTCAGCTGTAAATGATCCACATTCCAGCCTGTGCAGAGAAACTGGGGAGTCCTTCATCTCCCCAAGACAGACCCTCCCACCCGTGGCCTCTAGGAAGTTCTAGAATTTGGCCTTTCAGATCCAAAGTTTGCCCATGGCTGTGGGCATGTGTCCACATGGCTTCTGCGTGTGTCTATTTACCAAGTATCATTATTCCCCCTTTTACAGTTGGAGAAACTGAGGCACAATGAAGGCAAGTGACTTGCCTTAGGCCACCCAGTGAGTCAATGGCAGAGCCAGGACTAAGACCCAGGTCTTGTGGCTCTCACTGCACTGTGCCCCATACATTCTCCTTGACTAACGCAGCCTGTGCCCCGCATTATGGACAGAGCCCCATCTCTCCTCCAGAGTCGCTGGCACTGGCACGCATGGGGGCTGTAAGCACAGTCTATAAACCGTTCCATTGCATCAGGACTTTGCCCCGTCTCCTGTCTGTTCCCTTTTCCTACTGTGTCTCCTAAGCAGAATCTATTCTTGACCCATATGGACTGAGTCAAACATCCACGCCCAGCGCCTTCTGGCAGGTTCAGAATTAGGTGGAATGAATTCATCCAGCCCTGCCAGAAACAATGGCCTGAGCATAGTCATCCACCTATTAGCAACGGGACGTCACCCTAACCCCCTGCTATACTGATGCTATCACCCTGCATATCCCGTAATGGTGATGTCAACCTAAATGTCCCACACACAACGATGAGGTCACTCTGCATCTCCCCAGGCCAGGCTGGGTATCTCTGGGATCAGCCCCTTGCCTGCTGTTTGCATTGACTCCCCCAGAGCCCCCTCCTCCCTGCCGGGACAGGAAGGCCTGGCATCACCTGGGAGTTCTCCCCGTCACCCAGAGGTGGGGGAATAGCAGGCAATGTTCTGAGGCCTTTCTCAGGGCCTGATCCTTGCTCCCATGAGCAACCTTTACTCAGGCAAGTAGTCCCTCTGGCTCCAATGGGTGGCAGGCTCAGTTCCTAGCTCTTTATTCAGGCAAAACTCTGCTGGAGTCAATGAGGCTCTCTCCGGACGGAGGGGCTCCAGGGTGTATCCCAGTCATGGTAAATACTTTCAAAAGTCCCTTTCAAAAAGGGCTGCTCAGGATCCTTTTCCCATTGAATTACTCTTGGGGCTGGGACTGTCTTTATTCTGTGTTCGTACAGCGCCTAGCACAATGGAGTCCTGCTCCATGTCCGGAGCTCCTGGCACTACAGTCATACAAACAGCCATGGCTGTGGACAGGTGCCCACATGGCTTCTGCATGTGTGTGTTTACCAAGCATCGTTATTTCCCCTTCTACAGCTGGGGAAATTGAGGCACGGAGACTTGCCCAAAGTCACCCAGCAGACCAGTGGCAGAGCTGGATATAGAACCCGGGAGTCCTGACCCCTGCCTGCTAAGGTGGAGGCTTCGGGTTCCCATGTAGAGCTGAGAAAGCTCTTCGCCAAACTCAGTGTGAGATTCAGGGGTGACGGGGACGGAGCCTCATCCCCTGCTCAAGGGGATTTCAAGCACATGGGCTGTTGGGAGTCCAGCTGGGGGTCCTGGTGAAGCTTCCTCTCGGAGGTGGTCTCCCTCACCCTCTACCACCTTACATCAGCCTCTGTCCCCTCCCCACAAGCCTTCAGATCTCCCCTCCTGCCTCAGATGTCTGGGGGAGGGGGCTGGGGCAGGGACTGAGAGGGGTCTGGTCCTGGGGGGCAGCTGATGAGGCAGAGAGGGCTCTAGTGGGCGAAGGAAGGGGGCTAGTTTGGGATTGACCCCATTAGCGAGCACAGCCCCGCGGGGCTCAGTGAGACGCCAGAGGGCTGGGAGGGGAGCAAACCCGCAGGAAAGGCAGCTGGGGAGCAGGCCCCAGCACAATCCCCATCTTCACATGCCGGAGCTGACAGGCAAACTGCAAAGCCCCTGCAGCGCCCGCTGTCTTTCCCCAGCCGCACGCGGGGGTGGGCTGAGGGCTCAGCTGCTGTCGGGGGTTACTGGCTGTCAATGAACTCGAGTAACCGTGCTGCAAGCTGCAGCCCTGTGGAGGCTGGTTTGTGTGCCACGCAGAGCCTCCAGCAGGGTAGGGCTGGGGGGGGGGGGTGCAGCTCAGCACCTGGGTTTGCCGTGCTGCTGCGCCCGGCTTGGGGTAGTTGGTCACATGCCCCCACATCCCCATCTTCAGCATCTCGCACGAGCCTGGCCGGGACTCAGGAAACCTGCAGCAAAGCCACTGACGGGGCCATGAGGAGGAGGAGGATTATACGCTGTGTTACCATCGTGCTTAGGAGCCCTTGCCAGGGGCCAGGCAACCGCTGCAGGGCCATAAAGCTGCCCCCAGATTGCTTGCTGGCCCCACCAGCCCCCTCCTTGTGCCAGCTGCTTCCCTGCTCCGGAGCCGACTGTGCCGTTCATTTCCTACAGTGCTCCTGGATGGCAGCAGGAAAGGTTCTGGGGTGCACGTCCCCACCGGAGGAGAGGAAATGTGCATGTTAACACTGACCCAGATAAGGAGAGCAGTCCCTGGGCCCTGAAACAAGATACACATCTTCCCAGGGGTGATGGAAATGCTGCTTCCCCAGCACCTCATCCAGGGCCGCTCGGGCTTTACAGCAGCAGCAGGGATAGAACACAGACCCATCCTTCATGGAGCAAGAGGAGAATCCCCATTAGCTGCTAGCTGTATTGGGTCCAGGACACACCATGAGCAGTTCTGATTCCTTCCAGCAGAGGGAAGTATTGTTCCATAAACCCTAGAGTTTGGTACCTAGGAGCCTAGCCAGGCTGATCTGCATATAGCTCCCATGACGCTCTGGGCTGAAGCCCAGCTTTTCCTTTGCCCTGCTGCATTGCATGGTGAGAAGTTGGGAGGGACAGCACAGCTGGGCATTTCCAGGAGAGTGACCCCAGCGCTGTGGATGCAGATACTAGGGGTTAACCCCTTCAGAACCACAGGGGGTTGCCGAAGCTACCAAGATTGCTGGAAGGAGGGATGTGTGGTGTGCACAGCTAATGGCAGCTTGGTTCTTGCCAGGTCTGGCGCTGCCAAGGTGCAGAGAGCCATGAGCCACCCCCACAATGCCTGTGTCCCTAAGGCTGTGATTGCTGGGGGCCGGAGCCTCATTCGGAGGGACTAGTGGGAAGTTGGTTCCTTATTTTGACCGTGGCGTCTGTGTGAGAAAACACTACACAGGGGGCATCTACACCCCATCTATAGGAGAACAGACGGCGTGTCCTGCAAGACCTTCAAACCCTTGTTGTTTATTTGTGTTGGGGTAGCTCCTATAGGCCTTAATTGGGGCGCAGGGCCCCGCTGCACTGTCCAGCCGTGACGAAAAGACTGGCCCTGCCCCAAGAGCTGACAAGTGACAGCCGGTGGGCAGCAGACAGATACAGTCTAGGTTATTAGATTAGAGGGATAGAAACCTGGCATCCTCCTAATCTAATCTCATCCCTCTCTCTCCTCTATGCTCTTGCACTCGTTCTGTCTATTCTCTCTCTCTCCGATCTGCCCTTGACCATGGTAGGTGGGTGCTGCTCTCAATAGCTGAAGTTGGAGAGAAAGGCCCTAACCTTCCGCTATACCGATCGCTTGTTGCCCTGATGCATGGGGGTTTGATTGCCCTTGTTTGAGCCTGTGGCTATAGGTCGGGGAGTTATCCAGGTCCACCCCCAACGTTTGACTCCGTTCCTCGGCCCCTGGGCCCCTCCCGCTGCAGTTCCTTGCCGCCTCCACCGGAGAAGCCCCGAAATTGGCTTTGGAAGGTGACGGCTCCTGAGAGACACAAGGCAGTGCCTGTCACGCGCCCCCGAGATATCTTGTTCCCAGCGCTGCAAAATGCTAATCAGCCCCTTCAAGTCCCTGGTAATTCTGGGGCTGATTAGCGGCTGCTGCCAGGTGTCACAGTAGGAAGGCAAAGTAGGTCGGCGGGCCATCGATCTGGCTGGCGCAAGCCTGCAGACTGGGCACTGGTATTGCTGGGGGCTGCTTCCCAGAAAGCCCCTCCTGGGCAGAGCCTGCCCGGTCAGTGCACCGCAGTAGGACCACTTGTTAGTCCTCGTTACTGGCCGGGGCGGGCAATGAGGTGGTTATTGCTTGGAGGCAACGGGAGAAGAGTCCGTTAGCCCATGGTGGGCTCTCCCCCTTTGCACACATTGCTCCTTACATGCAGAACAATCTCCTGCTTCCTGTCCTGCAAGCCCCCCGCCCCCCGACTTGCTCTCCACCCTCCCAGAGCTGCCCCTAAACTCCCCTCTAGTTTCTCAGCTGGTGCTTGCTTGTCTTTATCTTGAGCCCCAGCCCTGCGAGGCGCCGGATGCCTGCTGGAGGGGATGGGCCAGAGGGCTCAGCGCCATGCGGCATCGGGCTGGTAGACTCAGGACTTGAAGGTGTCGTCGTTGTGCAGAGCAGGCTTTGCTCTTGGTTTCCCCAAGGCCAGTGTGCAGCGGTGGCCCCCTCGTCACTGGAGCCAGTGCAGTCGCTGCAGGTTTGCAGTGAGCAGAGAAACAGAGCGGAGCCCAGCCCAGGGTTTCTAACACACCCGGCCTGTTCATGGTGCCAGAGAATGAGGGGCAGATCTTGAGAGGTTGGGGGGAGAAAAGTGGGGTCCCCTGGGATTCCACATTTGGGTTTCCTATCCCAGTTTGTTTGATTTCCACCATCCCAGTATGATCCTCTCTCTGTCCATCCCCATGCCATGCTCTGTCCTAGTATAATCTGTCCCATTAGGCGCCGCGCTTCATTCCAGTATGACCTATACGTGCCTATTCCTGTGCGCTCTGCCCCACCCCTTGACTAGTCCTGTCACGCGTCCTTTGCTTTCTCGTTTCTGGATGGTGGCAGAGGCCCCGGGCATGCAACTTATCGGCTGCAAATCGGACAGACTCCACAGGATGCTGGAGGGAAGGGGGTGGAGGGAGCCGGCTGCTGACCTTAGCTTCCTGGAATTGACAACTGAAATCGACAGGGCTCTGCTGCTGGAGCCAAGCTGGACGGAGCCTGGGGCAGAGTAGCCTGGGCCTTTGGCAGACAGACGCCTGTTAGCTAAGGTGGGGGAGGGACCCTGCGTGCAGAAACAGGCGCCCTGACCCAGGCCCGCTCCCCTGCGGAGCGAACCTCCACCCAGCTCCGTCTCTTGGGAGATTCCATCTCCCCTGCCCTGGCTTTGAGGCTGCCCCAGCATGTGGCATCCTGCCTTCTGTAGTGACCCTTATCACGTTCCGGCTTGCCCTGCTGCTAAGGTCCATAGCCCCAGGCAGATCCAGGGCCCCCAGGAGGCTGGGCCTTCCCCATCGGGGGCAGGAAAATCACGGGGGAGCATCTGTCTGCAAAGTCAGTGCAATGAATTGGGATGGGGTTTCACCATTCATGGCAACCGCACCTGTATTCCCTCTCTGGGGCCCAGCAAGGGCACCCACTCTTACGCTTCTGGCTCTTGGGTGGAGACCTGCATCTCTCTCCCTCCTGACGAGGGTATTTCTAGGCTGCACAGTTACCTGCTTGTGCTGTGAATTCCCAGCAAAGTCAGACAATCTAAGCAGGCTCTGCTTTGCTTTGTTGTCAAAGGCTTTGAACTGCATAGTGGCTCACAATTATGTCATTATACAGCTAGATTCAGAGTCAAGGAGTTGAACGCCAGGAGGGAGACTAGATGATCTAGCCTGACCTTCTGACCGCAGCTCTTTGTAAGCAAGCACATTTGTTCTTAAGGTAACAGCATTACAGAGAAAATGTATTAAGAACCTACAAGCATGCTAAGAAGCTTGCCAGAGATCATCCCAACTCCCACAAGGGCTCTAGCTGGTGAAAACATCCTTCAGACCCCACCAGGAGGGTTTTCTGTGGTCACAAGTTCATAACAGCTGTTAGCTCAGTACAAATTCCCCATGAATCTGAGAGTCACTCTTTTATCCTGTTTGAGCCTCTGACTTTCTCCTTCTGTAACAGACAATGGGGTTTTCCTTCAAAGGGATGGGTCCAGAGGTGGGCAATTTGCATTCCCCTCCTCCCAATATTTCCTAGGAAACCCACTCAACTGAAAGGTCTGACACGTTGTTTGAAAAGAGTCCTTTGACGCTCATAACGCTTCCCAGGGTTTACATTAGTCTTGCCTCCCCCTTAAAGAAGTCCCATGCAATCCCACGGTAACACGCCCACATAGGCATTTGTAATACAATGAACTCCTAAATTATTTAAACTTAGTTCAATAAGGATTTCCCAGGAGCTGGCAGGAGATTGCCTGATCTGGCACGGCGGCCTGGGCATCCCAGGTAGTGCAGGAGCTTTCACCTCCAGGTCACCAGTTAGGAGGGAGCTCTGCCAGCTCTGCAGTGAGCTGTGTCCATGCCATGTGCACTAACGAGATCTGTTCCTAATGGTTGCTGCACCAGAACTGCCTGCCTGCTTGCAAAACAATGGTAGATGTTACAGCGTCTGCAGGCTTGTAATGTGGCACCGGGGCTCGGGGGGCGGGAGAGGTTGGGGGATGGCCCCCCGTGGTGTCAGTGGATGGGTGGACAGGCTGGGAGTCAGGACTCCTGAGCTCTCTTCCTGATTCTCTCCCTGCCCCGTTGTGTGTATGACCCCATTCTGTACCTCAGTTTCCCCATCTGCAACATGGGGAGAATGATCCTGCCGTGCAATTGTAAAGGGCTTTTGACTGAGAGAGCTTAAGGCCAGAAGGGACCATTAGAGCATCTCATCTGATCTCCTGTCTAACACTGGCCACAATATTTCACCCAGTTACCCCCAAACTGAGCCCGGTAACTTGTATTTGACTAAAGCGGGTCTCCCAGAGAGCCTCCAGTCTGGATGTGAGGCCAACAAGAGACGGAGAATCCACTACTTCCCCTTTGGAAAGTGCCAGAGAAGGGCCACGGGCTGGGGTTGTTTTACTGTAGTGGGGGATGGCGTACGCACCTCCACCCTAGAGGAGTTACAGATGTGGGGCTGGCCCTTCGCATCATGGCCACTGGCTCCCCAGCCCTCCCGTGCCACTGGACAGTTCTCTAGGCTCCCCACAGGGAATCACCCTGCTTCCTTCCCCTCTTCCAGGGTACAAGACCCTCCTGAAATGCCTGTCCGGGAAATTCTGCCGGCGTGAGCTCATCGGGATAATGGGCCCCTCAGGCGCTGGGAAATCCACGCTCATGAACATCCTGGCTGGTTACAGGTGAGGCAGCTCCCTGGCGGGGTGAGGGCGAAAGGTTCCCTGCTGAATGATTTACCCCTGTGCATGGGACCGAGAGCCCGGTGTTCCCCTCTCTCCGGCCAGCCCGGTAGGGATCGGAACGCAGTGCACTGTGATGGAGGCTCCTGGGGGTGGGGTATCCCTGTGGGAGGTGGAGATCCACACTCACTTCGCCTCACCAGCGCCGCGCTCTGTGTCTCGGCCTGTCACCCACAGGGAGACGGGGATGAAGGGCCAGATCCTGGTGAACGGCCGGCCGCGGGACCTGCGCACCTTCCGCAAGATGTCTTGCTACATTATGCAGGACGACATGCTGCTGCCGCACCTGACCGTGCTGGAGGCCATGATGGTGAGTGAGTGGGAGGTGCAGGGTGGCATGGCCCGGGCAGGGCGGGGAGGCAGCAGGGCTCGAGGGCTGCTCTGAAAGGGTGGCATAGCAGCGAGGGATTGCTTGCTTGGAGCTGTGTTTTGGCCCTGAGATCCCAGAGCTGAGTGCAGTTGGCATAAGACCTGACCCGGATTAACCCACTGTGGGCTTGCCACTGAGCCCATGGCCACACGGAGATGTGATGGCACGAGGCCACCTTCCTCCTCGGAGTGATCCCACCAGCCTGGGTGCAGTGAGCCCCATTGTATGGCTATGGACTCTGGTCTATACGGGGATAAGAACAGAATATAGTGAGCATGTAGAACCCACATTGGCTTGTGTTTTATAGACCAGCCGGGGTCTTCAGCTGCTGTTACTGGGGGAGTTTGGTGCTCGTGAAAGCTGGGTGAGCTGAGCCAGACTCTGCAGGCAGCTGCGGGCTCCTCTCACATGCCTCTGCAGCCCTGTTCTGTAGTCCGCCCTGTTATCCCAGCCCTGCGCTCCCCCATGCACACGCCTCTGCAAATACCCCTCAATCCCAGCCCACAGCACCCCCCGGAGTCCCCCATGCACACGCCTCTGCAAATAACCCTCAATCCCAACCCACAGCCCCCTGCTATCCCAGCCCTGGGCTCCCCTGTGCCCACAGCTCTGCCAGTACCCCTCAATCCCGACCCACAGCCCCCTGCTATCCCATCCCCTGGATTCTGCTGAGCAGAGCTGAGGGCAGAGTGCCTGGTCTACCATGGCATCCTGGGTGGAGGCCAGGAGACCCCTGGTCGTTCTGTCTGGGCGTTGGGCAGGCCCCGTGTGGCTGGCCTCAGGCACTGACTGGCCCCTGTGTCTGTTCCCTGCCCCGCAGGTCTCTGCTAACCTGAAGCTGAATGAGAAGCAGGAGGTGAAGAAGGAGCTGGTGAGTTGGGGGTCCCTGCTCGGTAGCTGAAGGGTTTCAAGGGAGGGCAGCACTCTCTGGGCAGCACTGCCATGCCCAGAAGGGCCCATCCTGTCCCTCTGCCCACAGGGTAAAGGGGCTCCCAGGGCACACCCTCCCCTCCACTGCTTCAGCCTTCTTAATGGCTCAGTGCACCAGCACAGAGGCGGGGCCCCTGGGAGGGCTGGGGAAGGTGGGGACACAGACTGGGCATTTGGGGCAGGGGTTGGTAGGGGCACCGGGGGGGGCAGGAGGAACTGGGGACTTGGGCTGGGCACTGTGGGGGCAGGGGGAGGTGTGGGCACAGTGGGGGCAGGGGGAACTGGGGACTTGGCCTGGGCACGGTGGGGGCTGGGGGAGGTGTGGGCACAGTGGGGGCAGGGGGAACTGGGGACTTGGCCTGGGCACGGTGGGGGCTGGGGGAGGTGGGGACATGGGCTGGGCACGGTGGGGGCTGGGGGAGGTGGGGACATGGGCTGGGCATGGGGCTGGGGGGCACGGGGGTAGGAAGAGTGTTGGGGGCCACGAGCGCCTTTCACACCCTGGCCCCAGGGAGGCCGCACATCCCTCCAGGCAAGGCTGCGGTGGGGGCAGCGAGGCTGGCACAGCGACCCGGGGCCCAGTCGGGGAGTGACTCTCTCTGCTCTGTGCGGGGCCCAGGTGCAGGAGATCCTGACGGCGCTGGGGCTGCTGGAGTGCTCCTACACCCGCACCATGTCGCTGTCCGGGGGGCAGCGCAAGCGCCTCGCCATCGCCCTGGAGCTGGTCAACAACCCCCCCGTCATGTTCTTCGATGAGCCAACCAGGTGAGCACGGGGCCTCCTTCCCGCACCGCTCCAGGCCAGCACGGGGCTCCCCGTCCCCTGGAGCCTGCAGCTGTTGCCGGCCCCTGGAACTGCACGGGGGGAGCCAAGCATGAGCAGTGGGGTCACGTCTCTTTGCTGCAGCTGAGAATTTGGGCGGGGTGTGTCAGCCAGGGATGAATGTGAGTTGACCAGGATGAGGGGCTCTCCCCACACCAGTTGGAGGGGGGAGCTGTGAGGGATGCTGTGTAGCCACGCTGGGGGAGTGGGGAGCCCTGCTCTTTGTATGAGCAGCCGGGGAGCCCTGCCCTGTAACCCCTGCTAATGGCTCAGGGTCACAGCTGGGCCCCTCCAGAGTTGGCTCAGGGCTGCCCGAGGTGTCCCTGTATCTGGGATGTTCATTCTCTCCCCATCCCCATTCCTATCCCACCTCTTTCTGGCTCCACTCCTCTTCCTCTCTGCGTTCATCCTTCCCCCCCTCCCTCTCTCTTTCCCACCTCTTCTATCCCCCTCACACCTGCATCCCCCTTTTCTCGCTCCTCCCCCCCCAAACCCCATTCCTTTCTCTCTCCCCCCTTTTCCTGTCTGCAGTGGCCTGGACAGCGCCTCCTGCTTCCAAGTCGTCTCTCTGATGAGGTCCTTGGCCCAGGGAGGCCGCACTATCATCTGCACCATTCACCAGCCCAGCGCCAAGCTCTTTGAAATGTTCGACAAGGTGGGTGAGTCCCCTGCCCGCCCCTGTGCTTTGGGGAGCATCGCCTGCTAAGGAGAGCTCTGCCTCCAGGGGGCAAAGGGGTCTCTCCAGCTGTGGGGCAGAGTCCCAGTACCCTTGGGCAGCATCTCTTGGCTGGTGAGACCCCACCGTCTCCCCCTTTCCTGCGGGGCAGGGCGCTCCCTGGCTTGTATGAGCCCTAGGAGTGAGAGGTCTCGGGGTCTGGCCCGTGGTGTTTAGTGGGGGACTTGCTGCCATTTCCTGCTCAGGCAGCTTTGTTTTCTCTTCCAGCTGTACATCCTGAGCCAGGGCCAGTGCATCTTCAAAGGAGTGGTGCCCAACCTCATCCCCTACCTGAAAGGGCTGGGCCTGCATTGCCCCACCTATCACAACCCGGCTGACTTCAGTAAGTGCCCGTGCAAAGCCAGGCTTCCCATGCCTTTTCCTTGGTCTGCAGCCAGCCCTGCCTCTCGCTACCTGAGCCGGGCCAGGCCGGCATGGGAGAGCTCCCAGGAGCGGGAAGGCAGAGGGGTTAGTGATTCAGCACGTGACTCCTGGTGAGTTTTTCTGGGAGTTGGAGAAGTTCGTGCTGCTCTCCTGGACACAGCCCAGCTGTTGTGGTTCCGTCCTCCCCAGGGCCTTTCACCGGATGTGAGATACTCCTTCACTTCCTGCCCTAAGCACTTGTGCTGTGTTAATGCTAAACAGTTGCCGCCTTCCACCCAAGAGGTGGCTGCATTTCCTCAGGGATGAGTCCCCTCTAGACCCCTCGCAGGGCGAATGAACATTGCAAGGTCCTACAAGAGCCTTCGAGGGAAGGGGGTCTGGGAGAGCCATGCACTGACCATTCTCCATGCAGAGTGGCTCCAGGCACTCGGGAGTGGGGTCTCCCTCCCCACACCTGCCCAAGGTCTAGGGGGGGTTATGCCTAGAGGACTGTCCCCCACCCCACCTGGCGTGGGTCAAAGGGCTCTGCCTGGCTACTCCAGCCATAGCACCTGGCCATGGGGAGGTGGCGGCTCCCCTGCAGTCGCCTGCCTTTTCCTGATCCTGCTGCCTCTGTCATAGCTCCCCGTCCCATCTGGGGGACGTTTCCAGGAGCAGACAAGCCTAACTCCCACTCAGCCCTGAGATGGAGGTTAGTACACCCCCACCCCCAATGCGCCAGGGCCAGGGCAGAGCGGGCAGGGGTGCCCAGCCGCCCCTGATTGTCAGCCGTGGCTGCAAAGGGCAGGGCAGGGTGGCCAGGTCCGAGGGGGTCTCAGCGCTTGCTGTTTGGGTTCCCCCCCCCCCAGTTATCGAAGTGGCCTCAGGCGAGTATGGAGACCTCAACCCGTTGCTGTTCCGGGCCGTCCAGAACGGGCTGTGCACCATGGCCGAGAAGAAGAGCAGCCCGGAGAAGACGGACTCCTCCTGCCCAGTCCCCTGCGTGACGGTCAGTGCAGCAGCCCCGAGGCAGGCAGACCCCGGGGCATCTTTGCCCCCGATGCCCAGAACCCTGAGGCGTGGGCTCTGTCCCTCCAGGTGGGGCTGGGCTGTGGGTCAGCTATGGGGAACGGTCCTGGTGTATCTAGGGAATATCCCTGGGACAGCAGCATCCTTGCCCTCCTCACGCTGTCCCAGACCCTGGGTGGCTCCGGAGGGGGTGGGTACAGAGCGGATGAGAATTGGGAGCAGCCCCTGCCTTGTTCCCCTACCCCGAGGGAGTGATGTCCGTCTCTCCACCTGTGGAGTTTGGGGTGCCCATTGCTGTGTTATCTGGGCACTGATAGAGCACAGGCCTATGGCACTACAGCCCCCCTCCCTCCCAGGCAGTGCCCCTTATTCTCCGGGGGGCTCCCCACACACCAGAGCACCATGGAGCCCCTGTGCTGTGCCTGCCCTGTTGCCCCCCTAGTGCCATTCCCCAGTGTGTGTACAGCAGCCCCGCCCTGGCCCAGGGTGCTGCAGGGAGTGGGACGGTGTCTGGGGCGAGGGGCATGGCAGGTGCTGGCCTGGCCTGGGCCCATTGTCTCTGAGGTACTGGGGGTAACAAGGCTCCTGTGGGTGGGGCTGGTGCCCGCACTCCCAGCAGATGCCCCTGGGGGGGGGGTGTCTGCATGTCCGGGCTGGGAGCCCCTGGGTCCCTGACTCTCCATGTCCTCGTCATGGTCCCCCCACCCCCCTCCAGGACGTGGATCATATTGAGAGCCACACGTTTGCCACCAGCACCATGACCCAGTTCTGCATCCTCTTCAAGAGGACGTTTCTTTCCATCATGAGAGACACGGTAAGGGAGAGGCGCTGGGGGACGGGCCAGGGCAGGGGAGGGGGCAGAGAGCAGAGGGGACAGGTGCTATGGGGAGCAGGGTCCAGGGTTGGGAGGTGGAGGGCGGGGAGGGGACCGGGGGCAGAGGGTGGGAAGGTTGGAGGCAGGACTAAGGCACATGCAGAGGGGATGGGGTGGAGGGAGCAGAGATTTAAGGTCTGGCGGCTGGAGAAGGGAAGGGAGAGGCTGATCGTGGGAGCCCCCTTACTGCTGGAGCCAGCGGGTGGAGGGTGCCCATCGCTGCCCTTGCTGTCGGGGGTGATCGCTCAGCGAGCGTCCCGGCGCGCCCAGGGCTGGTGGTAGGCCATGGCTCTGCCCCTCTCTGAGTGCTGAGCCCATCTCGCCCCTGCAGGTCCTGACCCACCTGCGATTCATGTCCCACATCTGCATTGGGGTGCTCATCGGGCTGCTCTACCTGCACATCGGCAACGACGCCGGCAAGGTCTTCAACAACACCGGCTTCCTCTTCTTCTCCATGCTCTTCCTCATGTTCGCCGCCCTGATGCCCACGGTCCTCACATGTACGGCACTCATCTCCCTTAGAGCACTGACGTCTGTCCCGGCAGCTCCTGGGAGTGAGGGTGGGGCAGGCCAGTCTGGCGGCTGGGAGCTTTCTGTGCTGCACTGAAACTCCCCAGCCAGTAACTCCCTCTGCCCAGGCCTGGGGCCGAGCTGGGGTCGCTGCAGGGCAGGCAGGGCCAGCCACGAGCCAGCCAGCAGGGTGGGGTGGCCAGGAGCTGATGGGGCACAGAGGCTCCTTTGGGGTGTCAGTGGAAAACCCCCAGGCAGGTTAAGAGGTTAGCCCAGTGCCCTGTGATGTGCAGGTCGGGGTGTCAGGCCCCTGGACCACAGGGGATCCCCTAGCTCTGGCAGCTGAGCTCCTCCATGGGGTCCAGCTGGGTTTATCCCTGGGCAACTCCAGCCAGGCCTGGGAGAGGCTGAGGTTGGGAGCGATGGGCAGCGGGTGGAGGGTAGGTGGTTCCGGGCCCAGTTGGGTTCTTGAGAGTAGATCCCGGTGTCCCTTGCTCCTGGAGGTGCTGGGGCCTGAGGGAGAGGGCGGGTCCTTCGTGGGTCAGAACCAGCCACAGCCACGCAGCTCCAGCTGGGCTCAGCCACCTCCCAGGAGTCCTGGGGAGCTGCTTGGCAGCACTACTGGGCTTCAAGGATTAGCATCTATCAATCCCCCCTCAGCTTCTATTCGAGCGAGGAGCCGGCGGGCCCTAGAATGGGGCCGGCACAGGGCACTGCTTGCTGCTAATCTGCTGGGTCCCTCTGTCCCTGCAGTCCCTCTGGAGATGTCTGTGTTCCTGAGAGAGCACCTGAACTACTGGTACAGCCTAAAGGCCTATTACCTGGCCAAGACCATGGCCGACGTGCCCTTCCAGGTGAGGATGCAGCATGGGGGGAGGGGGGATGAAATAGACTCTCCTAGGTTACCCCCCTGGGCTGCTCTGCCTACAGGGAAATCCAGGGCTGGCTTCTCCCGGGTTCCTGCCGCTGGTTGCACAGTCTGGGCCCTGACCCCCTTGGAGAGATGCAGAGGGGGGGTTCATAGAGCTCCGGAGGTCCCAGATCCCTGCCCTTGGAGCTCATAGTATAACTTGGACCACTGTGATGCTTGGGGCCACAGAGCAGGGGTGCAGAGACCCCATCGGTGCAGGGCACATCATAGAACCTTGGTGGAGGTGGGTCCTGCTGAACCATCTCCCTTCCTCCCCCTGCAGGTGATCTGCCCCATAGCCTACTGCAGCATCGTGTACTGGATGACAGGCCAACCCCCGGAGGCCACACGCTTCCTCCTCTTCTCCGCCCTCGCCACCTCCACCGCCCTGGTGGCACAGTCCCTGGGGCTTCTGATCGGAGCAGCCTCCACTTCCTTGCAGGTCAGAGGGGGCTCAGGTTTTGGTGGGGATCCTGGGCTACGTGCGGGGGGGAGAGCCTCTGGCAGAGTTTGCACCCGTCTGCTTTGTCAGGGTCAGTAATCGAGCGAGCCGGTGATGTGCCAGAGTGTGTGGACTGCAGGTGTGCGAGGGGGTGTCTGCTGTGCAAGGGCGTGGCACTGAAAGCATGAGTGTGCATGTGCGTGGCTCTGTGCGTGCACACCAGAGAGTGTGTGGTGGGCATGGGTTCGCGTGACACTGGTCACGTGCTGTGATCCCCCAACCCCATTGCCATGCCTGACTCCGGCCTGCCTCTGCCTTGCAGGTGGCCACGTTCGTGGGACCGGTCACTGCTATCCCCGTCCTGCTCTTCTCAGGCTTCTTCGTCAGCTTCAAGACCATCCCCACATACCTACAGTGGACCTCGTATGTCTCCTACGTCAGGTGGGGGCTCGCCAGTGCCCTGTTCCCACTGCTGCTGCAATACTCGCGCGTGGATTTCGACTGCCCTGCATCTCTGGGAAGGCTTTGCAGGGGATTCAGGCCTGGCCCTAGGGCTTGAGGGGACATACAGCTACCGGGGACACCCTCTCAAGCCATGGCACCCTGCTCCACGGATGCTCTGGCTGAGGGGTGGTAGGATTCAGGAGAGGCAAGGACCATGGAGGGATGATGCCCCCTTGTGGCTGCAGATGGGTTGCAAGGGCCTGTAGCTTCTTTGAGGATGGAGACAGACAGTCTTAGGGGAGATGATTTTATGTGTATCTGTCTGGTCCCTGGCCACACAGTGGTGCCAGTTCTGCAGCTGACCAGCCTGATACCCCCAAGTGCTACCAGCACCACTCCTGTCCAGATCCTTGGTGGCCTCTCCCGGCCAGCTCCCTGGCGTGCCATGATGCTGATGCCACTCTTGGCAGGTGCAGCAGAATCGGTATCACCCGTGGCTGGCTCCCTGCTGCAGAGCAGTCCAGAGGCTCACCCAGTCCTGTGCCAGGTGAGCCGCAGCCACTCAGTGTGTGTGCAAATCCAAGGTGCAGCTGGCACTGATGTTGCTTATGCTCTGGCGCAGGTATGGCTTCGAGGGCGTCATCCTCACCATCTACGCCATGGAGCGTGAGGACCTGGAGTGCCGGGAGACTCCCTGCCCCTTCCAGAATCCCAGCAGGATCCTCCAGGAGCTGGACGTGGAAGAGGCCAAACTCTACCTGGACTTCATCATCCTGGGCATCTTCTTCCTCGTTTTGCGGCTCCTGGCCTACCTGGTCCTCAGGTACAAGGTGAAGTCTGAGAGATAAGGGGGCCATTGGGGCCCGATGCCTTTCCCAGACCTGATCTGCCACAGCATGGACATTCCCAAAGGGACTCTCGGTCTCTGTGGATGTGGGACCACAGGGGAGGCATCGGGGAGGTGGCGGCCAGTCCTGGCTCAGTCGAGAAGGTTTTTTGGGACATCTCGGAACTGTTTTAACCTTTCCACACTCTTCATCGCAAATGTTTTGTACCGCCCTGGAATGCCTCATTCTCTCCCCTGGAGCCACGTCATCAGATGGATCTTGGATTCCTTCCTCCACCCTGTGCCCCAAACCACCACCTCAGGACACCGATGGAGGCAATTGTCTTCCAAGCCAGAGAAAGAGAGAGCAGCCTGCCAAGGCTTTGCCGTTTGGGGGAGGGGGTTGAACCCTGTTTACCTCCCGCAAAGCACAGTTTTGTAGCGCAGTGTGTAGTGCAGTTTTTTAACTTGCCTGCGAGTCGATGTCCAGTAGCATGTGCATCCATATTCAGAAGAAATCAGAAGACAACAATAAGCTATGTGACAGAAGGCTTTCGTGTTTACCTTAGCCATAGCAACAGCCAATGCCATAGCCCCTGTCTTTTTTGTAAACTTCCCTTTTTCTTAAGGAAAAAACAAAACAAAACGACAACTCAGCTGCACTTAGTGCAGGAACAAGTACTGCAGCTCTGGAAGGATGCAGGTAGATCAGGCCTCTGGATTTAGGATTTGGCAGGATGTAATATTAGTAGAAACATTTCACTGACATTTTTTTTTAATGTTTTTTCGGGAGGTGGGAGAGTTCCCAGCCCTGCTGGGATTGCCGCCAGGGCTCTGCCTTGTTGGACTACTGCATGAGACCCAGGGAATGATGACGCAGACCGGGGTAGCCATGAGTTGAAAGGAACCAGTTTCATAGAATCATAGAATCTCAGGGTTGGAAGGGACCTCAGGAGGTCATCTAGTCCAACCCCCTGCTCACAGCAGGACCAACCCCCAGACAGATTTTTACCCCAGTTCCCTAAATGGCCCCCTTTCCTTGGGAGCTGAGTAAATGGTGGAAAGGTAAGGGGCGGCTTCTCCATTCTCTTACGCTGGTGCGAATGGGAAGCAGCTGCTTGAAGCCAGTGGAGTTAGGTTGGGTTGAGAGAAGAATCTGGCCCAGGGATTGACCTCAGTGGAGTTGCTGATCCAATGTGAAATCAGAATCAGTCCCTAGGGGCCCAATGCTGCAGATCACGTGGGTCTGATTCTCCCGGTTCACCTGCACCTTGCACCGTCACTTACACCTGCACACAAATCCTGCCGAATCAGAGCAGAGGTGTGTTTTACCCTTGCTTTGCCCAAGTGTGAAATGACGACACAACGTGCCGGGCATTAACGAACCAGCCCCTTTGAGGTTAGCAGGATGTGGCCCTGAGTGGCCTGAAAGGTGAAAAGTAAAGGACCGCTCCTTTGTGTTTGATCACCCCCAGTCTTGTTACAATGCAGGGAAGGCCATTTTCATTTGTGGCTGAGAATGGGACAATGCCGCTTTAACAGTTTGGCCTTGCAGCTGAAGCCCTGAATAGCTGTAGACAAACACATTTCAAAATCTCCCTGAGCTCCCTAATCAGTAGCAGAAAACAGGCACAGAATTAAACATCCCCAGTGTGTTTGTGTTCAGCCCGAAACAGTGTTTACCGTGTGTAGCACGTTGTGTACAGAGCATTTTGCAGGGAGACATTTAGCTGGTGTAAACCGGCATAGCTCCAGTGACTGCAGTGGAGCGATGCTGAGTCACGTCAGCTGAGGGTCTCCCCTTGTTTGAGCTAATTTATTTTGGTGTACACCTGAAGTGGCAGCTCTATGAAGCTCTAGGTATTTAAAACATGATCCGTAGCTATAACGGGCAAGTAACTTGTAGCAGAGGGAATTTCAGGGGGAGGGGAGAAGAGAAGATGATTTCAGCTGAGATTTGGGAAGAACTGGGAGGCACAGAGCGGAGCTATTTGAAAGCGATTCCTCCCATCTTTGACATGCCAAGGCTTGAGCTCAATATGCCACGTTTCTTCTGCAGTAGCTGACAAGCCAGTGTCCAAAGCAGAGCGTTTTCCTGTGCTGCGCAATGCCTGCAATCAAAGCACCTTGCTCTGCTGGGAGCAGGTCAGGTCTTGCATGCTAATCAGAGTCAGGCCTGGTCAGTATTTGGGTGGGAGTGGTGTTGGAGGGTCCGTAGGAGCTGTTCGTCCCATACTGAGCCCACGGTGCCATGAGGTGGTGCTTGTAGTCAAAGAGGTGTCCTTCAGATGAGCTTTGAAGTTCAGGCCCTACAAACTGCAGTCTTGAGGCTTGTTTGTCAATCAGGGCGTTAGCCTTGGAGTCCTGGCCAAATTCCAGCTCAGGTTTCCCTTCCCTTAAGTCCTTAGCAGTTGCAATCAGAGACAGGATCCTCCTTTGTTTCTTGCCCTGAGCTGCTGTGCAGTGTTGCTGTGCTGTGTCAAAGAGCTGCCGTGTTCCACCCCAGAGAGGGCTGCAGGTGTGTAGTTTGTAGAGTGCTTTAGGACCATCCCAGGGGAACGGTGCTCTAGAAATGGAGGCTCCAGAGCCCTGAACTCAGGTGTTTGTAGGGCAGGGAAGGAGGAGCTCAGTTAAGCTCCACATCTGCTCTGTTAATGGTTTGGGGATTAAACAAGCCACTGCCACTCCTGCGTTTCAGTTCTCATGGAGGAGATGGGGAGGGAGGGGATTAGTGCTGTGGGGCTGAGCATACTGCCTAGAGCCCTGATCCTGTTAAGGGGCAGTATGTAGAGGGCAGGGGACCCAGGTGTTGGAGGGTGAGAGCCAGTGAGATTACCCAGTCAATGTGATTCCAGCAGCCTGGGGGCTAATAAGGACCCCTCCATCTCCACTTGCTCCTCTCCTCCTCTTTCGGCTTGGCCGATAGTTAGAAACTGTGACACTTTTCCCTTCTCTTCCCTCATCTCTCTTTCCTCCCTTGCTGTCCCTTAAGGCTGGGATCTAAGCTATCCCATCAAACTGTGTCGGCGCTGGGGGCTGCACTGGTTAACTGTATTCGTACCAAAGCTGTGCGTGGCCCAGCCATGAACATACGCTGCATTCCTAACATAACCCCCGGGTCTGTCTATCCCCCTCTTGGTGTAGGGAGACCCCTGTGACGGGGTCTGAACCCAGTGTAGGGTCCTGCTCTGTTTTCCAGTAGCTTCTCCTCCCGCTCAGCCCTGCAGGAAGCAAGTATGGAGGGGCAGAGGTGCTGGGAGCCCTGCCAGGCCAATGCCTGATGTAGCAACATGCTGCCTGCACTGTCCCAAGGACAGAACCCGTGCCACCTACCCTCAAGACGTCCTCCAGTGGTCTAAACCCCTCTCCAGCATCATCTTTGCTCAGTAGCGTCCCGAGCTGCTGCTCCTCCCTGAAGAACCAGGGCCGTTTGCTTGGTGTTTATTGGGTCTCCCTTGCTGGATGGACTGGACTTGAGTTTCTCATTGCGCTGCCTCTGGCGGGGGCAGGTGGACACCGGGGGCCATGCAGGAATAAGGAGCTGCTCACCATGGATCTCCAACCCTCTGGGGGATTTTGAGTCCCAGTTCTCCCAGGCTGGAGCCTCTACCCTCCCTCCCCCCACACAGGAACAAATCGGGTCCCCGGACTGAACTGGACCTGGATCTTAGCGGGATCAAAGCAATAGAAAACTGGATGTGGGATCCACTGGTTGGTACGGTTCTTCCCTCCCCACCTGTCTCCAGAAGCTGTGTCCCTCCTACATCTTGTCTGGGAGCAGGGCCGGGCCATGCCGCAGGAGCACAGCTTGGGGACAGGACCTGCTTGGAGTGTCTGGTGGTTCTGAAGGTCGGTTATGGCTTGTGAGCCTCGGTGTGGGACCCTGGCTGCCGAGGTTCGGATTGTGTCTGCCTGGGCTCGCTAACCTCTGACCCACTGGCTGGAGGGGGGGACAAGCATTGCTTACTGACTCCTGAATTCAGAGCACAAGGGGTCCCCGGATGGAGCCAGCCAGACTTGCTGAGTGAGCTTTGGGGCAAGGCAAGACTCCTAAGCCCCAATTCCCTGGTAACTAGATAATCCGTGACCCCAGGGGGAATACGGAAGGGGAGACAACAGCAAACCAGCCCCACTGACGGGGTCATGGGCTGACCCTCAGGGGACTGATGAAAGCAGGGGTGTGCTGGCCGGGGCAGGGCTGTCGCCTAGGCTGCCCCTGTTCTGTAGCTACCTCCAGAGCTCTGGAGGTGTCCAGCCAGCACTTTTCCTAGATTCGTACAGGCCGTCAGCCTCCCGTCCCAGCCGCCCTCCTGGGCACTGTGCCTCACTCAGCCTGCTCTAGCTGGCTTCATTTGCCAGGGGGTCAGATGCCGTCCCAAGTCTTACAGACGTGGAGCGGGACAGACCCCCTGGCTTGCGGGGTGGGGGGGAAGAATGGCTGGCTGGGGTGCCCCCTTTCCCGTGCCCATGATGGCCGTTGTCCCGAGTGGCACTGATTGTATGGACTGAAAGGGGCACCGGCACTTCAAACCTACCATGTGCCGGATCAATGCAAGGTGCAGAACTCATCTCTGGGAAGCCACCTGCCCTCAGCCCCTTCGGTATCGCGGCTGCTGTCAACCAGGGATGGAGGGAGACTGGGCAAACGCCCCCCCAGCTGGCTGCTTTAGTGACCGTGTGCCTTCGCCCACACGTCCCAGGGCGTGTGAGAGAGACGGGGCCCATGGTCCAGTACGCGAGATTAGCAGCATTAACAGTGTTCGGAGGTGAGGAAATGCTCTGCCTGTCTGAGTGGGATTAGCAGAGTGCTGCTTTGTAGGCACGAGGGATTGTCCCCTCCTCCCGGCGTTAATGCAGGGTCCCACAGGGATGTCACTGGCAGCAGTCACCCAACACAGTTCAGGCAGTGAGTCGCTGTGGCCATGCAGCTGGTGGGAGGCCTGTCTGCTCCAACCTGCTTGGAAGTGGAGTCTTCTCTGTGACACGCTGCCCGAGGCAGCTGTAGACTCCAGCCATGCTGCTGCTTCAGGTCAGGGACAGCCATGTCACCCAGAGGATGCCCATTCCTCTGATCTCCCCTTCCTTCTCTGCCTACCTGCTTCCCCACCGCCTACCTCTCCTTGCCCTGGGGAGATGAGGCAGGGCGGCTTTCCCTCCTGTCTCCCCTAGCATCACAGTGTGCCAGCCACACGGGGTGTGCAGGATGGGGAGAGGTCGGGCAGTTGTGACCCGCCACTCACAGTAATAATTCCAGCTGCGGGTTGGTGCAATCCTGTCTCTTCCTTCTCCTTCCTTAAACGGGTTCAGAAAAAGCAACCAAAGGGCCTCCCCCCATGCTGGGGAGTTTGACATGAAACTCCTGTCCGCGTGGGTGTTGGTGGCAGGGCGTGCTCCAAAGAGGGCAGCTGGGCGTGCCAGAGTGTTATCTGTTCTTTCGCACGGCCCGCTGCTCCTAAGATTGTAACAAGTGATGACAATGCACTTTAATAGAGCATGCTCCTTGGGGCGCTTTGACATTACCAGTCACTTTGGGGGGCACTAGGTTGCTTCTGGATGCCAGTTTGTGTGGCACCAGGGCTTGGCGCCCCCTCTCTGGGTAAGGAAGTCCTGTGTGTCTCTTTGGGATAATCAGGAGGTGAGTGTTACGGGTGAGGGACGGTTCTCTGCCCCCAGTCCTGTCCCTTCCTGTAATGTTCCCAAACGCTGGGTCACGGGAAGATTTTAGATGGGTCGCCACATCCAGGGCTGGACCCTAGGTGAACATACCCTTCTCCCTGCCCGGTGCAGAGGGGGGCCCCGTGGAGGGGTGGGTGTCACAGACAAACCTGCCCTGCCCTCACCCCACAGAGGCAGCTCCTGTCACATGGGTCTGGGCCTGGCTCCCCGCTCCAGGCACTGTGACCCTGTGCACCAGCTCGCAACACTTGGAGTGGGGAGCAAGACCCAGCCCTGTGGGACAGGAGCCGCTGCTGGGGGGTGGGGGGGAGTGCAGGGCAGACTTGGTCTCCGGCCCCTCCCCCAGGACCTCCCCACACACAGGGCTGGGATTCCGGTTGCGGTGCCCGGGCAGAGAGTGTATAAATGTGCCGGTACGTCACCAAAAAAAGAAACTACAGTTGGTGGCTCGCCCCAGGGAAGAGTTTAGGAACCACGGCTGTAATGCACTTTTAATGGACAGCAAGTCCTTGTTCAGGCTGCTAATTAGGGTTTGTGTCCTTTGCAACATAACCTGGATGATACTACATGTTTAGCCTCTCTTTAAAACTGCTCCGCCCACCGGGAGAGCTGCTCCCGTCCAAAGGCATGAATGCAACACATGCAGCTTCTCTCTCTGCGCACTCATGTAAGCACACACACACACTCTGATACAGTCTGGCACACTCTTGCATGCTCTGATACTCTTATCCACACACACAAGCAAAGCAGATTCACAATCAAACCACTGGTGCTAAGGCTTGCAAAGGGAGGAGGCTGGGCCATGAGGGCGGGGAGCATTTCCAGGGCTCCACCTTCCTCTCGAATCAGGCAATAAACATGTTTTGTTTCGTTCTGTGTGGACAAAGTTTGTGTCATCCAGCCACCAAGTGAACTCCTGGGCCAGAGAGCGTCACATGGCTATCTCGACTGTTCCACGTTTCCCATCGATATCTCAACATGGCTAGTGTGTGTGTGTGTGTTCGTAAATCTCTTTTCGAGTGTTCTTCATGTTGTATAACCAGATGGGTTTGTATAGGGAGTGCGTGTGTGTGTACATGTGTAGCATAGAGAGGTCTGGCCAATAGAATCTGTCACGGGCCACCTAATCATAAGAGGTGTGCCTGTTTACCTGGGACAGTGTCCCAGGACCAACGCATTTCAAACCATGGCTTAAAGTCACAGTGAGTCTGTTTAAATGGCATCATGTGCAAACCCTTTGCTACAGCTGCCAGATGTGACATGCTGTCAGCCAGCATTCGGGACACGGTCTGCGATCTCTTTGTTCACTGAAGGTGGCTTCATGGATCCAAATGACCGTGCTATCATTTCCCCAAGCCCGACCCTCTGTGTATCTTTTCAAAACAAGTGGTGAAAGGGAAGCAAATCTCTCCCAGCCTGAGAGCTCCCCTTGGGAAGCTGGCATGTTTCTTTCCTGGCGAGGGTCAGGTCCAGTAAGAGGATTCTGCTGTATGCACACACGCACATGCAGGTATAGTCTGGCTGTAGCTCCTGACTTCTTGATGGTGTCTTTGCAGAGACATTGCTAGTTTAATCTCGACCACCATCCAGATTCACAGGGTGACAGGAGTCAGCAGCCAGGCAGATATTTTGCAGTTTAATTCAGTGTTCCTGAGATGCCAGCTGTACTTGTTGGATTTCACGCCCTTAATAAAACCTATATTTATACTGTACATGTCAGAGTGCCTCTTCCGTCTCTGGGGGCCTGAAGGGCGGGTGTGTAGGGGCTCTAGGCAGTGAATTTGTTTGCCAGTGTGTACATGCCGCTTTGGGAATGTGTGTTTATGTGGGATGGGTGTGGGCACATGGTTTTGGGCGGTTAGAGAAGCAGGCGTGTGTTTATTTGCGGGGGGTGCAGTTGTGTATTGTGTGTAGGGTCAGGGGTGTGAGTGTGGAGTGTGTTGCTTTGTGTGCGGAGCTGCAGGTGCACGTGCTCTGAGTAGAGCTGTGAGCGTGTGCAGGGGTGCGAGTGTGGAGTGTGTTGCTTTGTGTGCGGAGCTGCAGGTGCACGTGCTCTGAGTAGAGCTGTGAGCGTGTGCAGGGGTGCGAGTGTGGAGTGTGTTGCTTTGTGTGCGGAGCTGCAGGTGCACGTGCTCTGAGTAGAGCTGTGAGCGTGTGCAGGGGTGCGAGTGTGGAGTGTGTTGCTTTGTGTGCGGAGCTGCAGGTGCACGTGCTCTGAGTAGAGCTGTGAGCGTGTGCAGGGGTGCGAGTGTGGAGTGTGTTGCTTTGTGTGCGGAGCTGCAGGTGCACGTGCTCTGAGTAGAGCTGTGAGCGTGTGCAGGGGTGCAAGTGTGGTGGTGAATGTTGGGGGCCGAGAGTGCGTGGGGGTCATCTTGGCACTGTGCCTACCCAGGAGTGTGGCTGACGGAGGAGAAACCTGACTGCACATGAAACAGACCCAGCATTAGGCTGGGGGTGAACCCGGCTCTGGGGGATCCAGCTCAGATGCTGTTTAATGACCCAGCTTTGTCTTCATTGTGGGGATGGGGGAGGATGATTCCTACAGGCATTTCCCAGGGCAGGACGCAGGAGGCTCCCTCCTGTCCCTGGTAAGACCCAGGGGCTTCGCTCATCAAGTTTACAAGCAGGTCTCCCACTTATTCGTTGTCAGTGTGTCGGGGACTCGAACCCCAACAGCGAAGTTCGTTGTCTGACCGCAGAGAGACCAGGCAACACCAGCAAGGTCCGATCAAAAGTTCTTTATTGATAAGTGCACGTATCAGTAAAGAACAGCTCGTATCCGAAAAGAACCAGCCCCCCCTTTACAGCTTAGTATAGCTTATATAGACAGTTTTATTACGTCATAAATTATTCACTTCACACAACCCATATCCCACCCCCCTTTGGTTAGTAACAAACCCTAATAACAAAGCACATCTGTCTTTCTTTATAATGTAAGCAAGTTGTGATGCCCCAGCAACTTTCTTATCAGCATAGTTGCCAAGCACCAGACACTGGAAGACAGGAGTTAACGCAGCTGGTAACTTGAGGAATGCACCTCCCTTTCGTATCTCACTTTTTCCCAGGGCTTTATGAAACATGCTGACTTCAGTCAGATTGACATAACTGGTTTTTGTGCTACATCTTTATTCAGGCCTAACAATCCCCCCTTTGTCCCTAGAGGACCAACGGGACTCTTGGGACAACAAATGATCGCTTGGCAGGGCACAACCGGGTTACGGTTTCTTCAGTTGCAGACGAAGCTACAAATCGCCTTCAGGGGTAACAGTTCATTGGTCTGGGGCACTGACTATAAATCAGTTAGGTATACCAAGGGGTCTAATGTCCCAGATGTCTCGGTAAATAATTCAGTCCCACACGCCTCCTCCCCATGGACCCGGCAGGATCTGGTATGTGGGAGCCCACACCCACCCTAACCGGTCCAAATGCTTGGAAGGAGCACTGTGAATGTCCACACTTCCATCCAGAAAGTGTCCAAGTATGTCTTCATGACCACAGATCAGATGGTACTCCTGTGTGTCTGTAAGGGCAGTGGGCCAAGTCCAGTGCTCAGGATCAATTTAAACATATTAGATCCCACTGCAATGCCTTTCCAGCCTCAGTGATATTTAGTACCATCTCTGTCAGTAACTTCTGGGTCACAGAACTAAGGGTGGAAATGACATGTAACTCACCAACTCCAGCTTGTACTTAAGATAGCTGAGCATCAAAAATAAGTCTAGTGGCCTTTTCTAGTTGGCCCAAGTTCTCATGATTTTCTTGGCCTTTAAGAATATTCCAAATGGCAGTGTACCATTGGCCCCTAGACCACAGGGATTTGGTCAATTCTCTTTCTTTCCAGAGGAAATAACCCAGGCCCGCTGTTGTGCTAATCTAATGGCAGCCCCTTGTGAGCAATCTGGGTATGTAAAAGCGATCTGAAAACTGGATAAGGACAATGCTATTCAAAATGCAATGAGGGAGGGCAATACATGCTGAAGGAGTTATCCAAAACACAGGGCACAGCCTGTAGAATAAACCCCAAAATCCAATTAATACCACAGTTCCAAACATAAGTCCCACAAATTTCTTCCTGCCAGTGTGTAATTGTTTGTTTCTTTACCAGGGTCAGTTCTTAATGTTCTTTTTGGTCAGGAATTCCTGGACTTTGGCAATGTCAGTGGAGTGAGTGTTTTTTTTCTTCTTTCCCAAAACAGATGTAGTTTAGCATTCTACAGGGAAGAGATGATGAGTACATCACCCTGTAATGGTTTTGCTTCTTTTAGAAAAATTCAAAGGCACAATAGATTTGTCCGTGGACAAGGGAGAGGTTCAACCAGCACGTTACCTTGTCCTTTTGCCATGCTGTTCAGAAGCACAATAGAACTAGAAAAAAAAATAGGCTTATCATCAGTAGGAGAATTCTTCTGAGGTGGAGGGGTCTTTTTGCAGAGAGAATCCTGGGTCCAAACAGTCAGTCTTTGGCACTTCACAGCGGTGTTGGTAGTCAGCAGGACTCAATACGGGCCTTTCCAGCATGGAGCCAAGGCAGTCTTTCGTTGAAGGATCTTTATGTAGACCCAGTCTCCTGGTTCCAAGGGGTGAGAGGGCTGCTAGGATCTTTGGGTTGTTTCTTCTTTACCTGTGAGAAAAGAAACCTAACACATTGCATTAGTGTCTTTGCAGAGTTTACAAATTTTATAGCTGCATGGGCAAATTTAAGTCCCCCCCTTGTTCCTTTTGAGGGTTAGCCAAGTCTTAGCTGTGAGGAGTGTCCTTGAACAAAGTCAGTGTCTCAGCTTTAAACTGAGCATGTTATCTATTTTTTTTTTCAGTCAACTTGGTTTTTTTTTTCCGCTTCCCTTCTCAGCTTTTTTTTTTTTTTTTTAACCTACAAAAAAAACTTTCATGTTTTACGTATACACCTGGTGTTAACAATGAACACATACACATTGCTGTTATACAGTACATTAGTCTTATCTAATATATGCCACATATACCCTTTAACTAAAATAACCTTATTAGAGAGCTTTAAAACAACAAACCAGGACAAGCACACCCACTTTGATGAGTTCATTCAATACAAACTGTAGTCCAATAGCTTTCCACCATCCCCAGCCCTCTGGCTAGAAGTCTGAGGTAGCCAGAAGGATCCCATGTACAATATGGGGAGTGGGTTAACTTTCCATGCCCTTGCTTTCAAAGACTGTTAATATGCAAATTTCAATAACAATTGTCAATTAAAAGTTTTGGCCAATGTAGTATCTTTCTCTTACTTAAGAAAATGTATAAGACTTTAGTATATCACATTTTTCTGATGTATCCAAACACTTTGTATTCTAAGTTGAACAAAACAAATATCTGCATTTTAATCCAACACTGCTGCTTGATTTTAAATCAGACCATCCCATAAAAATATTAAACACATCAATTTTGGCCACAAGACAACACCACAAGACAGAACATAGAACACAAAACACAATTTTTACTGTGCCAGCAAATCATGGTACGTTGAATGCTGTTCAGCCGACATCAGTGTTCTCTGATTATCTGAAAGACAAAACAGAAGTCTACCTCTTCTGGGCAGGCAATCATTACTAAAAATATACAAATACTCTTGTTGATTTTAGGCAAAACAAGGGAATTACCCCATATTAATTAGATAATTTGCATTAATACAGATGCTTGCTGGCTCACTTTTTACTTGTAACTCCTGCTTGTAAACACTGAAAGAAAACATCATCATTCACAGTGCTCTTAGAGCCTAATACAATTTTAATTACATAGCACTGGATACATTCTTCAGCTAATTTAACAAAATTGTTCATAGCCAAATGATTGCAATCTAATAATTTCTTTGCCTGAATTTATTTACAAACATTTCAAAGACACCAAGAACTTTTTACTTTAGTACATTTACAAAATTCAACTGCTGTTCCCTCCAGCAACTATAGAGTTAACTTTTCACTGTGCCTTAAATCACTTGCTTGTCCTTTCAACAACCACTTACCAACTCAGATCACCATTCCAAATATTCTTCTGAGTATTTGAACCCACATGCGTATACTTACTTACCCTGTTCTTGTTTTTTTTTTTTCACTACACCCTAAAAGTTTCCAACCTGTTCTCCAAGCTCTCTGTCTGTTGCCTGGCCGCCTGGTCCCGATCCTTTTTTTTTTTTTTTTTTTCTGAACCGTTTCTTTCCATGGGTACCAACGCATTCCACTACCAGTTAGCTAGGAGGGTGGGCTTTTTAAGTAGCCCCCACCCGTCTGGTCCTTTCCCTAAAACATTTCTACTCACAAAACTACTTGAGTCCTCCCCTGTGAGGCTTGCCACCTGGGCAAAACACATGGCCCACTGGCGTTGAACTATTCAATTTCCTCTTGTAGCAAACACACTGCTGTTACGACATATGCTGAGCACAAATGGTTAAATTTTAACAAGTCCCTGAAGGACTGGTACTTGCTTAGCCAGGGCTTCCTTTTCTAACTGGAAATCCTGTCTCAAGGCCTGCAACTTGCCCTGGCGCAGGTTTGAGTTGCCGCCTGGTTCATGATCCATGCTCTTAATTGCTCAATTCTAGTTATCAAGTACACATCTCGGCCCTTTTCTCCAACTACTCTATTGCCCAGTCCTGCTACGACTGGGGCAGATCCACCTGCCACCCTTCCGGTCAACCAGGGTGGAGAGAAAAATGCTAAACCCCTCTCCAGTTCTCGGACTTACTGCAGCTGAGAGTAGGCTCACCTTTAATCATGCAATCCTCAACATATAACACCAAAAGTACCAAACAAAAGAAACACAAAACAAGGGTAAAACAGATAGATGGTGTAAATTCTATAGGGCTCCCCTATTCTCAATTGCTCACCAAACTGTGACAAATTTGTTACCAATTCATCTACTGCAGGACGTGGGGGGAACACACCATATAATCAAATTTTAAAGCTTAATTAAAAATAATAAAACAACAATGAAGAGTGTTGGGAACGCTCCCACATTACTCAGGAAGAACATGAATACTTTAACCCTTAAGCCACTTTAATACTCACACATGTCCAAACTGGCCACGTCTGTATAACGTTCAGAGAAGGGGAATAGGCAGACGGGAGATTATCCTGTATACAGCTTGTCCAGAATTTCCAACATGCTTCTGCTCTTGGGAGAGCTGTTTTTTACACCCTGGAATCTCCTGCAGTGTCTCTTTTAGAGAGTTCAGTTCAGATTCCAGCCCGTGGCTTCTCCAGTTTCACCAAGGCAAGCTGAATTTCAAATTAACCCGTTCCTAGACAAATTGCTCACACTGTGTCAGAGGCTTTACTTTGGTGATTAAAAGCTCCTTTGAGATATATGATCTTATCTAGATTGAAGGTACCTTCTAATGGGCATTGTTTAGATAGATTTTCACGCGTGTAAAGATTCCAATTCTTTAAATACCTGCAGGTTTTAAGACCATAATGTACGTACATGTAACATGCTGGGGTACCCTTAGGGGGTGAGGTGGAATATTTAGACTGTCCCTCCCCATTTTCCACACACACACACACACACCAAGGCCATTATTTCCTATTACCACGATGCATCATATCTTGCTGCACAGTCAATAAATTCAGATGGCGTGAGCCCAAGAGAGACAGACGTCCCCACGGACAGTCTTCCTCCCAGTGTGGCTCTGGGGCATATGCTGGGGGATTTTTACAAGAGCTCTCCATACAGCTTTAAACATACAGCTCCAAAAGCTACCTGGTTCCAGAAATCTTCTTTCAATCTTTAAGTATTAGAGACAATGGGGCGTCCCCCAGACACTTACTGCCAACTTGTTCCATTTTGTAAGGGGACTCTAACCCCTCTTCCCCGCGTCAAGGTAAAGGGACTCTAACCCCCACCTCCCGCGTCGAGCGCTCACTTACCTCTCCAGGGGACTCGAACACCTGGACTGGGACTCAAACCCAGGCTGGGACTCTAACCCAGACTACTTGGATCCTGTGCAAACCTGGACTGGGACTCTAACCCAGACCTAAGTTGTCAGGGACTCTAACCCCGACAATCTGCACTGGGACTCTAACCCAGGCAACCTTAACCCTACTCAACGGGTAGGTGGATGTTGCTGGATTTCTACGAGCTTCAGCTGGTTCACAGAACTCGCCTTATCGCCGACGCAGAGATCAGATTACCAGGCAAGGCTCCTCTAAATCAGAGGATGCGCGCTGCGTTGCCTCAGAGTCTGATCCCCCGCCGGAGAGTCAGACAGAGTCCCGGCGGAGTCGCCAAAGATGTCGGGGACTCGAACCCCAACAGCGAAGTTCGTTGTCTGACCGCAGAGAGACCAGGCAACACCAGCAAGGTCCGATCAAAAGTTCTTTATTGATAAGTGCACGTATCAGTAAAGAACAGCTCGTATCCGAAAAGAACCAGCCCCCCCTTTACAGCTTAGTATAGCTTATATAGACAGTTTTATTACGTCATAAATTATTCACTTCACACAACCCATATCCCACCCCCCTTTGGTTAGTAACAAACCCTAATAACAAAGCACATCTGTCTTTCTTTATAATGTAAGCAAGTTGTGATGCCCCAGCAACTTTCTTATCAGCATAGTTGCCAAGCACCAGACACTGGAAGACAGGAGTTAACGCAGCTGGTAACTTGAGGAATGCACCTCCCTTTCGTATCTCACTTTTTCCCAGGGCTTTATGAAACATGCTGACTTCAGTCAGATTGACATAACTGGTTTTTGTGCTACATCTTTATTCAGGCCTAACAAGTGTAAGTAATTCAGGACTGAAATTCTGCCCTCGCCCAGTGAAAACAGGCACATGAGCGAGTGCATACGACACAGGGCTGACACTGCTCCTGTTAGGGGAGACTGGGATGGGCACGTCTGGGAGCTCCCCCAGTCAATGCCCCAGTCTTTTCCCCATAGCACTTCACCTGGGCCTGGGAGAGCAGGGCTATCTCCCTAGGCCACTTCCTTCTGGGAGAGGTTGGGACAGGAGCACCTGGGAGCTTCCCCCATCCAGTGATCCTCAGTGTTGCTGCAGTAACCACCATCTGTGCAAAGCCCGAGGCACTGGCAGGGATGGCTGTTGCATTTTTACCCTTCTCATTCAGCGCCTGGGCTGACAGGAAAAGCCAGAAAAGCTCTGAGTCACCTCCCAGGGCGAATCCTTCCCTAGAGACAGATGGTTCCTGGGTCCAAACCCCAAAAGATAGTTGTGCCTGTAATACCAAGGGAGGAAGTGGAGAATGACTCCACCCCACCCATCTTCCTGCTTGCTGGGAGCTGCTCCCTGCAGCTGCAAGGGCGGAACCGTGGTCTGTAACAGGCGAGTTGTAAAATCCCTGCTAGGGCTCTGCCCCGTAGCAGCGATGGTCATTGTTGTTTATGAATGATGTTATCTTAGCGCCTAGCACCCATCGTCAGGGATCAGGGCCTCACTCTGCGCGGTGCTGGGTGTACATGACAAAAAGATGGTCCCTGCTTCAAACAGGACCTTCCAAACACAGCTAAAATAAAGATTGCCGAGGAGCCATATTTCCTCCCCCTTGGCCTGTCCCCCCAGCCCCTGAATCCACCACTGTCAGTCGTCATTGCTCGTTTAGTTAAGCATCTTAACAATTCACCAGCTCCAGAGGGCAGGAACCTTGCTTGTGTAGGTCTGTGAAGCCCAATGCACCCCCCTACGGTGCTGTAGTGATACCGATGATTGCTGTGGCCGTGGGGAAATAGCAGGAGGGCCTCGCAGAGAGCTTGCACTGCTGATTACTGAGGACTCTCCAATTTATGCTTAATGGCACCATATGATTTTGTGATGTGCCACCAGCCTGCACACCACAGATGTGTTAGTAAAGTTGTTTCAGCAAGCGCCTGAGCCTCATCCAGTGGCATGAAACTGGCAGGCAATCAGAATCAGCCTCTTTGGCCCAGATCCTCCAAGGGATTTAGGCTCCTAGCAGCCACAGATTTCCATTGACTTTGAGGCTCTGGGCCTTTTTGCACAGGAATAACTTTTGCAGTGCTAATGGAGCAGCTGTCTCTTGCTCTCCTCTCCCTCTCCTCCTCTGTGGTTTCACCATCCCAGCTTGTTTTTGGCAGCTTCCCCAGCTGTAGGGGCGGTGGGATGGGCCAGAGCTGCAGGAAGTTACAGCTGCAACGAAGCAATCAGAGAGAAGCTGTCAGAGAGCGAACTAAAACCACGGAAAGGAAAGGACACGGGGCAACGTGTAACAGCTGCCAGGGACGGCAGAGGCAACGGCATGCAGTGACGGGTGGGGAAGAGCGATTCCAAATGGACCGAAGGCTGTGGGACTAACACACAGCAGCTGCCTGAGAAATCACTCTAGGTAACTTTTGACCTTCCAGAGTCCCCATTCTCTGAGCCGGCCTGGTCCCTGCTCCCCCTAGTCCCAGCACAGAGCGGCTCAGCAGCCAGAGCCCTGATTTCCTGCATCTGCGGCTTTCCCTGGTGGGCTGGGTTCTGAGCAATGGGCTGGTTTTGAGCGGAAGCGATTGCTGTGTTTCTGCTCTGGTGGCGGGGACCGTGCAAGACAGGATGAGCAGGAAGCTGGTTCGTCTCTCCTAGGCGATGGCAATGGGGTGTGTGGGGTTCCTGGCAGCAGTGACCTCTGTGCTGATCCTCGTGGGGTTGCCCTGAGCAGAGGCTGCAGGAGAAAGTCCCCAAGCCGGTGGCTCTGGGACACTGTTGACCCAGTTTGGGTTTCACCCCAAACATGCCCCTCCCAGAGCAGCATCCGTGCTCAGCTATTGATAGAAGTAGAACAGCCGGGACCCCAGGCAGTGGGCTTCACAGCACCCTGCCTTTCAATTCAATGAATCCACTGAGCTACAGGAGCATAGGGGACAGGAAAATGTGTCCGTGAAGTGGGGTGGGCTTAGAGCACTGGCCTTGGAGTCCGGACTCCTGGATTCTAGTCCCAGCTTTGCTAATTAGTGCCTAGTGGTTACCACAAGGGACTCGAAAGCCAGACCTTCTGGGTTCTATTTCAGCTCTGTTATGGGCCTGCTCTGTGCCTCAGTTTCCCCAGCAATAAAACGGGGATAATCAATGAGACAGACTCTCCTTCGGAAAGGGCTCTGGGATGGATACATGAAAAGTATCCGGAAGGGCTAGGTGAGTCGTTAAAGCTCTGGCCATGCTCAAGGGCGTGGCACAGAGACCACGGAGCCCAGGGAGGTTCCATAAGCTTCCCTGGGACCAGAGTTTTCCTGTTGTTTGGTTTGGAAATTATCAGGGTGCCAGAAACACAAACCAGATGAGATGCGAGTCTGAGGCTGAGTCACCTACCCAGCAACTTGCTTTGTGGGGATTCCAGCCCAGGTAATGACAGGTTGGGAAGGGAGAGACACCCTGCCAGCATGTCACCTGTTAACCCTTCAGTGTCCTCCCTACATCTACCAGTGATCTAATGCCCCCAGACCCAGCCACAACCACAGCACCACCACCAAACCCAGATGCAACGACTGACTCCTTTTCTCACACTGGGCAGGAGTCTCTAAGTCTTGCAGTGCAGATGGATAAGGGCAGGGGCTGGCACCCCTCTCCCAGCACTGACAAGCCTCAGAGGAGGCAATGCCCACAACCTGCTGCCCTGGAGACAGTCAGACGTGGCCTGGAGCAGCTAGTCAGTTGAGAGAGGATGAACCATGTGTTCCCTGGACACAAATGTTCTTCTGTTCCGGCTGCTCACACAGATCGTGGATTCAGCAATTGGCAGCAGCTGTCTGGGCTGGAAACAAGCTTGTTCTGCTTTAAATGTGACTCCTGCTCCAGTTACCCTTGCCTTAAAGACACTAAACTCCTGCTGCATTCAACAGGTGTGCAGAGCAAGGGGCCCCACGCCTGCTCGGTGGGGATCCATTCAGCCCTGACAAATGGAGATGGCAGCGGCACCCCCTCTCCCGACTGTTTTTGGCCCAGTCTCTCCAAGGCAGCCCCTGGCAGGGCGCTCCTGAGCGCTGCTCTCTGCAAGGCCTGACAGCAGCAGGCCAGCTTTCAGCTTGACAGCTGGAGTCTCTCGCCCCTGTTGCTTTAAGGGGAGGAGGCTACGGCTTTGCCCTGAGCTTGTGTCTTATTCTTCCAGCAGAGCAGCCAGCACAGGCTGCCAGGCCCAGGATAGAGGGCTCTGTGCCGGCTGCCACTGCTGCACTGGAGAGAGACATGAATGCAGCAGGAGACGGTCTCCTCCCCATGCCAAGGTGGGGAGGGCACCCGGCAGTGGGGCCCCTGGGATCCGTCTGGTAGAGAAGGAGTCACCGGCCTGTCCTTCCCCTGACTGCCACTGACAGGCCAAGGGGGAAAGCCTGTAAATACTCAGGTATTTGGAGGGGGGGCATAAGGGGGAAGAGGATGGATCTTTCTTTCTCTCCCCATGTCAGCGAGACTGTCACCCTTGGGTTCTTTCTTAAGCCCCCCACCCCTGGAGTCATCTAAAGGGCACCAGCCCCAAAGTAAACGTGAAGCCTCTCGGTGGGGGAGAGAAGCCTGGCTCCCCAAGAAGGCAAAGAAAGACTCAAATGTCATGATTGAATAAGTGGTATGATCTTCAGGTGGGGAGGGCCTGACTCATGTGTGGGGGTGACACCGCTTCTTCACCTCCTCCTCTGCCTCTTCCCCCTCCCATAAATGAACTGAATGAGAACAGCTGCAGCCCCATGCTCGGGTGATTGGTTAAGAGCAGTAGGTGCTTAGAACTATTGTTTTGCCTGACCCAGAGACCCTCCTTTGCCTGTGACAAAAAAACTCCCACCAGTACAGTGGGCTTGATTCTCCTCTCACTCACACCAGTTCCCTGTGTGAATCCATTTAAACTGGAGTGAGAAGAGAGTCAGGCCCTAAAAGTGCGGTAAAGCTGCAGGGCACCAGCTGGTCGCTGCAGGGGTCAGGAAGGGATCTCCCCAGTGCTGCAGACAGGGTAGAGGACAGAGTGGATGGCCTGATACTATGGGTTTGTGTTGGGGGGAGCTGTACTGAGGGCCCCACTCTCTGCTCCAAGATCTCTAATCTCTTTGTTTGGTGGGGAGGGCACTGCTAACCCTTGCTCCTTGGTGTGAGAGCCCAAGGAGGAAGGGTGCATGAGGCAAGCTTTGGCTTCCGCTCATGCAAGATGAGGCTGGTTCCTCAGCCCTCAGGTGTGTCCTGGAGTAGGCTGGGCTTTGATAACCTGGCCCTCAGAGCATGCAGCTCAGTGACGGGACTGAGGACCCCAGCCTGTCCAGCTGGGGCACCACAGTGGGGTGGTCCACCTCCCCAAGTGATCGCTGTCTGCATTTCAGCTGAAGCAGGCCCCCTGCCATGCAGTGCCCAAGATGTCTGCCCCAGGCTGGGACCAGCTGGAGCAGGATCCAGGGACCCAAGCTGGGAGGCCGAGAGATTATGCGCATGCTGCTGTCACCCAGCTCTGCACCAGGTAAGCAGCTGTTAGAACTGGCTGAGGTGAGAAGCCTCTTACCTGGCTTTCCCCAGAGCCCAATCTCTCTGGGGTGAAATTCGCAGCTCCCTGTTACTGCCGCAGGTGCAATCGATGGATTCTACCTTCTGGGGCAGGGGAGTCAGGATGCCTGGGTTCTATTCCTGGCTCTGAGAGGGTGGGAGGGTCCAGAGACTACAGCAAGCCCAGTTCTACTCTTGGTGCTGACCTGACTCACCTGGTGACCGCGGCCAAGTCACAGCCACGTCCTGTGTATGAATTCCCCACTGATGAAATTGCGTTAAGACAAAAGCACTGTGGGCCTAAGGGAGGGTGCTGGGTTCTGGGTGCTTCGGATGGCATCAGTTCTGCCTGGGCCCAGCTCACACTGCAGCCAGTCTGTGCTGCTTTATCAGAGGAGACTTGCTGGCCTAGTTATGTCACTTCTAATTGCACGGTTACCGGCGGGGAGGTGGTGTTCGTGCGAAGTGTTTCCTTCTCGTTTATACAGAGGTAGTGCAGGGCAGGGGTCTGAGAGACAGACCTCCTGCGTTCTATTCCCAGCTGGGCCACTGACTCCCTGGGTGACCTTGGGCAAGTCACTTTACTACTTTGTGCCTCGGTTTCCCCATCTATAAAATGGAGTTAATGATACTGACCTCCTTAGTGAAGTGCTTTGAGAGCCGCGAATGGACAGTGCTAGAGAAGGCAATAAGTGGAAAATCCAGTCCTGCGTGGATGACTGCGGGGAGATAGTCCCACGTGCTCTAGCTCTGGCCCTGGACCAGGAGGCAGAGATCTCAGCGGAGAAATTCCCTGGCAGGACAGGCTGTGCCGCTCCTTGGGACGAATTCCCCGGTTTATGTGATGGGGCACCCTCCACGCTTGCTCATAACTTAGCACTTATAAAGAACCTGCTTTTTACAAGTGCTGAGCACCTACAGCTACGGCTGGAGTCAGTGGGATCTGCACCAAAGCAGGCCCAGGGTGCTTCCCATCTGCAAAGCGTCACATCCTGTATTAACAAGAGTGTCGTATGTAAGACAGGAAGATCATTGTCCTGCTCTGGTGAGGTACCCGCGGCCAGTTCTGGGGGCCAGGCTTTAGGAAAGATGTGGAGAAATCAGAGAGAGTCCAGAGGAGAGCAACAAAAATGATCAAAGTTTGGAAAACCTGACCTCTGAGGATCGGCTGAAAGTCTTGGGCATGTTTAGTCAAGAGAAGGCTGAGGGGGCACCTGATAAGTCTGCCAATATGGAAAAGGTTGTTACGAAGAGGAGGGTGATCAGTTGTTTTCCTTGGCAGGACAACAAGGAATCAGCTGAGTTTGCAACAAGGGAGAATTAGGTTGGACATTAGGGAAAACTTTCTGCCTCTCTAGGGATAGTTGAGCACTGGCACAGGTTACCTAGGGAGGTTGGGGAGTCCCCGTCATTGGTGGGTTTTAAGTGCAGGTCAGACAAACACCTGTCAGGGATGGTCTAGGTTTACTTGGTCCTGCACAAGTGGTTGCACTAGCTGACCTCTCGAGGTCCCTTCTAGCCTGACACTTCTGTGATTTCTGTGATATTAGCTAATCGATCCCCACAGCCTCCTGGGACGGGGGGCATTGTACCTCACAGGGAGGCACAGACAGGGGAAATGCCAAGGCCACGGAGTAAGGCAGTGGCAGAGCCAGGATTTGAATGGTGGAGCTCCTGTCTCCCAAGCCTGTGCTCTGAACATGAGCCCAGGACTCTGCAGGCAGGTGTCTCCCTGGGGCTCGAATCCAGCCTCGCTGCCTTAGCAACCTGTTCCCTGGCCATGCACAGATGCACACTAAGTGGAGCATGCTCCAGTCCAGGCCACGTGGATCCAGAACCCCATCAGAATGCCGGGGAAGGTGCCTGGCTGTCTGGGCCTCAGCTGCGGCTGGTGCAAGGCTCCTTCCTTCACCTTCTTGGAGTGCAGAGGAGGAAGGGCACAGAGGGGCAGCCGGTTCCCTCGGGAGGGGGGTGGCAGGTGGCGGGCATCATCCTGCATCTCTCTCAATCCTGCTCTCTCTGACCTCCTTTGTTCCTTCCTTCCAGGTGCCAGGAGCAGCTTCATGCTTGGGAGGATGCTTCACCCAGCTGGCAGGCTGTGCTCCAAAACATCCCTTGTCAGGTAGGGCCTGGAGCCCCTGCGGCAGCCGGTGGAGGCATGAAGTAAAGGGGAGCTAAGTGCAAGGGGTGGGTGGCTAAGGCAGCTCCCCTCACATAAAGCGATTGGTCTAATTTGTCAGCGTGGGTGTAAAAGTTAGTTGAGATCCTACCCCCAGACGCACGGCTTTGGTGGGGGGACGGAGGGGGAGGCTGCTGAGGCCCTCTCAGCTGGGTTCTTACTGATCTTTCAGAGGAACTGGCTCGCTTGGGAGGCTGGGAACAGGCTATGGGGCCTGTCACCTCTAGGCCACCCATTCAAACCCACCCCAGCTGATGACTGAAGGTTCTGTGCGAGGAGCTGTTCAGCACAGAAAAGAGACAGCTGAGGGGGGGGATGATCGAGGTCTATGAAATCATGACGGGGGTGGAGAAAGTGCATAAGGAAGTGTTGTTTACTCCTTCACATAACACAAGCAGGGGGTCACCCAGTGCATTTCATAGGCAGCAGGTTTCAAAGAACAATAGGAAGGACTACTTCCCACAAGGCACAGTCAGCCGGTGGAACTCGTTGCCAGGGGATGTTGTGCAGGCCAATAGTATAAATGGGTTAAAAAAAGAACTAGATAAGTTCATGGAGGGTAGGTCCATCAATGGTGATTAGCCAAGATTGTCAGGGATGCCACCCCATGCTCTGGGTGTCCCTAAACCTCTGACGGCTAGAAGCTGGGAGTGGATGACAGGGGATGGCTCACTCGATAACTGCCCTGTCCTGCTCATCCCCTCTAAAGCATCTGGCCCCAGCCACTGTTGGAGACAGGATACTGGGCTAGATGGGTCATCGGGCTGACCCAGTCTGGCCGTTCTTATATAAAGTGGCTTGTTGCTATTTGGTGGCCCTTGTGAAATGAGTTTGGCCTCAGCAGCCCATTTCCCAGTGGACAAGTTTCCACATAACAAACAGCCCCCTTGTTCTCTGGCTCAGAGGAGAGGTCAAAGGTGAGTGCAGACTGAACTCCTGCATGGGTCCCTCGGTGGCAGGCCTGAGGCAGATGGGTTGGGGGAAGCTTGCCTGGCTCCTGCTGGAGCCAGACCTGGTCTCAGGATAACGTGGGCACATTTTGCAGCTCAGAATTCAAACAAGGAGGGGGGTCGGGTTCTTTGGGCTGAGTTGGAAGGAGCAGGTCTTGGTTTGTTGTCCCCATTTCCCACAATGCCCCTGGAGCTGCCATGGGTCCCACTGCAGTTGTGCTTTCCCCAGTTCTGTTTGCGCCACTGTGTTTGCACACACGCTGCTCCTCTCCGTCGTTTCGGAAGCGTTTTGTCAACGGCAGGGAGGCAGTTTCCACGTGGCCGGGGTTGGCGGGTGAGCTAACCATGTCTTTGGCTGGGATACCCAGGTTCACTCAAGCTGCAGCCTGCCCCAGCTCTGGGCCGTTGGGACAGATGCTGCTGTCCCACTCTGGGATTTGCGCTCTCAACAATTCCCTGCCCCTGCTTTGCAGGAGCTTTGCTCGCTACCAAGGAGGATTTCAGGAGAGTGCATCTCAGCCGAGCTCCACCCGGCCTGGGCAGATGGCCCTGAGGAACGTGGCCCCTTCCGGTAAGGCCCCGTGCTGCAGGAGCCTGTCCCAGAGGGGCAGTGCTGAGGTGGTGGGGTGTGCTCGGGACTGGGAGTCAGGTGAGCAGGCTGGGATGCAGTCACTGACCCGGGCGAGGTGCAGTGGTTAGAAAAGGAGACCGAGAGTCAGGACTCCTGGGTTCTATTCCCTGTTCTGTCGCTGACTTGCTGCAGGGCCCTGGGGCCAGTGGGCTCCTCACTCTATGTGAAACAGGGAGGGTCAACCTGCCCCTCTAACCCTTCGTAGTGTGCTTGGGGGGGTGTCTTTGGATGGGGAAATGCTACCTCTGTACAAAGCAATATTAAAGGCACCTTCTTGGCAGGTCAGGTTGGGCTGTGGGGTGTGGGGAGTGGACAGCACCAGCCCTGGAGCCCCTGGGTGGGAGAGCACAGTGCTATGACACCTTGCTGGTGCATGAGCGCTGCTCCAATACAGGAACGAAGGGGGGAACTAGCTGGTTCTGGGGGTTCCTGGGCTTTGTTAGTGCTTGGAGTAGCTGGTGCCTGGGACTGTCCTGAGGGACTCGAGTACTGGAGGGGCTCCTGCAATTTGAAAACTTGAGACAACCTTTTCCCCTCCCCTGTCTGTGAGCATCTCTGTACTCCCCACTACTCCTCAGATGCCATCCAGAAGCACCGGAAGAGCCTATCTGACTGGTTCAGCCACCAGCCCAATGAGGAGAGGAAGTTTGGCCCGTCCTTCTCACTGGACACCATCCACGTGGACCCGGTCATCAGGGAGAGCTCCCTGGAGGAGATCTTGAAGCCCTCGCCTGACCTGACCATCCTGAACCAGCTCCAGTCGCCTTGCAGCCGGACCATCAGCCTCCAGAACCTGTTCGACGCGGACGCTTGCGGGCAGCAGGTGAAGAACGTGGTGCTGTACGGCACGGTGGGCACAGGGAAGAGCACCCTCATCAAAAAGATGGTGGTGGACTGGTGCCACGGGCGCCTGCCCCGCTTCGAGTTGGTCATCCCCTTCTCCTGCGAGGACCTGTCCCAGAGCAACGTGCCCGTCTCGCTACGGCGCCTCATCACCAAAAAGTACCTGCACCTCAAGGATGTGGTGCCACTGCTGGGCTCCACCAACCTCAAGGTGCTCGTCATCCTCAACGGCATGGAGCGGCTCAACTTGGACTTCCGGCTGTCTGGCACCGAGCTGTGCTGCGACCCCAATGAGGCCGTGCCTCCCTCCGCCATTGTAGTCAACCTGCTGAGGAAGTACCTGCTGCCGGAGGTTGGTATCCCTCCCCACCTGATGCTGTGAGCCTGTGCGGGGGCTGCGGGTAGAAATGGGGATCCCTGGAGCATTGCCCCAAACCCACTCCTTGGTGTGGCCTCTACCGGCCCTGACTGGCTGGTAAAAGGTACAGCAAGGAGCTTCCCCACACCCCTGTGCTGAAAGGACACCTCCAGCCCTTAGGAGGGAGAGGGGAGTCCAGTCTCCATGGCTCATTCAGTCTTTGGCCTCTCTGCACAGGCTGGGAACAAAGAGGCTGACCAGTGCCAGCTGGGAGGGTGGTTTCTTTGACAACCTACAGTTATCAGCATAACATCTGCCTATGGCACATAGCAATGCGACCCCAGGGTGGTTCCTGACCCAAAGAACGGACAGCCTAAATGGAAGGTGGCAAATCCAGAAGGCTTGGGGGAATGGATGTCGGCGGAGGGGTGAGGCGATTGAACATATGGGGTTGCTAAGGTGGCATGACGTGCCCCATGCTAGTGCCAGTGCTTCTTACCTGTTGTGCCATCAGTATGGGCTAAGGCATGAGGGGTTTGTAGGAAAAGGCAACATGTGGGAGTCCATCAGCCAGACTGAGATCCCCCAAGTTCCCTTCACACCCACCCTCAGGTAGTGATGATGTTAAATCACTGCTGTCCTGGGCTGGATGTGAACCAACAGCCTTGAGGTCATCATCACCTTAATCCTATCCAGTTCTTGCCCTTCCTCCTCAAGTGATTTTGTCATATAGGGCCTAACCCAATGCACTCTGACACCTGTGAGAGGTTTTCCATTGAGGTCAGTGGGCTCTGGATCAGGCCAGTAATGGTTTGGCAGAGAAAGAGAGGGACTACATTAAATCCCAGCTCTGTTCATCTGGTTGCAGGCCAGCATCATCGTCACCACGCGCCCATCCGCCGTGCACCGGATCCCCAGCAAGTACGTGGGCCGCTACGCCGAGATCTGCGGCTTCTCCAATACCAATCTCCAGAAGCAGTATTTCCAGATGCGCCTGAGCCAGCCCGGCTGCGACGGCAGCGGGAGCAGCAGCAACTCAGACGAGCGGGACAACCTGGTGGAGATGCTCTCGAGGAATCTGGAGCGCCACAACCAGATCGCGGCTGCTTGCTTCCTGCCCTCTTACTGCTGGCTGGTCTGCACCACCCTGCACTTCCTCTACTTCACCAAGTCGGTGCCTCCCAGCCAGACCCTGACGGGCATCTACACCAGCTTCCTGCGGCTCAACTTCAGCGGGGAGATCCTGGACAGCACCGACCCCACCAACGTCTCCATGATGAAATACGTGGCCAAGACGGTAGGCAAGCTGGCGCACGAGGGGGTGATGTCCCGCCAGACCTGCTTCTCGGATGAAGACCTGCAGAAGTGCTTCGAGGTGGAGATGAAGACGGAGGGTGAGCTTAACCTCCTCAACGTCTTCCGCACTGACGTCTTCCGCTTCTTCCTCACGCCCTGCGTCCAGCCGGGCAAGGAGCACACCTTCGTCTTCACCATCCCTGCCATGCAGGAGTACCTGGCAGCCCTCTATGTGGTGCTGGGCGAGAAGAAGACCCTGACGCAGCGGGTGGGGAAGGAGGTGTCCGAGGTCATCAGCAAGGTAAGCGAGGATGTGACTCTGGTGCTGAGCATCGTCTCCAAGGTCCTGCCCCTGCGCATCCTGCCGCTGCTCTTTGGCCTACTCAAGATGTTCCCCCGCTTTTTCAACCGGCTCAGTGGCAAGGACCGCGACACCATCGCCCACACCATGGCGGTGGAGATGTTCAAGGAGGAGGACTACTTCAATGACGATGTGCTAGACCAGATAAACTCCAGCATTTTGGGGGTGGAGGGCCCCCTGCACCACCCTGACGAGGCCCGGGATGACGAAGTCTTTGAGCTCTTCCCTATCTTCATGGGTGGGCTCCTGTCGCGCCGCAACCGGGCCCTCCTGGAGCAGCTTGGCTGCTCCATCAAGAACCTGGCAGCCTTTGAGATTGCCAACGCCATGAAGAAGACCATGATCAGGAACAGCCGCAAGTGGCTGCCTCCGTCTGAGCTGATGGACTACCTCGTCTTCCTGCATGAATTCCAGAATGAGCGCTTCACGGCTGAGGCCATCCGCTCCCTCAGGGCGATCAACCTCTCCTCCATCAAGATGACCCCACTCAAGTGCTCCATCCTGGCATCTGTCATGGGCACCACCAGCCATGAGGTGGAGGAGCTTAACCTGAGCTCGTGCCATCTTGATGTCAGCAGCCTGCGGACTCTTTTCCCTGTCCTGCTGCGATGCCGGAAGCTCCAGTGAGTGCCTCCTTCTCTGATTCGGCCGGGGGTCTAGGTCATCCATTTATATCCGGGGATGCCTTGATTGTACTCCCATCGGCAGGTTCCCTGGAGCCTGAGTGCTGCATACAATGGTGTAAACCAGTGGTTCTCAAACGGTGGGTCAGGACCCCAAAGTGGGTCATGACCCTGTTTTAATGGGGTCACCCGGGCTGGCGTTAGACTTGCTGGGGCCTGGGGCTGAAGTCAAAAGTCTGAGCCCCGTGGCCCAGGGATGAAGCTCCCAAGCTTCAGTTTCACAATCCTGCAGTGGGGCAGGGCTCAGGCGGCGGCTTTGGGCCTCGGGTTTCGGTCCCCCCCTTCCCAGGGTCGTGTAGTGATTTTTGTTGTTAGAAAGGGTTCGCGATGCAATGAAGTTTGAGAAACCCTGGTGTAAACAGTTGCTGCCTTTGTCTGTTCTAAATACAAAGATACCGATCATGGAGACTATAAGTCAGTGTACGATGCTCCTTGATCTAAGCAGCCATGCTAGATTATTGCATGCTGGGACTAGTAGTCTCAACAGATAGTAACTCTTTATAGACAATGGGTCCTTTATAGGACTCTGTGGGCTGCCGTTCGGCTGTTCTTTGAACACTTCTTGGCATCAAGGCTCTTCTAGTAGTTTTCATCTCCATATTTCAGCTGTCAGTTCCCAAACCCCTGTTGCTTTCCAAGTCCCTTGCTTTTGTGTCGTTCTATCTAAAGGCACCACAGATCCATTCAAGTCATTTTTAGATTATATTGCCAGCTCTGCTAACTTTTTATTAAACAAGCAGAGCAGGGAGAGAGGGAGAAAACCCTGATGTAAAGTAAAATCTGATGGGCAAATGGTTAAGATCATCAGAGTATCTTGGTCCCACTGTCTCACTTGGTACCAGAGCAATAACATAAGAACGGCCATACTGGGTAAGACCAAAGGTCCATCTAGCCCAGTATCCTGTCTTTCGACCATGACTAATGCCAAGTGCACCACAGAGGGAATGAACAGCACAGGTAATCAAGTGATCCATTCCCTGTACGATATATTCCATCTCTGCTCCGTGCAGGGTCTTTGGTACATCCCTCTAATTGTTTCCCCCTTCGTGAATCCTGTCCGGCTGCAGAAAAGGTGGAATCTATAGCTGGAAAAGACCTATCTAGTCCAGGTCCCGGCCAGTTGCAAGACTCTCTGTTTGTCACTTTGCTCCTGTTTTCTCCTCGTTTTTAAATATGCCTGGTATTGCAATCTCACCTTCTACCAGAAGGCGGCAAGCTGCAATCAGGAAAGAAAGAGAGGAAAAAAAATACAGAGGGGCTGAAAGAATGTCCCATTCCTTTGGCCAGAGAAGAATCAATACAAAGACAATCCAGGAGGGAATCCATGGTGGATCCTTCTCTCTCTCTCTCTCTCTCTCTCTCTCTCTCTCTCTCTCTCTCTCTCTCCTCCAACATCTGAATTTCCCGTCCTGCTGGGGACAGTTTTCCCATGTACATATCTCTGGGATTCTGTCCGAGAGCTCAAGTAATTTAGTCTTCTGGCTGGTACTGCCCCACTTCTGGTCTGTGCATGAAAATGGGGAGCATTTTCTCCCTGTTTGGGAGAAAATACTGTATTATCTTCCAAGCAGAGGTGATGGCTGCCTTACGGCTGATCCACAGCTCAGTGGGCCTGCCAGGAGTAATACTGAGCGTTTACACAGACACTAATTGGTTAAGCCTGACATTCCCTGGGGGGTGGGAAGGTCAGTGTTGTTAATACTGATGGGGAAATGACTCACTCAAGGCTGCTTAGTAGTAGAGCAGGGAACAATCCCAAGAGTCCAGGTCTGTGCTTTTGGCCACAAGACACAGGCCGCCTCTCCCATTCGGTTGCCTCAGGAGAGACCTCATGCCTTGTGGTTCTCACTTCCTAGTTCTGGGGAGTCTGGCAGGCTAGGAGAGGTGGAGGGGGTGTTAGTGGGTGTGAGTCACTGCAATACATGCCCTCCACGTAGGGCAGTAACCTCTACTCTGCCCTCTAGGGCCAGAGTGCTGGGGAGGTGCTGGGCGTTGGCCCCATAACATGAAAGGTTGACTGCTGCTGCTGCTGACCTCTTGCTCTCTCCCTGTCTCAGTTTGCAGCTCAACAGCTTGGGCCCTGAAGCCTGCAGGGAGATCCGGGACCTGCTGCTGCACGACAAGTGCGTGGTGAGCACCCTGCGGTGAGTGTGTTCAGGAAACCCAGAGCCTGTCCCCCAGAGCAGGACTCTCTCTGAGACCTACCCCTGCCGGTGTGGTCACTTCCTTAGTATGTTTGTCTGACCTGTGGCCATGGCTTTCTGGATCTCCTGGTCAGGGGTTCAAGCCCCATGTTGGGCCCCGCTGCTACTGGCCTGAGTCTGGGGGATCCTGGGGAGGGGAGGTGTTGGAGGGTAAACATATGGCTGAGAGGAAAGGCTGGGGCCAGAGTCTGCTGGTTGTTACTTTGGCCCTTACTAAGCAGGATCTACGCTCAGCTCAGGGCCAGCTGAAGCCACTGGCCCCATGGTCTGTATATTGGGCAGGATCCTTTAAAGGGCTGTCAGAGGTGCCTGAACCAGCTTGGACCTAGCTCTGCCAAAGGGGCCTGGATCAAGATGGTTTTCCAGGCACCTGGCCATGGAGCCAATATCTGGTGTGCTCCATCATCTTTCTGTTTTCCCTTTCACATTCTCTGCTGCTTCCCTTCCCCTCCCGGCTCTGCACCCCTGCTCAGCCTGTGGGTCTCTCTAGCACTGGTTCAGGCAGATCTGAAGCTCCCTGCAGCACCATGGCAGGGCTGGGGGGAGCTGACTACCAGGCCAAAGCTGTGTGGGACTACAGAACGTTGCCTGACTCAGATATCTTTCCCATGTTGCTGCAGGAGGGTGGTGTCAGTTCTATGTGATGGATGAGGGGATTATGAGGGAAATGTATCCAGAGCTGAAGAAGGCGTTTGAGGGAAGAGTGGGGGGAGATTTCCTGTTAAGCAGGAGCACAGAAAGGAACCTGTGACATGCCCCCGCCAAGGCTGCGATAAAGGGAAAGCTAGGACTAGCTGAAAATTTTATGTCAAATCTGTTTTTCAACAGCAAACTGGGTTTTCAGCTAGACAAAGTATTTTGCGAAAAGTGTTTACTTTCCGTAGAAAATGATAGTGATTTGCTTTTTAACCGAACAATCATATCTCCAAACCCCAAAGTATTTCCAATTTCGACATGCTGCCGTGGTACCTCATGGCAGCTGTAGTTCAGTTGCTTCATGTCTTCATTCTTGTCTATGCACCAGGCTCCTCAGCTTGACTACATCTACCATGATGCACCATGGCCAGCGACTCCCAAGAAGTACCGCCTCCCCCTCCAAAAAGGGGAACCGTACTGCATCATGGGAGATGTAGTCCAACCAGGGAGCCCAGTTTATAGTGGAAAATAGAAGCACGAGGCACCTGAACTACAACTCCCATGAAGCACTGCAGGAGCATTTCCAAATTAAAATATTTTGGTAATCAAATTTCTGCCCCAAATCAAAAAATTTCCAATGAAAATTTATACAAATCTTTTTTAAAAAATGCTGAAATTATCTGTTGTGTGTGGGGGGGCTCCTCTCTTTTTTCAACCAGCTCTAACAGGGACAAGCTCTTCTCTCCCTAGAGTCTTCTGTTACCCCATGTCCTGCAGCACTAAGGCATGAGCAGTAAACACCCCTGGCTGCCTCCTCTCCCTCTGTGACCTTCCTGTGTTGTTTTCAGGCTCTCGGACAACCCCGTGACAGAGCAGGGGGCCAAGTACTTGGCTGAGGCCATCGCAGGTAACCGCTCCCTGACACACCTGTCCCTGCTGCACACCTCCTTGGGGAACCAAGGTTTGGAAGTGATCACTCAGCACCTAGCCCAGAACCAGCACCTGAAGGAGCTCGACGTGGGCTACAATTCGGTGACGGACGAGGCAGCCCTGGGGCTGGTGGAGGTGGCTAAGAGGCTTGCGACACTGAAGGAAGTGCAGTGAGTCCCCAAGCCCCTTCCCCTCCCCAATACAGCCTGGTCAATGTCCTCCCTGCCCCATCTATGACCCGGTCAGGGTCAATGCCTTCTCCGCCCCATCCATGACCCCAGACCCGGGAGCCAAAGCTCAGGCATCCAGCCCGGCATCCCCTTTATGGGCACCAGTTTCTCTCGTTGGCAGCGCTCCCAGCCCAGGAGACCTGGCCCCTCCCCCTCTGGGGGCTACCCCCACCCCATATTGGCTTCTTGCTGGTGGCTGCTCTAGCACCCTTGCTGAGTACTGCCCCTTGTCAACGGCAGCTGAGCTTGTCATTCATTGGCCAACCCCTCATGGCGGTAAGAGTCCTTGTTTCTCATTGGTCACTGTGCCTCCACTCATCTCTCATAGGCCACTGCTCCCCTGAGCCATAGCTCATGCTTCTCTCTGATTGGTCACTGTGCCTGTACTTTGCTTTAGTGGCTTCTGCCCTATATGGCTGCATGAGTCCTTGTCCCTCATTGGTCACTGCCTTGTCCTATGTATGATCCCATGCTTGTCTCTCATTGGCCACTGCATCATGTGGCTGCTTGGGGCCTTGTCCCTCACTGGCCACCATTCGTCCACTCATTTCCCACGGGCCGTGGCTCTTCTCTGAGTCTGCTCTCATTGGCTACTGCCCTTTGGAGCTGCTCCTGTCCTTTAATTTCATTGGTCACTGCCCCCCATGCTCCTTTCTCATTGGCCACCAAGGGATGCCTGGTGCCCCCCTAACCTGGCTTCTCCCTTCCCCAGCCTGTATTTCAATGACATCAGTGAGGAGGGCAAGCGAGCACTGCACGCACTGCGCAGGGACCGCGACGGCGTCCAGGTGCTGGTGTTCCTCACGGTGGGCACCGACGTCTCCGACTACTGGGCCTTCATCCTGAGCGTGGTGCAGAAGAACCTGCCCAACTGGGACCGCGAGCGGGTCCAGCAGCACCTCAGCCTGCTGCTGCAGGACCTGGAGTGCAGCCGCCGGCAGACCGGCAACCCCTGGAAGAAGGCCAAGTTCCTGCGGGTGGAGAACGAGGTCAAGAAGATGCTGGTTAAAATCCAGCAGGGAACCCTCTAACACCCCCACCCCCCACGTCTCCCATGGGTCTGCACCAGCAGGATGGGAGAATGCAATGGACATAAGGGCTTAACAGGGTCTGAGGGAGTCACTCTGTTAACCATTTCCACCAGCACCACCAGACCAAGAGCAGGGTTCACTTGTGTGGCTGGGGACACCAGGGAAATGAAGCTGGGAGCAGAGAGTTACTTGCGGCATTACAGAGTGTGGGGGTCCCAGTGCCGGGACAGCACGAGGCACTGTGTTAGGCCGGGAGCGAGGTGTGTTGGCAATGCTGGGCAGTAGAAAAGGAGGAAGTGGGGTGCGGTCAGAGCAGCTGGTCGGAGTGGGGCAGGGAAGATTGTACAGCACTGGTCTGGCTTTAGATGGCACCATCGCTCTTTCACTTGTATCCCATCTTCACAGCCACAGCCACACATACCTCAGGGACATGCCCAGTGCTAGGGTTCACTGGGCTATTTCCCAAGCAGCTCCTGGCCTCCCCTCCTGGAGTGCACTGAGGCCATGAACCCTGCACTCTCATCTGCTGTCTGAGCCATGCCCAAGTAGAACTGCAGCGAAAGCATCGCCTGGAGCCACCTAGGGAAGGAGCCACTGAGCATTGCCCCTTGGGAGCCACCCCATGCCTCCGCCTGGTAACCATCTGCCATTCCCAGACAGCAAGTGGCCATTGCCAAGGCTGGTGAGACCCCGGCTCTGTTCCACGGGAGCGGGGATGGCAGCGTGAACACCACAAAGGCTGAGAATGGTGCAGCCATTGGTCATGTCAAGCACAGGACAGGGTTGCATGTTAGCAATGGAGGCAAGACTCTTAAGGGCACCAGAGGCGGCTGAGAGCCAGTGATCAACCAAGGGCCTGAGTCTCCTGGACCTTGTGGAGTCATTTCTTCTAGGGCCCAGTGGCTGCTGACCGCTCCCATTCTGATCTGGGAGCATTTGACGCCCACCGTGCGCTGGTGTGAATGACGGCACCGGGGAATCGGGCCCTGGGAGTCCATCCTGGGAGGGAGGGTTGTGTGGACTGGGACAGCGTGAGGCCCAATGTTGTGGGGAGCGACTGAAGGGCGGAGCAGCTCTGGGGGTTGTTCCCAGTATTGGATGCTGTTGTGCAGTTCTATGTATCGTTGAAACTAAACCACTTTTCTTTCCACGAACGTGAGATGTTAGCAAACTGGTCTGTTCTTCTGCGGCCAGAGCCTTCCCAAACCCATGCTACGTCTCTCCTGCCATCTGCCTGGGGAGTGCTACCCGCTCCCATCCGTGCGGTACTTCTGTACGGGAAGGGGCGGGGTGGGGGGACACATTTCCTTGGCACTTCATGGGCTGGTTGGGGAGGAGATTGGAGATTGGCCATAGCCAGGCTATGTGGGCATGGTGTGGGGAAGCAATCCAGGGATGAGGAAGGGACCCACCTCGTGGCTCGTCGGTAGCAGAGAAGGGTCGGGGGTTGCAAGGCCTTAACCTGGTGAAGCCGCTTCGGGCACGGGGCCACCTGGGGGTTGGCTTTGTGGCTGGCCTGGCTGCCTCAGCTGAGTTGGGGGGTGGATAATGGAGCCTTTCCCCTCCAGGGTCCCCTGTCCACGCTGGCCTGGGACCACAGTGACTAGAGTCATTCCTCTGGACAGCTGTCTGGTGCCCTGTGTGAACTGGGTCTGGGGGTGCTGATCCATAGAACCCACCACCCACCATTGACCACCTCAGCAGAGGGCAAGGATTGAATGGGCCATGGAGACTGAGAGAGAAGCCTGAACTAGGCAGTCCGGATTCCCAGCTTCTCTTTATGTCCTGAGGAGGGGGTATGTTTTAATAGTTGGAACTGGAAGCCTGATCTCCTGGGTTCCATTCCCAGCTCTGCCACTGACTTGCTGTGTGACCTTGGCCAAGTCCATTCACCCCACAGCCCCCTACTGCTGGGCTGGCTGAGATGTGACCTGGAGGAGTCAGCGGAGGGGAGCTGTTCCCTCTTGCTGAGACTCATGGGCACAGGGGAAGACTCCAGCCTTGTTTAAATATTAAACCAGTGCAGTCTTGAAGGAGGCGGGGACACCAGCTTCACCTGCCACTTCACGCTGTACCTTGCACCGTCGCCACAGCCATGAAGCAAAAGCAAGGTAAGGAGCTGAGGCTTATGGCGGGGGTGGGAAGCAGCTGGGGGAGAAGGGGGTTGATTCTGAGGAACCTGCCCACCACCCCCCACGCTCCCCACACACAACCAACGACCTGTGGCTTTCTTCACAGACCTCTGGTGGGGGTGGGTGGCTGCAGGGATTCTTCGGGGTCCTGGTGACATCCGGAGAGACAGATGACTCGTCATTTGGGGTTTCTAGGCAGCCCCCCCAGTTCCATGGGATTGTGGGTTCTCTCGGGCTGGTATTTTGGGAGCTGAGGGCATTATCCCTGAGGAGTTACTCTCTGCCCTTGTCCCTAAGCCCTATTGCCCTCTTGTCCTGCAAAGGCTCAGACCTGACCCCTACTGGCCCTGAGGACAGTGCGTCCCTGGCTGTGAGCACCACAGCTCAGGCCTTGTTTTGTTCCTTCCCCGCTCCCCGGCCAGCTTCCTGCAGCAGCAGGCCAGGGTGGGCGGGGTAGTAAGTACCCAGTTAAGTGGAAGTGAAGGCTGTGAGGTGCGTTCTGCTGCTCAGAAATGCAGGGGTAAGTGCCACGGGCTAGAACGGGTCCAGACTGCACCCCTAGAGCTGCCTCCCTACTGGTTGGACTCCTTGCACTGAGCCTAAATTAGCCAGCGAGCAGTGGCAGCACTTCAGCTATTTCTTGGGGCAGGATCAGGGGGTCAAATTCCAGTCCCTGACAGCCCCTCCACCCGCAGATGCTCCAGGTCTCCTGTATCCCCTCTCTCTTCCCTACACAATGCATGAGCCAGGGCTGCCAGAAGTCACGTTCTTGGCAAGCTCCCCTCTGCTGTGCCATACGGGAACAGGGGAGTAATATTTGATGCTACAGGGGAAGGCCGTACAGCACCCTCTGCCCCTCTATCTGGACTGTCTGGATGGAGGGGTGGCCCGGTCAAATTTCAGTGACGTTGAGATGTCACAATTGGAGCAATACTGACTAAATTGAGAGAAATGCTGCTTAACCCCCTCTCTCCCGCTGGGTCCATGGCCTATGCAACTCTGAGCAAATGCAAACACCTTGCCAGGGGTGGGAGGGAAATGCTCACACGTGCCCCTGACTCCCTTTCCTCCCCCTACCCCCTGCACACACAGTTGGCTCCCCAGCAGAGAGCTGCTGCTTAGGAAGCTGTGGTCCTACAAAATGCGTCTGATTCATTGATCCCAGCTTAGGTTTCCTGCTCCCCTCCACCCCCATTTCACCTGGTTTGGGGTGGGGATGGGGTGGATGGAGCAAAGCTGTGTTGTGTGTGCTTGTGCTTCCCCAGGGTATCCACCTCACACGGGCAAGAAGCAGGCACGAGGGTGCACAAGGACAAGGCTCCCTCCCCTCCTGACAAGCCCAGGAACTGGCATCCACCTGAAATGGGCGCTGGGTCCAGCCTGTGGGAAAGGAGGCACCTGAGCTGTGTTTGTGCTCATCTAGTCTGGGCTCTGCTTACAGCCCTTGGAAGGGGACTAGCCATAAGAGGCTGGGTCGGCGTCCCTGTGGGGCCCTCCCATGGCAGTGCCTTGGGGCATGTGCTGGAGCAGGGTCTGCTAGCCCCAGGCAGGGGGTGGGCATGTGAATGCAGTCCAGGCGAGGTGGGAAATATCTTGGCTACTAGAGAGGCCGTCTGACCTCAGAGCCTTTTCTTCTGCAGGACTTGAGGATACCAAGGAGCTAACCCTGTAAGTGCTGAGCTACTCCTGTATACTTGGGTATTGCTGGTCTCCTAAGGGTGGCTTCCTGGTCTCATGCCAACTGCTTCCTGTGCCTCTGTGTGGGAGTATGACAATTCCACAAGCATGTGGGACTTCACAGTTCCCAGGGGCTCCTGGGAACTTCTCGGGCACAGTGAGGACCCCCCTTGCTCCAAAAGCTCAGACCAAAGGCGAATCTCCCCTAGCTGTTAGCAGTATGGGGGCCATGACATGCAGCTGAGCAGTTCTGATTCAGAGGGAGGTGGTGTACAGACACACCAGTCACCCATTGCAATAGGAAGAGAGTGCTTTTCATGCAGGACTGGACTCCTGGTCTGCTGCCTCTGGCTGCAGCCAATATTGGATGCTACAAGGGAAGGCAGCACAGCACCTGGCTGGTTCTGCCATGCTGCATGGCAGGGGTGTGAGGAGATTCCTTCCTGACCCCTGAGATGGTCATCTCACACCCTGAAGCCTCCCACTGCCTTGCCCTCCAGGGTCCCTCTCCCTCCCCTCCATTTCTATATGATCACTGGAGTCTGTGGGCAAGATTCTCCCAAGGAAGAAGACAGCAGATGCATCCCCCTCCTGCCTGCTTCCCTAGAAATTTTGTGCTCCCAGCAGGATGGGGCTGGGATTCCCCACAGCAGGGGCCCAGGCCAGCTGCTGCCCGTGTTGCTGGGGTGTGATGTCATGGCACACTGAGCTGGAGTAGGGCCCAATGGGTCTGACTGCTGTAGATTGACTTTGTTTCTTCTCTTATCATTTCAGGAAATTTGAATTCAACCCCAAAGATGGGATTGATAACCCAGCCCTGTCACTGGCAGAGGACTCCGGTAAGCGGCAGCCCTGGGCTTGCTGTGGGGTGGGGTTGTTCCTCTTCATGAGCAAACAGAAGAAACTAGGCCCAGCAGCATCCCTTCCCTCCAGGGCCAGGCTGGGGGCTGTGTTTGTGGGGGGGGGGAGGGTAGGCGGCAGGTGGACATGACCTGTAGAGTGACAACGCCCACCAGCAGGCCATCTTGCAGCCCCATGGGTGACCAGAACTGTTCATGGCTGATGCTTCTTGGGCACTTAGATTCTATGTAGAAGGAGAAGTCCCCTCTCCTGAGCCCTCTATGTTTGAGAGACCTGCCAACAGCCCTCCCCCCCCCACACACACGGATTGGAGACCCTTGCCTGCACTGCACCCACACCCCTCTGTAAGCGGGGGCAGAGACCTGGATGGAGGCCAGCTTGCATGCAGTCTTTTTGTTGGGTGGGAGGTTCAGTGAGTCTCTTCTCTTCTTCTGGCAAAACCAAACCGAGGGAGCCCTGACCCCAGTGACCCTCCCCCCACATGTAGAAGGATGAGGAGAAACCACAGAGGGGACAAGTCCCTGCTGGGAGGCAATTGCATGCAGCGGGATGTGCATTCACATGCAGTGAGGTGCGCATGTGGGTCCATATGCACCCACAGTGTGATACGAATACCTACGGGCGCAGACACACGAGACACGTATGTGTCTACATGTACACAGCGGTCCAGGCAGGTGCATAAGCACAGGCGGACATGTGTATGCAGACGCATGTGTCCTGACACTATCTATATGATATGAATATGCAGAAGTGCCTGGGATAGATGCACAAAGATGCAGGGCGGAACACACACAGCCACGTGAGCATCCAACTGGTACAAGACTGACAGAGACTTGAATCCCACCTGGCCCGGAGGAGGGGGAATCCTGCCTCTCTCTAGCAAACCTGAGTGGCTGAGACTCCCCAGAGGGGGTGTTCATGGGAAGGGAGGGTACCCCAGTTCGTTAATAGCTCTACACGCTTACTGATTCCCCACATACTGCCTACCCATGTCCCCCTCCACGGTGGCAGCCTGGGTACCACGTGGCACTCACAGGCTCTGTTCTCCCCTCAGATACAGAAGGTGCAGAGAAGCCACGGTTCTACCTGCTGACCAAGGGCGATGGGGAGAGCTTTGGGTTCTGCCTACGTGAGGAGATGGGGTACAAGGGGCACATCATCCGGCAGGTTGTGTGCGGGGGGATGGCCCAGCGCAGGGGCCTGCAGGATGGGGACCGGATCCTGGAGGTGAACGGTGAATATGTGGACAACATGGAGCACTTCAGGGTAAGGAGTGGGCTGGTGGACAGGGCTGAGCATCGAGGTCTGTGACTAGCGCCATCAGCTCAGCCTGGTTAACAGGGTGAACTGCCATGGGGCCCTGGCTGCCCCACACTGTACCCTTCTGATTGTCCATGGTAGGAGCCGGCAGAGACCTGGCATGGGCCTGAGCCATAACATCTGGCTCCAGAACCGAGCTCCCCTGGAGCGCCAGTGTATTGGGATCCGGGCTTTGGTTCAAGTCTGTCTCCCAAGAGCGGTTGGGTGGCTCCCGTGAAATGAGTTTCCTGGGCCTCAGCTCAATTCCTAATGTCCACAGCATGAAAATGATCACTCTCCCTGGCCCCTTGCTGGCAGCATTAACCCAAAGCGTGAGCAGGCCGTGAAGGCAGAGCCCTCTTCTCTATCCTAGCAGGGGTGAGTCACCATGGCACAGCAGGGTTGGGAAGCTTGTCTTGCTGCAGCCCAGGTTCTCCCTGTCCTGTGGCCAAACAGAGGACTAGCGTCTCCAGGACTGTCCATTTAGTTCCTTCTGCCACCATGACATCCCTCCCGAGACCCGTGTTTGGAGCCCTGGGCCCATGTGTGTGGGCTCTCTTGCAGGTGGTGCAGAAGATCAAGGCCAGTGGTAACCAGGTGGCTGTTGCAGTCCTGGATGGCAATGCCTACGAAGTCGCAAAAGCCCTCGACAAGAACCTGGCAGAGCTGCTGCCAGGCCACACCAGGCCACGGCTCTGCCACGTCGTGAAGGACAAAAGTGGCTTCGGCTTCAGCGTTTCAGCTCCAGAAGGTAAAAGAAAACATCAAAACCCTGCCAGTGCTTCCTGTGTGTATTCCACTGCCTGCTTCCCATGGCAGGGCCAGCCGGGCCTCCCGGTGCGGGACGCTTCCCCGCACCAGGGCCAGCTGGGCCTCCCAGCACTGTCCCATTCTCTTTGCTCTGCTCTCCGTGCAGGTGTGAAGGGCACCTTCCGGCTGTCGGTCACGAGCGACGGCCCAGCGGATAAAGCGGGTGTCCCCTCTGGCTCCTGGCTGCTCGAGCTCAACGGGGCCAGCGTGAGGAACTACACTTACACACGGCTCACCAGGAAGGTACACGCCCAGGCATAGCGTCCCACTGCCAGGCTGTGACCTGGGGGGCCGCCTGGTCGCGGACTGGCCCGAGTCTCCCCTCACGTCCTTGGAACGTGTCTGTCAGACACTTGCTGCCTTTTGCCTTACTAGATCCCATTTCCCTCCCTCCCACCCACCCATCACTGAACTCCTCTCTGCCCTGCATCAGGCCCCCTTCGTCTGCCTCTCTGCTCCCACTCACCATTCCTCAGTCACGGTCCCTCTGCCCTTCCTTCACCTCTGTTCTCCTGACCCTGCCTTCCCTCTTCATCTTCCCTCACAGCCTTCATCCTCTTCTCCACCCCGCTCCCCCTCACAATCACACCTCATCTAAGGCAGGCAGTGTCTGTCTGTCTGTCTAAAGCAGGGGTAGGCAACCTATGGCACGCGTACCAAAGGCGGCACGTGAACTGATTTTCAGTGGCACTCACACTGCCTGGGTCCTGGCCACCGGTCGGGGGGCTCTGCATTTTAATTTAATTTTAAATGAAGCTTCTTAAACATTTTACTTTACTTTTACTTAAACATTATTTACTTGACATACAACAATAGTTTAGTTCTATATTATAGACTTAGAGAAAGAGACCTTCTAAAAACGTTAAAATGTATTACCGGGACGCGGAACCTTAAATTAGAGTGAATAAATGCAGACTCGGCACAGCACTTCTGAAAGGTTGCCAACCCCTGGTCTAAAGTCACAGATCCGGTCACCTTCCGGCTCCACACTCAGCAGATGGTAGTGGACAATTCCCAGGGGACAAAGGGGCCGTCACCCTGGAGATTCGCCACCAGGTCAATGCCCGGTTGTCCCCACATTCCGTGCTCTGAGATCTGGCTCCACAAGTTCCGATGTGCATGGCAAAGGCATGATGCCCAGGGCTGTCCCTGCCTCTGATCTCCAGGCTTTACCATGGCTTATGCCCTGCGGGAGGGTGGCGGGGGGCCCTGTGCTGATTCTAACCAGGCCCACGTGGCTCTCTGCGTGCATGTGTTTCTTTCGGAGCCAGCTCAAGCAGAGTGGCAGCAAAGTGACCCTGCTGGTGATAGATGCCAAGTCGGAGGAGTTCTACCGGCTGCAGGGTGTCAGGGTCATAGCTTCCATGGCCGATGCCGCCACGCTGCCCTTCAAGGCCAGGAAGCTGCACATGGTGAAAGGTCCAGACGGCTACGGGTTCCTGCTGAAGGAAGAGAAGTGCAGTTCAGGGACGATGGGTAAGGCGGCCCAGGATGGGGAGCTAGGGCTATCAGTGTGTATCGCAGAGGCCTGGGAGCCCTGAGTTCTGTTCCAGATGCTGACCCTGACTCCTTAGGGACTTGCCCAAGGTCACTCATCTGCCTCAGTTTACCCATCGGTAAAAGGGGGATATTGTCCCTAATCACCTCCTGCCCATGAGGATCAATGCATTAGCTGGAGAGGGCCAGCCCCACAGTATGGACCCTGTCAGTAAAGAAATTTTAACTTCTCTCTCTCTCTGTCACACTCACAATTTTCCTTTTCTCTCCTCTCCTCTTTCTTTTTTCTTCCTCCCTCTCTCTCTGGGTCTGTCCCCCACACATGCAGGCCAGTTCCTGAGTGAGGTGGATACTGGGCTGCCAGCCGACAGGGCGGGGATGAGGGATGGAGACCGGCTCCTGGCCGTGAACAGTGAGGGTGTGGAGGGGCTGTGCCACCAGGAGGTGGTGGACATGATCCGCGCCGGCGGCAACCAGGTGACGTTGCTGGTCATCGATCCAGATGGAGACAAATTCTACAGCTCGGTACGTCCCGACAGGATCATGGCGCAGTGTGAGGGCTGATGGGCAGCAGAGAGAGATGCCAACCCTGCCCTTTTTGGGGGCAGCAGCCCCACAGAAATTCCTCCCTGGGCACCCTCTACCATTCAGTGCTGGGGCTGGGTCACTATATGCCCATGGCCACGTGGGATGTCAAAATAGAGGCCTCGGGGATGCTCTCCTCTGGCTCAGGACCCCAGGAGCTGTGAGGCTCAGCCTGCTTGGTTTTCCAGATTGGGTTGTCCCCGCTACTGTTCTCTGAAGATGGGCACCTGTCATCAGGCACTCACACCATCCCAGGATCCCATCCCAGCATGCCTCAGGGAAATGGCGCGCCCGTCGGCACGCCCCGCCTCTGCCACCTTGACATGGGGCCGGAAGGGTACGGATTCCAGCTGCAGACTGTCGCCGACAAGCCAGGGATCTTCATCACGCAGGTAACTCCCCTCAGTGCCCCTCGCCTCAATGCCAAGGGTGGGCCAAATGACCCCCGTCAGCCTCAGACCCCCACACACGGAGCCTAGGGGCTCCAGATGGCACTGTCCTCTGGCATGGGTAGCTCACAGGGCTCAGGCTCCCTGCCCAGCACCCCTCACCCCCAAGGCAGCGACTGAGCAGGGAACAGGCCTCTCTGTGTCCCTGGCTGTCCATGTCTGGCATCCTGAGCTGCCTCCCCACCACTGATTTCATCCCCAGCTGGACGCAATGTTTGGTGGGGTTGAGGGGGTGGGAGTCAGGACTCCTGGGTTCTCTTCCCAGTTCTGGGAGGGGAATGGAGTCGGGGGGTATAGCAGGGCTGGAGGCTGGGAGCCAGGACTCCTGGGTTCTCTTCCCAGTTCTGGGAGGGGAATGGAGTCGGGGGGTATAGCAGGGCTGGAGGCTGGGAGCCAGGACTCCTGGGTTCTCTTCCCAGTTCTGGGAGGGGAATGGAGTCAGGGGGTATAGCAGGGCTGGAGGCTGGGAGCCAGGACTCCTGGGTTCTCTTCCCAGTTCTGGGAGGGGAATGGAGTCAGGGGGTATAGCAGGGCTGGAGGCTGGGAGCCAGGACTCCTGGGTTCTCTTCCCAGTTCTGGGAGGGGAATGGAGTCAGGGAGTATAGCAGGGCTGGAGGCTGGGAGCCAGGACTCCTGGGTTCTCTTCCTAGCTCTGGGAGGGGAGGGGAGTAGTTACAGCAGGGGGCTGCGAACCAGGACTCCTGACTTCTAGTCCCATTGCATTCACTAACTCGGCCATGTGTAAAGTGCTGTGGGATCTTCAGTCGGCTGGCGCTGGGCAGAACCACCTAGGGTGGTTATTAGAAGGATTAGCCGGAAAAGCTTTGCCGCCCAGGGCTGCAGTAGAGCCTGCCCACCCTGGACAATGGGCGTAGGAGGCCCTGAACGGACAACACCCCATGCTGGTGGTTGGACAGGTAGAGCCAGTGACTTCCCCCGCCGCACCCACAGCATGGTCAGGAGCAGGGGTCTCTGACCCAGCTCTGTGGCCTGCCCGTTGGATTGCACGGCTGAGAAGCCGGAGGGGCGGTGAAGGCTGAGTATCACCTGAGCGGCATGGCTGCTGTCTCCCAGGTGGCCGCGGGCAGCGGCGGGAAGCGAGCAGGCCTGAAGGAAGGGGACGTGGTGATTGAGGTCAATGGGAGGAACGTGGAGCAGGCGAGCTACGAAGAGGTGCTGGGGAGGATAAAGGAGAGTGGCCAGCAGCTGACGTTGCTGGTGGTGGAGCAGGAGCAGCTGAGGAGCTACGGGGAGATGGACCTCGCTGTCACGGCTGATATGGCAGAGGGCGGCGATGCTGCTGCCAGGGCCGAGGCCCTGCTGGGTTCTAGGCAGGTGAGTGTGAGTAAGGCTGGTCCTGCACCTGCCTTCTATGTATCTCCCCAAGCTCCACATCGCCCTGCCAGTGCATTCACCTGGGGTCAAGACTCTACGGAGAAGCCAGAGCAGGAGTTGTCGTATTAGCCCAGGCAGGCCCAAGAGCCAGGCCAGGATGGTTCGCTGTGGGGTTTAGTCTCAAGCAATGGGGCTCCCTCCCCTGCCTGCGAGGAGATGGTTCCAGGGGAGCCCCTTCCTAAGGTTCCGCTTTCCTTTCCTGAGGGCTTCCCTGCACTGGGGCCTGTAGCCGCTGGCAGAGCTGGAGTGCTACAAACAGCCCTGCACTGGTGTGACTCATGTCTGCACCAGCCCAGCTACGCCCAGGGCTAAAACCTCAGTGCAGATAAGGTCTCAGTTGCTCCTCCGGGCCCAGGGCTTGCTAACTCTTCTCCCTACCAGGCGTTTGCGCCCTTCCCATGGCAGGAGCTCTCAACAGCCACGCTCTTCCCTCCGCACCTGGGATGGTTTTTCATTGTTCGCTCCTCTCCGGCCTCTCTCCAGCTCGTCAGCGACTCGTTAATCAGAACAAATGCGACAGGCCAGACTCTGTTGCCTGGCTGTAATTGCCTAGAAATCAGTGTAGTTGCTCCAACTTACACCATTGTACATGGGAGCAGAACCTGGGTTGGGAACACTAAGTGAACTTGCTCCACCTCCTAGCCCCTGGTGTAAATCTAGAGTCACTCCATTATCTTCAGTTGCTCTGGATTTACATGGTTATAGACTGAAATCAGAGTCCCTGTCTTGCTATCTGGCCCCCAAGCCACATGGGGGGGATGCCAGGATGGGGGGAATCCCAGGGGTGACAGAAGTAACCAAACTGTGCTTGACCCACCCCTGCAAACTGAGTGAGACAGGGCAGGTGAGAGCAAAGGAGGAGGAGCCTCCATGCAGGTGGTGCCATGGTTTTAAAAACCTCTTCACTGTCCCACATGCCACCTGGAACCCCCACCTCCGCTGCTTCCCCAGTCTCCCTTTGGACGGCCCCTATGCTCAGGGTCTCCAGAAGGGCCATGTAACTGACTGGTACTGACACTTCTCTGTTCCACGCAGGGGCCACGGTGTGAGGAATGGAAGGGACTGAGCCAGTCTTTCTAGCCACTCTGTGCTGGACCCGTGGGGCTCAGCGCAATGCCAGCTCTGGAGCGGCTTCAAACCACAGCCCAGACCAACCCTGGACACGCGATTTTGCACGCATGATAACTTGCACTTTGATTCTTCCCTTGATCTGATTTCCTGGTGAGCCGCTGCACCAATCAGCTGATCTTGGGACTTTAAAGCTGCCACTTCTCCTGAGATTGGTCTCACAGATTAAGGGCAGGCCCAGCATGGGAGCAGGGACCAGAACAGTTGAGGTCAGTGAAACAAGGAGGCCCAGGGGCCTGCACCTCAGGGAAACCAATCACCCACCTGGCTGAGGCATCACATCAGCTTTTTATTAACAGACACAGTGGCACCATGTGTAACTGAAGGACAATCGTGTCTCTTCACCCCTTTTGCTGCTAGCACTGGCTCTACCAAGGAGCTGTACCTGGGGGCACTGCAACAAAGCATGGAGGTTTGGAGACAGTAAAGCTGCTGCATTGGGTCCTAATTGTGGCTTTTACAAGTTAACCTCCCCAGCTGCATAGTTTGGAGAGATGCTGAGGTTAGGGGCAGTGAAACCCTGCCTGCCTGCTGAGAGGTTGTGGCCCAAGAGATGCAAGGGGCCGGGCTGTCCATTAAGAGTGGAGAATTATCGGGGGAAGGAATGGCAGCAAGTTATATGCTGGGGGCCCAAACCTTTTGCTGGTGTAAAGTGGAGTCAGTTGCATTGTGGGGCTGGCTCTAGGGACTTGTGGGGCTGGTGGAAAGTCTCCTGGGAGCATCTGGCGATGTTTAACCAGAGGCAGTGGGTTATTGCAGGCATTCCTTTCGCTGGGGCCTGGAGATGACTCTGCCTGGCTGGGCGGGTATCTTTATTGTAACTCTGTACAGATGCCAGCAGCCTCCTCATCTCCCCTGCCCAGGCTGAGCTGGGCTGGAGAGGACCTTTCGGCGGGTCAGAGACTTGAATTCCACCCAGGTACCTCTCTGACGTGGGCTCTAGATGCCTGTTGGCAATGGGGGAGAATCCAGGCTAGCTCCTCAATCTGCAGGGGACTGGGCCACACGTGCCCTCCACTGCTGGGAGAGCACAGCCCACCTCTCAGGAGCACTGTGTATGCTGGGGGTTGGGGGAGCAGAGGGTGGGGTCAGCAGTTGCATGGCATGCAGGGGCCAGGGCCCCAAATGGTTACTCCCTTTGCCTGGGGCCTGACCTCCATTGTGTAAGTTCCCAAGTAGCTCGTTGAGGGTCTGGCCCCTTGTGTTGTGCTGTGCCCCTCCCCGACCTTTCCTTCTGCAAGCCCCAGCCCAGCTGCTGCCGTCCATCCCTCCTGCTGCACCGGAGCTGGCTCCCACTTCCTCCTTCTATTCTCATTTTACACAATTAAAACCATTTTAAAAATTTACCTCAGCTGCTCTGAGAAGCAGTGACCCTGATGGGACTCTCGGGGAAGGGACAGGAGGTTGGGGGCAGCGGGAAGGGCCGGTCTCAGCAGAGAAGCCAAGGAGCAAAGGGGGCAGGGAGACTGAACTGTTCTCTAGCTGGGGGGCCCAGGCCAAGGTGAGCTGGGCATGGGGTCGAGAGAGCTGCACTGGGGCTGGAGGACACCAGTCTCCAGGGCTGTTGATCCAGCTCCTTCCCCTAGAGCTAAGTCCCCCTTCCCCCCACACTCCCTCCAGTTAGGAGAATATCTGCTGGCCCTGTCGGGCAAAACATCCCAGCTGCCACTGCTGAGGGGTTAGTGGTTGGCCATGGTGGGGCGTCTACCTGGCCCCTTGCCCCAGCGTAAACCAGGGCCCTAGATCTCCAGGGGATTGAGCCCGAACTCTCGCAGTCTCTCCTTGTGCTCCATGTGCATGGCTGTGGCTTCCTTCTCCCAGCAGCCCTGGGCGGCTGCCAGCTTGGAAAGGACTCGGTCCAGGCTGCCCTGGAAGGAGAGAGCAGAGAAGCAACAGGTGAAGAACAACTGCTAAGGGGGCACCTCGTCTGGGGCAGGGGGTTAGGGGTCTAGTGGGGAGGCTCTGGAGCTGGGTGCCCAGATGCTGCAGGGGGGGACACCTTGGGAACACCCGGAGTAGATACCAGCAGGTAGCCACTCTTCCTCTGTGTCTCTGGTTAACTGGAAATAGGACCCTCAGCTTTGTGGAGCAGGGCTGGCAGGTTCCTCTAAGAAGAGGGAGAATCTTCCAGCCCAATCCCTGGCCTGGTCCGACTGGGCTCTCCCACCCCCCAGGCATAGTGTCGGACCCCTGGCACAGTGACTCACGTGCAGGATCTTTTCATACTCTGTCTCCATGGCATTGATTTTGCCCTGCAGCTCGGCAATGGTCTGGTCCTTCTCCCCCAGCACCTGCTCTCTCTCTGCCCGGGCCTGCTGGATATCCTCACGGCACGTTGCTGCCAGGGAGAGACACCAGGCAGTGAGAGGAGGAAGGCAGTGGAGTTGGAATGCTGAATAGCTGCAGGGGATGGCAGGCAGCAGAGCCCAGCACAGGAGCCTGGACGTCACAGCTGCAGGGGGTAGGAGGTGAAGAATCGGGACTGGAGCTGGGGCTGGCCTGACCTTGAGGGCAGCTGAGCAGGTGAATGCACCACAGCGATTGTGTCAATGACAAAGTGCCCTCTGCCCTGGGCCCAGGGGGCCGGGCATCAGCATCACATTTTTGGCAGTGTGTGGAGAGAGGGCATTCCCTAAACAGCACCAAGACAAGCCCAGGGGCGAGGAGCTCACCCAGGTGGGGCCCAGCAGTGTTGAGACCAGTGCACACCTTGGGAAGGGGTTGAGAGGCTTTTCCCAAAGGGGGAGGGGAACTGGCACGAGACAGTTTTGGGGAGGGAAGAGTGGGGGAGTTCCAACCCCTAGGAACCACAACGTCAAAGGCTCCATTGCTATCTGACTGCAGCGGGGGGTGCCAGAGCAGAGAGCCCTGGGCAGAGGTGGTTTGTCACTCAGGGAAGGGGGGTTCTGCATGCGGGATTTCCCTACAGCTGATGCATGAGGCAGAGCAGAATCAGCTCGCTCTCCTAGCACTGCAGGGGCTATGAGGGGTTGGGGAGGGTGGGGAAGAGATCTCCTCCCAGTGGTGTCGGCGGAGAGTGCAGGGCTGAGAGGCGCCCAGGCTATGAGATCAAAGATGGGATCCCGCTGTTTACTGTTCCCTTTGGACGGAAGAGGTCCCAGCCTGGATTCCAAGGACCCTACTAAGCCTGCAAGGGAAATGCTGCCGGTCCCAGAGAGAAGCACATTCCCAGAATTGCCATTCAGCAGGTGACAACGTGTCTCAGAAATTCCCTGCTGGCCAAGGCGCGTGTCCCCAGCGGCCTGGATCACCTCCCTCCATCGCAGAGTGTCAGGCTGCCCTACCGAGCTGCTCCTGTAGCTGCTTTGTCTCCGTCTCCAGTTGCTGTATGCGGGTCTCTGTCTGCCGCTGGAGCTCCTGGTACTGCCGGATCATCTCTGAGCGTCCCAGGGCACGAGGATGTGGAGAGGAAGGTGCCAAACATGGTGACTCTTCAAGAGGGACAAAACTGCACCCCAGCGGGCACACTCCCCTCCTGTCTGTTACAGGCTCTTCTCGGGGCCCATCACTGCCCCCTTCGATCCTCACCCCGGGAGGCAGAGCGTGGCTATTACCCCATTTTGGGGGTGGGGAGACTAAGGGACAGGCCCATGGTCTCACAGGGAGGCTGTGGCAAAGCAGGGGATTAAACCCAGGTCTCAGGTTAACCACTGAACCATCTGCCCCTCTCGGCCCGGCCGAGGGCCTCCTTGTGAGGGACATCAACTCCTCCCACCAGCACCAAAGGGCAGGGGGGCTGTATGTGCAGAAGAGAGCCCCAGGGGGGCATTTTGCCCATAAGGCCAGCTGCAGGGAGCCAAAGCAGTGTAGGGTTTAGGTACGGCCCCCCCACTGGCTGAGCGTTCCCTTCAAGAAAAGGCCCTGGCAGGGATTAGAGCTATTGAAGAGGGAAGCGTTTGCTAATGGAAAAGGCCAGTAGAGGCCCTCCACGTGACGGGAGCCTAGCGTCCAGACCTGGGGACAAAGGTTACGGCTCTTCAGCCCACCGCTGGGGGCACGTCGGCCCCCGACTCAGAGGGTGCGTACGGCCAATAGAACCAGGGGGGCGCTGCTCTGCGGGGGATGTGAGGGGCCTCCGAGGGACAATGCAGCCCCATGTAGGGATGGCTGTGGGGGAGCAATGGGAGTTTGTCCACAAGCCCAGCTCCTTTGGGACAACTGAAAGCAGGCCCCGGGTCTGGCGGGAATGGAGCACATGGCCTTTGGCTGCAGCTGCCTCTGCCTGCCTAGGAAGAACTTTGGGGGTTCAGGCAGCCCTCAAGCTTTGGCCAGCTGTAGCCGCCCGCTATCATCTCCCAGCCGCTTCCCCACCAGGCGGTGCTGAAGAAGCATGGAGGGGTTCCCTCTTAAAGCAGCAGGATGCCACACCCCACAAGCACTAGGCAACAGCGCCCCACCCCCTCACCTTCGTAAATGTCTTTCTTGTCGTCCCGCGACATCTCCAGCTCCTGCTCCAGCTCCAGCAGCCTCTGCTTGAGTCCTTCGCTGTCATCCTTCGCCTGCCTGGCCACGTCCCTCCGGAGGGCTGCCGGCCGTGGAGATCCATAGCTCAACAGAGAGGATGGAACCTCCTCCCCTCCTCTGACGCGCTGCCCCCCAGGTGGATACCCGGCAATGCTGCCCCCGGAGTCTGTGAATTTGGGGAAGGGACACCCCTACGCACTTCCATGTGAGAGCAGGACTGGATCCATAGGGAGTGCGAAGGGCCACAATACCTGGCACTTCTCTACCATCTTCCGTGCCTCGTGCTCAGAGGGCCACTGCTAACGGTTATGAGCTGAGCTTCACAGCACTTGCATTGAAGCCCTGTGGAGCTGCCCGGGATGGTGGTGATTCAGTGCAAGGTACCAGTTGTGATCACAACATCATGGTGGGGCGATGTACTGCTGGACGTGCCATCTTCCAGCACTGATGGAGAACCAAGGTCTTGACCGCCTGTGGTCATCAATGGGCCCTTGCACTTTCCCCGAGCACTAGGGCTCAGATACTCAAAGGAATTTAAGCACCAAACGTTCACCAATTTCAATGGGAGTTAGACACTTAAATACCTCTGAGGATCTGGGCCCAGGTTACTAACCCTGATTGACTGGCCAAATTCACAGATTCAGTCATAGATTGTGAGGCCAGCAGGGCCCACTGTGATCACTACATCTGAGCTCCTGGCTAGATGGGCCATACGACTTCCCTGAATTAACGCCAGTTTTGAACTAGAGCACATTGTTTGTACATCAAGACTGGGTGTTTTTCTAAAATTCTGGTGGTGGAAAAGCAGCCACCACAACCCTTGGTAAGTTGTTCCCATGGTTAATTACCCTTGGCCGAGTACATCCTGCTTCCCTAAAATTCTCCCTTGCAGTTTCAATAGCAATGGCAAATTTTTCTTCACTTCCTGTCCTAAGCTGTTGCCACAGCATCACTGCACCTTGTGAAACAGAGGCTGGGTTCCACCCCAGGGGTGGCTGCATTCCAGGGGTGGGGGAGGGACTCCTAGGCATAACCTATACAACAGTTTGGAAGGCCTTCAAGTGGAAAGGGGCTGGGGAGATACAAATCAATGGGCCTGACTCTGGTCTCACGTACAGTGGCAGAAACCTCGCTGGTGTTACTGCTGATTTACACTGGTGTAACTGAAAGCAGCACTGGGCTCGTTACCATGAAAGCAGGCAGTTCTGCAGAGGGATAGTGATTGATCCCATATGGGAAACTTGGTGGCTTCCAGCAGTTGTCTCTCCTCTGAAGGAAGAAAACTCCCCTCAGTCCAGTCCTCCACCTGTTACCAGTCCCCGCTGTAGCAGGACACATGTCCCAAAGAAAGAGATGAGGCTTTTACCTAGGTGCTCTTTGAGGATGTCGACCTCCAGGGCTGCTTTCCTGTATTTCTCCTCCACTTCATTTTCTGCAGCAAGCGAGTGAAAGAGAGACTGTTATTGCCGATCTGACGCAGAGGATGAGACAAGCTCCAGGTAAGCATGGCCATGCACAAGACTGGAATCCTGGCTCCTCACCCACCCTGCAGCTGGATTTTCAAGGGCTCAGGAACAACAAAGGGCCAGGTTTTCCAAAGATCTCCATTCCCATTTAAGCATCTAAATAAGAGCCAGATTTTCAACAGCGCTCAGCCTCCAGTGACTCCTGCTATGACGCTTAGGGTCAGATTTTCAAAACGGCAAGGGCCTGACTCGCGCCAGGCAGGGGAGGGTGCTCTTTGGACAGTCTGGCCCATAGCACTCGCCTACCCTCCTGCCATGTGAAAGCTAGGAACAGTTTTGCATTTGAATCAGACTTGCCTCAGTGTAGGAACCAGGGCCTGTGACCCATCCCCTGGGTCCTCAATTGGAAAAAAGCCAGGGCAATGCTCTAACGGTTCCTGTGCCACTTTTGGGTGCTCCGCTTGTGGCAGCCATAGGGAATGCACGCCTGGGACTACCCAGAACATTTCCCTTGGAATCGGGCGGTTACATTTCACGGACATTGCCTAAAGCAGGGTCTCCTGGATGTGTACGTGCTGAGGAGGTCCCTCCACAAATGTGTGCCTAGCAGTCTTCCAGCATCCTGTCCCTACCGCACAATGCCATGTGGTTCCATTTTAAAGGCCCAGCGGGAGAAGTAGGGGCCTGGGAGGGCCACTCTCTGTGATTCCTAGCTTCCGCCTGGCTTGGGAGGTTATTAAACCACTTAGGAAAGGCCCTCAGATGCTGCTGCCTTCTGTTTCTCATCAGAAAGTAGGAGCGGCTCCAACAGCGAGGGCGCAGGGGGAGAGAGGATGAGACAGCACTAGAGCTGGACCGACACAACAGCGTTCCCAGCTTGGGCTTCCTGGAGCCAGCAGCAAAGCCAGCCTCTGGCACTGGGCGTGGGACACCGGAGTACAGAAACAGGGATGGGGGACTCTCTTCCACACTCACCTGCCACATTCTTCTTTTTCTTCTGTTTCCCTCCTTTCTTCCCTTTCCCTCTGTTCCTGGGGGCCATTGTTTGCGTTTTTTCCTGCAAATAGAAATTGACAAGATGTATTGACGCCCGTGCTTCGTGGTCTTCCCCAAGGGCAGCTCAGTGCAGAATTGTCTGTGCTGGCCGCTGTTGGAGATGAGGTAGTGGACTAGAGAAGCAATCCAATCTGGCAAGTCCACATAGCAAACTTAAATGTACGTTGTGCCTGGGATCCAGGCCTGGTGGGACCACAGCATGCACCCTGATCTTGGGCTGCACCTTCAGGGAGTGGGAATGGGGGTCTAGGAACAGCTAAAAGGCTACCCAAAATAAAGGAAAAGTAACTGTCCAGTGACCGTTCTGCACTGGTTAAAAGAGGCAATTACAGAGCAGGTCACTGATGATCCTTCTGCAGTGCAACCGATCAAGCACTCAGAGCCAGGGTAGTGTGAACCAGTACAACAGTCCTACCCCTAGCCTCAGGCATTTGCTTCAGAGCAACTGTCTCTGCATTCAGCCTCCCCAGCTCATTGCATGCAGTTCTCCTCCGTCCCACTTTTAGGCTCTGATTCTGATCTCTCTTGTGTAAAGTGAAATAACTCCACTGAAGTCAATGGATATATTCCAGATCTGCACTGCTGTTAACACAGCTCGGAATCCAGCCCTCAGGGCTCAGCCCAAGCTCTGTTACACAAATTCAGCTTAAGACTTTAGAATTGCGCAGCATCCACAAATGTGGCCTCCACAGCACCTTGCAGCCTTCACACTGGTCTCTCTGCAATGCTGCAGCACCCTTGAGCCCCGGATCTCAAACCACTTGCTATCAGCTGGGGCCAACGGCGACACAGACAAGGGAAGTGACTCACATTGGGCCACAAAGGAAATCAGTCTGGACTAAAATTAGAGTCCTGACTCCCAGACCCTGGCTCTGACCGTTAGCATCCACTCCTCCTGCTCATCACATGCAACCACTTTTTCCATTTGCTGCATTAAAAGCATCAGTATTTTGCTTCTGTTTTTGCTTACGTAGATCTCAGCGGAGCTCCAAAGGGGAAAGGCTTTTAAACAGTAATTTCCGCTCAAGATACAATTAACTCCCCCTGAATACCTGGAAGTGAAGAGCTTATTATTTCTTGATATGCCGCAGTTATCCAACAGGAAATGTAACCAACTCTGTGTGAGTAGCACTGGGCAAGCCAATCAGCGGTGAGGAAAACCAGTGGCTTGGTGTCTGGGAGCCTATCCTGGCAGTGCAAGACAGGAGCTTTACATTGCTAGGCAGCAGGCCTGTTTGCTGCTATGGTGACTAAGGGAAGCTTGGCAGAGATGAGCTCCAGCAGGAGGGTTAAAGCACAGTCAGGAACTGGCAGATTTGCAGCTAGGCTGCCTGTGAGCAGTCAGAGAAAATGTGTCCTTTACAGCTAAGGTGGTGAAATGGGAGAAGACATGGCAAACACAGTGTCGCTCCGTGTCTCGTACACACATACACATACAAACAGTCCAACAATGGCATACCGTGACATGCACCGTCACACGAATGCACAGAGTCATGCTCAGTCTCGCTCACACACACACTTTCTCCAGTTCAACATGCAGCATTGGCTGGGAAAAAGCCGACAGTTCTTGGGGCCTTTTGTCACTGCAGAAATCTCAAAGCAATATTGTGCAGCCGCATTAATGGGATACAGCCGAATCCCCTAGACCAGAAAGGTAACAGAGCTTGAAAGCCACAAAGAGGAACGGCCCTAATATCAAAGCCTAGAGGGATTTTTTTTTTCAAACTGATTGTTCTTGTGCTAAAGGTGGTGGCACTTGCTTTAGGTCTTACACGTAAACACAGCATTGCACCCAGGAGTGTGGTTCCACAAGGGGTGAACGTGCTTTGCTTTCCGTGCAATATGGCCTTGGTCAGGTCACTTCCCCTCTCTACAGTTTCTCCATGTGTCAAATGAGGATCAAAGTCATCCACCACCCAGGGGAAGTGTTAATGTCCACAGCGCACGTAGAAGATACAAAGTTTGATGCAATCTGAGCCAGTTCTTTGGCTGGAGTAAGAGCTAGGCGGACTGATGCTGCCTGAGGCTCTAGCTCTAAGTGTTTTACCCTCAATAGGTCAAATCCCAAGCCTTTGCTCTGAAATCACAGGAGTTTTGCCTGAGTAGGGGCTTCAGGACTGAGCCTCACATTTGTTAACTCTGGATGTATTACTTTTGGCAGTGCCTCCTGAGCTGCAGCGTCGTCACTGCCCCAGAGAATGCAGGAACGCTCCAGCTCTCAGCTCATTTCCTCCAATCTGTTTCTCTTGCTTTTACACATTAAGCACCTAGCTCTCCTCTCTCGTCCATTGGTGTCAAGCAGAGTAACTCCATGGATGTGAATGGAGTTACAGCAGGGTGAAGCCAGGGTGAGATCAGAATCTGTCTAACCATTGGGCCAGATCCTCAGTGGCTGTAGAATGGCCCAGCTGGGCTGATGATTTTTCCCTTGTTGAGGATCTGGCCCAATATATTCTGATCTCACACTGATTTTGTATCAGTGTAACTCCATTCACATCAGTGAAGTAGTGCCTGATTTACAGCGGTCTAACTGAGAAAGGAACTAGAACCTAACTATTGAATGCAATCCAACTATTGTATCTAAATCTATCCACCACCCCTCTGTCCTTCAAACAGGCTCCACCTTTCTCTCCAGCCAAACCCTATTCTCCTTAAAACATACTCCTTTGCTTTACTTTTCCTCCTTCTCACCAATCTCCTCATCTCACCCTCCCGGTCCTGGACTGTTACCCTGAGTCTGGGGTTGTTTAGCTTTTGTCATGAGCTTTCTGGGGCAAGGAACATGTATTAGGCCATGTCTCCAAAGCACCATATAAATCCATGGCACTATGTCAATAGTTAGTAATACTTACAGTGGATGACTACATACATTGACACTATATTGAATGGTACTGTAAAGTACTGCAGCAGTTTTATAACTGTACCAGGTCCTTTTCAGATGTAGATTCCCAGCACTTTACAAGCATCATTACCCCTATTTTACAAATGGGGAAACTGAGGCACAGATAAGTGAAGTGACCAAGCTCACAAAGTAGGTCAGTGACAAAGCTCTACCCTCACTTTAATTCTGGTTAAATGATAAGACCCTTATTGGAGATCTGAATGATGCCGGAGGCAGATGTGCCAGTAACACAATCACTCCATGTCTGCAGGGTTTGGCCTTTTTGGGTTAGATCTAAAACCTATTCCAGTCCACAGGAGTCTTTCTATGGATCTGAATGGGGTTTGGAACAGGTCCATAGTGGTGGTTATGTTTTACCCAACAAAGAGAGCCTAATCCCCACAAGTTCTGTCCCTGGGGAGTGGTGGCATCATTGGGTTGCCCGTGACACCCTGTGGTGGTCACATGGGTTTGAATATTAGCCAGAATGCATTTATCTAAGGGGAAAAGCCTCAAGAACATGGCACTCAATGGATGTGGAAATATTTGAGGTCAGTATAATCCTTAGGAAAACTCTGGTACTTAAAGCCAAGCAGGGAGTGGCCTGTTACAGAAATATTTACCAGCCCCCGAAGGGCAATGGAATAAAGTTTGTGAGTTTCATGTTAATGTGCATTGATTTATAGGAGGTGAGCTGGCGTATCCCCCCCGCAACTGCAATGTTTGAAAGCAGTCCATTGGCCTGTTGGTACAACGCGTCGGATCGGGGAATGAAATGGAATCTTTACAAGGAATGAACATCCCCAGAGCAGAAGGTCAACGTGAGGTTAGTGAGAATGAAGTGGTGCTTAGACCGTGAGCTGATCTCTTGGGCAGGGGGAATTTCACTTACCGCAATGAAACCGTTGTAGCTCCAGGTTTGGTGGAAGGAATTGCACAATACATTGTTGCTAGATAAGCAGTGCACCATCATGCAATGTGTATGCAACACCTGTGGCGATATAAGGCAATGCACCACAACGTAGAGCATGCCTGTGAAACGTTACTGTGGCATAAGGCAATGGCGACACAATGTGGGCACACAACGCAGTGTTGTGGTATAACCAAACAGCAGGGAAGTTGTAACCTGTCTTGTAACGGGGTGGCCTGCCCCTTTAAGGGCCAGGAGGGCTGCAGCCACTCAACCCTTTTCAGGTAGCACTGTCCTGCTATATGTGTGTGGGGTGTTGGTCTGAGGGGGAAAGCCTGCCCAGCAGCTGAGGATGACTGGGGAGGGGAGTAGATAGACTGTGCCTGGGGGGTTAGAAAGCCTCTAGGAGCTGTCTTCGGACTGTAGCCTGCCACAGCTCTTTGTAGGCGGGGTGGGGGTAGACTGGATCCAGAGCCCAGGGATCCTTAAGAGAGGTTCTTGCAGCTGAGCCCTGCTGGTAAGGAAGAGGGCAGAGGGCTGGGCTGAAGAGTCCTTTGGTTTGTGCTTTTTCCTAAGGTCTCTGTTACCCTGGAAGGGGTTGATCTCTCTACAGTGGGAGTAGGTTGAAGAGTGTGGTGGGGAAGCTGGGGTATAGTAGCTCCAATTTCATTCTATGACATGAAGGGGTGCTCTGAGATGGTGTGTCTTGAACATGTTCCTTGTACAAACTATGCAGCAGTACATGTCCTTTCTGTCCTGCAGGAAAGTTGCCACCGCTGCTAACTTGCGAGCAATTTCCACTGTTGCCATGGAATAGTTGAATTTCCAAGCGGAGGCAGGAGAAAGGAAGGTGCTGCTCTGAGTCATTTTTCCAGAACATTCCAAAAGTGGACTTTACAAAGACAGAAGAGATCCACATCCCCAGAAAGGACACAATTTAATGTAAGCAAGTACTAGGATGTAAATAAATTATTTATTCAAACTAAGTTGCAAAAACTGCATTGCCCAGTTTGCAGTATTTGATGGGCTTTCCTCCTTAAAGCCTCAGCTCCTGGAGTCATGTTATTTTCTGAGAATCTCAGTTGTTATTTAAAAGTAAAAACTAAACTTTTAGCCCTCATGGCTGTGGAGAAAAACTTCCTAATGTTCCCTTAATGTTCAAAAAACAGAAGGCAAAGAAAAGAACCCAACTTTTAAAACAAACACGTTATTTCTTTTTTTTAGCCAATTTCATGATTTTTGATTACTTGCAGTACTGCCAAAAAGTCACAGTTCTACCAGCTTTGCTCTTCTCCCCTCATAACTCCCTCTGTAATCTCCCTTGAGTGTTTTCAGTTCTGTTTTGCACGTATTCAAACCTGCTCTGACCCATTGCAGAAGCGGGTGGGGGAATGAAGAAAGAAGTTGTATTAATTCCAGAGGAGGTTTCGCTTTAGGTGCCATTGCGAAATAGAACATCCTAAAAGAAACCAGTAACAGACTCCAGTATGTTGGTTTTAGAACACTTTATTAACTGGCCATGTTTATTACAGCTGGCATCACTCAGGAGCCATCAGTTTCACGTCTCCACAGCTGGCTTTTTTTGCTACAGGAGGATTTATTCTTTGGATATAGGTTTGGGACGCAATTAGCTTGATTCTCATTCTCAGTGGTGCTGCTGCAAATCAGGAGTGGTAACGCTATGGAAGTAAACTCCATGGTTGTTTTTTTTTTTCTCTGATAGAAAACTGCTGTGAGATGAGACTCAGGCCTGTGTGCTGTCTCCCAGATATACCTGATGGGATGGGGGGCAGAGGCAATCACCGTGTCTGTCCTCTGTGGAATTCAGTCATGCACCCAGTTCAGGATTTATTTATTTCTTGTTTAAAATTTTATACTACTGTTTAAGTGTAAAGATACACATTTTGTGATATCAGTGAGGACCATAGTGTGACTCGTCCAACCCCTAGTGACAAGAGTGATCTCATTAGCTTCATTGGGACTACTTGTCCTAATAAGGGCTCACACATAGGACTTAAATAGTCACAACTTGACCTGGAGTGGGACAGACTTCACTCATTTACACAAAGATGGGTGAATCTAGAGGGGCCTGATCCAAAGCTGTTTGACTGCATCAGACTACGGATTACACACGACAATCCCGATCCTGCAAACCTACCTAACTTTGCTCGCATGAGCCGTCCCACTCACACTAATGGGAATTCTTCTTGGGAGCAAAGTTCAGCACCTGTCAGGAGAGGAGCCATGGTCTCTTGGGACATGTGTGTTTTACAGCTTGTCACAAAGTAAACCCAAGTGTGGTCACGAAAGCTTCTGTTTGCAGAAGATGCAGGGTCAGTTGTGTCAACACACTGAAGGCTAGTTTCTATTTTTATACAACGTGTGGGAGGGGTGGGAGAGAAACCCCATGAGAACAGAGAAGTGTATGACTTTGACAAGAATGTCTGAGTATGCTGCTACCATGATCTTTATTCTTTACAGAGGAATGGACAGAGATAAACACACCAGCAATGCCTGGGGGCCTCAAGGCATGGGTTCAATTTAAGAGGCGGTAGCTTCTCTAGTCAACAGTTTCTCAAAGCAAAGTCAACCTGCAAGCCTTGCATTTCCCACACTCAGTGAGAGACTGCAATCTGCTTGCTCCATTTCCTGACTTTTCTTTATGTATTTATGCTGAAAATTCTCGATTTGAAGAAAAGGGAACCTGGCTTTCTGAAAAAGGGAAATGCTGCTCTTGTGCGATGGCTGTACAATAATTCTGCTCGCTGCAAAGGAAGATGGGGGTAGGTTGCTAATTGGGGAGGAGCTGTGAAGTCAACAAAAAACAAGCAAATCCTTTCTGGGTTGTTTCCTTCATAACACAAGTATAAATGGGAGGGGATATCTTGGAGCCATAAGCATCAGGGTTTAAACCCTGATTCCCTGGAATGTGCAAGTTCAGAGGTTGGAGCCACTTCAGAAGCAGATGCATTGAAGCCTCCTGTCTGCTCTGCATGGATATTAATTATTCCATGCAGCACTTTTTGGGACGGGCATTTGCTGTGGAGTTCTTGGCCAACATTTCCCCTCCTCCTCCTAGCTTGTAGGGTTCTATGTGCTGACTGCTGCCCTCCACCCTGAGGTCACTACATTGCAGTGGTGCTGGTTATATGGGGCTCATGAGATGCTGTGATGGAGTGAAAGGTGCATTACTTGGTGGGGGATCAGCCATTTGTCCCTTGCCAGGGTTCAGGGTATGTCTCCCACATAGGCTGGGCTGGGTGGATAAAAATCAGGATTATTATTTTCAAATTTAAATCAGTGTTTTTATTTACATGTTGCTAGTTCTCTACTTTCCATTCATTTTGTAGTCAAATTGCTAACATGGATGTCTCATACTTGTTCCTTTCGTTTTTCTAATTGTTAATACAAATTCAGGTTTTACATAAATTTATTTTCCTATTAAGAAGTTTCACACTTAAAATACTCATCAGTGCTGAAAAAGACAAGTCTGGGCCCTCTAACATCTGTGAGACTCCCAAATAAGAAAATAGCCTAGGCTATATTTGCAACCAATATCACCTTCTAATGTATTAAACGTCCCCAGAAAAACTAAGCTGAAATGCATTGACCAGGTTATGCTCCTCCATCATGGATTGTAGTTTAAAATCAACAGGGCGTATGCTCCCAAGTCACTCAAGCACTCTTGAAAATACTATTCTTGTGTACTTAAATAGGGCTTAGCCATCAGCAAGGGACTCCTGGTGCTTAGGCTGGGTTAGCCCTAATGTGGAGCTTGCTTATTATAGAAGCTTCTATTACTTTTTGAAACTTAACATTGTAACTCATTTGTGTGTGTAGGTTCAACCTACTTCAACCTTGTAAATACCTCTCCTTTTCCTACTTCATAAATCTTTATTATGGGACTGGTTACAAGCCTAGGTGCTGGAATTAGGGGTGCTGCTGCATCCCCTGGCTTGAGGTGGTTTCCATTACAGACAGGGTTTACAGTTCAGTTCAATGGCTTTCCACACCCCAGTTTACAAGCATTGTCTTGGGTGTGAGCTGGAGTGCAATTGACGTGGGGTAAGTGGCTGGCTGTAATCTGAGCATTGCTGTGGTTCTGGGTGCCAGGGACCATCTCAGGCTCAGCTGGGGGGTAAGAGAGTACGCAGGGCACGCTCTGGGCTGTCATAGGGCCTAAGGAGGTTACACTCCATGACGGGTTGGTGGAAGCTCACTGCAGAACTCGCCACCGCTTTGGGATTTGTGCCCTGAGCCGGTACCGACTCCTGAGCCACTGCGGGCACCACTACAGCATTATTTAAATCACCCTCTTCTAAATTGCTCCACCATGGTGCGGGAGGTGGGGGTGTCTGTCTGTCCCTGGTCCCCAGGCCAGGCCGCCCTACCTAGCTCCCCAGCTCCAGCCCTCGCACTTCCTTCTTTCCCCTCCCCCTCCTCTGGACTCTTGCCCACACTAATCATGGCCTCCTTTTTCCCTCTGTCACCACCGTGCGCATGCCAGCCGGGTGGGAGCACGCGCAGTACAAAGCACCGGGAAACGGGGGCGGAGTCAGGGCTAATGAGCTGCCGGCCGGGCGGCTCGCGAGAGGGACGTTCCCTCCACCCCCCGGGCGGTAGCGGAGTGAGCCCGTCCCTCAATGCGCGCTGGGCAGGCCGGGGCAACCAATCAGCGCGGGTGCCTCCTTAGCGAGGGCGCGCGCCGGGGCTGTATCCCAGCCTCCTATTGGCGCGCGTGCTTTCTTCACGGGGGCGCGAGCCGGGCCCCCTCCCGCGGCAGCCAATCAGCACGCGGCATTGCGAACCTCTGGGGGCCGGGTCGCGCGCGTCCTCCTTCCGCCCGGCCCCCCCCTTCCTCCCTCCCCGCACCGAGGCGCGTCCCCGCTGTAGCCCCAGCTCCTGGTCCGGAGCTACCGCCTCCTCAGTCCCGTTCTCTCCGCCCGGCCGGGGAGGGAGCGGCCCGGGGGGCTCAGCCAGGCGCCCTCGGAGCCAGCGGGGGGGGGGGCCCTGACCCCCACCGCGCCCCGCAGCCCCCCACCCATGGCGGCCCCTCTGAAGAAGGGCCCCGGCGGGCTGATCGGGCTGATGAAGGACGCGTTCCAGCCGCATCACCACCTGGGCCCGCACCAGCCCGGCGCCGTGGACAAGAAGATGGTGGAGAAGTGCTGGAAACTCATGGACAAGGTTGGGGGAAGGGAGGGCAGGATTTGGGCTGGCGGGGGGGGAGGGGGAAGAGTGAGCCGGGGAGGAAGTAGGAACGGGGGGGGGGGGAGACAGGATTGGGCTGGAGATGGGGGAGGGGCTAGAGGTGGGGGCAGGATTAGGCAGGGGAGGGGGTTAGAGATGGGGGCAAGATTGGGCTGGAGGATGGGGATGGGGCTCAAGATGGGGAGGGGCAGGATTGGGCTGGAGAGGAAGTAGGAAGTGGGAGGGTTGATTGGGCTGGAGATGAGGGAGGGGGGCGAGAGATGAGGACAGGAATGGGCAGGGGAGGGGGTGAGAGATGGGGGACAGGATTGGGCGGGGGATGCGGAAGGGGGCTAGAGATGGGGGCAGGATTGGGCAGGGGAGGGGGCTAGAGATGGGGGCAGGATTGGGCGGGGGATGCAGAAAGGGGCTGGAGATGGGGGACGGAGTTGAAGGGGGCTGGAGATGGGGAAGGGGGCTGGAGTTGGGGGACAGGATTGGGCTGGAGATGGGGAAGAGGGCGAGAGACGGGGGACAGGATTGGACTGGAGATTGGGGATTGGGCTGGAGATGAGGAAGGGGGCGAGAGATGGGGGCAGGATTGGGCTGGAGTTGGAGGAGGCTAGAGATGGGGGCAGAATTGGGTTGGAGATGGGGAAGGGGGGTGAGAGATGGGGGACAGGATTGGGCTGGAGAGAGGGGGCCAGAGATGTGGGAGAGGAAATTAGACTTTGGAGAGGTATGTGCTGTTGGGAGAGGCTGGGGCAGATGGTAGTGGTGTTCAGGAAAGGAACAATATGTCAGAGGGAAGGCTGGACTTCAAGGGGGTGGTGGTTGGGGGCAAGATGGAGAGCTTGTTGAGTGGTAGGGGGGCTGGAGTGGTGGTCAGCACTGTGGCAAGCATACATTGCAGACATGTTCTTGACTCTGACCTATTTGTGGTAAACAGTACCCATGTAACTAGAGGAAGGGTTTTGCTGAGGTTGGCCCACTTGCTTGTGAGTTCCAGCCAACTGTTGAGCATGGTCTGCTCTCTTGATGGCAAGACAGAGGTCTGGGGTACCATGGCAGTTTGGAGAGCTCTATTGAATGCGTAGTGACAATGCACTGGGATGCAGCCTAGAGGCTTTTTATTAAAACAAAGTTTCGAGTACCAGTCACGAGACCCTGTATAATTCCCTCTGTAATAAACATGCGGAGTTATGCTAAAATAAGGGAAATGAAATCTCATGCTTCATAGCATAAAATGATTGCTGCAGGAATCAAAGGAATCACTCCCACAACTTCCAGCACTACATATCCAGGTTCATTAATTTATTTTACCCCCAAGCATCAGGGAGGTGGCATGCTGGACTAGTTGGCTTGATGGTCTGACGGAATGTGGTAAATTAAGTCCCGGTACTGATGGGTATATTAGTAGAGGAGCCACTGCTCTAAATAGCCCCAGTCAGTGCTTAATTTTAATTCTAGAGAAATGTGCCAGCCTAGTTTATACCTAGATGAGTGATACTGGCACTATTCTTCATGCCACAAATGGGCACAGTAATCCAGGAGGTAGGCTTAATGGGAATATATTTTCTTTATTATACGGTATATGTTTTTTTGTAATCTTAGTTGTGACATTTTACTTTTCTGTTGTTAATTTCCATGGATAAGTGATGAGACTAAATTTGTATAGGATTGAGATATATTCGTGTCTAAAATGAGTGGCATACTTCATAATGCTAGGTTCAGTTGAAAGAGTAGATTAGTGCACAATGAATGCAGTTAGAAAGCAGGTGGCAGTACTTTGGGGAGTGCTACACCATCCAGCTGCCCCTCTGGGACAGGATGGGTAGGGCTGATGGGCAACCCTGCCGACCCATGCATTTCATCTTTCTTTCTCTTTTAACAGACTGCATTTGTGCATGTTAAACCCTGGATCTCCTGCAGCAAATGTTGTAGTTCTGTTCATCCTGAAAGGAAAAATAGAAATACCTTTTTTGAAAGACCACTAAGAAACATTCATGCCAAAAAATTCCCTTTAAGTGTTGGCAGACTACACAGGGTTGATTGTGACCTTCTTTTGCTATGTATGTGATGAGCTTTCCTATACATGGAGAAATGGGACATAGGAAGGTAATACAGGTTCTTGAAAGGTGCTTATGTCTCTTTCCTTGTAGGCACTGAGAGCGAACAGATGAGAGAATAAAAGTGATAACCAAAATGTTGGAAAGGTGTTAAATATGCATATTTCTGCATATACAGATGTGATGTCAATGCCTGGATGTGACTTGTTCTAATGTCAGTCTCCATTCCCATGTATATAGCATGCACATTCATACATTCATGCTCAACTACATAGACTAGTCAGGCAAATAAAAAAAAAGTTGGAATTGGAAAGATGGAGATTACCTTGGTATGTCATCTTCCTGTACAAAAGCAGCATTTTCTGGGCGTCTATGCAGTTCAGTAGTGGTACTGGTAACCAAAGTCAGTTCTTGGCCACACACGTTTTCCTTATCATGAAATTGTGATCCTTGAAATAAAGCAAAGAGTGCTGTAGTTGCTTTAAAAATATATAGAGGAATTTATTTTGCCTGAATTTCGTTGGCTTCCAATTCTACAACCTCATTATGAAATGCCTTTGTTAATAAATAGTGGCTGAAAGCTCCAGTTGTGTGCTTAATAATAGTTAAAATATTAAAATCAGACTAAGACCCTGATCTTGCAGTCTGACCTACATGCCCATTAACTTCAGCAGTTCTGTGTAGACGTAACAGTCTGTTAACACACATTCTGTTACAGGATTGGGCCTGAAATAGGCTATCTGCTTCTTAACACAACAAATTGCCAACTGTTAACTAGGAATTGGTTGGGGAAAGTCCGAGGAGGTGGGGAGAACTTGTGAAAAAATTTGTGAAACTTTGTTTCTGTTGTCAGTTATCAGGCCATTTCAAATACGCACAAACTCAAATAGGCGTATCAGAAAATAGTTGATGGGTGCACATATGATAAGGGATCTTATAGATTAGACACATATGCTATGTTTGTATCTGTACAGTGACATAAATTCATTAACCCATAAAATTAGTTGGTATCCTGCAAAAGCATTCAGGCATTGCTGTTCTTCAGGTGTGGCTAATGAATTTCCTACACAAGCTAACAGTTGTCCAAGAGCTCTAGTCCATTCTCTCCGCACATTTTGACATGGTGCCCAACTTCCATCTGAAGAAGTTTTATTTTTGTTTCATATTAATTTTGTCCCATGTTCTTCCCACAGTTGCCTTCGGTGACACATAATGAGGCCAAAGCTCCAGTGTTGGGCAGCACTCCTTCGTATATCCAGTGGGATGTTCATCTTCAGTTACCTCTTTTTACTCATTATTTATGCCTTGGCTGTTGATGTGCGCTTCCGTAGTAAGGCTTGCATTGGGTTTCTTGACTTGTGACAAGGGCTTCATCAACATGGTACACCAACTAGGATTCTCAAATTTTAACGAATAGCATTCTTATCTGTTAAAATTTGAAATAAATGCTGTAGTTGTAGAGCTAATTATTTGACTCATTACTGCACAGGCCACAAGCGTATAATCCAAGTATTCAGAAAGTTCTGTTTTCAGTAAATCTCAAAATTAGACAGTTGCAAGAATAAATAAGCATGCCACTTTAAACAGAAATTGGACACTGGATAATCTCTTTCCAGTTGTTGAGATGGATCTCATTCATGGTATTCTGAGTGCATCTAGTATGTCCGTGTTACACCTTGTCTACACTAAAAGAACAGGAGTACTTGTGGCACTTTTTTTTACAGTGCTGAAACTTTCACACTCAGGGGGTGTGAAAAAACACCCCCCTGAGCGATGCAAGTTTCAGCGGTGTAGACAGTGCCGCATTCCCAGCGTTGAGAGTTACTCCCCTCGTGGGGGTGACTTTTTTACAGCCATGGCAGCGCTTTAATGTTGGTAGTGAAGAGATACCCTTAGTTGTCAGTGAAATCTTTCTGTTGGTTTGCCATCTGCACCCTCATAGCTTATTTGGACTTGACTTCTGCAGCCCACTGCCCTATGTGAAAGCAGCCATTTAAATAACAAATAAAATCACTGGCCAGATAAATGGTTGCTTTGGGTGTGGTGTTCAAAGTTTGGTTCACACTTTCGGGGAAAGTATACTCATACATTCCTTTTCAACCTTTGGCAGGTCATTTTGACACTTGAGTGCAAGCTGTGGCTTGTCTGAGGTGTGTGGCCTGGTGCACCTTGGTTAGGAGCTAAAATAGTGTTTGGGCTGTGCTAAGCCTCTTTACCCCTTCCAAAAAACAAACAAACCAAGAATGACTTTGTCCTGACATAGAGTATCACTGATTGGAACAATTTTGTTCCCCGTTGAGGCCCGCTTCTGTTCTATTTCATGAGGATAAAACAGTCCTTTTGACAGCTGATGTATCTTCAAATATTTGGCCACTTTGTAGATGAATATTTATATATTAATTGCAGCTGGAGTCCCTGATCAGGCCCCTGCCATGCTAGGTGCTGTACAGATACAGAAGTAGGTCCAGTCCATGTCCCAAAGCGTTTACAGTATGTAGGTCAGACTCTTTAGGGCCACACCACCTACAGTTTTGTTAGAATATCTGCCCCACTCTGGCAAACATTAAAATAAGGAAACCTTGTACCTTAATATGTTTCCGTGCCTTTTGATGTGATTAAATAGGATACGGGAATATGAGGTTGTAGTACAGTTTTTGAAACTTAGCTAAAGTAGGACAGGAAACCTTTTAAGTTCTTTAGGCAAGTATTTTGTCTTTGTTCTGTAAGACAAGAACTAGAGTATGATGAATTAACGTGGTTATAAACACAGTTTGCTTATTCTAGTATGCAAGATTACACATGCTGTTCTATTATATGCAGTTCTGGCATATAGCATCTGTTATATTGCACATCTAGATATTACCGGCCACCTTGAAATTTCACTCCTTTGTGTATTCTAAATGTTTGATGGCAACTTATGAACTTAATCTAAATTCAGCAGTTTGCTTTCTTATCTAGAGGTTGAATCATGTCTTTGAGGCTCTGCTGTTAGATGTCTTATGAGCCTTCAAAGTGCTGCGACAGATAGCACACTAAGCATCTCAGTCACTTCTTTGCACTGCCTGTAGCCATCCTATACATTTTTACTAGGCTAAAGTGGGAGGAACTGATTTCAGTCTCATTTATCCTATTTCCTCATCTTTTCACTGTGTTGAGCCATTAAAGCAGGGCTTAATATCAGAAAATTTATTAATGTAGTAAAGTAACTTGTTAGTGCTGCATCTTGGCAGGAGGGAGTTGCTTTATATATTTTTGTCGATAATGCAATTGATAATTTATCTTCAGAGCCTAATCTAGGCAGCAGAATAATAGAAATAACATCCAGGGTATGTCTACAGTGTAGCTCAGAGTGAGCCTCCCACCCCAGGCAGACAGACCCGTGCTAGCAGGGATCATTCCGGCACACTAAAAATAGCTGTGTGGAGGTTGCAGCATTGGCAGAGGATTGGGCTAGAGTTGGCTTGAGCTAACGTGGCTAATCCAAGACTCTGCCGATACCACGATGTCCACACAGCTATTTTTAGTGTGCTATCGCAAGTCTTCCTACCCAAGCTGGGAGGCTTGCTCCCTGCTGCGATGAAGACATAACCTAACGCTGTTCTTGGGCATTTGAGGAACCGGTTGTGGAAATTCTAAAATACTTAGAGGGGTTTTATAACTGGATGGGACGGAAGAATAGTAGATTTCACATTACAGGATGGAGAAGAAATTGGTGGTGGCTGAGCTAAAATAGCAAACACCTCTCTAACCTAAATGTGGATGTAATTCAGCACATTTTTTATAATTAACATCTGGAAATTTTGTTGCAAGTCACCCCTAACAGTAGTGATGTGATCAGGCGTGACTTCGGCAGAGGCTCAGAAGTTGATAGGTACTGAGTTGCTGATGTTTCAGGGAAAAAGTAGATGCTTGACTTAGGGGGAAAATGGAGCTATATAGCTTTGTTTTTTTAAAAGGAAGAAAACATCAAACTCCTCATAGGTCTGTTTAGGAAAACAGTGTTGGAAGGGAAATAGGAGTTGGGAAGTCAATAGAGAGAGATTTATCACTCCTAGGTTGTTTGGTCTTTTTTGTTTTTGTTTCAGGGTTACTGTCAGACCATAACTTGCAAACAAATTTTTGCACCTATGTTGTTAACATCCTGAGCTCTTTTTACTTACCCTTGTTACAAGTCCTAAAGAATAGAGAAGAAATTATTTTTTAGGTTTGTTTTTTTTTACCTAGTGCTTTTGACAGCACTTTGTGAAGTCAGTTTCACTGTTTCCTCATTCTAGTCATAGTTCCCCTATTTTTGTGAGTCTTTAACATAGCAACAAGGAAGAGAAAAAAACTTTTAAAAAATAGGAAATGTGATGGTTAAACTGACAGTGTCCCTTTTACAAGGCTAGAGGAAAATTTTAAAATCCAGTATACTTGTAGTTATTTATGCTCTTTGTTAACGTTTTTCATTTCTTTCAGTTTGGAAACAGAAAATCAATTTCAGTACTGTTTGTAGTCAGTTTAATTTTCAGGCGCTCCTTGCTGAGAGTTTAAAACATTGCAAGGGAATGTGTTTGTTCACAAACAACTGTTTTCATTTAAATGATTAAAAATATAGAAACATTTCTGTTGGTAAAAGCTTTAGATTTAAAATAGTTTTACAGAGAGGCCAAATTTCAGTTGACAGTGTCCATTTAAGACCACAGCTATTTTTAAGTCACTTAAAAAAACAGAAATGGCTTCTCTTTACTCTGAGCGCACCTAATGTAAGGTATTTGCTGTCTTTCTGGATTCACTGTGGTAGCAGCCAATCATGGGGAGAGAATGAATGGAGTGCATGGTAACTTGCTGATATGCTGCTGGTTTCCCAGAGCTGTGAACATTCCTTTTAACATGGTCATGATGCTGCAAGTGCACAGATAGAGAAGTAAACAAAGTGCAACTTCTTTTTTTTCTCTTCCCCCTAATGTATTAAGAAAAGTCAGTTTGCTAAATGACAGTTTGTAGGCAAGTAACTTTATATTTGAGTGCTGATATTGGTTGCTTTTAAAACCACGTATGGGGAGTTGTGAACTTCAGCTGTTGAAATAGGTGTCCGTTTGGTCAATAATTAAACGTATTTAAAATTCATCAGGTTATAAAACCAAAGTTTTTCAGCTTTTCTTGTCTGTAAACTATTTACTTTGGATATTCATGTGGGGTATTTTAATGAAAAAGTTTTATAGAGGTTGTGAGAATATGACCTGTCTGCAGAATTTGTTGCTTTTCTGCGAAAACATGTCGGATAGAATATCAATATCAAATAAGTCTGTATAGTTACTGACATGCAGTAGGTCTGCTTCCTACATAGCTGGATAGTTTCAAGAGATAACAGCCTGTGCCATTTCCTATTGTAGCTGACCCAGAGAAATGACTGTTCTGTGTTTTTGACTTGTCTGCTTCCTTCATGTGGTTTCCCTACAACTCACCAAGAATAGTTTTAAACCCAATTGTTTAAATAACAAACTAGATCTGTAGAAGCAGTAATGTGCTATCTGTAGCTTGCTTTGGGGACATGTTTAGGATCCTTCCATGCTGCCAAGTGAAACTATGGTCTCAGAAGACAATTGTGTTGTAGCTTGGTTCCCTGATAAGGTTCATTTTACAATGTATGAAAGAAGCACCAACTGCAGCACCAATCTTGTGATAACTCCTCTCCTTGTTTAGATCTCCTGGTATTTGTCAGTTCAGAATGGAGGGGACGTTTAGTTTATTTGGCTAGATTATTTCCCACCTGTACATTTGGTGCTCCTCCAGAGTATAATTCCTTCTCATTATGAGAATCATATTCACCTGTCTGAGACTTGATGCAGTCAGTCAGTCATTCCCTTGGTGGAAATTGAAGTCTCTCAGTGAAGCCATGCATTATTGGAAGACATGTGTAACTTCTCCACACTGTGTTTCTTGCACGTATCCTAAAAGGCTGAGTGAAATGCTAGAGCTCCATTTCAGACTAAATTAGTTATTTGGTTTAAATATTTACTATTCAGTCACAGCTTGTGAGGCAAAAGTAATGGACTAAGTGTTTGTGTGTAATATGGAGAGCCAGTTAACTTTTTCAGAAAGTTACCTGATAGCATATAGTAGTTTTTTTACCAGATTTTGTGTAGGTGATGTACTGCATAGTGGCACCAGGTTGTTCTTGGGGCTTTCTTATCTACCTTCCTAAAGCCTTCTGAAGAAAGTGATCTTCTGCAGCATTTTGATGAGATCTGCTTTGTAATATCCTTTTGCACATCACTGGTGCCAGTTTAGACCTCAGTTGTGCCTTTTGGTATTAGGAAGTCAAAACTGTTTTTACACTTCAGTAGAAAGCTTTAGGAAATGATTACACCAGCCTTATTTTATGTTTGAGGTGAACACACCAAAGACTAGAGCTGTTAGCTGAGTCTTATTCCCAATTGCCTGTTTTTTTTTGTCTTTTCAAAAAGATGGCTTTAGAACTAAAGCACTGAATATTGCTTTGTCATGCTAAGTCAGTATTTCAGCACTTTGCTGGAGCTCAGAGAGCCCTAATAACTTAGGAAGTTGCATTATGTCTTCTGTAGCTAGCTTTCTCTCTCCCTTGACTAGGTAATAGAGAATCTTGGCTGTTCTGGATACAGACAAGGCCTTGGTGTATGATCCTTTTTTAATACAGTTTTTCCTATTGATTAAACTTGTTTTCATGAGCTTTGTCATGTAGTTGCTCTATTGCAGACCACTAATGTTCAGAGAGCTGTCTGGTCATATATGGTTACAGCATCAGCATTCTCTTTGAAGGTTGAGTGAAATTTTTCTGTTCAGTTATGGTGCCTAACCTGTTGTATAGAAGCAAAAATAGATGCATCTAAAATGGCAAAAAGTTTCCTTACTGATAAGCCTATTAATTTGTTTTGCACAGTGTACTTGTGGAATAATTGACTCAAATTCTTACTAGCTAGGAATGTGTAGATAATCTTACTGCTGTAATACAAATTAGAAAACCTTTCCATTAGAAAGAGTAGGTATTAAGGTAGTAAGAAAAAAGTAATCTCCAAGACATGCAAGGTAATTTGCTAGAAAGTAGGTTACCATCGTCTAATTAACTTTCATTTCATCACTGACAAGTAAAACTAGAGCAGCAAGTGCTTTTGTGAACAGATTCACACAAGGGAGAGAAATAACTGCAGAGGGTCAAATTCTGCTCTCACATTTGCATGCAACTTATTGAAGTCAGTGGAGATGCATATCTGGGGACCCAGAACTATGTTCCTGCCAGTAAGCTGTTTACCGCTAAAGTTAATAGAGTGTTTCAAATGAGATTTGGGTGCCTCTGCTTTCTGTATAGAAAACCTTTTTTGTGTTCACTGTTGATAGCTGTATAGTTGCTTTTATGCTTGTCATTCATTGTAAATGTACACATTCAGGGTCAAGTTTTTCATTCAAGTGGACCCCAGTAGTGTACTGTATTCTCCATTATAGGGCTTGTGTACACAGGGAAATTAACTGGAATGATTACGTTTATGTCACATATAAACTAAACTGGAAAGAGCCCCTGTTATTCTGGAGCAAGAGTGCCCACATGGGGAGTTATATCAGTATAGCTACAACGGTATCATTATACCAGTACATTTCCCCATGTAGACAAGCCCCAAGTCTGGATCATATCTTTTTGGCAAGACAGCAGCTTTGTCACCAAACACTACCTAAATCAGTGGCTCTCAAATGTTTGTACTGGTGACCCCTTTCACACAGCAAGTCTCTGAGTGCGACCCCCCCTTATGAATTAAAAACACTTTTTTATATATTTAACACCATTATAAATGCTGGAGGCAAAGCAGGGTTTGGGGTGGAGGATGACAGCTCGCGATCCCCCATGTAATAACCTCGTGACCCCCTGGGGAGTCCCAACCCCCCAGTTTGAGAACCCCTGACCTAAATGATATAATGAAATATTATTGCATCAAATATTTTAAGATTAATTTTGTGAGAGATGTAACCTTCTGGAACCTAGACATCAGTGCTCATGAAAACATGTTAGTCTGTAGATTGCGATTTTTATGAAGGGTGGAAATCTGTTCAGGGACTAGTGCGTTTGGGCAGATGCAGTATAATGTGAAATTATTTATATTTCAGCATATCTTCTTTTGCATTTCAAGCAATGTCACTGATCATCTATTTAAACGATATTTACTTGTAATTTTTAAATAGTCTTAAAATTGCAAAATGGTGACTTTTTCCATTATTCATGTATTGCAGGTGGTGCGTTTATGTCAGAATCCAAAACTGGCACTGAAGAACAGCCCACCCTATATTCTAGATCTTCTACCTGATACGTATCAGCATCTACGAACCATCCTGTCACGCTATGAGGGGAAGATGGAGACCCTAGGAGAAAATGAGTACTTCAGGGTCTTCATGGAGAACCTGATGAAGAAGACCAAACAGACCATCAGCCTCTTTAAGGAAGGGAAGGAGAGGATGTATGAGGAGAACTCTCAGCCTAGGTAATGGGGAAAAGTTACTACAAATACTTGTAGCACAAGTCTAGCTGAGTGGTTGAGACCTTGAATTGAACAGCTTGATAGTTCATAGAATCATAGAATCTCAGGGTTGGAAGGGACCTCAGGAGGTCATCTAGTCCAACCCCCCTGCTCAAAGCAGGACCAAACCCAACTAAATCATCCCAGCCAGGATGATTGTTGGTATGTGGGAAGGAAGAAATCAGTGGTGAAGAGATTTAAGGTTAGCTGAAGAGGGTAAAGTGTGAAGTAAAATATTATTCTGTGCTGGAATGAAGGCAATGAGAGGACATGAATATGAAGAGACATTCATACTCCAGATCTGATCATTCCTGGCTGTGACTTAGCTTTCATTTGAGTCACACTGATATAAAGAATAAGGTTATTTATGTTCTGAATCGGTTTTCAAAGATGTACCTGAGTACAGCTCCATGCCAAAGTAAAGAGCCCCAATAAGGCTCTTTTGTATGTAAATCTGTAAAGACTTCAGAATAGCTAGTTCTGTGGTTTAAAACTAAGTATTTAATATTGAAAGACTAAATTTTACAAACTTTAATTGTTTGAGTCGTGACCTCTCTCTGTTAGTTTGATTGTAGTTCTGGAGGTTTGACGAAGAAAAAACCAATACCCTGAAGTGTAGGAGGCAGAGGAAAGGAAATCAAGAGATTTGTCCTAAAATTCTCTCACTTCTTTTCATACCATACTAGAATTTGAAGTTAGGATGAAGTTCTGTTTTGCACATAATTGATCTATTTTGAAATTAAAGGAACCTGAGCATATTCAGAGGTCTCAGAGGGAGAGGCGTGTTCTTTTGGCAAGTCACTTTATCAATGGCTTAGCGATGTCCTATTACTAAAAGTAGTATGCATATATGGCTGCTACTTAAGCTGTTTGATACAACTGAGAGCAAGGTTTTGTTGACTAACATCAACAAAGCAGAGATAGACAGGGCTGCTCTTGGGTGCTTCTATTTCTTTTTCGTTGAAGATTCTCAAAGGGTAGTGGTGGGGAATTTTTCTCCTCCCTTAGAGTGCTGTCCCAGGTTCCGCAGATTTCCATCTTGTCACCCTTCTCATTTAATCTGCATACTTGGGTGTTGCAGTGTTTATCGGGGAATCATGGTGTTTTTGGCATGCTGATACTTTACATCTCATCTGACGCAGCTATAATAGTTCAGTTTGCTGCCTTACCTAGTGACTTCTTGAGATTGGAGAAAAGGATGGAGAGCTAGACTCTGTCTGATAAAACATATGGCGGTGGCTGGTTGGCTTGGAAAACAACCAGAAAATGTGATGAGGATATTTGCTCCTTTGTCAGTGAGGATACGTCTGTTTGTAGTCTAGGTGGCTAGTTAGACTCCTAGCTGCTTTTACATGGTCAAATGTCAGTAACAGTGAGAGTGACTTTTTTTTGTCTATAGATGACCATGAGTTTGACTGTTTTGGATTCAAATGTTATACCTGTCATCCATGCCTTTATTACCTCAATTTAAACTACTTCATTACTGAAGCTGGTGCAGAATTTGGCAGACTGCTAATTAAGGAAGTATCTCACATAAGCACGTTACACCAGTGCTCTGTGATCTGAATTGGCTGCCTGTCGGTGTCTGGGTGGATTTTATGTGGTTGGTTTTGAATGATAAACTCTATATAGACTGAGGCCTGCCTACGTGTGAGGTACCTCGTCCTTCCTTGTGCCCAGCTGTCACAGCTGAGATCAGCAGACACCGGAGCTGGAGTCCCCTAAGTATAAGAATTGGGAGCCGGGGATGGGGGTGGAAAGGTTACCAGCAGGAGGTCCTCTTTGTGGGCACCCTGACATTGGAACTTGCTCCCCACTTGCACCAAAATAGCCTGAATGTGAAGGGCATTGCAGCATGCTCTGGAGGTTACCTGTTTTCTCTGGCTTTTAGGGAGGGAAGAGAATTATGGTCACTTTAAGCGGCAAGAGGTTGATGGAGGGAGGGAGGGGGAAGGGTTAATGCTAATTTATATTTATGTAGCCACTGGTGGTACAAGATAATGGAGGGAGTCGTAGAAAGTGTATATTTGTATTGAACTATTTTCAAAGGGTGCCTAGGGCACTGGAATAGGTACAGTTTATTTTTTATGCACAAACTGGAGTAAGTAGAAAAATGTGGAACTAGCTGGATCAGTTGAGTTTAGTTGCAACTGAATGACTTACGTGGATGAAGCCTTTGCAGCTATTCGCTTCTAATATTTTGAAACCAAAATGGGAAGTGATGGAGCCACTTTGCATAAATGTTTCTTGATGAATTTTTATTTTAATGTATTCATGTAATATGGCTTCATTGTTACTGTTTTGATTTCCCCCTTTCCGTGACTACTCAGGAGTTTAAGTATTATTCTGTTAAGTTATTTTACTTTTAGATGGTGCATCACTAAAAATCTCTTCATAGCGATTTGAAGTTTTCAGGTAATTTCTTGAATGTGGGAGGAGAAAATGGAACTAAAAGCTGCTGTTTAGCATTGCTTTTTGACAAATTTGTGATTTTGATTAGCAAGGATTATGCTACACTTCAGAGTTAGCTTCAAAGCTGTAAATCTATCTGCCTTTAAAATTTAATTCCAATTTTCTGTAGGAGGATTTCAAGGTTTGGGGCCAGTATAATGAGTGAAGCCAAATTAAACTACTGGATTGTCCCTTAAGGGAAAATCGCTGCTTCCATAGACTCTGATTGACTCTTCATAGATATCAGAATTGAAACGAGGGGTAGGGCAGGGAAGACTTCTCAACTGGAAACACTTAAATATGTATGAAAAGTTTAAAAAAAATAGCGGATAGTGGGGAGGGGGCACGCCTAGGGGATAACACACTTTTAACGTGACATATTATATGAGTGAGAATGTTTAATGTAAAACTGCAGTCATTTCAGCTTAGCTCAAATAAAAACGTGCATGATACAAGAAGCATTTGTCACCATGGATTAACTGTGTAAACTGTATTTTAATTAAAACTGGCCTTTGGGTCTTTTGCTGGAGTTTTCTATCTTCCTGGAAAACCTTTTGGGACACTGGCACCTGGGAACCCAATGTAAGACTGTAAACTGCTCTGCTGTGTAGTGAACTGCAGAAACACTTCAATGTAAGGTTAATTTTAAACCTTTCGTTAAGAGCTTTTTAATTGGAAACTAGCTTGCTTTGAGCTCCTGTGCCATCACAAATGACCTTATCCAGATAAATCCACCTCCAGTACTAGACTCAGAACTGGTACAGTACTGAACATACAGTAGAGTACACTAACCTGTTGATTGTTTCAGTACTGTGATCCATCATCTGAGCAGATGCCAACTGACAGGCAACATCAATTGTTAAGTCCAAAATTTTAGCCACAAGAATTGATCTTCTGACTTCTGTTCCCCAGATAGTTCCATAGCACTGACATGAGAGAAGCAAAGAAGAAAAAAATTACTGTACAGAGTTAAAACAAGAATGCACATTTCAGCTAATATTCAAAGCACGTTAATTGACAAGATAGGGATATTCCAAATTGGTACATATGAGCTGCAAAACGAGTGCTTTTGCAGGCAATTTTACCATCTGCCAGATGGAATCCGACTAGCAGTCCCTCTCTAGAGTCATGCTTCTGATGGATTGACAGTCAGACACTACATCCGTGGAAGTGAAAATTTTTGGCCCGTCAGAATTGGTAAGCATGCTGGTATAATTAAATCACAGCCCTGCTACTTTCACCTTCTCCTTCCCTACTCTCCATTTATCTCTCAACCCAGAAAGAAGTAGTCACTGATGTTTGCATTATGCAGGTTTCCTCGGCCTACACTTTAGGTATGCTTTAGCCCAGGGGCTGGCAACCTTTCAGAAGTGGTGTGCCAAGGCTTCATTCATTCACTCTAATTTAAGGTTTCGCCTGCCAGTAATACATTAACGTTTTTAGAAAGTCTCTTTCTACAAGTCTATAATATATAACTAAACTATTGTTGTATGTAAAGTAAATAAGGTTTTTAAAATGTTTAAGAAGCTTTATTTAAAATTATATTAAAAGATCTTATCAGTTTAATGTGATCCTTGCCCTTGCTTTTCCTTGCTGAGTTTTCCAATGGCTGGCACGTATTTGGATACTTTAAGCTGCACACAGGCTTCTGAGTGATCAGTTGTTAACTGGCTCCGAGAGGGACAGAGAACAGATTTCGTGTGTGAAAATACCTGTTCACACAGGTATGTGGATCCAAATACTGAAAGCATTTAAAACACAGTTTTCTTCAAACAGTTAAATTTCACTGGCAGGGATGTCCAGCAGGTCAGAATAGAGGCCCCATGATCTCTCTTGGTAGCTTCAAGTGCACTCTGCAGATCTCCAACTTTTGATGCCCACATTTCTGAGGTTTTTTTAACTGAATGAGCTGCATTTCGAAATCTTCAACACCCATCCACTGAAATACAGACAAATCCAAGTCACTTTTTTTTGAACTTTTCAGGTTTAGTTAGAAAAGAAAGCATTGGGCCAAATAGCTGGAAATCTTGCAATCTGTCAGAAAATTCTGATGCCTGTTCTTGCATGTACATTCTAATCTCAACATCAAACACAGTGCACTGTTCCACGTGGTGTGATAGTGATGTAAGCAGCAAATCAGGACTTAAAATTTTTTCCAGCACCACTGTGCTGAGATATTTTTAAGGTGGGGGTGCTGGGCTGCGCCCCCTCTTTCCCCTGTCTGTACCTCTCACTGCCTCAGGCTGGGGCCAGCTGCAGAGCCTCGGGCCGGCAGCAGAGCCGTCTGGACTGCTGGCCGGGACCCGGGGCCAGCAGCAGACTGAGCGGGGCCAGCAGACAGAACCCCGGCTTGCAGGGGGCAGGTGGCCGGTACCCCAGACCAACAGCGGAGCCCCTGGGACTGATGACCAGGACCCAGGCAGTGTGAGTGCCACTGAAAATCAGCTCGTGTGCCGCAGGTTGCTTATCCCTGCTTTGGCCAGTGGGCAGTCATGAGCATGGTAGCTCTCTCACTCTTCCCATATGTCTTCAATGGATAAAAAGGCATGGTTGGTTAGAATAGTCTATAACATATGAATGATTCAGGCACTAACTCAGGATATCACGTGTACAGAATAGGGATTCTCTGGTTCAGATGGGAACGCTTTCAGATGTTTTTGTTGAACCTTCCGTTTTCAGCAGTGTGCTCCAGTCCGGCCATTATTGTGTTCTAGCTTGCTGTCAGGTGTCATTTAGGAACTGATTACTGTCAATTTTGGAAATCAACCACAAAATTGTAGGACATTTAAGGTAAACTGATTGTGCTTTAAAAATAAGCTGAGCTTCCCAATTGTTCTAGAAGTTGGTTGTCAGCTGTTTTAGAACAAGCCAAGAACCCTGAACAAGAGTCTGGCATTCTTGTTTGTACTTCTTGAAATGAGGTGGTATTATATACATCCTCTTGGCAAAGAAAGAGGTTTCTTGTTTGTTCTTTCTTTGTTTGCCCTGGCCAGTTATAACATGCTTGAAAAGGTTGTGTTTTTTCCTATCTCAGTTTTGTTGTCGTTCAGCCAATTAAATGTTGTTGCTTTCCATATTCTCCTTTACCCTGGTTTGCATGTTTCCTGTTTCCTGTAGTCCTCAATTTAAACATTTTATTTTCCTTCCCATCTTCTGAATTTAGCAATCACTTTTTCGTTCCCCAAAATTTCTCATGGTTTAGAACAAATGAATTATTGGGACATTTGTATAACTAGTGTGCAAACTGTGCAGATGTCCCTTACCAATAAATGCAACACTAAGTGGCAAATGACAAAATAAGTCACTCTTTTCCATGAGAAAACTAGGTTTTTTTAATCTTTCTGAATTCAGACTATTTTTGATCTCCAAACCAAGGAACAGGGTCCCCCCCCCCCCAAGCAACTTAAAATGATCCCTAATGCATTCTTCCAAGAGCTGGACTGAGGCAGAAATGAAGAGAGCCTATCTGGTTGGTCATGTGCCATTCAGTAGAGTTACAGTGGCTACAGATGTGTGCCACGTTATGACATTATGCGCATCGTGGAGTGTAATGCTTGGCTTTCTCGGCCAGATGGGCATTTTCCCTTTCGTTTGTTAGACCTTTTGCTGACACTCTACAGAGCAACTTCATTGTGTGTCATCTAGCGCGGAGTCACTTTGCATTTCATGGTACACTGTACAATATATGATGCTTACAACAGAGTTGTGTAGAAGCAGAATATGGCTGCCAATTGTTAAGTGTTTACTGTAAAATGAAAACTTGGCTCAGTTTGAAATGTAGTAGCAGGAAGTGAGATTAAATTTACATTTTAAGGGTTTAGAAAATTAAGTTTCAAAGATCAGAGCATGAACCCTTGATGTGTTTATTACATCTAACCTTTTTCTTTGATGCACCTGTTCCTCTGTTGTGTTCAGGAAATCATAATAGACTTGTAGAAACACTCTGTTTAGGGATGGTGGCTGAATGTCTGGGCTCCGTTCGATGTGATCAGAAAATCAATCAAATGGAATTTAACCTTTTTACACTATATACTAACAATTGTTGTGCAGAAAGTGTCCTCCTTTGGTGGCTAAAACCAAGGTGAGGTTTAGCTGACTTCCAATGCTCAGTGTTCAAAGCACTTCCTTTTCTTAGGACTGTAACGGCTCTTTTGTAGCTTGCAGCAATGTGGTTTGGTATAAAGTGCTTCAGTGGAAATTGTTGGCTTCCATAAACTGTTGTACAGTATTTATATATTTGGCGTCATTTTTTTAACTCAGCTATTTCATTCTGACAGCTTTAAAGATGTCATCTAAATTCTGCTTCAATTTATATGTCTGTTTAAAGATTACAGCAAAATCATGGCTGCTTTTTAAACTATGCAAGCACTACTTATATATATATATATATCTCTCTCATAGAGCTGGAAGGGACCCCAAAATCTCATTGAGTCCAGCCCCCTGCCTTCACTAGCAGAACCAAGTACTGATTTTGCCCCAGATCCCTAGATGGCCCCCTCAAGGGCTGAACTCACAACCCTGGGTTTAGCAGGCCAATGCTCAAACCACTGAGCTATTCTCCCCCCCCCCTTAACTGTGGTTTATACAAAGTCGTGAATATTTCTGAATTGGCGCTGATCATGGAAGCAATGAACAATAGTTTGTGCTTCAATTTAGAAATGAGAAATCCCTAAGTATACTTTTAATCTATAGGGATGTTCCATCTCTCATGAATATAGTCAATCAGTTGTGGGAAGTGAGGCCTATGTGGGTTAAGTTTGTACTTGTTAGTCAGGAACCAGGTTTCTAAATACAAATTATGTATTTCGGAGTTGAATAAAACATAGTTGCAGTATCTGCTGGCCCCTGATTTTGGAAACAACTAGTCTTTGAAGGTTTACTTACTCTGGATTTTTTGGTCATATTAAGCCCATGGGAAAATAAGGTTGGATTGCTAGATTCTTGTGGTTAATATTTGTTCTTTGTGTTCTCACCAACAAAAAGTTCCCCGGGATAGGAGTTGATCATTTTTTTTTAGAAAAAAGTCAGGTCCTATTCTGTCTGAATATACAATATCTCCTGGTCATAGATGGGGAAGTTGGAGTCTTGTGGGGAGGCATTTCAGTTATAGTGCATTGTTGAGTGGAATGGCATACTTTTCTGATTATATTTGTTTTCATTAGCACTCTCAAACAAAAAGGCAAAGCTTATTCTAAAAATTGAAAATAGAGTAATGGGTGGAGTGTATCGTACAAATAACATGATCACACGGTGACTGGCCACATTTTAATACATTTCTAAAAATCTAGCCTGTCCTAGGTACCCCCACAATCTTGCTGTAATCAGCCTGTTAGTCTCATGTTTCACAGTAGAAGTGGGTCTCCATAAGGGATATGAGTGGGACAGGTTTTGTGGCTGAGTTCAGAAAGTTTGTTCCATGCATAGAGGGGATGTAGAAGAAAACTCAGATGATTGTAGGAGAAGCAGCTCAATGAGGTATGAAGGTTGGTATAATTGGAGCAGAAGAGCTAAGGGCAATGTGAAGAGAGCTATCTACAGATGAGTAGGGATGGGGCAGGTCCTGAAAGCAGCTCACAAGGAGCTTAAACTTCACGTGGTAGAGGGTGAGAAGCCAGTATTGAGATTCAGAGAGCGAAGTGTAGGTCAGAATCAAGCAAGGAAGATAATTTTAGAAGTTGTATTTTGTGAGGACTGGAGGGGTCCATTAGGGGTGACAAGGAGGCCAAAACAGAAGCTTACAGTAGTCAAGTGGAAGAGGAGTTTGAATGAGAATTTTAGTTGTAGTGATAGAAGGAAAAAGGGCATATCAGTTGTACCATCCTGCAGTGTGTTTTCCCATATGTCATTGTTAGATCTCAGCCCTTCTTTTTTTGTGTGTGTGGAATCCTCTTGAAGTGACTGTGTTTGAGATAGACTAAATTGTGTAATGGACACCTAGTGGGTTGCACTTTATATATCTGGACATAGGGGACCCAGGAGAGTAAAGAAAGGTGGGGTATGTTACATCTGTGTTATTAACAACTTTAACCCTAAAAAGAACAGGAGTACTTGTGGCATCTTAGAGACTAACAAATTTAGTTGAGCATAAGCTTTTATGTTAGTCTCTAAGGTGCCACAAGTACTCCTGTTCTTTTTGTGGACAGACTAACACGGCTGCTACTATGAAACTTTAACCCTGAATGCCTAATTTGTATACACAATAGCAAATGTACTGCTTCTCTGGGGGCTAGACAAGCATGAAAACGCACACCAAAACATGCATGTTCCGTTTATTTGGAAGATGGTAACAAAAAAAAAAAGTGCATTTCCTGCAGCAGTGCAGGGTTTAGTGGTTCCAGTTAATCTGATACAATAGTACCTCTTCATGGTAGTGCTGAACTTGCTTAACTCTTCCTGGTATAGTTTTTAACTCACTTTAATTGCAGTTCATGTTGGAATGCTTTTATTTTTATCACAGAAAGTTTCAGCTACCTGTTGTAGAAATGAAAGCTATAGTTTACACAAGAGTTGCTATTCATAAACTCCCCTTGCTGTGTAAACTAGAAATGTCTGTTAATGAACTATCTTTTTGCAGTTACCTAATATCTTGCTTGGTTGAGAATATAGGAAATGCAAATAATTTACTCATCCATAAATATCTATATGAAGTGTCTCAATTTTCTGTGTATTAATATCCTCTCTAAGTGGTGGAAATGGGCTGCTTCCATCTCTGAATCAGTTGGTAGGACAGTCTACTGCAGATATAATTTCCATTTTATCTTTTTAAACAAAATTCAGCCTTCAAACCATGTATAATACAAGTGCCACACTGTAGCGTAGACAGAAGGGGGTTTTCCATCACTGTAGTAAAGAGGTGATAGCTAGATGGACAAAAATATCTTCCTCTGATCTAGCGATGCCTGCACCAGGGATTGTCAGTTTAATTATATCTCTCAGGGGTTGACCTAAACTTTAGGTGTGCACCAGACCATAGTCTCTCCGTGGCTGAGGATGGAGATAAATATAGACTCTGTGGTGAAAGGGAGCATTAGAAGTTGAGAAGGAGGAGGCTGTGTGGTGGAAGGGAAGCATTAGAAGTTGAGAAGGCGACTGTAGATGAGATGTTAAGTAACTTTAAGTATTATTCGCTTTCTTTTTGCTATTTGCATAGGTAGGCTATATGGTTAAGGTACGTTAACTAAAAAAAACCAACCCTGCTCTTCTGTGTGAGAATATATATTGACAGATCATGTGCTGACGGTGCTAAAATTCTCTGAATTTAACATAAAGTTGCTGACTTGAGAAGTTGGAACATGTTTAATTGTCATGCCGTCTCACAGCAAGACTTAAGTGATGCTGCCTCAGTAGGATTTCATACTCTACACTTGCTCCAGGGTATAGAATTACTAATCCATGCAAGAAGAAAGCTGTAGATATTTACTGTCTTTTATAAAGGAGAGTACATGTGTCTAAAAGGGGAAGGAAACGGATCCCACAGAAAGATATAAAAAAGCTTAGTTTGTTTGCTTTAAACCATTGATTCTTAGATTCTGACCCACAAAAAGTCCAACAAGAAAACTTCCGACTGGACCAATGGACTTGTCTCCTAACACTCAGGGGGGATGGGAAAGAATGGGGTGGGGGGGACAGCTAATGAATGAGATGGGAAAGAGCCCTCCTTCTGTCACTTCCTTCTGATGCAGTTAACACTTCAAAAAGAAAGAAAAAGGAAAAAAAGAAAAACAAGAAAACCCACAACACTACAATACTTGTGGAGCCTACATCTGCATTTAAATGAGAACATCTTAAAGACAAGAACAGGCTCAAAGGCTGTCCACAAGAAAGGCTTCCTTGCCAAAAAGCTGCAGCATATAAGCCCTAGTTGCCTGCTTGCAAGGAGAAACCATTACCATTTAAATTTCTGGGGAAAATATGAATCTGTTCCTTACATTTGGGCTTTAATAGAGAAATTAGGTGTTGAATTTCATATTCAAAACTGTAACCAATTACATCTATTGCCAATGGAATAGCATAAACTTTCATTATTTTTCTTTCCTCCCATTATAAATTTTCCCATTTTCATGCAGATGCAATTTTATAAGTGAAATTGAGCTTTTGGACTATTGCACAGTAATAAATAGATGGGATTTTGATCTCTCTGGATGTGTTTCCTCTGTGTATCCGAATCTAAAATAAGTTTTCTAGGAAATTAGTTTACCTCATGGACTCTAGTTTTATGGCTGCCACTGCAGAAGCAATCATCCGGTTTATCACAAATCATTGGTTAAAAGATTGATCCATTTCTTGGGGTTTGAACCTGTGCAGTTAGCTGTCTGACATCTGTATTCTGTACATCTTAACTACTTGTGTGGGGCATTGTATCATGTTTTGGTACTTCTCAGTTTGACAACAGATTGTGCCTTTGCTAGGTGAAGTTTACTTCAGCCTGATAGGATGCTGCTGAAGAATTGGCTGAGCTTCCTGAAAGGTGGTAAGCTAAACTAGAACAGCTCCTTTCTAACATTTTGAAACACTACCTTGTGAGCTATAGAACAAATTCATGAACCTGCAGACATTTGCTTTCTTCATGAAATGGGGATATGGTTGCATTTTTGGTTAGCATACCACTGATTTGGCTGTGTGATTCATTGACTACTGGCTGTCTCTAAAAGTGTGGCTAGAAGTATAGTGGTGGTGGTGGCAGAGTTTTTTTGGAAAAGTATGAAGAACAAAAATGGATTGTTGATTCCAAACCTAGTGCAGGGGGAGGACTGTAGGTTGACACAGGCGCTAGGTTTCTGTGCCATCTTGATTCTTTGTCTTCAAGTCTTCAGAGCTTTCTATTCAAAGACATAAAGTAGATTTAAATTCTTTGGGAATTTTTATCCTTGTAGCAAATGTTTTGTTTTAAGTTGTTTGGAGGTTTTGAGAGTAGAGTTGGGCAAAGAAACTTTTCAATGAATGGATGATGCTTGCATTCCTCAGGCAGTCTGTTAATGGTATCGTGCAAGAACAAGGAGATTCTACCCATCCTCAAGTTCAAGAGAGGGCAGAAAAGATTGAAAATCTGGAGAAGCTTTGGGCAGGAAATAGGAGAACCCCATTTGAATTGAAAGTGGAGGGGTTTTAGTGGGATGGGAGAAGATGATCCAGAATTGATTTTAGCTATAATGACGTAGTGCATTGTAACACATAGTCACTAATACTCCGTTGTGGTATGGTTCCAGCTGTCATCCAGAGGGTAAGTGGCCTAAGATAGGTATAATGAGAAGTGTTGCTTTTAAGAGGTAATACAAGTGTCAGAGGTCAAGTCTTGCTATTATAATTCAGAGATCACCATAAAGGAATACCATTTGTTAACTAGATATGCTATTGTCCTTTATCCTTGCAAATCCTCTGAGGAAGTGTTGAACTCCCTAGTCTAGTCTCTCATTTAGTCTTTTTAAACACTGGCTCTTCAGCACTTGTATAATTAAGCATTTTAAATGTCCAAATCCAGCAGAAATGAACTGGTGATGTATTTTTTTTCTCTTCACCATAGAAAGAGCAAAGTGGCCTGTTAAAAGTGATCTAAACATCAGGATCAGAATGTCAGGATCTGAGCTTATTATTCCAGGCAAAGCCAATACAACATTGTGGTTAGAATACTGGGTTGTTCAGGAGTCATTAAAAGCTGATGTCCTGTGTAGGCTTCAGATATCTTATGTCCTTATGCATAAACATAATGCGTGAGACAAAGTTTTCTCACCTCCATCATTTCACAGTATTTTGTGTGTAATATGTTACGGGAGTTGTTGCCCTGTACCCCAGTGGAGAGTTGCAACATTTCAGTGTTGCTGTTTATACAGTTCCTTGGATTGCTTTAGGAGACTGTGAATTGAAAGGGTGCATGCATGTATAGGGATAAATGTATTTAATATGCATTTCTCCAGAAAGTTTATTTTATTGCAAATATGTAAAATTAAAGGCATTAGCCTATTTAAGCTTTTATAGTCTTTTGAAACACAACTTAGGAAGCTATAATTAAACACTCAGTGGGGCTATCTGTAGCTTTTATTTTTGAGTGCTTTTTTTCCAACCGCACTAAAACACATGCATTGTAGGTGTTAAGGTTTTGAATGCTGCGTGTAAAGACAAACTTGGAACTCGTAAACAGTCACTTTTTAGCCAGAGACCTGCAATTAAACTAAGATACCTTACAACTATGGAAATTGGTGACCACAATGAAAAGGGGGTTGTATAAAAAGGGAATAGAAATATCAAGTGTTACGCTTGTTAAATGTCTCCCCTTCAAGTCTTGTCAGGCAGAAAAAACGAGCACGTGACCAGAAGGAACAAATGCAGAACAAATTGTCACTAACTGCTTTCTATAACTGTGCAAAGAATGGAACAATGAATATTCAACTTGAAATGTATCTTTTGTGAAAACTTTACGAGAAAGCGGAGAGGGTGTTTTGAGCTATACCTTTTCTTGATAGCAGGTTTATTGCATCTAATTAACATGCCAGATCCTCTTTTCCCATGGGTGCCTTAATGAGTCAATCCACAAAATCAGTGCAATGCTAGCTAAGTCCTTCAAAATGGTATAACATGGGCATATAATCTGCTGGTTCTAAGGCCATGGCTTCACTAAAAGGCTTCTAGCAACACGGCTATACCGCTAAAGCTGTGCCGCTAAAAGGCGCGCAGTGTAGCTGCTCTTGTCCTGCCGACAAAGAACTTCCACCCCCCAAGAGCGGCAGCGGCTTTGTTAGCAGGAGACTGCGTCTGCCAACAAAGCGTTGTTCCCACTGGCACTTTTCATCACTAAAACTTTTGTCCTTCGAGGGGGTGTGTGTTTTTTTTAACATCCCTGAACGACAAAAGTTTTGCCAACTAAGTGCCAGTGTAGACAAACCCTTAAATGTCTGTCTTGGTGGATAGTAGTAGTAATACAGCAGCGTGTGCAAGTACTTCTAATTTTAAAGATCAGTGGCTCAACATTACTCTGGAGGTGACTTTTGCCGTTGAGTCTGTAGTAGTTAAATGGAATGTCATTCACTTCCTGCTCTGGAAGCTTTGTTGAAAGTAGTTCCGTCGTATCTATTTTTAAAACTGATTACTGTGTGCAGAGGACTCTGAAGCTGCCACTGAGTTATAAATGTCATCTCAGGCTCTCTAAGCATTCCTACTCAGCATTTGTGTGTACGGGTCAGTTATATTAACCCCTAAGAGCACAGTGGTTGGCTGACACAGTGGTAGGGGGATGGCATACTGATCATTTTTTTATTTTATTTAAAAACAAAAAAAATTCTTCCTGGAATTCTCTGCAGCCGTTTATCTGAGTTTGACTGACTGTTAATATCTGGTGTATAAGCAGTAAAATCTGACAGGGTATGGGCTATGTGATAGCCTCCCATTTTGGTGGCATCTGTAAAGTGCATTTCACACTCTTGCATGTTAGAGGTTTAAAAAAAACCATATCAAATGTTTGAATCCTTAAATTGTCAATATCAAATTGCAACATAGCTTAATTCCTAAAAATAAATATATATTTATATTTGAGACTAACTTTTCTATACTTGTCCAAAGATATTAGGGTCTTGAACCCACAAGTATTAACAGAGGACTGGAAGTTAGGGAGATGTGAATTCTATTTTTCTCCTTGTGTAACTTGAGTCAAGTCACTTAATCTCTGTGCCTCAGTTTCCCCTAGCTATAGAAGAACAACACTTACCTCACTGGGGTGTTGTAAAGCTCAGCTGCTGCAGTTAGGGTTTTTTTAAAAAAATGTTGGGATCCTCTGATAAGTTTCTGTAATTGCAAAGTATTTATTAAACGTTTGGAGAGAAAGCGAAGTTTTACTAATATAAATCTTCAATACTCTGTTCTTGTCACAGGAAAATCCAATTAAGTCTTAATTTTTCTGTAAAGAGTAGCTTTCTCTCAAGCTGTGGCAGATCAAAGCAGTCAACTGATCCACCAACTATGACTGCTGAAAATTGCTGTGCATGATATTAAGCACAGCAGAGTATGAGTTAACATCATATGTAGGCAGTGTTTACAGAATCCAAAAAGATAGAGTACTTCTTGGATGTAGCAGTTCTAAACTTGAGTGTGTGCTGCTGCATACCCATATTACTTGCTGAGACTTCTTTGTATAAATGCCATCTAGTGTTCATTGTGTGGCGCTGATCTGAATCCCTTGAGAACTGCAGGGTTTCTTGTATTACTTGCCAGAAGTACCTCATACTCTGGAGGAATGAACATGCAATTAGGAATTGGAGAGATTTGTGATTGTACTCGACCACTAACTTGCTGTGTGGCCTTTGCCAGGTCACTTCATCTCTGCCTCAACTTTCCCATCTGTAAAATGGGAAAAACACCACCTTGTCTCACTGGAATATTGAGGATAAGTTAACTATTAGTTATTTGGACATGTAAAGTGATGAATAAATTCTTACCAAGGAGCTGTTTAAGGAAAACTGTGAAGGAGCAGGCAAGAACTTCTCAACCAGTGAAATATTACCAGTGAACTTGAACATGACTATTCTTCTGTGGAAGCAGAGAAAATGTCACACATTCAAGACAACATTCAATACTTGCATAGCAGTGTTTCAGAACTGAGCAGGAGCATCTGGGCTGCAAGAAGCTGTTTAAAATTCAAATCGTTAGTAATACTGGGGAATAGCCCAATTCATGGGAAGTGCTGTTACCTTTTTGTTTGGCTAAAATGTTCTGGTTTTCTAGCCATCCCTTTTGATGATGGACCCTTGTATTGTGTAAACAAAATGCTTGCAGGAAGGAAATCAACTAGATGGGCTGTCCCCAGTACATATATCCAAGTCTTCCTCATAATATAAATAAGGAGCCAATAAATTTTTGTTTTAGAATTGCATCAGATTTTTGTTTTTCAAGAGCCTTCATTGCCTTTAAAAATACATTAAAGAACTTAGTTTTTAGAGCTCAGACTCTTCCAGCATTTTGTCAGGCTTCTTTTCTTCGCCTTTCATTAGAGTAAAAATGAATTCTTCTCAAGTCTCATTTCTTCTTTTCAGGAGCTTTTTCAAAAGCACCTCTTTGCTCATTGCTTCTAATTTGTTGTCATTAGTCACCTTTCCAGGTCATGCCCCTTTTTAATGTTCCATTTAAAATATGGAGCCTCCCCTTTCCCTTTCAGTTTTATATAGACAGGAGTTGTACAATAACTTGGTTTTACTCCTCACAATTGTTTCCCTCCAGAGAACCACACTCTCAGGTCAGAATTATTGACTTATGGATCTCTGCGAGCCTTAAACGTTGTTGCCAATTTCATGAAATGACTTTAAAGAGCATTTTATCCTAAAATATGTTGTAATTATGATGTTAATCAAGTTATTTTTAGTTTAGATTTTATTTGACAGCCAGCGTTGTTGTTGTAAGTACATATTCAATTTTTATGTGAACTTGAACATTGCTACATGTAAAAATGCACTCTGTTTATTGAAGCTGCTGAACTTGGTAAGTATTTTAATGTCCCTTGGTGGGTACTCAGAGTGCAATTTCAGAGGTGCTGAGCACTCACAACCCCAGTGTACCTCAGTGGAGGCTGCAGGTGCTTAAGCACTTATGAAAATCAGGCTGTAAGCAACTGTTAAGTCCACAAGAAAATTTCAAAAAGGAGAAATGAAGAGCTCTGGAATTGGCTAACCTTATGCTAAAAGAACAAGCAGTACTTGTGGCACCTTAGAGACTAACACATTTATTTGAGCATAAGCTTTCATGGGCTAAAACCCACTTCATCGGATGCATGCAGTGGAAAATACAGTAGGAAGATGTGTATATATACACAGAGAACGTGAAAAAATGGGTGTTGCCATACCAACTCTGAGACTAATCAACTAAGGTGCTTAACCTTATACTGCATCCTTTAACTCCTTTCATGCTGCAGGAACTTTGGTGCACTTTCAATGGAGTAAGCTTCCCAGGATGACAGTAATGTATGCACACTTCAAACTATGATAGCATTATTGCTATGTGTAGCAGTGCGAACTGTATAAACCGTCCTCTGGAACAGTCTTCCTGATGCAGACTGCTGCACACGAAACATAATGTTACACCAGTGCCAGGCTCTTGTTAGCACTGAGGGAGTATTGGAAGAAAGTAGCAAGAGGATAGTGATATCTTAGTTTTAGGAAGGCTTGTATAAAAGGCAGTTTATGAACTGCAGCAGTCATTGGCTATTTGTGCAGAGAGGTGGGTTTTCTTGTAACTCTGTGGAATTTAAATAAGCGTAAAATGTAACTTTAAAAAACCACTGAGATTAAAGTCTGCCTCTATTGACTGTTCTGCAAGACTGAGCTCTTATAGTGGAAAAGTGCTTTCATCCAACAAACAGGAAACCGGAAAGGACCAGCCTGCTACAGGTCAGAGGGGACCAGCATCAGAAAACCAAACTGGGAGAAGCTGAGGCCCATAGAGAGGCCACTGTGAAGGATTTCAGTAGGACTGGAAGTACTTGATTGACCTGTTGACTTCCTGTGAGACATGTGGAGCAGAAACAATCATTAAGTGGGAAGGAAGTAGCATAACCATAGGGGAGGGGGAGGAGAAGGAGAATCAAGCAGAGTATCTGTTCAGTCTTCAAAACTGGCTTAAAACTGGCTCAGCACATATTAATTGTCTGACTTATTCAGTTATCTGATCAAACTGTATTTCACTATGCTATTTCTTTTTAGTCTCTCTACAAAAGTTACTTGAGGCTGCCCCTTGGGAGACTGGATGCTATTAAAGGGAACAAAACTAAAAGCACAATTCACACTGCAGCTACCCAGCCTGCATTTAGTAATACTTAAGTGTAATTGTATGCATTATTAAACTATCTTTAAACATTCTGTTCATACCTAAAGAATGGAGGCTCCAGGCTACAGCTGCAGAAGTTTATTAGCTAATAAAATACTTGGAGTTTTTTTAGTAAGTGCAGAAGTTATTAGTTCTTTGAACCTTTCTTCTTTCAGTCTCTAGATTGCTTAATTTCCCAGCGGTCAACTGTTCTCTCTCCCTCTTTTTCTGTATAAAATCTCACTAACAGAAGTATGGAGTCCTATCTAAATTGCAGACACTTCAGTTTGAACCTGATGGTAACCACTGAACAGAAGCATCATGCAAATTTACTTCTGAAGCTTTGTTTTACTGTCGCAACTGAATCTACTGCGAGTAGTGGAGAGATCTAACTTCTGCAATGTTTGCGGGCTTCGGGTGTGGTTTTCTAAAATGCCTAACTGAGTGAGATACCTAAATCTCATTGACTTTCAATGGGACTTAAACACTTTAGTCGCTTAGGTGTTTTTGAAAATTATACTCTTTATCAGCAGAACCAAAGTTGCTACTGTCATTTCCATTTGTTTTGGATGAATATTTTCTATTTGATTTTGTGTTTGAAGCAGCAGTGACGGTGAGAGTTGCCAGTGTTACCAATACTAAAAATAAGTTACAACCATTACAACCAAATCTTTGATAGGCTGTAAACTGCTAACACATATTTGGGCCATTATTTCTTTGCAAAGATGATGTAACTTAATTTCTTTCCGTAACTTCTTTGTGGAATTGCAAAGCACGGGCAGTTGATATATTTCAGCAGTTGGTCACCACATATCAAAGAATGGCAAGTTTCAGTACGCTGTTCAGAGAAGCTGTTAGAAGGGCTCCCCCTCCCTTCTTTCATTTTGATGATTTAAATGATGCTTGTCTGAAAGTGACAATAACTTGGACTGCAGCTGAAATTATAAATCCCTAGACCTTGGTAGAATTGTTTTGGAAACAATTTGTAGATCAGCATTTGAGAGTAGAATTGAAAAGTGTTGAAACTTAACTTTATTCAGCTCCAAGGTCTTTGTTTTTCACCCCTAAGCCTGTCAGAATACTGTGTTCCTTTTCAAACATTCATAACCCTGCCTGCCAGCCACAGGGAGGTCAATAATCTTTCAGGACGTTAATTTTCCCCTAACCCTTCATAAACTGCAGTGTGTATGTCCTGAGCCATATTTACAAACTATGCTGCTTTAGAAGCAGAAATCTAACGTTGCCAAACTAGCTCATCTAGTCACCTTGCTCAACTTTATGGTGTTACTTTCCTGGAAACTCTTTCCATCAGTGACGTGCAGTGAGGTGAGATACCACTTTTCCTGTTACGATTTACACTTCAACTTTACAAGAAGGTTCCCTGTATTTGCTGATGGTTTGAGTTAGTTTGGTCACTTCTTCCATGTCAGGCTGTGGCGAAACTGACCATGTTGTTGGTTCAGTCCTTCACTTTTCATTTGCTTTTATTTGTTCAGTTGGTTACATGCTCTTCTTCTTTAGCAACTAGGCATATCCTCGATAAAATGCAGATTCACACTGAACAGTACAAGCACCCCTTTCCTCCACACGCTGCTCCTATGTATGATGTAAATAGACACATGTCTTTAATCACGCATTTGTTTGATTAAAAAGATGCTGTGTACAATCTGAATAAGATCAGTAAACTCAGTGGGCAGTCAGAGGGAACAAGTTGCATGACTGAGCCCCCTTAACTCATTATGTCCCATGTCTGATTACAGTCAGTGTGTTTTTAGGGTCTGTCAACAAAAGAACCCGGCATGATCGTTAGTAGAGTTCCAAATCCCAAACCATACTGTTCTTTATGGACTCAAACCAAGTCCATTGCCCCTGGTAGCATATAGGAAGGCAGCTAGTTTACAGAGTTCAGCTATACTTGGTTCTTCTGGCCTGCTGTAGAAAGCATGAAAACTTTTGTAGGAATATATATATTTTTTTAACCCAATGGAAATGAGGACATTTTTCAAAAGCACCTGAGTGGTTTAGAAGCTTAAGTCCCAGGCACCTGAGTTACTTTGGTGCTTGTGAAAATTGTATACGTTGTGGGGGCTATGACATACTTGTCACTATCTTTTGAGTACTTGTAACCTAACATTTTTACAGTTTCATGTATGTTGTTGAATACAGTATGTGAAACTCTCAAACAGCTGAAAGGAGAAACACATTGCATTAAAAATAAACCTTCAGAACTTTTCTTTGTATATCACTTACTACTTGTAACTTGATTTCAATTATATGAAACGTCCACTGTTTACTTTGTTACAAACATGATTCAACTAGTGAGCAGTACCTTGTCAGTTAATATCTTTATGTACTGCCACAACATTTGGCGTATATTTCAGACTTTCACTGACAATTTTCCTTTCTTAGAAATGCTGCCAGTAAAATTCTCACTTTTGCAGAGGCAGCCCGGCTTTCTAAAAATGCAAGGTTGAGTTACTGACACTGCTGAATGTTAATGTAAGTTCCTTGCACTTGCCCTGCCTTCTGAAATCATACTGCACCACTAAAGCAAGATGCACACACTAACAGTCTTCGCTTTAATAAGTGAATCTATATTCCCCTCTAATTGTATGCTTCTTCAGGTATCCTTTACCCAACCTCTGTACAATAAAGAAAACTGTACAGAGACTTGCAAGTATGTAGAGCCATATGGTCAGTCTGTTTGTGCTACTTTAACATAAATCTTGGGTGTTGTAATATGTCTAAATAAGACTGTGTAAACTTGTGAGACTACTATTAAAGAGAGAGCTGTTTCCTGCAGACCATCTGAGTGCACCTTCTAGCTGGTACTTGTGTTCAGGCTGAGCATCTGCTGGGTTCACACCTGAAAAAAAGTGGAAGAAAGCGGATGCCTTTAATCCCAAACTAGCATGTTCCGTACATGTGCCAAACAACTCCATTGACAAAGGCAGAAAATGAAATGCTTAGGAATGAGAACAGTACAAAGTGGCAAAAAATGACACTTTCAAATAGGGGCTCAACATTTTTACTTTTTATGGCTATGTGGAATGTGAAATACTCTTTCCAGACTTTACAAACCTCCAAAATATTAGTGATTAAAAAAACAAGTGAGTGAATATGGGGGTAATTCAGTGAGCACGGATTGGTTCCAGTTTGTGTTTTGAATTCTGGGAATATTAGAGGAAAAGAAAACTCTAACTCATGTGTTGAAATTGTCTCAGTCTACATTTTGGGGCACAGGTTTGCAAATGGTAATAGGAGGGAAAGAGAAGAAGTAACCGGCTCTCTTTATGGGCTGAATCTGGAGTCCAGTTCTGAAGTGAGCCAGGATGGCAGAGCTTGCACTTGAATGAGTTTATTTCGTCTAGGAGGGCAACGTGAGCAGCGTGGGCTGAAAACTATAGTTCCAGTTTAGTGACTGCAGGTGGCATCATTCACAGAACTAATCACAACAATGAGTGTTAGAAATTAGTGAAGAAATAGCAGGTGCATCCAGTGTACATCCAAACTAACACTGCGTTCAGGGATGTATTACCCTACAATAGTATCCTTAAAGATCACATGTTTAAAAAATTGTTCCATGTGAGTGAATCCCACTCCCACGGTGCTTCAGTAGTCAAGGCATTTTTAGTGCTGAGGTGGGGGAGCTTCTTGTGCCACCTACTGTGGCTGCTGAGCAGCTCTTCTGCTGCTGAAACCCACTGATCGTTAGTGATCTGCCTACATTGTCTTTAGAAAAAGCATTAATCAAAGCAGCACTCTCCCTGTTCTACCTGACACCAGCATTCATGCCAGTAGTTCTGGACTGTCTCCCATGTGGAGGGGGACAGAAACTACTGGACTTCCCCCATTCCTAGTCTGCAGCTCTGTCCTTCCCAACACTCGGTGGTGGGGAGGAGGAAGAGAAAAGGAGCCTTCCTACATAAAGGGTGGGTGAGGGAAGAAAGCAAATAAACACCCCTTCCATCCAGGAGCAGAGAGCCAGCTCTCATGTTTCTATCGTGCCATCACAATCTGTTTCTTCTAGCCAGGAAGAGTGTTATTTTGACTCCTTTGGGGGTTGGAGGAGAGGGTGTGCTCTCCTATAAGACATGACTTTGGGGTAAGGCTGTGCCTAAGTTTAGTTTTGCCTAACTAAAAGGTAGCATCCCTTACTGGCAACGTGGTGTAAGGACTTGAGCACGAGACGTGAAGTCAAGGCCTCTTGAATTCTAATCCTGCTATGCCACCTGACTTGCTGGGTAGCCCTGGGCGAGTCTCTTAACCTCTTTCTTTACAAAATGAAGCTTAAAATACTCCCCTACCTCAGAAAGGTAGTGAGGGTTAGTTCATTAGTCAATGTTTATCCAGCACTTCCAGAATGTGAATCTCTTTAAGTGCTGTGTGTTGGACAAAATGTGCTGAGAACTATAAATGCATGTTTGAAAAGTCCCCCGTTTGGGAGCATTTTTCAATCGGGGGATAGAGTTTCTGGATTCCTTCAAGCTACTTCTGCATCTGTCTGACTTACCCACGAACAGTGTAAAGTCACATTTTTCTTTTTAAAAAGAAACTGCTTTTGTAATTGTTTGCAGGCGTAACCTGACAAAATTGTCCCTGATATTCAGCCATATGCTGGCAGAACTGAAAGGCATTTTCCCAAGTGGCCTCTTCCAAGGAGATACGTTCCGGATCACCAAGGCAGATGCTGCAGAGTTCTGGAGAAAAGCTTTTGGGGAAAAGTAAGTTTCTAAATGTGCTTAATATGAGAGATGCAAGAACGAAATTCATAGGTGCACTGTTTTTAAATGTTACTTCTGCTTTATGGAGTATGATGATCTTTTGTCAAATTAATCGTAAAATTAGTGATGGCAAAGACCTATTAGATCATCTAGTCTATTAGCCAAGGTCCAGTGCAGGATTGTTCCCTACGTTATATTTTCCAGTTCCTTGTCCAGTCTTTATTTAAATATGTCAAGTGATGGGGCTTTCCCCACTTTCTCTGGGGGATTATTTTACTGTTATGAAGTTTCCCTTGACATTCAGCTTCAACTTTCCTTTTCTTAATTAATCCCATAACTTCCAGACATCCTAAATAATTCCTCTTTTTTCCTGCCTGCAAATGGTTATCGTGTTTCCCACATTAGTTCTCTGCTAGCCAGGCTGTTCATATTAAGTTCTTTTACTTTTCCTTCAATTAGTCTTTCCAGTCTCCTAATCCCTTTTTTCTTTCTAATAATATTTTAGCATTTTATGTATTGCTTGTCTGTCTTGCTCAGTTTGCAAAATGGCCAAGTTAAGATGGAATAAAGGAGAAAGTTAGGTGCAATGTATATTTAGGTACAGGCCAATGAAATGTCAGGTTTATTTTTTAAATCTAATAAAACACTATTAATTTTAGAAATAACTATATTAGAGGAGAAGGCTTAATGGAATGGGACAGTGACTTCTGACTAAATAAGACACACCATGTAAACAGTGTAATTAGTACATCACATATAATAAATTAATAGAGTAACAGTTGGGAGTCAAAAAATGAAACCAGTTGGACTTGAGCAAGAGATAGGAGTCTGAAGATTGGTAAACTCTTTTCAGGGATCTTTTTATAGGCTTCCACTACGTATTTCTGAAGGAAACAACTCAGTTATATAGAAGGTTCAAGTTTTGGTCTCCAGCTACATTCAGGCAAATCATCTCTCTAGATACCTGTGTGCTGTCGTTTGACTATCTAGGTCTCTGCTCCAGGGAGACTTAAATTAACTCTTCCTGTGCCTGCTGCTGAAAGATGAAATGGATCAAATGATGACATCATATAGCAAGTGCTGTGTATGCTGTTTTTCAGTGTGAACTGTCGGCTGCACAGGCATTAACGGGATGGGGAGATCAGAGCTAGGCTTGCAATTCCAAGATTTTACTTGATGCAGAGCAGTGAACTGAAAGATGGCTGTTTTGCTGCTGTTTGCTGGTGATACAGGGAAGTTTCTCCCTCATGCTTGACAAGAGTAATTTTCTCGCTGAGTTCAGTTGGATTTGTCTTTCTTTCCTTTTCTAATTGGGGGTGCCTGTGTGTGTGTATATATAATATATAGAGTGTAACACTGTGGCATTGCATGATGATGTTTCTGAGCTCCTTTCACACTTGCGGATTTTTCCCCTCCTCCTCCCCCACCAGGACTATTGTCCCATGGAAGACCTTCCGCCAAGCCTTGCATGAGGTGCATCCAATCAGTTCAGGACTAGAGGCCATGGCCCTGAAGTCGACTATTGACTTGACATGCAATGACTACATTTCAGTGTTTGAATTTGATATCTTTACCCGACTATTTCAGGTAAGGGCAGAGGAACGTTAATCACTTGAAACACATTTGAAATATATGTAGCCTACTGCTTAGACCTTCATACTAGAGTAAGCCAGGCCTTAAATAACACTGTTAATACTAGACTGACTTTTCTTTTCCCCTTATTTTATTTTTTTAAGATTTAGAGCTCTGCTGTTCGGTAGCATTGTGTGATATTTCTTGCCAAGGGGGGGGGGAAGCTTTCCAAAAATAAATTTTAATTGTAGCACGCTTTCCATATCCCTCCCCGAATCAATTTTTCCCACTTTAAAGGTCAGTTTTAAACTGAAGTTGTGACAAACTTCCGTGAGCCAGGAAATGTGAAGCTCACTCTATCAGTCCATCCCTAACTCTCCCTTGTGCCCTTTTATTGTTGGATTTTTTTTTCTGTGGGGGCGTATTTAGGTTGGAATGACACTATGGAACTTCAGATTTCTTGGCTCTCGAGTTGCCACAACCAAAATGTTATATAAACATATCGTGTTTTCTATACGAAATAAACATCTGTATTGTTGAATGGAATCAATATTAATTTTGGGTGAAAACCTAAAAAAAAAAATCTGAGTCACCAGTAGTACTTGGATAAAGAGTGTAGCTTCTGATGGTGCAATTGGATATTTACAAGAACAAACATTTACTTCTTTGGCTCTGACATGCTTTTTCCCATGTGATAGGGTGGGTTGTAATTAAGATGTTTAACTGAAAAATTCCCATATGCAGTGTTGTAGCAGCTGGTCACACTGTGTACTTCTTCTTTCTACTCTAGTATGTGAAGAGTTGTTATAGTTATTAGTATTGGAAACTGCTAAGCTTATTCTCTTGACTTTGTGTACGTTAACACTTAGCATTTGTATATTGCTTTATCCATTCACAGCACTGTACAGACAATATTCTCACCACACCCTTGTGAGATTAGGTCATTAGGTATCACTCTCCATATTTTACAGACAGAGAAGTTAAGTCACTTTCTTGAGGCCAGGCAGCATGTCAGTGACAGAGCCGAGTCATAGTTTCTAGTTTGTAATTCTTTGCTTAATCTTCTGGATTCCTCGTCTCTATCCCTGTCTCACCTCTGTTAGTTTCCCCAGAATGGTTGTGGGAGTGGTAGCCATTCCTGGGCTGCCTTCCTTGTGAGCAGAATGGCTAATCCCTTGGTATTTGTTAAAGGTATATTGACTGGGATTTCTTTCCCAATGGTGTTTTGACTACTACGTTGATAAATGTCTCACTTAGTGGGTTCTTCCCCTTTTTTTTCCTACCTGTTAAACGTTCTGAGTTATTTATTCTTCCTCACCTTTAAGGTTGCCTATCCTTCCGTCTATCTAAAGGGGATATGGAAAATGTTCTTTGATTTTTGTGTTTTGGTCAGGTTGCTAGTTGAGCTGAGTACACAGAGTTGCATAGTTTCCTTTCTGCGAGTGCTAGTAGATAACAGCAATATTTATACCTCATTCCTTCACTCCCACTCCCCCCCGGAATGGCCACCAATCATAGCCTTGCACGGCCAGACTGTAACACTGTTATCCCCAAGCATCGCGGTACTTTCTGTTGCTCCATCGCCTTACAGGCAACTCCACTGTAGCCTCTCTGACTGAATTATCATGGAGGTGTGGGGGAAAGGGGTTCTTGGGATGCCAAGACTTGGCTAAGGGCATTTTTCCTGTGTGGTTAAGGAGAAAGGGCCAATGTCTCTACGACTGAAACACCTTGCTATCTACATTTCTGGCTTTCACTGCTTCCTTTTTGTTGCTGCTACACTTTGCATGTTGGCAGGGTTTGTCACCCTCCTGTTGCTATTTTGTGTTGTCTCCATGGGGTGATACTCAAATCCTAATGCTGCTTGATTGTAAATTTAAGTTTTAGCCCCTGCAATAAGAACTCCAGTTTATTGAAGAACTGACCTCTTTAGATGAAGGACAATCATGCGCATGGGTACACCTTGGAAGTGCATGGTTAATGATATTTCTTTTGTTGTTTCTTTAGCCATGGTCCTCTTTGCTCAGGAACTGGAATAGCCTAGCAGTGACTCATCCTGGTTACATGGCATTCCTAACTTACGATGAGGTGAAAGCACGGCTTCAGAAATTCATCCACAAACCTGGCAGGTTAGTGCTTGGTAGCAGTTGCCTTTTTGAGGACTCTTGCTAACTCCTCTAGTTAGTTACTTTTGCAGCACCTGCTGTGTCAGTAGAGGTTCGGTCTGACAGAGGGGCCTTACTCAGTGTTTTGGTGGTCGCTATTACAGTGCGCTGTGGTAGAGGAGGGGATTACTGCCTCTCGCCTCTGGAGACCACTGGTTGCAAGCTACTTTTAAAAATGGAAACCTTGTATAATCTTTTAAAAAACTTTAATTTGAAACAGCAAGCGAGTGTGATGACACTCATCCTTATCACTGTGGATTCTGTGTTCAATAGCGCATGCACACGCACACACGAGTTTTTAGATGCTTCACTCACTATCAGACTGCAGGGTTCTCCCTTTGAGCTACACATGAGTAAAGTGGTAAAAGCTGGTAGAAATCCTCCAGCTACTTCAGCTTGTCTTTATCTTCCGTCTTGAGATAGCTAGATGGAGGCTACCTACTTGGCACTTAACTTTTTTTTGGCTGATCGAGCCCAGACTTGGAGTTTCTGTTCTTTTGTCTCTTTTCAGTTACATATTCCGATTGAGCTGTACGCGACTTGGTCAGTGGGCCATCGGTTACGTCACTGCAGATGGGAACATTCTCCAGACTATCCCCCACAACAAACCTCTTTTTCAAGCACTGATAGATGGCTTCAGGGAAGGCTTGTAAGTAACTTTGCCTCAGCCTGTAGCATGTTGTGCTTGTTCAGTCTGCGGTGAGTGTACAACGCACCCTGTTGCTGTGCATCCTATGATTTAGCTGCCTTAATCCTGTCACTGGTTAATGTACCTTTTGAAATGAGTGGGAAGATAGAACATATCTAGTGGATTCTTTCACGTGTCATTCTGTCTGGTGGCAAGTGCAGCGTTTTGCAGCGGTCATGCAGTTGATAGTGACATTGTGTGGGTGGACATTGCGGAGTTCTTCCTCTTTATTTAAGCCCTGAATCAGCAAAGCACTTTTTAAACATATTAGTTGTCCTGTTGAGGTCGATGAAACTGCTCACAAGCTTAATTGCTTTACTGAACTGCCTTCTAAAAGAGGGAATGTGACTCTCGAGAATATTCATAGAGAGCTCCATTTTTTTCATTGCTCCTCTCTACTTCCCAGTGCCACTGTTGAAGGTGCATGTCTGGCTTGTAGTTTCCTGTCAGCCTAGCCTCTTCTTCGATTTGACCCTATACTGATGTCACAAAAATTAGGATTATGAGTTATGACATCAGTTTTCTTACTTCGGGCCTTACAGTTTCATCATTAAGACATCACTGCAGGGTGGGTCATATAAGAAGAGAAGATTGAGGGCTGAGAGTACCTTTTATTTAAAAAAAACCAAACCCATCATTTGATCATTGGCAAAAGGGAAACCATGAAATCAGACTTGTTTGCATATTGATAAATGTAGTATATTAGGGGGCTTTCCCTGGTTTGAAAGTTCTTTTTCAAAACAAAGCACCTTGGATTCCAAAAGAACTGAGATGCTCAGTCTTTGCATGGTAAAGTGCCCCTATGAGGTGATACCAAGCTGAACCTGTACGCAGGCTTTTCTTTTGTTGAGTGATCAGTGTTCAAGCATAATTGACTTCTGCATTTTTTTAAAAGAGATAAAAAAGGGTTTTAGAAAGAAAGAACGGTGCCCTTCTTTAAATCTTATGTCTTGTTTACTTGTTGCAGTTATTTATTTCCTGATGGTCGGAATCAGAATCCTGACCTGACCGGTTTATGTGAGCCTACACCTCAGGACCACATTAAAGTTACACAGGTGAGCAAGAGGATTCTGTTCTGTCAAACTAGCACCACTTCTCTCCATTTTCAGGCCTCCACATCTGCTTAATACACTAGTTCCTTGTGTACAAAGCAGCTATATTAGGTCTTGTAAGACACACAAAAATCTGAGTGGTTGGGTTGGGGAGGATAGATTGAAAACATCAAACAAAGCTTCATCTCTGTCTAGGGCTGATAAGTTTTGGGTTCCTTGTTTAGAGTAATATGATAGTGCTGGCAGAAGGACACACTAACTCGTATGTCTCTCTATCCCTGACCTATGTGACCTTAAGTTGAACTAGAAGATCTATACTGAAAGGCTTCCAGGCTCTTTTAGGATAGCTTCAAGTCCATTTTTTTCAGAGCTTGACAGAAGCATTGCTTACAGAAGTCTCTAGCACATAAAATTGCAATGTAACCTTTGCAAACGTCTGTTTCTGTTGAGCTGTGGTTTGATGCTGTGATTTTGATTTTTTTTTTCTGTGAGAGAATATTTGGGTGAATTTCTTGTAGTTATGACTAATGAAGCACATTATATTCCAGAGTGAATTATCTCTGTTTTCCTTCCCTCAAGGAACAATATGAATTGTACTGTGAGATGGGCTCCACATTCCAGCTGTGTAAAATTTGTGCCGAAAATGACAAGGACGTGAAGATTGAGCCATGTGGACACCTGATGTGCACTTCCTGTCTCACTGCATGGCAGGTAAGGAATTGCCCCATTTGTGCACTCTTTTCGAACAAAGTTGGTCTGTCTTTGGGCCGGGGTGATGTATCTTTTCCTTCCTTCTGCTCAGAACTGTTTAGATCCTTATGGGTACTGATAATTTGGTAGTGGAGCTGAAAGTCTAGCTTGAAATTCATATCAATATATCTATTTAACCTATTGTAAAGAGTGCTAAAGTCTTGTCCCCATAGGATGCAGACTTTGGACTCTGTGTTCAAAACTGGTTCTACTCACTAGACTCTCCTACCTTTTCCTCCTTGTTTGTGACATAGCAACTACTTGCCTTAAGAATGGTGTGTGTGTGTGGGAGGGCCTTTTAAAAACCCGTTTTTTTGTTTTACTCCAAATAAGGATCATGCTATATTTATAGTGCAGTCTTAATTCCTGTTTCCCTCCTTCCCTCCACCAAAATACACCTGCTGAAAAGATGATACTAAACTTCTTTGTCTGATGAGTTACTGTCCATTTTACTTGTTTCCATAACAGTGGTGGTTTTAATAGGTTTTTTCCTCTCCCCCACCACTCCTTTCAGGAATCGGAAGGTCAGGGCTGTCCTTTCTGCCGTTGTGAAATCAAAGGCACAGAACCCATTGTAGTCGACCCATTTGATCCCAGAGGAGGAGGAGGATTGTTGCGGCAATGTGCAGAGGGAGCTCCCTCCCCAAACTATGATGATGATGAAGATGACAGAGCGGATGATTCCCTCTTCATGATGAAAGAATTGGCTGGTGCGAAGGTAAAGGCCCCATTAGGCACATACAGCTTGATGTGGCAATAGACACAGAATAAGCTGGTTTTTGTCTTGTTGACTGTGCACAAAGGAGTTGTTGAGCCCCAGAATGGAAACTGCCCTCTGTATTTCCAGGTTGTGGGCGGTACAGAGATGGTAAGTGCCACACTATTGAAACTTAAGTTCAGCCAGATCTTACCAGTTCAGTCAGGTGATATTGTTCTACATACCAGTATCTCTGATATTATATGTGTTGTCCTGGCTTTGTCCAAGCCATTAGCAGAGTGACATAACTCAATTCATCTACTGAAATGCAAGACTTATATTTATAATGCTTCTCTGCATGCTGAGCAATGCTGCTTTTGATTTATGATCTGTAATCAGCCTTATCAGCAGAAATTGAGTCATTTTCCTCAGGGCTTGAGTATAAGCAACCAGCTAGAGAAGGAGTTTTTCCAAGGTGCTGATGACTGAACTAAATAGAGGGCAATCTGTTTTGCTGAGCAAGTCAATTGGACTGTCGTCTTTGAATATGTTGTCTGATTAATCTGTGTAATAAAGGTCTGATGACTGCCTTCCATCAATGCTGCTTCCTGCCAGGGAAATGTGTGCAAGTAAGGCATTCTTTAGGAATCACTGCACAGTGGGGGTGGGTTTTTTGTTTTTTGTTGGCTCATTGCTGCTCCTTGTCCATCAGCAGTTAGTTGTTCTGGTGCTTAGGGAAAGATTTTGAATCTGATCTTTTTTTTTTTTAATAGTTAGTTTCACTTTATATAAAACAGGGCCTTCTAATAAAGAATCCTCTGTTCAGATTTAATGATAATCCACATTGATTTATCCCTATTGCAAATTCTTTTGTAGTCAGCATTTGAAGTTCCAGGGCACCGTTTTGCATATGAGTGCGGTACAGCTTGTCATTTCTTGGGGTCAGAATACAGTTCCCATGACATGACATGACATGACTCCCATTGTGGTTTGCAGTAGGCAAGTGCTCTGGATGTGCCAGCACCAGATGCTTACAAATTCTGTCAAGCTGTTCAAGGTTACCATGCTCTAGCCTGTCTAGCCTGTATCATAAAGCAACTCTTATAAAGATAAGGGAAAAAGGAGTGACTGTTCTAATTTGTCAGGTGGTGAAACAGTTCTCCAAGGACAAGAAGGAAGGTTTTGACACCGCTCCTGGTGCACGCTAATGATTGCTGTAAGTGCCATCATGGCAAAGGGACAACTTGCACACCTCTATAATATAACTATGCTCACTCACTGTGCTCTGCCGTTAAGATAGTGGAGCATGCCCTCTGGTGGTGAAAAGAAAATATGCCGGCTGCAAATCCAGTACCAGAATTAAAGATAGTTGGTCCAACCAAACAATTTATAAGCCTTTTAGAGTGAGGTTTTTAGGTATGTGCTCATGTGGCTGAGGGCCAGAGTTGGGCCTGTTGGTGATTCACAAGGTTTGTTCCAGACAAAGGCTGCGATGCTATGAAACAAACATGGCCTCTTATTGCATGCTTGGTGTTAATGTAGTAATTTCATTACAAGCTGCAGCAAGGTAACATGAGGTGCAGAGCTTGAAGGCAGGAGGGATGTGGTGCTTTAGATAGGATGGCTTCTCTATGGGTTGACACTTGTTCATTTTCTTAATTTTCTTTTTCCAGGTTGAGCGCCCTCCTTCTCCATTCTCTGTGACTCCACAAGCCTCACTTCCCCCAGTACCCCCACGACTAGATCTTCTGCAGCAACGTGTATCCATCCCTTCTGGAGCTTCCAGCCCTGGGACCACTTCCAAGGTGAAGTCTTCTTTTCACACTCCTCCAAGGTCCTTTATTGAGTGCAGGGGAGCTATGGGAAAAGTGGTGGACTGTCCTGACTCTCTCTTCAGAATCTACCTTTTCTTCCTTCCTCTCCACAAGTCATCTCAGACCAGCTCTTTTCTTCCATCCAAGGAGGGCCCACAGTTCCCCCAGGAAGCAGTTTGTCCTTCTCAGTCTTCAACCAGTACACCTCTGACTCCTCCATGTGGAGCTGCATTTATGGAACTGTTTATTCCAGCTAGTAGCCTAGCTGTGCGAAGTTGGTTCTTGTAGTCCCTTTAGAGTTTTCCCCTGCTGTCCCAGTTTTTCCACCAAGCATTTTTTTTCCAGAGAGAAAACTAAGGAAGGGGAAGGGAGTTAAAAGAAAGAGATGGTCATATTTCCTTAAGGACCAGTAGAAGGAGGAAGCACAGTATTGGTAGCATTTCTAGGTGGGGTGTAAGGGTGGTTGTTGGGTTTTTTTGGAGTGGGTGGGAGAGGCTGTGGGTTGGTGCTGAAAGATCAGGTGGGAAAATAACCAATCTTCTTATTCCGTGCTTGATAAAAATTGACTTGTGAAATCAGTCTGTACAAGAAGTTTGATGAAATAGTATGAGTTCTGGTAGGGATCCTGTTATGGTGCCATGGTGGGCAGCAAGAAAGCAAACCTGGGACTTAGTGTATATTCCTAGCCATAAATGGTTAAATGTTGTATCTAAAAGTCTATGGAGGATATAGCTGGGAGTTATTTCATGTTCTTCAGCTGCCCTAGAATTAATTTTGTGTAAGAAGCCTCCTAACTGGGATATGTGCAGTGAGCTGGACTTCCTGCTTGTTAAGCTGTGGTTTTAAATGTCTGATGTTCTCTTACAGGCTGCTCCTGGTCCCCTCCATAAAGATAAACCTTTGCCGGTACCTCCAACACTCAGAGATCTCCCACCACCACCCCCACCAGACAGGCCATATTCCATTGGGGCAGAGAGTCGACCTCAGAGACGTCCTTTACCCTGTACACCAGGAGACACTGCTTCCAGAGATAAATTACCCCCCGTACCCTCCAGCCGTCAGGGGGAGCCCTGGCCATTGCGTCCGGTTCCAAAAGCGCCGTCTGTAGCTCTCAGTCCTAGTGACCCTTGGGCAGGAAGAGAGTTGACGAACCGGCACTCGCTCCCATTCTCACTCCCATCTCAGATGGATTCCAGACCTGATGCTCCTAGGCATGGGAGTACGCTCAGCTTAGACACCACAGCGGTAAGTCACCGGGTGTGGTGGCATCCTGCTTTCTAGTGGTGCAGGACTGCTTCCTGTGAGTGGGAGAGACGGAATGCTACTTGTGTGAGACTTCTCTGAAGTGATGATAAAGCTGAGCTATCATTTTTGTTCACATTTTTCATACAAATTCTAAGTGCTGGATCGAGAGCTGTGCGCAATAAATCCTCCTATGGGATGTCATTGCCCTGGGATTATGCATCGCACCCAGCCCAGAGTTGTCTGTAGGAGAGGAGACTTCAGTTCTTTGGCCTCTCTTTTGAGACAGCCAGGAAGGTGGTCAGGTAGTGCTGGTTGTGGTGGGCTTTTTTGGGATGTGGTTTCTTTGTCTGTTGGCAGCTGGACTAAGAGCCCAGCTCGTTTTAAATGGTTGCTATCAGTTGGCAACAATTTACAGTCACTATTGACTTGGGATTTTCAACCAATGATGATATTTTTATATTTGGAGGTGGTTTGGGGAAAATGCATGTTGTTATTTTTATACATACATATAAAAAAAATTTGAGACGTACCAAAGTCCGTGTTGAGTTTGGGGACTGATACCCCCACCACCACCTGTAACACATTGTGATGCAGTATGTTTCAGTCCAGAAGAAATGCTTCCCAGAACATTTTACTTTCTTTCATTCTTTAACCCTTATCAGTTGCTTCCTCCAACTCCAAGCTTCTTCAGAGTTTGAAAGCCAGTGTACTTTTTAGATATCAACAGGTTCTTTTGCAGGTGCAAGGTTTCTTTAAACGGATGATTCAGAATGTCAAAGAAGCTCTCCTTTTTCAGACAAGAATTGGTGCTTTGGGTGATGGGACATTGATGTCTATTGGAATTTGCTGACAGTAGTGCTATTTCTAACCTATCGGTTTTTCTTTGCAGAACTTGAACAGTGGTCCCCCAACCGGCTCAGACTATGAGCACCCCAAAATAAAACCCTCTTCATCTGCCAATGCTATCTACTCCCTAGCGATCAGGTGCGTTACTTTCAAATGAAGGCTCTTTTCTTGCAGTAGAGATCATTCGTTTCAGGATTGCTGTAGAGAGGGCAGAAATGTTCTTCTGGGTCTGTAGTCACATCTTGGTACTCTTTGGTTCCAGGGTTAGAATTTGACGTTATATAGATGGCCTGCGTTTAGGATTCAAGCTCTGGATTGTTAAAAACATGTGAACAAGAAAAAGTAAATCTCTCAGCAAGTATCCTTAGTATAGATCTGTAACTGGTCATTTCGAGTGGTGATGGAATGGTCGTTACCCAGAACTGTTGCAGTCTCAGACAACTGGTGTGCAGTGTCCTGTGCCTTAGATCCAGCTGTGCCTTAGAAACAGCAGTACATATGGTATGAGGGAGCATATATGTAGAGAGGCAGCATGAGGTTGAGATGTGAGGTCCTCCGGTGGCTAGGATATCTGTATGTCACTGTTACCACGCACCTTGGACAAGACTTTTGCTAATGATTTCACCAGCAAGTCGGGTCTCACAATTACATAGCTCAGAATTCCAGTAAGCCAGGTTGTTGCTTCAGTCAGAATCAGTTTGAAAAGCCTTGCTTGAAGCTTTGGCTTTCAGCGCTTGAGAGCTCTTGGGTGCTATTTTGTTGTTGTTTGGATTAGCTCCTTTTCAAACTGATTGTGTTGTTTGGATTAACCGTTTGTTTGTTTTTATTTGCATTAACTATTTTTCAAACTGATTGTGGTGGTGTTTGGATTAACTGTTTTCCAAATGCTCTTGATCCTCTTCCTTCTGCCCCCAGACCACTGCCTGTGCCAAAACTGCAACCCGGGGAACAGTCTGAAAGCGATGAGGATACTGAATACATGTCACCATCCTCTCTGCCTCTGGTGCCACCTGGTCCTGCCCTACAAAAACCAGAGATCAAACTGCCTTTGGAAATGACTCATGGTTTACGGTGAGACTACAGTTGTCTCTGCTGTGTTTACAACCCCACCCGTCCAAGGAGGCTTGTTCATTGATTCTGGCTGAGGTTTTATTCCCGTGGTTTACCTGCTGTCTGTTTCCCACTGGTATTGACCAGATCTAGATTAGAGTAGTGGGGTAAATGAAATGTGAACATTGCTCTGGTCTCAGAGTCCTTTATAGTGGAATCAGTTCACTCCTGCCCCCAGGCCATTTTTGTTGGTCCTTTGACACCAGCAGACATAGAAATGTGACAGCTTTGTTCCCTCACTTTCCAGTTACACCAGTTAAATTTTGATCTGTTATGTTGCAATGGAGACAATGTCAGAATGTGTATGAGAGCAAATATTCTCTGAAAGAAAGTAGGTAGCAGAGCTGTGCTTCATATCACGGCATGCATCTGAGAAGAATCTAAATAGCAGATTTTAGGTGAGGAGGAAACTACTGTTGCATGTCTGAAGGGAACATTTTTGTCCCACCTTTCATACAGAGAGTTGGAGTGTGACCAGCCAAATAATGTCTGTATGTATGAAGCTATGTACAACATTCAATCCCAGGCAACATCCTCTGACTTGGAGACCACCAACACTTCTGGTGAGTGGGCATGAATGCATGTTATAAAGCACCCAGGAGAGAAATTGGGTAGGAGTGAATTGATAAGATTCCCAGTTTAAATAGCAGTTAAGCTATCATTTAACAGAGGTATCACTTGCTGTTCAAGGTAAATAGTTTGTCATATGCATAAGTGATCAATTGGCATTGCCTACAGACTGTGAACTGGGATGTCAGTAAAGAGAAACTGATCTAACATGGGTTTAAGACACTCATCAGTTGCTTAAAAGAAATCATTGTTATGAAGATTTTGTATGAAGTGGTAGTAGCTGTAGGTAGCTGTGATGGAAATTGTCAGCCCAGACTTGTCATCTTTCTGTTTCCAGCTGTTCCCATTAATTCTCATCATTATTATTGGTAATTTTTACTGAATTTATGAAATTCTTCTCTGACACACTCCTTTTCTAGTGCGATCCATTTCAAGTCACTGATTCTCAGTGGCGTAGGCAAAGGCCTATGCGCCAATGTGGCATTGTGATTAGTGAGGATATCACACAGCATGTCTCCATGGCAAATTTTTTGGCGTGCTAGCATTCTCACTGATGTCCCCCTAGACTATGGAATTTTCTGCCATTGGGGATCAAGGTGAACCCAAATCTTGAGCCTTTTGAGGATTGATGCAAGATGTGTCTTTTCACAGTCCCTGCCCCACATTAACACAGCTTCAAAATGACTTTGCCATTGCTTCTTGGAAGGGAGTAGCCAAGAATGAACATGCTCAAGATAGTGTATCTATATTGAGGGAGGGATGGCATGTCTGTGTCCTTTTCCTGGCAGAATGATGGATTCCATTTTGTATGTGATGCCCTGGGTACTACTGTGATTGATGCATTAGAAATGCATCCTGTATAGAGCTAGATAGTTAACTTGACTAGGAAGGTAAAGAGTAACCTGGAGCTGCACACACACACCAGCCCGCAGGTTGTGTTTGGTGGGACACAAAGTGTACTGTCTCTCTCGTGCCCCCTTTTGCTTTCTGCCTAGTTGAGTGCCAACTGCAGAAACTCAGGGAGTGCTCAGCCAAGGTGGATTTGATCTTAAAGGCATCTGCATTGCTCCGCAAGCATAGTGTAAAGTTTAAAATTAAGCAGGAAAGCTGAAGTGCGTGTGTGTGTGTTTGAGAGACACATGGGTTTTAAAAAAATAATGTACCACTTGAGGCAGGGGTAGGCATTTACAGCTCTTCCACTGTGAAACATTTTACTCACTGTCCTGGAAAGAACTTCCTCTGGACTAGCAGGGGTGGCTCTATGTATTTTGCTGCCCCAAGCATGGCAGTCAGGCGGCTTTCGGTGGCGTGCTGCCAAAGCCGCAGGACCAGCAGACCTCCCGCAGGCATGCCGCCGAAGGCTCCCTGACTGCTGCCCTCACGGTGACCGGCAGAGCGCCCCCCACGGCTTGCCTCCGCAGGCATGCGCTTGGTGCACTGGTGTCTGGAGCCGCCCCTGTCAACAAGAGCCCCTTAGCTATCTGCTCTGCGAAGGCATGGGGACTGATGTGAATGAACTGTACTGCCTGGCTCAAGAAAGAGAAGGCTTTGTTCAGCACTTGGAGCTACTTGTGTGTGTATTTTTCTAGATGAGGGGGATATGGCTGCAGCCAATGCCAGCAATGGCCCAGAAGAGTCTGAGAATGAAGAAGATGGATATGATATCCCCAAACCACCTTTACCAACAGCCACAGCTCGTCGCACACTGTCTGATATCTCCAATGCCACGTCTGCCTTCAGCCGAATGTCTCTGGATTATGATCCCGTCACAGGTGAACACCCTTACCTCCTGATTTTACAGTGGTATCTGATAATTTGGTACACATCTTTGAAGCTTCTCTGTCACTAACTCGTTATTGCCTTTATGCTACAGAAGAATCGGTTCTGTATTACAGAGGTGCTCCAGTCCTGAGGGGTTAGGGTTGATTTAGATCTTAATATGTGCTGCACTAGCCATTTATAGCATTTGGTGTTTGGATTAGCAGTTGGCAAAACTCACCGTATTCACCTGGTCATCAAGAATACTCCTCTGTGGAAATTAGCTTTACCTGTAGCACACACTGGCAGGGGAAGTAAGACACAGACTGTAGCTGGACTTAAAACTGAGGTTTCTGATGTTATTGCCCCTAAAGACATTGATAACTCTGCAGGCAAAGGCAGTAAGAAAGACCAATCTTTGATCTTCTGTGCTAGGTCAGACTCGGGTATAGTTCTTTGCCAGCAGATGGAGCTAGTGTTTGGTGATATCCACCCTGTAGTGGGAAGGGCCTTGCTGGTTGTTTCTGTCTCCAGCCAGTAGAGAATAATGCTGTCCTAGCTAACACAGACTTGCAAAGTGAAAATCAAGGCTCACTCTGTCCAAAAATCCTGTTTGAGCCTGGGACTTCTCATTCTGCAACTATCTAGTCACTTCTGATGGAGGCACTGACCACCTTGGGGTTATTAGTCTTGCATCTTGTGGGGCTACCCTAGTGAGGAGTTCAGCATGCCTGATTCCCCCCAGGAATCAAAGGCTACTCCCAGAGGAAGAGGATGTGATAGCTGTGGCAAGGGGCTCAGGGGGAGAAGTAGGAAACAGTGCTTCCTGCTCCCAAGCCCTCTAACCTAGCAGAGACTCTAAGCTAAGAGCAGCTCAAAGTAGTAGATTCTCCAGGCAGCACCTTCCAGAGGGTGTCTTCCTTGCCTTGATCACTGCCTTCCAGGTCTTTGCCTGGAAGTTTCAGATTCCAGCTTTCCTTTCTGCAGAGCCTCCAAGAACTTTTTCCCTGAGCTGCTCTGCAGACTTCCAGCTCCCACTCCCTCAAGATGCTCTCCTCCAGCCCTGGGAAAAGCAGCAGGACTTTAATAGGTTTGCCACACATGCCCTTCCCTGCACCTCCTCTCATTACTCCACAGTGTTCATAGAACACCATGGGTGGGATAAAAGAGGAGCAGAATCTGCCAGCTTTCTGTTTCCAGCTGTGCCACTGACTCACTGTGTAGCCATGGAGTTAGGGGACTTCCTGTCTCTGGGCCTCAGTTTTCCCATCTGTAAAGTGGAGATAATGGTACTGTCCTTCCTTTGTAAAGTGCCTTGAGATCTGCAGATGAAAAGTGCTTTAGGAGGGCTAAGTGTTATGATTTGGGGGAGTTTTTGTTGCTATCTGAATCATAGGGTATTGGCTCTTGTCAGAGGCTGGCTACTAGGTGAGATGGACCATTATGGCAATGGCTGTGCTCTATGTCCTGTGCCATAGAACGTAGCTTCCTTTACTCTTGTAACAAGGCTCCATACCCATGGCTACTGTTTCAGCATGACCTGCTGTCTCTGAAACGTGATCCAACTTATGGTGAACGACCTATTTCTAAGGCAAATTGTGGAGGGCGTTCCTCTTCACAATTGTATGAAAGGCTTTTTGGTTATTTTTAAGCTGCTTGTTTTTCCTGGAAGATTAGTAAGTTGAACTGCATGTTGGTGGATGAGGCAGCTTCAGTGAATTTGTTGCCTGTTGTGCTTTTGATGTTTTCCAGAGAGCCTGCATCATGGTGACCGCTTCCTTCCTGACACCAGTGCTGCAGGGCTGGCTTCTTATAACTAGATTGTTTGGGGGTTCTTACTCTAAGGACTTGTAAACATTGCAGAAGTTCATCCTATTGGAAAACGCCATCTTCAGGCACCTGAGGGGTTACCCTGAAAGGCAAATCAAACGTTAAGATGTTCAACATTCAGTTTGAAAAGTTTCCGGTGATTTGAAAAGCAGGACAAAATGTTTTCTACAGCTGTCAAAGGTTAAAATGAGAAGACAACTGTAAGGAACCTGGGATAGCAGACAGTGATATCTGAAGGGGTAGTGTTCCTAGACACTGGGCAGATTTCCACTGGCAAATCAGTGACTGGTGTTTTTGTTACCTTTTCACAAGAGGATACAACACATGGCCCTTGGGAAGGTAGACGCTGGAATAATTCATTGTGAGGAAAGGCCGAAGAGGCTGAGTTTGTTGATCTGCTATAGCAGGGTTACTGTTACTAGGTAGGGTACCCTTCCACTGGAACTATTGCAGAGGGAGCGGGGGATGTGGTGCAGAAGTGCAAAAGCAAGAGCAGACCTGGCCCTGAGGCCAGAATGGCCAGGGCTCAGTAGAAAAGAGGGGTGCCTGATAAATTAGGTAATAGGTGAGTGGTTAAACAGGGGTTTTCCCAAGCCTTAGAAACACATTGGGATACGTGGTGAAATCTTATGCATATTCCTTGTACTGCATTGTTTTTCCAGACCTCTACTCTCTTACTCTCATTTTGATATCTGAGGTTTGCTCACACAGACTTACCCAAACAGCTCCCATTTGCTTGGAGATCTTGTTTCTATAAGCAAAACCAGTAGGGTTTGCTAATGATTTGTTAAACCTCTGTAACCATTTTTGTGCACCGGGGAAGAGGAGATGAGATAAACTGAAGTTGAAGGGACAGGCTGGCTGAGAAAAGTGGCTTGTGGTCCAGTGCTTCTACAGAGTGCTAAAGCTGCCTGTTAATGCAACAAGCACTTGTCGTCTTCCAAAAATAACACAGTTGTTTCTCCCTCCAGGTTCTTCCGATGGCTCTCAAGTTCCAGAACGGCCGCCGAAGCCCTTACCGCGGAGGATAAACTCTGAACGGAAAGCCGGGAGTTGTCAGCAGGGTGGAGGTGGCACCAGCACATCGCCCCAGCTTTCCAGTGAGATTGAGAACCTTATGAGCCAGGGATACTCATATCAGGACATTCAGAAAGCACTGGTCATTGCACATAACAATATTGAAATGGCCAAGAATATTCTCCGGGAATTTGTCTCCATTTCCTCCCCTGCACACGTGGCCACATAGCACATCATCTCCCTGCCTACAACTTCAGTGGACCAACTGCCTGGGCAGCCCATGGCCCAGCTGCAACCGCAAGGAGGAAGGGGTTCCTTGAGAGACTTGGTGCTGAATTCAGCCCTGCCTCTTAAGAGAATCAGTTATCAGGTTTCTGTGGTTCCAGATTTCAAAGCAATGGAATGAAACCGAGCGGATAGATGTGTATACGGCGTGTGTCTTGGCATCGTTTTGGAGTCCTTCACCCCCACCTCTTGTTTGGGAGTACAGATTTGTTTCAAAGGGCATTGGTAGAAATAGGGATCATGACAAGTGATTCCAGAGCTGATGCTCTGGGGGTGGGGGAGTGTTTTGTGCTGTGAATTCTAACTGAATGCTCTGAAAATGTCGCCAGGTTGATGTGGTGTGTCCTGTGGTTCATGGTACTAGACTGGGACCTGTTCACTGCTGTGTGTTTGGCTCAGGCTTTTTAGAGCAGGCCCTCTGCTGGGAATACATAGGAGATCTAGGAAGAAATGATTAGATAGCTTCCGTTCACTGTGGCATTTCTCCTGTCCCCATAATTATTGCTCACAATTGAAGTCCTCCCTTTTAGCCGGGACGCAAGTGTGACTGGCAGCAGTCAAGTATTTTTAACTCCTTAGTGCTGGGAGATGGATTTCTCTCCCCATGTATCGCATTGCCGGCACTGGATTCCAGGGAGTTGGATAGGTTGAACTTTGGGGGGGGGGGGTGGGCTTTTGGGGGAGGGAGGCATGGAGAACTGGCTGCTGCTTATCCTTTTAGCCCAGAGCATTCTGTGCTTCAGTGCTTCAACTTGCTTACAGCCGTGCTGGACTTGAGCAGCTACCACTGGATACTGCCATGCACTCTTTCTATAGGAATGTTGCATCTGGTAAATATGATGATTTATTTATCTAAATTGCATGGCAGCTATAGCACATTAGTGGCCTTCACACACATTCCATCCTCTCCTTTAGAGAGCGCTTGTGGGAGCCACTCACCGATGTGCCAGGTTTTGTGGAGTAGGTAGGTGCAACCGATGTAACTCATCAGTATCGTGTCTGCTTTGTAGCAAAAATGCAACAAAATTCTTTGAGGTTGTCTGCCACAATAATACGGGGCTTGCTTTCCCTTTCTTACACCAGGGAATTGTCAGAGCTTGTGTCAGACAGGAGATCAGAGGAAATTGTGTAGTTCTGAAACAGTCAAGCTGGACTTTAAAAGTTGTTCTTCAACTATTATTTTGGAAAAACCTGACTTGCTAGTAACCAGCTTAGTCAATCCCTTTCAATTTGTGTGTCGTTGGTGTTCACGGAGTGACTGATTCTGTCAGAGAGGAACTAAATCAAATAGAGATACAGAGACCATAGTTTGACAAATGGACAAAATGTGCATGTATTCAGTGCACATTAACTTTTCAGATTGTGCCCGCAATTATTTGGCTCGCTGTTGAATGTCAGTAGTATGAATGAACAGCAGTCGTGACTAAATGAATATTTATGGCTTGAAATATCTTTAGGGGGTGCAAGACTGTTTGATGTAGTTCATTCCTTTTACAGAATCTGGTAATCGGATCAGCACCTTGAAATTGACAGAGGGAATTTAACAAGAGTAATAGTAAATGTTACAGAAGGGAACAAAGTACTAGATTCTCATTTTATGTGGAACATAATGATTCTCTCTGAATCTACAGCCTTATCGTTGTAAGTGCAGTGGGATCCAGGTGACATAAACACATGGACTGTCCTCTTTCCTCCTTTCTTGGTAAAGAAAATATTGTCTGGAATGCTAGGGAGAGCCACTCTCTGGGCGGTACAGTCACTGCCCATCAGTATTGCTTCTGTTTTGGTGCCAGAGGTATAATTTGCAAACACAGCCTGATGCTGTGGTTTGTGTCGGTGCGAGCTGTGGGAGATGCTGACTGTTCACTGTAATAGTGCAAAGTCAAGTCGTGTGACTTCAGCGTGAGTTGCATGTGCATCGCTGAGGGCAGAGTCCAGCCCTAGTGAAGTTTTGAGCTGTAAAGAGAAGGGTGATGGTCTGCCCTCCATGGAATATACCTTTTCTCCTCTTCCTCTGCCCATGCACATGACAGACATGTCTTGTGTTTGTGTGAAATGCTGTGACGATACATAGCAGGCCGTGGTCAGCCTGTCTTTCTGCCCTTGTTGAAAAGCAGGTCTCGTGCAGGAACAGCTGAGGTTGGTACAAGGGCAGCTCTGTTCTCTTATTACATCTGCATGACGCAGTGGTAGTTTTGATCCTGACTAAGCAATTTCTGGAGTATCCGAATCATTTCCTGGTCTGTGCTTGTCCAAAATGTGCTTCAGAAGCAATTAGCGACCCTTCTGACGTAAAGGCTACTCTTTTCTACCCCTTCTTGGTATCTGTCAACAAAGCTGCCACTAACGCTGCGTTGGTTTTGCAGCCACTTGGCTTATAACTTTCTCTGCCAGGTCAGCCCGGGTGTTTCAATGTGCACGGTGGTTGTATTTTCAACAGGGTGGTAGTGCTCATGCCGTTGCTGCAGAGCAGTTAAATTTTACCAACTAAAAAGCCTTAACCTCTTGTCCTGCCATGCAGCACATGTTGTTCAAAGCAGCAATGTCCTATTCCTTGTGGACAGTCCATTTTCACAGGCTCGTCCTGTTACTAATTAGATCATGCCTAGCAAAGCTTTGACAGACCTCTTGTCAGGGGAGGTTCATTGCCTGTGGACATCATTCCAGGATTAGAGATTTGAAGGCAATCCTTGTGGTGTGGATCTCTGACGTTATTTTTATGCATGTGTCCTTTCTGCCCACTGTTTGTGTCTTAAACTTATCTGAGGAACTTAAGTGGCTTTTTCTCCTTGCACACATGAATGTTTGTTACAGTCTGCGAGTGTTGCCGAAGCATAGCCAAGCCAACGGCGCTTCCTGAGGTTGTTCTCTGTGGAGTAAAGTCAAGCACTTTGTGGTGTGTTTTCTTTGCTGCTTTTCTTTTGCAGAGGTAACCTTCTGATTGCCCCATCCCACCCCTGTGTCTTTATTCCAAAAGCTCAACTTCTGATTTTACTTTAAAAGAAAGAAATGGAAGGGGGAAAAAAAGCCAAATGTCTAGTGCCTTTCTTAAGGGAATGCTGCATCTCCCGGCTGGATCCGAGTCCCCTCTTGTGAAAACATAGAGCCTCAACTAGACTAGCTTTACAGATGCCTCTGAGTGCAACTGCTTTGAAGGGGACGGAAGCGGGGGTGGGCGGGAGAAGAGAGAGAGAGATGGGCAGGAGTTGCTTCAAAGATGATCCTGTGTTTTGTAGCGTTTCAACTGTGGAGGTTTCTTACCTTATCCCTGTTACTAACGGTGACTTGTCTGGATTGGTGCTGTAATAAGCTTGGTGTGAAGACAGTAGAATTGTAATGCAGGATTCTTTTTGCTTTTAACAAAACCAGTCAGAGTTCTGGTCATAAAAATGCTGTTTGTCCCCCACCTCTCACCCCAGGAAACAAAGCAAGCAAAATACAGTGCAGTGAGAGAGGAGCTTCACCAAGTGACAGTCGGCAGGTAGCTGTGGCTGCAGATGTGTGTCCTCCCATTCCCAGTTTGCAGCCACTCCCTCCCAGTTGTATGGGAATCTACAAGACATCCAGTTCCCACAGGAGGGCGGTAACAGACATGCTGTTACTTCTCTAGGTGGAGAAATCTGCCTGCTGGCCGGCACTTGCCTTGTTCCTCTCGGCAAGTGCTGCAGACTCAAGCATTAAGCAGATAGTGCCGCTCTGCTGGTTCGCAGTGGCTTTTGCGTTCTTTGTAAACACAGCTTTCCCTGTGTGTCCCTAACTGCTACCCAAATCCCAGGGCAGCTGGATAGGTTCAGGGAACAGCACATTGCTTTATGCACTAAGACCCTGTACATCTTTCCAGCTAATCTAGGGGCAGAGGAATTGCTGTACATGTGCATTTTAGCTGACTAAGGACAAAAAGGCAATTCTTGTGGCTTTTTTTAATGTGCCCCAGTTTAAAATCAGAGCAGGAAACAAGAAAATTATTATTTTTTAAATTCCTAATATAAATCTTTTCTTGAAATTCATGGTGGGGGAGGAAGAGTAGCTTTATTTCTCTTGAATAATGAATACCAATTTATATAATATCAGTGTTAAAATGTTGAGATTTTCACAAAATATTTTAAGAAGTATAATAGTGTCATTAATATAAAAAAAAATTTATATTAGCAGTATTTAATCCTTTCAGACCTGTAAAGAATAAGAAAAACAGAAGGTAAATATTCTTACAGAAAGTAGCTGAGCTTTAAGGTTCATTTGATTTAAAGTCCTCATTTTGTTTTGCAAATACATTGTTAATGTTTAGAAGTTATACTAATGTTATTTATTAATTTTTTTCATTCTTGTATGCAGCCCACTAAAGAGCTTTTTTGTTTTGAATTTCATGCACCTGTGTCAGTAAAAAAAAAAAATACAAAACAAAACAAAGTTTTATTTTTAAATAAATTTCCTTTGTTGTAGCATATCAGTGAGGTGGTCTTAATGTGATTCATGGAAAGTACTGCTCTTGAAACTATCACAAGCATGTTCTGTGTAACAGGGATGAACATTAAAAGCTGAAAACTACTGACTGGGTGTTCTTACCAACCAAAGGAACTGATAAAAGGTACCTGAGACCTTTTAAAGGTTATTTGGTACATCCTAATACAAACTGGCGTTATTAGGGTGGACAGCTAAGGCCTGGTCTACACTAGGAAAGATATACCAGTATAACTGTGTCTGTTACAGGTGGCTCCCCCCCCTCACCCCCCCCCCCCCGGCATAGTTATACCAGTACAAACCCTAGTGTGGCTGAAGTTATACTGGTACAGACGCTTCCCGGGTTACGCAAACCTAGAACGGAACGCTTGCGTAAGTCGGGGAGCGTCTGTATATGGTGTATTTCTTCCTGGAGTATGGTATAAACACTTGTACCAGTATAGCTGCATCCACAGTAGGGGTTTTTTCAGCGTCAGTCATACCAGTATTGTTAAAGCAGCAAAACACTAGTGTAGACAAGCCTTGAGACGCTGCAAGTTTGTCTTAAACTGCACAGCCCTACTGAGTGAGGATTCCTCTTCATTCACAGAACCTTGGTCCCCTGCTAACACATGGGTTGTCAACACTGCCTCTTCTGAGCAAAGGGGGGAGATATAGGAAAAAAGGTCTGTCACCAACTGCTAGGATTCTAGGAAAGCATGTGCTCCTTAGGCAATGCAAACTGGTACCTGAGAGACCTCATTCTTATAAGAGACTAATGAGAAATGCCTCTCTTGAGTTGGGGGGGGGGGTGTACTCTTGACCTCTTATGAGAGATGACTGTCAACAGATCTTTCGTGAAACTCTTGTGTCTGCTTCTTCTATAGCAGCAGCACAACTACAGAGTTAAGTCAGAGGTGGGCAAACTACAGCCCCTGGGCCACATCTGGCTTGTCAGACCTTTTAATCCGGCTTTCGAACTCCTGCCGGGGAGCAAGATCGGGGGCTTGCCTCGCTCCGCATGGCTCCTGGAAGCAGTGGCATGGCGGGCATGTCCCTCCTCTAGCTCCTACGCGTAGGGGCAGCCAGGAGGCTCCGCATGCTGCCCCCGCCTCAAGTGTCAGCTCCTGTTGGCCTGGAACCAGAGGGGGGACATGCCCCTGCTTCCGGGAGCTGCTTGAGGTAAGCGCCAGCTGGAGCCTTCTCCCCGGCCACCTCCTGCACCCCAATCCCTTGCCCCAGCCCTGATCCCCCTCCCCCCTTCTGAACCCCTTGGTCTCAGTCCGGTGCACCCTCCTGCACCCCAAACCCCTCATTCCCAGCCCCACCCTAGAGTCTGCACCGCCAGCCTGGAGCCCCCCCCCACACCCTGACCTCCTCATTTCTAGCCCCACCCCCAGCCGGAGCCCGCACCCCAACCCCCTATTTCATGAGCATTGATGGCGCACCCTACAATTTCCATATCCAGATATGGCCCTTGGGCCAAAAAGTTTGCCCACCCCTGCGTGAGGTGGATCTAAACCAAACTGAGTCTAACAAACGAGAGCCCCGGTTCTTGTGTCCAAGTGGGAATGCAGTAGTAGCTCCTGACCCAGTTGTGGGCATCCATTATAAATGCAGCAGACGAAGGAGGGGTGAAGAGAGGAGGAGGTGAAAGCACATGCTTTGAAGTCATGTATTGGACAGTCCAAGTGTACAGGCCACACCTAGGGAATGTCACCACCCCTAATTTAGTTTCTCACTGCACCATTGTGAACTGAGACAAAGTACAGCCAGTCCTGGAAGTATTTTGGCTTTTTATTTTCACATATATAAAAAAAACCCTGCAAATATCAGACAAACTCTTAAATTTACACACAAACCAACAAAAATATATATATATATAAAACAAAAGCTTTTGCTTCTGATATTTCTAGCTCACAAGTACAGCTCACCCTTTTTGTTAATGAGTTGGTTGCCTCTGCTGCTGCAGAGAGTCTCATTAACCACTGAGGAGGTTGGGTGCATAGGAAAGGAGCCGCTGTTGTTTTGCCCAGTGTTAATGTAAGGCTGTTTGTTGCTTAAGTGTTGGAGGAATGGAAAATAAATGGCTGGTTAAGTAGCAGCTATGGAGGGTGTAAGCCTACAACTTGGTTTACTTCTCTAATAGGAACGGAGAAGGAAAAGCAAGGGGCTCATCTCCTCAGTGTTCGCCTGGGGCCAGGGGAGAGGTCCTAGGGCTGAGGGAAGCAACAGCAGTATATGCTTGCAGGCTGGGTGGGGTTCTGTTTGGTATCTCTGAGATAGCACCAGTTCAATATTCTGTGGGAGCTCAGTTCTGTCAGTTTCCCTTCTTGTTCACAGATGTTACCTGTCGCCCCGGCCTAGGCCAGAGAATGGAATTTTAGTCAAGGATAAGTAATGTTTTACCTAGTGAGAATACTTTAAAAAAACACAACAACCCTAGAGAGGTGCCAATATCTAAGCATGGCATAAAGCTTCTCTTCATCAGCCTTGACTTAAGACATGGTCCTCTGGAGGGCCTGCTCATTTCAGTAGCGGTACAGCTTAATTAGAAATCTGCCCAAGGTAGCCACGTTCCTCAGGGAGCTGGCAGGTGAGAAACAAGGCCTAAGCCCTCAGCTAAGCAATGCCACATCATGCAGCTTTAAAACTTTCACATCAACATACTGTTGGGTCTGGTCCCTGCCGAACCCTCAGAACGACTGGGAGGCCCTGCTTTTTACTGCACATAGAACAGAGATCCTTTCCTTTCAGCTACTTGTTCTCAACAGAGTCACTTGGGAAAAACAAAATCAACTCTTCCAAGAATGGAGCGCTCTACCTGCAAGATGAGAGGCTGTGAATCTAAATCAGCAAAACAAGAACAGTTTAGGGACAAGCTAAGAGAACTAACCATTCGGCACCCTACAATCCACCAGGTAAATTCCACCCCCTATCTGTAATTCATACTGTGCACCCATTGTTCAGAGACTTAGCTGGATGCTGCTAATCTAAAACGGGTTGTGGGGTTGGGGTTTTTTCAGTTGGAAGGAGCTCCAATTAAAAGCACAACTCTAGTCCTGACAAACCCAGACCGCCTAGTGCTCTAGCCTACTTTCAGGAGGGCAGGGGGGACTTATCTGCTGTGAATTTTAGGTAAAACGCTTCTAGACACACCACACACACACACACACCCCCGCCCCCTCAAACACACACACAACTGGAACAATAAAAAGCTAACGGTAACATTCCTGATACGGCCTTAAATTCTTCCATCTATCAGGGCAATGTGGATGTTTTTCAAGAATTGGTTTTTGGCCTCTGAAGCAGTCAGTCAGTCCAGATTTGCCACGGCTAGTGTGGTATCTTTCAGACCCTTGGCTAGTGTAATGGTCATATGGGGGGGCTGTGGTATTCCTCCCTGCAGAGCAGTCTCAGCGCTGTGATGCATTTCAAGGTCTCTGGCCATGCTCTCAGGGAGCTGGAGCAGGGTTGGGAGGTGGCGATCCAGGAACAGGAAAGGTTTGAAGGAAAAAACACACGGCGGGTCCCTCACTCTAGTTCCTCAGATCGATGTATTTCTCTGCCTTTGGACAAGAAATATGTAATTAGAGGTAATCACCGTGCAGGTTCTCCCCCCCCATGTGACCACACCAGCTGCTCAGAGCCAACCCAGTTGAGTGATGATCTGAAGGCTACCGGGGCATGTGCTCATATACATGGATTTGCATTAAACAAAGGAACATGTGAGCTGAACTGGAACCGTCCAACTGGAAACCTCTGCATATTAAAACTAGACAAAGCACTTTAGGATAAAGGGCAGGAACAATCCTATCTTGGTGGCGGGGGGGAACTGCCTCTTTAATTACTTGTACCCTGTGGAGTAGCTTCCCCAGGGGAGAGGGAGAAAGCTCTCCTGTGGCAGAGCCCAGTAGTGAGGGCTGCTGCCTTCTTTTCCTCCTCCTTGCAGTCCCCTGGCTCAGGACACACCCTGCCCTGGTGTTCGTGGATCCGGTTCTTAGGCATCTACGGAGCACCTAGAGAGTCTAGGTCCCTACGTGAGCTTGGCGGAGGCCAGAGAGTCTCTAGCCTGTAATGCCTACACCCCTTAGCTCTGGGCCAGGCTGACTGCGAACGAAGAGGGGACAGGGAAACCTAAGAGCCGGGATCTGTGCTTTCTCCTGGGAGCCAGGGGACGTGGCCAAGTTCACGGTGAGAGCGCTGCGGAGGGGGAGGGGAAAGTTTATAGCAGACGGGGAAGCAGTTTCCCACTAGCATGCAGCAACACGTCCACATCTCGGCCCCGGCGCTGACTGAAGTGAAATGAAAGCCTGGCACCACGAGGTCCCCCCCACTTCCCTTATTTACTGCTGATGACGATGGATGCTGAAGGCCCATGCAAGATCAGGGGTGCTGGGGACAGCAGTTGACTCCAGAGGAGGCCTGCCCTCTGTGTGAACAGCAGGGCAGAGCCACCCCCTGTGCCCTTCGAGCATCACTGCTGCTCCTGGCCAGAGGCTGCAAAGGGACACCCAGCCCCCGGAAGGGAATTGCATGGAGAGCTGTCCTACCTGGTCACCTGCAGGTCTCTTCTCGCCGTTGGCACCCTGCAGAAGCCCCGCCTCTTCGGGAAGTTTATCTGACTTAACTTCAACTACAATCTCGTCTTTACGGGCATCTGGCCTGGTGCTAGGGGGAGGGAGGTGACAGTTTTCAGACACGTTTGAGGTCCCCGAGCACCAACGGACAGAGGCGCAGGAGTCTGGGCCCTTTGGCTGATTCCTATGGGCTCCCAGAGGGCAGAAGGAAAAGGAGTCGGAGCAAAATCAAACTCCGGTGGGAACACAGGCCGCGGGAAACTTTCAACGACTCCAGCCTCTGCCAGTAGGAGGTGCTGTAGGGGAAGGGGCAGGAGCCCTGGGATAGCAGCCACGCTCAGTGCTGCTGGAGTGTGGGGATCGGAGCTGTTCGGGTCACACTAGGGGTGGCTGGCTGATGGGGAAACTCAGCTGTGGCTCCCTGCAGCGCCTGCTTCGGGAGGCTGTGCCAGGAGCCTTTGCTGTGGGGAAGCTCTTGGTTACTCTGCATCCAGGCCTCCCCGCCCCGCCCCCCCGCATGAGAACAGCCGTGAGGCATCCTAGCCCTTCCGGGGGCGGTGCGGGGAGAGCAAGGTGCCTGAATGGGATGAGATGGGAAGCGTGAATGATTTGGTGCATCTTTGAGCCAAGCCCTTGCTAGCCGGGAGGCGGGGGAGGCATGAGCACTGCGGGCGCGAGCTATGCTTACATGTCCTGCTTCCCGGTGCGGTTGCAGGGGATCTTGCCTTTCTTGTGCAGGAAGTAGAGCACAGCGCCGAGCACAGCGATCACCAGGATGCACACGATGACCGCCACGATGATCACGCCCTTGCTCTCCTGGGTCTTTTGCTCTGCTCGCAACAGACAGGTGCCTTTACTGCCTGACCCCACGGCTTCCCCGAGAGATGCCCGTCGCCTTCCACTCACAGTAGTAGGCAGCACACTTACCTCTCCCCAGGCTGCATTGGAAGTGCATTGAAGGGGCAGGGGGGGGTAGCGGGGGAGGCACCAGGAAGAGAGGGGGATGCATGCAGCACAGCTAGTGCAATGCACGGTGGGGGGACCTCAGGTTCTGTTCCTGGCCCTGCTGCTGGCTTGTGGGGGGGTGTCATAAACAGATAGTTAAGGGTTAAGGGCTCTTTTACCTGTAAAGGGTTAACATACAGTACCTGATGACCACCTGACCGAAGGACCAATCAGAGATAAGATTTTTTCAAATCTCTGTGGAGGGAAGCTTTTGTCTGTGTTTTCTTTGTTTTGCTCAGGTACTCTTTTGAATCTAAAAGAGACCAGTCATGTCTCCAAGTTCTCCTGGAGTAGTTTCTACTAATTAATAGTGAGTATTAATTAGAAAGGCGAATTAGTCTTATGATTTAATTTCTATATTTGCAATTGTGTGTTTGCTAAAGGAAATTCTTTATTCCTGTTTGCTGTTACTTTGCTTTCACTGAGAAAGAAAGGGGGAGAGGGGATTCTCTCCAGAGATTGATAAGGTTATACCCTATGAGTGTCCAACTTGGGCTCATAGAGATTTTGTATTTTCTTTTTGTTCTCTTAATAAATTCTTTTCTTTTCTTTGGACTTGGTTAATTCCTTCTTCTGTGGAAATTCAGGGGAAGGTGAGGGGGGAAGAGACAGTTCCTCCTGGGTTTGATTCAAGCAGTTTGAATCAGGTATCTCTCTCCTAGGAAAAGGGAGGGGGGAGGAAGCAGGGGGAATGGTTTGTTTCTCCTGGGTGTAAGAACTCCATGGATTTGGGGCTCTTGGAATCCCCTAGGATTTTGGGGAAGGACTGTGTCTCAATCCACATTTCCTGATTGAGTGGTGGCATCTTACTAGATCTAAACTAGGATTTTAGTTTAGAGCAGGGGTCTCAAACTCAAATGACCCCGAGGGCCGCATGAGGACTAGTGCATTGGCCCGAGGGCCGCATCACTGACACGCCCCCTTGCTGCCCCTGGCCCCACCCCCAATCCACCCCTTCCATGAGGCCCCGCCCCTGCCCTGTCTCTTCTCCACCTCCTCCCCTAAGCGCGCGCGCAGTTTTAATAAATATATACACTCAGTAATGCACCTCACTCAAAGGACAAAACACGCACTTAGATTTACTGCCTAAGGCTCTGGGAGGGAGTTTGGGTGGGGGAGGGGGTCTGGATGCAGGCTCTGTGCTCGATGCAGGCTCCAGGCTGCGGCAGGGGGTGGGGGTGCAGGCTTTGGGACGGAGTTTGGGGATAGGAGGGAGTGCAGGGGTGAGGGCTGTGGGGCTGAGGGCGAGGGGTACATGATGCAGGAGGGGGCTCAGGGCTAGGGAAGAGGGTTGGGCTGTGGGGTGAGGGCTGTGGATGAGGGGTTCATGATGCGAGGGGGCTCAGGGCTAGGGAAGAGGGTTGGGTTGGGCTGTGGGGTGTGGGGTGTGGATGAGGGGTTCATGATGCGAGGGGGCTCAGGGCTAGGGAAGAGGGTTGGGCTGTGGGGTGAGGGCTGTGGATGAGGGGTTCATGATGCAAGGGGGCTCAGGGCTAGGGAAGAGGTTTGGAGTGTGGGCTGTGGATGAGGGGTTCATGATGTGGGGGCGCTCAGGGCTGGGGCAGAGGATTAGGGTGCGGGGGGATGAGGGGTTCATGATGTGGGGGCGCTCAGGGCTGGGGCAGAGGATTAGGGTGCGGGGGGATGAGGGCTCTGGCTGGGGCTGAGGATTAGGGTGCAGGGGGATGAGGGCTCTGGCTGGGGCTGAGGATTAGGGTGCAGGGGGATGAGGGGTTCATGATGTGGGGGTGCTCAGGGCTGGGGCTGAGGATTAGGGTGCGGGGGGAATGAGGGCTCTGGCTGGGGCTGAGGATTAGGGTGCAGGGGGATGAGGGGTTCATGATGTGGGGGTGCTCAGGGCTGGGGCTGAGGATTAGGGTGCGGGGGGAATGAGGGCTCTGGCTGGGGCTGAGGGTTTGGGGTTGGAGAGGCTCAGGGTAAGGGAAGCCTGCCTTGCCAGTACTGGCGGAGGGCAGGCACTAGGACCCTGCACCCTAATCCTCAGCCCCAGCCAGAGCCCTCATCCCCCCACACCCTAATCCTCTGCCCCAGCCCTGAGCGCCCCCACATCATGAACCCCTCATCCCCCCGCACCCTAATCCTCTGCCCCAGCCCTGAGCGCTTCCCTTCCCCCCCCCCCAGCCCGGCCCCGGCGGGTCCCGCTTCCCTTCCCCCGGCCCGGCCCGGCCCCGGCGGGTCCCGCTTCCCTTCCCCCGGCCCGGCCCGGCCCCAGCGGGTCCCGCTTTCCCCCCCCACTTACCCGAGCGCGTCTCCGGCGGTGCCGCTCAGAGCCGCGTGGTGAGGGGGCGGGGCTGGGAGCTCCACGCCGAGCGCAGCGCTCAGCCCAGAGCTCCCAGCCCCGCCCCCTCCCCACGCGGCTCGGATCGGGGCGGGGCTCAGGCGCTCGGACGGAGACTCGGCGCTCTATGCGCCGAGGCTCCAGGAGAGGGGCGGAGGCGGGAGCCTCCGCTTTTCTCTTGGGGGCCCCTGCGGAGCTCCCCTGGGGAGCTCCGCGGGCCGCAGGGAAGAGCTCCGCGGGCCGCATGCGGCCCGCGGGCCGCATGTTTGAGACCCCTGGTTTAGAGGGAAACCAAGTCAGGTCCCCACATTGGAGCCCAACAGTTCCAAGTGGGGGTGAGACCTTTGACATGGTGGCATGCGGGTCCTCACCTTGAAACCCCCCAGTTTCAAGTGAGGGTAGACCCAGGACAGGGGGGACGGACAATATGGATGTTTGTAACGTGCTGTGTATTAGGCGTTAACTCCAGTGATGGGAGATCCCCTCCCGCTGACGGAGGTTGTGTCTTCACTGGTGACTTGGCATCCTACATGCTTAAGCCACTTTTGGAAATGGGCCTTAGACACATTTCACCCATCGTCTAAACCCGCGGGCGGCTTGGGAACACGCCGCTGCCGTGGAAGCACTTCTCATCCAAATACCGGGTCTCCGGCTCTAATTTAGACCTCCCTCTGCGGCATCTGCCCCCCCGTGCCACGGAGCGAGGGCGTGAGAGCCCAGCTGAGCGAAGGCCAAAGAGTGGGGTGGAAACTAGGGGCTGACTGGCCAGAAGGAGTCCCATTGGAGTGCCCGTTTCTGGGGTGTAACGGGAGGGCCGCACTCTGCAGACAGCGGGGGACACGAAGCCATCAGCACAGCTGTAGGCAGAGGGAAGGCTGGGAGTAGGTGTCTGGAGGGTGCGAAAAGGCGTGCGAAGCGCTCACACGGTGAAAGCAGGCCGGGGCTCTCAGGAGGGAAGGGACCAGCTGGGAGGCAGGGGGTGCTGTGGGCTACTGACCTTTCTTGATGGATTCCGCTAGAATGCCAAGGAAGAATGGAGAGAGAGCGCTGAATGAAGCCCATCCCTCCCCGGGGTGGGAAGGCGCTGGGCAGACGTTCACCCCATTGGCTCCGGGACTTAGCCGCCCGCCCCCGTGCCCCAGGGCAGCTCACAGGGGCTGAAGTGTAGAACTCGGTGCCCGTGGCATCTCTCTGTACCAGGACACCAAGGGATGTGGCTGCTATTCCCCAGCCACCTCCATCTTCCAGGGGCCCGGGCAGCGCTGCTTGGCCATTCTGGCTGCTCAGTCTCATCCCTGCCTCTCCTCAGGGGTGCTTAATGTGTGGGTGAGATCTCGTTCCTTCGCCCACCGCAGGGACCCTTGTTCAGCACGGTCACTGGGGCCACTTACCAGTAGTGTTGCCAGAAGGAGGAGGTGTCGTCATCGTTCCTGTAATGAAGACAGACACCGGCTGGTTGATTTGATTCCTCCCCTCTTGGTGGAGCTGGGAGTGCGTTAGCATCAAGGGTGCCTGCAGCAGCATCCCAACCCAGCGCGCTGCTCTGCACCAGCTAGAGGGAGATTCCAGCCTTGCCTGTGTGCAGAGTGTCGTTGAAACGCCAGGGGCTGGAGCGGGCGATGCCCCTCTGAACGCCCCCGGGCCGCTTTGCAGACATGCTCACTGGCTTCCCCCAGCCACTTACAGATTCACTCGTGTGCAGTCCCTCCGCTGCCACGGGGACCCAGGGGATACCCTGGCCAAAGGGGTGGTGCGGGGGAACGAACGAGATGATGAATCATCTTTTCGACCTCCGCTTTCTAGGACCTAAATGTCCAACACAGACGCCTCTAACGAACCGCGCTGAGAACGGATCACGCAGCGTGCGCTACAGCCGAGCAGCTGGGCTTGCTCTCCAGCCCAGAGAGACGTGGGGAAGAACCGTGCAGGAGAGTTTGCATTTGGAAATTATCAGCCAGCACATGGGGAAGGTCAATGAGTGTTAAGTGAACTCAAGCTGCCCTCCCGGAAGTCAGGCCAATGGCCATCAGCAACGGGCCTCGGAATGCCCCTCCGTCCTTTGGCAGCTCAGAGCGGAGAGCCATGTGCACTCAGCATCCTACCTGCTGATCTGAAGGACACAAATAAGCATTCACTGCTCGGTCTTCCCCATAGCCCTGCTTTTGCATTATCAACAGTGCCGTTAACTAAGTCCCGACTGCCGAGTCTCGGCTGCTAGTTGTGCCTGGGCTCCGATCAAAGCCAGCAGCTCTTTGATTCCAGGGTGAACTTGCAAATTAGGAAAACCACCATTTTACAATGAACCCCCCTGACGCCTCTTTCACGGTCGGTTTTCGAGTAGAACTGAGCTTTATATCTTACAGTGCAGTCTGTCACCCCTCCTGCTTAGCTCACCCTTTGGAGTGAGGCAATCAAGGAAATATCATAACCCCTTCGGGCCAGGGAATGTCACTTTGTGCAGCACCTAGCACGCTGGGGCCCCGATTCTGGATTGTGGCGCACAGCAGCTCCAGTAATAACCCATGGAGGCTTTGTAAACACTAGCCCTACAATTCACGTTTTGCCCTTATGGAAGAAGTTGTGGGTGGGCGCTTCATACCCTGCAAAGTGGACTTGGCATTTGGATTTGTAATCCACAGGGAGTTGAACCGTGAGCAAATGGTTAAGAACCAACACGTTCTTCCATCAGTGCAGCAAGAGACCAGGGAAATAGATTAATCCTACCACTGAAGAAAGAGTGTCTCTCCGCACGTCTCCACAAAGGTGAGTTCTCTTCAAGTGAAAACTGCTACGAGTTAGAACTCCTTGTTACGCAAAAGTAAGTAGGTACACAGTGGGTTTGTGCCACCATCACAGTACTTTTTCCTACTAGTTGTAAATAGAGAGTAAGTGGCCCTCCCTGTTATGGTGTTAATGATCTCTTTTCTATGTACATTTAGGTTCACTGCAGAGAGGAAAACCTGACTTTTACAAAGAGAGATGGAAAAGTTCCTCCTCCATTGGCAATTCGGGTCTTGTCAGTCCTGCTTTCCCTGGACCCGTCTCTCCTGACTGGCTGTGTTAGGCGACCAGTGACACTGGAATAAGGCTCCCAATCTGACATTGGATCACGTGAGTGGTCAAAGGGAATATTCATGTACTAAGAACCAGATCTTGGGAGGTGCTGAGTATCCTCAACTCCCATTGACATCAACCTGAGTAGAGGATGCTCAGCACCTGACAGGATTAGGCCTTGACAGAAGGAGGAAGAGATTATTATTAAGACTTTAAAAATAGCAGAGAAGCTCAGAACTTCCTCTGCAAAATCAGGCCAAGCCAGACCAGCTCCTCCTGAAATGTCTCAAGTAGAACCACCAGCTTGGAAAGGGGGACTTGGGTGCTGTCTGTCTTTCTCCATCACGGCCAGAGCTTTTCTCTCCACAAATATTTGGGTGGAATTTTCTGATTTTTGAAAATTTAAGGGACCCAGCAGGTAGAAACACTTTCATTTTATGTGCCCTGTCACTTTTGTCTCCAAAAATCAAAACTTTGTTGTTGTTTTTTTAAAAAATTGAGATGGCTGATATTTTGAGAAAACATGTATTATTATTATTTATTTTTTTTACCAGCTCTGATCCTAAAGAAGGGCCCAATTCTCATTTATGCTGAGGCCCATTTATACCCTGCCAGTGCAGCATGAATGACTATCAGGCCTGGAGAATGCAAAGCCCCTTTGCAGATCCTCTATTCTATCCAGCTTTGGGTGAACTGTGACTCTCTTCACAGGCAGGCTGAGATCTATTGGGGTTGAGTGGGCCCGTGCTTTGAAGGCTACATGACTGGTGTCTGATGCTCTTGGTATATTGTGTATTTTGTTTCTAATCAGAAATTTAAAAAAAAAATCATTAAGAAAAAATGGTCTCCCTGTTTTGTGAATTAGAGCAGGAGGGGAGGACTCCAGTCTGGTCTGGAATGAGAGAAGGGGATTTCCTTCATGGGGCACTTCCCCCGTCAATGTGACCTGGAGACTTACTCAGCTGCAGCCTGATGTGATGACTGCTATTGCCAAACTCGTTAGTGGCCGTGCAGGTGACTCCTGACTGCAGCAGGTTTGGGGTGACTTGGACAGTCAAGTTGCTGATGACGCGATGATGGTCTGTGTGGTTTTGGACCTGCGGGGAGATGGAAGAGAGTGAGGGATGCCACTCAGGAGGGGAAGAAGTGATCACTAGCCCATGGATTCCCAACCAGGGCCTACGACTGCCCTCCCTAGTTGGGGGTTCCCCAAAAATGTTACAGGAGATGCCTGAATGGAAGAGGTCAAGAACCGCTGCCTAGCCCCCGGGTCCGTTCCCTGCGCCGCATCCAGCAGGTGGGTCTCACCTTTCCATTGATGCTCCACGTGATGGTGGGCTCAGGGAGGGCAGCAGCTTTGCACATCAGGGTCACCAGCTCGTTCTGTTGCACAGGCACCAGGGAATCCTTGGAACTGATGTGCGGCTTTGCTGCAGGGGAGGAAGAAACACAGAGCAGAGAGGTCAGCGTGGCCTGGGACAGATGGGACAATTTCCTGCAATGTCCTTGGGAGACTGTATTGAAATATGTTTACGCATCTTTGGGGGCCCATTGCAATTGATGAACGGTTTATGTCTTATTGTGGGCTGGGATTGCGTGCAACCTCCTGAGGGGAGAGGGGGGTGTTTCAGAGGACTATACTGAACAGTGGGCCAGGCAAAAATGGAATCTGGGAACAAAATGTGTTTAGTGCTTTTCCTGGGGATGGGAACCAAATTCCCCACCTCTGGTTGTGCAAAACTGCAGCCTTCTGAAGCTACGCCCTGTGGAGTGACCTGCTGATCACCTGGTTCACAAAGCCAAGATCAAAGGCCCAAACCCTACAAAGGAAAGACCTGAGCTATTTATGGTGGTTTGAAATCTGAGACGCTAACAGCGGGGAAAACCCAGTTGTGAGATTTGAAGAACCTGAGGCTGCAGTCGGGGGTGCCGGCTGCATGGAGGCTCTTTGGTTGTTTGTAATCGGTTTTCTTGGCTTTCACCTTAAGAATCAATGGGCTTGCTTAGAAAGAGCTGTGCCCAGACGTGTGACTACTAGCAATGACAGCTGTTCATAGCCGCCATCGAGGAAGCAGAGCACAAGCACGGACGCTGCCCCGTTCAGGCAGTCTGGCTTGCTAGGACTAAACTGCAGCCTGGAAAAACTCCACTCAGGAGGGAGAGAAATGAGAGTCTCTGCCCAAGAGAGGTGACAGCCGAGGAGCCAGGAGCCTAGAGTGGGGGCCCTCAAGTCCACGGAGGGGGAAATACAGGTGCAATTATCCAGGACTGTGACATGGCCTCCCTGCAGCCATCTGACCAGGTGGGGGGAGATGCACCATGCCCCCCAGGCACAGGGCACACTTGCATTTACCAGAGGAGTAAAGAAGTAGGGAGGCTGCACATGTCTCTGCCAGCTCATTCCTCCCAGGCCCAGGGACCAGCAGGGCTGGGATGGAAGCAGTCAGGTGGGCAGGGGCGGCTCTGGCTTTTTTGCTGCCCCAAGCACGGCAGGCAGGCAGCCTTCGGCAGCTTGCCTGTGGGAAGTCCCCGGTCCCGCGGATTTGGCAGCGGGTATATCGAAGGCACGGGACTGGCAGACCTCCCGCAGGCAAGCCGCCGAAGGCTGCCTGACTGCCGCCCTCGCAGGGACCAGCAGGGCGCCGCCCCAGGCATGCGCTTGGTGTGCTGGTGTCTGGAGCCGCTGCTGCAGGTAGGGACTGCGTGAACCACCAGGGCAATTCCCCGAGCTCTTTGCTGGATTTCCCCCCCGCCCAAGCTATCTCCCTCCCCAAGCCTGCACAGGAAAAGGGGTGGGGATACGGCAGTGTCCGGCACTTACTGTGAACAGCGACGTTCACCTGCTTGGAGCGGGAGAGCCCTGGCACCCCAGTCACAGCCACCTCGCAGCTGTAGTTGCCAGAAGATTCGAGGGTGACGTTGCTCAGTTTCAGCTGCTTTCCTGACCTCAGCAGTTTCCCCTTCTGGAAAAGGAGATGAGCAGGCTAGTGTCCGACTGCCGCAGCCCCGCCTCTCGCCCGGGAGCAGCATGTGGCCGAGGGAGCAGCTGGGTCTTCCCAAGCTTTCCAGCTCCACTCCAAGCCCTGCTGTTGGGGGGCAGGGAGAGAATCTCCAGTCCCTTGGGGTTAGCGGGAAGTGAATATCCTGCCCGGGGTGGGGGAGTATTAATGAGGTTTCATCTAGCTCTACTGGTCACTGGAGCACGGCCTCTCCTGCACTGTGCCATTGCCTGGGAGCAGCCGTCCGCATGGCTCGTTACCTTCTCCTTCTTCCACCGGAACTCCAAGGGCTTGGAGCCTCTGGCGTCACAGGTCAGGGTTAAGACTTCTCCCTGCTGCAGCTGGATGGGCCCCTCAGGGGTTATCTTGAGCCCTTCGAGGTCTAGGGAGAGAGCAAGCGTGGGGATGAGACGCGGTGCCCTTCGTGTGGCCGAGGGCTCGCTGATGCTGGTACAGAACAGAAACTGGTTCCCAGGAGCCAGCCTGGAGCATGGACACAGGCCATGGGGGCTGCCGGAAGCAGCCGTTCTCGAATGCCACCTCCCCGCAGCTGGGGAACTGCTCCTCCGGTCAGCTGGCATCATGGGGCCCTAAATGACCAACCCATCGAGCTGGAAGGGGGCAGCACTGCACAGATTCATGTGGAGCTCAATGGGAGAAGGGCTGGGACGGCACAGGGCCCAGGGGAACCTCCCTGCCTCCTCCCCGGCCCTCCCTTACAGTTCACAGACAGCTCCGTCTCGTTTTCCAGCTTCTTCATGGAGTCGAGGTCGAAAGTCTGGCACAGGTACCGGCCGCTGTCCTCCTTCTTGACCTTCCGCAGGATCAGCACCCCGTTGCTGGAGGTTAGCTCTCTCTCCTCAGGCTCGGCACCCTCCTGAGGGGCACAAGGCAGACGGGAGCGGGGGTACGTGGGGGCACCCGTGGCTCGTGTTGGCACCGGGAGCAGGGGTGGCGCTGCTGGAGGTTTGTGGCCTCCTAGTCCATTCCCCTGCCCTGAGCTGGGCTGGAACTGATGCCCTAGTGGGGGGAGGGGGGAAAGACTCTGCCTCCCATTTCCTGATCAAGCCCACTCTGCGTGGGGTGGGGCTGGAACCGGTGCCCTGGCACAGCGATTATCCCTTTCCTTGAGCCGTCCAGCTCTCTGCAATAGATTCCCAGACTGGGGCAGGTGGAACCCGCAGCCCCGCAGCGCAGGAAGGGTGAGGGTCCCCATGTACAGGGGAGCACAGAGACAGCCGGTGGGGAGCTCAGGCAGCCCCACATTCAAGGCACGCTCTGTCAGCCCCTGGGCATCCAGAACCGGCCTGCCCTGGCCTGTCGCCCCGCCCCTTTGCTCACCTGCACTTTCAGCAGGTTGTACTCGGGTGGGGGGTTCCCGTCCCCCTCGCAGCGCAGGGTCACGTCGTCCCCCTCCCGCACCTGCGGCTGGGGAGACTCTATCACCAGACTCAGCTTCTCCGTGGAATCTGGGGTGCAGAGAGACATGAAGAGCCTCGGCTCAGCTGGGACCGGGGGGTGGGCAGACCAGGGGGCCCATGAGAAACTGGCAAGCGGCAAACAGGAGAGGGGGAATCTGACAGACGCTCTGGCTGGAGAGCACCGGGGAGACCAGACTGACTCCACCTACGTCCGTGCTCAAGCTTCAGCGTGAGGGGCCAGGACTTGGGCAGATGCCGGAGGTACATTGCAACATGTGGCAACACCTGGAGCTGGGGGGGTGGATCACTGCAGGCCCCTGCTACCATCCGCATGAAGTGCCATGGATGTCACAGCCTGGTCTATTGCAGCATCAACCCTGCAGCGCAGGGAGTGTTATCGCCAGTATGGAGAGTCATTCCCCTTCCCCTGGGCGCGGCCGATCAGTCCCAGACTCACAGAACACGGTGACGTTGACGTCCTCGGACGCGGCAGTCTGGTCGGCCCCCAGCAGGCGGTAGCTGACCTCGCAGTGGAAGCGGGACTGGCGGTCCTCGCGGCTCACGTGGGCGTAGAGGGTGCTGCTCACCGTGTACAGCCCGCTGGACTCCTTGATGAGGCTGACTTCTGCCGGGCGAAAGCAGGTGATGGGGTAGTGCTAAGAGAGATTGAGCACCTGCAGACCCCATTGGCTCCACGGGACCCCCCCCCCTCCCCGGGATCCAGCCCTTGGAAGGAAGGAATGGGGATGCACAAACTTCTCACCCCTGGGCTGAGCAGGATTGCTGTGAGTTTCCTCACAACAGTACCCATGGGCTCTCCATTACCATGAGCTTCCTTGCAGCAGGATACAGGATTATCCTGAGCATTGTGATCCCGGAAGTGCCTGGGCGGGCCCCTTACCCCAGCTCCCCAGGGCTAGCCCCCACAGGCTACAACATACTAAGCATCCCAAGGAGAAGGAGCTGGCTCCGAAACTTACGTGTGTGGTCCTGCCACAGGGGGCTCCCGTTCTTGTACCATGTGATGTTGGGGGCTGGAAAGCCATTCTTGCTGACGCACACTGCGATCTGAGACAGCAAAGGGAGCGCTTGGTGCTGAAAACCTCTGGCTCCCCGCGCAGCACCCCCCGCTTCCCCTCCCCACATGGCGCAGCTTGCACTGGACAAGGCAGTTAGGGTTCTCCCCACCCCTGCTGGCACTGTGAGCTTCCTGCCAGTAGTCCCCCACCTTCTTCTGGGTGCCTTTCCCCCAGCAGTGCTGCGGCCCCCTCGGGGCTCGCCCGTCTGTGTGGGGCACGGCTGGCTCCCCTCACCTTGGGGATCTCCTTGCTCGTCACTGGGATGCCCGCGTCGTTCACCTGGATCTCAGGAGGCTCCGGGGTTTCTGGAAAAGAGCAGCAGCCCAGCCAGGCGTTTGGTGCCAGGTGGACCGAGAGGCCAAGTCCCCGACCCCTCCCCAGGCTGAGCCAGCACCACGCAAGGGGGAACCAGACCCAGCCCCTGTTCGCTGCTGTGAGCCTGTTCCTGCCTTCCCACTGCAGCGGTAGGAGCTGCGCCCCTGGGAGTGGCAGCAGGGGCGGGCGCTGGGCAGCTGCGTCTCTCTCGCTAATGCCCACACCTTGTGATCGACGGCAGGCGCGGAGACACTCCCATGCTGCCCTGCTCTAGGCTCCCGGCTTAAATCAGCCTCCATGCCCCTGGGCCAAGCCCTGGCAGGGGCAGGCAGCCCTGAGCAGGGGAGGGGAAAGGAACATGGCAGCTCGTCGGCTGTCCCCAAGCAGCAGCCGCATCCAGAGCAGGGGCTCGCGCCGAGATGCCAATCATAGGCTGTCGCCCTGCCCCTACCCCCACCCTGGTGCTGGGCCCAGCGGCACTCACTGTAAATGTGGAGCTTGGTCCGGTTCTCGCCCACCCCTAAGCTGCCGGCCCCGACCTGGCACACGAAGGTCCTGGCGTCCCGCAGGGTCACCCTGCTGATGGTGAGGGTAAAGTCGTTCTCCATGGCCACCCGGCCCTTGTACTCTGTGTCCACCTCAAATTTCTGCCCGCGGACCATGTAGTAGATCTTCGTCCGGCTGTGTTTGTTGATCTAGAGCAGAAGGCGAATGAGAGGGACTCGCCACTCGGGCCAAGGACTCACCCGGTATGGGGCCCTCTTTGTGCCACAGCTGGCGGTGGAGGCGTTTGCTAGCGCAGCGCCCAGGTGGCTGGGACACGGGTGTGTGGGGAGATGTCTCCTCCAGGGGCCAGGCAGGGAGATGGGGCAGGACTGTGTGGTTCTGACTGGGACCCCCACCGCCAGCCTTTGCCAGGCCAGTGACTGAGCTGCTCCAGGGACCTTATTCCCCCTCAAACCCTCCCATGCGAGCCCCCCCTTACTGCCCCCCCACCTACATCTTCCCGTGCCCCCTGCTTCTCCCCTATCGTTGTCCCCCTGACCCTTCCCGCTGGGGGCCCCCGATCCTGCCCCATCCGTCCCCCACCCTGGGCCCCCCTGCGGGTGCTGCTACTCACATAGAACCAGTTGATGTAGGCGTAGTGGCTCTCCTCAGGGAGGGAGAAGTTGCATGGGATCCTGGCCGTCTGCCCCAACTCCACCTCCGCCGTCTCCAGCATGGAGACCTCCACTTTGCTGGCCCCAACTGCTGAGACAGGGCACAAGGTGATGGGGGGGGGGGGGGATGCCACACAAACACGGTGCTTGAGGAAAGCCGGGGGCAGGAGAACATCCCCCATTCTCCCCCCCACCCCCCACCCCTGACAAGACTCTACATGTGCTGTTGTTGGGGCTGAACAGAGCACAATCAGCCCCTCAGGTGAGATGTGGGGAGCTGAAGCCCCCCAGCAAAGAGCACAAGGGCCAGACCTGCCCCCGGGAGGTGCCCTGTCTGATCCCCCCGTGCTCTGGAGCCCTTGTGGGCACCATGCACCTGCCATGGCCTGGCACGCAGGTCCCACTGCCCACATTGGAGTGGCTCCTGTTTGCAAGATCCCTGTGCAAACACAGGCCTGCCTGCCAGTGCCCCTGCGTGGGCTCAGCACCCCTCACCCCACCACGGTGAGGGCAGCTGCAGGGGGCACCCAGGAGGAGACCATTAGGTGAGTGCCAGAGTTGGGGTGAATTTCCAAACACTGAACAGCCCTTACCAGCCCTGACCAGAACAGGGCCCCCACCCCTGCAAGCCAGCACAGCCCCACACCTCCCAGGCACCCCCCTGCAGCCGGCCCAGCCCCATCCTCCCCCCTCCAGCTGCTACATCCGCTGTGCTCCTGGTTCTTCTCTGCACACTGCCCCCCACGGTTCCCATGAGGCAGCAGTCACTGCTACTGTCCAGCTACCCTGCCATGTGCAGCCCAGCCCCCTCCCAGTCCCACTTTTCACCCCAGCCCAGCCCAAGCGGGTGTGTGTGGGGTCGGGGGGGGATCACTGCTTGCCCACTGAGAGCTTATTAACCCCTGCTGGGCCAGCTCAGCTCTGCCTCTCCACACGCAGCTGAACACCTTTGTGGCCAAGACACTAGCAGCCGGGGCCACTAAACTCATCATGGAGCTTGGGGAACACCCTGCTTCCTTCCCCTCCAAGAGCACTGACTCTGATCCAGCCCAGGGTGTGGGGCTTGGCTACTGGGGGGGCAGGATGGGGCCCAGGGGCCCACTAGGGGCCCAGCTGAGATGGGGTGGGAGCACAGCTCTCTGGGGTTGGGTGGGACAAATCTGGAAGGTCTCGGTCGCTTTCTGAATGGCACAGGCAGCCACAGCACCGGCCCCCCAGGCAGCGGGGCCTAGAATCTGAGCGCCGGCCCTCCATGATATTCCCTCTGCCAGGGCAGGGCAGGGCAAGCGGCCAGCTCTGCCCCCTGCAGCTGCCTCCACACACCCCCATCTGCCTTGCCCAGCTCTGACTGATTCAGGAGAATAGTCCCACAGGCGGGCTCGGTGCAAGCAGCACCCCCCACACCCCATCCCGGCACGACTCTGCTCTCCCCCAACACCCCAGCGCGGGGAAGGCAGCTGAGCCCAGTAAGTCACTTTCCAGATGCTGATTAGAGCAGAACGGGTGGGGATTAGACAATTAGCAGCACAAGGGGGACAGTGGGGGGGGGTGCTGCCTCCTGGCTGCTTTGCTTCCCTCCTTGCCCTCTTCCCCCCCCCCACCGCCAATGTTCTGGGACGACTTCACTTCTGGGGCAGGATGTTGTGCTCGGCTGAGCATGACGGCGGCGCAGCCCCATTGTTAGGACATCTGCTGGGTCTGAGGTGGCCTGGCTGGCGGTGCCGGCGGAGGTGGGGACGGGGGGCATGCAGGGCATCCGGGATCATGACACACACACCCCGGGGGGAAATCCCGGCCTCCTGGTCACATCCGCAGCTTCATCCGGCCCCGGCAGGTGGAGGATCACTTAGGAGCTGCCACTTCCTCAGGCCTGGGGAGCGAGGGGCCTGGGCTCCGGAGAGGAGGGGGGCTCCCGGCTGAGACGGCACCAGTCAGCTCACGGGGCTGAACCGGCACGAGACAGCGCCTGCCGCAGCAGAGGGGGGTCGTGCCCGGCCCAGCTTGGGCCATGGTGGAGGGAGGCTGCTGGATTCCACCCATGGTGGAGGGGGCAGCCTGGCTGCATCTGAGCCGCCGTGGCCCTGGCTGCTCGTGGAGCAACCAGCAGAGGAATCACCAATCCACCCCCCGTGCAAGCAGGGCTGGAACCCCCTGTTCTCCCCTCTGCCCTGGGAGCACGGACCATTAACCCTGCCCTCCTATGGGGACCCTGAGGCACACAGTGGGGGGGAAGGGACTCACCCACAGACATGTGGAGGATCACTGGCAGGGCTGAGAGTAAAACCCAGGAGTCCTGATTCCCTATCTCCTGTACTAGCCCCTGGATCTCAGCCTTCTGGAATGGGGAACAGAACCCAGGCGTCCTGGCTCCTCCACCTCCAATTGTGAGCCTACACCCCCTCCCTGCGTCACATCCAGCACCCCGGGGTCCTGGTTCCCAGCTGCACTATCAAGGAAATTCTACTCGCTTCCCCTGGGTGCAGAGCAGTGAGCTACGCGGGGCATAGGTAGAGGATGGCAGGGAGGGGGTGTCATGGTGAGGACCAGAGACAGCCCGAGGGACCAGTGGATGCCCACAGCCAATCCTGCCTCAGCCTTCCCCAGCGCTGACTGATCTGCCAGGGAAGGAGCTGTGATCGGTGCCATCTGCTGCCTGCAGGACCCCAGCCTGTCTAATTAATCTGCCCAGCAAACAGAGCCTCCTCTCCTTGCCCTGGCCTTTGTGGGACAGGGAGAACCTCAGGGTCTGCGTAGTGCCAAGCCCTGCAATTAACAAAAGATGAGCGGGCTCCCTTGGGGGATGTGAGGGGGTCAGGCAGCAAATCCCACTAATGCTGGCAGGGGAGACACGTGGGGAGGGCGGGCACGCACAGCAGCAGGAATCAGCCCAGCCTGCCCCACACAGCCAGGGGGCCTAGAGTGGGGTCACGCCACCATGCAAAGGGTCGTGAAGGACACCTGATAGGAGTGAGGACAGTGACCGTGGGGAGCAGAGATGGAACCCCCTGAACCTCCAAACGACCAGGTCCTCAGCATGTCTATGGGGGGCTCTGGAGAGATTTCTGAGGCTTCAGCTGCCCATGATGCAGCCACCAGCTCACCCACGCTGGGGGGAGCCCCGTGGCACCAGTGGGAGCAGTCTAAGCCCAGCTTCCCCCCACAGGCAGCGACTGGGCGACTCCCCAGCAGGGCCGAGCTGGTGCTCACAGCCAGTGATGGATGATAACAGCCCACGCAACTGGGATGAGCCAGCGATGCTGCTGCAGAGCCTGGCACATGACTCACGCCAACAGCAGCTCCTGACACGGGGGGAGTGGGAAACGGACTCCGAGCCTCCCCCACAGCATGGTGCTCAGGTCGCCAGCTTGCTCAGCTTCCCAGGCCTGGCTCTCAAAACTGGGTGTCAGGCAGGGAGGTGGCCACGAGGATTCAGCCAGCCACGGGCCCCCCACAGGCGAGAGACAGGCAGGCGTGGCCCCAGAGGCATTGTCCACAGGTCACACCCCCACCTCCAACCCCCCGCAATTCAGAGCCCCTGCCCAGGAGCAGAGACGAGAGGGCTGCGGGCAGGAGATACTCAGCAATTCACCACTATGGGCCAGTCTGCTTTCCCCTAGGATGGGGGGGGGTCATCATCCTGAGCCCTATTGCAGGTGGTGACCCATAGTCTTTGTCGAGGGGACCCCAAATGCCAGCAATACCTTCCGTGAGATTGCACACACCCCACATCAGCAATGGGCTGGATCCCAGCTGCGTGGGACCGGCACCGTGCGGGATCCCAGCTGGGAGGGGCCGGCACCGTGCGGGATCCCAGCTAGGAGTGAGCTGTGGGGCTGAGCAGGGGACTGGTGCTGGGGCAGTTAAGGTGCCCTCTGTAACACGCCACCCCTACACACCCCCAGCGCCAGGGCAGGAGGGGCTCTGCGGCTCCGGCACTGGCCACGCGCCTCGCACAGGAAGCGGTTTCAAAATCTAGCCATGCAGCTCGAGATAGGAAGCGCCTTGTCCTGCACTGGCCCCAACACAAGGGACCTTTGTCCCATCCCGGCCACTCACGTTTCCAGAGGGGGGGGGGCGAGGCGAGGCGGCTGCTCCGAACGCAGGGGTGCCAGGGTGCGCTGGTCACAGTCCCGGGAGTTCTTATGGCGGGGTTGGGACAGAGCCAGGGGAGGTGGGGGTCGCAGGGCTGGGGGAGAGCCGCGGGAACGCAGCCAGGGGGTGTGCGTGGGGGGGGGGGCGCTTATGAAGAGTGCCAGAGGCACCTTTTAGGGCCAAAGGTCCCCAAGTGCCACAGTACAAGGGACACACCTGGGGGCTACAGCCTGGGTGCTGGGGTCACAGACCAAGGGACGCTGCCAGGGGCCAGGCCAGGATATAGGACGGGATGGGGGTCACAGTACAGGGGACATAGAGGGGGGGCCACCCCCCAGGGCTCCTAATTGGAGAGTGAACACAAGGGCTCTGAAATCGCACCTGCTTGGCGTGAAACCTGCTAAGAGCAAACCCGAGTCTCCTGCCCAGGGCCGTGCCCCCTGCCTTTGGCACCTCCCATGCCAGGCCCTCGTGTCCCGCACCACATCACCAGCGCAAACCACAGGAGCCTAATGCTCTGGTCCAGGGCAGCGGGTGTCATCGCCCCGGGCACCCCTAGAGCACTGGGACGGGACAGCGTGGGGGTGGGGGAGCCGCAGATAATCCCCCTGCAGGTCTTTCCCTGCCCCCATCTCCCGCTGGGCTTAATCCTGGTCTGTGGAAGGGGACGGGAAACTGGCTAGAGCTCCCAGACCAGCCTCCTCTCTGCCCCCCCAGAGCCGTCGAATCCTGTCTCACCCTCTTCCCAGCTGGGGAGGGGTCAGTAAGAAGGGCCCCAGCAAACACTTGCACCTGGGGCTCCTGGAAATGGGGCCAGGCCCCTCCTGAGTACTGAAGGAAACCCCAGATAACAGGGCAAGGGACCCTCCCTCCCCGCACCTGGCAGCCACTTCGCCCACAGGGCTGTCAGTGGAGGATCTGGCCTAGGTATGGGGCAGTGGCTTAGCCACGCGGCAGCGGAGGTTGTGTCTAAGGGCAGATGACCCAGGAGCGTTACAGACTGGCGGTGCCAGCTCCCGTCCTGAACTGGCACAGCAGGAGACGCCTAGCAGGAGGCACCCCGAGTGTCCTTAGCAGGATCTAACCCCGATAACGCTGGCAGCCAGATCCCACCTGCCCGGGGCTGCGTGTGCTCTGCCAGCTGCCCCCAGAGAGGAGAGCTTAACAAACAGGGCTGACAAAAGGCCACCTGGCTCCCTGGAAACGCCTCTTCTCCCCAAGCTGGAGTCAGAGCGCCGGGCCAAGCCAGGGGCCTGGGACAGGAGGGTGAGCTTCAGGCAAATCAGCTGAGATCACACACCCTGGGTGGGTAGGAGACGGTGGGAAGAGACAAGGGAGCTGCAGGATGCATCCTCCCAGCCTGGACCCAGAGTCGCCACCCCTGTGGAAGGGCGCTGACAGAGCAGGCAGGCGCTGGAGAACTAGCAGACACCTGAGAGGCCCAGGTGTACCTGCACACCTATTGGACACACGGCTGGCTGAACAGCAGCTGCATTGATTTAAGCTCACGTGGCAAGAGATTAGCAGAGGGCACAGAGGGGGACATTGGAAAGGGCACAGGGGCCGGGAAGCCAGAGAAGTGCTATGCCTGCAGGTGAAGGACAGGCCTAAAAAGAGAGTGGCCCTGGCTGTACAGGGGAGAGAAGCCTTACTCAGAAGGCAGGGAGACAAGAAACCCCAAAGAGTCCAACGTGTGGGGAGAACAGAGACGGGAAGGGACGGGCGTGTGTTGTGTGGTCAGCGGGGGCCCTACGAAGGAGGTGCCCATTTATGAACTGGGATGGGAATAGACAAGGCCAAAGCACGACCTATTGACAAGGCAAGGACAAGGGGCTGGTTTGGGTGCCGTGAGGTTGGCCCTATAAAAAGGCTCTGCCCTCTTAGGGGGTAGCAAAGGGGAAGGCATGGACCGCAGTGAGCTAGGAAAAAAGAAGGCGGGGCGCCTGGGGACTGGAGCATGCCGGAGGCTGTCAGAGTAGACGGGGCAGGGATGACCGTGGACCTGGCAGGTGGTCAACCCTGCACCCAGCATGGGGTGGTAGGAGTGGGGAGATAAAACGCTTGGGACGGAGGGGGCCCAGAGGGACGGAGGAGCTGCCACTGAAGCCAAGCAAGCTGTGGTGGGAACTCAGGCACTGAGGGAAAGTGGCTGCGGGTTGCTGTGGGGCAAGTGAAGGTGCTACAGGAGAAATGAGTAGCCGCGGAGCAGGCCCTGCCAATAGCTGATGGGGACCCGGAGAACCAAAGGGAAAAGTGTAGGGGTGCTGTGGTGGACCAGGATAATGTGGGTCTCCTGGCCGGTGAAGCAGAACAAGAGAGGGATGCCCTGCCGGCCCCGGTGAAGCAAATGCCGGGCAGGAGGCAGCCGCACCCCCAAGGGTTACAGGCTTGAGGGCGTGGGGATGATTTGAGGTGTCTGCTCCACACAAGGCCTGAAGGGGTTAAGGTGGCTAGCTAGGCCAATTAACTGCCCAGGCTGCATCTGGAGGAGCAGCCAGGGAACAGGGATTAATTAGGGAGGAGGTTCAGCTGGACAGGAACAGGGACAGGTGGGGCCTGTATAAAGCCCAGGAGCTGAGAGCAGCTGGGGCCTATACTGAAGCAGTTTGCAGTCACTTGGGGAGGGAGGGAAGGAAGGAAGGGGTGTTTGGAGCTACAGAGGAAACTAGCCTGCAGTGACTCCTTGCCAGGAGGGAGTTTGGGCTGGAAAATCCAGAATTGCGGGGGAGCCAAAGGGCTAGGAAAGGCTCAGGGGAAAAAAAGCAGCCAGGGATAGAACAGTTCAGACCTTGCTTGTTGGTTGGAGGGTGCTGGAGCTGGACCCTGGAGTAGAAGGCAAGCCTGGGTTCCCATGCTAGCCCCTGGGCAAGTCTCACAGAGCAGGCAGGGGAGACTGCCCTGCTTGGGACAGTTGGCCCTGAAAGACTTGGCTACCCTGGACCACTGTGACCTGGCTGCCCAAGTCACAAAGGAAGCTGCTGCTCTTGGAGGATAGGGCCATGGAAGGCTAGTAGCAGAGCAGGGATCTCATGCCCACACTTGAATGCTGCGTGCATTTCTGGTCACCCCAGCTCCAAACAGATACATTAGAACTGGCAAAGGCACAGAGGAGGGCAACAAAATGACTAGGGGTATGGAACAGCTTCCAGATGAGGAGAGAATAAAAAGACTGGGATGTTGAGCTTGGAAAAGATGACTAAGGGGGGGATATGGTAGAGGTCTGTAAAAGCATGACTGGAGTGAAGAAAGTGAATAGGGAAGGGTTATTTACTCCTTCTCGTAACACAAGAACCAAGGGTCACCAATGAAATTAACAGGCAGCAGGTTTAAAACACCCATAAGTAAATACTTAACTTCAGCACCCTGAAAGATAATGGAGCAAATCATTAAGCAACCAATTTGTGAACATCTAGAAGATAATGAGGTGATAGGGAACAGTCATAATGGATTTGTCAAGAACAAATCATGTCAGACCAACCTGACAGCTTTGGTTGACAGGGTAACAAGCCTTGTGGATGGGGGGAAGCAGTAGACATGGTATATCTTGACTTTAGGAAAGCTTTTGATACTGTCTCACATGACTTTCTCATAAACAAACTAGGGAAATGCAACCTAGATGGAGTTACTATAAGATGGATGCATAACTGGCTGGAAAACTGTTCCCAGAGAATAGTTATCAGTGGTTCACAGACATGCTAAAGGGCATAACAAGTGGGATCCCGCAGGGATCAGTTCTGGGTCTGGTTCTGTTCAATATCTTCATCAGTGATTTAGATAATGGCATAGAGAGTACACTGATAGTTTGCAGCTGATACCAAACTGGGAGGGATTGCAAGTGTTGTGGAAGATAGGATTAAAATTCAAAATGATCTGGACAAACTGGAGAAATAGTCTGATTTAAATAGGATGTAATTCAATAAGGAAAAATGCAAAGTGCTCCACTTAGGAAGGAACATTCAGTTTCACACATATAAAATAGAAAATGACTGCCTAGGAAGGAGTACTGCGGAAAGGGATCTGGGGGTCATAGTGGATCACAAGCTAAATATGAATCACCAGTGTAACACTTGGGAGGGGAAAAAGTGAATATCATTCTGGGATGTATTAGTAAGAGTATTGTAAGCAAGACATGAGAAGTAATTTTTCCGCTCTACTTGTGATGATTAGGCCTCAACTGGAGTCTTGTGTCCAGTTCTGGGTGCCACATTTCAGGAACGATGTGGACAAATTGGAGACAGTCCAGAGAAGAGCAACAAAAATTATTAAAGGTCTAGAAAACCTGACCTATGAGGGAAGATTGAAAAAACTGGGTTTTTTTAGTCTGGAGAAGAGAAGACGGAGAGGGGGGAATGATAACAGTTTTCAAGTACATAAAAGGTTTTATAAGGAGAAAGGAGAAAAATTGTTCTCCTTAACTTCTGAGGATGGAACAAGAAGCAATGGGCTTAAATTGCAGCAAGGGCAGTTTAGGTTGGACATTAGGAAAAACTTCCTCTCAGGGTGGTTAAGCACTGGAATAAATTGTTCAGGGAGGTTGTGGAATCTCTGTCATTGGAGGTTTTTTAAGAGCAGATTAGACAAACACCTGTCAGGGATGGTCTAGATAATACTTGTCCTACCATGAGTTCAGGGGACTGGACTAGATGACCTCTCACGGTCCCTTCTAGTCCTAGGATTCTTCAAGCAATGCACAGTCAACCTGAGGAACTCATTGCCAGGGGATGTGTAAAGGCCAAACTTATAATGGGGTTCAAAAAAAAGAATTAGATAAGCTCCTGGAGGGGAAATCCACCAATGGCGATTAGCCAAGATGGTCATGGACGTAACCCCAGGCTTTGAGTATCCCAAAGCCTCTGACTGCTAGAAGCTGGGACTGGACGACTGCGGATGGATCACTCAATAACTGCCGCGTTCTGTTCATTCCCTCTGAGGCACCTGCCATTGGCAACTGTCACCAGACAGGATCCTGGGCTAGAGGGACCATTGGTCTGACCCAGTGTGGTGGTTCTGATGTTATGTTCTAAGAGCAGCAGTTCCACTTCCCTGTATTTCCCTCCCTCATTTCAGGAGCCACCTACAAACCCCACCTGCCCTTTCAGAGGCAGTGCTAGTCCTCTGGGGGCCCGAAGCAGGAATATTGGGGCCCCCCCCACAACACACACTAAAAAAGCAAATAAGCGGCTGCTTGAGCTGCTCAGGGCCTGAAGAAATTGTGTTGTGGGTTTATGCCCAGCACCAGCTCTGCTTCTAGTATTTAAACTCCTCTCTCTGCTCTGCTCCCTTCCCAGCCGCCGCCTCATGCAATCTCGGGGCTGCGGACACAAGAGCTGCCTTCTCTTCCCCAGCAGCCTCTGCGCTGCCGGCAGATTTCAGGTCTCAGCTGAGGCCTTTCTCTCTCCCCTTTGCTAGCACCTCTCCGCAGTGCAAGGGGCACCAGCACAGCTCCATGCAGTGCCATAGGGTTACAGCTCACGCCAGGGTGCCCTATACAACACAGCAGGATTGTGGGAGGGAGGAAAGCCCGACAGAGACCCTGGTATGGCCCTTTGGGGGGGCAGTGCCCCAGCGTGACAGCAGTTCCAGGCCCCCTGACCTCCTCCCCGCTGGTGAAAAGCAGCGAGAAGGAAGCAGCGTCGGGGAGCTCCTGGTGACTCAAGCAAGCGGCACAATGACTGGGTCTCTGCGGCCGGAGTGGGGGGTGACCGAATGCTGATGTCACCAGCCACTTGCTGCCCACGGGATCCAGGGAGCTCAGGGAAAGGCCAAGCATGAATGGGGCATTATGTCAGCAGCAGAGGGCACAGGCCAGGGGGACAGCCTGCTCAGACAGCACAAGTGTGGGGCTTGTCCTAGTCAGACACCAGCCTGGCACTAGGGCCCTGGGCTGCTGGGGGCAGTACAACCTCTGTCTCCAGCACCTAGCCTGGCATTAGGGGGGAATGCAGCCCCTTCATACCCATCGGTGCTCCCCCTCTGAGCCTGGTGCTAGGCACTAAACTAAAACCGTAAGTCCCCAGGACCAGATGGTATTCAGCCCAGAGTTCTGAAGGAACTCAAAGATGAAATTGCAGAACTACTAACTGTGGTATGCAACAAAGAGTCCTGTGGCACCTTATAGACTAACAGATGTATTGGAGCATAAGCTTTCGTGGGTGAATAGCCACTTTGTCAGACGCATGCAGACTCTTTGTTGCTTTTTACAGATCCAGACTAACACGGCTACCCCTCTGATACTTAACTGTGGTATCTAACCTATCGCTGAAATCAGCCTCTGTACCATAGCTAATGTGATGCCTATTTTTAAGAAGGGCTCCAGAGGTGATCCTAGTAATTACAGGCTGATAAGCCCACCTTCAATACCAGGCAAATTGGTTGAAACTATAGCAAAGAACAGAATTACCAGACACATAGATGAACATGATTTGTTGGGGAAGAGTCAACATGGCTTTTGTAAAGGGAAATCATGCCTCACCAATCTACTAGAATTCTTTGCGGGGGTCAGCAAGCATCTGGACAAGAGTGATCCAATAGATATAGTATACTTGGATTTTCAGAAAGCTTTTGAAAAGCTTTCCCTCACCAAAGGCTCTTAAGCAAAGTAAGCTGTCATGGGATAAAAGGGAAGGTCCTCTCATGGATCGGTAACTAGTTAAAAGACAGAAAACAAAAGTTAGGAATAAATGGTCAGTTTTCAGACTGGAGAGAGGTAAATAGTGATGTCCCTCAGGGATCTGTACTGGGACCAGTGCTGTTCAACATATTCATAAATGAGCTGGAAAAGGGGGTAAACAGTGAGGTGGCAAAACTTGCAAACAACACAAAATTACTCAACATAGTTATGTCCAAAGCAGACTGCAAAGAGTTACAAAGGAATCTCACAAAACCGGGTGACTGGGCAAGAAAATGGCAGATGAAATTCAATGGTGATAAATGCAGAATAATGCACATTGGAAAACATAATCCCAACTACGCATACAAAATGGTGTGGTCTAAGTTAGCTGTTACCACACAAGAAAGAGATCTTGGCGTCATTGTGGATAGTTCTCTGAAAACATCCACTCAGTGTGCAGCAGCAGGAAAAAAAGAGAACAGAATGTTAGGAACCATTATATAAATCCATGGTACGCCCACACCTTGAATACTGCATGCAGTTCTGGTCACCCTCATCTCAAAAAAAGATATATTAGAATTGGAAAAGGTACAGAGAAGGGCAACAAAAATGATTAAGAATATGGAACAGCTTCCGTATGTGGAGAGATTAAAAAGACTGGGATTGTTCAGCTTGAAAAAGACACAACTAAGGGGGGATATGACAGAGATCTATAAAATCATGATTGGTGTGGAGAAAGTGAATAAGGGAGCATTCTTTCCTCCTACACACCACAAGAAGCAGGGATCACCCAATGAAATTAATAGGCAGCAGGTTTAAAACAAACAAAAGGACGTTCTTCTTCACACAACACACACTTAGCCTGTGGAACTTATTGCCAAGGGACGTTGTGAAGGCAAAAGTATAACAGGGTTCAAAAAAGAACTAGATAAGTTCACGGCAGATAGGCCCGTCATGGCTATTAGCCAAGATGGTCAGGGACGCCACCCCATGCTCTGGGTGTCCTAAGCCTCTGACTGCCTGAAGCTGGCAGTGCACGACAGAGGATGGATCACTCGATCATTGCCCTGTTCTGTTCATTCCCTCTGAAGCACCTGGCTTTGGCTACGGTTGGCAGACAGGATCCTGGGCTAGACGGACCACTGGGATGACCCAGTCTGGCCGTTCTTATGTTCTAAAGTACTAAACACCTGCGAGGCAACTGGGCCTGTTGCCCAGCATGTGACTTTGTGCCCAGGTTGTGTAGTTGGCTGCAAGGCCTTGCCTTGCTCTCCCTCCCTAGCCCCCCCAGACTGGCCAGGCCCTCCCGCACCCCACCCAGTTCGGCTGGAGTTTCAAAGCCCCCGAGTGGGTCTTTCTCCTCCTGGAAATCAGGCCTGGTGGAAACGGGTGGTGTGAAACCGGAAATTAACAGCCCCAAATTGGTGTGTCCGATACCAGGCGTCAGGGATGGGCAGATAATGAGGGGATGGGCTATTCCACCTATCACTGCCTCTGCAAGGCCGTAAAGGAAGAGACTTGTGGGGGAAAAGACAAAGAACAGATGGAGGTGGCTGGTACAAGCTTCCCCATCAGGCTCCACCTGAGACTAAACAGGCTCAGACTTTACCAGCAGCAGCAAGGACAGCTCCAGCCCAGCTTCTCTTTTCCCCCAAAGGCCAGTTATCGCCGCCTTTGGCACCAGCCAAGGGACCGTCAGACCCAGGTGGTTCCTTCTAAACACTCTCCAGCTCCAGGGGAAGGAAGCCAGGTCCATTGTTACACTGAAACCTCACTCACTACCCTGCATTTCAAAGGCTGCCACCGTTTTTCCTTCTTTTCTTGATCTTTAATCAGAGGTTGGATGGGTTTTTAATGGGGGGCTTTGCCATGGCACTGAGATCTCTGGATACCAAACCTCGAACCTCGTCTACCACTGGACAGTGACTGCGTTACATTAACAGCTTTAGCACATTTAATCCATCTAAATTAATACGACTGAGCAGCCGATGGGGATGGGGGGAGCCGCCCCAGCCCTCCTGCCCTGGGATTCTGCATCCTGCCTTTGCCAGGACCAGCCCTGTGTGACCTTGGCAAGTCCGAATCTCTGTGTTCTTCAGATCGTCATCTGCAAAACAGGGCCAATCCTGAAAGCAGCCTGACCAAGGCCCAGCACCTTGATGGATGGCACCAGAGAATGGGGGATGCTGGCAGAGTGGTGCGGCGGGGGCTGGGTTCCTTGGCACATGTGTTCCCAGCCTCGCAGCGGTAATGGAGCGGCTGGCCGGGCTCCAGAGCTTTGGAGAAAATGTAATGGCTTATCGACCCGGCGCTGGCAGGAGCTGGGCAGCAGAGATGCTTCCCGAACTGACGGGCCCGGGGCCGGTAAACAAACCCCGCATGTAAACAAGGGGTCTCAGCCCAGCGTGAGTGGCTCTGGCACTAACCCCCAGCCCAGCCATTCCAGGGCGCAGACAGAGAACTCAATGGGCCTGGCAGCAGGGCTGGATTCGGCCCGGGAAGGCTGGCTGAGCCCCGGAGGGCAGGCGAGGCAGCCAGCCACAGGGCGAGCATGCCACACGGGAGAGGGACTGCAGGAAAGAACAGGAGCCATGGGAGTAATCCCAAGAGCAAGATCTCTCCTGCTCCCAAGGGAAGGGGGGGAGGCTCTGTCACTTGAGACAGCCCAGCGGTGGCGAACGGGGAGGTACAGGGAGCGATCCTGCCCGGATTCTGTGACAGCCTGGTTCTTAGGGACCCCGTCTCCCATGGAGCCGGGATGAGCCATTGCAGGCTCCGCTCACTGCTGGGTTGGGGGCACCCATGCTGCTAAACCAGAGCACCCCTCTCCCCCCCCGGCCCCGGCAGGCAAACAGAGAAGTTTGCTCAGCAAATACTCCACCTGCGCTCTGCGCTCTCAGCCCCAAGCACCAGCTGCCCCCAGCCAGGTGGCTTTTCCTGCCCCACTCCCCCAGCCGAGCATTAACTCAGCGACCCAGACAACGCCCAGGGAGAGCACTAGTCCATCTCGCCGGCCCATTCCAGCCTTGGCTCTTGTGCCCAGAGGCCAGTTGCACTGCTGGTTTATGCCATGTCTACATCTGCTCACTAGGACCTGAGTCGAGACCCACCAAACTCGTTACATATGTGGCCGCCAAACAGCCGCCAGAGGGAAGCCAGCCACTCACTTGCCACTGACCAGGGCAGGAGTGAATGAGCAGCCCAGAGGAGAAACTATATCCTCTCCCATATAGCCGGAGGCAACCCAAACCCAGGGGCGGGCAGATGCAACTCCCTGCCGATCCCCTGTCCCCACAGGGGTCCAGGTAGCCCCCAGAGCACAGAGGCCTTGGGAGACCCGTGGTGCTAAGGACAGGGATTGAATGGGACCCCAGGGCTGTGGGCAAGCTAGCAAAGTGGGCTTCAGAGCAGCCCAAGAGACTGTGTGGTGGGGGGACAGGGAGTGAGAGCAGGACAAGGGAAATCCAGGGCAGACGACAATGTTCCTGGGACTCCCCGTCCCCGATCTGGGGGGATGGCGAAGCACCCCAGGCATGGAAATACACCCATCTGGAATAGGAAGGGGCCATGCATGCTGAGTGCACATTAAGCAGTGAGGGCAGGTAATGAGCTGAGGTTAGCGAACACAGGGAATCATTAACGAGCTGCAGAGGAAGCCTAAGAGACTGACCATGCCACAGAGCTGGGATGTGTGTGTGTGTGTGGGGGGGCTAATGGACCAGATGGAGCTGCTCTCTGCAAAGACACAGTCCATTTACCTGCTGCCCATGGTCATGCTGCTCCCTGAGCCTGGCAGGGGATCACGGGTGATAAGCGCATCAAGGCCCAGATCCTGCACCTTTGAGAGAGCAGCCGGCCAGGGCGGCAGCCTGAGGAGACTCCATCCATGTCAGCGCAGCCTGCTGCAAAACCCCAATGGGGAGAGATGGGCCCAAGCCTGGCTCCAGATCTCCTGGGCAGAGATGGGCTGTAAGCTCTGCCACCATGCCAGGCACCGCCACCTAACGCACAAAGAAGGGACGCTGGGGGAAGCGGGGAGGAGCAGACCCAGCTGGTGCTGCTGGCCAGAGGCTCAGAGAGAGAGAGAGAACCAGCTGCCCCTGCCCCCCCACCCTCCCAAGCTCCGGCACGGATGAGAAGTCCAGCCAGTGCCATGAGCTCAGAGCCCAAGAATGCCCAGAATCTGCCACCCGCCACGAGGCAAAGAACGTTCCTTTTGTTAGGGCCTTGGCACACGTGCCGCACCCCACTGCCGGCACGTCGGAGTGCCCGCTGCCCTGGATCCTCCCCAGCGCCCCTCGGGGCACAGAGAGAGGCTGAGCACCACGGCGAGGGGCTGAGCCGGCGAGGGCAGGCTCAGGGGATACCTCCGGATGTACCCCGCCATCTCCCCACCTCTTCTCTCAGCAGCTCCCTAGCTCAGGCTGACAATCCCACCCCCTACCTACTGTTCAGGGTCCCGTCTGACTCACGGCTTTGATCCCTTCTGGTGTGTGTGTGGGGGGGGGGGGGGAGTGGCCAGGGCTCTGTGTGGGGCAGACTCTAGGTCTGGGCTGTGGAGAGGAGGCGGAGGAGAGGCCAGGCCCTGAACACTGGAGGGGGAGCCTCGGGATACAATGATTGCATTGAGGGAACAGTGCTGAGGAGCCCAGAGAACGGGGCAGAGGGCATGGCCGGGGCGGCCCAGGGAACAGAGAGGCCTTTCACACAGCAGACCCCGCCCCCACGCCCACCGAGAAAGGGAAGCTCCCCGCTCCGAATCCCCAGCACCCAGAGAGGATCCATCGTCAGTCTAACGCCCCCCCTCCCCCCAACCTCAGGCGGGAGAGGCGCTGGGCATGACTCCACTGCCACTCAGGGCCACTCAGCTGGACCAGCCTGGTGCCTCCAGGCTTTTGGGGTCCACGCTCAGTGGGGAGAGGGCTTTGGATTAGTGGTGGTGGAGAACGGGCTAAGAGGCAGACTGGGGCATCTGCCTGGAAGAGGCCGGCAGGGGAGAGGACTCAAGCAGGCACAGCTGGCTTTGTTTGCACTCAGCCAAGCTCTCCCTGCTTTGAAGAGTCAGGCACACAATGGAAGGCGGCTGGGACTGGAGATCCAGACTCCCCCGCCTTGGACACGTCTGCCAGTGGCAGGGGGAGGGAGCGGGGTTTGCTCCAGACCCACAGTGGCCAGGTGAGTCTCAGGGCAGGTCCCAACGGGACAAGAGAGCCCAAGACTCAAGCACACAACTCAGCAGAGAACCCAAGGGCAGAAAGGGCCCCAGAGCTCCCCTCACAGCCCCCCACGGGGCAAGCTTGCCTGGGTGGTGACTGTTATCTCGTGCCTAGAGCTGCCAGGTTCATGTGGCACAGTCACCAGCTGAGGAGATTTCACCCATGTCAGGGCAGGCTGCTGCAAAACCAGTCCTAAAGATGAGACCCACGGGGCTCTGAGCGCAGCGGGAAATAGGCCCTTCTGGCCCGTCATGCCTCGGGCTTGCACGCCCTGTCCTGGCAGAGCAGCACAGTCAGAGACCCTGTGCTGGCACTGCCACAGCCTGGACTGGGGGACAACAGGGACTCACGGCCCCCCACCGCTCTTCCCCATGGCAAAGGCAGCCAGGAGCCTGCCTGGAGCCATCCTTGGGGTCCCTCTTAGGAGGAAGGTCCCCAGCCCTGGGGAAAAGGCCGGTAAGGGTGGGCGCTGCATAGCCTGAGGGCCCCTCAGGTTCAGTGGAGGGGCAAAGGCAGGACTTGGAGCCATGTGGGCAGGGCCAGACACACAGTGGTTTGCCATCAGCGCAGGGAGAGCCCAGGAAAGGAGCCCCAGAGAAAAGCTTTGTGGGCAGCGAGGGGCAGGAGCCATCACGGCTCAGCCAGCGGGGCCACAAACCAGGCTGGGGACTGGCTCGACTGGAACATGGCTCCTGGTGCCCGGCCGGCAGCCTGAGTGCGGACCCGTGCCCATCAGGTTCTACCGGCCCATGGCAGAGAACCAGGGAGCGGGGATGGCTCCTGCCCCAAGGGGCCTGGGATTCAGGCCACCGCCCCACGGAACAGTAACTTCCCAGAACCCACCCCAACTCCCATCCCCTCCCACGGCAGAGAGAGGACAAGAGAAGCCAGCAGGCATCGGGCCAAGGACGCCACCAGCAGACCTAGGGGAGACTCTCAATCAGCCATGGGCATGGTCCAGGGGAAGTGGCTCCTCCCCCTCAGAGATGCACAGATAAGGTCAGCCACCACTGAATGCCCTGAACCCTCTGCGCAGCGAGGTACCAATCTCGCTCGCCCTGCACCATGCACAGGACCGTCCACCCCCCCAGTCCCCCCCCCCCGCAGCTGTCCCAGCCTCTCTTAAGCACCTCCCGCCCCCTTGTTTCTACCCCAGTCCTGCAATCGGACGACCCCCTGCCCCAAGGGAGAGTGTCTCCCGGGGCCAGCAGCTCAGAGAAGCCTGGGATGCTGTGCCCAAGGTTAATCTGCTCAGTGCCTGCATGAGAAGGGACTGGTCACCAGGAGGCACTGCAGGGCAGCTGGTGCCTAGTGACTCGGGTATCAGCCTCTTCTAGCAGAGCGCCGCGCACAGAGCCCCCAGCTGCCTCAGTCCCAGTTTCTCCCAGCATTGGCTGCTGTAAGGTGCAGGGCAGGAACAGGGGGAGCTCCCAGCCCCTCCCAGACGGATCCTGCACTAAAACACATGGGACCAGCATGGCCAAGAGGCAGAAACCCCCCAGGAAATGGCCTGTCAGCTGCTCACCAGCAGCAGCGCTATCAAGCCTCACACCAGCCAGCACTCTGCACCCTTTGCTCCAAGCTGCCGGGCAGGGTTTCAAAGAGAGCCCTGCAGATTTACGGCTTTCTATTGCAAGAGAGCGGTTAGTTCCTGCGCCTTCCAAGCTGGTTCGGGAACTTCGGGCCTGGGGCCAGCACTGCACACGAACAAAGATCGGCCTTTTATACTTCAGGAGGAAAAAGTACCCCCCCCGCCCCTCCTCCTGCAAAGCCCAACCCCCACCGGCGGGTCTGAGGTGGGCCGGCAGGGGGCCCAGCTCCAAGCTTGGAGCCAGCCCTGCACTTACAGGAGTCGTAAAACACTTCCCAGTGGCCAGGCTCGCCCACAAAAAAAATATTCAGCAACCAGAGCCCTGCTGGATGGGCGCCAGCCCTGCTCCCATGCCCTAGCTGGGAATCCTCACCTGGGTCATTTAAAAAAAACCAACCCCCCAACAGTTCCAGGCCCGGGAGAGCGGGGCGTGCTGGGAGCCTCTGGCCAGATGTGGGAGCGGAGGTTTCCAAAGCACTCCTCTTGCTGCTACGAAGCAGCTGCTGGTCCTTTCATGCTACTTGTCAGATCTCTGTCCTTACTGCTCCGCATAGCTCAGCCCAGAATCTCACATTGGGGGAGGATCGCTGTGCCCTGTTGCTCAGAGGGAGGCGCAGAGAGGAGAAGCGATTTGCCCCACACGCCGAGTCAGGAGAAGATAGGCGTCCTGACTCCCACTCCCTTGAATCAACTAGTTCCACCCCTACTGCAAGTTCCATTTTACCTCCACGCCGACCCGCATTCCAGCGTCAGCCCTTTAAATCTGCACAGGCCCTGCTAACTCTCTCACTGTACATGCAATGGCAACAAGCCACACAAGGGTAGGGGTCCTTCCAGCTGCAGGCCCGGACAGCCTGTATTGGGGGTTCTGGAGAGGCATCCTGGGCCCTGCAGAAGCATTCAGTGCTGGGGGAAGGTGGGATATTGCATAGGGCACAGCCGGGCAACCTTCCCTGCAGCACCCCTCAAGGAACATGCCGCTGCCCTGACCTGAAAGGGTGCCCCCTAGTCTCTGCCACTTGTTCAGTCCTCAGCCTCCCGGCAACAAAGTGCAGCAGAATACTGCCCAATAAGGACCAGACTATTATCCATCCGATCACTCTGCCCAAGCTACAGAATGGCCGTGAGACAGTGACGGCTCTGAACTGGTGAAAGGCTCCCTATCCTGTTCCCAGTCCACCAGAGCCAGCCCATCCCTCCCAGCCCTTGCACTGCTTTGGGTGACCGACTAGCCACGATGTGCAGAGATGCAGCTCCGATAGCTCGGGGGCTGGCGGTGGGGTTTCATATGGGGTCGTGGGAGCAGTATGCAGCCTGGGAAACCCTGAATCACATGGCGGGTTCACGAGGCTATGCCTTGATTATTCACATTTAGCTCGCCTGGGAACAACACGGGACGTAACTTGGCCAGGCCGAGTGGGACAGGACTTCACAGACACGGCTAACTGTCTCTATGGAGCCCAGGGAGTGGGCTGGATATCCAAATACCCCGACACAACCTGGGGAGGAGATCGGCTATCGGCTGAGTGCTGACCCGGGGACGGGGCAAGCCTGCCCAGTGGGAACTGCTGAGCTCTGGCTGATGGGAGAGGAGGCAGCTGTGAATGGAAAGGGAAAAAATACACAAACATACACAGGCTAACAAAAAACCAACCAGCCTGGAGAGAGGATAAAAAAAGAACAAGTGAGAAAGGCCAAGAGAAACACATGGCTCTGGGGAAAACTGCCTAGAAGGGAAAGTGATGGCCTGCTCCCAGTAGACCTGACCAGCCCTGGATGGGAATCAATACAGATTCGCCATGCTCCGGCCCACCGCAGCCTCTGCTGCCCACGCTGCCATGCCTCACCCCCATGCCCCTCGTGTTGGCTCTCGCAGCCCCCATCTCCATGAGTCTGAGGCTGGAACGGGGTTTCTTGCTTTTGCAAGCTGGGTAAACAAACAAGCACAGGAGCCCAGCAGAATCATGCCCAGCCCCCTACACCCCCATAGCACTGGGCTGGAATGAGCCACCCTCCTGGGAGGGGCAGAACCCCCCTGTTTTACAGGCGGGGACAGCAGGCGTAGGGAGAGGAGAAGCAATGTGCCCCAGGTGGCTGCGTTAGTGCTCAGCAGCTCCTAGCTCCCAGGCCTGGGCTCTGACCTCACTCTCAAGGCTTTGCTGGGTGCCTCCAGCCCCAGAAAGGGTCAAAGACACTTCGGGACCATCCAGAAAAGGGGGTGAATGATAGAAAGGGGCTGCCCTTATTCCATTCCACCCCTCGCCCCATCTCCAGACGGAACTGCCTACCATTCCTGGTCTAGCTGAAATAGCGAGCCCCCATGTGCCGATTATCTCTGTGCTCTGCACCCCCACCTCCAGGAACCCCGTCTGGGCAGCCCATGCTGTGTCTGACGAGGTCTCTGCCCCAAGCCTGGTATAAGCCTGGTATTTCACAGCCCGGCGCTTGGCTTTCTAGAACGAGGGGAGACGCGTGTGTCTGCTGGGGCGGAGGTGGGGGCACGCCAAGCAACATTTGCCTTCAGCACAGCACCAAAATTTCAGCCCCATGCATGCCACCAGCTCAGCACACCCAGCTCAACACCCTGGTGGCGGCAGCCACGCCCGTGCTCACCCTGGCACCGGAGTTCAAGGCACCAGGTTTACAAAGAGGAGGTCAGCAGCAAGAGAAAGATAAAAGAAGAAGCTGCTTCCTTTTCCCCCCAGATTCGTTGTCTAGAAGGCCGCGGCAAAAGCACCCTGGAGAAGAAAAGCCAAGCCCTGGCACGTTTCCTTGGAACGTTGCTCTCTGCTGACTCCCCCAGCCGCACCAGCAGCATGATAGGAAGGAGGACCATCATACGAGGGGGATTTTGGGTGGGGACAGCAGAATTCAAGTTGCTGCTGCTACAGACAGGAATCCAAAGCTTGGGAAGTATTTTATAGCACCGCTTCAGGGATGAGGGTCCCATTTGCCATATGGGAAGAGCCGGCAAATTCTTCTCTCCATATTATGAAAGGGATTCCCCCGCTGCCCTAAGCCAGCAGGTCTCTCTCTGTGTTTGGGGCAACGGCATCACGCCCATCCCCCTGCCAGCTCCGACATGTCAGTGACCCTAACAGGAAAGCTCAGGAGATCACATTGGCTGGGTCAGAGATCAGGTGATGGGTTGGCTGCCTAAACCTTAGTGCGAAACTCCTGGGTTCTTTGGCACCAGTAGTTTGAATACCAGCAGGACTGGACCAAGCCCTCTCTCTGGAATGGCTGAGGAGACCCCAGCATGTGGAGTCTCCTAAACCACTCTTCAGAAATAATCACAAGGTGTGTCTAGTCTGCATGGCCATTAAGACCCCCCGTCATTTCATAAGAGCAGGGGGGTTAGCTCTCATCCCCTTGCCAAAGTTTCCTCTCTTATTATGCTGTTTAGCTGCCACACCCCACCCCAGAGGTGGCTGCATGCCAGCAGTGCTGTGTGGATGCCGTTTGAAACACGCACTTTAGGCACACCGTTAACTGGAATTTTTTTTAATTGGTTCATTGTTAAGAAATGCTTGTATCTGAGAAGAGGCTCCTTTAAATGGTATGTCCTGAGTGGCGGTTTATAACCATTCACAGAGGAGGGGAGGCTAAGGGAGAAACTGACCATACATGTGAAGCAGTGAAAATATCTCTATATAAGGTGGACAAGTAACTGCAAGAATATTGTTCTAGGTTGGGCATTAAGCTCCTTTATGTGACCAGGTCACTGAAACCATCGCAGCCTCCACCCAAAACACAGTCCTGTCACCACCCAAATCAAAGGCACCCAAGGCACGTTTGGGCAGAGGGATTCTGCTAGCTATTGTTTTGTGAAAGTTAGTGTCTGGGGAAGAAACAGCAGAAAAGACCAGAGAAGCTGAGATAAAGGGCAGCTAGGAAGCACCAGGCACAGTCAGAGCAAGCACTGCGAAAAGCCAAGAGACTGAGAGAAACAGGACTTTGTCCATTCTTTGCAAATAAACAGAGTTGAATCAAAGATCCCGGACTCGATCATCAATTTCTCCTCATAACTGAAACAACCAAACCCACTCAGGCCAAAGGGGCAACACGATTATTTTTCCTCTCTCTCTGTGAAGCACTGTGGACTTGTCTACACATAGAAAGAGTACTGGCTTAATCTACATCAGTTTGAAAACTGCTCATATTGGTTTCAAACCTGTTCTCTTGGTTTAGCCTGAACCTGTATCTTTACAGCTAAACAAACAATGAGGAGTTCAGTGGCCCACCGGACTCCTCGTTGTTTTTGTGGATACAGACTAACAAGGCTACCCCTCTGATATTTGGTTTCCAGCTAAACTGCTCTAAATCAGGTTCAAACCGATATGAGCATCCAGAGTCGCACCAGATTAATTCAATCACTATCAAATCACACCTTTCATTACTCCGCTACAGCTCCCTGTTTAAACCAGGCCGGAGTTTGCAGATAGAAATATGATTTACAACCCCCTAGATTAGGGGGAGACACATATCATCCCTGTACTTCCACTGAAACTGGCTCCCGCTAGGCACAGGCAGAAACCCTCCGTTTATCAGTTTGGTCCAGTGCCCAAAAGCCATGCCCCAAGAGGCAAGGGCTTCCATTCTCTACCCCCAGTGTCACACTGCTCCTAGCCCCTTTCCCCACCCTCTGGGCCAGGCAGTCGCTCTGGCTGCACAAACCCCTCCCTGCGCTTCACTTTACAAGGAGCACAAAGCTGTGAGGAGCTGGCACTCCCGCCCCCCTAAGCCCGGCTTTGCCCAGATGCCCCTCAAACCAGCACAGCTCCAGAGCCATGGAAACTGGCCACCATGGAGCAAAACCTGGCTGCAAGGGGCACTCACTGCTCCTCCACCCAAGCCGGTGCAGGAGAGGCGTCGATTTCCATCCGAGCCTCCCCTCCACCCCCAAAACCACCCAGACACAGAGCCCCGCTCTGCGCTGCCCCCTCCGGATCAAGGAGAGGCGCGAGCAGGACCCGAATGCACCAGCCTCGAGCTGCAATCCGGGCTGGGGCTGCAGGGGGCTGGCTGGATTCGGATCGGCTTCTGGACACGAGCCCAGCGCACGTGGAAACTCCCAAGCCGAACTGGTCCCCCCACGCCCCCCGAGCGGGTCCAAGGCACAAAGAGTCGGATCTAAACCATCGGGGCGCAGCCCCTCCGCACCAACGGGGGCCCGCGCACGGCTGCCCCCCCAGCCAGCCCCCCGCGCCCCCTCTCCCCGCCGCCGCCGGAGGGTCCGATCTGCGGCGGGCGCGCCCCGCTCCGGCTCACCTGTGGCGCCCCAGAGCAGGAGCCCGCAGCCCAGCAGCAGGCGCAGGCTCCCCGCCGCCCCGCGCAGAGCCATGGTCGCAGCCGCAGAGTGAGGCCGGGGCGGCTCGGCGGGTTTGGAGAAGCCCAGGGGCTGACGTCAGGTGGGAGGGAGGGAGGGAGGAGGGGGCTGGACTGGGAGCTGGTCCAAGCAGGGGCCACCGGCTGCACCGAGCCAGCCCCTCTCTCCAGCCCCTGGCACGCAGGGCAGCGCTCCTCCTCCACCGCTTCAGCGGGGGCACCGCGGGGAGGGGGGCGGGACAGGAGCTGTCCCAGGGCAGCTGCACAGACTCCGCTCCCCGGAGGGCAGCGCTGGGAGATGGGGGCATTTAGTTCTATACACCTTTAATGGCACAGAGGTGCCTGCGCCTTATCAGAGCCCCCGGCTGCTGCTTTCCCTCCAAGCAGGAAAACCAGGCATGGTCCTTCCCCTGCCGTCTCAGCAGCTGGTTTGCTCCGTTTCCGGGACCCCGTCCCCTCAAGTGAACAGTTGAGTTGTGGCTGCAGGTTTGGCTGGGAAGATGCAGGTTGGTTTTTCTGTCCAGCTCCCCCCACGCTGGCTTTTGTTCCAAGCCCAGATGACAGCTCTCCCTTTGCCATTTGCAGACACCTAGTTCATTGCTGCACTGGCAGGTTTGCCTTCCAGAGGCTCTGCACCTTAGCCTGCTGCACATAAATAAACACATCAGTCTGGATGGTCACAACCTCCCAGCCCCTGCACTGCCAGATTGCTGCAGGAGTTGGACAGCAGAAAGGCCCATACAGGATGGTTTCCTGCTGAACTTTTGCTAGTCTAGAGGCTTTGGTTTTGGAGATTTTGTGTCGTTTTCCCCTCTCCCATCCTATGTCTATCTTGTCCACTTAAACTGTCTGGGGTAAGGAATCTTCTCATGATATGTCTGGGCAGCACCTGCCACAATGGGGCCTCAATCTGGATTGGAGCTGCTTTAATATAGCCATGATTAATCCAAGCAATGAGGCTTCCACTGAGAGGATTCTACAGCTGAGCAGATCTTGCTGCTTTTCCTGTTATCCAGCCAGTTTTTCTTAACTTCATCCCGTGACTCCTTATTACCCACCCTGCTCCGTGTACCACCTTAAATCGTTCCTCCCCTTCGCACGCAGCAGTTAGCTGCAGACGGTTATCATGTCTCTGCTATAAGTAAATAACATCAATCCCATGTCTCTAGGTTGTTCTCCAGCCTCATAAATAGCCCTGTAACTGGAAACTTAGAGGAAATGCTTTACTGGGTCTGGGCACAGACCGTTTTTCAAGTGCTTATAACTCTGTTATTGGGGGTTTAATTTCAATTTAGCCTGAAGAATTGCAGCTTGTCTGGTTCAGCCGGTTTGGGGTTACAAATGGACAGGGAAAGTTTGTAGCAGCCGGCTCCTAGGCATCAGAGATGGAAAAAACCCATTGGGGTCCCTGGCTATCCAGCTGAGCCTAATGTAGGGTTGTTTCCTTAAGATATGTACATCTGATTTTCCACCCTGGGACCCGTCCCATCAAGCTGGGACCCTGCTACCATTCAGCAGTATGAGAAGGACAGATATAGTTATGATCCCCGACAACTGGTTTGCGACCCCCAGATTGAGAACCCCATTGCCAGTGGTTTGCCCAGTCTGGTTTTAAATATCCTGAATGTTGGGGCATCTGTAATGACCATCTCCCACCATGGGTCATCAGCAGGATCCCCAGCACTGTCTCTACTACCAGAGGGAAAGGACTAGCTGTGGTAGCAGTAGTAGGCTGTTATCTTCTATTGAGAGAGGGAATATGGCACACAAAGCCAGTGTGTTACATTATGACTCTTTCCCTTGGGGGATGTCCCAATACCTATTAGACCTCTTTGCTGGGCCATTTCTCCTGATATTCAACCTCTTTTCTCTTTCTTAATCCTTGTTACACCTAACTCATTCCTCTCCATCTATGTGTATTACAGGGACGCCTTGGGGTCCCAGATGAAATCCAGACCCCATTGTGCTAGGTGGAAACTGAACGCTCTTCCCTGTATTACTGAGACCAATGTATGGGACGTGAGTGACCCTGGAAGCGTTTGATTTAACAATGTTATGTTGGTGGTCACTGGGAAGTTCTTCAAACCCACAGTGCCTTGTCTCTTACCCCTATGAATAGGACTCAACCTAAATGTCCTCCAAAGCTCTTGGCCAATTTCTCCGAGCATAGTGACATCAGCAGAGCTGCACCGGCTTAGATCAGCAGAAGTCCATTGACCCAGATCTTCAGAGCTATTTAGGCACTTAACTCCCACTGCCTGACACTATCCCAGCCGTTGGATTGCAGGCAGGTTCTTGCCCACTTCAGCGAGGCACCTGGGCCTCTGCCTACCGGTTTGGCAGGTAGGATTGTGTTGAGAGGCCAGGGTTGAAATCTGCCTCTTGCTGTCTCTCTGGGCATAGAGTCGCTGGGGGCCAGGGCAGAAGCTACACAATAACTGTGCATTGGACACATGTAAGGGGCTGGGTTAGCCCTTGGCCCTTTTTAAAATCAGAAGGAAGGAGTCCAGAATGTATCGGGGGGTGGGAGGGGGGTGTCAAAGCAAAATCAGATAAGTTTGGTCTTCCGAGGACCTGTCTGTACACCTGGAGTGATGAAGATGACATCACAAAGCTCCTGTGTTACATCACAGCCTCGTGGTGAATCTCCCCGTTGAAGGTGCCCGCCCCCGGGTCGAGGCAGCCTGGAAAGCAACGCCACATGGGCCGAATTTCTCTTTTTCACGCTCCTTCGGCAACACGCGGATTCCAGATTGGAAACGGCCAAGCACAATGGCTCTGTAGAAAGCCCCTTCGGCTCTCGCCCCCTCCCCCACCCGCCCTGCCATCCCCTTCAGCCAAAGCACAAAGCTGCCCATGCAGCTGTTGGATCCCGTACAGCGCAACGGCTGTGGGAAAAGCTGTTCTCAGGCCTGTATGGGTAGGGAGAATGTGCCGGAGCCCACGTGGCAGGAGGAGCCTACGATCATGGCCAGAGCTGTGCAAGGCGGTGATTACCCAGCAAAAGCTGCCTGTGCCCTCTATAACTGCCTGTCCTGGGGGCCCCCACAGGGCACGGCTCCCTCACTTCTGGGCACCACCCTGCCACTTTCTGTGACCTGTGTGTGTTTGATTCAGCTCTCGTGGCTGCGATGTGGCTCCTGTGACAACAGGCCAGGGATCAGTCTGTGGGGAGCTGGGAGATAAAAATGGTCTGAAAGGCTGTTAGCCTCCACCCCGAAGCCAAAGCTGTCCTGCCTCAAACAACTCCCCCCCTCCCGTATGCTCTAGTGACTAGTGAGCCAGGAATCCTGGGTTCCCTCCCTGACTTTGCCACTGCTTCACCGGGTGACCTTTGGCATGTCACTTCCCTGTGCTGTGCCTCAGTTTCCTCATCTGGGAAATGGGGGTCGTAAGGCCTAACCAATGAGATGCTCTGTGAAGCACTGTCAGCCCCTTACCTGGATGGCGGTAGAGCAGGGGATGGCACCATGACTACCCTGCTCTTAGAATCCTCCCCTGCTTCCCCCAGATCTGAGGGGCTCACCCTGGCCCCCAGGACGGCACCTGGCTTTACTCAGCAGCTCCTGGGTGTATTAGAAAGCCCCCCTCTCTGCCAGCCCTCAATGCCTGCTGTCTCAGAGCATTTGCTTTATCAGCCTTTAGTCTCTTCCCTGCTCCATTTGCTTTTCCTACCACTGCAACCGGGATTCATACCCCACCTGCAAGGTCGGTGTCCATCTGAAAGAGGGAGGAGGGGCAGGGAAGCGAGAAGGAGAAAGGTCCCAAGGGATCAGGGGAGTGTGGAGTGGAGGTAAAGGATCCACACCTGCATCTGAAAAGGAGAAGGTAAAAGGCAAAAAAAAACAACCCAAAACCAAGAGAGTTGTCCAGCGGAGACAGCTGGGGTCCAGGACTCCTGGGTTCTGCTCTTGGCTTTGAGACTAATTCATTGCCGGGCATTAGGCAAATCACTTCCCCTCTGCTCTGTCTCTTCAGCTCTCCTCTTATTCGTCCCCCCCCTCTTCCTTTCTCTGTCTGTGGGTCACACAGCAGTCCTCCCCCTGCCCTTCTTTGCTTCTAGGTGCATTTCTGATCCACTGTCTCTGCCCTCCCCCCTCCTTTCCAGGCTAAATGGGTTTGGATGATTCATCAGAAATGAACAGTTTATTCCAAAGGAGATTAGTTGCTTAAAATGGCATCTTTGGTTGGTTTTCTATACAACTCCAGGTGCTGGCTGGTGATAGCAGCTGGAGCCTCCAAGGCAGACCAGGGGCAGGTTAGATTTTACAGAAACCCGTGGAAGAGAATTTATCTGACACCTGGGGGAAGGCAGCTGCAAACGTTACATGCAAGTACTGTTCCAGCCATGCACTTCAGACATCCTCCTAAGGACATGCTCAATCAAAAAAACAAGGTGTAGCCAGGGATTGTGATGCAAGCAGGCGGGTGGACACAGATACGCAAACAAGCACGCACACTAATGTGCCCAGACACACAAACATACCCACCCAGGAATGCCCCCGTCACCTCCACACACATAAGTAGGCCTGCACACAAACACTCGCAGATGTATGTACAAGCACACGGACACACACAATTGCAAACACACAAATGTACATTACACACAGAGGAATGCCCTCATAGAAACATGCACATACAAATGCCTCCCTATGCACACACATGCCATGGAAATAGTGCACAGCTAGGTGCCCCCCCGCCCCAACACACATCTCCACACACAAAGGAGGTGTCTGAAACAGCCAGTGGCTGAAGGCAGTGTTTTGGTCACATCCATCTCCCGCTTCCCAGACAGGCAGATGGTGCTCTCTGCTGTGCAGACAGACCGGGCTTCCAGGCGGCTGATTACCAGCTCAGTTTATATTGACCAAGGGCCAGTTGCAGGAGAGATTAAATCATTGGTGCTAGTGGATGGTGGCAGGGCTCTGCTTTGTCTGTGGTGGAGCCAGTGGGTGCACCTTGGAATCCCAGAGGAATACACTGCTCCGGGGCAGGATTCCCCCCCCCCACCATTGTTTGCATGCTTGGCTGAGCCCCAAGAGAGACAACAGGGTGCTACAGCAATCCAAGGCAGGGGTGGGTGGGGTAGCAGTGAAGGGGTTGGCTGGACATGGCTAATCTGGCTGGCCAATGGTGTCAGCTGTGGCACAGCCCAGTCAAGGCACAGGGAGATTCTGGGACAAAACCCTGGAAAACCGCTGCCTGTTCACAGACAGCATCATAACAATGGGCTGAACCCCCGTTAAACCACCAGGAGCCCTTCCTTCTACATGTCCAGGCCAGGGTCTATGCAACTGGCACACCCGCAGCCCTGGGGCAGTGTGAAATTCCACTGGGTTCCTGGGAAAGGCTGGGGGTGCATGCAGGGTCCCAGCACAGGCAGAGGAGGAGGATTCTCATGGGGGACCAGAACCCTTTGAGTCTCTCGGTCTTTGCTCCCTCTCACCTTATCTCACTCCTTCTGTTTTATTTGCTCGTTTAATGGATTTGCCTGGAGCCCCAAACAGACAACGCTGCAGAGAAGAGGCGGGCCTTTCGGACCTGCTTAGACAGCTGGGGATGGCACATTCAAGCCGGACTCCTAGGTCTGATCCTGCTCTCGCTGAGGTCAGTGGCCACAGGAGCTGTGCTGGGATATGCTCGGGAGATGCTGTGAAGAGAGAGAGGAAAATAATTTGCAGGAAAACATCCACAGTCCAGATCTCATCCCCTGACATCCACGTGTGCCAGCTCAGCCTATGGGGGCGTGTCCTGCCCCACAGCATAGGCTGCCCTACAGCTAAACACACACGTCATGGTGTCACCCATGGCGATAAACACAGGGCCTGATTCTCCACCAGTGGCACTCCATTATCCAAAGTAATGGAGCAGGCTTTAAAGGAGAGAGTAACTAGGATTATGAACTCAAACTAGTCTTTGATCCTTTCAAAAAATTAGCCTGAAAGAACCCAGGAGTCTGAAGCCCTGCTGGGCCCCAGCTCGAACCAGTGAATATGCTGGGCCTGATCCACTGTTGTCCTGCACCTCGGGCAAAGGATTACATCAGCACAAAGTGGGTACATATTGCAACCATTTTAATAGAACTCAGCACTGGTGTAAGTGGCTGCACAAGGTGCAGAGCAATAGAGAATCAGGGTCACCATGTCCTGGGCAAGATAGTGGAGCAGCTGATATGGGACTCGGTTAAAAAAGAACTAAAGGAGGGTAATGTAATTAATGCCAATCAACATGGGATTAAAAACTGGCTAACTGATGGATCTCAAGATCCATGTAACTGTAAATGGGGAATCATCATCAAAGGGGTGTGTTTCCAGTGAGGTCCCTCAGGGATCGGTTCTTGGCTCTGTGGTATTTAATATTTTTATCAATGTCCAGGAAGAAAGCATAAAATCATCACTGATAAAGTTTGCAGAGGACACACAAATTGAGGGAGTGGTAAATAATGTGGAGGACAGGTCACTGATTCAGAGAGACTTGGTTTGGTAAACTGGGTGCAAGCAACCAGTGTGTGTTTGAATACAGCTAAATGTAAACATATACAATTAAGAACAAATAATGCAGGCCCGTACTTACAGGATGGTAGACTCTATGGAAGCATTAATGCAGAGGAAGAGTTGGGGGTCGTGGTAGATAATGACCTGAACATGAGCTTCCAGTGCGAATCTGTGGCCAAAAGAGCTAATGTGATTCTGGGATGTATAAAGGGGAATCACAAGTAGGAGTAGGGGTTATTTTACCTCTTTATTTGCCACTGCTGCTAGAATCCTGTGTCCAGTTCTGGTGCCTGCAATTCAAGAAGGATGTTGATTAATTGGCGAGCGTACAGAGAAGAGCCAGGAGAATGACTGAAGGATTAGAAAACCTGCCTTATAATGAGAAACTTAAGTAGCTCAATTTATTCATCTTACCAAAGAGAAGGTTAAGGGGTGACGTGATCCCAGTCTATAAGTACCTACGTGGGGAACAGATATTTAAAAATGAGCTCTTCATTTTAGCAGAGAAAGCTAGAGCATGGTCCAATGGTTAAAAGTTGAAGACAAAGTAGGCAAATTCAGACTGAAAATAAAGTGTAAATTTTAACCGTGAGGATAACTAACCACTGGAACAATTTTCCAAGGGTCAGGGTGGATTCTCCATCATTGGCCATTTTTAAACCCAGATGGGAGGTTTTTCTAAAAGCTCTGCTCTGGGAATTACTTTGGGATGGGTCTTTGGCCTGAGTTTCACAGGAGGTCAGCCTAGATGATCACAGTGGTCCCTTCTGGCCTTGGAATCTACGACTCAGAGCTGGGCACAGAACCGCTGCTCTAACCACCACACACTCCCCCCAATAAAGCCCAAAGCTCTGCCAGGCTCACCCCGGCTTCCATAATAGGCGTAGTTCTAGCCTTGCTCAATAACAGAGGCAAACCCTGATTCAAACTGCCCTGAATTTCGATCAGATCCGAATGTACGACTCTCCCCATCTCTAATAAACAGAGATTGAAGCAGATGTTGCAAAATCCCACAGGCAACTTGGGAAGAAAAGGGTGAGCCCTGAGCTCCATCCAGTCACCTTTTCAGGGTGCAAGACCCCCCCCCTCCTTTGGCTGCACTCCTGAACTGTATATGGACCAGCACAATTGCAGCATGCAAAGCAACTACAGCCAAGCGATGGAGTGCTGATGTCACAGTCCAATCACCCAGTGCCATGCCATACCCACCAGAATTGTTTGGAAAAGGAGCCGGAAGTGTCAGACATTTAGACAATTTTCCAGGCCACTACTCTGGCTAACACAGGTTTGACACCATTGCCATTTATGATTTTAATTAAAAAAAATCCCATAGTTCCCCCCACCTTCTTGTTTGTCTTACACCATCCATCAAGCAAACACCAGGTGGGAGAGCAGTGACTCAGACTGCAGATGGAACTCAGGGTTCAGCTAACATCATCCACCGCTGGAGATTCATGGGCCTCGATACCTTGGTGTTATCTGACCTTCCTGATTTGCAGGCATAGGCTCAGAGCTGGTAATTACACTTCTTGGTCTCTCAGAAGATCTGCGTGGTGAAACTGATGCTTGCTGCGCAGAGTTGTGTACCGCAGCTGGGGGAAGATCAAGGCTAGCACGTGTGGGGTTACAATACACACAGGCAGAAGAAACAAATGGTTTTGTTTGGAGGCCAAACTCCACCGGCGTTCAGTAAATGTGCTTAAACATGGGCAGCTGCACAGCTGCCATAAATCAAATGGAACATTCTAGTGGGGACCAGCTTTGCGCCCCAAGAAGAGGCCTGGTTTGGGAGAGGAGTGACCAAAATATAGGGTCTCTTTGTATGGCATTTGGACCTATTGGAGCTGAGTGTGTTTTGCACTTCTTTAGTCCTATGGGTTCCTACACTCACCTGAACCTCCCAGGGCTCAAACCTGGGCCTGTCTTATGCCGAGACGACCCTGCTCCACTTGTCTCGGGGATCTCCAAGATAGAGATGAGCAAGATTGCCCAGCAGAGGCCTGGATGGAATGTGGATCTTCTGCTTGCCCAGAAGCTGTGTTTCCGTCTGTGACCAGGGTCCTAGTGGATTTACAGCCATCTTCCTCATACACACATTTAGAGAAACTCTCCATAGGCAAATCCTTGCCCCTAGTACAAGTTCAGGACTAGTTCTTTCCTGTGACTGGTTCATGTCAGCAACTTGATTGAACAAAGTGTTAATATCATCCCCAATCAAAAGATCCTTAAGCAACAACTTCCTTACACCAGCACTAACTTCATGCTTAACATCATTCTAGTCAAGGTGGATTCTGGCTAAAGCTACACGTACAGTAAACTCGGAGGATTGCAATATTCACTCTGATCTGGTAAATCTTCCTCTTTGACAAGATCTGTTTTAACAATAGCGATCTTAGAAGCTGTAATTTGCGCTAAACAGTTTTTAGCGTTAACTTTTACATTCTCTGCACAAGTTCTGGGGTTACTTTCACCTGAGCTCACAGTAAAAGCATTTACATAAAAGGTAGCAATGTTGGGGTAAATGTGGTTACACACAGACAATGCTTAGAGTCAAACTACATGCCAACATTGTTACAAACTGGACAGATTCTATCCCCATCTTTGTTGAGAGGAACTGGTTTTTCAATATGATACAGTTCCTGTTGTTCCTTTATTCTTTTGAGTTGGAGCTTAAGTCTATCCATTTTTGCCTAGCATCTAGTTCCTGCAATCAAATACATGCTATTTTCTGTTCATGTTCAAACCACAGACCTTCTTTCAGGTCAGCTTTTTTTTTTTTGCTTTGTTCAAGTTCTAGCTGCTAGTTTCTCACTGCAAGCATTTTTGCTGGGTCTGCTTCCTTATCCCTGACTATTAACAGATTTTTCAGTTCCTGGTCTGGCCTGTAGCCTATAGCATTAACTTGCTTTATCTAGCTCTTTTCTTATAGTTTAAGAATTTTGGTTTATTGTAATAGGTTTTTAGATTTATATTAAAGTAAGTTTAGGTGTAATGCAAAGGGACCTATAGGCCATATCCTGTATGTTAAGCTAAGGTAAAGTCAGCATATCTATATCAAGATTTTACCTAGATAAGTACCCATGCATAGGTCTAAGACTTATCTAGACCAACAATGGAAAAATGCTAGAGTGAGTTTCCAAGTTTGTACCCACAGACTCAACAGTACACCACAAAGGAAAGAACTGAAATGACTAAAAAACAAAAACAATGTGTGTATGTACATATCAATATGCACAAACATACTAGGGTATACTTACTCCATAGGCTAAGATTTTGTGGGTGAAGAATGAAATTTGGGTATAGGAGGAAGGCTTTCTGGCACTTGTGCCCTATGAAAGAGGTGACCCACCTTGCTAGAGTATTCTATTTCTACTCTCTATTCTGTTCCTCTATCTATGATAGCAACTATTGGTAGGCCATACTCGTTTTCTTTCAAACTAAGTTCCAAGGGGACTAGGCCAAGCTTGGTTTCCCTAGGCTTAGGTTCTTAGTTTTGTTTATTAGGTTTTGATTTTAAGTTGAAGTTAGTTACCTATGATAGCTCTTAGCCTTAGCTTCTAAGCACTGCATCTCTCACTCAAGAATTAAACCTGAACCATGATGCTGGTCCTGTCTCTCTCCCCACCAGGTTATCAAGGAAGGGTGTGAGTATATTAACCAGAGCTGTGTAGCATATAATACTATATGTATCTTTTGAATTGCAGTAATGCAAGTGTAACTTTGTAAATGGTAAAATCAGTTACTTACTATTTCATTGAATTTAAATAATGAGTCAATATGGCTATTTCTGTCTCAGTGTGAGCTTCCTGTCATTTTCCCAAGGGCCCTTTGTAAATTCTGTGGAGCCTGATGTAGGACAAGAACTTTCATCTTCTGATCAAACAGATTGGCGAGCCTAAAACCCATGCTATCCAAATTATTATTAACCCCCTAAATCAGGCACAAGCCTTTTGCTTAATACACATCCCTCTGTAAGCCCAATTCTTCCAGGCTTTTTCTGTCAGGATCTTGATCATGGGCCACTCACAGTAACCGATTTTTAACCCTTAAACTCTCTAATATCAAAGTTAAATTGACAAGTGTGTGGTTCTTATCCAAAAACCCAGTTAACCTGTGGTCATGTGCATCCAAGCATGACTATGCCACTGTGACCGGGGTCCCAGAGGGGGCCAGCTGTGGTCACTCAGTTAGGGTGAACTGCAAAGAATGGGGAAGCCAAACCCCCAAAAAGCTGGTGGATATTCCATTACTTAAATTCACCAAGCCACTTAACAGCTTTTTTTTTTTTTTTATTACCTCACTGGTTACTCAGAAGTCCAAACAGTTCCCTTCAAGTGCCCAGCCTCAGGCCTCCATCCAGGTACCCTTGTCAAATATGGATGAAAGTTTCTGTAAATCTTATTTCATCATATAAAAGAAAAAGGTTCTACCACTCCCAAAGGATCAGATGCATTACCTCCCAGGTTAGTGAATGTTTCAGCTCTCACCCAAATACATGCTACAGCCAATTCTCATTAACTAAAACTAAAATTTATTAAACCAAAACAAAAAAAGTACAGTTAAAAGATCAATATACATACAGACATGAGTTCAATTCACTGAGGTGCAGATTCATAGCATAGATGGTGAGCTTTGTAGTTGCAAAGTGTTTTCAGAAAGTTCACAGGTCATAGTCCACTGTCCAAATCTCATATTCAGGCTGTGCCACCATAACTGGGACCTCAGTCTTGCAACTCAAACCTCCCCAATGAGGTCTAAGCAGATCTGAGATGATAGAATCATGATCCAAGGAGCTTTTACACAATTTCATGTCTTTTGAAAAGTTAGAGTTTCTCAGGGAACAAAAGATAATTAGGATGACTTTGAAGGACGTCCATCACCGGAACTGAGCTATACGAATTAACATAAGGCCATTTGCTTGTTCCTCTGCCATTCCCAGAACACTTCAAAGAGAGAATACCGAGGTATCCCATGTTTACAATTCATTTAAATGCTAGGATTTTCTTTTGACCTCTGAATTATCAGAATATAGCATAGACAGGGACTGTTGATTACATTGTGGACCCTACTCATACATATATAAAAAACACAAAACCACAAACATGATCTCCCCACAAGTCTTTTGAGGGTTATTTGGCAGGATGTTTAACCCTTTTAGCCATGCCTCACCCTGTCCCCTGCTAAAAGCAGGCAGATCAGCTGGGGAGGGTCAGACCCGCCAGCTTTCTTCCATCCGAGGTTCATGCTGCTCTTTATGAGTTATGAGGTCGGCGTGATGAATTATTCAGCAGGACTCGCTTCCTGCTCAGATCTCATGGCTGACGAAAGGCAGATGTTCAAGGAGGAATCTGGACACTGTTCAGTCTTGGACCTCATCACACGCCTCTGCCATGGGAGGGGGAAGAGTCGCCCTCTCCTGGGACATGAGAGGAATTCGGTCCCTCTGAAGTAAGGCCGGGGGACCTAGTCCTGTTCCTCCCCAGATGGCGTGCTAGCCTGTTTCCAGCTTCCACCTACTCCACCTGGCCCTGTGGCATGAGAGCACAGGGTCAGATTCTCATTTACTCAACTACTGCTGCCAGTGATTGCAGGGAGCTAAGGAGACCTTAACCCACCTTTGCACTCTATATTCTGGGGCTGGGCTGGGCCCTGCCTGGCCCTCCATGTGCAACTTAGAGCAACCTCAGGGCTTCTCTAGCACACTCTGCACTTCCCAGGCACCATAGGAAGCAGTGAATAGAAGCAGTGCACTAGAGCCATGCTCCCTGCACCAGGGAGCCTTACGCAGCAGCTGGGGAGACCTCCTGCGGAGAGGTGCACAAAAAGGCCATGGTATAACTAAGATCAGGCCTGCTGTGTCATCCTGGGATGAGGGCCCTAAAGTCACCAAAATATGGGGTCCCCTTGTGCTGCTTTTGGACCTATTGGGTGTCCTGCAAGTTGTGCCATCACTGAGTCAGAAACCTACAGCACAGAGCGGGGAGAGAGACACTCACACCCTTCTCCAGTGGAGAAAGGGGACTCCATTCTCTGGGCCAGACTCTCAGCTGTGTAAATGGGTGTCACTGACTATAGGGACTTACACCAGCTGAGGATCTAGATTTCTACCTTCATTCATTTGATTCTGGGGTAACTCCCACACCTGCCCCAGTCCTGGAACATCCTAGTCCTGCTGAGTCTATGAACCAGTTCACGTTGCTTCCCCTTTCTGGGCTCCAATCCCAGTGGATAGTTTGTGTGTGTTCCTCACTCCTTCCTCTCTCCCTTGCTTGTGCTTTATTTGGGGATTATTAACCATGGCTACAATAGCTTTTGTTTATACAGCGGGGATGGCGTCTCGGAAAAAATCAAGATGGGGAGCGAGCGAGCCTGGGCGGAGGAAGGAAAGACGTGAGCTGCGAGCTGTGAGGGAGGAAAGAGGAGTTTAAAATTAAGCACCATCTGGATTTTCAAGTTGGAGGAGCCCGAGATCTTGGGTGCTGCATCAGGCCCACCTGCTTCTGTGCCAGGCATGGTGCCCATAGGAAAACCAGAGTCCCCATGTCAGGGACAAAAAATGCTCCTGTTCCACTCCTGGGCCCCTCTTACAGGTGGGAGCTGTGGAACAGGGCTCAGCTGCAAAATCTGCTCCAACCAGCCTGTTTGGTGCTGCAGGGCAGGTGGGGTGAGCCAGGAGCCCACTCTGGGAAGCAGGACTGGGCAGAACAGGTGTCTGGAATGCTGACTCAAGGGGGACAGTGGTAGAGCCAGTAAAGCCATTAGCCCAAGGAGCTAACAGGTTACTGGCTAATCTCAGCCGAGCAGGCACAAAGCCAAGGGGAGGCCGCTCGGTTAACCCTGGATTCCATCTGAAATGCTGGGTGTACCACCACAAGGCAGGGGTGTCCTGGAAAGGGGCTAGCAGCACTGAGAAGAGATAAAACTTGCCTTTGAGCTCCTTCTCAATAGGAAAAAGGAAAGGAGGTTTTGATGTGACCTAACCTCCCCACAGGAGCATGTCTATTGAGTAGAGCCACCTCCTGCCCTGTGCTGGGAGGAGAGTAGGGTCTAGTGGTTAGAGCAGGACTCAGTTCTAGTGCAGCTCTGGGGGAGAGTAGGGTCTAGTGGTTAGAGCAGGGTGGCAGGATTTCTAAGTGCTGTTCCTGACTCTGCCACTGAATTGTTCTGTGACCTTGGGCATGTTACTCCCTCTCTGAGGCGCATTTACTCTGAAAACCACCACCACCACCGACCCAGCTATGTAAAATGCTTGGAGGAAGGGGACAGGGACTAGCCACCCCAATGAAGGACTGAGAAGTCTATAAAAGGAGGAAGCTTGGGGGGAACTGATGTGCCACCAACAGGGAAAATATGGTATCATCTCTCTGAAGACTCTCACAATCCCACAACAGAGGATGAAGGCTGAGGAGCTGGTTACAAAACTGACCTGGTTTAGAGGGGAAGTGAAGGCACCTATAAAAACATAATATATAGCTGTAGCAGATTGAACACTCACTGCCACGGCACCTCTTGCTGGTCATTCAGGAATTAACTCAATTCCAGCCCTCAGAGTGCCTTCTGCTGGCCAGTGTCTCCTACCTCAAGGCCTAAGTCCCTCCCAGACCCCAGTGCCCCTTAACCTGGGGTTCTGCCCCACGGCACTCCTTGTGCTCCAGCTCTCCCCTCCCAGGGGAACCCCCAACCCTCTATGCCCACCTCACCTCAGTGGCGACTGCCAGTCATCATCTAGCCCCCATTCTCTGGGGCAAACTGCAGTCTGTGATGGCCACTCCTCACGGGCAAGGGGGTTGGACCTGCTGTCTTTCTTGACCCAGCTGTCTCCCTGCAACCCCCATACCTCCTTTGGTCTTCAGCAAGGCCTCAGCCTGGGGCCTTCCAGACCAGAGCTCTGCTCCAGGTAGCCAGTGCTCCTTTGGACAGTTAAGTCCTTCCCCCTTAAAGGCTGGAGTAAGAGTTCCAGCTTCTCCCTTAGCCCTTATATCAGGGCAAGCTGTGTCCTGATTGGGTGTGGCCACAGTTGTGGCCACCTCCCCAATCAGCCTATCCTTTTCCCCTAGGAGTGGGTAACCGCCCCGCTGCAATAACAAATGCCCTGTCCCGGACACCTGCCCCTTCTGCGGCGTGAGGGAGACCCTGGCGCATGTTTACCTAGAGTGCGCCAGGTTGCAGCCCCTATACCGGCTCCTCACCGACATTCTGTTACGTTTCTGGCTGCACTTTTCCCCTCACCTCCTTATCCATGCACTCCCTATCCATGGCCCCACGAAGTCGCGGGACCTCCTGGTCAACCTCCTCCTCGCCCTGGCTAAAACGGCCATCCACGCGACCAGGGAGAGGCGGTTGGCCAGTGGAGACTCCTGCGACTGTGGGGCTTGTTTCCGATCCTTAGTCCGCTCACGTCTCCGGGCGGAGTTCCTCTGGGCGGCGTCCGCTGGCTCCCTTGACGCCTTCGAGGAGCAGTGGGCGCTGTCCGGGGTTCTCTGCTCGGTGTCCCCGTCAGGCTCCCTTCTTATGACCCTTTGACCGCACTCCTGTCCCTGTTCTTTTATTAGTTGTCCCCCACAATTAGTGGGTTTCTGAGGCTCTGTGGCACCTCCCCTTAGGCTGGGGGGGGGTTCCGTTAGCATGGGGCGGGCTTCGGCCACCCCATTTCCTGGGAACCCAATAGATGCAATAACAAATGCCCTGTCCCGGACACCTGCCCCTTCTGCGGCGTGAGGGAGACCCTGGCGCATGTTTACCTAGAGTGCGCCAGGTTGCAGCCCCTATACCGGCTCCTCACCGACATTCTGTTACGTTTCTGGCTGCACTTTTCCCCTCACCTCCTTATCCATGCACTCCCTATCCGTGGCCCCACAAAGTCGCGGGACCTCCTGGTCAACCTCCTCCTCGCCCTGGCTAAAAAGGCCATCCACGCGACCAGGGAGAGGAGGTTGGCCGACGGAGATTCCTGCGACTGTGGGGCTTGTTTCCGGTCCCTCGTCCGCTCACGTCTCCGGGCGGAGTTCCTCTGGGCGGCGTCCGCTGGCTCCCTTGACGCCTTCGAGGAGCAGTGGGCGCTGTCCGGGGTTCTCTGCTCGGTGTCCCCATCAGGCTCCCTCCTTATGACCCTTTGACCTCACTCCTGTCCCTGTTCTTTTATTAGTTGTCCCCCGTACTTAGTGGGTTTCCGTGGCCCTGTGGATCCTCCCCTTAGGCTGGGGGGGGGGATCCGTTAGCATGAGGCGGGCTTCCGCCCGCCCCCTCTCCCGGATAACCCAATAGATGCAATAACAAATGCCCTGTCCCGGACACCTGCCCCTCCTGCGGCGTGAGGGAGACCCTGGCGCATGTTTACTTAGAGTGCGCCAGGTTGCAGCCCCTATACCGGCTCCTTACCGACATTCTGTTACGTTTCTGGCTGCACTTTTCCCCTCACCTCCTTATCCTTGCACTCCCTATCCGTGGCCCCACGAAGTCGCGGGACCTCCTGGTCAACCTCCTCCTCGCCCTGGCTAAAAAGGCCATCCACGCGACCAGGGAGCGGAGGTTGGCCGACGGAGACTCCTGCGACTGTGGGGCTTGTTTCCGATCCCTAGTCCGCTCACGTCTCCGGGTGGAGTTCCTCTGGGCGGCGTCCGCTGGCTCCCTTGATGCTTTCGAGGAGCAGTGGGCGCTGTCCGGGGTTCTCTGCTCGGTGTCCCCGTCAGGCTCCCTCCTTATGACCCTTTGACCTCACTCCTGTCCCTGTTCTTTTATTAGTTGTCCCCCGCAATTAGTGGGTTTCTGAGGCCCTGTGGATCCTCCCCCTAGGCTGGGGGGGGGGGATCCGTTAGCATGGGGCGGGCTTGCGCCCGCCCCATTTCCCAGGAACCCAATAGATGCAATAACAAATGGGCCGGAACCCAATAGGTACAATAACAAATGGAAGAAGAGGGAAGTTGATAGTAATGAATAAAAGAAGTTAGGAATTGTAGAAAAAAATGGATAAGGGAAGCAAAAGGATCCAAGGAGAAACCTGTGGCCAGCAGAGTTAGGACAATAAGAAGGAGTTTTTGAAATATATTAGGAACAAAAAGGATCCTGAGAGTGGTATTGCTCTGTTACTAGTTGGAAATGGGAGAATTCTCAATAATAATGCAGAAAAGCCAGAAGTGTTCAATAAAAATATTTATTCAGTATTTGGGAAAAACACTGATGACATACTCTCATCATATGGTGCTTTCCACTCCCCTAGTATCTGTGGAGGATGTTAAACAGAAATTACTAAAGGTTGACATTTTTCAGTCAGCAAGTCCAGCTAACTTGCATACAAGAGTTTTAAAAGAGCTGGCTGAGTAACTCACTGGGCCATTAATGTTGATCTTCAATAAGTCTTGAAGTGTCAACTTTTTAAAAGGGTAAATGGGATAACTTGAGTGATTATAGGCCTGTTAGCCTGACATTGATCTTGGGCAAGATAATGGAGCTGCTGATACGGGACTTGATTACATGATCCTCCTTTAGTACATGGGTTTATGGAAAATAGATCCTATGAAACTAACTATATCTTTTTTTTGATGAGATGACAAGTTTGGTTGATAAAGGTCCTAGTGTTGATATAATATACCTAGATTGCTGTAAGGTGTTTGACTTGGTACCGCATGACATTTTGATTAAAAAGCTAGAATGATATAAAATGAACATGACACACATTAAATGGATTAAAACCTGGCTAAAAGATAGGTCTCAAAATGTAACTGTAAATGGGGAATTGTCATTGAGTGGGTGTGTTTCCAGGGGGGTCCTCCAGGGTTCAGTTCTCGGCCCTACACTATTGAACATTTTTATCAATGACCTTGAAGGAAACCTAAAGTCACCAATGATGCTTACAGATGACACAAACATTGGGGGAGTGACAAAGAACGAAGAGGACAGATCACTGATTCAGAGCTACCCAGATCTGTTGGTAAACTGGGTGCAAGCAAACAATATGTGTTTTAATATGGCTCAATGTAAATGTATACATCTGTATACAATGTGGGCCATGCTCCACAGGACGGGGGAGTTTAGCCTGAGATGTGGTCACTCTGAAAAAGATTTGGGGGGTCGTGGTGGAAAATCAGCTGAACATAAGCTCCCAGTCCAACGCTGTGGCCAAGAGCTAATGTGATCCTGCATGTATAAAGAGCGGAATCTCGAGTAGGAATGGAGAGGTTATTTTACCTCTATATTTGTGCAGGGGGGTGCTCACCCCACACTTGTCCTGAAGGGGTTAATGTAGCTAAGAGGGTGGGCTAATTAACCAGACAGGCCACAGCTGAAGGGAATCAGATGGCTGAAGTAATCGGACTGCATAATGAGAGAGCCCAGCTGAGAAGGAAGGAGCTGGGTTGAGTTTATAAAGTCAGGAAGGTGGCTCTGGACAGAGGGCTGCAGGGAAGTGACTTGTCTGGGAGAAGGGAGGTGTTTTGGGGGCTGGCAGCCCTGGAGAAGGGGGAGAGCTCAAAGATTATAAAAAGCTCAGGGAAAAGGTAGCAAGGTCTAGGATGGTGCAGACCTTGGCTGCTGTGGGTTTCTGAGCTGGACTGTGGAGCAGAGGGCAGGCTCTGGATTCCCCTACCAGTCCCTGGGGAAGTGGCAGAGAGCAGGCAGTGGGGAGCAGACTGCCTGGGACAGTTTGTCCTAAAAGACCCTGATACCTAGGACAGGGAGGACCACAGTGACCAAGTCATAATGAGGAAGCTGCAGATTCTGGAGTGAGAGGGGTTGCAGGGTGAGAGAGGATGATGTGGGGAGAGACCACCAGAGGAGGGTGCAGAACCTGGAAGGAGCTAATCCCCACAATGGTCAGGAGGGGCTGCCCCTAGCAGTCAGTTGACCTGTGACAATTTGGTACTGGTGTGACTGCTGCTGGAATGCTGTGCCCAGTTCTGGTGCCCGCAGCTCAGGATGGGTTTTGATAAACTGAAGCAGATCCAGACAAGAGCCAGGAGAATGACTAAAGGGTTAGAAAACCTGCCTTAGCAGGATAGACTCAAGCAGCCGAATCTAACGTTAAGCCATGATATGATCACAGCCTACAAGTATCTATGCGGGGAGCAGATAGTTAATAACAGGCTCTCCAATCTAGCAGAGGAAGGTAGAACACGATCCAATGGCTGGAAGTTGAAGTGAGACAAATTCAGACTAGAAATAAGGTGTAAATGTTAACAGTGAGGATAACTAACCACTGGAACAATTTGCCAAGGGTCAGGGTGGATTCTCCATCACTGGCCATTTTGAAATCCCGATGGGATGTAATTTCTAAAAGCTCTGCTCTGGGAGTTATTTGGGGCAGCTCTCTGGCCCGTGCTATACCGGAGTCAGGCTAGACGATCCCATTGGTGCCTTCTGGCCTTGAATCTGTGAAAGCATTTCCCTAACACTACCCGAGCGTCCGGCCGCTGTTGTTCTCCCCACTTCCCAGCTGGGGAAAGGAAGGCGCAAAGCGGGAAGTGCTTTGCCAGGGCTTCAGTGAGAGACCCAGGAAGAGAACCCCAGAGTCAGCTCGTCCAGTGTCCTTCAGAGGCACCTGCTGTCCTGGGGTGGAGCAGTCCAGCTCCCCAAGTCACTGCAGAGAAGGATTTAGAAGCAGAGAATGGGCCAGAGGGTCTCTCAGAAAATGAGCTGGTGCTGCAGGAGAATGGGGGGAAGTCTCTTCCCCCCCTCCCCTCGCCCTGGCTATTTTTAACCTCCCTTTTCCTTTGCAAAACCTCTGAGTTCATCTCTCCCTTTAGCACATGCCCAAGAAAAGGCTCCCATTGTTCAGAGCCGGACAGGGTCGCTGAGACAGTCACTCGCCTTCACAATGGCCGGGATTATATTGCCAGCTGGGGCGGTTGGCAGGGGAGGGGAGGCCCCCGGCTGGAGCAGCTGCCTCCCAGATTCTCCCTCTTCATGTGCTAACTAACTAATTAATCCAAATAAATAAGACAGGCTGAGGGGGGGAGGGCTCTGGGGCTAGCAGTGATGGGTGATCGCAGCAGCCAGGGAAAGTGGGGCTGGGGCCCAGGTGGCAGGCTGGATGCTGAGGACATTGATCTCTGTTACAGGAAATCCCCAGGCTCTGGATGAGATGGGACGGGGTGTCGCTGTCAATTAGTGTCTGGCGGGTAGTGAGCTGCCCACCGCTTGCTGAGTGTACACCGGGGAGGATCAAGGTCTGATCAAACAGGCCGGTGTCTCCCGGGCCCAAGGAACACGGGGGGCCCTCAGAATATTTTATTTTCAGTAATCACCAGCACCATGGATTGCTTCCCTAGCACCTCCTAGCTTCTACACAGGCAGCACTGCCTAGGAGCTAGAGCATGGCACAAGGAGCCAGAGAATGGCCTCTAGGGGCAAGAGGCTAGGACTCCTGGGTTCTTTTCCCAGCTCTGCCATTAGCTCAGTGGTCAGGTGACACGCATGTCCCCTCTCTGGGCTGCAGAAGGGCAAAGCGTCATTGATCATGTAGGTTCCCAGATGCCGGCCTGAGCCATCCCTGAGTGCCGCTTGGAGGGTCACTCCTACATTCCGAGCAATCCGGTGGGGCTGGGATGAGTGGCACCGGGAGGCATCTTTGCCCCATGGTGCTGAGTTTCCTGCACTGATTTGTCCATCTGTCCTGCACTCCACACACTGTCATCAGAGCTGCTTCTTAGGGTAAGTCTACACTGCAAAAAACACCCTTGTGGCAGCGAGTCTCGGCCCTCGGGTCAACTGCCTTGGGCTTGTGCTGTGGGGCTAACACTGGCAGCATAGACATTTGGGCTTGGGCTGGAGACCCTCCCTCCTCACCATCCCCTAGAAACAGCGGCAAGAGGCTGGGACATCAGGCAACAGTGCGGGTACCGACATGGGGTGTTTACCCAGAGGGGACACTGGGTATGTTCTGGGCTCCTCCTCTCCACTGCCGGTCAGAGCTCATTAAGACAGCTGATGGTTGTAATGGCTGGCGGGCCAGGGAGTTCTGTGTCTCCGGCTTCACACCAACGCCTGTTCATTAGCAGCCCCCGGCCATGACCCCAGGGGAAGTGATATTTGGAGGGAGCCAGGGCTGTAGCTGGGTGAGCCTGATGCCTTTGGGACGGGGACTTAAATCAAACTGCCCGGTGCCATTCGGATCCCGGTGCTGCGTGTCCAGACTTCCCTGGGCACCTCTGTTTCCTCCAATCGCTCTTCTGCAGGGTGTATTCCATGCCCTGGGTCTCAGTTACATGGCACGTCTCCCATCCCAGAGGCCTCACGGCTAGCGGGTCTGCTGGCCCAGTGGCCAGGGCTCTGCTTGTGCCGGACTGGGGACAAAAGGAATAAAGCTTAATTCGCCAGGAAAGAAAAATGGCGCCAGTGACAGTAGCAGCAACAGTGGGGGGATGGTGGGGCGGGGTTGGGGGGAGGAAGGGGCTCTGCTCCCCAGGACTCGCTCTATTCTCAAGCTTTGCTGATTGCCCCATGCAGCAGGAACACAGCCCCTTAAGCCCACAGAGGTAGAACCTCCGACATCCTCTGTCCCCTCTCCAAATCCTTCCTGCTGCCACTGATCCAGAGCAGACTGTGTGCCCTGCCTGGCTCCATCCTCTCCAGGAGCCAGAGCCCCTTATTAAGGTCCGCTGCGTTAGCAGGCTTGGGTTTGGAGCGTACTCACAACAGCTCCTGCTCTTTGCTGTCCCTAGGTCGGAGTTTCCTTGTAGGGCTTTATTCTGTCTGGTATCCTGGGAAGGCGGCTCTTGTATCCTGCTCTGGGCTGGGGCAGGTTGGAGGCAGCCTGGCTAATTCACCAGCTTAGGGCAAGTCGGGGTTTTTTTATAGGCTGGTGAAATAGTCAAGATGCAGTGTCAGGACTGGACAATTTCCCGGTGGCTGTGCCCGGCTGCTTCTCACACTCCTCCCCAGCAAAGACTCATCAAAGGACGTGCTGACTAGTGATAAGGAGATGGCTGCTGCACAGAGCTCTCCCCTGCATGTGCATTTACAGTGACTGCCTAACTCCTGTCCAGCAGATCCCCCTGTGCTTTATAAAGGCAGGTCACCACCATTGCAGAGGGGGGAACCGAGGCACCGAAAGAGCTAGTCCATTGCCAAGGGCCACCCAGTCAGTCAGTGTCAGAGTGGGAAGCCAGACCCAGGGCACTAGAGTCACAGTCCGATGCTTGAGCCCCTGGGCCGTGCTGTGGCCCTTTTATCTCTTCTTAATTATCCTGTTTATGGCTGAGGTTTTGCAGCTGCTCCCTGCCCCGCTCTGGTCACTGCGGCCAGACCTAGTTATGACCCCTGTGGCCTAGAGAGAGAGAGTCTCAGCTCAGCAGCTAATATCTCTGGCTGCTGGACATTAGAAAACCATCAGGCAGGCTGTAAAAAGGGGCAGAGGGGAACGGAAGCCCACTGGCTCGGAAGAGCGGGATTTAGCCGGGCAGGTTTTTCCCATGGATTTTGCATGCTTTTCCCAGCGCTCTTTGGAGACTTTCCAGAAAGGATATTAGGCCCCCAGCTTCCCTGGGACAGCAACCCCCCTGCTTCAGAACCCTTGCTCCGGAAGCCCCCACATTCGGCGCTGCGGCTGGCAGAGATCCCCACGGCTGCCAGTCTGAACAAAGGCGCAGGAGGAAGGAAAGCCCATTCTTTTCCTGGAAAAGACAGAGCCTATCTATAAGGGCCTGATCCTGCATGGAGCTGTTGAGCACCCTCCACTCCCACAGACCCCAAAATGTTGAGCGTGCTCAGCACCTTGCAGGACCGGGCCCTAAATCAACTGCATATAATTTTCTTCTTTGCATCCTATCCTAACCTGTTGTGCCTCATGGCTGTGGGGCTGTTAAAACAGCTGCCATGTCCCACTCCAGAGGTGGCTGCATCTTAGTGGTGGGTGAAGGGATTCCTATACCCTAGGGCTCACCTCTTGGGTGACAGGTGCTGGTGAAAGTAAGGCCCTGAGAAATGAAAGGATTCTCTGTAGGTCGGGTTCCCTCTCACCTGCACTGGTGTAAACTGGAAGGAAATCTGACAGGGACCAGGCTGCCTGCACATCTCTCTCTCCCACGTAAGGCTCTCCATTCAGCAGGCTCATTTCAACCATGCTGTGTTGCTGCTGTGCCACCTCTGGGCCTGCCCCAAAGCACAGTGAGGTCATCCTTAGTATCTCTGCTCACATCCATAGGCCATGCTAGAGGAAACAGGAAAACAGGGGCTTCCCCACTCCCAGAGCAGATACAGCACAATCACCCATTGTTTTAAATGAGTCAGAAATGCTGTGTTCTGCTTCAGAGACAGGGATCTGGGAGAAGCTCCCACCCCCTGGGACACGTTCACAAGTAATAGGGGAGGGAAGATTCCCGAGGAGAACGGAACTCAAAGTAGCCAACCCCAGATTGATCAGCAGGGTGAGATCAGCCAGCCAGTGCCGGCTTTAGGAAGTGCGGGGCCCAATTCGAACTGTTTCGACGGGGCCCCGGCAGGGTTGACTAAAACAAAAACACACACACACACACGTAAAAAAACACGTGGGGCTTGTACTCACCGGGTGGTGCTCCGAGTCTTCGGGTAGAGCACTGAGGTGAGTAAAAATTAGAAAGGGATTCTCACTGGGTGCGGGGCCCTCTTAGGCGTGGGGCCCGATTTGGGGGAATTGGTGGAATAGGCCTAAAGCCGGCCCTGCAGCCAGCGCTTTGCTGGCTCTCTGCCCCTCCAAAGCATTGCAGGGAAGCTGTGATGGGGAGGGAAGGGGAGACGTGTGTGTGTGTGTGTTTATAATCCCCTCTCCAGCCGGCAGTGTGTGTGTCTGTTGTGAGGAGTGCCGCTTGCCCGGAGGAGAGATCCAGCTGAGCTGGGAGCTGCACATGGATCGGGGAACTGGGATAGAATTGCTAACGGGATGGAGCAGAGAGACTCGTGCCCAGGCAGGAGCTGAGCAGCTGGATTTTCACCCCAGAATAATTCATAATAAATGGAGTTTAAGGCCACAATCCTGCAGCAGATCCCTGACGCCCCTGGAGTTACACAGCAATATAAACCGTCGAGAACGACAGCTCGGGCCCAGGGGGTTCATTCGGTTTAACCTTTTCTAGCCTAGGATGGTTAAAGCTTTGGCGTCCTAGGGAAGATCAGGGAAAGATGAGATTCCGTAGGTGGGCCCGGGAGCTGGAGTCACCTCTCCAGGCAGAACGTGTGCTATAGGCAGCGCAGTTCCATGCATCCTGCCCAGGGAGCACTGGGCCCCCCACCAGGAAGCCCCGGCTTTGATGCTTTGGACAATGATTTGGCTTCCGCTGAGGATCTCATTCATCATCCATCAAGATTTGTTGGAAGTTCCAATCTCCGGCCCTTTGTCCAGGCTCATTCTTCCCACTCCGCTGACATCCCCCAGCTCATTCCTAGCATCCCTGCTGGGCTCTGCCCAGGGCGTGCACCCACAGCCCAGACAGCTGGCTGCAGGCATTGGTCGGGGCTCAGAATTTCATCAGGCCACGATCCAGAAGAGCTGGTTCTTATCCCAGCTTTGCAATCCTCCAACAGTCCCCTCAATACGAGCGCTAGCTAGAGTGAAGTGCAGAGCAAGCTGGCTCTAGGCAAGTTTCCCCCACAACAGCTCTTCCAGTGCCCCCCCGATCCTGACACACTATTCCAGCTCTGCCTGTGCCCTGTAACCATGCCCTCCGCACCTCACTGCTGCTAGGGGGATGTTCTTCTGCAGATGAGGTGTAGAAGTGGGGTCCTGAAGACTTGACTCTTTGACAGTAAAGCTTATACTGAGCCCTTCTATTGCACGCTGCATCCAGGGATCTCAGGGCTGTATCAACACCCCCATTTTACAGCGGGAGAAACCGAGGCAGGGAGGGGTGACTTCCCCGAGGTCACACAATGAGTCAGTGGCAGAACTGGTAACTGAGCACAGGTCTCCTGACTCCACAGCCTGCATAGCTGAGCTCCTCGCGAAGCTTCAGCCGGAGACAGGCGGCTTCATTTCTTTCCTGAAACAATTACACAGCGAGCTGCTGAGCAGCTGCCACGTTCCACCCCCAGAGATGGCTGCATTCCAGAGGCAGGGTCAGTCTCTCCACCCCTCCTTACCTGGCAACATTTCTGTGAGCTGGGACTACGGTTTACTAAGTGCTCGGAAGATGAAACATTCTATGTACAGGGGGCATTGAAACAATGTGTATAGTGCGGGTGCTGAGAGCCATTGAACCAAATTGTAAACTCTGGAAACCACTTGAAGCCAGGGGGTGCGGCAGCACCCCCAGCACCTGTAGTTCCAGCATCTATGTCTATGTATGTGTAAAAACCAGGCAATAACCAGTCTGCCCAGGGAGTCCCAGTTTCCCTCCTCTCCTGGGGCTCAGCAGTAGTGGCTGTGAGCTGGAAATCGAGCTACCCGTCATGCCAGCTGAGCTCTGGGTCTGTTTCACTGGCCTGCCCACTTCTGAATGAGCGTAAATGGCTTCTAATGAGGTTAGGGGAGGTTAATTATATTGTTCAGCCTGGAAGGCTGATGAGAACATGGAGCGATGAGTTCATTCAGTTCTTGTAGGTGGCTGTAATCGCGTTACTGCTGTGCGGGGCACATGGGGTGGATGGGCTATATCCAGAGAGCCTGTTACTGCTGCTGTTAGCACAGCTGGCGATTCTTTTTCCAAGGCAAACCGGCGTGACCTCCAGCAACTGTCTAGCACGGCCTGCAGTAAGAAGAGCTAGCTCAGCAAGTACTCGGAGATGAGGAGGGATCTGGGACGACAGACTAGGTGCTGGGCTATAATGGAGGTGACCCAAAGGAACTTCAGTGACAGGGGTTTCCAGGCAGATAGGATGCAGTCAGAGCTTAGCAACAGGGATTCCTGGATGCTGTGATCTACTTGTTCTGATGCAGTCACCAGTGACAGGGATTCCCAGACGCTGCAGCATGCTGGCGGACAGTGGGAATACAGTCATGCCTTCGTGCCGGCAGTTCCTTCGTGCTGCAATACAACAGTCAGTACCAGGGTGTCTCCGCCCTAGAGCAGCTCCCAGCCCCCTCTCTCCTAGGGGTGACGGGCCCCCACTGCAGGAGAGAGGTGTCAGCACAGTCAAAGCAGCCACCTCCCTCCTCCCTTTCCAATGGAAGGATGATGCACGCACACTCCTCCCTCCCACCCCGGGCCTGGGCCGCAGCTACAGTGACCCTGCAGTTGCTAAAGGGGTTTGGGGAGCGGCGATTCTGGCTCTAGCTCTGCTTGATGTCAGGAGGGACAAGGAGACTGGGCTGTGGGCAGGACATGTGGCCATGGAGGAGCTAGGCACAGTGAGCCGAGGGTCCATCACGACTGGCTCCCAGAAGGAAGAGGCGAGATGGTGCGGGAGGGGGAGGGAAGGGAAGCAGGTGCAGTGAGGGATGGGCTGACATGGTGCCTGCTCGTCCCAGGACGACTCGTCTCCCGCTTCCCCAGCTCAGGGGCCCGAAGAAATCAGCGAATGAAACCGACAGAGGCTGCCTCAGATTTTTGAAAAAAATTGGAAATCCAAACATGGGGAGCGCAAGGTGAAAGCCTGAGTAGCAGAAGGGAACCCTGGGGAGGAGGAGAGTGGAGGATCCAGAGGGACAGGGGCGAGAGAGGGTAGGTTTTGCTGCTCCAATAATTAAGACAAGTGACCAGCAATAAAAAGCGCCGAGGAGTTAACTCTGCGCTGTTTGGGTTTGTTCAGGGGCTGGCATGAGCCCTGGGGCAAGCGGCCGTGCTGGCGAGTGAAGTCTGGGAAACAGCTAGGGAAGGGCAGAGTACTGGGACAGGACACTGCTCGTTTGGACAAAGCGTTTCTAGGTTGGACTCGGCCCGTCACAAGCCCCTTTCCCCTTTAGGATGGCAAAACACTTCAACAGCTCGGGCACGTTTCGGCACTATCCCCGTTCCACAGCTGGGTAAACAGAGGCAGTGGAAGAGGTGGCGCGTCCTGCATCAAGGTCACCGAGCAGCAGAGCCAGAAATAGAACCCAGGAGTCCTGCCTTCCAGCCCCCAGCTATAACCACTACCACTTCCCAGAAGCGAGAGAACCCAGGAGTCCCACCCCTCTGTCCTGGGCTTGAGTAGATTATGCTACCTGTCAATATTACCAGCAATGCCTCCTAACGCCTGGTACCTCTTGGCCAGTCTAGGGAGTGGCAGTGCAGAACAGCTCCTAGGGCTGAATAGCTGCGGGCCCCGGATTGCTCATAGCTTGGAGTGCAGCAGCCAGCTCCTTGAATAACTTTCCCATGGCTCATACAGTTCACTGCTTTCCCCTTCCTTAAAAAGCCTTGGTCTCTCACACAGAGCTAACAGCCTGTCCTCACTGGCTCCAGAGCCTGACGGGCCTGGAATGCATCTCCAGGGGAAGCTCAGGAGCCATTTGCAGTTTGCTGTGCAACCTCTGAACCTGCAGTGGGGCGCAGGGGAGTGTTGTGTTGGGAACCAGGGGCTGGAATGTCAGTACAGTCCCTTGGGGTGAGCCTCTGGCACAGCCAGGGTGGCACGGGGCTTATTTTGGATACTGGGGAATTAAAGTAAAAATATCCTTCCCAGCAGCCAATGCTGAGCCTCTGCTGCCAGACCCAGAGACAGTGGGTTCTTCTGACTGCAGGAGCAGTTGGAAGCAGGCCATAAATGTAATGCTTGTGATGAGAAGCTGATAACATTGGCTAGAGCCAGGCAATGCCGCAGGCAGGCAATGTGCAAGCTCCCCCGCTCCTCCCTCTGCTCTGTAAATACACCTCAACCCCCACCTGCTCTTATTCCAGTCCTGGGTCCTCCACACAGCTCTGCCAGGGCACCTCGATCCTGACCTGAAGCCCCCCTTGGTAGTCCAGGCCTGGGCTCCCACTCACCCCAACTCTCCTGCTATTCTTGCTTCTCTAATCAGTCACTGCCAGTTGTGCCCGACAGTGCAAGGATGCTGCGACAAGCACAAACCTCTCCTGTGACTAGGATGAGAGCTCACTACGCTCATGTCGCTGGTGATTGGAACACTACATCGAAGCCAGCTCGCCTGAGGCACTGCCCCGAGCCTGCCACCCTCCCCCTTTCTCCTTCAGCTAGCTGAGCGTCACCTTCTCACAGAGGAGATCCAGAGATTGCAGCACGCAGCTGGGATGACAATACTGGTGCCCAGGAGCTCAGATGCCACGGTGATGGGCTTGGTGTGAGAACCTGAATAGAACAAAATGCCAGCTGGTCATCGAGCCCTGGCGGTTACCCCCTGGTTCTGCCCCAGTCCTTTAGGCTGGGGTCACATGACCCCCGATGCTGGAAATCCAGCTTTCCCATCAGTCCCCTGCAGGCCTCTGATCACTGTTCTGTTGGGTCCCCCATCACACCACCAGCCTGAAGTCCAGCAGATAATGCAGCCTCCGATTCTGCTTCATCTTAACTTACTGGCCGTACAGACATGGAAACAGAAGCTGCAGAGTCCTTTCTCCCCGCCCCCCTCGCCCCCCCGCAGGTTCTCAGACACTGATCCAAGACGAGAGAGGCCTCGGCGGCAGCTCCCCGCCACCTCATCAGCTCTCCCTCCTTTGTTTAATCACTCTGCAAACCTGCCCCCGAGCGGACACTGAATACAAGGAGTCCTGCATGGAGATCACACTTGGGACCCCCGTAGCAAAACACCTGGCTCGCTGGCTTCCCTTCAGCCCCAGACACATCCTCCTGCACCGACTGACATTACTGAGGCTGAAAATATTCCCAAGCACAGTGGGAACGGCAGCAGCTGCCAACTCGCCTGAGCGGCACACGGGCCATCGAGGGGCCGTGCACAGCAGGGCAGAGCCAGTGCCACTTTTCGGTGTTCCTAGAACTGCATGGCACAGGTCAAGGCCATTCTCCATAGAACAGTTCTGTCACCAGCTGCCCTCAGACCAGCATGAGAGCTTCAAAGCTCACCTCCCCCTTTCTTTATGTGCATCAGCAAAGCTCCCCATTTCTCACCCCTCCCAAGACAAATGCTTTCTAAACTGATGCCAATGCCAGCAGAGCTCCTGAACAGACCCTATAATAACAAACCATCACGCCAAGCCCTCATGAGCACCCCTTTCAACCACAATGTAAAGCAACTACGAGCCTCATTTTTAGAGACAAGCCTAAACCATGATCCTAGATCCAAACATCCCCAGATTGTACAGATGGGGAAATTGATGCATGAGAAGAGGATGTAACTTGCCCTAAGATCAATCAGCATGTCAGCAGCACAGCTGGGAATAGAACCCAGGAGTCCTGACTCCCAGATCTGTGCTAACCACTTGACTATACTCCTGCCCTTTAATTAGCTATGGCGCTTTGAAGCCCAGGGAGGCTCAGCTGAACCAGCAACGGGGTCAGAGAAAGCTACCTTGGGGCAGTTGTCCCTGGCCATGGGGCTAAGCTTTGCCCTCTGGCTGTTTCGCATCAGTATCTTGCATACTCTCTAATCCTCAGCCGAGGATGCTACACAGGGTGACCCGATGTTCCGTCTTTAAAGGGACAGTCCTGTTTTTTGGGACTTTTTCTTATATAGACTCCTATTACCCCCCACCCCCTGTCCCATGTTTTCACAGTTGCTATCTGGTAACCCTAATGCTACAGGAGATGGGCTTGTCAGAGCTCAGGGCAAGGGGAGGAAATGCAGGACAGCACGCTAACAAGCAGCCCTGAGATTGAGGTATCTGGTTTTAGCAGGCCTAATAAATTCTGTTAAATCTATTAAAACCTTGCTTCTCCCAGAGAGCCGGGGCTTTGGAGAAAGGGCACCTGTGTAAACAGAACACAAACATCTCCGCATCATGGAAAAACCCAACCCCAGCTGTGCAATGGGACAGCCCAGGCAACACAGGGGTGAAAATCACGGGGTTGGAGTGATAGGGGCAGCTGCTAGAGGTGGCAGTTTGCACTGCAGGACAAAACTGAAGCTGAGAAATTGTTCTAGCACATGACATTGGATCGCAATTAACCCCTTAGTTTCCCTCTGCAACGCTTCCCCTCCCGGCATATTTTGCACAGGGGAGAGGCAAGGAATTCAGGGGTGAGAGGTGAAGAATGTGGAGAGAACATGCAAAATGTTGCAACACAGGGATTCTGCCCCCACCTCCCCAAGCTGTATTCCTGGATTTGTTGTTGTTTTTAGCAAGCAAGATTTTGCAGGACATGAGAGGTTGCCTGTGTAGTTTGGATTGGTTGGTGACCACCCGAGGCTGACCCCAGTCCCAGCCATTTGAGGGGAACTTTGGCAGCATCAATCTGTATATGTTAAAAATAATAATTCCTTCTTGTGTTGAGATGATTAAAAGCAAAGCAATTTTAATGTCTGCTTTGCTTTCTCCCCAGTTCATGCTTGCTGCTTAACCACCACCCCTAACAAGAGGCGGAACGGGCTCTCGATAGGGGCAGTGGGCTGAGAATTGGGAAATCGGTCCCGTCAGGATTTGTATTGAACTTGCAGTGATAAGGCAGCGGCTCAGGATGGCCGAGGTGAGAGGCCCGTGGTCCTGCTGCAGCACGGTCTGGTACAATCAGGGGCACCTCTTCTGTGACACGTCCGTACTATGGCGATTACATGTCCTGTCATGATCTGTGGCTGGGGATCCCAGGGCAGGGTGGGGGAAGGCAGCTCTCCTCAGGGAGGGGAATAAAGAGGGGTAGCTGCCCTTGTCTGGGGGGAAGTAAAGGGGAGCTCTGGGGGTGGGAATAAATGGAGGGCTGCCTTCACTCCCCCGGAGGAATAAAAGGAGACCTAGGGGACTAGGAGGGAGGCACCATTCCCTACCTTTTGGATGTGTGTGTGTGTGTAACCAGGGCAATAGAGGGGAGTTGTGACCCAGGAACTGGCAGAGGCACTGACACGCTTCTCGGGGCAGCCAGGGCTGTGAGTCTCCTTGTTGCCACCTGCCTCCAGCATGTGCGGTTCTTGCCTGTGCCAGCTGGATGTTAGTTCAAGCACTCTCCTCTGGGCTACACCAGCCGTGCCTTTGCCTTGTAGGCTGACAATCCACATACCCCAGCCCATGACTCCGCTATGGTTTCCAGCCCCTGATCATTGCATACCCACAGAAATCCCAGAGCCTCTGTTCCAAAGAACAATGTGTCCCGATTTACTAGTTTTACCTTAGCCCACCCCGTCTGTATCATACCCAGCACTTGAGTTCAATGATAAAACAAAAAGGAAATTTATTTAAGAAAGAACAGAGATTCAAATATAAACCAGTGTGAGAAATGGCAATGCATGGTTACATTTAAAGCAACATAATTTCACTCATTCTTGATCTAAAATTTAAACTTCTTTAGACAGGGAGAAAACTTGTTAGTTCTCTCCCCTGAAGTTCTCACCCATATCTTCAACTAAGCTTAGCTGAGATCCACTTTTTCTGAAACCAACTCACTGCCAGTTTACTTCCTAGGTGAAGAATCCCAGAAGGTGTCTCCCAAATACTCAAGAACAGACCTTTGATGTTCACCTGAACATCAGGTCGTCCCACACACCCGCTATTTACTTCTTCCTGTTAATGTCCTCTTTTTTGAAGATTTCACAATCCTTCATTAGCATTCACCTCAGACTGTAGATGGAAGCCCATTGTGAACCATAGACTACTTAATTTACACCTAAACAGACAGTGTAGTTGTAGCCCTGTAGGTCCCAGGATATTAGAGAGACAAGGTGGGTGAGGTAATATCTTTTATAGAACCAATTTCTGCTGTGCGAGAGACAAGCTTTCGAGCTTTACATAGAGCTCTTCTTCAGGTCTGGGAAAGGAACTGCTAAGTGTCACAGCAAAATGCAAGGTGGAACAGATTGTTTAGCATAAGTAGTTAGCACATATTGTAAGGGATCATTCAAGGACCATTCCTTTTCCTGAAAGGAAACCTACACAATACTTTCAAAAGATGAGTTTGGGAGCTTAAATTCATTATTCAGCTAGACAACAAAAATCATGGACTGAACATAGACTCTGGATTTATGGCTTATTACAACCATCTGTAACCCACTAACCCCTTCTTTTTGTCCTATGACTGCAGGGGGTTTAATGAACCACTTCACCTTGAATGAGATTAAAAAGACAGGGACAGTCCAGTTTGGAAGAGACAACTGGGGTAGGGGGGAATATGACAGTGGACTATGAAATCATGAATGGTGTAGAGAATGCGAATAAGGACATGTAATTTACCTCTTCACATAACACAAGAATCAGGGGTCACCCTATGAAATTAATAGGCAGCCGGGTTAAAACAAACAGAAGGCAGTACTTCACATAGTGCACAGTCAGCCTGTGGAACTCATTGCCAGGGGATGTGTGATGGGCATAAGTACAACTGGGTTCAAAAAAGAAATAGGTACGTTCATGGAAGATAGGTTCATCAGTGGCTAGTAGCCAAGATGGTCAGGGATGCAACCCCGTGCTCTGGGTGTCCCTAAGCCTCTGACTGCCAGAAGCTGGGAGTGCACGACAGGGGATGGATCACTGGATAATTGCCCTGTTCTGGTCACTGCAGCTGAAGCATCTGGCCTAGGGTGACCAGACAGCAAGTGTGAAAAATCAGGACGGAGGTGAGGGGTAATAGGAGCCAAAGATCCCAAAATTGGGTCTGTCCCTATAAAGTCAGGACATCTGGTCACCCTACTCTGGCCCCAGCCATTGTCTAGGGACCGGATCCTGATCTAGCTGCACCACTGGCTGAGCCAGTATCGCAGGGGGCGCCCGACACCAGCCATGGGACGTGAGCCCAGACTCTGCCTGGGGGTGGCAGCGCTACCCGAGGTCACTGGAACAGAGCCCTGCCCAGCCACCCCTCTGCCCAGGGTAGGACACTGTCCCTTTAAATCCTCAGCCCAGAGCGTGGTTTTAGCCCCACCCACCCCTCCGGAGCCAGAATTAGCCAATCAAAGGAGCCTCGGGACCCATAGGCCACGCCCTTACGTCGGAACGTAAACAACACCCCCCCCGGAGTCCTTCAAACAGCCCAATCAGAGCGCGAGGAGGGCGGATCTCGCCTCCCATTGGCCGGCGTCCAGCCCCGCCCACTCAAGATGGTGGCGCCCATTCGAGCCGAGGAAGGCTTGGGACGTGGATAAGGCTAACCCCCCCCCGCGGGGGGAGGGGGAAGCGAGCCGGGACCCCCCCGTGGGAGAGCGGGGTGAGGAGCTGCTCCCCCCCGCCGCGGAGGGATGGAATCGCCCAGCCGGCACCCCCGCGCCCTCCCCGCAAGGGGGTGACCCCGCCCCCCCGGGGGGGCGCTTAAAGGAATCGCCGCTGACAGGAAGGGGGTGCGGGGAGGCAGGAACCCCCAAACCCAGAGGTTCCCCCACTCTTACCGCAGGGGACCCCCAGATTAGAGACAGAGCCCCTCCCCCTGAGAAACAGACCCCTGCGACCCAGAGACACCCCCCCCATATTTGGCAGCCAGGCTCCCCCACCCCCCCCACAGCCAGAGGACCCCCCAATCCTGAGGGATTTTAAACCCCTACCCCTGCTGGGACCCCTGTCTGAGAGTCCTCCCCCCAAGTCTGGTAGCAAGGGAACCCCCGCTCCCCTCCACCAGGACCTTGAAACACTAAAGTGATCCCCACCCCACCTCACCTCCCCAGGCACATTTAGCCACCAGAGGATCCTCTTCTCCCCCAGCTGCATGGTAGGGCCCTCCCCATCCCCCCGCTTTTCCAATCAAAGCCTGACCCTTCTCTTCTTCTCCAACCCATCTGCTCTAGTTCACGCCGGGACCCCCCTCGTCAGGGCGCGAGCCATGGATCTAGTGTTCCTGGTCATCAACGGCGTAGGGATGGCCCTGGATTTCCTGGGCCTCCTGCTCAACGTGAACTTCTTCCTGGTCTCCACCTTGGTCTCAGTGCTGGTCTGGCTCATCACGTTTATCTACAACCTTCCCAATGCACTGGTGGCTAGTGTGATCCACTGCTGGAATGGGACTTTGTTCTCCTTGGTGTACCTGGTGGAGGCACTTTGCTGCCTGGCCCTGAGCTCTGTCCAAACTGTCACCGGCCTGTTCCGAGGCTTCTGCTCCAGCCTGGAGAGTCTGAAAGTGATTGGGAACCTGTTCTCGCACCTTGTCCTGAGAAGCAAGGAACTTGTGCACCGAGGGCTCTGGAATGTGGTTGGCTCTGGCCAGTCGCTCCTGAGGCAGGTATGCGAAGTGTTTACCATTGTCATGAGCCTCCTCGCCTACTTTGTTAACAGCATCATCAACATCTGCCTGATCGGCACCCAGAATCTGGTGCTGGTCCTGTGGGACTCCATCATCAGCCCTTTCCTAAGAGTCACAGACCTTCTCGCTGCCTTCCTTACTCACATGTCTAGCAGTGCCATTGCCATGTCCATTCTTGTGTGGTCACCCTGCCAGCTGGCATTTGAACTCCTAGAGTCCATGAGCAAGCTCCTGGTTAATGTCTTCCTCCTGAATCTTTATGGCTTAGTGTTGCTGGCCCTAATTGTCACAGTCTGCACCTTAGTCCTCAACCCTGAGCTGACAAGGACGCTGGCAAACCATGTGTTGGGATACCTGAATACCTTGCCTTCCTACCACCGCCTGCGGAGGGACATCTGGCGCCTCTATCAGATTGTGCTCTTGTCGCTGGGGATGGTCGTGAGCTCCCACGCTTGGCGCAGGGTAGCAGGCTGGAGTCTCCAAATGGCCAACTGGAATGGAGGAGGCAGAGCAACAAACCAACAGGTCAATCAAGCACCACAAGGTGCAGAGCCCATCCAAGGCAGGCAAGGGGCAGCTGCAGCCATTCATAGGCCAGTTGCTCCTGGAGGAGCTCATCAGGGAAGACCAGGGCTGCCTGGAGCCAATCAGCAGGGTGCAGCCGGTGCCCGTCAGGTGCAGCAGCTGGCAGCCAGAGGACATGGGGACCAACATGGCACGAACGTTGAGCAAGGATCAAATGCGCAACCAGCCTCTGGTCGAAACGCCACAGCAGGGCAGTGCCTCCAGCCTCCAGGCGAAGGACCAAGCACATCACGAGCCAAAGCTCTGAGGAAAGAGCAGCTGAATGCTTCGGAGGAGGACAGCGAGGATGTCGCTCTGGAGAACGACCCGTGGATGCTCCTGAAAGAACAAGAAGAACGTAAAAAATGTGTCATCTGCCAGGACCAAACCAAGACAGTCTTGCTCCTGCCCTGCAGGCACTTGTGCCTCTGCCAACAATGCACCGAAATCTTACTGCAGCAGGCCATCTACCAGCGCAACTGCCCTCTCTGCCGGCAGATGATACTGCAGACTCTGGACGTGTACCTGTGAGCTCGGAGTGTCGCTTAATCTACATTCCACCGGGCTTACCCGTAGTGCCAGCCAGCACAGGAGAATCCTGGGACCCCAGCTTCACGGTGGTTTACTTTCTGTGCCAGGTACCAAGCAGCAGCTCAGCACTTCCTATGCCACCTGGAGTTTTCCAATGAACCGACAATGGCATCAAAACAGAGAGAATGTTAGAAGCTTCGTTTCACTAATACTATGGTGTAACTCGCTTGTCGCTGCCGCTGGAAAGCACAGTAGCCGGTCTCAATAATGGACTGGAAGGTTTTGGCAGTTGAAACTTCTGTATTTCAAGGACTTTTGCCCGGAATGCAGACTCTTCCTCCGTTGGCTCATCATACAGAGTATCCAAAGCAGAGCTTGAAAAAGGATCCAGACACTTCCTAGCCAAAGTCTTCTATGAAAGATGGAGGCTGCGCCCTGGTAAGAAACTCAGCTGGTAGGAAAGGGCAAACTCTGGGATTCCAACCCTGCTATTAGGAGCAAGGGAGGGCTCTTGTGGCAGGCTTGGCTAGTGACTGCCTGAAAATCTTGGCATTGCTCCTCTTCTCTCAGCTGGGGAGAGGGAGAGGGAGCTCTTCTTATGCCCACTTACCCTCCTGCTTTCTTGTAGGGAGGCAGGAAGGGAGTTGAGTGGCTGAGAGCCTGCAGCAGCAGAGTGAAATTGACAAGGTCTTGGTCAGTTTCACAGCAAACCACAGTGCTGTCTTGTCAGTTTCACAGTGGTGCCCCAGGCTTACAGGCCCAGATTCTCAAAGATGTTTAGGCTTCAAATGCTTATCAATTTCAGTGGGAGTTGGGCACTGAAATACTGTTGAGGATCTCGGCTACAGCCCCTAACGAGTGGGCAAGTGCATCTTTCAATCCTGAGCCGAAAGACTGGCTAGTGATCTCCACAGCAAGAGGCCTATTTGGCTTTTGGTTGCAGAAGCACACCCTGTGCAATCTTTAATCATTCCTTCGGAAACCGTCACAGTGTTTTGGACCCTGGTGCCATCTGGGGTCTTTATTTTTCCTTTTTCCCCTTCAAAAGCTGGTAATGCAGGGAGAAAATTACTAGGCTGTGGGATTTTCCAAGCTCATTTTCCCCATTTCTCTCAGGGACCCGCCTCCTCGAGAGATGCAAGTTAGAATGCAAATGTTGCTACTGGGGAGAACACAAACTCTTCCCAGTTTAACTTACAGTAGAGTTAAGTCAGCACTTCCTTGGATACACTAGCATGGAATTAGCACAGATCACCTATGCAAGATAGCACATTCCAGACTCTTTGCACAGCTTTTTTTTGGGAGGGGTTTGAGTGTTTTTTGTTTTTTTTTCCTTTTGAAGATTGTTTCTTCTCATGAATGTAGTGCTGTCTTAACAGCCATGGAGACTGAAGGCCTCCATTTGTCCACAGAACAGGTCCAGCTTGGACAGCAGCAATGTGAGCATCTCACTGCACCTCCCTCTGCACTCGGAGGGTCCCCTTTAGAAGGGACTTGATTCTCTGTGGCCTACTCAACCCATGGCCTTTACTGAGACTGCTCTAGAGCCAACCCGTTGTGACAGCTTTCACTGTCTCCCAGTCTGGGTTGGAATTGAAGGAGAGGACTCCGAGGGGGAAAAGCTCCAAATCCCAATGCTGGATCTCTGAGACATGCAGGTTCTGGGGAGCAAGTGCTTTTCGATGTGCGATGAAGCTGTGATTGCACATATAGGGGTTGTAATTTAGAGTGGGATTCTATAGCGTTGTGATTTACCGATGGCCTGAAATGTGAACCGTATGCTGAGCTCTCCTTTGCTTTTCACCATCCCCCTGCAGTGAAACTTAACAGTAGTGTCTGGACTGGGAGGCCTGGAGGGCCTGTCAACATTTTGCCAGTAAGCGTAATTCCAAGAGATCAGTGAGCCGACAATTAGATATTTAAACTAAAACCTTCTCGTGTTCCCGGATGCTTGAGATGGGTTATAAGAGTGCCAGAATCAATTTAAGCGTCAGTGCTTAAACTGGAAAGAGCCCCTGGACCACAAGACAAGAGTCTGAGGGATGTTTTTGTTCTCTCTCAAGCTAATAAATAATTGATGGTTGGTCTGACCCCAAATGAAGCCCTGAATTAAGGCCAGAGAGCACTTGGGGAGGATCAAATGAGTTAGTTTACACTGCAGAATTCTGTGTCATAACGAGATGCAGGGTAGTCGGTGTGAATGTAACTGAATAGTTACAAGCACTTCATGGGACGGTGTTACAGCCTCACGGTGAAATGCTGGTTGTATTGATGGCAATGGGAAAATTGACTTCTGTAGGTGCAGGATTTACCCCGGTCTCTCTAAGGCGTTAGCATATGGGGCGGCCCCTGCATGGGGACCAGAACCAACCAGTTCTACCAAGGGCAGGGCACAGCACGCCACACAACAGCCTGTAGGAGACCATCTCTCTCTGTGTGCTTGACGGTCTCGGGGAGGCTGATCCAGGCGTTGGCGGAGAGTTGCCATGTTTCGGGCGGGAGCGTCACCTGGCAGACAAGCGTGAAGGGTGAGATGCAGAACCTGCGAGGTTAAGCTTCTAACCTCAAACGCTGCAAGGGAGCAGTGCTGCTAGTGGGCCACTGAGACATAAAGTGACACAGCTTTCAGGTTCTGATCGATTCAAAAAAGAATCATAGACCAGCATTTGAATGGCTGCTGCGTGATGCCACTGGCAAGGGGATGAAAAATATCCTTCTCCGCCCCTTCTGAGCACCTTACACTTGAAATCTTGCAAAAGCAAGATGTCACCGAATCAAGTTCTGCCCTCGCTTGTAACCCATGCAGCCAGAGGTCCAATCCAACCCACAGCCAGGCTTGCGGTCCTTGTGTTTACAATCTTTTACTTTGCTATTTTAAAAGAAAGGTTTCCCTCTCCCCCCGCTGCAGTTTGTTTCAAATGTTGCTTTCCTCTCCATCTGGCCAGTCCCTTTCACCTTCCGCTTCGCCTGCATTGGCAAACACTTCTGGGGGATGTTGAAATCCGAAGGGAGAATTGTTTATTTTCTGTGAATTCCCCTGGAAACGGTCTGATTGATTTGTAGAGTTTGTACAACCCCCGCCCCCCATCACCACAAGAGTGTCTCGAATGGTGGCTGCGGGGCTGGGCCAAAGCTCTCTCCCAGTGGTACATGTGTTCTGTCTCTTCAGAAAGTGCTCCAGTGCCTTAGTGCTGACTGGCTGGGTGGGGGAGACCATACCAAATAAAAAGAAGGGGGGAGTAGCTGCATTGCTAAAAGCCCAAGTTTATTTTATTCATGCCACAAGTTGCACAGGCGCAATCTAATACAGTAGCACGGGTCAGCTGGTGTAAATGGGCAGAGAGCTACGCCCATTTCAGCCTGAGGAGGATCTGGCCGAGGAGACTTCTTAGGCTCTTGGGGAGGTGCAGCGTCCGTAACTGTACGTAACGCTTTCCACCTGCTCCAGCACATCCGAGGCTATTCCGCTTCTTCCTAACCGTCCGCCTGGGACGCTGGAGTCAGCCAGAGGCCTGCACAGCGAACCCGCCCCCCCTTTGTAAAGTTAGCCAGACCCTCCCGATTTGTGCCTTTGTAAAAAGCTGGCTCCCTCACTGCTGCTCTCTGGCTGCCCTGCTTCAGGGGGTTATTTTGAGCGATTGCTTTTCTAATGCAGTCCCCTGAGGGCGAGATTTTCGTATCAGGCTTTCTGGGGGACTTCTCTTCCCAGAGCTCACTGCTGCTTCCCTTCCTACCCAACCTTTTTTGATGTTTTAAAAGTCAGTCTCTTTGCCTTTTTAGGGGCTGTTTTTTGCTCTCCAGAAAAGCTGTGTGTTTTAAGGTTAACTCTTTGCACTACGAACCTGACTCTGCACATTAAAGTCTCCTTTGCAAAAACCAAACTGCCCACGGCCCCGTTCTTAGGAGTGCGCCGACTGGGGGAGGGCCACCTCCCCACAGGGATACTGGGGTTGAATGTAATTTCTGCTCATCTCTGGCCCACTGGAAACAGGGGAAAGCCCTGCAGCCAGAGATCCCAGGCTTTAATCAGCAGGGAACCTGCAACGTTAGCAGGAGAGTTCTGAGCAGAACCGACAAGGATGAAGAACAGGTGGGAGTAGGCAGAGAGGTGGCTGGGAGGAGAGTGTGCTGGTCCTGCACACAGCCAGGGAGGGTGAGGAGGGGACACTTCAGGCTGATCTGGGGATGGTGTGTCAGGGATGTGCTTGGGTGTAACACACAGTTAACGTTCAACTGGGGAAGCTTTGGCCACTAGCATGCACAAATGCAGCCACTGCTGTCGTTTGCATTAGTGCCCCCCTGCGCCATCCTTCCTCCCCCCTCCCTCCCGCTTCCCGGTTGTGTGAAACAAAAGGAGCAGGTAATACAAACCGGCCGAGTTCTCGGTCAATATCCCTGCCCTCCAGCCTCTTTCAGAGCTGGCTTCCCTCACTCACTGCTATCTGTTGTTTCTATATATGTTCTTGCAAACAGAGATCAGGCCTTGGGCAGCGGGGAGAACCCAGCAAACAGGAAGGCTTCAGCATTTACAAGTCAGCTGGGTTTTGAGTTATGCTGTATGGAAGGGAACAAAAAATAATCTGAAATTAATTAATTTTTTTCCCAGCAGGAAAAAGCTTTCCCCTCACCCTTTTATACTACTAATAATTAATAATATAATAAAATTGTGGCTAGATTTTGCTCTAGTTTTCCAAAGCGAATTCTCCCTTTGAACTTAGCCCAGCATGGAAAAGTTCAACCCCCACAGAAGGCTTTGCAGAAATTTCTGAGCATGTGGAGACATGTGGCTCGGCACAGACGCCACCTTATCTGGTAGTCTGGGGGGCCTTGGGCAAGTTGCTTCCCTTCTCAGTGACTCAGCTTCTCTAGCTGTGAAATGGGGATGATGATCCAGACCTACCCTCCAAGGGTGGATGGGAGGCTAATTTATTCATGTCTGCAAAATGTGACACTCCAGGGTATGTCTAGAAGTGGCGAGAGAGAGAAGACCCAGAAAGGAGGCTGTTTCACTTATGTGTCTAGGTAACATTTCCTTGTAACAATATGGAAGCCACAACTATCCGGCTTCCTATCAATTATGCTTTGAGGTCTGTGAAAGTGCAGTGGCTGTTGGATGTGTTATCCTTCATGTCCTGTCCTGGGTTGTTGGGCGGATATGCACGGGTGAGCACCCGCTGCTTTTCAACCCAGAGGTGGCTGCATTTCACTAGTGGGTGGACTATTCTTGCATACAGTTTGGAGCCATGAAGTTCTGGCTTCCAGTTCCCTGATCTAAACACTTGACAACCCCAGTCCCAGAGTCAGCAACATAAGCCGGGAGCCCTAAAGCTCAACCTCGCCGGCTCTAGCCAATAGAAAACACCCCGCCCAAAGCCAGGACTAGAACCAAGGAGTCCTGGCTCTCAGTGCCCGCTCTAGCCACTCCAAAGGTCTGCGTTCCTTTGGGAGATGGCTGTCTCTAATGCCGCCTCAGCTGGCTGCAGCCCTTGTGTGGGCGAACTCCCACCCCCACCTCTCGGCACTTACGCAGCACTTCCTAACTCTGAATATTAGCTAACTCCTCCCCCACCCTCTTCGCTGGGGAAACTGAGGCATTTTCCAGGGTGCCCACCGTTAGTCCAACACACCTAATTTCCAGAGATGCTCAGTGCCTGCAGCACCTAATGAATTCAGGTAGAACTGCAAGGTGTGGGGGTGCTCTGCACTTTTGCAAATTAGGCACCCTAAAATAGAGACCCCCACATTTAGAGGCCACTGATGAAACCCTGAGCCTAAAGGGCCTGCCCAAGGCTACAAGGCTAATCCACAGCAGAGCAGGGATTAGAGCGGCTTTGTGGAGGATCTGGTTATCTGTGCAGATGCTACTAGTACCAACCTCCTGAGCCAGCCTAAGGCTTATCAGAAGGAAACAGCCCGTGCTGGAACCTGGTGGTGCTCCCCCACCCCGCCCTTGCAGCTGCAGCTGGCCTAGCAGAGGGAAGTTATTTTTTGGCTAATATTCCTGTAGCCCATTAAAACTCGTTATTACACGCAGCAGAGAGCTGGGTTCGGAAGGCCGGCTCTTCCACTGGGAGCCATCAGGCCTGTGGTTCCCTGGCTGTTACAGCAGGAAATTAACAGAAAAATGCAACTGTACATTCCTCGCCGGCCTGCTCCCAGCGAGTCCAGGCAGATCGCAGGGTTATTGATACCTGCACTCAGCGTTTGCCTTTAATAACTCACCCATTAAGTGGCAGCTCCTGGACTCGCTGTTCAAGATGTACCTTCCAGCCGGCTTTGTGTTAGCACAGGGCTAGTGAAATATTCATGGGCCGAGAGCTGGAACGCAGACCAGCCGGGGGGTGGGGAAATGACCCTGCACTGTGATCCCTCAGCACAAACAACTGTCCTGGTCTGAGCAAATCCCAGCCAGCTCGCCTGTGCCCCTTTGGGACAGTGAGACCTAGGCTAGCCTGGGAGATTTGTCCCTGTTCTAGCCACCATTGCAAACCCCAGCATGGGGCAGGCAAAGCTGCTGTAGACTGCGATTTGCAGTGGTGCAGCTTAGCCTGGTTCCAATCACGCCTGAGTCTCCCTGATGCAAATCCGGACTTTGTCTGTCTGCACTGACTGTTTCCCTGCTGGAGCTGTACAAGAGCCTGGAATCTCCTGCCTGGAGAAGGCCTTGGTGTGGTGGCACGTGGGCGAGATCTGTTTACACCCTCAGGTCAGATTGCTGTCCTACTCCAGACAGGGCATGGGTTAGCGGTTTAAGCAGCAGGCTTCACCGCCCCCACCCTGGAACAACAGAGCTGGGTCCTTTGTCCAGTGGAGAGGGAGGAATCGAATTCCAGGTAGTCTTGGGGAGCATTTGGGTGGAACCCTTAAAAATCGAGGCTCTGTGCAGGCGTTCACCAGCACGTGGCATTTATGGTAGGAGTTGGGGGCCTTCGCTAAAATCCACCCCCCCGCACTGTTTTGACGTGCACTGGCCACGGTGCAACTCCCCAGAGGCGGTTGCATTTCAGCAGGACGTTGATCCCTGCATGCATAGCTTGAAGATGAATGGGGCAGATTTGCAGGCAAGATACCATTAATCCCTCCCAGCCTCTGGCACACTCCTGCACCTGGAGGTGGATCCAGAGCAGCCTGGAGACTCTTCTCATCCTCTGGCCTGGCAGCTTCAGCCCCGCTAGGCTGTGGGGTCTCAAGCAGCCAGTGCTGGCTCCGTGGCTCAGCGGGAAGATGAAGCAGAAGGACGTGGCACATGTGGAAGTTTGAGGCTGGGGAGCTGGACGCCTCAGATGAGCCCAGATGAGGTGGCGTTGAGGTACTAACCAGGGGACTGGGTTGCTCCTTGGGATCAGGCTTGGGTCGTTGGCCCATCCCTGGCCCCAGTGAGGGCCCCATGCACGGACTGAGTTTGTCTGGTGTCAATCCAGCTTCTGGCTTGCACGTCCCAGAACCGCCAACTGCTGGCACCAACGGTCTCAGAAGGGCCAAGGAGTGACTGGGCTGGTCATGCAGCCTCTTCCACCGGGGCTGTGGTCACGGGTCCCAAGGGAGGGGATAGTAATTACAGGCAAACTCCGCCTGGATGAGCCGCAGCTCCTCTGGCTCCCATTCCCTGGGCAGTAGCCCCTCTCTCTAGCAGCTGCTGCCTTGTGTGGGCAAGATGCCATGGGGTTTAATCATGGGCCCAGCTTTAATGAGATGGTGATTTCCATGCTCCAGAGACAGCGGCAGTGTGGGGAGGACAGACAGATCCTCCTGCTGCCTTTCTCGCAAGGCAGGTTGTCTTGTGCCCAGCAGGGAGGCTGGCTAATGATGCTATGGGCAGCAGATGACAAATGGCAGCTGGACCACCGGGGACCTTTGCAGTCGTGGGCTTGGGGCATAGGGAATGAGGCGGAGCAGGAATGTAGGCGTGTGCGTGGAAGCTCTTGGATGGCACCGTCTGGCTTCCTGGACAAGGCTCCTTCAGCTATTGATGGGTCAGAACAGTGAGCCCAGGTCCAGCCTCCTTCAGCTCAGGATGTGGGAATCCAGATCTTACATCTGGGTCTGGCAAATGGCCTCATTGCTGCAAATAGCAAAACGAAACCCTTAGATGCAAACTCGGGGGTGTCCAGAATCCAGCTCCAGCGCCTGCAGCTAAGGCCCCTGTCTGCTTGGGGCTGTGAAGGGAGCTGCTGCTTTTCCACAGCGAGGGGACCCAGGGCGGCTGCAAGTTGCCTGTTTTGAGGAGAGCTCTGAGCAGCTGAACTCTAGGACAGGGGTCTCAGGCAGATGTCAAGGGGTCACGGCCACCCTCCCCTCCCCATATTGCTACGGGGAAGGGGGATTTCCAGTGAGAGGGGACGGAGGTTTGGGGGGTCCCAGCATGGAAAAGGTTGAGTACCACTGCTCCAGGGGCTTCCTCACCCTTCCTGTTTGCCCCCCCTCCCCCCCTCCCCAGGAAGCGAGGTTCCCTCCCCCTACATCATCCTATGCAGCCCCCGCAGCCCAACACAGCGGCTGAGCTCAGCTGCAAAAGAGGCTTGTCCATCTCCAAGAACAAGCAGCTCCTGCCACCGATCCGTGGATCCATTTAGCCCCCAGGCGGCTCCGCTTACGGAAACAGTCGTAAGTCCACTGCTGTCCTCAGGCTCCTGCCAGAGCATTCGGATACCCGGGGTTCTGGCTAACCAGCCCCAGCCTAGCTTCTAGGGGACCTGGGGCTCTGCAGTGAGCACCCAGCAGCCTCCTAACACTCTGCAACCATCCCCCACCTCAGCACCCACTGCTGCGCTGCAGCCACAGGGCCGGTGGGAGAGAGGTGTGAAGAGCCATGCTGGGGCACCTCTGTGGGCAGCACCCGTTGCCTGTCACATCTGCTACATACTCACTTTTCTGTAGCACCCACCACCCTAGGCTCTCAAAGCACTGTGCATTAACCCAGCGAGTCCCAGAGTGCCCCTTCCCTCCTCCTGCAGAGCATTATCCCCATTTTACACATGGGGAAACTGAGGCAGAGAGCGGTTACGGCCAAGGTTGCATGGTGAGTCAGTGGAAGAACTGGGAATAGATCCCAGGAGTCCTGAATCCTAATCTCCAGCTCTAACCACTAGACCCCACTCTCTGCCAGAGCCAGGCCTCCCAGTGTCCACTCCACCCACACTAACTACTAGACAGCCCTCAATGACTTATGTCAGACACATCCACTGGGAGGAGTCCATGGCCCTTGGGAGCACTGACGGCTCTGCGTTAGGGAGGGTACCCTTATTCTGGGGGACCAGGAGCACCTTAAATGAACATGACACTCAGAGGGGGTGAGCCCAAGGCTGTGAGGAGCTGTGAAGTCTCATAGGCCCTAGACTCTTGGGTCTCTGGTTAGAGATCTCCCCAGCTGGTGCGTGGCCCCCTCCCATGAGGGCAGTTGGGGCTGGAGAGCTAGCCCTGGGGTCCAGCCTGGATTTTCAAGCATGGTCACTGATTTTGGGTGCCCACCAAGACAGCCTAGAGCTGCTGGGCTCCCTTCTGTCCGCGGGCGCTGCAGGGCCCGGCACTCGCTGAAGATCAGGCCCAGGGCATCTCAGCCGGGGCCGCCATCCGGAGGCAGCGGCCACTTTGGCAGGCGCCTGCCGCACATGGGGACTAACTAGCCAGGGCAGCTCCAGGCGCGGCCTCTCCCAGGGGACCCCAGGGGTGCTCCATGCTGGGGTGGGATCACCCGCTAGTAGGACTGGTGCCCGCTGAGGGGAATATTGAGCTAGAATCCCTTCAGCCATGTCTCTGGGCCCCGCCTTCGGGCTGCAATCCCTAGCTCCCGAGCTTCCACAGCTTCCCAGCCCCTCGCACAGGCCTTGATTGGAAGGAACCCCTCTGCTCGTTCGTGCCAGCCTCAGGCCAGAGCTGGAGGACACGCACCTCTGGGGAGAGAGGGGAGGGCCGTCTCCCTGGCCTGCTCAGCCCCTGGCCCCCTCCTGACCCATGCCCAGTAGGCACCTGTGGTTCTGCGGCTGCTAGGAACTGGACGGAGACCTGGCCAGCTCATTCCACAGGGGAGACTTGGAGGAGAACGGCTCCCAGCCAGGCCTGGCCTCTGGCTCATTTCACACCAGCAGCCAGACGGAGCGGCTCCAGGCCCTTTTGCGGGGAGCAGCCGCTGAAGCCAGACTTGCTCTCACTAATGCAGTGAGCCCTTGGTCCTGCTCCCAGGGCCCCATTGCTGAGGCCTCCGCAGCAGCAGAGCTGCTCTGGTCCTGCATTCCCTTTCTGGGGGCTTTGGTCAGGGGCAGCCCAGGGGTCCAGTGTGGGACCCCCAAGACCTGCCACGCAGCCCACCAGCCTCTACCCACAGGTGTCGGCTGCAGGGACTCTAACAAGCAGCAATTTCTAGGTCTCAGGACAGACACGAGCCAAATGGGACCCTGAGTGACGCCCATTGCTGGAAGATCCTATGCAGCCCACGGGCCTGTGATGGGGTATCCACTCCACACACGGTCTGGCCACGTGGGCCAGTTACCAGCCCAGGCTGCACCAAGGAGCAGAGCAGGGATTAATTAGGGATGAAGCTCAGCTGGACAGGAACAGGAGGGGCCTGTATAAAGCCCAGGCTCTTGCCTGCCCCAGGGGGCTGTAGCCTCTCAAGGTGAGGGAAAGGTTATCTATCTAGCTGGCTGTGGTTTAGAGCTGTCCAGAGCCTGGCTGCGTGTTGTTGAGTCCCTCATCTGGAACCCAGTGTAGCGGGCTGGCCGGGGGTGCTGTTAAGGGTCAGTGAAAGAGAAAACTGCCTGGGATGGTGGGTCCTGAGAGACTTTGAGAACATGCCCCTCCTGGCAGGGGAAACTACAGTGAGCTGGGAAGGGGCAAGCCCTGAAATGGGAGCAGTGAAGTCCTGAGAGAGCCAGACCCAGAGGAGTGATGGAGCGCCCCTGCAGGAAGGGGTTTTGACCCCCCCCAGCTCATCTGCAGATGTGGCCAGAAGGAGGCGCTCCGGCGGTGAGTCGAGCACCCTGTGACAGGGCCCCTACCCAGTCCTAACCCAGCCCCCAGGCCCTATTCCCTCTTGCTGTGGGTTGAGGTAGAAGCCTGCTCCAAAGGGGCCTCTGGTCACCTAGCAGGGGATGCTCTGCTCCCCAGCCAAGCCTGGCAGTCTGGGCCCAACCCCTCTGGGACTCAGCTGGGTGGTGGGAAGGGGCTGTTCAGCCCATGGCAGTCCCTGCTGACGGGTCCCCAGAGAGAGCTCTCCTCCCAGCTAGCACAGCAGAGGGACACAGCCCCCTGGCGTCCATAGCTGGGATGGGGAAGGGAGAGAGACCATTTCCTCCAGCGCCTCCTGCTGGGGTGCCTGGGGGTGGAACAGCAGAGCGCTCCCCTATGGGCAATGCCCCAACACCACTTCCCCCAGTGCCTCCTGCTGGGGGGTCCAGGGGGTGGAACAGCAGAGCGCTCCCCTAGGGGCAATGCCCCAACACCACTTCCAACAGTGCCTCCTGCTGGGGGTGCCTGGGAGTGCAGCACTAGGCGCTCTCCAGCACTTGCAGGCAGGGTTCCCTCCAACTCTTTGGGGTGGTGTGTGCTGGCCTGGGGCCTTGGGGAGGATCAGTGGGGAGGTAGGAGGAGCCCATTACCCTGGATAATAATCTGAGCCCCTCTTCTCACAGCCAGCAGCCCTGGCTCCTTGCCCCCACATCTTTGTCCTGCTGCCTCGCTCCCACCTGGGCAGGTAACCAGAGCAGGGGTGGCTTATTTACCCTGGGCGAATATTTCCTTGAGGTGGGTTCTGCCTCTTGGCTCATTGCAGCCGGGGACTCTGGGAGGCTAAGAGGTGAGGCCAGGGAGTACACTGTAAGGCTGGCCCCATGGGGGACCCTGGCCCAGGAGTGTGGGCTGCAGAACAGACCAGGCAGGGCACAGCATACGGCTCTTCTGGTTAAGAGGTTAGGGAAAGGACGGGGGGTATAGAACCCAGCAGTCCTGGCTCCCAGCCACTGCTCTAAGCACTAGCCCGTGCTCCTTCCCAGACCCAGTGTATGCTCCCAGGCTGCTTTCAGAGCCTGCGGCTCAGGGATGGAGGGGGTGGTGCAGGGCATGGGCCCTCTGTCTATGCCCACAGCCTCAGGACCTGCCTGTCCAGTGCTGGGTGTAGAGCCGCTGCCTCCCATCACAGCTGACCAGCACCCACCAGGCCCAGCTTCTACCCTTAGCAGGGAGGCAGTGAGGAACATGTCAGGTTTGGGGCTGCTCCCTGGCTTGAGAGCAGGGCCTCTGAGCTGGACCCCTGGGGTATCCTGTGTTCTCCCTACCTCCTTCCCTCCTGGGATGCCGTGTACTGCCACCCTGCTGCCTTCTTCCCACTCCCAGATCTCCTGCTATTAGCCCCCCACCCCAGCCCTCTTCCCTGCAGACTGGCTCCTCGTCTCACCCCCCAGCTTTCTGGGCCTCTCCAGGGGGTCCTGCTCCTAGTCCCCAGACCACCTGGAAACCTACTGCTCCTGGATGTGCTCATGGGAGGAGAGGGGTGCCCTCTTGTGGAGCTCTGAGGCCATCACGGACTGCAGCAGGGTGTAGTTGGGAGATGCACTAATAAGATGTTGTTAGGGTTCCCTCAGTTCATCCTTATTCTGTAACTCTCCCCTCAACCATCCCCAAAATGTACCTGAACCCCACACAATGGCAGCAGCAGCAGAGCTGGGACCAGAATTCAGGAGTTTGAGTTCTAGCTTTCTCCTGCTCAAACCACCTTCAACTCCCAGAGTTGGGGGAGAACCCAGGAGTCCTACCTCCCAGTGCCCCACCTCTAATCACTGACACCCTGTGACTCCTTCCCTTGGTTGGGGATAGAACCCAGGAGTCCGGTCTCCCACTCGTTCTATCCACTTGGCCACACACCCTTCCTATGTCCCACTTCCCAGATCACACTGTCAACTCCCCACATCAGGAATTTCTCTCCTGTCCCCCAACACCGCTCCCCACTTTGTTCTGTGGGCCTGGCTCGTTCCAGAGCCCGATTGGCTCAGTGGGAGAGTCTTTTAAATGACAGAGTCAAGCTCTGCTTTTACACGCCGGGGGGCATGAAGCATTCAGTCTGGCACCTGGGTGCTGTCCCCTGCAGTGTTTTAATAACCACCATATGTTGGCGCTCTCAAGGTCTCCCACCCAAACACTGCTTAGCTTGGCAGATCATCTAGTGAGCCCACCACCTGAGCAGGGCAGGCAGGCGAGAGGGGGATGAAATGCATTGCCTCTTCCCATGCTCTGCTCCCTGGCTGGGCAGCCCTGATTCTCAGGCCTGTGACACACATGAGCTCAGGCTGGATGATCGCAGCTGTCCTCTTGGGGAGATCTGTGACGCTGCTCCCCCCGGGAGCTCACAGGGCCCAGACTCATTTGCTGTCCCCCTTCCATGCTCTCACAATGGGAAGCAGTCCCCAGCTGGGTGCGATCCAGTGGAGTTTGGAAAAGTAGCACCAGGGCTATCTTGGACAGAAGTGCAGAGGGCTCTTCCTTCCCTTGCTAAAAATAGGGACCTTTTCCTGAGCCAAGTCACAACATTCACACTGGAAATCTGCAAGGGGAGAGAGGGAAGGGAAGTGAGAAAGTGCTGCCTCAGCAACTCCTGCCCCCAGGGAGGCAGTGAGGGGAGCCAGGCGTCCCTCTCCAGGGGAGCTCTGGAGTTCAGAGAGCGAGGGCACGGTTCCAGCTCCGGATCTCAACACACCTCCCAACTCCACTAATCCTCACGGCAGCCCTCTGAAGAGGGTGAGCCCCATTGGGCAGAAGGGAAACTGAGGCACAGAGCTGCAAAACGACATGCCCAAAATGAGTCAATATCAGAGCTGGGACTGGAAGCGGGAGTCCCGACTTCCACACCCTGCAGGTTGCTCCACGAGGCTCGCAAGGCGCTGGCTGATGCGCCCCGTTGCTGTGCAGAATGTGAGGAGCGTCGTGCCCTGGCAGCGGGGCTGGTACTGAACAGAAGCAGGAGCTAGGTAGTGGGGGGTTAATCTACCCAGCAGTGCTGAACTGATGCTTTGCACAAGAACCCTCGCAATGTGGGGAGCTGGTGCCCCCTAGGGGAGAGCGGGCTCTGTGCAGCTTCCCAAAACTACACAGTGTGGGGCAGGGAGCGGGGTGTCGTCAAAGCACAAGGGCATGGCCTTGCCCGCTTGGGTGCAAGCAGGCACAGCCCTTGCCCGCAGGAGCAGGCAGCATTGACAGAAGCGTCTGTAAATGGGGTTTGCTGCAGGCGTCCCTCTGTCAAAGGCCGGGAGGCAGCCAGACTAGTGGTTAGAGCAGGGAGCGGGGCGAGTCAAGACTCCTGGGTTCTGTGCCCAGCTCTGGCACTAACTCACTGTGCAGTCTTGGGCAAGTCACTTCCACTCCCTGTGCCTCGGTTTCCATCTATAAAACGTCACTGAAGAGGGCTGGCATCTGCTGGCGCTCAGGCTGCTGGCGAGGAGATCAGACCATGGGCTGCCTCTCTCTCTCTCTCTCTCTCTCTCTCTGTGCCCCTGCTAGCAGAGACCTGTCAGGGGGGAGATACTTTTCCCCTCTCCCCATCCTTGTACCAGAGGGGAACCCGGGCACCCAGAATGCCACCCTCCCGGAGAGCTCCAAAGGTGGCTGCTTCCCCCTTCCTGGGGCAGAGCGGGCAGCTGGACCAGCATGCACACTCCCTCCAGGCACTTCCCGGCTCTTCTCCTGCCTTAGCGCAACTCCCCTGCCTGGGGCTGCCTCCCAGTGGAGAAAGGATCCAGTCCCAGATGGCAGAAAGGCCTGTTGATAGAATGAGACCCCTTCTATGGGCAGCACCATCCTACTTTGGGGGGCAGGGGGGAAGGGCTTCTCCATCTACAGAGGTGGCCCTATGCGTACATGGGCATGGGGGCTGTAGCCGGTTAGAGATACGTGGGCCTTCTGGGCTGGGTCCATGTTTCTTTTCTCTACCCAAGCCCCCCGCATGTAGAACAAGGGGACAGCGTGGGCTGTGTGGTGTGGTGCTTTGTTCCTAGATCCCAGACAGGCCTGGGGCTGGAGCCCTCCGTGTAGTGTAGTCAAAGCTGCAAGCAGCGAGAAGGCCATGCCTTGGCCCTGCATGCAGGGGTGCCAGCCCGGGGGGGTGGTGGGGATGGATGTTGTCAGTGTGCACGCTGAGTGCGTGCCTTGGTACCCTGCCTCCCCCAAGCCAAGCGTGCTGGGTCTCGGAGGTGACCCGACCCCCTCAGGGAGCTGGGGTCCAGGGGTGCTATAAATACATCCCACTGGTGACTCCAGCAGCAAAACCAGGGGTGACCGAGGGTGGTCGTCTGTTTCCAAGCACAGGCACTGTGTCGCTGTCCTCTGGGGGCTAGTCCCAGGTATCTGCTATTGGAGAGAGGGAGCAGAGCTTGGCTCGCTGCTGTGTGTGAGACGGGAGAACGGCCAAGCAGCACTAACAGGAGCTCCTGGGTTGACCCAGTGGAGGCAGGGAGCCGGTGCTGCTCACGTGACTATAGAGCCAGGGGAGAGGGAACAGTGCTATGAAGTGTAAAGATGTCTCCTTCCACCCTATGGTACCATGTGACACACAAACAGGCCCTGCTATGTAGCTGCATGGAGCTGACACACTCCAACATGCCCTAACACGCACAGAAGAGAATTCACATGCTAACATGTCCTGACATGCAGAAAAGAACTGACATGCTAACACCTTAACATACCTAGAAGAGAAGACACATAAATAGGCCCTGACGCACACACAAGGAAAGACACAAAAAAGCTGACACATGCTAATGCCCTGATGTGCGTACAGGAGCCAATGCAGGCTAACATGCACTGACATGCATGTAAGAAAAGATCCTAACACACCTAGTCACGCATACAAGAGAAAACACAACACTCAGATGTGCATTTGTGGGCTGATAATACAGCTGTGCCCTGGTGAGCACACAGATGATGCACACAAACATGCCCTGACAGGCATACAACATGCTAACAAGCTTTGGATGTACAAGAACCCAAACATATGATCATGCCCTGACATGTGTTCCGGAGCAGACACGTTAACAGGCTGACAAATAGTTAAGAGCCCATTTATTGAGGGTTCACAGGGAGGTCATATACACTGTGAGAGCGACGTCCGGGTGGCATGAAAGCAGAGTGGTCCCTGCACCTAGCACAGATGAGGTTGGGTGGTTGAGCTGGCAAAGCTACCGCCTGTCAACCAAGCTCCTGCTCCACGTCCCAGCCGCGGCCCTATGCAGGGTGCGCTCGGAGCAGGTCCAGCAGGTACTGGAGTCAGGCCACATGTGGTGTCTGCTTGTCAAATGGCAGCACACAATGGGGGCAGGGTCCAGTCCATTGTAACTGGGTCTGCCTGGAGCCCCCACACTGGCTTCAATGGGATTTTGCTGTATCGCCGTGGGTGTAAGGGGGAAGAAGATCTGGCCAGACCCTCAGCTGGCGTACAGCTGTGAAGCTCCATAGAGGAGCTGTGTGATTTACAGCAGCTGCGGGTCTGGGCTGTGCATTGGAAGCCCCTGAAGAGCCCTGTTTATGCTCAGAGCAGGGAGGGCACCATGGCAGGCTTCCCCGGCACTGCCCCAGCAACATCCCAGGAGTTCTGTCCCCACGGCCCACCCAGCCCTTGGCTTCTCTGCTGAGATAGGGGGCGAGTGAGCCCCACAGACACCAGGGGGGTTGTGCCATGGGCACTGCCCAGTCTCGCTGGGATGCAGCACTTGCACTTCAGGGAATATGCTTCAATCCTAAATGGCTATGGGAAGTAACATACAATAACCACGTTTTTGCGTCTCCATTGCACAGACAGCGAGTGCCTCAAGGAGCCAGGAGACCAGCTGGGCTGAGACCTCCCAAACTTCATGCACCAGTGATAATAAGAATACTTAGCTCTTATGCAGTACTAACTAATGACTCCTCACAGAGTCCCACTCTGGGGTAGGGAAGCATCATTATCCCCACTGTACGTGGTAGTGGGAAGCGTCAATGGCGAAGAACCCAGGAGTCCTGGCTCCCAGGACCATGCTTAGGCCACTGGACCCGGATGCCTCTTGGGGGGTCCCTCCCCAGGGGATGTGACGGGGTTTCGGCTATGCTCCTCGGTCGCTCCCCCTGCCCCCGGCAGCTCGGGTCTCAGGCGAAGACGGCGGAGTTCTGCCAGTAGGTGTACACCAGGAAGCCGGTGAAGGTGCTGTCCGTCTTGATGCTGGAGTAGAAGCCGATGTAGTCGCCCACCCCGACTTGAACCCACACTTCGTCCTCTGGCTCCAGGCGTACCAGGGCGCCACCCGACAGCGAGGTGGGCTTGGGCCAGTTGCCGTAGAACTGGAAGAAGGAGGCCACCGAATGGCCGTTCTTCATGATGTCAAACTGCAGGCTGCTGCGGTACACGGTGGCATGGACGGCGAAGTAGTAGACCCCGGGGATCTCGCAGGTGAACTTTCCCGTGTCCGCATCATAGTGGCCCTGCTCGTTGATCAGCACCACATCAAAGCGGATGGGCTGGTCCGCCAGGGGCGGGCTGCGTGACTCGGAGCGCTTGGCGGTGAAGGCTGAGCGGGGAGCCACCGCGCATTCCCCCTGCGCCCCCTTCTCCCCATTCAGACCGTTCATGCCGGGGCTGCCGCTGTCCCCGCGGGGACCTGGGACTCCTGAGGGGGAGGAGCGAGAACATCAAAGGGGGCAGGAGAGATGCCCAGAGCACTGGAGCCACTAATAACCAGCCAGCCCATCCATCTCTGGATCTAATTCGTGATACACCCATCCCCATGGGATCTGTGCCCCTGGCTGCATGTCATGGATCCCAAACAGAGCAGACAGGACCTACTCCCCACCTCACAGGGTATCTAATTTATTTCCCCTTGAAGGAAGAACACGGAGACCCGGGTGCTTAGCCCCTTTGGATCTGTCTGGCTGGCTGGTTAACCCAACTGGCCCAGTGCGGTAGCCATGGGTCTGCCATTGGCTCCTCCCTCACTGGGAGCTGGGCTCCAGTTCCTGGTGCATTCTCCAGCAGGGAGGTCTCCTTACCAGGCTGCCCGATCTCTCCCTTCTCTCCCTGCATCCCGGCTGCTCCGTCCCGGCCGTCACGCCCATCTCTGCCTGGAAGACCCTGGCTTCCATGGATGCCGGGTGTGCCTGGGATTCCGTGCTGCCCAGAGCACAGGCTCGGGATCTTGTTGTCCTCGATCTGGATGGAACTGGCGATCAGCCCGAGGAAGAGGAAGAGGAGCTGTTTCATCTCAGCTGCCATGGAGGGGCTGGGAGGAGAGTGAACCGTTATGTCTCTAGCGTGCTGAGAGCTGGAGGCCCTGGCTTGACAGCTCTGATTAGGGTGTGCGGGCTGTATGTTCCCCTCACTCCACAGCGACGCTCCGACTGAGGTTGGGTACCAGAGACGCTGGACACTGGACTTGATGGACCAGCAGACCAGCCCAGAAGGGTAGGAGGTACGGGATACTGGCCTGGGCAGGCCATGAGCCCGGTCAGTCCAGTCCAATCTGCCCCTCACCAGGGTGTCTGAGAACCATGGCACGACAGGAGGGAGGACAATGGGCTAGATGGGCCAGGTGTGTGTGTGTGAGTTGTGTGTATCGCCGTGGGTGTAAGTGGGTATGTGCATGGTTGGTTGTGAGCTGGATTGAGGGGTGTGTATGTGGTGAGTTGTGGGCTGTGAGCTGTGTGGAGGGCGTCATGGGTTGTGAGCCGTGGGTGGTTCTGAGCTCTGTGTGTTATGCGTTGTGAGCTGTGGGGTGTGTGGGTGGTTGTGGGCTGTGTGTGTCGTGGGCTGTGCGGGTGGTTGTGGCCTGTGGGGTGTGTGGGTGGTTGTGGGCTGTGTGGGTCATGGATTGTGAGCGTGGGGTGTGGGGGTGCCTGTGGGCTGTGTGTGTCATGGGTTGTGGGCTGTGGAGGTGGTTCTGTGTGTGTGTGTGTGTGTGGGGAGTGTATAGGTGGTTGTGGGCTGTGTGTGTGGGGGGGTGTATGGGTGGTTGTGGGCTATGGGGGTGGTTGTGGGCTGTGTCCTGGGTTGTGAGCGTGGTGTGTGTGGATGGTTTTGGGCTGTGTGAGTCCTGGGGTGTGTGGGTGGTTGTGGGCTGTGGGTGTCATGGGTTGTGAGCTGTGGGTGGGTGAGTGGTTGTGGGCTGTGTCCTGGGTTGTGAGCGTGGGGTGTGTGGGTGGTTGTGAGCTCTGGGGTAGGTGGGTGGTTGTGGGCTGTGTGTCATGGGTTGTGAGCGTGGGGGGTGTGGGTGGTTGTGAGCTCTGGGGTGGGTGGGTGGTTGTGGGCTGTGTGTCATGGGTTGTGAGTGTGGGGTGTGTGGGTGGTTGTGGGCTGTGTGTCATGGGTTGTGGGGTGGGTGAGTGGTTGTGGGCTGTGTGTCATGGGTTGTGAGCATGGGGTGTGTGGGTGGTTGTGAGTGTGGGGTGTGTGGGTGGTTGTGGGCCATGTGTCATGGGTTGTGGGGTGGGTGGGTGGTTGTGGGCTGTGTGTCATGGGTTGTGAGGTGGGTGAGTGGTTGTGGGGTGTGTGGGGGGGTTGTGAGTGTGGGGTGTGGGGGGGTTGTGAGCTCTGGGGTGGGTGGGTGGTTGTGGGGTGTGTGGGGGTGTGTGAGTGGGGGGTGTGGGGGGGTTGTGGGCTGTGTGTCATGGGTTGTGAGGTGGGTGAGTGGTTGTGGGGTGTGTGGGGGGGTGTGAGTGTGGGGTGGGGGGGGTTGTGGGCTGTGTGTCATGGGTTGTGAGGTGGGTGAGTGGTTGTGGGGTGTATGGGGGGGTTGTGAGCGTGGGGTGTGCGGGGGGTTGTGGGCTCTGGGGTGGGTGGGTGGTTGTGGGCTGTGTGTCATGGGTTGTGAGGTGGGTGAGTGGTTGTGGGGTGTGTGGGGGGGTTGTGAGCATGGGGTGGGGGGGGTTGTGGGCTGTGGTCAAGGATTCTGTCTCTATTTTCCTGCCCTCTAGGCCAGGGGTTCTCCCTTTCTGAGCCCCCCGCCCCCCCCAACATGCTATAAAGCTCCACCGCCCAGCTGTGCCGCCACCACTGGTTTTCTGCAGACGAAGCCAGGGCCGGCGTTAGGCGGTAGCAAGCCGGGCAGTGGCCCAGGGCTCCACGCCACAGGGGGCCCCACAAAGCTAAGTTGCTCAGGCTTCAGCCGCAGGTGTCAGCGCTCAGGGCGCCGGGGTTCCAGTTGTGTGCAGCGAGGCTCCAGTGAGTCTAACCCTGACCCTGCTTGGCAGCCCCCCCGAAACCTGCTCGCGGCCCCGGACTCCTGGCTGAGAACGACTAGGGGTCCCTTTGCCCCGCACTCTGCGCCCATTCCCCAAGGGGGCTCCGGCTGTGCTGACGGTGACTCCCACGCTCTGAACTCTCCCTTCACACGGGGCGCGAGGCCAGGACCCTTCCAGACGTGCCAAACCCACGGGAAAAACCCCCGCAGAAATTGGGCTTGTTTTTGGCTGAATTGGCCTGTGAGTTGCTTGTTGGCTAGTTTTTGGCTTGTAGATTGTTTAGCTTGTAGCTTTTTTTTTTCTTTTTTTATGGGTTCCCGGCAAGCAGTGGCAAGGGGGGAGAGAGTCGGGGTGCACCGCGGGCCCACCACAGTCCCATACTGCACACCGGGGGGATCTAGTCACATAGAGTGTTGGGGTTCTTAGGGACTGGCTTGGTTTGAAATGGGATTGCCTTGATTTTTGGCTTATTGTGAAAGTCAGGGTGCTTATTCATACCGTGTGAAAGCTGGCACCTGTGGACCCTTCCCGGCTCCATGGCAAGTTACCCAGGGGCTGCAGCACCGCACCCAGAGGCAGGGTAGCACCTCTCCCCGCCCCGCCAGGCTGTGGAGTGTGGGGACACCCTCCCAGCTTGTGCAGCATTACCGCCTTCCCAGTGGGGCCAGAACCCAGCCCTTCCCCCTGCCTGCAAGGCTCATATCCCCCCCCACTCCCCCAAGCAGGGCTGCTATCCAACTCACTTCAGCCTTGGCCTCCCCTGCATTGCCCCACGCAGGCCTCTCCCCTGCCTGGCTCAGAGCACCCAGATGAGCAGGGATCCACTGGGGAGTGGAAGGGGAGCAGGTCTCTCTCCTTCCGGACTCCCGCAGGCCACAAATAAAAGGGAAAGAAGGAAAACAGAGCCTGCCGCTGGAATGTATCATGACTGGAGCTGGGACCGAGCCGAGCTCCTGGGCCTGGCCGAGTTGCTAAGGGAAATCCCATGGCCCGTCTGGCCCCATAGCTACACCGCCAACTTTGTTAGGAGCAGCTGGAGCTGCTTAGCTTTACTTACTGTGTATCCCAGCTCTCTTGCTGCGCCTGCTTTGCGTCCCTTGTCCTGTGAGCTCTTCCTGAGCACTTCAGCTCTGAGGAAAGGCTGTCTCTCTGCTCCCCCCCTTCCCCTCCTTGTGTCTCTCCTCCCAAACTCCAAAGGAAATCAGTGACTTTCAGAGCCAAGAGCTACAAGAGGAGGGGAAAAATATCCCAGTGTCGGAAATGCTGCAACCAGTGGGAGGAGGGCGGGAGAGAGAACCACAGACCTGACTCGAAAAACCCCTTGACTTAACACATCACCCTACAGGAGCCGCCAAGGGAAAGAGGCAGAGAAAGAGAGGGAGCGAGGGGAATGGCAGAACAGGGAAGGACAGAGGAGGGTGAAGGAGGTGGCTTGCATCCTCGTCTAGATCACGTAAGTAGCCATGAATGTGTCCGCTCCCCCATTCTGGAAGCACCAGGCCAGTCTTCGTGCTGTGGGGAGTGCTGCCATGCCAGAGATGGGCTGGCTCATTTTTGTGGTGATTTCCCTGGATGGAGTGGAGCCCAGTGACGGGGCTGGGGAAGGATGGGGAATGTGAGGCAAGCTGAAAACTGGCCTCCTGAAGGGGAGCACTGGGGTGTTCGGGCCAGGCGGGGGTTTTGTGGAAGGTCTTGGAGGAGGAGAGGCTGCAGGTGTGACAGGTGGGAGTGAAGAGCAAAGGGCAGGAGAAATCCTGCAATTCGGTCCTGCTTAGGGGCGTCATGAGACACGAACTAAACCACACACCCACGGATGGCACACGCTCAGCGCGCCAATTGTTACTGTCCACATCACACGCGCGAGCAGCAAAGCCCACATGACATGCACGAACCCTACCCACGGACCACACACACAGACCCACTAACGCTGAGCACTGGGGCCACACATCCGTCAGCACAACACACAAACGTGGAGTGCACAACACACACGGGGTGGGGGTGTCACACCCTCGCTGGCACAACACACAAACACTCTCCCCTACTAATGTGAAACACCGGCCAACCATGTGAGACCTTTGACTTGGCCTGGGCTGACATTTCTCTCTTTCGGCTCCCCAGGTCGCTGCAGGTTTCTCCTTGGACAGCAGGTGAGCCGGACGGACAGCAGCATCGCGAAGAGCCCAGCAAGGTCCCTGATCACCTCCACAGGCTGGAGTTTTCTGCCTGGAGGCTGGCCGTAAAGCCCCCTTGCTCCCCCCCACTCATGGCCTGGGGCTCCCCAGCTCCAGAGTATGCTGAGTTCTGGGAGCTGGGGCTTTGTCAGCAGGACTGGGTGCAGCTGATCCGTGAGCACCCGCAATCCCAGGGAACAGGCCACGACCAGCTCTGCAGGTGGATACAGAAACGCAATGGAGGAAACGACCGGGGCAGCCAGTATGGGTGTGAGGGGAACTCTCTCCCCCGTCGCTGGAGCACGGGACACGGTGCCGGAGGTGGGCCTTTGAAACTCTTATTTAACTCATTTCAGCTCTAAGTGGAGCCCAAGGGGCTCTCGCCCCAGCTCTGCCTGGCATGGGGATGGTGGGGAGAGATTCTCCGGCCAAGGAGAATTCCCTGGAGAAGCAGCCAGCCAGAGTTTGTGGAGCTTCCCATGGGAGAGGTGTCCCCATCACCGAAAAGCCCAGCTCACCACTGGCAGAAATTAATAACGGCGATAATCTATCCTGGTCTAGTGTTTTTTAGCCATACACTGGTCCTCCCAACCCTCCTGGGAGGCAGGTCAGCCTCAGCATCCTTATTTTACAGATGGGGAAACTGAGGCAGGGGACAGTCATGTGACTTGTGCAGACAGTCTGCAGCAAAGCTGGGAGTAGACCCCTGAAGTCCCGAGTCCTGCTGTAACTGCTCAGTCACACTGCCTCCTTTTGACAGTTGTACCAGAGGCTAAGAACTGAATGGGTCACTCTCAGAGCTAGAGGCAGACCCTCCAGGTAGAGAAAACACACAACCGGGCATTGGGCTGAAACAGTCCGTCTGCCTGATTTTCTGACAGCAGTAACAATGCCTCCACTGCCCCCCAAAGGAAATCCAATGAGGAATTCTCTCTCCCCCTCCTGTTGACATGTGCAGCAGGTTTTACTCTGGGCTTGTTTTTTTTACAAAAAGCGGCTTAAATATTTTGCGAGTTGCAGATTGCAGAGGTTTGGGGCTTGTTCCCTTTGGAGGTTGCTTACTTGGGCTTTTTTGCAAAGGTGACTTCAACACATCGTTCTAGTTTAAACGTGGTTGTAGGAGTGGTGTCGGTGATTGAGCAGCCTCAGGGTGATGCACTTCCTTAGAATTTGAGAATCCTCCTGTCCCCACTCCCGTTCAATTAAGAAAACACACCCAAATTCATGAATTTTGGGGCCCGCCCCTTGACACATCCTATGCTCCAATTTTTTGTCCCACACCAGGCTATGCTCCAATGGTTCAACACGGGAATGTACCACACTGAGGCAACAGAGACCACGGAGGGTGGAAAGAGCGAGAATGACCCTTTTAAATACTGGAAGTACACACACACGTATTATTTTAATAGTTTTCATGTGTAACTTGTATGCAACAAAACTAAAACTACAAACTTTGGAATTTGTATAAACAGCCCCCACTGTCCTCCCTCTGAAACGGCCTGGGCTTTTTTGGAAAGGCAGGGTTGCTTTCCTTTCCTCGGGAGACTTGGCAACAAGGTGTTATTGCAGTGTGCAAAGGCAGCAGGAGGTAATGAGCTGTAATGTAGCACAGGGGGCACGGTCACGTCTCAGTGCCGGGAGATGTGCACTAGCAAAGGGGACATGGTCATGTCTCGGTGCCAGGGGTTCCTGGGAGCTGTGCTCTAGCGAAGGGGACATGGTCACATTTCAGTGCCAGGGGTTCCTGGGAGCTGTGCACTAGCAGGGGGGACGCGGTCACATCTTGGTGCCAGGGGTTCTCGGGGGTTGCGCTGTAGCTGGGGTGGGGGGGATGGGATGGGATGTGACGTGGTCACGTCTCAGTGCCAGGGGTTCCTGGGAGCTGTGCACTGATGGGGGGATGGGGGGACGCAGTAATATTTCGGTGCCAGGGGTTCCTGGGAGCTGTGCACTAGTGAAGGGGGGAAATGCAGTCACCTCTTGGTGCCAGGGGTTGCTGGGGGAGATGGGATGCGGTCACGTCTAGGTGCCAAGCATTCCTGGGTGCTGTGCTGTAGTGTGTGTGTGGGGGAACGTGGTCACATCTCGGTGCCAGGGGTTCCTGGGAGCTGTGCACTAGCGGGAGGTGGGGACACACACACACAGTTATGTCTTGATGTCAGGGGTTCCTGGGAGCTGTGCACTAGCGGGAGGTGGGGGGGGGGGGAGACACACACAGTTATGTCTTGATGTCACTGTCAGGAGTTCCTGGGAGCTGTGCACTAGCAGGAGGGGTGGGGGAGACACACACACAGTCACATCTCGGTGCCAGGAGTTCCTGGGAGCTGTGCACTAGCAGGGGGAAGGGCGCAGTCACGTCTCGGTGCCAGGAGTTCCCAGGAGCTGTGCACTAGTGAACGGAAGCCCTGCTCTGAGCCTATGCCGAGAGCCCCCCTCTGTGCCCTTCCCAGCAGAGGTCCCAGGTGAGGTGGGTGGCAGTGCCAGCGTTCTGGATCACAGGGGTGGTGTTCAGCCAGCCACACTGGCCTGTGGATCCTCCCAGTGGATGGGAAAACAGGATGTTGTCTTTGGTCAGGAGAAGCTTGTTTGTGGCTTTAAGGCACAGCCAGCCTTAGTGGAGTGGTCAGGAGTCAGGCCAGGATTCCTAACCCAACCGGCAGCTCCAGCTACGGCCCTTCCCCTGCTCCAGAGCAGGATCCACCTTCCCCTTCCTCAGGAGTCGAACCTCTTCCACACTCTCCAGCTTGGGGAGGGGTTCAGTATTTACACCTGGGGGAGAAACCCCTTCACCCTTGCTCTGGGTGAGATGAGCTCAGACCAATGCAGAGCCAGGAACCTCTTCCCCCCCCCCCCTAAAATGGGAGGGGTTCGGATAACAAAGGGGCCTAGATCTTCTCCTTGGGTTTTGGCTCTCCCAAACAACCCCGCCCCCCTCCATCCCAGCCCTGCTATGAGCCCTACCAAATTCACAGCCATGAAAAGTACATCACAGACCGTGAAATCTGGTCTTTCGTGTGCTTTTACCCTGTCCCATACAGATTTCAGGGCGGAGACCAGCACTTCTCAAATTGGGGGTCCTTGTCACCCTTACTTCTGCACTGCCTTCAGAGCTGGGCGGCCGGAGAGCGGCAGCTGTTGGCCGGGCGCCTGGCTCTGAAGGTAGCGCCCCGCCAGCTGCAGTGCAGAAGTAAGGTTTGCAACACCCTACCATGCCATCCTTATTTCTGCGCTGCTGCTGACAGCGGCTCTGCCTTCAGAGCTGGGCTCCCGGCCAGCAGCCGCTGCTCTCTGTCCGCCCAGCTCTGAAGGCAGCACTGCCGCCAGCACAGAAGTAAGGGTAGCCGTACCGCAACCCCCCCCACTCCAATAACCTTGTGATCCCCCCTCTCCCACAACTCCTTTTAGGGTCAGAGCCCTACAATTACAACACCATGAAATTTCAGATTTAAATAGCTGGAAAAATCATGAAATTTATCCTATGACCGGGAAATTGACCAAAATGGACCGTGAATTTGGTAGGGCCCTAGCTATGAGCCGTGTCTGCTTCAGAGAGACGAGGGCTCCTGCTCTCACTCCCCAGCTCCTTGTCCAGGGACCCCTTAGGTCTCAGTTCCCAGTGACCCCTTGCAGTGATCCCACCCAGCCCAGGCATATTCCAGTGCTTAGAGCTGGGGATTCAGACATGGGCTTCCTGGGTTCTGATCCCGGCCTTGCCCCTGACCTGCAGGCAAATAATTACCCCTCTGTGCCTCAGTTTCCCCAGCGCTGACATGGGGGTAATATTGACCTGACCCCCCGGGTGCGGGAGAGGCTGAATTATTATTTCAAAGGTTGTAGTTGCAAAATGCTGCAGCTGTTTGTTAGACACACAGAGTCGTGCCAAGGGCCTTGGAGCCTGCGCTGCTGCTCTGGACAGCACACCAGGTGCAGGCTTCCCCAGGCGCTGCCAGCCAAGTCGAGCAGAGCCCACATGTCTGCGCGGTGAGATCATTAACTCTTCACCCTGGGCACAAGCGGCATTCGAGTAAGGTGGGAAGCCAGCCGTCCGGTGCCAGAACGGGGCCAAGGAACTGAAGCGTGCCAGTGGGTGCTGTGCCTCGAGCTGCCGTGGCACTGGGGGAGCAGCCCTCCAGCCCCCTGCTGCCCAGAGGAGATGTCAAGTTACAGGCGTGGGCACCGGAAGGTCTGTGCAATGACGTGTGATGTTGGGGTAGGTGCCATTTCTTAAGGTGTTTTTTGTCATTTATCTCCCTAGATACTTCCATACCCCCCCATCACAACAGGGCCCCGGGTAGCGATGCTTTTATCCTCCCCACCCCCTGCTTGTATTGTCTCCATTTTACAGATGGGGAAACTGAGTCACAGAAGGATTTATTTTTTCTTCCCCCCCCCCGTCATGCAGGGAGTCTGCTGCAGAGCTGAGAACTGAACTCGGCCCTCCTGAGCCCCACGCCCAGCCCCAAAGCAGCCTTCCCCTCTTCGGCAGCCCGTGTATTAGCACAGCGCTGGCCCTTGCCGTGTGCCGAGCACGAGGCGGGCGACGGGCAACGGCCGCTCAGCCAGGCCCAGCTGTGTGCTCTGCTGGGACTGGGGACATTAGGACAAAGAGGGCCGCCCCCTGGGCTCCTTGTGTCGGAGGTGGCAGGTACCATTCTTGGGGCAGCTGGGAGGGAGCTGTCACCTTGCTGCAGGAAGTAGACTGGGGTGGGGGGAGTAGAGAGTCACCTCCCCCTCTGCTTGGATTGGGTATCGGGGGATCTGGTGGGTGAGAAGAAGGCATGAGCCCCACTGCAGGATGGGGGGGGGGATGGGGCCAGGCATTGCCAAAGTGCCGTGGCTATGCAGTGTGGGGCCCCAATAGCCAGTCACTCGCATTCCAGGCCCTTAGGGCCAGCCCTGGCGGCTCCCTTAGGGGACTGTTATGGGGGATACCAGGGGGAGTTATGGGGCAGCAATCTCCCAGTCTCAGGGTGGGTGGTTTCTTCTCCAGCACCTTTATTTGGGGCTCCTGGGCCCCACAGGCTCTCCCCGTGTCCTCAGGTCCCCGAAGGGAAATGCACAGGAAGGGGAGAAGGGTTCGAGTCCCCACCCGCCCCAAAGTCAGACAGGTTATGTCTCTGGCCTGGCTGGGGGAGAGCCAGCCCCACCCCTCTGCTCATTGGGCCCCCCCGCCCCCTCACGGCTTGAAGCACTCCACAGGGTCGTTGGAGTCGGGGAGGACGTTGCAGTTGATGGGCCAGAGGATGCTGAGGAGGCTGAGGGCCTGCTGGCAGCGCTGCTCCGCCGTCAGGCACACGGAGCGGCAGGGCTGCAGGACGCCCCCGTCCGGCGTGCACTTGGGCACGAAGAGGCTGCAGATCAGCAGGTGCAGGTGCTGGTAGCAGGGGAGCCCCATCAGGACCTGCGGGGAGACAGGGAGGCAGTGAGCACCACAAGGCCTGGGGCACCGATGTTTGGGGGGCTGGCTTCCCCATTTATGGGTGCATTTCCCCTGGATACCCTATGCCCCCTCCTTCCACCCAAAGCAAATTCTCCACCCAGCCTGCTCGCTTCCCACCCAGCTGACAAACCCCCAGCTGGGCAGTGCAGTATCCCCCGCGGCCCCCTGTGCTGGGCTCACCTTGTAATCTCGGAGCATGATGGCCGCCCCCTGCTGGTCTGGGATGGTCAGCCAGATGTTGGGGAAGGAGGTGGTGTTGTAGCTGAGGCCCAAGCACATCTCCACTTGGATCTGCTGGCAGGAGGACTCTGCAGGGGGGAGGGCAGGTGATACAGGTGGCAGCTGTATCTGAGCTGGAGGGATGCACTGGCTAGGACTTGCAAAGAACGGTTGCAGGGCCCATGGGCTCCAAAATCTGGATCCCGGCCCAGCAGGTGCCTCAGAGTTGGCGGTCACATCAGTGTGTATGGACAGATGTTCCCTGGGTGCAGGGCTGAAACCTACCAAACTCATTCCACTTGTGACCTGAACTGCCTGAGGGAAACAGGCGGATAAGGTCCCCCCACCCCATAAGCCAAGTGTTGCTCATTGCAGGAGCTGGGTTGAGCTAGGGGTTTCACTCACCAAAGGATGGGGGTGAGACACTTGTGCAGTTGAATTCATCACTCCCATCCGGGCAGTCGTGCCAGCCATCACACACTGACTCCCGTGCCTGGCACTCCCCGTTGCTGCAGGAGAACTCCGAGGGGCTGCACGTTTCTTGGCGGATGAGCGAGAAAGATGTCAGAATGAGCAGGTACTTGGCTGAGTACAGCGATGGGGCCTACATGCAATGGGCTGCCGCGTAACTATAGTCACCAGGGTGACCCTGCACTTGCAGAGCCAACCGGGGACACACGAGCAGTCAGCGACTGTAATTACGATGGGAAGGGGTGCCCCTCCAGTGTAACTACAACATAACCATGGACAGCACTATCACATGGTGACTATAGCGAGTGTCCCCATGCCAGGGTAGCTACAGTAGTATCAATTCACCACTTCTCATACAGACAAGCCTGTGAGCTTGCTGGGCCTTAGTTCCCACCTGTACAACAGCACTGCTTCACCGGACAAATGCACCGAGGAGGAGCAAAGGTCCCCTGGGAAGTACCTTGGAAAGAGGAAGCGGGGGAAAGGCAGACCTGGAGGGTGGAGGAGTGGACTCTCCTGACAGTCACTGCTAAGATTTCTGGGCCCTGCTGCTTTCTGTTTACCCCAGTGATTCCCCGGGGGTGGGGTTAGGGAGGTGATCCCCTTGTTCTCCCTTGGTAACTGCAATCAGTTACTTATTGGGTAGCAACAGGGAAATGACAGGGGGTCAGGCCATTCCCTTGGTAAACACCCCAAGGCTGTTCCCCCCTCCTAGAGCAAAACTACCCTGTGATCAGCCTAGCTGGGGAGGTCTCTGGCCCCTTCCGGGGGAGATGGGACGATCCCACAGCTGGCGAGGCAGAGCAATGGCCGAGACTAGTGGATGCCCTGCTCCGTGCCAGCGATGACCCCGCTGCTGAGCAGCACCCTGGCAGAGAGTGCACATGGGTTGGCTCGGCACCAGGACATGCCGCTCAGAGATGGGCGACCCTGCCACCCAGCTGGAGAAAGACCCAGGCAGCAGGGAGGGTGTGTTTCAGACCCAGGCACCTACTTTCTGTGGCGTTTCGGGCACGGTAGGTGGCAAAGAACCCGTCCTCCGCCACGCCCTCATCTGCCATGAACAGGACGGTCATGACGTGTTGTGAGGAGCTCAGGACGGGCGGCAGCTGGGAGCCACAGAACCTGCCGGGAGAGGAAACGTGATGGGAGTGAGGGGGCTGAGGAGTGGGGAAGAGAGACGGAGGGTGGAGGAGCGAGATGGAGAAAAAGGGGTGAGACAGACAGAGAGGGAAAAGGAGAGAGGAGCAGAGATGGAGATGGGGATGGATGGTGTGTGGGAAGTTGTGACCGTGCCAAATGCCTCTGGAGACCTTTGCCCTGTCCCTGTGCAGCCCGTCGTCTTGCTGTGTGCAGAATAATGGCGAGTACCTTGGGAGGGCATTGCTGCCTAGTGGATAGAGCACTGGACTGGCACTTAGGAGCCCTGGGTGACCACCAGCCTGCCTTGGGCAAGTCACTTCCCTGCTGTGTGAAATGCAGAGGGTAAGACCGACCTGCTTCGTACAGCCCCTGGAGATGTATGGCTGACAAGAGGCAGTTAGTGCTGGGTCTGGGAGGGGCAGGACCTGGGTTTCTCCACTGCTGGGGAGGGGGGCATTCAATCGGGTAGGAGAGAGGTGCTTCTTCCCCCGCAGGAGGTGGCTCTGCAAGGCAGCTCTGCTCAGGGAGTTCTGCCCGTCCTCCCCCCCACCCCGGCCATTCCCTCAATCTCCTGCACCCAGCGGCGGACTGCTGAGCTGCGAGCGCCTGTACCTGCCCAGGAGGCTGGGGGCGTCTGTGCCGGCACTGTCGTGCACCTCCACAAAGTCGAAGGTGCAGTCCTCCTGCCACTCCAGGCTGAAGTTGTGGAATTGCAGATCGATCACATGGCCCCCGGGCACGGCGATCTGCCAGAGACACAGCTGGAAGAGACCGATGCCAGTGAGCCTGCGCCAGACACCCCTGTCAGTGTCTGGGTGGGGAACTGCCAGCCGGGCACAGACCGGGTAGGGTGGCGTGGGAATTATTCCATGATATTTTGTATCAAGTGTGTGCGTGCCTCAGTTTCCCCTATGTGGTGTATGGTTAAGTAGATGGTGGAAAAAGGTTGTTTCCTCTTTGCAGAGCCCCCGAGATGTCTGACGCCTCGCTGCCTGGGGCCCCGGGCCCATGGAGAGTCCCAGAAGACAACAGCCACTCCAACTGGATGGACACTGGGCACCTAGCAACTAACGACCATGGGTGCCAGCAGGGGAACGAGGACAAAGGACGGAGGAGGGGCCGGGTGGGGTTGCTAAGTGGGGGGCTGCAGGAAGTGGCGGAGACAATCCTGGACTGGGATTAAAGAGGGGTCAGAGGGCTCTGAGCCGGATGCAGATGCTCTGTGCTGTAACTTTCTGTTCCCTGGGTTAACCAAGGGCTGCCGACGCTGTGTTCCAGACATCTAATAAACCTTGTTGCTGTTACAGTTCTGGCTGAGTCACTGCAGTTTAAGGAGGGGGGGGTGGAATGCATGGATCCCTTTGGGTGCACATGTCTCCCGCTGCAGGGAACTCAGGGCGGGAAGCAGGGGTGCTGAAGGCTCTGAGGTTCAGTCCCTGGAGGCGGGGAAGCCAAGTGGCTCGCCCTAGCGAAAGAGTGTGACCCTAAGCGGGCTGGCACACTGAAGGGCTCCTCCCAGGGTCTGTTCCAGAGCCACACGAGAGCACCGGACCTGATCCGTGACACTGGGCGTTAAACCCCTGCCCACCTCTGGATGGGGGAGCTGCCAGGGTGGCCCAGGCTGGGGCATTTCTGTCTCTCCCTGGTGTTTCTGGACACAATGGGGGGGCCATCCCTCTGGGGCTTGGACAGCACAGGCCAGTCTGACCCACTCCACCTCCCCTGCCCTCCATAGCCCTGGTTCTCCTTTGTGGTGCCAACAGCTGCATGGCGGAGGTTGGCCCTTGTCCTCTTGTGCCAGCTGGGCCACACGACACCCCTCCCCGTAGCCTCCATTGCTTAGCACTCTTGCTGCCCCCAGCCCCTGGCTCCTCCCTCACCTGCTGATGCGGGTACGGCTGGGGGTGGCTTGGGGTGGAGAACTGCCCCTCCAAGCTGGTCAATGACCCACCGCATTCTGGAACGAGAGAGACACCATGGGGCTGGATCTCTGCTCTTCCCCAGCTGTGACTGGTGCATGCTGGTTGTTCTGCCTCCAGCCCTGTGACCCATGGGCTGTCCCCATCCCACCTGGACCAGCCCCCTTCCCACTGCTGTCTGATTCAGTCCTGGCTTCCCAGGGCTCCCTGCAGCACCCAGGCAAGAACATTTCAGCCTGTCCCAGCTGAGGGATTTGCTCTGGCCCCATGTAGTCTGTTAGAGATCCTGCCACCCCACTCAGCCCCCAACACATAGACTTTTCCTCCCAGGGCTCTGCCCAGGCCCCTCAGCCCTGACCCACAGCATCCCCTGTTTTTCCAGTCCTGGACCCCATCCACTTCTGCCACTGCCCCTCAACTGTTACAGGTACCATCTCCCTGCTGTCCCAGGCCTGGGCTCCTACACTTCACTGGTGCCCTGTAAGCCTGTCCCGCCTGCCAGCTCTGCCAATGTCCCTCAGTCCCGACCCCCAACACCCCATTGCAACTCCAGTACAGGGTCCCAGCCAGCTCTGCTGCTGCCCCTCACTCTGCCCTGCTGGCCCAGGCCTGGCCCCCCACGGCCCAGCCCCTGCGTTGCCAAGCCGTGCCAGAGGCCACCCAGCTGCCTGTACCTTTGTGTCTCGAGCTGCAGTTGGCTTCGTCGCTCTTATCTGTGCAGTCGTGGAAGCCGTCACAGACAAGGCCCAGGCGGAGGCAGAGCCCCTGGTCGCAGAAAAACTCGTCCCAGGCACAGCTCTCTAGGACAGACAGATGGACGAGGAAGAGGCGTGGCTGCTGAAAGCAGGAGCCCATGGCTGGGCGAGGGCCTATGAACCTGGCAATGCCCCTTTGTCAGCAGCACCCTGCCCAGGGCCAGTGCCCCATCTCCTGTGGGATCACAGTTCTGAAGGGACTGCTCTGATCAGCTGTGTAACAGAGCCCCCTCCTGCCCCCCCCCCCCAAAGTGGGACCCCCCTCCCCAGCCAGGGCAAGTGCCCCAAACCCTGTGCCCATCTGCACCCCATTTTGTGCAAGCCAAGGAAGAGACGCGGCGACCCGCCCTTGGAAGCTCCCACGGGTGCCCAGGGCTCGGGCTGGTCCTGCATCAGAGGGCCCCTGCTGCCCTGGGAGGGTGAAGCCCCCGGGGGTGGGGTGGTTGGGTGGGGCTGCACTCACTGTCGCTGGGCAGGATGGCACGGTAGTGGGCGGTGAACCCCAGGGCCCCCACGCTGTTGTCCGAGACGAAGGTGACGCGCAGCCGGTTGGAGTTGGTGTTGATTGTCGGGGGCGCCACGTCCCCACAAAACCTGCAGAGAGCAGCAAGTGTGTGTCTGCCCCAGAGACCCTGGCAAGTGGGGCAGGGAGCAGAAGCAGGCACCTGCCCATTAACCCCTTGGGCCCATGTGGCTGGGACAGCCTGGATCCCGTGGTGGTGGGGAGGCTGGATCTGCCAGGGTGCCCGTGGGGCAGCAGCAGAGCACAGGACAGCCCTGCTGGGCTACCTCCACTCTGTTCCTGCTGCGCTGCTCTAGGGGGAGAGACCCGCCGGCCCAGGGCAGGGGTCGCTTTCGGACTCATGGGTATGTCAGTGATGGCTGGAGGCAGGAAGGGTGGACAAGCTTCTCTCTCACAGCTCTGTCAGTGCCCCTCAATCCTGACCCAGAACCACTTGCCATGCCAGCCCTGGGACACCCTGTCCCCCGCCTCCCAGCTCTGCCAGTGCCCCTCAGTCTTGACCCACAGCCCCCTGCCATGCCAGCCCTGGGATGCCTTGTCCCCTGCCTCCCAGCTCTGCCAGTGCCCCTCAATCCTGACCCAGAACCACCTGCCATGCCAGCCCTGGGACACCCTGTCCCCCGCCTCCCAGCTCTGCCAGTGCCCCTCAATCCTGACCCACAGCCCCCTGCCATACCACCCCTGGGACACCCTGTGTCCCCCAGCTCTGTCAGTGCCCCTCAGTCCTGATCCACAGCCCCCTGCCATACCACCCCTGGGACACCCTGTGCTGCCCCCCTGCTCTGCCAGTGCCCCTCAGTCCTGACCCATAGACCCACAGCCCTCCGCCATACCAGTCCTGGGACACCCTGGGCCCCCCAGCTCTGCCAGTGCCCCTCAATCCTGATCCACAGCCAGGGCTGGTGCAAGGATGTTTCGCGCCCTAGGCGAAACTTCCACCTTGCGCCCCCCCCCTGCCCCCCGCGGCAGCTCCCCAGCCCCCACCTTCCGCCCTGAGGCACCTCCCGCCCCAGCTCATCCCTGCTCCATGCACGAGCACCCCGAGCACGCTGTCGCTGCTTCACTTCTCCCGCCTTCCAGACTTGCAGCACCTAAGCTGACTGGCGCCGCAAGCCTGGGAGGCGGGAGAAGTGAAGCGGCCACGGCGTGCTCGGGGAGGAGGCGGGGCAGGGGTGACCTGGGGTGGGGAGTTCCCCTGCGTGCCGCCCCCCTTACTTGCTGCAGGTGGCCCTCCCCGTGCTCCCCTGCCCCAGCTCCCTCCGCCTAAATGCCAGCAGCGACCGGGCTGGCTGAAGATCCGGCCGCCGTGGTCGCTGCCAAAAAAAATGGCGCCCCCCAAATGCCAGCGCCCTAGGCGACCGCCTAAGTCGCCTAAATGGTTGCACCGGCCCTGTCCACAGCCCTCTGCCATACCAGTCCTGGGACACCCTGGGCCCCCCAGCTCTGTCAGTGCTCCTCAGTCCTGATCCACAGCCCTCTGCCATACCAGTCCTGGGACACCCTGTCCCCCCACAGCTCTGCCAGTGCCCCTCAGTCCTGACCCACAGCCCCCTGCGCTGGGCTCCTGTGATGGCATGTACAATAAGGTGTCCATTTTTTTCAAATTTAAAACCAGGACATTTAAAATTGGTCGATTTTGGCGGGCTCTGTGTGATGACGTCATCATTGAGTTCCCACGGTCAGGCTGTATGTAATGCGCGGGAGTATTATCGAAGAGTCGCCGTGGCCACAATATAGTGAGAGTGCGTGTGCTGAATGCCGAGTATTGCCGAGATCCAACAATGAGAACCGTCGTGTAAAATAAAACTAAAACTAGGATAAATTAATAAAATTGATTTAGGCTGGTTTATCAAGGATTGATTTGATGTACTCAATCTTTTGATAACTTAATAATTTTTGATTTTGTAGTCCTAAACTGTACTGGTTACATCTCACGACTAACCAGACCAATGTTCAAAAAACCAGTACTGTACTGGTAAAACCAGTATGTATGGTCACTTTAAGAAGTCTGCACTGGATAAGAAGGGGTTAAGTGGTGGGCCTAGGTGGAGGCACCTGCAAAGCCTGCCCAGCTGGAGGCAAGGTATAAAAGGGAGATAGAGGGGCAGGGGCAGACCCTGGGCCTGGGGGAATGTTACCAATACAGCCCTGACCAAGGCTGCAAAGCAGAGACTGGAGAGACCCAGTGAGCAGGTCAGGAACTGTGAGGTCCTTTAACTTCCTCTGGGGACAGGGACTGTGAGTAGGAAGTGACCTGGAGGGGGGCTACTTAGCACCCCAAAGTGCAGAGCCTGGCTGCCCACCATAGGGCCCTGTATGGGAGCCTGGGGGAAAGGGTGGGCCTGGGGTGTCCCACCCACTCCAAAATATGGCACCCCCAGGAGCCTTCTCCTTGGGGGAGACTCCAACTGGGGGAGCCCAGAGCCCAAGTCCCTGAAGCCGGGGGGAAAGCCCTGAAGTCTGTGGGTGCTGGAAGACTCCTGTGACTGGTGTCTCTTTGGGGACCGCCCTGGAAGGAGTGGCTTGGTTTGTATGACCCAGAGGGGGTGAGCCACAGAAAAGGGCCTGCCCCCTGGGGACAGAGTTGTAACTGACAAAGGGATGTTGGGGAGGGGGACAGCCTGCTGCAGCCCTGCTTGAGTGCCAGGCAGCCCTGGGGGTGAGCGTCTCTCTTCTCCCACCCCTGGACCTTCTGCAGGCGCAGCTATGCCAGGGCCTGGCCTGAGCAGAGGCTGCTGCTTGCTTTGGCAAGCTGCCCACCCTGGCAGATGGGAATCCAGGGCCCTCTGCAATTGGCAAACCTGTGGCCCCAAAGCTGAGGCTCTGGTGGCTGATCTGAGCATAGATGGGTGGGGATAGTGGGGGGCTGTGATTCACCCAGCCTGGCAGTGGGTCCCTACCTGGATGTCCCTCCCCAAGGGGAGCCGCTAGCCGCCCCCAGCTCCTCGTACAGCTCCACCCGGTCAAAGAGGCACCACCTCGTGCCTTCCAGGCTGAGCGACTCGATCTTCAGCTGGATGGCCAGCCCGTCCTCCACCTGGATGCGCCAGATGCACAGGATGTTGGGTGGGTAGGGGGCAGGGTACCTGGGGGAGCTGAGGGAGCCCTCAGGGCCCTGCAGGGTCCCCCCACAGGCTGCACAGGGAGACAAGACACATTGGAGAGGGACAGTTACATAGGCTGAGTTAAGAAGGGGTTATCTCCCCATATCACCCTGGGGAGGGGAAGCTGTGGGATGGGGGCCCCCCTTCATGCCCCCAGCCCAGGAGTGGGGGAAGCTGTGGGGTAGGGGACCCTCTGTGCCCCCACCCGTGGGGCTCAATGCTTACCCTGGTCAGGGATGGGGATCCCCTCTGCTCTTAGCCACTCTCCCCACTGCTCCGCCTGACTGGGATTAACATGGGGCTAGTCAGGGAGGTGAGGAGGGCTGTGCTCTCCCCATACAATGGGGTCTTGGTTTGGGGTCTGATGCCCTCCTAGGCTCAGTAGGGTGGGGGGTAGATCCCCTGGCCTGGGGAGAGGCTCTGTGCGAGCCCCCAGGTACTCACAGGGCTCGGGTGTAGTGGCTGGGGGTGGCGCTCTCGGTGGCTCGGTGGCCATGGGCTCGGCTGTGCCAGCAGGTGCCGTGATGGTGGCGGCGTGGTGGTGGGTGGATGCAGTCGCAGAGGAGGGTCCGGCCGGGTGTGAGGACTGCAGCTCTGCTTCCACAGGGAGAGCCAGGAGCAGGGTCAGGTAGTGGAATGGGGGTGTCTGGGCAGGGATCAGATGCTTGGGGGGGAGTCCCAGGCTGCAGCTGTCCCCTCTGTTTGGCGCCCCAGATCTCCCCAACCCACCCATCCACGTGGGGGTGTGGGATAGGAGCTAGGCATTTGGGGGCTGGGGGGATCTATTCCCACCACCCCAACCTCAGTGGATTTCAGGCCATCAGTGATTCCAGCTGGAGGGCAGAGGGGGTGGGGCCAGGGTCTTGATGGGGGTAGCAGGAGCTAACCCTTAGTCCAGCCCCCAGGCGTGTGCTCTCAGCCCCACTCACTGCCCCCCTGACCCTGGGGCTTTGCTGGTGTGTAAGGCTGGAGCTGGGTCATGCTGCCCCCCCCACCCCTGCTCCCAGCTGCTGTCTGCCCCCCATGCCCCAGCGGCCCCTGCCCAGGTACTCACGGGAGATGATGATCCCCAGCAGCAAGGCGAGGAGCAGCAAGAGCAAGGCGCTCATCAGCGCTACACACAGCCAGGAGAAGGTGCAGTCGGGCCTGTGTTTCCTGCCCACCCTGCTCCAGAGCTGTTGGCCTGCGGGGCGAGCTGTGTGCACAGCGAGGGGTCACTGGTGAGCATGGCTGGGGTGGGGGGGGCTCCTTCCCAGAGCCCTGGGGGAGAGGTCTGTGAGGCACCCAGTCCTGCCAGTGCTAAGGGCAGGGGGACAGGACTCCCAAGGCTGGAAGAACTGGGGAGGTGACCCTATGGGGTACACATGGCTCTGGGTATGAGCACAGGACCCCTGCAGCTAAGGGAGCAAGGCTTCCCCCTCTCCAGTGTCTTGGGATACCCCATATCCTGGACCAGGCAGCCAGTGGGTGCTGCGTTGGGTGGGACCTGTGGGTCACTGCTCACCCTCTCGTGCTTGCGGGTTTACAAAGTGCAGCTGGAGGGCACTGGAACAAGCTGCTGTGGGGCACAGGACCAGCTCCTTGGGGTACTGAAAGTACAGGGTGCCTCAGCTTGAAGGCACTGGTGTGTCCGTGGCGGCCACCTGCCAGTCAGTACTGTGCACATGACCCCCTTGGGGAGGACCCGAGGGTCTGCTGGGCCCATCTCCCCCAGGCAAAGGGGGCTCCCCTGCCTCTCCTCCCTGCTTCCCTCAGGGGCTGGTACCAAGGCCATCCCAGGGGGATCCAGCGCTGGTCCCGTTCTCCCGCTCTGTCTGGTGGGGGGTTGGGGGTGCGCAGCCAGCCCCCTCGCTCTCGGGCTCGAAGATGGGATTGCAAAACTCCGTCTGCAAGACACAGAGCAGGTGGCCAAGGGGTTGGTGTGGCCGTGGTGGTGGGGTGGGGCATATGGGTCAGAAGTGCAGTATGGGGCTGCAGGGAAGTGAACAGCGCTTTGTGGTGGCTGGGGGAGAACATGGGGCAGGCTGGTCTGTTTGTTAATGGGAGTCAGTGCCCTGCTGGGGGGTGCGCAAGGGGGCCAGCCCTGGGTGCTGGGAACAGGCACAGGTGGCAGGAGGGGTCAGTGCTGGGGAGCTGAAACAGGAGCGATGGTGGGAGGGGGATGTGATGGGGTGTCCACCCCACACAAGGCAAAGCAGGTTAAATTAGGTCAGTTAATCTCATAGGCTGCTCCAGGAGGAGAGCCAGGGCTCAGTAAAGCTGACTGGGAGATGACCTTCAGGTGCGGTGGTCTAAAGGGCAGAAGCTGAGAGCAGAAGGGGCTGCTGGGGGAGAGAGTGTGGGCAGTAAATCAGGGCTGGGGAGTGCCTAGGAAGGAGTCCAGTGCAATAGTGCTGGGGCCTGGGAGCACGCAGGCAGTGGCTGCTGGGCATAGTGCTCCAGGGCTGGAGCCTGGGGTAGTGGGCAGGCCCGGCTCCCTTCGCTGCTGCTGGCCTGGCTTTGGTGCAGGAGGACTGTCTGGAAGGGCACTGGGACAGTGGATCCAGGAAGGGAGGACAGGATGGGGCTGAGTCACCGAGGAAGCAGCAGGAGCCCTGGAGAGTGAGGTGGGATGCAGCGGGAGCAGCTGTCGGAGTGGGGGAGCGTCAGACCTGAAAGGAGTGAGACCCCAAGCAGGTGCCTCAATGGTGAGTGAATCCCATGATGGGGGTCAGTACCAGGCATTGGGGAAGGGGACTGAGGGTGCCTGGTATTGAGGGTGAGCACATGGCATGGAGGGGTCCAGGCTTGGGAGGTGACCGCCTGGCCCCAGGGGCAGGATGTGGCACCAGCAGCAGGAGCTCTGGGCCAAGTGGGTTCACTGCCAAGACCCCATGTAGCTCCCACCCCAGTGGCACCTGCCACCGCCTGTACCTTACTCTGCTCCAGCCTGTCGGGGCACAGCGTGATTTCAGTGAAGTCCTTCATCGCTGGGGGTGATTCCTGGCAGGATCTGGCTAGAATTGCTCCCCTGGTGCATTCCCTGCCCTCTGGATCTGGTGGGCCCTGGCCCCCTCCCATGGCCCCTCTGCCATTGGCATGGCCGCTCCTAATCACTGCGACAGCGCAAAGCAGATTCCAAGGGCCGTGACTGGGGTTGGATCCTTCACCAGGAACATCCACACAGCTCTCCTGGGGCCCTGGGAGTCTAACCAAGGAAACTCAGCTCTGGGTGAGCTCAGTCTGCCTGCTGTGGGGAATGTAAATGGCCAGGCTGATCCCAAACTTTGGAAGCCAAGGAATGGCTGTACTGGACTCCAGGGGGAGGGGGCTGGGAAAGCAGCTTGGAAGTGAGCATTTTCAAAGCATTAAAAAGCCAGCCCAAGCACCAACCTCTCCTCCTCCTTAATCCAACTCAGCTGAGGATGCTGAGGTCAAGTCCCTTGGCATGGCAAACAGGAGTCTTAAAGGCACAGCACTGTTGAGCTGACTCAGTTGCATTGGTGCTCCCCAGGAGCTGAGACCCTAGTGGCTCATGCAGCCAGATCTGGGCTCCACAGAGGGGTCCCCCATCAAGTGGGTGAGATGACCTGCCTTGCTTCCCCTGCGCTGTGTAGTGGTGCTGAGGGTTGGTAAGCAGCTGTCGTGTTCCACCCCAGAAGTGGCTACACTGTGGTGGTGGAAAGCACCCCTGTATTCACACTCTACGTGCCACTGCACAAAATAGGTCTTGTGAGGGATCATTTGAAAACTAATAACTTAATGTAAAGTTATGAAATCCCCCCTCTACAATGGGACATTTTCAAAATGCCACAGCCCTGCCTAGGCAAAGGTGTTAGTGATCTGTCCTGAAGAAGGGAATGTGTTTACTTGTGTGCAAATTGAGGGAAGCAGGGTCCTCAAAACAGGGGGAGGAGATGGCAGGAAACAAAACCATTTTCCCTCCTTGTTGGCTGAACTGTAAGGAGCATGAAGCCTCTTTTCCCACCAGACTCCATGTTGCCTTCCTTACAGCTTGCATAAACTTTGCTTTGAGGGTAACCTTCAGCAAGACCCACTCCTAAGGTGCCCTGGGCTATAAAAGGACAGAGAACCCCAAGTGATCTCTTTTGCCTAAGACCAAGGCACCTGCACCTTTGGGCCTCTGGGAGGGAGCCTGACCCAGGAGAGGGACAGTCTCCATCTTGCTGGAAGGCTGGGGGTGAGACCATCTCAAAACAAGCTTTGAACCAAAACTTGTTAGACTTTCAGATGTGTGTTCACTCTTCTTTGCTTATAGCTAATTTCACCTCTTACACCTGAATTCACGTAATCCTACCTTTTTTGTTTGGTTTTTAGTCGAAAACAATCCAGTGCTGTGTGTAAACCCAACTGTTTGTTTAATGTCAATTAAAGCAACAAACTGAATGTTGACTTTTTACAGGGGCAATAAACGTGAAGATCTGAACTAGCCAGGAGAGGGCTGGGCTGGGCAGTGCAGAACACATGTCTTTGGGGGACTGGGAGTGTGGTGGGGTCACCCTGAGAGTAGTAACCAAGGCTGCTGAAAGCCAGTGTGGCCAGACCAGGACACTTGTGGTGTGACTAGGAGTTGGGTTGGGAGTGGCAGGTTGGGAGTTACAGCAGCAGAGCTGTGAGGCACTCAGGGTTACAGGGCAAGTGGTGACCCAGTCCCTCACTGGTTTGGGCTGCACCCCAGAATGTGACAGTAAGTTAGGCTTATGTAGCACCTTCCTTAGGAGCATCTCCGAGCCCCTGGCTTGCATTGCTTTATGAAGCCTCTGCCATTCTTGAGATGTACAGAGCAGTGCCTATGGAGTTTTGTCATTTTATTTAGCCACGGTGTGCCTCAGTTTCCCCTTTATTTTGCATGGTTACTGGGGTTGGGGGAAGACTGTTGTGTCTCAGGGCAGGCTAAGAGACGTAAGCATGGTTGATGCCCAGCTGTCAGAATCTGAATGGGTCCTTAAAGGACTGGCAGAGGCTGACCCCCTATCGATGGAGAATCTGAGAGGACAGTGGCAAACGCCGTCACCAGGACGTGGACACGTAGCAACAATGCCCCAGAGGGAGATGATTTCCCCACCTCTCTGCAGGGAAGCTGAGCAGAATCCCCCAGCTCCGGAACCAAGGACTAGGAAGGTGTGAAGGAGGGAGAATAAGTCTGCTGGAAGGCATCTGGGTGCTCACCAGGGATCTGAGGAAGGAGATGACAGCGCTTGGAAAAGAGGGTTCACTGCAGCTTGCCTGCACTCTGGGCTAACCTGAAGGACCTTGGAGACAGCGCTAACCTAAGGACTTGCTGTGCTGTGTTCCAGTTGACTAATAAACCTACTGTTTTGACAATGCTACTTGAGTCATTGCAAAGGTGGGGTGAGGGGTCTCCAGGTCTATCCAGGAGCATCTCTCAGTTGGACTGGCTGAACAGTGCTCTCGCTGTGAGGCAGGAGTGCTGGTGCCCCAGAGATTGTTGAAGGAGGGGATGAGGCTGCATGACCTATGCTTTGCAGGAAAAGTGAGACCCTTTGGTGGTCTGTCCCCCAAAGGGGTTCCACCTAGAGACTGTTCCAAAGCAGGGGGGTGGAGCACAGATCCTGTGGAACTGTCAGTAGGTCAATGCTATTATCCCTGCATTGCAGAGGGGAAACTGAGGCATATAAGAAAGTGTTAGCCCCTGCTAAGAACCAAGATAGTTTAACTCTCCTAGGAAACACATAGCTCCAAAGGCACTTTTGAAAATGGGACATTGGCTCCTAAGTCACTTGCATGCTTTTGAAAATGATTTTCCTAGTGGCCATCACTGGGGCATCTGTGCACCTGCTTTGCTCAAGGTAATTCAGCCAGTTGGTGTCCAAGCCAGGAGTAGAACCCAGCAGTCCCAGATCCTAGCCCTCCTCAGTTGCACTGGTGTTAGTGGGTGGGAATTCAAGTCTGCCTCTTTTTATGCTTGTCAGTGATGGGTGCTGCCTGGAACCCAGCTGCAGGGTCAAGGGTGTCCTATGACAGAGTGCCTGGGTAGAGAGATGGACCTGGGGCCTTCTCCCATGGTCTTGAGTCCCTCCCAAGACATGATCCTAGCCCTCAAGCTGCTCGTTTGCTCCCCTGGACAGAGGCCCCCTTAAATCCCCAGCAATGGCCCAACCTGTGGCCTGGAGGCAGCAGGGCTGTCACTGTCTCAGGGGGTCTCGGCCTGCACTTCAGTGGGTTCGTTAGGGGTGAATGTTGGGCCTGGTTCCCCAGCCTGACAGCAGCTGCAGGGCTGGAAGCTGCTGGTGCATGTTCTCTTGCTCCCTCCAGGGGTGAGGGGAACTCTGTGTCCAGGCCTCGGCCTGTCCCCTGCACCTGCTTGCTGTGGTGGCAGTTCCTGTCTATAAAGCTACCGTAGCCCCCCAACTAAGGGCATTACGGATGCCACCGATGTCACACGGGCCTGCACGGAGGCTAATTCCCTTGGCTGGGTTTACAGTTGGCTGGGCTGGGCGCAGCGTTTCCCTAGTGCCTGGCGCCAGGACCCAGGCAGTCACATTCCTGCAGCCCCTCAAGGCGAAGCTGTTTCTCAGTTACTAAGCAGTGGAGAAAAGGCTCATTGTTCAGGAGCTTTGGGGAGAGCTGAGCTGAAGGGGGAGCGTCCGGTACTTCGGCTCCCAAGCCTGGGGCGTGTTAATGGGTGGCAAGGGGGAGGGGGGTCACAGTGAAGGGCTTTGCCATGGGCCTGGCTCTCTGCTTCCCGAGCCAGCCCTGCAGGGGCCAGGGGTGTCCTAGCTCCCATTCTGTCTCATGCTGCCCAAGCAGGGTCCGGGGTGCTGCAGGAGAAAGGTGCTGCCTGCATCGGGCCCGGCTTAAACGTTGGTCCCAGCTTGGTGGGGGCCCCGCTGTCCTGCTCTGGGGGGCAATGGGAATCTCACAAGCCCTCTGGGCAGCCAAGAGCTCCGTCTCTGCACAGAGCATGGCTTTAGGTAGCCCCCTGGGAACAGGGAGTAGCCAGTGGCAGCAGGAACCTCCTAGCTGGCTGGGCTAACCTGGCTCTGCAGCAGGTTCCCTCAGCTCGTGCCTTGGAGCTGCAGCCTTGGTGTGGGATGAGGGCGGCCAGGCCTGCGGCGTGGGTCTGGGGGGCGCACAGCAAGGCAAAGCGCTGGGGGTGGTGGTCAAGCTCAAATTTATTCCTGTACAAGCGTCGCTTGTACTTGACACTCATGTGCTCCCCCCATCTTGCTTACACAGTAAACAAGCCATAGGCAAAACAGCAACACAGCCCTGCTCGGCCTCCCCCCAGCTGCAGGCTGGGCTGCTCCCAGAGCCAGAGAGCCTGCCCCTTCCCCTGCAGCAGGCGCTCCCAGCCCCCGCCATGTCGAAAGGGGCACTGGCTGAGCAGGGGGGGAAAATGTCCCTTTCAGTCTTAGTGTCAGTCCTCCGAGAGCTGTTCCAGGGGCAGGGTGCAAGGTGGGGGTGAGGGGAGCAGGGGCCTCAGCAAAGTGGCCAGGATACCCCCCGCGCTGCTGTGCCAAGAACAGGCAAGTGGCACCATTCAACATGCCGGTTGGGGTATCTCCGAGCGTGCCTGGGGGCTGCTCGCCTCTAGGGGCTGGTGGGGTTCCCCGCCCTGCAGCCAGATGCTCTGAAGGTGGCTGGGGGGAAGAGGAGGAAGAGAATAAATTAGAGAAAACAATAAAAAGACCATGGAGATTCCCCGGCCTGTCCAGAGCAAGGCCAGTGAGGCTGGCTTCATGCCTCTGTGGGAGGGAGAGGCTGCTGCTCACCATCCCCAGGTGCACAAAGACCACCCCCCAAGCTGGCTCCCAGAAAGCTGCAGGCAGCCCCCTATGGCAGAGGCTGGGCATGCCACAGAGGATTATGGGAACCTTAGTTCAGCTCACTGCTCCCAGAAGGTTTTAAGGCACGGTTGTATAGCTGGCCGGTAAACCCACCCGAAGCGAGTCTCTCCCCCATCCCTGCTGCTCCTAGCAAGGAGGGCCCCTAAACGGGTGTGGGCACTGTGACGGAGAAAAGTCAATTACAAATGATCTCAAGAATGTCCCCCAAAGTGATGAGCGGTAGAACAGTCACTCTGGGACCTGTCCTGGGATCTGTGTGCACTGCCAGGCGTCATCCATGCAAACCCAGTCATAGGCGGGCCAGGGAGTTTCAAATCAATAATTCACTGCCACGACTGCGCCATGGGCAGAGCCGCCAGCCAAGCTGCCACAGGCTATTGGAGAAGGGCGGTGGGCTGTTAGTCTGGTTCGGAGGAGCAGCCCCCGGCTGCAGGGAGCAGGGTAGGGCTGGGCCGGAGAGCAGGCACGGTGTTTTCATAGTGCAATTCCAGGCGGGGTTCCCAAGCAGCAGGCTCCAAATGGTGTGATTGCACCAGGACGAGACGGAGGCACTCCTGGGTCCCCAAACCCCACTCGTCTCTGCCCCAGGGTGGCTGCTTGGAGTTAACGGGACAGGCAGGCTCCTGTGCCCCATGGCATTTATTACACACCAAAGAAAAGAGCAAAACAAGCTAAGAATCCAACCCCTGCCCCTAACAGGAATCGTCTGAGCTGTCCAGCCCCCTCTGTGCCGGTATCCTCGCCGCTGTCTGTGCCGCCGATTGGCCTCGGGCTCCGCTTGTCTTCAGCCTCAGCCGCAATGGGCCCCCGGGCAGGAGAAATCTATCCCCCTGGCCAGGGTGCCGGCCCCGTTTTAGGGGTGGTTTCTCTTGCGTCTTGTGTTGTTTTTTAAAAAACGAACTGATTAATAGAAATCCCCGCCATAGTCGTGGCTGTCCTGGGTCTCCCCGTCTCGGCGTGGCCGTGCCAGGCTCCCGGGGGGCCGAGCGGGGGGGCAGGAGCTACATGCGGGAAGACGGGCTGGCCAGCTCGTAGAAGAGCAGGTAGGCGTCGCTGCTGCGCACGTGGCTCGAGGACATCGGGGTGACGCTGCAGGGAGAGAGCGAGGGTCACAGCACGGGAAGGGAAGTGTGGACACAGGAGCCGGGGGGCTGTAGAGGAGGAGCCCCCCTAACACCCCACATCCACAGATCTCCCCCCACAACACCCAGAGCCTTTGCAGCCCCCAGTCACCCCACATCCACAGATCTCCCCCCAACACCCAGAGTCCATGCAGCCCCCAGTCACCCCACATCCACAGATCTCCCCCCAACACCCAGAGTCCATGCAGCCCCCAGTCACCCCACATCTACAGAGCTACCCCCACAACTTCCCTAGCCTGTGCAGTCCCCAGTCACCCCACATCTACAGCTCTCCCCCGACAACACTCACTGTCCATGCAGCCCCCAGTCACCTCAATCCACAGAGCTACCCCCACAACACTCATTGCCCGTGCAGCCCCCAGTCACCCCACAGCTACAGATCTCCCCCAACACCCACTGCCGATGCGGCCCCCCCAGTTACCCCACTGTGACGTTGCACTCCATGTGATTTTATGAAAATATGCTGATGAGTGTGAATATAATGTAACTGGAATATGCTTCATGCAAAAGGTCTCTTGTAAGGTATCATTACAAAGCTTATAATCTACTGAGTGTGTTCATCCTATTTGTGTGAATGTATCATTCTTGTATCTGAAATTAGGATTATAAAATATAACTCAGAGGTCCTACTGTAGTTATGCAAAGTGTGAGCCATTAATGGTGGTTTAGAATCTTGATGGCTCCCATCAGCTAGGGCAGGGGTTCTCAAACTGGGGGTCGGGACCCCTCGGGGGGTTGCGAGGTTATTACATGGGGGGTCGCGAGCTGTCAGCCTCCACCCCAAGCCCCGTTTTGCCTCCAGCATTTATAATGGTGTTAAATATATAAAAAAGTGTTTTTAATGTATAAGGGGGCTCGCACTCAGAGGCTTGCTGTGTGAAAGGGGTCACCAGTACCAAAGTCTGAGAACCCCTGAACTAGGACAATTGACTGCAGATGGCTCTGTTTACTTGCAAGGCTTCCTGTGAGTCAGGCCGGGGAGAATGAAGGCTTGGGGGGGTCTCACAGGACATGTGACCATGTCACCTGGTACTGGAATCTATCTTAAACCTGGGGCTTTTCCATTTAGAAGGAGGGGTGGGAACCCAGAGAGACAAAAGATTCCCACCTTGTGCCAAAGCTATATAAGGGGGTGGAACCACAACAAAGGGGGCTGCAGTCATGAGAAATCCCCTAGTTAGGGGAAAGGATTGGGCCCAGACTAGGAAAGAGTCTAGTCCAGGGGTAGGCAACCTAGGGCACGTGTGCCGAAGGCGGCACGTGAGCTGATTTTCAGTGGCACTCTCACTGCCCGGGTCCTGGCCACCGGTCCGGGGGGCTCTGCATTTTAATTTCATTTTAAATGAAGCTTCTTAAACATTTTAAAAACCTTATTTACTTTACATACAACAATAGTTTAGTTCTATATTATAGACTTATAGAAAGAGACCTTCTAAAAACATTAACATGTATTACTGGCACGCAAAACCTTAAATTAGAGTGAATGAATGAAGACTCGGCACAGCACTTCCGAAAGGTTGCCGACCCCTGGTCTAGTCTGTGAAAGCAGCTTATTGGAACATCCCTGGGGGTGAGGTTTCATCTGTAATCAGTTTCTTACAGTTTTAGGTTAGACTTGTGTGTTTTGCTTTATTTTGCTTGGTAACTTACTTTATTGTCTGTTATTACTGGGAACCACTTAAATCCTACTTGTTATACTTAATAAAATCACTTTTGTTTATTAATTGACCCAGAGTAAGCCACTAATTCCTGGGGGAGCAGACAGCTGTGCATATCTCTCTATCAGTGTTATAGAGGGTGGACAATGTATGAGTTTACCCTTTTATATCTTTTATACAGAATAAAACGGATTTATCTGGGGTTTGGACCCCATTGGGAACTGGGCATCTGGGTGCTGGAGACAGGAGCACTGCTTAAGCTGTTTTCAGTTAAGTCTGCAGCTTTTGGGAGATGTGGTTCAGACTTGGGTCTGTGTTTGCAGCAGGCACTGGAGTCCTAGGCTGGCAGGGAAAACAGACTCAGAGGTGGTCTCAGCACATCAGGTGGCAGTCCCAAGGGGGGTTCTGTGACCCAACCCGTCCCAGTGGTGTAGTCGAGCAGGATCTCTGCATAGTTGATTGCTTTGAAATGCTGGTAGTGATTTTAAGTGTACTGGCTGGAGAACAGGCAAAGTGGTAACCCGTGTGTTATTTTCTGTTTGCTTATTTCGGGTAAGGGAAAAAGGGACAGAATAGGAAGCAAAACAAATAAGAGTGAAGACCCGAAGAGCTAGACCTGCACAAGCTGCAAATTGCCCAGAAAGGCTGAACACTGGGCACTGGGAGAACGGGCTCGGAGGTAGTCTCAGCACATCAGGTGCAGTCCCACGGGAGTCCCTGTGACCGAATCCGTGACACCCAAATCTACAGCTCTCTACAGCACTTATTGCCCATGCAGCCTCCAGTCACCCCACATCCACATAGCTACCCTCACAGCTCTCCTAGCCTGTGCAGCCCTCAGTCACCCCACATCTACTGCTACCCCCACAGCTCCCCTAGCCTATGCAGCCCCCAGTCACCCCACATCCACATAGCTACCCTCACAGCTCTCCTAGCCTGTGCAGCCCTCAGTCACCCCACATCCACATAGCTACCCCCACAGCTCTCCTAGCCTGTGCAGCCCCCAGTCACCCCACATCCACAGAGCTACCCCCACAACTCTCCTAGCCTATGCAGCCCCCCGTCACCCCACATCCACATAGCTACCCCCACAGCTCCCCTAACCTGTGCAGCCCCCAGTCACCCCACATCCACAGAGCTACCCCCACAGCTCCCCTAGCCTGTGCAGCCCTCAGTCACCCCACATCTACAGCTCCCCCCACAGCTCCCCATACCTGTGCAGCCCCCAGTCACCCCACATCTACTGCTACCCCCACAGCTCCCCATACCTGTGCAGCCCCCAGTCACCCCACATCTACTGCTACCCCCACAGCTCCCCATACCTGTGCAGCCCCAGTCACCCCACATCCACAGAGCTACCCCCACAGCTCCCCTAACCTGTGCAGCCCCCAGTCACCCCACATCCACATAGCTACCCCACAGCTCCCCTAACCTGTGCAGCCCCCAGTCACCCCCCCTCTACTGCTCCCCCCCCAGCTCCCCTAACCTGTGCAGCCCCCAGTCACCCCACATCTACTGCTACCCCCACAGCTCCCCTAACCTGTGCAGCCCCCAGTCACCCCACATCCACAGAGCTACCCCCACAACTCTCCTAGCCTGTGCAGCCCCCAGTCACCCCACATCTACAGCTCCCCCCACAGCTCCCCATACCTGTGCAGCCCCCAGTCACCCCACATCCACAGAGCTACCCCCACAGCTCCCCTAACCTGTGCAGCCCCCCGTCACCCCACATCCACAGAGCTACCCCCAACTCCCCTACCCTGTGCAGCCCCAGTCACCCCACATCCACAGAGCTACCCCCACAGCTCCCCTAACCTGTGCAGCCCCCAGTCACCCCACCTCTACAGAGCTACCCCCACAGCTCCCCTAACCTGTGCAGCCCCCAGTCACCCCACATCCACAGAGCTACCCCCACAGCTCCCCTAACCTGTGCAGCCCCCAGTCACCCCACATCTACAGCTACCCCACAGCTCCCCTAACCTGTGCAGCCCCCAGTCACCCCACCTCTACTGCTACCCCCACAGCTCCCCTAACCTGTGCAGCCCCCAGTCACCCCACATCCACAGAGCTACCCCCACAACTCTCCTAGCCTGTGCAGCCCTCAGTCACCCCACATCCACAGAGCTACCCCCACAGCTCTCCTAGCCTGTGCAGCCCCAGTCACCCCACATCCACAGAGCTACCCCCACAGCTCTCCTAGCCTGTGCAGCCCCCAGTCATCCCACATCTACAGCTCCCCCCACAGCTCCCCTAACCTGTGCAGCCCCTGTCACCCCACATCTACAGCTCCCCCCACAGCTCCCCTAACCTGTGCAGCCCCTGTCACCCCACATCTACAGCTCTCCCCCCACAACACTCAGAGCCTGTGCAGCCCCCAGTCACCCCACATCTAGAGCTACCCCCACAGCTCCCCTAACCTGTGCAGCCCCCAGTCACCCCACATCCACAGAGCTACCCCCACAGCTCCCCTAACCTGTGCAGCCCCCAGTCACCCCACATCCACAGAGCTACCCCCACAGCTCCCCTAACCTGTGCAGCCCCCGTCACCCCACATCCACATAGCTACCCCCACAGCTCCCCTAACCTGTGCAGCCCCCAGTCACCCCACATCTAGAGCTACTCCCACAGCTCCCCTATCCAGTGCAGCCCCCAGTCACCCCACATCCACAGAGCTACCCCCACAGCTCCCCTAACCTGTGCAGCCCCCAGTCACCCCACATCCACAGAGCTACCCCCACAACACCCAGAGCCTGTGCAGCCCCTGGTCATCCCACATCTATAGAGATACCCCCACAACCCCACTAGCCCATACAGCCCCCAGTCACCTCAATCCACAGAGCTACCCCCACAATACCCAGAGCCCATGCAGCCCTCAGTCACCCCCCATCTACAGAGCTCCCCCCAGAATACCCATTGACTGTGCAGTCCCCAGTCACCTCAATCCACAGAGCTGCCCCCCACATCAGCCCACAATACCCATCCACCACCTCACATGCCCGTACAGAGCCCATGCCACATGGGAAGTGGGCCGGGTGCCTGGGATGCCAAGTGCAAGCCTTACCGGGAGTCGTTGAAAGTGTGCCACTCGCCAGACACGGGGCTTTTGCAGTAGGCTGTGTAGTGCCCCCCCATGGTGGTCCCGGAGTGATTTGACACGGCGTACAGGTTGTAAATGGCATGGTCTGCAGGGATGGAGCAGAGCAAACCCAGCAATTAGCAAGGGCAGGGTCTAGCAGCGGACCCCTGCTGCTGGAATCCCCTTCTGGGCAGGTACTGGGCCCTTGGACTTCCACTAGCAAGGTAGAAAGAGCAAGACCCCAAGGACTGAGCAGGAGACTGGGAGGGAGCCAGGACTCCGGGGTTCTATTCTCAGCTTGGGGAAGGAGTGTGGTCTTGAGTGAGCCGGTGATTGGGGGAGCCAGGACTGCGCAGTTCCATTCTTAGCTCTGCCACTGGCTTAGTGCGTGTCACTGCCTCGCCCTGTGCCTCAGTTTCCCCACCTGAAATACAAGGCTAATGATACGGACCAGTCCCTCGGGGGCTGGGGAATTCATCCATCGCTGCCTGGTTCCTTCGCGGGTGTGGGGCAGAGGGGTGCAGCAAGGCACAGAGCATGCCACGCAGCCTCTGCTGGGGCAGGGCATCGTCCTGGGGAGACAGAACGTACCCACGCCCTGTCTGGGGGATGAGTGCACTGGCAACCAAGGACAGGCAGCTAGTGGGGGCAGCTCCCTTGGGGCGGCTGATCAGCCACCAAGCTCCCTGTGCCAGAGCCCGATTTGAGGTGGCTGCAGCACGGGGAAGGGTTCCAGAGCCCGATTTGAGGTGGCTGCAGCACGGGGAAGGGTGCCAGAGCCCGATTTGAGGTGGCTGCAGCACGGGGAAGGGTGCCAGAGCCCGATTTGAGGTGGCTGCAGCACGGGGAAGGGTGCCAGAGCCCGATTTGAGGTGGCTGCAGCACGGGGAAGGGTTCCAGAGCCCAATTTGAGGTGGCTGCAGCACGGGGAAGGGTGCCAGAGCCCGATTTGAGGTGGCTGCAGCACGGGGAAGGGTGCAGGCTGAAGTCTGTTGGGGATTACTGAGCTTGGGTGGCAATCGCTGGCCTGATGAAGCAATTGTCTGGGTAAGTGGGAGGATCTAAGTGAGAGGGAGAGGAAACAGGGGGGAAGCTCAGAGGGGCAGCCTGGGCGGAGGAGAGGTGGCTGTGGGGAAATCTGCTTTGCTGGCAGGCTTGACCTTAGTAAGTGAAGAATAAATCCGTGCAGGAGGGAAGGGTCACGGCCGGGTGTGTGTCTGATCAAGGGACAGGCCAGGCAGTGTGGCACACTGGTTAGCGACAGGGCTGCCCTGTGACACGCCCCTGACGCCCAGTGGGATGGCGTGAGGGATGCTGCCCCAGCTCTGCGCCGTCAGCTACGGGCACGTTGTCTCCCTGTGCCAGCACACCCAGCCCCCGCCTTGCCCCAGGGCACTCACTGCAGCTCTGTGCGGCAAACTCCCGCAGGTCCAGGTCCTTCAGCTGGAAGCTGATGAAGGTGGTGAGCTTGCTGGTTCGTATCCTGGCCTCGGAGAAGCGCTTCAAATCTGGAGGGCGGAGTCAAGGAAAGGGGGCAGAGCCAGGACGGATGGATGGGAGGGAAGAGTGGGAGGAGATGAGCACAGAGCCCTCTGCCCTCTTGGGGATGGGTCCCGGGCTCCCTCTGGTATGTCCCACTCAGCAGAAGCTAGATCTGCTAGTGCCTGGGGGTGGGGGGTTACTCCCACCCATATCCCTTTGCCCCAAGACTCCCCCGCCCCATGCTGCCCAGGTGCTGGGATCTCTGCTGCAGGGAGCCTGATGGATACGAAGCACCAGGATCTTTGGGAACCTCTGGATGCTGAACTTCTTTGTGCACCTCGTCCTGGTTTTGCAGCGGCAGCACGTCTGGGGGAGACAAACCAGGGTTAGAGGGGGATCCTGATAGCGTCACCGGGGGGCTGAACCCAGGAGCCCTGGGCCGGGCCCGAGGGTGCCACCCGCAGGGGAACTTCAGCAAATAGACCCACCCTCTAGTGGAAATGGGGCCCTGCTCAAGCAGGTCAAAGTCTGTCCTGGAGCCAAGATGGGTGCCCACCTTGAGGGCAGGCGGCTTCGTTCCCATGGGACTGGGATGCGGGACCAACTGCTACCGCAAAACTGTGATGTGGGCAAATGGCCCAGAGCCATAGGGTGACGGTCTCTGTACTTGGTCCCTAAACAGCAGTCTGCCTGTCCGTCTGTCTGTCCATCGCTCCCTCCCACCGACTGCCCACCCAGCCCTCCCTCACCGGCTTCTCGTCTCCATCCAGCACGTCCTCCTTGGTGAAGAGCCGCATGCAGTCCAACAGGGTCACCTCGCTGTAGCTCTTCTGCGGAGAGCAAAGAGCAGGGGTCAGCGCACGCCTGGGCGGGGGAAAGCTGAGCAGCAGGCGGGGGCGCGGGCGTTACCTTGGCGATGGGCAGGGACAGATCCCAGAAGGGGTCGAAGGCCGTGGAGCAGTAGCCGCACTCGCTGCAGGTCAGGGAGCTCTTCAGCTGCCCGACGAAGAGATCTGGGGAGGGGTGGGGACGAGAGGGGGTGAGAGACGCCCAAGGCACTGCATGGCCCAGCCCTCGCCCAGCCAGGCTCTGCCCATCACAGCAATCATGTCTTCTACCGATCTATCCATTTGTGTGCTGGATGTATGGGCTCTCTTGGACCCAGCTCTCTGAGCTGGCTGCCTGCCCGCCCCTCCACAGACACTGCAATTCCTCCACCCGCCTCCACTTCAGTCCCCGGGCCTTGCTACCCTTCCATCCACTCCTGCCCCCATGTCCTCCCCTCCCCGGACCCAGGCACTCACCCCCGATCCGGCTGTCCTCCCTCTCCTGGTATTTCCGCCACATCTGCCTCCCTTTTTCATCGTCGCTGCAGGGGAGAAGGAAGAGACAGAGCACGTGAGAGACGCCCGCCAGGGCCAGCATCCTGCCAAGCCCTGAGCTGCTTTGCAGTCTGCAGGCGGAAGCGTGCTGATTAGGAGGGAGCTGCAGGGAGCATGCTCTGCTCCCTTTACGGTCGCTGGTCCGGGACTGATGCAGATATCCTGGGGTGGGGTTTAGCTGGTGAAAAACACCTCTGGGAACCCTTCCAGGGTTCCAGGCTGGGCTTGAGCCAGCCAGCAGGGAACGTCAGCCCCTGGTGATGATGGATGGATGCTGCTCTGCAGGGGCAGCTCCATAGGGCACCGTGTGAGAGGCACCATTCTGTGCCGCTGCCTACTTACGGCAGGTGGTCCAGGTTGTCCAGGTTGGATCTGGGCCGCACTAGCACCCGGTTCACCTCGCTGTGGAGTCCATCAAGCAGGAAGCGCAGGAATTCCTGAGCGTCCTGCTGGCTGGAGTAGACAAGAGAAGGGTGAGAAACCGCTCCCTGGGCAACACAAGCCGTCCCTACCCCCAACCCATCTAGCCTAGGCCGTGGCAGAGCCTTACTTGTAGCCGACAAAGCGGGGCGCGTATCTCTGGATCTGGGTTTTGAATTCCGAGGGGCTCACTGCTTCGTTGGGGGACGAGGTCCAGAGCAGCTGGATCAGCTTTGCGAACTCTGCCGAGAGAGAGAGCGCGAACGAGAGTTACCCGGGTCTCGCCACTCGTTCCGGCCCAATCCCCCAGGCCCCTGGGGGCGTGTTCAGAACTGTAGCCCCCACTCCAGGCGGCTCTCCTCCGAGTGGGCGCTGTGCAGCTTCTTATTCTGCCAATCTGCTCTCAGCCCATATAGATAACCAGAGCTGCTGAACAGAGGAGCAGCAGGAAGCCTGCTCCGCTCTGCCTGTGAGCCTACACCTACACCTCGGGTATTGGCGGCAGAGCTGGCAAACCCTGGAGGAGGTATCGTCAGCCAGTCAGATTTAAAAAGGGGTCTTATGAATGAGTTAGGGTGGCCCATCAGCTAGAAACGTTTCGTTGCCACATGTTAGGCACGCATCTGGTGGTCATCAGCAGGGTGTTTGTAGCTGGTGGGAGCGGTGCAGTTATTCTATATCACATCATGTTGAAATGTTAACGGGCGTCCAACCTGAAAAAATCATAAAATCACCAAAAAGGCCACAACTCAGAGAAACACAGTCCATTTTTTTTACCAAAATTGGCAGAAAGCTTCTAAATGCAATTGCCTACGAACTCGGTACTCAAAATAGTGCTCTTGTGGAAAGTTTTGGGAATATTTAGCCCCCGGTGATATATTTTATGCATGTTCCTGTACTTGTCTGCCTTGGGTTAAAGCAAAAGTCTGTAGTCACATGACAGGATGAGCTTCTTTGTACCATGTAATACATCAAAATATCTGTCATTATTTGTAGAATGGACTGATTGGAGAAGACTTTCTGTCTGCTCTTTTATATTTTATGAATATTGGCTACTGTGCAATGATTTCTGCACCAGCAACTGATGTTAATACACCGTACACCATAATGAAATATTTTCAGGATATGTTCCACTCTCTGGGCCAAGACTGGACTTATGTTGTGTATGATGAAGCAATCTACTGCAAAGCACAGTTGATTAGGAGGAGGAATCAAACCGAATTTGACAACGACTCCTTTGAGATGGGAGGCGTATATCGTACAGTGTATTTCCTGGGTGACACAGGCAGTGTGATACAGGAAAGTGGGTTTGAAGACATCCTTGTGGAAGCCAACATCTACGGTGCTTCAGCCATCAGCCATGCTGTAAAAGCACATAACCCTGGCTTTAGAATCCACAACCCTATGAATGAAGCAATGAATTGCTTGAAGTGGGTGGCACTTAGCAGTTCCATGAACAGTCGTTCTCCCAGAAAATGAGAAGAGACGCATCTTGGAGAAAGCTTGACCTTGCACTGAAGCATGTGAAGATGTGGACAAGACACACAGCGAAAAAAGCATGGAAGCACAGAATGCTCTGGCAGACTTCATGAACAGAACCCAGTCACTCCCCCAGCACATGGACACTTACATTACCGAAGGGAAAAAACTGTTGAGATACATTTCTGCTATGGGAAAACTACGTAATGGATTTCTCCCAACTCCCGAGGGATTACATAGCAGCACAGAGAGATGATAACAAATCCTTGTATCTTGAGATTTTGTCAGAGATTCTTCAATTTGATTTCCAGTGTGGTCATATGAACTATGCTAGATGGGGTTACGTAAATGTAGCAGAAGCCAGATATATGTCTCGCACCAGCTGATAGGGTGCAGAATACCAGACTGCCACATGCTTCTGTGGTCTATGGCATGACATGGCCACGGAGCAATCACTCAACAAGGACTGTGGGAAGCATCAGCATCTTTGCACAAAAGATAAAGTGCTGACCACGTATTACTTGGCTACACATTTTAAGTTATTTGCAGTGGTGTGTTTTCCCCAGGATATCGGAGAGACAAGGCAGATGAGGTAATATCTTTTATTGGACCATGATAAAAGAGACAAGCTTGCGAACACCGAGAAAACTCTGTTCAATCAAAGATATTATTTCATCCACCTTGTCTCTGCACCTTTTAAGGCAGCTGTAACATCTGTGTGGAATGCAGCCTTCAGCAATGGATCTCTACAAAGAAGCAACCACAAAGGGCATGGCTCCGGATGAAACTGCTGTCCAAGATGTTATAAAAACTTGTGACCGAAAGTATGACAAAACCTTTACGCATTGAACCTGGAACAAGCCCAGACCATAGGCAGCCACTTGTGAACATTCCAACGTCTACTGTGGCTCCACCTGAAATTGCAGAAAGTTTGTATGATCTCAGAGAATGGCACCCAAGAAATAAAGCAGTTTGTAACCAGGAGACTGCAAAGGGGTGAGGGAGACGTCTTCGATCCCATAAAAAGTCACAATCTCAAATCATTTGGTAATCTCAGCAATAACTACTGACCATCAGATATTCAGCAAGCTGACAGTTATTGCCCAGTCCAGAGATGTTACTATCCAGAGTTTGATGACTGGGACATGTCCCATTTCCCCTCTTCAATTTGGATGGTTCTCTAAGAAAGACCCAAAAAAGCAACAGCAAGAGCTGGAGAAAAATCTGTCAGTGGGTGAGCTACCAGCATCTGATGAGTCACTTTAGCTATGGTTGACCTCATGATGCTTCTGCAGATGGTATGCACTGATCTTGCCAAGTGCAAAACTTTTGGGGAGCTGTCTGATCAGCTGCTGAACATTATCCTTTTACTAAAATGCCAATACACTGCTGTTGTTGCTGACAGTTGTGCAAATGAAAAATTAGTCAAATCTGGTGAGAGAGCCCAGTGGGGAAATGACCAAAGGCAAGAAGTTTGGAACCCCACTGTGTTAACACCATTCCCAAAGCAACACTTGGAGATGATATCGAATTCAAAGAATAAATCTAACATTGCAAACTTTCTCCTCAGTGACTGGAGCATGAAGTGTGAATAGTCGCCTGGTCGTGAAGTATACTTTGCTGGTGGCTTTCACAACATTGCACAAGCAGTGGCAGGCAACCATCCTGCAATGCCAGACCTCGGGGCAGATCACGAGGAAGCAGATTCACACACGTTCTTGCACGTTGCTCAAGCAAAGCAAACACTCGGAGTAAACAGAGTGCTAACCTGGAGCTTGAACTCAGACAGTGCATCTGCGTGTCCAAGAGATAGAATTCATCTACCCCAAGAAGAGAGTAATTTCAAAACTGGTGTTGGCCCAAAGAAGAGATTCATTCCCATGCACAGAGAGGCTTTGGAGCTGGGAACGGACACACGTGTCTTATGTTGCCAAACATTCATGCTGTCAGTGGATGGGAAAAGGAGCTGGCTGACGACAGCAGCTGAGCTGGAGAGAGAAGAGAAATCAGAGAGATCTTTTGTCCCCTTTAAGGTTCCACGTCGTTCATCTGTGCTTGATGGGCCTTCTCCGTTGGGCAGGACATAACACCTTCTGCACATCAGCATTTCACACTACCTGACGTCTTTCACCTCTTTGGTGATTTACAACCAGCGAGGATTACAATGCAAACATGTAAATATTACCTTGTACCATGGGGGACAGATATTATAAATGGGATTAAGGCATGCAGCAATTTACAAACATTTTATAAAATCTAAACACATTCTTACACTTCTAATGCCTGTTTTAACAATATTAACACACAGGTATTTGTCAGTGTTCAGGTGAAACCTAGGGACCTTGGCATAAGCTGGCACCTGGTCTCACAGTGTCTATTCTGAATTGCCTACCCAGATCTCAGGGCTTGCGGCATTCACAAAGCATGCCCATTCTCACCTCCGTTGGTCTTAGCGATGTCTGTTGTATGAATGCCAGAGCATGCCCACTGTCAGCAATCCCTCTTCTTCACTGGTCTCAGGACTACATGCCTATGGCATGCCTGTTCTCAGCTTCCTTACAGTCACAGCGCAGTCTGCCTGTAATACGGGCCAAGTATACCCTGTCTCAGCCCCCCTCTGTCTTAGCACTGTGGACCAGACCCACAAAGGGGTGTTGATGTGTCAATCTCACCGCTGCCCTGGCTTCTAGATGCTTAGAAAATCATTCAAACAACAATGGGATTCCCAGCGCCTGAGTTAGGTGCTTGGGCTCTGTCTTGGAGGAAGGGGCAGAGACAGCTACCAAAGAATGAGATACATAAAAACAATAATGCCAGGTACAGAACTGCCTCAGCTAGCCACTGGCAGATGCTGAGAAGAGCGGTGGTGCTAAGCCCCGACCCTTTTAAGCAGTTTGGGACCTGGATCCGGTTGCGATCTGCAGCCAGGAACCCCTCCTGGAGTAAGGTGACTTAGGTGCATGAACCATTTTGTGTGAGGCTGATATGTACCTGCCTAAGACCTTACAAAATAAACATGATCAGAGGGAGAAGGAGAAGGCGGCACAGGCCTTCTGTGTAGCATTTAGTGCAAAGGCTAGGGTCCTCACTGTGCTGTGGGGGACCCTACTGCAAATCCCCCCTGTGCCTGTTGTGGAAGTAGAGAAAGAATTAATAAGGATTTGAATGCATGTCAGTCAGTTAGCAAGAGTTAGCCCAGCTGTAACCCTAATGACGTGAGACTTCTAGAAGCAAGGATAGCGTGAGGCAGAGGGAAAGAACTGTGTAAAAAGTTATTACGACCTTGTAACTGATAAACCAAATATGCAGACTGGTGTCTTTTAGGAGTGAGAAAAATAAGATAGCAGGATGGCTTATGTATAAACAAAATGCAGTTGTTGCTCATTATCGTCTGTATTATTGCTAGTTATTGTTTGTAACAAAGGTATAAATGCTTGCTGTAATTGTTTACCAGTTGAGAGACCTGTCCGGGACTGGGGCGACCCTGTGTCCTAGGGCACTCTCTCCCTCTATTGTAATTACTAGAGAAAGAATAAAGTATTTGATTTTGCTGCACCCAAAGAAAAAGCGAGAACTGAGTTTTTCTCCGACAATTTGGGGGCTCGTCCAGGATGGCAACGCCCACGGACCCACAGACGGCTACTACGGATCATTCCCCTTCGAACCCCATGGCGCCACATGAGAGGTATGAGACCATTTGAAATCTCTGTTGGGGTATCGGAGGAGGACTGTCCGTGGGGACGTCTGTCTCTGTTGGGCTCACGCCATCTGAACTTATTGACTGTGCAGCAAGATCAGATGCAGAGTAGTATTGGGGAAAGGCCCCAACAAGGTTAGTTTATAGCAGTATTGGGAACTGCTGAGTTGGCCTACAAAGAAATGCATAAGGTAAATGCATAAGGTAATGCATAGGTAAATGCATTAGAATGCACCGGTGCTGAGGGGGTTTTACCGCCTCAAGAGGGGTTGTCATACCGCCTCATGGTATTGGGTCCGGACCAGGTAAAGATGCATCGTGGTTTAAAAAAAAAAAAAAAGAGGCCTTGGTGTGTGTGTGTGTGTGTTTGTGTACACCAGTGTGAGTGACTGTTACCGGAAGACGCCCAGAGTACCCTGTGACGCGAAAGCTCGTGACCAGGACTACTCTAACGCAAGCCCGGTAACTAGTGGATCTTTAGGAGATCCGACCCACGGTGGGCTAACTCGACCTGGCATCGTCCGGCGAGGAAGCTACCTGGGTCTAGGAGTGTGTGAACCCATCTTCCCTCCCCCCCTTCCTTTCCGTGTGGGCTACTGACAGTCTGATCATCTCACTGGACGCAATCAGAGTAAGCGGCGCCGTCTCCCAGAGACTAACCGACGCTCTTTGCTGAAGGGAGGTGTAGGAGAGTCATAGTCATCCTTGTTAGTCTCTCCTGTGTGAGTGCCCTGTAGGGAGAGATCCTTAGTTTATGAGCCGCTAGCGCGGACAGGGCACCCTCTCTGTGTGTGTAAGTGGAAAATGGGTAAGGGACAGTCTAAACATTCCACCTCACCCCCTAAGGGTACCCCAGCATATTACATGTACGTACATTATGGTCCTAAAACCTGCAGGTATTTAAATGATTGGAATCTTCACACGCGTGAAAATCCATCTAAACAATGCCCATTAGAAGGTACCTTCAATCTAGATAAGATCATATATCTCAGAGGAGCTTTTAATCACCAAAGAAAAGCCTCTGACACAGTGTGAGCAATTTGTCTAGGAACGGGTTAATTTGAAATTCAGCTTGGCTTACAGATAAGAGAAAGTTGCTTTGTGTTCAAGGTCAAGAATCAGCACAGACTATGCTAAGTGCAAAGAAAAACTGCTTTCAGCCCCAGCTGGTTGTGGAAAATAGAGACAGAGGCAAACCAGAGGCAGTACAAGTTACAGAACTGAGATTGCATTTGCAAAGCTTAACTGTTCAGTGAGATCCAACAGTCTTTGCAACCCCGAAGCCGGTGTGGCTTGGTGACACTGGAGAAGCCACAGGCAGCTGACCTGGACTGGAATCTCTGAAAGAGACACCGCAGGAGATTCCACGGTGTAAAAGAACAGCCATCCCAAGAGCAGAAGTATGTTCGTTTGGATTATATGTTAAGTAAATGGCCTTTATCCACTGGTCATGTATTTTTGCCCAGAGGGCAAGCCTCATGAGGGAGGATTCGAATAGCTTTGTGAGTAAGAATGTTTGAGAGAAGATACCAGGAAGGGTGGGGGCTAGTTGAGAAGCCCACCCTCCTAGCTAAACTGGTATTGGAACAAGCTAGTGCCCATGGAAGGGACGGTTCAGTGAGAAAAGCAGGATCGGGCCCAAGCGGGCAGGCAACAGACAAAGGGATTGGAAAACAGGTTGGAAACTTTTGAGGGTGTAGTGGAAGGAAGAAGTAAGTAAGTATAAGCATGGGGATTTCAAATACCCAGGACAATACTTGAAATGGTGATTTGAGTTGATAAAAGTGACTGTTGGGAGACAAGCAAGTGATTTAAGGAAGTGAGAAGTTATCTCTGTAGTTGCTGGAGGGAACAGCAGTTGAACTTTGTAAAAATGCTAAGCGGAAAGTTCTTGGTGTCTTTTGAAATGTTTGTAAATAAATTCAGGCAAAGAAATTATTAGATTGCAATTATTTGGCTATGAATTAGTCGAATTAGCTAAAGAAATGTATACAGTGCTATGTAATTGAAATCCTATTAGGCTCTAAGGGGCACTATCAGAAGTGCTTTTCTTTCAGTGTTTGCAAGCAGGAGTTAGAAGAAAAAAAAAGCCATCATAAATTCTGGTAAAGATAATTATGTCCCTTTTAAAGTAAGAATCTTTAAGCTGTGAATAGCTTTGGATCCAGAAGCAAGCCAGGAAGCAACTGTATTAATGCAAATTATCTAACTGATAAGGTAGAAGCCACTGACACCTGGGCTGCCTATGAAACACATACAAGAAAATATGGGGTAATTCCTCTGTTTTGCCTGAAATCAACGAGGGTATTTGTATATTTTAAGCAATGATTGACTGCCCAGACGGGGTAGACCTCTGTTTTTTGTCTTTCAGATAATCAAAGACAACGAATGCCAGCTGAACAGCATTCAACGTACCATGATTTACTGGCACAGTAAAAATTATGTTTTGTGTTCTATGTTCTGTCTTGTGGTGTTTGTCTCATGGCCAGAATTGTTGTGTTTGATATTTTCATGGGATGGTCTGATTTGAAATCAAGCGGAAGTGTTGGATTGAAATGCAGATACTTGTTTTGTTCAACTTAGAATACAAAGTGTTTGGATACATCAGAAAAATGTGATATACTAAAGTCTAATACATTTTCTTAAGTAAGAGAAAGAAACTACATTGGCCAAATCTTTTAATTGAAAATTGTTGTTAAAATTTGCATACCGACGGTCTTTGGAAGCAAAGACATGAAAAGTTAACCCACTCCCCATATTGTACATGGGATCTTCTGGCTACCTCAGATTTCTAGCCAGAGGGCTGGGGATGGTAGGAAGCTATTGCTGTTGTTAAATGTACCGCTCACAAGACCCCTCATGATGAAGTTACCCGTGGAAATGCTTTGGCAGACTCTGCAGCCAAAGCAGCAGCCCTTTCCGTACCTCAGGCTGAACATACTTGTGTCCTAATTGAGCAGCCTTCACTAGCCTCCCTTGAGGATCTGGCTAAGATCCAGGAGGCTGCATCAAGAACCGTTGCTGCAGTTAACCGAGATTGGTGTGCACCCAGTTTCCCTTCTGTAGCACATTCCTACTGTCAACACTGTGTGATTTGTCAACAGCACAACATTGGTAAAGCTGTTAAAGCTAAGCGGGCAGCCCACCCTCCTCCTTGGGGACCTTTTGTAAATATTCAGATTGATTTTAGTCAAATGTCTAAATGTTGTGGTTATGAATATGTATTTGTTTTAGTTGATGTATTTACCAATTGGGTTGAAGCTTTTCCTTGCAGGAAAGCAGATGCCAGGACTGTTGTGAAACTTCTGCTTAAAGATTTTTATACACGTTTTGGCATCCCTGTGAGTATCAACAGTGATCGTGGAACTCATTTTACTGGACAGATTGTAAAAGAGTTATGTGGAGCTTTGCAGATCCAACACAACCTTCACTGCCCTCACCACCCACAGTCTGCTGGGACAGTGGAATGCCAGAACAGGATTTTAAAAAATAAACTGGCCAAGATTTGTGCTGAGACAAACTTAAAGTGGCCAGATGCCCTTCCTTTGGCACTGATGAGTATGAGAGCCATTCCCAATTGAAAGACTGGACTCAGCCCTCATGAAATTTTGACAGGACGCCCAATGCGACTACCAGCTGCACCCCCACTAACCCTAGCTCAAATGGACATTCATTTGATGGATGACATAATGCTTAAGTATTGTCAGGCACTAATGAAATGTGTTAAGTCTTTTTATACACAGGTGAAGGAAGCACTACCGAAGGATCCTGTGCAACCTTGCCACTCGTTGGAACCAGGAGACTGGGTCTACATAAAGATCCATCGATGAAAGACTGCCTTGGCTCCACGCTGGAAAGGCCCTTTCCAAGTCCTGTTAACCACCAACACTGCTGTGAAGTGTCAAGGACTACCTGCTTGGACCCATGCATCTCACTGAAAAAAGACCCCTTCACCTCGGGAGGACACTCCTACTGATGATTAGCCTATTTCTCCTTCTAGCTCTGGACAGTAGGGAAAAAGGACAAGGTGACGTGCTAGTAACCTCTCCCTTGTCCCCTGACAAATCTACTGTGCCTTTGAACTTTTCTAGAAGAAGCAAAACCATTACAGGGTGATGTGCTGGTAAACCTCTCCCCTGTAGGATGCTGAACCACAACTGTTTTGGGAAAGAAGAAGAAACACTCACTCCACTGACATTGCCAAAGTCCAGGAATTCCTGACCAAAAAGGACATTAAGAACTGACCTTGGTGAAGAAACAAAGAATTATACACTGGCAGGAAGAAATTTGTGGGACCCCCTGCTTGGGAATGTGGTATTGATTGGATTTTGGGGTTTATTCTACAGGCTGCGCCCTGTGTTCTGAGTAAATCCTTCAGCATGTATTGCCCTCCCTAATTGGATTTTAAATGACATTGCCCTTATCCAGTTTCCAGATTGCTTCTACATACCCAAATTGCTCACAAGGGGCTGCCATTAGATTAGCACAGTAGAGAGCCTGGGTTATTTCCTCTGGAAAGAAGAGAAAATTGACCAGATCCCTGTGGGCTAGGGCCAATAGTGCAGCAGCCATTTGAAATATTCTTAAAAGCCAAGAACATGATAAGAAATTGGGCCAACTAGAAAAGGCCCCTAGCCTTATTTTTGAAGCTCAGCTATCTTAAGTACAGGCTGGAGTTGGTGAGTTACATGTCATTTCCACCCTTAGTTCTATGACCCAGAAGTTACTGACAGAGATGGTATTGAATATCACTGAGGCTGGGAAGGCTCAGTGGGATCTAGACCAGACTTGGCCCACTGCCCTTACAGACACATCAGGAACCATCTGATCTATGGTCATGGAAACATACTTGGACACTTTCTGGATGAAAGTGTGGACATTCACAGTGCTCCTTCCAAGCATATGGACCGGTTAGGGTGGGTGTGGGCTCCCACATACCAAATCCTGCCGGGTCCATGGGGAGGATGCATGTGGGACTGAATTATTTACCGAGACATCTGGGAAATTAGACCACCTGATATATCTAACTGATTTATGGTCAGTGTCCCTAGAATAACACCTGACATTTTGGATAAGAATAGGGAGTCAATGGACGTTTTGACTGTTAGAACCACCACAGCTCAGTGTATCTATAAACTGAAGCCAGGGGAAGTTGTCACTGTTCATGATAACGTTTGCTGGAAGGGTAGAGGACAAGGAACTATCCTAACAGGACACCTCCTTTTTCAAGTTAATGATAGCTGTGTGTATGTTAAAACCACCACTTATGTACTAAGTATGATGTATTGTGCTTTGTGACCAAAACTGTATAACAGCCCCATTATATTATATGGGAATGTTATTGTTTGTAGTGTTGTTAGTTAGCTTAAGATTATATTGTTGTTGTTGTTGTAAAAGACGTAATAATAGTAATACCATTCATGTTCATGCTAATCATGCATTGTCATTACATCCAATGAAAACCCCTAAAGTTGAAATATCTGCTGTAGAATCTGAAATCCATGGTTTAATGCAAATAGAGATTTGAAAATATCTGTTGTACTAGAAGTACAAAAGGGGGGAGTGTGGAAGTAGGGAAAGAATTAATAAGGATTTGAATGCATGTCAGTCAGTTAGCAAGAGTTAGCCCAGCTGTAACCCTAATGATGTGAGACTTCTAGAAGCAAGGATAGCGTGAGGCAGAGGGAAAGAACTGTGTAAAAAGTTATTACGACCTTGTAACTGATAAACCAAATATGCAGACTGGTGTCTTTTAGGAGTGAGAAAAATAAGATAGGATGGCTTATGTATAAACAAAATGCAGTTGTTGCTCATTATCGTCTGTATTATTGCTAGTTATTGTTTGTAACAAAGGTATAAATGCTTGCTGTAATTGTTTACCAGTTGAGAGACCTGTCCGGGACTGGGGCGACCCTGTGTCCTAGGGCACTCTCTCCTTCTATTGTAATTACTAGAGAAAGAATAAAGTATTTGATTTTGCTGCACCCAAAGAAAAAGCGAGAACTGAGTTTTTCTCCGACACTGTGGTAAGAAGAGATTTGGACAAGTGGCAAATGCAGCCCTGGTGGGTGTTCTCTGGGCTTTGGGTCGTGCAATATGGGGGCTGCTTCCTTCTTGCGGGTGGAAGCTGTTCCACTTTCATTAAATGGTATTTGGGCCTCAGCTCGTTACAGTTCCCCTCTGTAGTCTGAGGGTTCACCTGTGTGCCTGGAGTGGGGGCAAATGTGAGTTCAAATCTCTCCTGGTGCGTGTGTGCTTGTCTTTCTGGGGTAGCGTTGGGGCGGGCTGCCTACCTTCTGTGCCTTTCAAAGCTGTTTCACTTTAATTAAATGGTACTTGGGCCTCCTTCTGCCACAGTACCCTCTGTAGGCTGATGGTGATGCTATGCGCCAGGGGTGCTGAGATGGTGGGTTTGAATCTGGCCTGGGGCATGTCCCCTGACCTCTCTGTAATGGCGAGGGGGTTACCTGTCTCCTTCTTGCCTCTTGAAGCTGTTCTGCTTTAGTTAAATGTGCCCTGGGCCAGCCCCCTGGCAACTCTCACTCTCTAGTCCAGTGGTTAGGATACTCGCCCGGGTTGTGGGAAATCCTGGTTCAAATCCCCCAGCTGCCTGTTCAGCAGGGATTTGCACAGGGATTTCCTGCCTCCTAGGCGACTGTCCTTTGCGGTGGGCCATCCTTGTCTGAACCCCCTCTCTTTCTCAAGAGGCCATTGTCTTCTTGGGACGGAGAGGGGATTTGGACAGGGATCGCTCACCAGTGACTCTCCCCCAGGAGGTGGCAGCCCCCAGTTCACACCCCTCAAAAGAGCAGGGGAGTGCCCTGGGGTCTGCCACAACCTGGGTGTGTATCCTGATCATGGTGGACGAGAGAGAGAGAGAGGGTTTTACTGCTCAGCAGCAAAAGCCCCTTTAATTAAAAGAGCAAGAGGCCCTGTGACAGGCCTCTTGCTCAGCTAGGAGGGGTCTCTTCTCACCCACCAGAGGTCCTCCTGTCCCACACAGCGGGGCATTGAACCAGGGGCCACCCAGAATCCAAGCGAGCACCCTAACCCCCGTACCGTAGAGGGACTTGAGAGCTTCCCTTGCTCCGGTTGATATATAGTTAAAGTGGGACGCTTGAGCGGTAAGAGATTGAGACGCCCCTCCCATCTCAGGGGAGGGATTTGAACCAGCACCTTGTCACTTGTGGGGTAAGTGCCCAAGCCACAGGACTACAGAAGGGATCACACAGAGCCATTGGCCCAATTCTCATGTCATATTTACTGAATGTGGCCTACCTTCAACAGAAAGGACCGAGGGAGACCCCACAGCCCACTAGCCAGGCACTTAGGCCATTGGGTTGAGAGGTAGGCAATCACCCTTCAAATCCCGTCTCAGCCAGCATAAAGGGGATTTGAACTGGCACCTGCCACTTCCTAAACAAAGGCATCCAAACCACCAGACCACAGAGAGACTCACGGTATAGCAGTGGCCCAGTGACTGTTTAACTACCTATTGACATTGCCCCCCCCGTTCAAAAGGAAACACTGAGGGAGTCAGCCCATTAGACTACCTCCTAGCCCAGCACTTAGAGCATTGACCTGCCAGGTAAGAGACCAAGGTTTGAATCCCGTCTCGGGCAGCATAAAGGGGATTTGAACCCCAGCATCCCACAGGCCAGCCACAACCCCAAACCGCTAGACCACACAAGCTTGTTTGCCACTGTTGCGGCCCAATGAATATGTAATGAAAATGGAACAATTACAGCAGAAAAATTGGATGCAGATGCCACCACCAGGCCCCAATAAGAACCCCTCTTAGTCCAGCAGCTGCACGTTCACTTTGGAGACAGCTGTTCCGGTCCCTTCTCAGCAAGCTGAGACAGGAGTTGAACCCGCATTATCCACAGGTTGGGTAAGGACCCACCCACTGGACTACCGAGGGATTCAGGGGGAAGAGCTCTTTCCCAACTGCTCTTTAATGGAAGTGGCCCAGCCTCAGGCTGCCACAAAGAGCAACCCAGCTCCTACTATCCCTTCCTGGGGCTCACACTTGCGACAATGCAGAGCCCTACTGAAATCCCGCCTCATCGGGCAGGGAGAAGGAAATTGAACCAGCGTCTTCCCCTCCCCGGTACCAAAGGATTCTTGCCAGCCACGGCCAGGAACCCCGCAGGTGACTAAACCGTTTCTTTTGAGCTTGTTCGATACCTGCGAATACCCCACAAAACAGCTGAGGAGAGAGGGGGAAGGAGGCTGAGGCCTGTCATGTAACTTTCAGCCTAGTGCTTAGGGTCCTCCCCTTTGATTGCGGGACGGGGCCCTGGTCTCATTTCAGCGTGGACGAGCCATGCCGAAGCGGGGAGGTGCCAGAGCTCTATAAAAGGTGTGAAGTGACTAAGGACGCGTTTAGTTACCCCTGCACGTAGCACACGAGGCGGGTGACCCGAGGACACGAATACCAAACATGAAACCAAACCAAAGGCCGCACGGCTTCCCACAACGCACGGTCGGCCTGTGGCGCTCGTCGCCAGTTGACGGGGTGAAGGCCAAACTGTAAGCGGAGGGTGGAAACGAATGAGTGAGTTTGTGGAGAATAGCTCCACCAAAGCTATTAGCCAAGAGCGTCAGGGACGCAGCCCAGTGCTCCGGGCGTCCTGAGACCTCAGGGCTGCCAGAGGGTGGGCGTAGCTCACCGGCTCATTGCCCTCTTCTGGTCATTGCCGTTGAAGCATCCGCCCCCGCGGGAAGAGCGGCGACCGGGCCGGAAGGCTCAATGGCTCGGCCCCAGTCTGGCCGTTCTTACGGGCTTCATTTCCCCCTGGCCTGCCGGGAAGGGATTTGAAGAGGCGTCACCTACCGCCCCGGGGAGTGCCCCAATCCTGGGTCCCGGGCTGCTCAACGGTGCCTGTTGAAGCTGTTCTACTTGATTTAAATAGCACCGGGGTGGGGTGAGGTGAAACGCGAGGCTCCCTCTCTAATCCAGTGGTTGGGCTTCTCCTGGGGGCTGTGAGAGCTGCTGGTTCAAATCACCCTTTCTGCTACCCCTCGAAAGGGGTGTGTGGGAAGAGAAACCTGCTGCAGCAGCCCAGGTCTGTGTCCCGGTTCTACAGCTAGAGCGATGGAGGCTGTGCCCCTTGCATTAAAGAGCAACTGGGAAAGGCGTTTGCTATCAACCTCTCCGTAGTCCAGTGGCTTGGGGCTTTACCCGGCATGGGGATGCTGCAGGTTCAACTCCTTTCTCAGCTTGCTGAGAAGGGACTTGAAGAGCCGTTTCCTGCCTCCAAAGTGAACATGCAGCTGCTGAGCAAAGAGAGGTTCTCATTGAGGCCTGCTGGTGGCATCTGTGTCCAATTTTTCTGCCGTAATTGTTCTATTCTTCATTACATATTCATTGGGTCGCAACTCTAGCAAGCAAGCTTGTGTGGTCTAGTGGTTTGGGGTTGTGGCCGCCCTGTGGGAAGCTGGGGTTCACATCTCCTTTATGCTGCCTGTGACGGGATTCGAACCTTGGTCTCTTACCTGGCAAGTGAACGGCCTAAGTGCTGCGCTAGGCAGTATTCTGCCCCTGGGGCTCCCTTGCTCTTGTCTGTTGAAGCTGCTGCTCTTTCATTACATACTCATTGGGCCAAAACACAAACAAGCAGCCCTGTGTGGTCTAGCGGTTGGGGTTGTGGCTGGCCTGTGGGAGGCTGGGGTTCAAGTCCTCTTTATGCTGCCCGAGACGGGATTCGAACCTTGGTCTCTTACCTAGCAGGTCAATGCTCTAAGTGCTGGGCTAGGAGGTAGCCCAATGGGCTGGCTCCCTCAGTGTTTCCTATTGAAGGTGGGCCAATGTCAATAGGTAGTTAAACAGTCACTGGGCCACTGTTACACTGTGGTCTGGTGGGTTGGATGCCTTTGTTTAGGAAGTGGTAGGTGCCAGTTCAAATCCCTTTTATGCTGGCTGAGACGGGATTTGAAGGGTGATTGCCTTCCTCTCAACCCAATGGCTTAAGTGCCTGGCTAGTGGGCTGTGGGGTCTCCCTCGGTCCTTTCTGTTGAAGGCAGGGCACATTCAGCAAATATGACATGAGAATTGGGCCCTGAGATTTGTGTGATTCCTACTATAGCCTGGCGGTTTGGGTGCTTACTCCAGAAGTAAAGCGGTGCAGGTTCAAATCCCTTCCCTGAGATGAGAGGGGCATCTCAATCTCTTACCGCTCAAGCATTCCACTTTAACTATATATTAACCGGAGCCAGGTAAGCTCTTGTGTCCCTCTGTGGTGCAGGGGTTAGGGTGCTTGCTTGGATTGTGAGTGACCCTGGTTCAACTCCCCGCTCTGCAGGGCGGGAGGGCCTCTGATGGGTGAAAGGGGGGCCCTCCTGGCTGAGCAAGAGGCCTGTCACAGGGCCTCTTGCTCTTTTAATTAATGTTAATTTTACTGCTCTTATAGATAGTCAAAAAATTAAGTAAAAGAGCAAGACACACTCTGAGAGACCTTTCACTCAATCAGAAGGGGCCCCTCTCACTCAGCTAGGAGGGGGGTCTCCTCTCACCCACCACAGGCCCTCCTGAGCAGGGACTTGAACCCAGGTCACTCACAATCCAAGCAAGCACCCTAACCCCTGCACCACAGAGGGACACAAGAGCTTACCTGGCTCCGGTTAATATATAGTTAAAGTGGTTACCTTCTGTGTTGGTGGTGATAAGATGGCTAACCCAATCTCTTACGGCTCACGCGTTCCACTTTAACTATATATTAACTGGAGCCACATAAGCTCTTGTGTCCCTCTGTGGTGCAGGGGTTAGGGTGCTTGCTTGGATTGTGAGTGACCTGGGTTCAAGTCCCTGCTCAGGAGGGCCTGTGGTGGATGAGAGGAGACCCCCTCCTAGCTGAGTGAGAGGGGCCCCTTCTGATTGAGCAAAAGGTCTCTCAGAGTGTGTCTTGCTCTTTTAATTAATTTTTTGACGATCTATAAGAGCAGTAAAATTAACATTAATTAGAAGAGCAAGAGGCCCTGTGACAGGCCTCTTGCTCAGCCAGGAGGGCCCCCCTTTCACCCATCAGAGGCCCTCCTGCCCTGCAGAGCAGGGAGTTGAACCAGGGTCACTCACAATCCAAGCAAGCACCCTAACCCCCATACCGCAGAGGAACACAAGAGCTTACCTTGCCCCGGTTAATATATAGTTAAAGTGGAACGCTTGAGCGGTAAGAGATTGAGACGCCCAACCCGTCCCAACCTACTCTGAAGGGATCTGAACCGGGGTCAGCCCCCAGTGCAAGCGTGCACCCTAACCCCCGTACCTCAGAGGGACTTGAGAGTTTACCTGGCTCCAGTTAATATATAGTTAAAGTGTGACACTTGAGCAGTAATAGATCAAGTTGCCATCCCTTCTCAAGGAACGGATTGGAACCAGGGTCACCCACAATCTAAGCAAGCACCCTAAGCCCTGTACCACAGAGGGACCTACAAGTTTCTGTTATTCCGGTTAATATATAATTAAAGTGGAACGCTTGTGAGGGAAGAGATCAAGGGGCCATCCCCTCCCAACAAACAGAAATGGGGGTTTGAACGAGCCACTCACCCAGCTGGGGACAAGGAGCCACACCACAGGACTACCACGGGAGCCACAGGGCCCCCTTCTCACATGAAGTTTACTGAAAGTGGCCCACCTTCCACAGAAAAGGGAGGGAGACCCCCACAGCCCACTACTTCCTAGCCAGGCACTTAGACCATTCAGTTGAAATATATGTCATATAATTTTTTCAGAGGTGAGAGCTGGTGTCTCACTGGTATCTTCACTGTGCAAACAAGCAGCTCTCGGTAATGTGGACTGGGGGTTGTTTGCTAAGAGGAACAAAACAAGTGAGAAACTGCCACCAACAGTAGCCTCCTTCAGGCAGCACCTGAAACTTGCAAATTATCAGCTCACATGGAATCATGAAACAAATTCGGTATCTTCAAGTGTCCCTTGTTACCTCTGAATGGGTGACAGACAGCATGGGACAGCTCATCCCTACCACGGTGGTGCTGCTGCCTGCTCCAGAAGCCACCCTTCCCTTTGCGTGGTGTAGCTGTGAGAGTGCCTGTGGAATGAGATGTGACCCCCGCAGAGAAGATTTGCTGTGCTCCCATGCATGCAGCTGTGACAGGGATGAGTGTAGAAGCAGATTATCTGACTGGGGGGAGCAGAAATGTTTCAACTATCCGCATACTATTGAGACTATGTGAGTAAATATAGCTCAAAGGGGTGCTGCATTAGCCATTCGTTAGAAGTAGGGGTTACATTGAAAGCACATGGCTACGTTTTGTTATTCACACAATATAGTCAGACAAGACATTCCACAGCCCTTCTGCTAAGAGTCATTACTGTTCTATAAGGCATTCACATGGATTGTCATTGTATTCAGTGATAGTAAGAAGATAACTATAGTTGTACCTGTGTGCTTTAGATGTATGTCTCCAGTTGAGCAGACACCATCAGAAATGTGTGTTTTATATTGAGGGATTAGAGGTGTTGTTATCTATGTAATTTATAAAAATAACACACAGAAAAAGGTTTCCCCAGTCAGTCCATTCTACAAATAATGACAAATATTTTGATGTATTACATGGTACAAACAAATGCATACTGTCACGTGACTACAGCCTTTTGCTTTAACCTCAGACAAACAAGAACAGGGAAATGTGTAAAATATATCACCTGGGACTAAATAGGTCCCAAACGTTCCAAAACAGCGTTGTTTGAGCGCATAGAAGTTTTCTGACAATTTTGAACAAAATTAGTCTGTTTCTTCGCGTTATGGCCGTTTCTGTGATTTTTCCACATTGGATGCCTAGGAACCTTTAAACATCAGCACCACTTCCAGCATCTACAGCCATCCTGCTGCTGACCACCAGATATGTGACTAACATGTGGTAGCAACCAATTTTTTCTAGTTGATGGGTTTACCCCTTAGTGTCTCCAAATGGGTCTGGGCAGGTAGACTAGTGATGGTGTGGCAAAGGGGTCACCGAGGGCAGGGGCTGGCAGGAGATGTGAGAAGAAAAGAGCCAACATGACTCTCGCATCCTAGGAAAATCTTCTTGACATGGAGCCGGAGGGCCAAGAGGCTGGGAGCCCCGTTTAGACAGGGTCACTCGCCGAGGGGGAGCTGCACTGAAAGGCCAAGCTGTAGGCCCCGGCTCAGGCCACAATCTGCCAAAGGGACGGGCCAGGTGGAGCCCTGGGATCTCCCAGCCCTGGCTGCAGGCACCCGGCTCTCCTTACCTGCCATCAGTGCGGTGTGCATACGGCTGTTGCTGTTGAGGTCCCGCACGTACTGGTTCTGCAAGCAGTAGTCCCGGAGCTCCTTCGTGTTGCTCAGACACTGCAGGATGGAGTTCATGAAACACTGTGGGGGAGGCAGAAGAGAAACCATGGCAACAGGAGACAGGACAATTCCAGCTGTGGGGGAGATCCCTGGGAAAGGGGCACCGGTGCCAGGGGTGCTGGGAAAGCCCACCTCAACCTGGTGTTTCAGCCACATCACTGGAGGGCACTGGAGAGAAGGATCATCTGATCTGATCTGTCTCTCTACAGCAGGGGGTCTCAGGCTTCTTCAGATGGGGGAGATTGCCCATTAGAACAGAAACATCTGGGGATCCCGCTGCAAAGAGGGGGGTTGTAACTCCGCCAGACCTGTCTGCAGCCCCCAGGCTGTCTGTGCCATGCAAACCGGGGAATTTGGGGGGGAGTTTGTTGGAGAGAGAAAGAATAAAATCAGCATGGTCTGGAAAGGCCGCGTAGCTAATACCAGCACTGCTCCTGGCTCCTCCCCCTCACCTGCATCCAGACAGAGAATCCGACCCAGGACGCTTCTACCTAGGTCCTGGTATGGATTTGCAGAGACTGTGGCCTGCATTTCCCAGTCATAGAAAGGCGGGGGGGGGGGACCATCCTGCATGAGAGGTGTCCCTTGGTAAAATCTCTCAGGAAGCAGGTGGGAGAGCTACTGGAGGAGATGGCTAGGCTGAGGAGCATTGGTGAAACAGGAAGAATTCACTGAAAACATGCACATGGAGACCCCCGCAGGCAGAGGAAGCAATCCAGCTGCAGAGGACTGCAATAGCACCAGGGAGGGAGGAGGAAACAGCTCCTGAACTGCGGGGAAGTTGGCTGCTGGCTAGTTCTGGAAGTGCTCCACCTCTGCTCCCAACCCACTGTCGATAGAGATAAAAAAACAGTATGCAGCCCTGGTAAGGAGGGTTGAGGAATCTCCCCCAAAGGTGGTGGAGGAGGAGAAGCCATGACCCCAAGCAGATCAGCAATGACCACAGGCTCTGGCAGTGAGGGTGAAGGAGTTGGGGGTGCAGGCGGTGTTCTCATCAATCCTTCCAGGCAAGGGTAGGGACCCAGGCAGAGATAGACATGTCCTGGAGGTGAACACATGGCTGCACAGTCATAGTGTCACCAGGAAGACTTCAGCTTCCTCCACCATAGGATGATGCTTGTAGTGGGGCAGTCACCCCGCTCCGGTTTAGAAGGGTTTAAAAGCCAGCCATTGGGGAGGGCTGAGAATCAATAAGAAAAGGCTGGGAGGCAGCCAATCAGGGCCAGGCTGGGCCCTATAAAAGAGCTGCAGGGCCAGAGGGCAGTCAGTGTCTCTCTAGCTTTAGAGAGAGATGGAGCTAGCTGCATGAAGGAGCAAAGGGTACCTTGGACAGAGCAGAGCTGGTGAAGGGGCAGGCTGAGCTGGGGAGCTCAGGCCTGGTGACCTCCCAGAAAGGCCTAGGGAGGAACTGGGGCTGCAGGTCCAACCTCCTTGCCAATGATGAGTGGCCATCACAGACTGCAGTTTGCCCATGGTGAGAAGGGGCTAGATGATGACTGGCAGTAGACATGGAGGCAAGGTGGGTATTGGGGTCTCCCTGGGAAGGGAGACCCAGAGAGTGGGGGCACTGCTGTGGGCAGCACCCCAAGGGAAAGGGCACCAGGGTCCAGGAGGGACACTGGCCAGCAGGCAATGCTCTCAGGGCAGGGAGCTGGGGTGAAGGGGGGTGCAGTAGAGGGTTGGGGTGCAGGCAGGTGGTTGGGGTGTAGGATGCAGGAGGGTTTGGGGCTCTGGCCTGGAGCGTCTCTGGGGTGGCAGCAGCACTCAGTGAGGCTAAGGCAGGCTCCCTGGCCCTGCACCACTCCAGGAAGTGGCTGGCACCATATCCCTTGGGGGTGGGGGGGTGAAAAGCAGAGGACTAAGTGTGCTGCCTTTGCCTGTGCGTACCTCTCCCAAAGCTCCCATTGGTTGCGTTTTCCTGTTTCTGGCCAATGGGAGCTTCTGGGGAGGTACCCACAGGCAAGGGCAGCACATGGTGCTCTCTTCCCCAGGGGCTGCAGGGATATGGTACGGACTGCTTCTGGGAGCGGTACAGGGTGGCTGTAGAACTGATGAATGGAATGGTTTTTAATTGTTCACTTTATCAATATCACTTCTGTTCACTGTTTGCCATCCACTACATTTGTCTCTATTGTCATTCAAACCCATTTTAAAATGCTCACTCTGTTTGTAAAAGCTTCCTTCAACCTTCATTTGTGCAAACCCTGCTGTACTCTTATTAAATTAGTTTAGATGTGTGACTGAGGTATGTATGGATGATGGAATCAACCTCCAGCCCCAGCCTGTCCTGATCAAATAAAGTTCAAACACCACCAGGTGAAGATGCAGACGAGCCCTAACAAAGTAACAAGAGTCCACCCTAAAAAGAAAAGGTACAATAGAAGAGAGATCAAAGCCAGGTCAGAGGCTGAAAGTCAAGCCTGCAATTAATGGGTGATCAATCACCAAACACAGAGGCAGCCTGACACAGCAAGACCTATAGACTCTGGATTCAAACTAAAGCCTACAAAAAGGATGGGTGAGATGGAAGACTTCTAAGGCTAATATTCTGCTGCCAACATGGAAGAGCATGGGTGTAGGCCCAACAGAGACCCAGCTTGTCCTTGTGCCTGGCTTTCCTGCCCAGCTAGCTGCCACAAGCTGCGAACCCAAGCTGCAAAATCAAGCCATGAACTCAAGCTATTTTCAGGACTGGTAACTATGCAGCAGCTGCAGAACATCTGATGGATGTGTGTGGGGGTGTGTATAGGTATTGGGTATAATGTGTGTGAGGATTAAAATATTAGTTGTTAGTCATAAATCAAATTGTTATCCTAATGTGGAATTTTTGTCTTGCCCCTAAAAAGATCCTGTGTAGTTTTGTCTGTACAACATTATTGGTGAATGCAAAGGGCAGCAAGCATAGAATCCAGTTATTATAAAAACTGGTGTGTACACCACCAGGTTTAGTGAGCCTGGCACTATAGGAAAAATTGTAAACTTTCAGTTTATTAACCACAAACTCTGAAGGAAATAGGACTCTAGGTTTAAATCTTATTCAAATAGTAAAATACTATGCATTGAGACTGTTATGATTAAAAGGGATACACAGCCTTGGTCATAGCAGGGCTGAGAAGGAGAGGTTTAGCATCCCCCTCTCCACCCTGGACTGCTGGGGGGAAATAATTGGAGGTGGGTATACCCCCCCAGTCATAGTAAGGGGCAACAGGAGGATGACTTAGATCCTCGCTCCAAACTGAAAAATCCTAGGTACATACACCCTCAGCTGTAGCAAAACTGAGCTAAAGAGGAGAACTTAGTGTTTCTCGCTCTGATCCTAGGAAGGATTTTTATAGTTTGTGTATGAACCCTTGGTGGTGGTAGGCTGAATGATACAGAGGGAGGTTTAGTGTTTCTCTCTCTGGCCCAGAGAGGGTTTTGCTCTTCCAGGAGTTAAAAAGGTCAATTTGCTCTTTTAGGAATTAGGGGTTATAGTGCTTGATATTTATCAATTTGGTTTTGTTGTGGTTAGTTGGTTGCTCACAGCTAGTGTGTATGTGGGGGAAAATGTTTAAAAAACCACTGTCTAAAGATATCCTTAAAAAACCCAAAACAACAAATTGGCTAGGTACTTGTTAATAAACCCTCAACTCCAATGAAAAAGGAAGCAGCTGCAGTTTGGCTTCTGTGGAAAACCTGTAATAAGGTATTCCTTCAATTGGCTAAATGTAAAAAAAAAACTGCACCAAGATTTACAAGCCTCTGCCCCTGAGGAGAAAAATGTATGTAGAACCAAACTCAGTTAGATGCCGTTAAGATTGGGTACAGAGTTAAAACAGCACTCAAATCTTACAGCAGCAGTAACTTCAGAAGAAACATTTAAGACTCCAGAAGGGGCAGACTTTTGGGACCCCTCTGGAGACTGGCAAGGGGGATATTTAGGTAGATTTCTCCTCCCAGGGCCAAAATGCCATTGCAACAGTGCCTGCTTCTACCTCAGAGCTCCAGGCCATGGCAAAGTGGCTGGGGATTTAAAAAAAATTAAACTAACAAAGAAATGCACCAGTTAATTAGCATGCATGCAGCCCCAAGTACCAAACACACTGTGGCTGAGACAGACCCTGCTCAGACATGTGGGAGCCCTGTGCTAATTTGTTTCTAAGCTTCTATCTTTCAAGCTCTAAACCAGAACATCAGAAATACTATGGTTATAGTGTTGCGACAAAGTCTGTGTTGCATGTTCTCTCTCTCTAGTGGTGTCCTGTGCTAGCACTGGGTCCAGAGAAAGAGCAATACTACACTAGACAGGGCAAATGTCTTGTCTTCTCTCTAATTATCAATCACCACTTGTGTCCAAAAAGCTTTGGTCCCCAGTGCATCAGGTTTATTTTTTGTTAGGTTCTCTAAAAGTCAACTTGCTAATTTTTGTTAATACATGTGTGTTTAGTTACATTTGCTTGTATTGTTAGTTCCACACTTTCCTCTAGGGCTTGGGAAAGTAGAACCAGGGAGCATAAAGGGTAGTTCTTCGGGGGAGGGGGCATAACCTGTAGGGCCCATCTTTCAGGTCCCAAAAAACTTCTTAACTGTTAAATAGTGAATTCTGCAACATTTTAGCAACTAAATGTTAAGTACAAATCAGCTTAACCTTGCATAACAACTGTGGTCCTCCTACAAAATCTTAGTTGTTGTGTGTGCTTAAGAAGGTCCTGACCAAACTTGGGCCTCATTTTATTTGTCAATGCACCCAATAATTGTAATGGGGATGGTTTTACTGAATCACAATTAAAACTATAATTGTTTGCATTTGTGTGTAGGTTATATCTGGCATTTAGTCAATTGTAATAGTTTGTTATATTCACCTGGTTATAATGGTTTAGTTGTCCTTGTAGGGCACAGGTGATCTGTTGCAAACAAACCAATCTAATAGTTCAAGGGGCAGAGTGTTGTAGGAGCAGCCCACCTGGTCAGCAGTCCTAAATATAATTCAGCCCATCATTGCCCCATTAGTAATTTAACTTACGCTGGTTCTGCCTTAAAACTATTACATAAAGTGTGACCCATTCAATACCCCTGGATTGAAGGGTCAAAAGGGGGACAATGTAGAACTAATGAATGAAATTGTTTTTAATGGTTCACTTTATCAATATCCCTTCTGTTTACTGTTTGCCATCCACTACATTTGTCTATATTGTAACTTCTGTTCACCATATTGTAATTGAAACCCCATTTTAAAATGCTCACTCCATTTTGTAAAAGCTTCCAACCTTCATTTTTACAAATCCTGCTCTAATCTTTTTAGTTTAGATGTGCAACTGAGGTATGTATAGATGATGGAATCAACCTCCATCCCCAGCCTGTCCTGATAAAATAGTTCAACCACCAGGTGAAGATGCAGAGAAGAGCCCACCCTAAAAAGAAAAGGTGCAATAGAAGGAAGATCAAAGCCAGGTCCCAGGCTGAAAGTCAGGCCTGCAATTGACAGGTGATCGATCACCAAACCCAGAGGCAGCCTGACACAGCAAGACCTTATAGACTCTGGATTCTAACTAAAGCCTACAAAAAGGATGGGTGAGATGGGAGACTTTGGAGGGTAACATTCTGCTGCCAACATGGAAGGACATCAGTGCAGGCCCAACAGAGACCCAGCTCGTCCTTGTGCCCAGCTAGCTGCCACAAGCTATGAACCCAAGCTGCAAAATCAGCCACAAACTCAAGCTATATTCAGGACTAACTATGCAGCAGCTGCAGAACATCTGATGGGTGTGTATAGGTGTCATAAACAGTTAAGGGTTAAGGTTTTTGTCTACCTGTAAAAGGTTAACAAGCAGTACCTGTGGACACCTGACCAGAGGACCAATGAGGGACAAGATATTTTCAAATCCATGTGGAGGGAAGTTTTTTTCCCTGTTCTTTGTTTTCTTAGTCTCTCTTGGGAATTAAGAGTCCAGACATCTTAATCAAGTCCTCCCAGGTTTCTGCAATAAATTCTTCTATTCAAGCTAGTGAGTATTAGCAAGGAACTAGTGTTCTTATACTTTTATTTCTGTATTTGCAATTCTGTGTTTTGCTATAGAATTTCTTTAATTCTGTGCTGTTGTTGCTTTTATTGAGAAAGAAAGGAGGGGGAATTCTCTCCAGAGATTGATAAGTTTAGACCCTGTATATTCCATCTTGGTTACAGAGACAGTGATTTTCTTTTTTATTCTTTAATAAATTCTTTTCTATTAAGGACTTGGTTGGTCTTTCCTTGGGTGGATTCTCAGGGAAAGGGGAGGGGGAGGTATCCCTCTGTAGTTAGATCCCAGTATCTCTCCTAGGAAAAGGGAGGGGGGAGGAAGCAGGGGGAATGGTTTATTTCTCCTGGGTGTAAGAACTCCATGGATTGGGGGCTCTTGGGATCCCCTAGGATTTTGGGGAAGGATTGTGTCCCAATCCACGTACCTGATTGGGTGGTGGCAGCTTTTACTAGATCTAAACTAGGATTTTAGTTTAGAGATAAATTCATGCAGGTCCCCATATTGGAACCCAACAGCTCTAAGTGGGGGTGAGACCTATGACAATAGGTATTAGGGGTGTGTGTATAAGGATTAATATTAGTTGTTGGTCACAAATCAAATTATCATAATAAATGTGGCATCTTTGTCTTGCCCCCTAAAAAGATCCTGTGTAGTTTTGTCTGTACAACATGGTCATCTAGTGGGCTGGATCAAAGCCCTGAGGGGCTGTAGTTTACCCACCCCTGTTCTAAGGAACAGTAGGAGGGATAACAGCAGAATAAAGACAATTGACTTCAGGAAGGCAGATTTTAGCAAACCCAGAGAATTGGTAGGTAAGATCCCATGGGAAGCAAGTCTAAGGGGAGAGAGTTTAGCAGAGTTGGCAGTTTTTCAAGAGACATTACTAAGGGCACACGTGCAAACTATCCCCATGCATAGGAAAGATAGTAAGTATGGCAAGAGACTGCCCTGGCTTAACCAGGAGATCTTCTATGACCAGAAACTCAAAGCAGCATACAGAGTGCAAACTAGGTCAAGTTATGAAGAATGAATATTAAACACAAGCATGTAAAGACAAAATGAAATTCAACTAGTTAGGGACCTAGAAGGTAACACAACATATTACAAATTCATTACAACAGTGGTTTTAGACTAAGATTTCCAAAGGGGTCTGCATCTCCATTCAAAATTGTTTTAGGGGTCCTCAGTGGAGAAAGTTGAAACCCACTGCAGTACAAGCAAGAGGAAGGGCAGGCCCATTACTCAGCAAGGAGGGAAGGCAGTAACAGTAAAGGCAGTGGCTGAAGTGTTAAAAGCCCTTTTTGTTCTGGTTTTCATCAAAATAGTTAGAGATTGGTCGACTAACACGAACATCAGTGTACATGGAGTAGGATTTGAGGCTAAAATAGGATAAGAACTAGTTAAGAATTACTTAGACAAGTTAGTGGTTTTCCCCCAGGTAGAATACATCCTAGAATACTTAAGGGACTGGCTGAAGGGATCTCTGAGCCATTAGCAATTATCTTTTGGGATCTCTCCTGTCCTCCATGAGATCGCAAAAAAGACAAAGAAAATAAATGTTGTACCTATCTAAAAAATGGGGGGGGGGGAGAGAAGAGGGGGAAGGATAACTCAGGGAACTAGACTACTTGTGACAGTGTACCCCATAAGACATGAGCACCCCCATAAAGCATGTATGATGATTAGAATAGGGTTTGGCTACATATGCCAGTAATTTCTGCATAGATGTTATGATCTACTGGTTATGTTCATCCTAGTTGTATGCAGGTACCATTTGTGTTCAAAGTTATGAACATTGGCTGTATAATTGCTTGACTTTTAAGTGGCCTTAATTAGAACATTTGGTCTCTTCTTGGGAAAGGAACGTGCAAGTTAAATGTTCAATCAGGAAGCACTTAACAGACAAAAGAGCTTGGAAGACTTATGTGGATTGGAGTCCACCTGAGGATGTTCAAGGAAGCATGTGGGTAATGGCTGCTACTTGCAAGATGTGAGTCATAGAATCTCAGGGTTGGAAGGGACCTCAGGAGGTCATCTAGTCCAACCCCCTGCTCAAAGCAGGACCAAACCCAACTAACTATGGGCATGCAACTTGCCTATGATTCCAAATCTCCATTTTTGTGATTGGATTCTACACAGGGTGATGGGGCGTCTCCACCCACAAGAGTCTATTTAAACCCCTGGGAGACCCCTCCACCGTGTCTTCAGCTGGCTAAAGAAGGAATCTCTCCACACCCCACCCCAAGGATACTTGAAGGAAACTGGAACAAAGGACAGTAACTACAGGGAGTGGGAGTGAGTGCTGGATCCAGGCTAAAAGGAGATTCTCCTGTAAAAGGGAGCATTCTGGAGCTGGTGACCTATCTTGCATGTTTAGTTTGATTAGACAGATTTGCACATCTTATTTTATTTTGCTTGTTAACTTGCTTTGTTCTGTCTGTTACTACTTAGAACCACTTAAATCCTACTTTCTGTATTTAATAAAATCACTTTTTACCTGTTAATGTGGAGTATATATTAATACCAGGGGAGCCAACAACTGTGCATATCTCTATCAGTGTTATAGAGGGCAAACAATTTGAGTTCACCCTGTATAAGCTTTATACAGGGTAAAATGGATTTATTTGGGTTTACTTCCCATTGGGAGTTGGGCATCTGAGTGTTAAAGACAAGCGCACTTCTGTGAGCTGTTTTGAGGTAAACCTGCAGCTTTGAGGCAAGTAATTCAGACCCTGGGTCTGTGCTGGAGCAGACAGGAGTGTCTGGCTCAGCAAGACAGGGTGCTGGAGTCCTGAGCTGGCAGGGAAAACAGGAGCAGGGGTAGTCTTTGCACATTGGGTGGCAGCTCCCAGGGGGTTTCTGTGACCAACCTGTCTCATCACTCATCTTAAATTCTCCATTACTTATAAAGATAATGGAGCAAAGAATCAATTTGTACTGGCCTAGAAGAGAAGGTAATGGTTAACATGTTGGCTTGTTGACATCTTACTGTCCTTCTTTGACATTGTGGATGTGGGGAAACAGGAGGTGTGATGAGTCTTGACTTCAGTAAGGCTTTTGATACTATCTCACATGAGCTTCTCCTAAACAAACTCTGGAACTATAGCCCAGATGAACCTGCTACAAGGTGGGTGCCCAACAGTTGGGGAAACTATACTCAGACCATTATTTGGTGGGTCACAGTCAAGCTAGAAGGGCATATTGAGCAGGGCCCTGCAGGGATCAGTGTAGAGTCCAGTTCTAAACAAATCTCCATAAACAATTTGGAAAATGGTATAGAAAGTACACTTAGCCTGCAGTTGATACTATGGTGGGAGGGGTTGCAAGCCCTTTGGAGGACAGGATTCACATTCAAAATGGTCTGAAATAAATGGGGTGAAATTCACTACGGGCAAATGCAAAGTACTACAATGAGGAAGGCATAGTCCAGGGGTTGGCAACCTTTCACAAGTGGGGTGCTAAGTCTTCATTTATTCACTCTAATTTAAGGTTTCATGTGCCAGTAATACATTCTAACTTTTTTAGGTCTTTCTATAATATATAATTAAACTATTGTCATATGTAAAGTAAATAAGGTTTTTACAGTTTAAGAAGCTTCATTTAAAATTAAATAAAACAGCCCTCTGGACTGGTGGCCAGGACACGGGCTGCGTGAGTGCCACTGAAAATCAGCTCATACCCTGCCTTCAGCACATGTGCCATAGGTTGCCTACCCCTGGCATAATCAATTGCACCAATACTAATGACTGCCTGGAAAGGATTACTGCAGAAAAGGATGTAGGGATTATTGTGGATCACAAACTAATGAGTGAATGGTGTAGCACTGTTGCAAAAACAAGCAAACATGATTCTGGGATGTATTAGTGTAGGAGAGTTTGTAAGCAAGCCACAGGGCAATAATTCTTCTACTCTACTCAGCACTGTTAAGGCCTCAGCTGGAGTACTATGTCCAGTTCTAGGTACCACAGTTCAGGAAAGATGCAGACAAAATTGGAGAAAGTCCAGAGGAACAAAAATGACTAAATGTCTAGAAAAGTTGACCTAAGAGGAATGACTGGAAAAAAATTGAGTTTGTTTAGTCTGGAGAAGAGAAGACTGAGGGGAGAGATAAGTACATAAAAAAACCTGTTCTCCTTGCTCACTGAGGACAGGACAAGAAGCAATGGGCCTAAATTGCAGCAAGGGAGATTTAGATTAGACATTAGGAGAAGTTTTCTGACAGGGCAGTTAAGCACTAGAACAAATTACCTAGGGAGGTGGTGGAATCTGTCATTGGGGGTTTTGAAGAACAGGTTACATACAGCTGTGAGGGATAATACTTAGTTCTGCCTCAGCAGGGGAATGGACTTTCATGGTCCCTTCCAGTTCTACATTTCTGTGGTTTCTATGTACATGGCATTTCAGCACCACTCCAGGGCTGGCTCCAATCCACACTGAGGTAGCAGGGACAGAAAGCTGCTCCTATCTTATAGCGGCTGGGTGGTCTGGGATTGTTGGGGGGGGGTGGGGGGGGAGTTCCATGTGAATGGAGGGTGTCCACCTACCAACACTTGTTGGCAGTCTCAGCAGAGGGCCCTGGTACTGCAGCGCATCAGAGAGGCAAGTGACAGACCCCTGGCCAGACTCAGGGGTGGGAAGTGAGGGTGCCCAGGGTCAGTGCTGCTTGTACAACTGGAGAACTTACAGTGAGCTCTCTCTGTAAGAAAAATCTGACCAATGGCTGGGGAATGGGGCAGGGCCTTTTCACTCAGGTGGGGCCCGGTCACCATCTCTCAAGCCAATTAAATGGGGCTGAGAGCCAGGCACACCCAGTGCCACAGCTCGGCAAGCAGCGTGGGGTGGCTTTATTGCTGGCCCCAGCCCAAATTAATGATGCAGCTCCTGGCACCTGCTGATGAGCCACAGAGGAAAGATGTTTCCAAACAGGCCCTTTCCCCTGGGGTTAAGGCCTCCCCAGCGAGGAGAAGGGAAAGCACTGAGAGCAGGCACTGGGGTGCTCAGCCCTTTGGAGTGGGTACAGGGCATCCTGGGGCTGTCAGTCCATTGGGGTGAGTGGTAGGGATCCCTGGGCTCTCAGCCCCTGGGGGTGGCTACTGGGGATTCCTAGGCTCTCAGCCGCTGAGGGCGGCTGATGGGGATCCCCGAGCTCTCAGCTCGTGGGTGGGGGACTTCCTGCTGTGGCTTGGGGTTCCTCTTTCTATGGGTGTGTGGAGCGGCTTGGCAATGCGGCTGCCGGAAGCGGTTACAGAAGAGCTGTGTGGTGGGTGGGGCGGGCTGGGGGATGGCTGGCAGAGCCAGGAAGGGAGTTCCTAGCATTATCACAGTCTTTCCTGAGCAGGAACTGAGAAGGCCCTCTGGGGACCAGGTGTCTGAGTCAGGGTGGTGGGTGGGGCTGGGCACCAGGCCCTTGGGTAATGCATGTTGGGGAAGGGCGGCAGTGGCTTGGTGTGGGTGGGGGACAGTGACTGGGTGCAGGAGCCTGACAAACCAGTCCAGCGGTCAGGGCTCCCTAGCTGGGCAGCAGTCGCATCAGGGGCCATGTCTCCACGGTGACCCGAGCAAGCCTGTGGGGATGGGGCATGGCGTGAGGGGACCCCTGCCCTGGGAGGGAACCCAGCAAACAGATGCTGTGGGGAAGGGACTCACCGTGTTGCCAAGGTTACGGAGGCCGGTCAGACCCTGCACCGTCTTGGAGTTCTGCAAAGAAAGAGCACCGGGGGCAGATCAATGGCAGGGCTTGGGCGGCTCTCAGGCAGTCAGTCTAAAGCCTGTGGCAGACACAGTGGGGAGCAATGACCGGAGAGCAGGGGGGCCATGCCTGCCTGAGCATCCATGTAACAATCTAGGCTAGGAGGAAGCCAACAGGCAGCTTTCTACAGATGCTCACTGACTCCTGCATCTCCACAGCCTCTCCAGGGCACAGGCCAGTGTCACTATGTCCATGTTACAGATGGGGAAACTGAGGTATGAGGCACAGCAGACACCTGGCCAAGGCCATATAGCCAGGCAGAACTGGGAAGGAGACCCAGGAATCTGGACTAATAGTTCTTTGTTCAGGGTACACCTCCCATTTAAAACAATACTTCAAAGACCACCTCTTCCTGAGTCTGGGGAGCATTCCTGGCACCCTCAAGGTAGGAATTGCACCCTCATGGCAGCATGACCTGAGCCCTTCCTCCCAGTGGTCATTAGGGATCCAAGTGCCAGAACACCCTGGGGGACCATGTGGGTAGAGGAGCCTGGCTGAGTGAGCAGTGTCCCCCTCTTGTGGTTGGTGAACATACAGGGTAACAGCCTACTACTGCTACCTGCTAGTGGAGTTACTCCTTCAACTTGAGTGGCAGAGACCTGTGCGTTTGGACCTACATTCATTCCCAGCTAACAGGACGGGTGAGGGGTCGTTACACGCAGAGCTGAGGATGTTGACTGCACCAATGGCCAAGCAGAGACCCCAGGAGAAACACTCCAGCCTGCAGTGGGTGAGAGGTGTAAGCCATGGAAGGTAGAGCATCCGCCCTCCCCTTAAAAGCACTGCCCCTGCCACTGTTCGCCCCCATGCACACGCAGACCGCTGCGGCTATGGCTGGCAGAGATGGGTCAGAACCGGAACCATCCCCCCACCTCCATTCTGGGCTGGGGGGGCTCAGATTAAATGGGATCCAGCTCAGCTGCTCAGAGGAGCACAGCCAAGCTGAGCTCAGCTGCAGCTTCTCCTGAGCACTCAGAGCCTTCTCCTTCCTACAGCCCTTGGGAACCAGGAGGGGAGGGGGCCTGTCAGAGGAACAGTGCTGCCCTGGCAGAGCCCATCCTGCCCTGCCCCCAGCTCAGTGCTGCCTTGGTGAGGGGCGGGGCCAGGCTGGCGAGGGGTGGGGGAATTCAGGCTTTCTCCCTGGAGCTCATTAATTCAGGATTCCTCAGACTCTTGCTGCGAGGGCACAGTCCAGAGATTCCTTCAGACACCAAGCCTGGCCCTGGGCTCAAAGTCCCAAGCCGCCTTTCTTCTGCCGTCTTTCATCCCTCACCTGTCTCCTCCCACCCCCTTAGCACCAAGAGCGCCCGGGAGCAGAGTTCTGTATGCCACAGGCGAAGGCAATCCCCACACAGCTGATCTCTGGCCCCTGGATTTCCAAGGGGGCAGATCCTTGGAGACCAGGATGGGCGTGGCTGCAACACACTGCAGCCCAAAGAGATCCCCTCACTAGTGAGGAAGGGTGGCCCATGGTTAGAAACACAGGTTCCCAGCTGTGCCTCAAACGCTTGGTGTGACCTTGAGCAGGTCCCTGAGGATGTGTCTGCACTGTGGCAGGAGGGAACCCCCGCAGCTCAGGTGTGCCCAACTGCGGCAGGGAGCGAGAGAGTTTAAATGGGATTCCTTGGTCCTGCTGGGCTGTTGCTGAAGGACCAGTGAGTACAGTGGGACCGAGAGAAGCCCAAGGGGAACTTAAATAGCAACCAGCCTGTGCCATCACCTTTCTTATTGGTTAACAGCTCTGTCATTCTATGAGACCCAAGGGGAAGCATGCCCCTGTTCCAACCTGAAAGCGGAAAGTAACAGCGGTCATGGGGGAGGGTTGTTTGGGGTCCCAACCTGCTGAGCCCCTGTAGTGTAGCCGGATGAGGGGATGGGAAGCCAGGACTCCTGGGAATCTGTTGCTGAGCCATAACCCCACTGGGACTGACACCATACAGCGCGTAGGAGACAAACTCATTGTGCAGCCCAAAAGCAGTGCAGCCGGCACTGACAGAGGGCAGCCATGCCCAGAGAACCCTGGGCAGGGGTTCGGGGGGATGCCCATTGCCTGTAATAGTGAACAAGGATGTGAAAGCAGCTGTCACTACTTTCACCACCCAGCCTGAACTGGGTGCCCAGTTCAGGCAGCCAGAAGAGCCCCACTCAGCATGAAACACTCCATCTGGGAGAGCATCAGGCAACCAGACCTTTGAAACTCCAACTATCTCGCTAAAGTACACTCACTGAACTGCAAGCCAGCCTGGTTCAGCACGGCAGCCGACTCTGCCAGTCTCCCTGCCACCCACAGCGCCAGCGCTGTGAGCTTCCTCACAGCAGTGCCCCAATACTGCCAGTCAGAGTGACAGCGCTGTGATGTGCCTCACAGCAGTGCCCTGACTCTATCAGTTAGGAAAAGGCAATGTGAGCTTGCTCCAAGTGGTAGGTCTCCAGTGGCAAGAGCTCCCTTCCAACAATACCCTTTCACCGCCAGCTATGACAGCCGGAGCCAGGAGGCAGCTCATGCAAAGCGCTGAGACAAGTGACAGACTCCAGCAGCTGGGCAAGTTAAAACTGACATGCATCCTGGCCATGTTACCAGAAAGAACAAGAGAGCAGGGACAGGCAGAGAAATGGGCAGTGCTGGGACCAGGAGCACAAACCCATGGGAGCAGAGAACTATGGGATCGAACAGATGACACAGACACATGGGGGGGGAACGGACTTGGCCAAGACCACAGAGAGTCAGTGGCAGAACTGGGGATAGAACCCAGGAGTCCTGATTCCCGGCCCTGCACGCTAAGCACTAGATACCACTCCATCCTGGGGCAGAGGCTAGAATCAGGAGGTCGGATGCCCATCCCTGTGCTCTCACCACTAGCCCAGCCTGCCTCTGTGGGCAGGAGGAGGAGTGCTGGGAGCCCAGGGGTGTGAGGTGTCAGAAGGCTGGGCTGTGGCTCTATAGCTCTCCAGACGCCAGCAGCATGCAGTGCCCAGGGGGTTAAGGAAGAGACTCTCACCCCCCACCCCATGTGAGGCTTAATGTCAGTGACGTTACCCCTCCCCCCCTCAAGCAGCGAGAGGAAGGGGAAGGGGAGGCCGCTGTGCCAGCAGCTCCAAAATAGCAGCGGCTGGTGTGTGTGTGGGAGGCCCCAGCAACAGCCCAAAATAACCCAGCTACAATTACACATGCTGCTTAGTGACAGCGCGGGCGTCACAGGCTGAGTCCCCATGGGGAGCGGGGCCAGGTCATCCATGCCCAGCCCCTGCCTTGCAGGCCCTGCCCTGCTTACAACCAGGGCGACTGGGCAGGTGACGGTGGACCCATATCTATCTGATCCGAGAACAGCAGGATCCTCCTGAGCACAGAGTCACCCTGCCAGGGCTCCGGGAGCTGCCCCACACTGTCAGCTAAGGGGCTGCAGTGATCTAAGCCTCCCCACAGCCGTGCCCTGCCGGTCCCAGACACTCCTCACCCTCTCTGGACACTTTAACCATCTCTCTTTTAGGACGACTCCTGCTCTGGCCCCGAAGCTCCCAGCAAAGCCAAGCAGCCCCTCGCGCTTAGGCCTCAGGGATGGGCTGTCTAGCGAAGACACGGCTACAGCTGAGGAAGCGAGGAATCCCCAGGTCTGGGCTCACCCCTCCCTCCCTCCCACTCGGTGAGCGAGCCGAAGTTGAGTCAACAGCCCCCTGGGTAGCATCAGGATCCTCCGAGGACTCAACACGAGGCCTGCTGTGGGGCTACCGTGCAGGGGAGCACCAACAGGGGCATCTTGCTACTTCAGAACCAAATGCTGATAAATGGGCGCAGCCCATCTAACTCGCACCTGAATCAGCGGCGCCGGCAGGAGACAGGCCAGGACATTGCCTGACTTCCGTACACCGCCTCCTGGCTACTCTGCACAGGTAGCCGCCGAACCCTGCGAGCTTCCCCTCAGCAGTGCCCTGACTCAGTGGGAGCTGGGCACCTTGTGCAGAGCCCAGAAAGCAGTGACTGATCTGGCAGATGGTTATGGAAAAACTGACAAGTGGCCTCCTGGATTATCATACAGGAGAGAGGAGTGGGAGGGGCAGCGAAGAGGTGAAGGGGATGAGGCATGCATGCTGGCTGCCTCAGGTCATTGTAACCCTGCAGGAATTCGGCTGGGTCTGGGCCCTTATTAAAAGAGACTGATGCAAGTGGCATGGATGGGGGATCTCCCATCCTACCGCCACCAGGGCCATATAAGCCCGTAGGTGGAGCAGCAGGGCCTGGGGAGGTTCTTAGGGGGTGACAGCCAGGGGGGAGCACAGATGGAGCTGATTTATCAGCTAGAGAGGCTGGGCTGCTGGAAGGGCCCCCTGCCTAGTTGGGCCTCTCCCCACAGCCCCCTGAGGCCCCACTTTCCCCCCATTAAGGTGCATTCCCCATAAAGCCCTTCCTGGCTCCTACTATGGACCATCCCCGGGGGCTGCCCAGGAATTTGTCTCCCCAAAATCACGTGGGCTGGCTTTGGCCAGCTTCCTCTCCCCTGGCTCTGCCCCTCAGCACAGGGGCTGGTGAGGGGGCACGTGGGTAGCAGAGGAGGGCGAGATGCAGAGGACAAGGCGGGAATGACCAGCAGAGAAGACTGGAAGGACAGGACGAGGGCAGCAGGCTGCAGCTCTGGCTGGGGTCGCATGGGGCTGGTTCTCTCCGGCTCTCAAACTCTCCTTTGGGGCCCTGACATACGCCGAGCCTCCCCACGACATCCCCCAGCTGCACAGGCTGGAGCTTGCGCCTCTAGTGCAGACTCAGGAACCAAGAGCGCCCTGGGAGGCGAGTGCTGCTCCCCGGCCACGGGCAGGGAGCTCGCCCAAGGCGAGCGGCACTCGCACTGGGACGGGAGTAGCCGGCAACCTCTCCCACAGCCAGCACTCTGGCCCCGCTCCCCACAGTGCCTCCTGCTGGGGAAAGGCCAGGAGCGGAGTAGCTGGGAACTCCCCCCACAGCCCACGCTCCTGCCCACTCTGTACTGGGAGACAGACCACAGCTGGAGCTGGAGCAGCTAATGTCCGTGTGCTGTGAGAGGGCAGCTTGCTGGAGATCAGCCGTTCCCCTGCAGTCCTGACCTGCGGCCCCCTTGGGCAGAGGCCTGATAATGCTGGAGAGTTATTGTACAGCATGCGCTTCTCCCCCATGATTTGATGCTGGTTAATCCCCCTCCCCGGCCCTGGCCTTTATTTAGGACGTGGGCCCGGCCCGGCTGGGTGAAATCGAACTGAGGAGCACAGGCAGAACACAAGATGTCCCCACAGAGGGTTCGCTGGACTGGAGAGATCAGCCAGGACTGGCTCCCCTCTCTTGGCTGTGGGACGCTCCCCCCACCCCCACCCCCGGTCTCTTTAGCCCCTCGGGTTTCCCTGCTGGAGCAGAACATGAGGTGCAGCGGCACCAGCAGCACACGGGGAGCCACAGAGACGGAGCCACATGAGGGCGGGCGACTCTTACATAAACTCCTGCAGCCTCACACCCCCTTTGCTCTCTCCATTCATCCCATCTAACAAAGGAATGAACCTGCCCCGAGCCTCGGGTGCTGCCGCTCTTGCCCGTAGGGGCCCCCGGGGCACCCAGTGGGACTCCTCACACAACGGGCCAACCTCAGCCCTGCTTACACTTCACCTGGGGCCAATATGGCCCAGGATTCTGCTTGTGCGAAAAGGGACACTGAGGCACAGGGAGGGAAGAGAGACTTAGTCAAGATCACACAGTGAGTCAGAGCTGGGAAAAGAACCCAGGGGTCTGGACTCCCACTCCCTCCCTGCTCTGGCCACTAGAGCCCGCTCCCATCCCAGAGCCAGGGACAGAACCCAGGAGTCCTGACTCCCAGTTCCTCCTCGCACTAGCCATTAGACAATACTTCCTCTCCCAACAAAAGCCGGAGGAAACTGACAAAATTCTTTTCTGATCCACCGACTAGCTAGCCTGCAGCCGTCACACACCCACAGCGGGACTGATGTCCCAGCGCAATAGACCCTCGTCCCCCTGACAGCACCCCGCTCCGGGTCAGTCCTGAGCAGGGGCAGGTCTGGGGAGGGCAAGGGATCAGCTGCAGGTGCACAGTGGTTCTCCTCCCAGGCTGGGGCACAGAGCACAGCAAGTCTGAGGCAGAGCCGGGAAAAGGTCCTGGCAGACGCTTGCTGACCTCGCTACTAGTCCACCCTGCCTCTCACCCGCACAACAGACCTGGCAAAAAGCAGCCAACAGAGCCTAGGCTCTGGGTGGCAGACCCAGCACTGCCAGCGCCCCACCTGGGGATGGGTGCAGGAGGGGGTGCCCTGGCCTCGACAGCATTAACCACCATGCCAAGCAGGGGCATTGCCGGGAGCTGGGGAGCCTCCCCCATCCCCTGCCAAAGCTAAGGTGCAGGGCAGTGCCCGGGTGGGACGCAGGCCACCCCCACCCCCGAAGCCAGGGCAACACAGGACAGGGGTCTCTCTTTACCTTGGTCTTGTTGAGAAGGAGCCCCACGAAGGTGGAGACCACCAGGGATCCCGGCATGGAGGTCCTGCCGGGGCGCAGCTCCTTGTGCAAGCCGGGGAAGGCGGGGGGCTCCTCGGGCATGGTGACGGTGTAGGAATTCCGCATACTGCCCGGCTCCCGGAGTCACAGCCCGGGCACTGGGCGGGGTGGGGGGCTGCAGCTTCGGGGCGATCCCCCGGGGTCCTGGGCGTGGAAAGTTTGTGCTGCAGCCAGGGGCGCTCCCTGCCCGGCCGGCTTGGGCACGGATCGGCACGGCCAGGGCCAGGGACCTGCCCTGCGCCCCCAGCCCCTTGCGCTGCGCTCTCCTCTCCGGCTGCCGGCTGCTTGCAAACTCCGCGGCTCGCCTGGCTCTCCGGCCCGGCCCCGCCTGGCTCCTGCCGCTCCGTGCAAGCCGAGCTGCTGACGGCACCTGGAGGGCTCTGACATCAAGACGGGGGAGGCGCATAGCGCTGGCTCCGGCGGCCCACGCCGCCACAGGACGGGAAGGGGTAGCCGAGGGGGGCACGCGTGGGGCGGCTCTGCAGGGCAACGCACAGCGTCATAGCAACCCTGGCTGGGGGGGGGATTGGGGTCCACGCGTGCCGGGCTGCAGCCCTGTCCCGCCAGCGGGGATGGGCTGTGGAAACTGCGACAGGCTGCAGAAAACGTGGCTTTAGGCTGCCGGCAGGCTGAGAAACCACTGCCCTGCATGCTGACCAATAGTGGCTCCTTGTCTGTCTGTCTCCAGCTCCTCTCGCCGGTTTTAGCCTTTGATGGGAAGCTCTCCAGGGCAGGGACTGGCTTTTCGTTCCCTGCTTGTACAGCGCCGAGGACAAGGGGCCACAACTGGAGCTCCTAGGAGCAGGGGCGGCTCCAGGCACCAGCACGCCAAGCGTGGGCCTGGGACAGCAAGCACTCTGCCGGTCGCCGCGAGAGCGGCAGGCAGGTTGCCTTCGGCGGCATGCCTGCGGAGGGTCCGCTGGTCCCACGGCTTCGGTGGACCTCCCGCAGGCTGCCACCGAATCCGCGGGACCGGGGACCTCCCACAGGCAAGCCGCCAAAGGCAGCCTGCCTGCCGTGCTTGGGGCGGCAAAATACCTAGAGCTGCCCCTGCCTAGGAGCTACCTTCATATAAAAAGACACAATGAACTAGTTTAAACCAGCGGTTGTCAACCTTTCCACACTACTGGACCCCTTTCAAGAGCCTGATTTGTCTTGTGTACCCCCAAGTTACACCTCACTTGAAAAGTACTTGCTTACAAAATTAGATACGAAAATATACAAGTGTCACAGCACACTAGTACTGGAAAATTGTGTCGTTTTCATTTTTACTATGTAATTACAAAATAAACCAACTGGAATATAAATACTGTACTTACATTTTAACATATAGTATATAAAGCAGCATAAACAAGTCATTGTCTGTATGAAATTTTAGTTTGTACTGACTCTTCTAGAGCTTTTTCTGTAGCCTGCTGTAAAACTAGACAAATATCTAGATGAGTTGATGTACCCCCGGAAGACCTCTGAGAACCTTTAGGGGTACAGGCACCCCTGGTTGAGAACCGCTGGTTTAAACCACGGCAACTCTGACAATTAAATAGACTAACGCCTGAGTAAGGTCAATTTCGCCAGCGTTAGTAAATACAGAGTTTGCTGACAAGGGAAAGTGGCCCCGATATAAGTTAAAGTGTGACTTTAAACCATTCAGTTAAAGTGGTGCCAAGGGCCATGTGGATCTTATTAGGATTTAAACAAGGCTTAGTGCAGTTTAGCTTACGTCCGTTAGGAACGGGCTGGAGTGAACCCCAAAGAAGCCCCTCTTCTATTGAACACCCAGCTTTTTGCACTAGTTTAACTAGACAGGTTGAAAAGCTGATTCAGGATAGTTTGGTGCAACTTTTCCATGTAGAGGAGTCTTACAAGGAGCAAGTTAAAGAGACAGCATGGATATGAGTGTCCACACAGAGGTTTGTATTAATTTTCAAACCAGTTTAAGTGAAACCAGTGTAACTTGTGTGTGGAGACAAGCCCACAAGGTGTGTAGTTCTGCTCCTGGGGGATCATACTACCCTCTACTGGAGACCGAAGAGGTGCTGTCTCCTGCTTTATGGCTTGGCAACACTCGGACAACTGGTTGTGCCAGCAGAGGCTCATCATTGGATTGAACTGAATTGCTATTTTTCAGTACATTTTTGGCCTCAATATTTTTTTTGTAATTATTTTCTACTTTTCTTTCTTTTTCCCCGCACTAGTAGGAAACAAACCCCAACCTGAAGACTCATGCTATTGATTCCCTTTTGAATGGTCACTGAACCTGTGATTCAGAAATAAAACTGTAATATTGCCTCCAGCATGTCCCTGTACTGCTGTCCTCTGCTGGATTAAATCAGAACTGCACAGCAGTGTGCCATAGGACCGATACTGCTTATAGTGAATGGGGATTCTCCTTCGGCTCAGAAAGATGGGCCTGGGCTAGCGGGAGGAACTGGGTTCCATCTTGGCTGCTACTGTGCACTTCCAACTGGCCACTGATTTGCTACACTTAGCGCTTGGGCAACACTGGGCACAATCCTGAAGCCGTTATTCAAGCAAAACTCCCGCTGGCCCTGATGGGAGCTCTGGCGAAGCAAAAACAAGAGGTGCAAGCTCTCATCTGATCTGCGTATAAGGAGCCTATCTCTATGGTATCCCATGAGAGCCGACTGTGAGGCAGGTAAATATTATTAGCCCCAATTCAAATCTGGGGAAACTGAGGCACAGAGTGGCGCAGTGACTTGCCTGAGTTTCTGCAGCGAAGGCACCAGCAGAGCTGGGCAGAGAACCCAGGTGTCCTGACTCCGGGGGCATGTTCAGGCAACACAGCTCTCTCAAATCACAGAAATACAGTTCTGTGTGAGTCTGTTAAGTGACTGACTGCCAGGCTGGTGGACTGATAGATAGCACAAGGGGCTGCATCGACACAAGAGCGCCGTGTCTTTACCTTCTGCTCTGGGTACATTTCCATTATTAGCCGCAGCAGGTTTTCCTCCTGGGTATTTGGAAAAACAGACTGACAGCTTCTGCCCAACACAAACTGGCTTCCAAGCCTCCAGCTAACACTCCACGCAGCACGGTTCACGTGAGCGGCCCAGGTCCAGCGCGCATGCCATCCTCCTAATAACCACATTGGGTGAAGCACAGAAGCCACCCCCCTCCGATCACCCCACTCCGGGAGTCGGGGATAGGAGAGGCCCTGGGCGGTTGTTATTTTAATGCTAATTGCTCCACAACCAAGGTAGCCTCCCCCATCCCCAGATTGAGGCTTCTGCAGAGACATTCTGGGGGAGCTAACTATAGGTTGGAGGGTGAGAGGAGGACACTATTTCTGGCAGCTTTAAAAATACCCAAGGCAGTACCTTGCCGCGTTCATCTGCAGGGGACTTAGATTTTCTCATCAAAGTGTGACAGTCATTTCATTTAACACTGTGTGTATATATATACACACACGGAGAGTATACTGTACACAGGCACATACGCAACATGGACGCAAATGCCTACCCTCACTCCCAATTCACAGCCTACAGTGAACACACACACACACACACACACCCCATACGCAACGGCCTGCACTCTGCACCCCCTGGATGTAGGCTTGGCAGAATTCAATTCTTTTTACATCATTTGCGTGGTACTGTCAGTTTCCTTTTAAACTTTTAAAATTTTGTACCTGTTTCCACTGTCAAAGTTGCGGGAAGTTTTGGGGAGAGGAACAATAAATATTGTATGACAGCTGATGCTGTGTTTCAAAAAACCTGTCCATTTCAATTACTATAGATTGAAATGTATTTTCATCGGTTTGTGCATGTGTGGAGAAATCAATGTTTACCAACAAAAATCTAATCCTTCCAAGCTTAAATATACTGTGTACACCCGCCCCCCACAGGTACACATGCAGCGTACACACATTTGCACACATAGTATATAGACACACACACTATATACACACAAACTGACTACACAAAAAGATGCACACAAACAAAAGTGTATACTGTACACACACACAAACACACACTATGTAAATAGACGCACACCGAGTCACCGGGAAGACCAGGTCAAACCCAACCATGCAATGTGCTCCTAAGGATTCCTGTCACAGAGGGTCCACCCTAGCAGGACTGTCCGCGCAGCGTGACAGCGAAGCTGGAGCAGACCCACACTAATACAGACTGGCCGATCGCGCACTAGACATGGAAAACGGGAGACGGCGCAAAGCCAGAGGACAGCGACCGTGCAACCAATGAGCCAGGGGTGAGATCCGAAGAGAGGGGCGGGGGTGCTGCATGGCTGGGGGGGGGGGGCAGACTGCACGGCGGAGCAGCCTGTCACCTGCTCAGGTGAGCACAGAGCAGGGGACGAATCCCAGACCCCCTGAGATGGCCCGTGCAGGGAGCTCCATTCACGCCCCAGGCAGCTGGTTCACCCTCAAACTCCCTGGCAATGTCCCCATGAGGGCATCAGGATGCGTGTGTGGGGAAGGGACAGCAGATACTCTCCAAGCAGCCCCAGACCGCAGGGGGCACATGTGCCCCAGCTTTGCCCTCCAGGCCACGCTCAGAAGATCAGCCAGTTGGTTCTCAGCCACCCAAGTGTTCTCTCTGCCCTCCCAAGGGCAGAGGGTTTGCCTGGCAGCGCCAAGCCCGCCCTCCCCTCTGGCCAGCTCAGGCCTCCCGCTCTAGATGCTCTTGCCTCTGTTGTGTTACGCGGGCCCAGAGAGCACTGACCCCATGTCAGGCCGGAGTCACCCAACGGAGCTCTGGGAACCATTCCGGGCAGGTGGTGCCCAGGGGCCAGGCTGCTCCAGCTCAGCAGGTCCCACAGCATGACAGGGGTCATTATGGGATGGAGGAACCCTTTACCCTCCCGGCCCCAACTCACACTGTGCAAACTCACGTTCCCAGGCAGCTTCCTACTCTGCCGGCAGCTCTGCAACGAGCCATCAGCTGCAGGGACCGCCCAAGGCCAGAACCAGGGGGCAGAGCCCACCCCCTTCCCCAGACTTTGGGGCCGGTTCCCCTCCAGACCCAGGACCGAATGGACCCATCTCCCATCCCAGCAATGCAAAGAACAAGTCAGTAAAGAGACACCACAAACCTGGCTCAGGAGCTAGGGAACAGGGCATGTGCCCTTTCCCCTCTAGTGGGCACCGAGTCCAACCCGGAGGACTGGCTGGCTTGGGCGGGTGGGCCATGGGACACGGGACCCTTCCCCTCCAGGGCACTGGTTCCAGTTTGGCCACAGGTCAGTCGTGGATGAAAGTTGTTACTCACTGCAGGGGACAACCTGTGCCAAGCAGAGCAGCTGCTGCATCCCTGGACCCCACGGTTTCATGCTGCCCCATCCCCCCCATGAGGGCTTGCCATGTCCCTCGCTGCCAGCGGGCTAACAGGAGCTAGGGCCATAACCACACAGCTGTGGTGGGAGCCGGAGAGAGGCCCCTGCGAGTCAGCTAACAACAGGCTGCCCAGACGCCGGGTTATTGACAGAACGCAGCAGGGCTCTGTGAGATCCCAGAGGGGAGCAGAACCCACAGCCCCAGGAGCTGTTGCAGAGGGCAAGGTGGGGCGGGGATCATGCTGAACTCATTGTCCCCACTGTCCCAGGGCTTGGTGCAGCTCCCAAGCAGTGACCTTCCCAGCAGAGGATGCCAAGAGCCAGCTGGCAGTAAAAGGCCAATGGGTTCAGGCACTGGCTGCAGGCCAGTCCCAGGAGCTGGTTGGGACGGAAGCATGAGTGGCTGGCGGCAATTTTATGGGTGGCTGCAGCCACCGGATACTCAGTTCACCTGATGTTTTGGGCAGTTAATGGGGCCGCACAAGTCCGGGAGCTCTACCAACACAGCTGGGAAGCAAAGGGTGCCCTGCCAACCCACCCCCTCCGGGGGAGCTCACTGACTGCCCTGCCCTTTCGGCCAAGACTCCCAGAGCACTGAAAGGACGTTCGCTCAAGAAACTTCACAGCTGGGGTCAGATTGTTGTCCCCAGTGGCAAGGTAAACTGAGGCACAGAGCACTGCAATCACATGGTCGAGGACAGAGATCAAGACTAGAACTCCGGAGTCCAGACTGCTTTACCACTAGACAACGCTCCTTTCCAGAAACAAGAACAAGACCTGGGAGCCCTGACTCCCATTCCTCCTGATCTTGCCATTAGACACTACTCCCCTTCCATCGCCGGGAACTGAACTCCCAGATTCTTGCTCCAGTAACTCCTGTGATCTTTGCTTTCCACCACCCAACATCCTAAACGGCCCAGGCTGAGGTTGAGGGGGAAACGGTTTGGGGACCGTGTAGCCAAGGGAGCACAGCTTCAAAGACACAACGGCTCCAAAGTGACCGCAAGTAACCGGCGTGACCCACGCCTCCTGGTTAATGGAGCAGAACCCATCGGAGACCTGGATCAGCAGCCTCTCCTACCCCTCCCCACAAGCCGCTTCCGGCGCTTTGTGTTTGTGGTTTAATTAGTTTTTATGATTTTGCTTCTTGGCTCGGAAAAAAAAAAAAAAGACCGGAAAACAGCAGAGAACATTAAATTGCCAGTGAGCACCATAACCTCCGGCCAGGACAGCTTCCCCGACACTGCACCTCCTGACCCCCCCCACCCCGATTAGTACCATCACCACTGCCATCACGCCTACGCCCCCAAACCTAGAGTTGGGCACAACTTTTGATTAAAACTTTTTTGGGTGAAAAATGCAGATTTCGGTCGACCTAAACAGTCCACAACTTGGTGTCGATTTTGGGACGTTGTTGCCATGAAAAAAAAAAAAAAGCGAAAAAAAATTTCCAAGAAAGCCAGAGTGTTTTGACCTTTTGATTCAAAACAACCTTCACTTTTTTAAAATATATTAAAAATGGGGAGGGAGGGAATAAAGCCCAACATCAAAATAAAAAAAAATGGTTTTTTGATTAATGGAAAATTTCATTTTCGATTCAACTTGAAACGATTTCCCCCTGGTTTTTCAGATTTGCCAGCAAACAGAAAAACCCATTGGTCATACAGCTCTGAGTGAAACCCTGCTGCGCTAGGAGAGGCTCTGACACATCGCCAGAGGTGGGCCAGGGTCCGGGCTAAGATCACCGTTAAGAACATACTACGTGTTTTGTTATAACACAGTAAACACTAAGGCACTGCCTGGGAAAAGCCGATTGGGATCACAGAGGGGGAGAAAAGAAAGGGTGCTCAGGACCAGGGTGACAGAGGGGAGGAATTCCAAGCTTGCGGTATGGCAGGAGTCCCTGGATCAGGGTGGACTGTGACAGGCAGGGCCGGCTTTATGACCACTAGACAACGCTCCTTTCCAGAAACAAGAACAAGATCTGGGAGCCGCCGGCCCCAATGGGAATGCTCAGCGGTGGGGGGTCCTTCGGTGCCACAGAAAACCTGGAGCAGACCCCCCGCCGCCAAAATGCCACCAAAGACCCCTGGAGCGGACCCCCGCCACCGGAATGCCTCAGAAAAACCCTGGAGCGGACCCCCCGCTGCTGAAATGCTGCCAAAGACCCCAGGAGCGGGGCCCCCTTAGGCGCGGGGCCCGATTCCGGGGAATCGGGTGAATTGGCTTAAAGCTGGCCCTGGTGACAGACATCTGTGGCCAGCCTAGGGCACAGGAAGGAGCCTGAAGACAGACTTCTCCTGCCCACCATGCCTGTGTCTATGAGAAAGCCGAGCTGCCTGCAGGGAACGTAACCCCATTCCAGGCCCCGGGGAGGAGGTGGGAACGGCCTACCTGCAGAATGCAGCGAATGGGGGATCACACTGCTGCAGAGGACACCTGATGGTGGGCCTGTGGGGGACCCAGTCAGGCCTCTGACCCCCCCCCCCAGTAAATGATTCCCCACAGGGAGGAGAGAGGCCCCCACGGCTGCCAGATTGTGTCACACACTGCATGGACGGTGGTGGCAGGCGGGAGGCCTGATGGCTAATGAGATCGGGATGGCAGGGTCCCTAGAGACGGCTAGTTCAGTGCCACATGAAATCCGTGGTTTGGAGTCCAATCCTGTCATTGCTAGGAGGGGAACCCAGAGCCCATGCATTTCTGTTGGGGCAGAGGGACTGGCATTGCCAGGGCCCGGGTACCGAGTGCAGCCCACTGAGCCAGGAATTCAGACTTCCCTGCCCCTCTGTTCTAGCCATCCGAGCGGGTGGCTGCAGCCGGGCCGACACCCCAATGCTGCTGTGCACGAGCTGTGTTTGGAATGGTGGTGGTGGTGGTGGTGGGGTGGCGGGGCGGAAAATGACACCAAATACTCCTACCCCGGCCAGCCATGATTGTAATGGGAGCTACAGAGCTGCCAGGGGAGAGGGAGAGCTAGGTGCATGCGGTGACAGATCAGTCAGACCCTGCTCCCTACTCTCTGCTACCTTGTCTTGTCACTGCCACCTGTGCAGAGCAGGTCTAGAACAAACCCACCCTGCCCTGGCAGCACCGAAGCCCCCACGCGCCAGTGTCAGCGATTACATGGAGCTGGGAGACCCAGACCCAAGTGCTCTGCAAAGCATCCAGCCCTAGCAGCAGCCGCGCTCCCCCACCCCCCGACAGACGGACCGTGTGCGGCCACGTGTTGGAACCTGCAGGGAGGAGACTAGAGGCTGGCATCAGGATTTGTCTTCCCTGCAAATTGGCCAGTGGCTCGACCAGCTCTGGTCGTGTCTGGCCGCACCCCGTCCCATCCTGCCCCACGGCTGAGCCAGGAGTTCTGAACTGCTCCCAGCTACAGGGGGTGGGGGAGATGGTACAGAAGAGGATAAATAATTGGCTTTTATGCTCCCAAGGGCCTCACAGGTGATAAATGCAAGGATCCCTCACCTACTGCTGAATGCAGCTGTCTCTGGGGTGGAGCGTGGAGGGAGGGCGTGTAGGATTTTGGTCAAGAATCACAGGGCAAACCTGTGGCTCTCTCACAAAGCTGCACCATGGCATATTTAACGCAGGGAGCAGGGCTTTGACATGCTGGCCCCAGAGTCCTGCGCAGGGAGGGGGCTGTGTGTGATTTCCTGGGGAGGAGAAGGGCCAAGCTGGCCCTGCCAGGGTTCGCCCCTGTGGTTCCAGGGAAGCTGGAGAAGCCATCCCCTCTGGGAGAAGGGCAGTGAGAGAGAGGGCGAGAGCTGAAACGAGAGAGAAAGTAGTGGTGGGAAAGTCTCAGACGGAGACAGGAGGATTAAGGAGGGGTTAAGCCTGTTATGTAAGGTTCTGCCTGGCGCGGACCTGCCAGCGGGGGCTGGAGAGAACCTGCCCCAACTCCGCTCCCTGAGCCAGGCTCCTGCACCTGGCGAGACGGGGTCAGCCTGGAAGGAGAAGCAAGGAGCTGGGGCGGGGTCTCTCCTTTCTCTGTGCATGCCAGGGACCTGCACAGATCAGCCTCAGCCCAAGGCAGGGAAAGGGCCGACCCCAGCTGAGCACGGTGCCTGTGGCCACACCGCAGGGGAGACTGGCTCTGGCGAGCTGCAGCCCTGCGCACTGGCATGTGAGCTACTGTCAGTGTGGGGGGCAGGGCTGTACACACGGTTGCTCATGCGTGTGCCTCAGCCAGTGCCCACGGTGCAATGCCTGGATGAAAGAAACCAACAGCCTGAAAACCCTCCTCCTGCCGCTCAAGGGTAGACCGCCCGGCAGGAAAAGGTGAGTCCCCCCTGACCGCTCTCGTCCACTTCCAAGCACGGGGGCAGGACAGCACGGACCTGGGTTTGCATCTGTGCAGGGCAACGGCCTGCTTGACCAGGGATGTATTGGGGGGCAGCTGGATGCCCCCAGAGGAGACAATTCCTGGCTACAGCTGGGCATTTTCAGGCAGCTTCCCCAGTCCTGCCCCCATGGATCAGCCCCAGAACCCAGACACTCTCGTACTCAGCCATGATCTGACGCCTACGGCTGCCCCATCCTAAGACGGGGCCTTTGGGCGGGGGAACGAGCAGACGTCCCAGCAGCAGGAGGGCTCTGAACATCCCAGGCAGGCACTGAGCCACCCGGCTGCAGACTCACCCCCCATGACTCTGAAACCTGACCCCCTTGGCTCTGCAGCTTGCCTGACTCCTGCCTTGGCCACGCAGCAGCCAATTCCTTCCTGGTTGGTTGGGGAGGAAGGGCGGAGAGAGATAGAAAAAGCGACCAAGGGGCTGAGACGAGCTCTTGGAATGAAATCCAAGTGGAAAATTACCAGCCTGGTCCGATATGCTCACACGATGGGCTGTGGGCGTGGGAGGCTCAGCCCTGGGGACACGATATCTCTGATCTGTGCCCAGGGTATGAAATGCTCCACTGCCCTCTTCGCAGTTCACCAGAAAGCAGCAGCCAGGGAAATGCCACAGAAGGCTGCTGCACCCTCCCCGGCTAAAAAGCCCCTTGCCTAATGGTGCCACTGACACTGTATCCATTGTCCCATACAGCCCAGGGCATCCAGCCGAGGCATCTCAGCAGAGAGGAAAGGGACTGGATGTTCCCAGTGACGGTCACATGGGAACAGGCCCGTGCAGAGAAATGTGGGTCTTCGGTACATCGTGTTTGTGTCCTATTTCACTTAATTTACAGGGGTGTTACAGATGTTCTGGGGCCCCTCGGAGCTTGGGGCCCCAGTACGACTGTCCACCCGTTCTCCCTCTCATCAGCCCTGCATGGGAACCCTGTGGTCCTGCCCAGGTGCCCAGCCCCATGGCCCCTGGGATAAGCAGGGCACAGGGAGCTCCAACATCGCCCAGCTGGGAGGGGTGCGGTTGGGTTCTGGGAACAGGACCGTGTCCCCATCGCGTATGGTACAGTAACTGGCACACACCGAACCAGCCGCCCCGGAGGGGCGTCTCCAGCTGCAAGGGCTGCCCGGTTCGCCAGCAGGGCTGATGTGGGTGATTCGTGACAGCAAAGAATGGATTGTGTGGGGGTGGGGAGCAGAGGCGGCGGGTGCAGGGGTGGTGCAAATGTCCCACATTCAGTCCTGCCCGGCAGCATCCCCTGCCACGCCAGCCCTTGGCATCCCACGCACAGATCTGCCAATGCCCCTCCCGCCTGACCTGCCCTCTCCCCAGCCTGCTGGGACCGCCGCTCCAGAGCCAGCAGTGTAGGTGTCCCATGCACCCAGAAACTGGCAGCACAGACCTGCTACCGGTGGGATCATTGAGGGGTTGCTGCAATGGCACGAGGATGCAGCGTCAGGGGAGCTGATGCCCCCCTCCCCGGCAGCAGCGGAGGGGATGGGTTTGACCCCCGAGCTGTCACAGGGTGAGGATGTCTGGCTAGGCTGGGTCCCTGGAACAGGGAGAACCCGGCCCTGCACAGCCTAGGCCAGAGGGAGAGGCTTGGATTGTCCCTAATTAGGTTGTTGTGTCCATCTCGCGTTCTCTCCCAGGCTCCAATCCCCAGAGCTTACATAACAGGTATAATAATTGTTTAATGTCAGCTTTGACACACACATACACGCATGCACGCACGCACGCAGCATGTCAACAGGCAGCTGAGAAGCAGCTGAGGGCACACCTACAAATCTCTGTCTCGGGAATATGTCACAGCAAGAACCCAGTGTCCCCTCTCTGCCCTGCCTCTTCCCAGGGATCTGTGCACGGGGAGGGAGAGTGAAGCTAAGCGTGCGTGACAGGCATGGAGTCTGTGTGTGTGTGGGTATGTGCACATGACAGCAGGAGCTTATGTACGTGCGAGCGTGTATGTCTGCATGCGCAGTTTTGTGCTCTTGCTTGCGTGACCTTGTGTGTCGGTGTGAGCATGTGCACGCGTGTGCATTCATGTATGTTCATGAGTGTGTGTGCATTCATGTGTACATGCGTGCACGTAAACCTGCCTAACGCAAGCCCTCAGCAGGGCACGGGGAATCTGGGGCTCAGTGGAGGATCCGATGGATTCTCTCTATTCCGTTAGCAGACCCTAAGGCACCAGGGGCTGCCAGAAACTAGCCATCCCGGCCAGGGCCTGGGCCGTGTGTGACGTGCACACAGGTTTCATGCAGGAAGCAGGTGCCCTATCACAGATCACAGCTTCCCCAAGCAGGCTCTGTGCCCTGGGACGGAGCCCACAGACCTCGGGTCCCACCCCACAGACATAGGCTGAGTCCTTCCCCTGGGTGATGAGAACCAGATCAAAGGATTGAAGGGGGTGGGGGCATTGTTGCCAAGGCGCCTTCGCCCTGCCCCCCATCTCCCCCCTCCCCCCGGTGCAAATCCCTCCTCACTTTGAGCAAGAGATGCTGTGAGCAGACCCCAGCCCAAGTCCTCCCTGGGATGGATCAATCCTGCCCATTCCCTCTACTACTGGAGGGGACCAGACACACAAAGGGGCGTCAAGTGGTTTAAAGCCTAAAGGTGCCGCAAATCCAGCCCACCCCTCTCCCGAGGGAACGTGAATCTGGGAGGTGCAGCTTGGGATCAGGGACATAGACAGGGGAGCCCAGTCTCTCTGCACCGCCCACGCAGTCCTTAGCCTGACTGCCCAGACTGCCAGGAAGGGGGCCGGGCAGTGCCAGCAGTGAGGTGCTTTCAGTGATGGGAACTCGACAGAGCTGCTGAACTCACGGCACACGGGGCTATTTGTGCAATGGCCTTGCACCGTTTGATAACACCACCTAGCATGGCACCTTCTCTGGCACGTTCATCCGCAGATCTCAGCGCACTTTACCACAGGGGTCGGGGTCATTCTTCCCACGGCACGGGGAGGTTAAAGTGGCTTGCCCAAGGTGGCCCAGCAGGCCAGCGGCAGAGCCCCAGGGTTTTACCCACCTGAGCCCCATCAGCGAGTCCAGCCTGGCTCATGCCCACTCTGCTGCATGACTGTGGGGCTGTATCACCCCGAGTTGCCACCTCCGTAGCTATGGGCTGAGCTGGGAGTGGGGCGTGCACAGCATTTGGCTCCAGGTGTGGCTTCTCCCCAGTGTCTGTGGGGCTCAGGTTTGGGGGGAGGGGACAACAGCTGCGACGCTTGGATCAGGGGGTGCATTTGGTTCAGGCTGCACTATTCTTGGGTCGCCTCCCAACACCTCACCTGCTCTTGCACCTGTGCCCCACGGGCAGCCACTCTGCTCCCTGTCCCTGCTCCCCATCAGCAGCCCCGCGAGGTTACTCGCCCCCCCCCAAACACACGAGATCCCCCGCGCCGAGCCGGCAGCACATACCGAGGGGTCCCTGGCGGGGGAGTCCATCCGGCTCTCGCTCCTCTCCCATGGCTGGCTGGGGCAGCGGCTGCTGGGCCGGAACAGAGGGGTGATCACTTCTTGGGTGGGACTGCGGGGGCTGCCGGGGGTGCGGCTGCCCTTCCTGCTGCAGGACTCCAGGTACTCCTTGACGTACTCGGAGCGGCTGGCGGCCTGATACAGGCTCTGCAGGGCGCAGAGCTCCTGGCGGTTGCGGGCAAGGAGCGGGGTGCGGGTGGGTGAGTCCAGGCGGTAGGGTTCGGAGGCGTGCAGCCCGGTGAACTCCCGTGCCAGGTCCGAGTGGCTGCTGGACTTCTTGCGGCTGAGCGTGGACGGTGTCGCCATGTAGCTGGTGGGGCTGATGGACGTACCGGTGCAGGGGTAGCACGCTCCCCCGCTCAGGCCCCCAATGCCCAGAGGCCTGGCTAGTGTGTGGCAATAGCCCGGGCTCAGCCGGATGCCGGACTCTGGGCGCAGTGCCAGCCGGCCTGCATCATAGCTACTACTCGGGGAGGCGCCCGAGGTCTGCAGCCGGCTGGAGGCCAGGTAGCTGCTGGGGGGGCTGGGCTTGAAGCTGACCCTGTCCTTGTCTGGGTAAGAGGCGGCGAAGCTGGAGCCGTAGGAGGAGTAGGAGCCGTAGCTGGTGGGGGATTTACTGTAGGAGGCGGCGGGGTAGCGGGAGGTGTCTCCATAGCGCTTCACCGGGGAGGAGAGCTGGGACATCCTGGAGACTGGGGCTCCGGGGCCACCGCCGGTGGCATTGACTGCAAAGCAAGAGCATAGTGAGCACCTTGAGTTCCTGCCCAACACGCTGCACACAGCCTGCCCCAGGCTTGCAAGCTGGGGGGCTGGATCTCTCCCCCCTATATTGAGAAAAGGCTGGAGACCCCTTTATGAGCCAGCATTCGGGGCAGGAGACCCCTGCTATGGGAACATGGAGATGACTTGGCCAATGTAGCTGTGGGAGACTAAGAATCTCCAGACGGGAGAGACAAACATCCCCTCCAACTGCCCGGGAGAGAACCCCCCGAGCCGGGCACCGGAGGGGCTGGGATGTGCAGGGGCAGGGCTCCACAGCTGGATGGAGTCCTGCGCCGGATATGGCCAAATCCCACGCACGGCAGTGCGGGCGCACTCCATGGCAGTGGGACCTGGCTGCGTGAAGCCAAGTCCATCAGGCGCCACGTATCCTGAGGGCTGGCAGGGGTAGGAGCATGGGGTAGGCTCAGGCGTGGCACAGCTGGGTTCTAGAGGGGGTTATGGCAGGTGGGATGGGAAGGGGGATGAACTTGTGGGGAGCAGAGAGGGGCCAATAGAGGGGTGGGATCCCAGAGAACCCCAGCCAATCCAATCCAAACCCAGCCCCCTTCCTTAGTCGCCACTACTAGTGTGGCCCAGGCTCCCCGGGTCCGGTTCCTATTCAGGGCAGGCGCTCAGCACAGAGGGCGAGCGGAGCAGATTGAGCCACACGATCCCCACAAACATTAAACCCACTGACCCCACAGCAGGGAAGGAACCACCTTTCTATGGGGCTGCATTTTAGACCCACTTTGCGCTGGGGCCAACGGAGACCCAGCGTACAGGGCAGGGTCGCCCATTCAGAGGATGATGACCTAGATAACTTAATAATGCCCCAGGCCCTTTATGCAATGCTGCAGCAGGTCAGTGAGCAGGTGTGTGCGTGCACACACCTGTCTGCGTGTCACTGTATGTATGGAATTCCTTCCTGACCCCATTCAACAGTCCACTTAAGCCTTGGAGCATGAGAGTGGCTGACAGATTTATGGCTTCTCTTGTTATCATTATCCCAGGATGGTCCAACCTCCCCCATTCCCCTCTCCAGTACAGCCACAACACTTGACTTGGTAATCCCGGAGGCTTAGAGCTCATCACATTCACTGATCCCAACAGGTTCAAATACAGCCTGGTGGGGCAGTCACTGAGAGCTGGTCCCGGTTGACAGCCATTCGGTGGCCACATGAGAAATGAGTTTGTCAGGTCCCAGTCCAGCTCCCAGGGGACATAGCAGCATTTTTGGTGGTGCTCTAACAGCCTTCGTGGGCAGACTCAGCAGAGAAAGCAAGGACTGAATGGGTCATGAACCCCCCTCATTCCCAGCCCATCCCTAGCTCTGAGGTTCCCCCCAGAATCTGTCACCGAGACCCCACTATATCTGGAGAGATGGTGAGGAAATTCCTGGGATGCTTGGCTGCACCCCCACCCCAAGCCCGGAGCACTCACCCTGCCCCCCCCACCCACACGGGGGAGGAGGGGACGGAGGGGGGGGCAAGGATCTCACACATGCTGGGGATGCTCTGTCTTCTCAATTAGACAGAAAGCCAGCGACCGCTTGCCACAGGGGGTGCTGCAGAGACAGAGCGAGCAGCAGAGACAGAGCGCAGCAGAAAGTAGGAGCCTAAACAGAAAGCAAGAGCCCTGGATTCTCTGCGGGCTTCTTCACAGCAGCCAGCGCCCTGCACCGCACAAGACAGAGGAGCCTGCTTCTGCCCAGAGGGCCCCGGTGAGCAGAGATCAAGGGAGGAGAGGACACACTGTGCTCTTCTCCCTAGGAAGTTTAGGGAGCCGGGAAAGATTTTCCCAGCACCTCCTCTGAGCCCTACAACTCCAAGTTATCGGAATAACAGTAATACTAGTGCCTTGCTTTACTGAGCTGGGATTATTCAGAGATGCTTCTAACTCACAATGCTTGGATCCGAATCTCTCCCAAAGTTGAGGGAGGTTTGGGGCATCAGGCACACCTCTAATGTTTCACCCTCCCACAGATAGGGAAACTGAGGCACGTAGAAGGGCAGGGACTCGGTCATGTGATGGGTGGGACACTGGCCGCAAGCTCCTCCCTGGGCAAAGGCTCGTACGCCAAGGCTCCCGGAGCCCTGGGAAGATGAAAGGGTGTCATACACCCGCCCAGAGTCATTACGGCCAGCCTGGCAGAGAGAGGAGGGGCAGCCCATAATCCATGCCGCCCGCCCTCCCTCTCTATGGCACCTGTGCCCACTGGTTTCACAGCTGGGGTGTGTGTGTAGGGGAAATGTGACCGCAAGGAAGGGTGCGCTCTGCTCCCTGTCCCATGGAGGGGCAGGACAGGTGCGGCTGGGATCTGTGTGAATGGAAAGGGATAAGAGAGAGAGAAAAGAGCAGGGAGGAAGAAGAAAGTGCAGGAGGTTCAGGGCAGGCGGGCGAGCCCGTTCCCCAGCGAGGACTTGCGGGCTGGAGCCGCTCAGCCCAGGCTCTCTGCTCCGCTGCATCTGACCCCGCTGAGAGCTAGCTGCTCCCATCAATAATTCAGCACCACGCACAAACTCCAGGCTGGAGCCAGCACCTGAAGCCAGTCCCCCTGCTTCCCCACACCAGCCTGAGTGAGCCAGTGGGATGCCCAGCCTGAGCGGGTTTGTATGGGGGATGATTTCATCAGCTCAGACCCCCCCACCACCGCCAGGCCTGCCCGGGGCATTGGTATTCCAGAGGCAGAGTCCCGGGGCTATTCAGCAGCTGCCAGCTCCACTCTCCAGCAGCTGTGACATGCAGCCGAGCTGGTTGGAGGCCTGCAGGAGAGCACTAGGACAGGCGTGCTGAGCTGGCGGGACGGCTGGAGAGCTCAGAACTAGGCGGCGATGGCCAAGCCCCAGCTGCTGCAGCAGCTCCATGGACTAGGCAGCTCTCAGGTGCGAGACGTTTTTGCCACCGTGGGAGCCAAGGGTCTAGGTAGGACACTGCATTAGCACCATGGGAAGCTCAGTGTGCAGCCCTCCTGGGGATGGCGGGGGCCTGCACCTCCAGGGGGCATCAAGCACCAGCCGGGGCTGCCCTGCCCCAAGGGTCTGGCCAGCGAGGCTCATCGCTGGCCTCAGCATGGTGCTCCATCCAGAAACCAGCAGAGAGCAAAGAGGAGCCCGGATCAGCCCTGAGCAGAGCGCCTCCACTGGGCCCGCATGCCTGGCGCAGACGCCGTCCCAGGGCTAGCCATGGGGAACTGGGCCCAGACAGCGCAGGGTCCTATGGAAGGGCAGGGACTGGGTCCCCCTCCTCCCACGGCTCCCCAAGCACTGCACAGACACTACTCCCATTCTACGCATGGCAAAATGCAGGGAAGCAACTTGCCCACGGCCACCCAATGAGTCAGTGGCAGAGTCGGGAAAGAACCCAGGAGTCCTGAGTCCCAGTGCCCAAAAGCACCCTATGCACCCCGATCAGATGGGAACAGGCTGTGAATGCCACACATGCCAGGGGCTCCCTCTGGGCTTGCCCACCTTCACCCCACCAGCTGCCCAGAGATATAAACAGATCCCAGCAGGACATGAACAGCCGGTCCTAGAAGCCGAGGAACTTACAGCTACCGGCGAGGAAGGGGCCCCCGGGCCCAGGCTGGAGCATGGCTAGCACAAGACACCCCCTCACAAGCCCACCAGAGGAGACACCCACAGCAAACACCATTCACGACTTGGGTAAAAGTCCTGCCTGGCTCAGCCGATCAGCTTCACTCCCTGGACAAGCTGGGGCTGCCTCGGAAACGGGCCCTGCTCCTGGCACGGATCCCTTGGGTCAGAAAGCAGCTGGCACAGGGCCGGGGAGGACATTACATTACACCACAGGGGGCTCTGCCTGGTCCCCAACCGGCTCCAGGGATTTACCTGGTGACTGGGGGGCAGAGGGAACTCCGGGACGTCGCCTCCAGCCCTGTTGCTCCCTCCCTTCGCTTGTTTTCCTTCACTTGCAGGACAGCGGCTCACATGGCTGAGAGTCTCTGGTCACCAGGGAAACCACCCTGATTCAAAGCCCTTTTGAGGCGGGCTCTCCACGCACCTGGACGTGCTCCAACCTGGCGCGCTTGTGGAGGGTGACAAGCACAGACATGCTGCCTTCTGCTCGGCCACAGGGCACGGCCGGGGGGATGTGGCCCACACCCCTCGTAAGCCCCAAGCTTGTGCAGCACCTTGTCTCGGGGACCTGCAAAGCCATTCGTGCCCGGGAAAGGAGTAAGCTGCTCTCACGCCCCTTGCGCAGGCAGCCAACGAGGCCCAGGGAAGTGAGGTCACCGGCCTGGGGACACATAGCAAGTCACTGACGAAGCAGAGACTAGAGCTTAGAAGACTCTAACCACTACAGCACACTCCCTCTCGGAGGCAGGGGTAGAACCCACGAGTCCGGACGTCCAACTCCGCGCTCTCATCACTAGACAGCACTCCCCCACTCAGAGCCAGAAACAGTACTCAGGAGTCCCAGCTCTGTGCCCTCTGCTCTAACCACCAGGCCCCACTGCCTCCCACATACAGCGACATGAAAGACCTCCTTGTCTCTCTAGCCAAACCACTCGTGGGGGAGAAACTCCTCCAACCTTCTGCACCGAAACCCCCAACCCCGCCCAGCAGATGCCTCCGTCCCTCCCAAGCCTGCTCAGCTGGCTAGGTCATCCCCCGAGCAGGTGCTGTGGAGAGGCCTCGGGAAGCCACGCTCCATTTAAGGCATCCTGCACAAGCTCAGCCCTCACGACCACGTGCCCCTACACCCAGCGGTGCAGGGGAGCACCGTCTCTCTCACCTGGCCTGGTCCCAAGGGGCTGGGCCATCCTGTTGGGAATTGAGAGGGTCTCAAGTTTCAAAATTCAGCTCTAGATTCCGAGCTCCCTCAAATTCTGGGGTGTCTGGGTCCCCTGGGGTTTATGGTTCACCCCTTCTGCAGCATTTGGGTGCCTGCCTAGGAATCAGCACTAGTCAGTCCCTAACCCTGCATCCCAGGCAGCGAGAGATTCAGCCTGGAGGCCCCATTTCCAAGTGCACACTCACCCTACCCCACTGCACCACCCCCCCAAGGCAGGGGTTCGGCCGAACAGAGCTGCACCCTTCAGCCCCGCCGCCGCTGATAATATGCACTCCAGATTTTCCACCGGCAGCCGAGTGAAACTGAGCCGGGCTGGGGGTGAAATTGGAGTCAGCCAGAGGGAACATTACAGATCCACAGGGAGATGAGCCATTTCACCTGCTGGGTTAACCTCGTTCAGGCGCTCAGCTGGTCCCAGGCTCAGCAACGCCCCAGGGAGCTGCCAGTCACCAGTGAGATGAGTTTCCCAGCCTCAGCCCACGCAGCCACAGAACACAGACCCTTACAGACCTGGAGCACCTCACAGTCAGCCCCTCCACGCAGACCTGCGGCAGGTCAGTCTGGCACACGGAACCGCTCCAGATCCGGTCCAGAACTAGCCCCATGTGTGGAAACACTTCACCTCCGATCCGGGAATTTACCTGAGATTCTCATCCCCATAGTATATTCTCTGGGGGGATTTAGCTGCTCTAACCCAGAACCTTTGGTCAGCTGTGAAGCCCCATCCAGCTGCACTGGCCCTCTGGCAAGGTTGCCAGCTCTCTTGACGTCCTGCTTTTTCCACGCAGTAGTCATCCCAGAGTAAGCAGGAAACTATTTACGGGCAACAGCAAGCTCAAGTGCACAAACCTGCTGGGCAAGGAGGCTTCGAGGTGAATAATCCCCCTGCAGGCAAATACTCCAGTGAGACGCCTGGCTCTTCCCTTCCAGAGCTCAGCCCTTTCCACCACGAGCAGGAGGCCAGATGGGCCGGGCTTCCCAGCTGAAGCCTTCATCTGCATAATGGAGATTTTGCTTCGAGGAACGCAGCATGGCTACAAAGATGCCACCTGCACCTGACAGAGGGCCACCAACACAGGGCACATCTAAATGCCGTGAGAACCCAGCACAGACTCCCTCTCTGCTCCCTGGCCAGGCCATGGGAGCCCAGTGTGGAGCTGGCTCAGATTCTGCAGTGCTGAATCCGGAACAGACTCCTCAGTGCACCACAGCTATAGGTGCTGGCACAGATCCGTCTGGCCCTGGCCTAAGCTTCCAGCGACTGCCTGCATCATTCGCTCTTCCCCGCTGCGCCCATCTCTCTGACATCCATTTCCGCATCTTCGAAAGCGCCCTTCATGCCAGAGACCGTGCCAAGCTCCCACCTCAGTGCCCCTCTGCCCAAGCCAATGGAAGTACATAGGGATAAATGAGGGGCAGGATTTACCCCTTTGGCATGCTGAGGTCACTTCCCTCGCCCTTAAAAAGTAGCCACCTCTGGGGCGGAACACAGCAGCTGATCTACAACAGCGAAACTGCTTTTAGAAAGAACACAGCATGCCTTTGCAATGAAAGGGAGCAGGGGCTGTGAGAGTATGGGGCTGTGCGGAGATGGATTTAGCGGGAGCCAGGATGGGTTATTCTCCAACGACACAGGCTAACACCTCATGGCTTGTCAAATGTGCCAGAAGATCTTAGACGATCAGAGGGGCCAGCTCCCCAAGGATACGCCTCACGGGAAAGTTTTCTGTGTGCAGGAAAGAAAGTCCTGCCCCATAGGACCTGTTCTACCCACCCTACCCCAGGAGGGTCCCCCAGCTGCTTACCGTCTAGGACTGCCACGTCTACAAGAACTGCCTTCCCTGTGGGACTCACAGGGCCACATCACACCATCCTGGTGCCCAGGGCTGCAAGAGACAAGCCGAGCACACCATGAGAGGAGAACCGGGGTGCGAGAAACTGTGTGGCCGAGTGTCTCTCTCTCCAGTGGCAGCGCTGCCTTTGCACGCAAGGCACCTCTCGTCCTCAGCAGACACCGGTGACTCAGCCTTGCACCGCCCCCGTGAGGCAGGGACACCCCATCATTAGCCCCATTGCGCAGCTGGGGAAGTGAAGGCATAGAAAGATGAAGTGTCTGGGCTGAGCTCACGGGGTGAGTCAGTGGCAGGGCTGGGACAAAGAATCCAGGAGTCCTGGCTCCACGTGTACCGCTTCCACCACCCTGCTCCCTCTCAGGTCTATGTTAAAGCGAGGGGACACTAGGTAACCAGGGCAGAGCTCCATTCAGTACAGTCAGCTACTGCCTCCTTCCATCGCCCCCTTACCTTCCATTGTCTCCACATGGGGCAAGGACACATGGGACGGGGGGAGAGGGGGCTGTGCGACTCCTGCCCTGCAGCGGGAGAGCTTCTCTAGGGACCATGCACAATGCAGACGACAGTCCCTTCCAGGAGGACTTTGTCCAGGCCAGGGAGACTCTGTCTGGACACCAGCCAGCTGAGGCCGGGTCAGTCAGACTGGGAGCTAGAGAGCCAGAGAGAACCGCAGGGTCTGCCTGTGTCCCGCAAAAGCCCCTTCATACTATTGTCATTACATCAGAGCACAAGGGAGCCTTCCTAAGCCGTGTCCAGGAGAGCTCAGGTCAGCCCCAGGCAGTTCCTCCACCCAGACTGTGGGCTGAGCTCCCGCTGGGAGTCCTGTGACTCCAGCCCCTGTCCTTTAGGGGCCTGGAGACTACTTTCTGGGGCAGAGGAATGGGGGACCCACATGCTGGCGTCTCCTTGGAGCCGCACCCAAGGGCAGGAGCAAATCCCGCCAGCTGGGCCTGACACAGAGGTGACCCTGCAGTCTTTGCAAACCTGCAGCATTGGAATGCAGCAGCCAGAGGGAAAACAATTACCCACAGCAGCTCATCCCAGAGGAGCCGCAGGGCAGCCCCCCAGAGCGGCATCGCCTGGGCCAAATGTCTGCATAAGCCTTGGAGACTGAGGGGCCCCAGGCAGGCTGAGGAGCATCAGTCGCTCGCTGCAGGACAGCTTTCCTTTTGGGGTGAGTTGTTTAGTGCCTGGAGGGGGTCAGGAAGGAGCAGGGAGCCCCCCAGACCGAGCCAGGGGCATGTTATGCCAGCAATTTCTCCAGCTGGTTTGATCTGTCCATTCTAAGGGTGGCCCCAGAAACCTCCTCCCAAGATCAGCGAGAGAGTCGCCAAGGGGATGCAGTTTGTCAACAGATAAGAGAACACACTTAAACCCTCCCGTGTTCCCTGCCAACGGCCCACGCCCAGCCCTCTGCCTGCAGGGCTCCAGGGGGAATGGCAGTGACACCAACAGGCTGCCAGGGATTTTGGTAGTGGGGCAAGTGACAGCCCTGGACTCTGGATAGGCACAGAACAGGGGACGAGGTGGGTAGCAATGGGGCAGGCTTCCTACCTATGCCCCTCCGGCCTGCCCTAGAAATAGGTGCAAGAGCCCAGCTCAGTTCCATGTGTAGTAGGAGACGCCCTGAGACATAAACCTTGGTATCAGAGGCCTGGTATGAGTCCTAAGACCTGAACTAAAGTAATGGTCAAGACTTTGCTAACATAAAGCAAAGTGAAGCTGTGAGCCAGGCCCTGCTCAGAGAAGCTGGCGAGGAAAGGGCTGATGCTGCAAAAAGAGACAGACCTAAAAGGTACTGGACACCAGATATCAGAACATTTGCATCCTTGTACACTCCACACAGATAACAAGGAACAGGCTGAGCCATCCCAATGCCAGGGCCAAAATGATGGATAGAGTTGATTTGTTTGAAGGCGGCACCTTACTACTAAGAGGGGTTGCACCTCAATACGTCAGGAGTGATGTGTAACTTGTTTGTACCTGTGTATAAGAATATACCCCTGGGACGGTGTCTTGGTCCAGCCTAGGGGGCAGTGGAATGTCCCGCCACTGACTGAGCTGAGTCCATTGCCAGGGGACACATATTCGTAGTATGTCCTGTAGAGTAAAGTCTAGAGGGAACTATCATTGTGCTTCATTTGACAATAAACCTGGCTGAAGTGCCTTCGTACCTTACTAGAGTCTGTGGTCATTGGGGGTTCTCTCGGGAACACACGCATGCAGCCGATTGATATCAACATTGAACAGAGCAGAGCACCACACTGGGAGCGTCTGACAACACTGGTGACCCCGACGTGGTAGCATCTGACAACACCATGCTCTGTCCTGTCTCTCTGGCCCCCATCACTCACTGCAGTGTCTAAGCACCTCACAATCCTCACTGCATTTATCCTCACCACATCCCTAGTGGGGGGGAAGTGCTGTTATCACCAATGTACAGATAACAACAATACCCACCTCGTCAGTTGTAGCTCTCAAAGTGCTTTACAAAGGCGGTCGGTATCATTATCCCCATTTAACTGACAGGCAAACTGAGGCACCAGCAGGTGAAGTGATTTACCCAAGGTCACCCAGCAGCAGAGCTGGGATTAGACCCCAGGTCTCCTGAGTCCCGGTCCAGTGCACTACCCTACCCATGAGGCAACACTGCTGAGTAAGTGACTTGTCCAGAGTGACCCAGGAAGTCTATGGTGGAGCAGAGAACTGAATCTGGGTCTCCCAAGTGCTAGGCTAGAACCCTAACCACTGACCACCCTTCCTCTGTTGTAGATGCTAATGAACATCCGTTGCAATGGTGGCTGTCAGCACAGGGACTTGCCCACTGAGAATGAGGCAGAGACCCACCAACTCGCTTCACATGTGCCACCTAACAGCTGGCAGTTGGTGCTAACTCTGGCGACCTGAGCTGGATCTGAGCTGCTGACGACCTGCCTACCCCGCAACATCACCCTAGCACCCAGCAAACCCGGTAAAATCCAAGTGAGGAAGCCCCCGGCGCGGCCTCGGTTAAAAGTGGCGAAATGACGGAAGAGAAAAACCTGCTGGCGAAGAGCTCCCTGGACAGCTGATGGGAGCAAACAAGAACATGAGCGAGGTCAATTATTCGCCCACCACGTGCTTCGAGATCGACGGGGGAAGAGCTCGGTATTATCACCACCGGCCGGACGCTTGGTCGAATGACAAAGATCAAGCCTTTAGTTGCAGCTTGCGCAGTTAAAGGAAAATGACCAGACTGGCGATGTGAATAGAACATGGCCAGAAAGACTGATCCCAGCCCCGGGTCTTAGCTTCCATACAACGAGGCACTTTGCTAAGTCCTCCCTGAAGTTTCTCAGCTTGTATTTTACCCTCCCTCCCGTCCTCGGCTTTCCCAGCAGCTCCATACGCACCTGCCTGTGGGGCAGCAAGGCTGAAGGGTAGCGGCTTGTCATGGGGTGACACCCTGGCTGCTCGGATGGGGTCACCTCAGAGTCCGCGAGGTACTTGCCCTACGACAGAAGCAAAGAAGAAACAAGGGATTGAAAATAAACAGCGGCGACTAACCTGTTAGCAAGCAGCTGTCCAGGCCGTCTGGGAGCCAGGCTTCTCCAGCGGGCATGGGGGGTGGGTGAAATGGCCGGAGGGGCAGAGCCTAAGAGCTGGCGCTGTGTAAGCCACTGCAGAAATTCTCGGCTCAGGTTACCGGCAAGATAAATATAGTGTCTTATCTGACCTCCCAGGGAGCTGGAGCCCTCCTCTCACATTCCAGCAGCGGGGAGGCTTAAAGGCGAAGCCTGCAGAGCGCAGCCAGAGGGGTTCTCATGTGTCGTGGTGGCAGGGCCCGGCCAGAAGAGGGGTGCTCCAGGGAGGGGGAAAGGGTGGCATTCTGGGGCAATGGGAGAAGTAGAGGCTTTGAGGGTAGGGAAAAGGGAGGTTTGGGAGATGAAGAGAGATGGTGGTAAGGGGTCTAAAGGGAAAAGGGGTTCTGGAGTGGGGGAAGGGAAGAGGGGGTCAGGTGTGAGAGGGAACCACAGAAGGGGGTCCTCGGAGAAGGGAAGAGGGGGCTGGGCTGTTACATGGGGAGAGAGGGGCTGCGGCCAAGGGATGGGGGAGAGGATTCCTGGAGAGAAGAGGGAATGTCAGGCAGCTGCCCACAAGGCTCTGGGGCACCCCAGAGATGCTGCTCGCTGGCCCCCAGCCCAGCCCCCACCTGGCGGGAGGAGAAGCATCATCCTCCCAAGGAAAGCAGTGGACTTCTCTCCCTGTGGAGCGAGGAGAGGACACAGGTGGGACAGATCTCAGCCACGGTCCCTACTGCACGCCTGGCAGGCACTCTCATACCACGGTGCTGAGTGTGGTACAGGAACCGACACAGAACACATGCCTGGTGGAGACAGTTAGGAGAAGCCTGGACACTGCACAGTCCTATGCTGACTTCAAGGGGCAGGGGGTCTGCATGGCACCTATGGGTGGCTCCAGGATTCTCTGACCAGCTATGAGAGCTCCACCCCCTGGCCATTAGTGATGGGAGCTGTCTCCGCCCCTCTCAACTTGCTCTGCTTGCCAGTGGCGGGACAGCCCACTTGGGGGATGGAGATGGGGCCAAGGAAGCCTTTTGCAAGGTAGGCCATTTTCACCCCTTCTGCCCTTGGAGGGCTCTTCAGGGTGAGGGATGCAGGGGCTCCACAGACACAGAGTGGCAGAAGAGCTGGGGAGGTGCCCTGCAGAAAGATCCAGGATTGCATTCACCCTGGTGTAACTCCACCCTAAGTCAGTTCCATGCGTGAACTGGGTCCAGCTGAGTCTACTCCAGAGCATTGGAAGGCAATGACTCAGTCCCCACCTCTTATGAGTAACTAGGCAGGATGCAATTAGGTCACCTCTTCCCTGCTCATCTGTATGTTACAGCCCAGGCATGGCTGTGGGAAAACTCTGGGGCCAGTTTTATCCTCCGGGGCAACCTCAGGGAAGTCAAGGGGATAATGCCAGGGATCTATTTGCTGCTACTACACCTAGTGCTTTATCCCAGCCTAAGCCAACCTCCAGCAGCAGCCAATACCAGAGCCAGAGCCTTCCTTGTGAAATCCTGGAGCGAGGTGGGTACCTGAAGGCCTCACTCCTTGAGATGGACCCCATCCCCAGGTTACTGTTGAGGCTGTTTTCAAAGCAGCTCCACCCTGAGCAGGAAAAACGTATTCCTCCTCCCAGTGTGTTCAGAGAGCCTCCTCTCTCGGACCCAGCCAGCTGGGCAGTCCTGCAGCAGCCAGCAGGATGGCCCCACTCCCCCACAGCCTGGCGTACGAAGCTGGAGGATCCGGGCCCAGCCCTCCCAGCGACACATCTTCCTGGGGCCACAGGGAGCATTTGCATGGTACAGACACACACACACACGGCATGCTGGCCTGGTACAAGTGCTCACATGCACACACACGAGGCGAGGCACAAGTGCACACACACAGGGGGGTGCAGGCATGGCTCAGGCATACACAGATCACAGGTGGTGCTGATCTCGGGTGGGGAGGAATGAAGCAGACCAGGTACATGCTCCCAGCCCCACAGCCCAGGCAGGCACTGCCTTATTTTTTTTTTGTTTGTTTTTTTTAGGGGGGAGCAGCCTTGGCACATTCTCCCAACTCCCACCCAAGCCTGAGGGAGGAGGGGCAGGTATGGGACACACCCCTACCACTGAGATGACTCTGGCAGGGGGTGAGTGGGGGAAGAGAGACATTTTCTCAGGTAGGCCCAAGACCCACCCCCTCCACTTGTACAGAGCCCAGATAGGGGCTGGCATGACCCACAAGGTGCTAGGCCTGCCCAGCTGGTTTTCAGGGGGGAAGTGGGGTCATTCACACAGCCAGAACACTGGTGGGAAGTAGAGGGCATTGCCCCATTGCTTGGGGGACAGGGAACTCCTACAGACACAGAGCCTTATTCTGCCCAGGGGTCATATGGCCCCTAGATCCCACCCCCAAGTGGGGCCGGCAGGCGGGCACCCCCTAGGTTCACCCAGGTGGGGCCAGCACTGCCCAGGGGGGCGGGCACCCCCTAGATTCACCCAGGTGGGGCCGGCACTGCCCGGGGGGCGGGCACCCCCTAGGTTCACCCAGGTGGGGCCGGCACTGCCCAGGGGGGCGGGCACTGCCCAGGGGGGCGGGCACCCCCTAGGTTCACCCAGGTGGGGCCGGCACTGCCCAGGGGGGCGGGCACCCCCTAGGTTCACCCAGGTGGGGCCGGCACTGCCCAGGGGGGCGGGCACCCCCTAGGTTCACCCAGGTGGGGCCGGCACTGCCCAGGGGGGCGGGCACCCCCTAGGTTCACCCAGGTGGGGCTGGCATCTCCTATATCCCCCCAGGTGCGGCCAGCATTGCCCAGGGGGGCCGGGCGCCCCCTAGATTCCCCCAGGTGGGGCCGGCACTGCCCAGGGGGGCCGGGCGCCCCTTAGATCCCCCCAGGTGGGGCCGGCACTGCCCAGGGGGGGCGGGCGCCCCCTAGATTCCCCCCAGGTGGGGCCGGCACCGCCCAGGAGGGCGGGCACCCCCTAGGTCTCCCCAGGTGGGGCCAGGCGCCCCCTAGATTCCCCCCCAGGTGGGGCCGGCACTGCCCGGGGGGGGCGGGCACCCCCTAGATCCCCCCAGGTGGGGCCGGCACTGCCCGGGGGGGCGGGCACCCCCTAGATTCCCCCCAGGTGGGGCCGGCACTGCCCGGGGGGGCGGGCACCCCCTAGATCCTCCCAGGTGGGGCCGGCACTGCCCGGGGGGGCGGGCACCCCCTAGATTCCCCTCAGGTGGGGCCGGCACTGCCCGGGGGGGCCGGCACCCCCTAGATTCCCCCCAGGTGGGGCCGGCACTGCCCGGGGAGCGGGCACTCCCTGCACACCCGGAGCCCCGGGGGGGCTGGCCGGACGCGCCTCCCGCACTCACCGGGCTCTCGGGGGGGGATGAGCCGGAGCCGGCCGCTTCCGCGGAGCAGCTGGGGGCCCGGCCGAGCCTGATGTCACAATCCGGGCGCAGCTGACGCGGGGCGGGGAGGCTGCTGCCGCCGGGCGGCGTCCCTGGGCCAACTCGGCGCGCACGTGGGGCCGGCCGGGGGCCGGGGGCCGGGGCCCGCGGCGGGACAGGCAGCCCCTGGGGGTAGATTCCAGCCTCGGGTCTCCCTCCAGGGGTCACGGGTGCTGCTCGCTAGAGGCTGGGGGGCGGGGATGGGGGAGAGGTGTGGGGGTGCGGGGGGTAGGGTGACCAGACAGCAAGTGTGAAACATTGGGATGGGGGGTAACAGGAGCCTATATAAGAAAAAGCCCCAAATATCAGGACTGTCCCTATAAAATCAGGGCATCTGGTCACGCTAGCCCGGGGAGGCTGGATGCCAGCTGTTGGGTGCTGCCCCTATGGGCTAGGGGAGCCAGGACGGAAGGAGATCCCAGCCCCTGGGTGCTGCTCTGGATCCCCCTGTAGGCAGGGGCTAGTCCCAGCCCCTGCAGCGTGTGTGTGTGGGGATCACTCTGGGGGACCTCCTGTGCCGTTCTACCAGCCCGAGCCCTCTGGCTCTAGGGCCCAGGTGGGGCTGGCAGCAGGAGCTGGAAGGGGTTGAATTCTGGAGCTTCCCAGCCTGAGAAGAAACAGCGCTGGGAGCGAAGCTGTTCCCCGCCGCCTCTTCCTGGCTTTCCAGGCAGGACGGGCACCGCTCCCCTTCATCTCCCCTGCTATTCGGAGCATGTCGGGCCGGAGCCGGGCTGCTTACAGAGCCAGCTGGTGCTAGTGGGGAGTATCTTGCAGTATAGAGGCTAGGACACACAGCTAAGCAGTTCAGCTTGTCTCCACTAGAGGGCAGGCTGCCCCCAGCCAGCTCTTCTGGCTGCCCCTTAGGAAAGCAAGTTCAAAGCCCTTGAATCCCGCGCTGAAATAAAGAGGCAGATGGCTGCGAATCCAACACACAACCGAGGGATTTATTGTGCAGACAGAGGCTCTTTTGTTGTTCTTGTTTTCCCCCCTTGAACAGCATTTCTCGTACACCAAGCTGTGGAAACACTACAAATGTTCACGAAACAAGACTAGGACACGTCCGTGTGGGTTGGCTGGGTCTGACCCTCCCCCTCCCTCCATTGCATTCACCGGCAGGTCAGGGCTGGCTGGGGGGAGATGTACACGGAGAGATACCTGAGCAGTACATCTGGGGGGGGTAGTGCACTATACAGCGAACAAGCAGGGCGCGGGGCATCACAGAAGAAAGCAGCTCCCCTTAGCCAGCCACCCGGCTCCTGACGCTGCAGTGGGCTCAAGCGCAGCACACACAATCGGAGAGGGGGGGGGCATATTACAATTAGCTGGGGCCTGTCCCCCCCCCGTCACCATTAACCCTTCCGGCTCCACCAGGTGAGTTCCCGGGCTTGCCCTGCTCAGTTCCTATGCACGTGATCTTGGTTTCCCATTGCCGCCCTTGCGTGGCAGCGGGCTGAGCGGGACCCCTGCTCCCCTGTTTTAGCCCACGCCTGGGGGAGATGCCTTGGGTGCTCAGGAGAGAGCTATGTAATGCCCTCCGCCCTCTAGCCTGCCCCTGCGCGGTAGGTGGGCTCAGGAGTTTCTTCCCTGCTCAGTCCTGGGGCATTTGATCCCCAGTGTGCTGGGGGGGCAGGCCTTGTCCGGACCCCGTCTCCAGCTGGGGACGGTCTCTAAGCTTGGGGTCATTGTGTGGTTTGGGATGCATTATATCCCCCTACGGCTAACCCGTGTCCACAGGAAACACCTGCCTAGGCCCTTGAGGCTCCTAATGAGAGGCAAGGCTGTGCTAAGGAACAGGCCCGCACCGGAGTCTGTTAACATGCAAGGGAGGAAGGCTGCAGCCTTCTCCCCACTAGCACGACTCAGGAGCGGGACTGGGCTGAAGGAGGAAACCACGGTCCAGACAAGGAGCGGAGCCAGGTGGGCTGGTCTCGCTAGTGCCTGAAGTCAAACCCAAAGGGATGAGTGCTTGTGGCTTGGGGGCCGCCCCAGCTCCTGCAATCTCCCCCAATCGCCAGCCCTGTGTGTTAATGGGGGATGTCACAGAGCAGCTTTGACTGGTACCAGAGGAGTGGGAGGTGGCAGCTGCCCAGGCCCCCTTCCCTATATCTCCTCTCTCCCCAAGGACAGTGGCTTCTTCTCTGGGAGCAAGCTGTCCATCCCCCCTGAGTGTTTACACACACGCACACCCACCCACCAAGTGCTATCTGTGTCTCCACCCAGGGGACCCCTGCCTGGAGATCATGCAGCGAGCAGTGCTGGCCCCAGCTCAGCAAGGGGTCTCCCTTCACAGCTAACCCCTAGTCTCCGCTGAGCAGGATTGCCTCGGCACACTGACTCATTTCAAGGGCTGCTGCCTCAGTTCCTTAGTTCAGGATTAATTAAAAACAACCAACAACCAACGGCCATCCTCTGATCTTACAGTGAGGGCTTAAGCCCAGCAGAGCATGGATGAGTGATGGGCAAGTGTTCTTATGCAGGGCTGCAGCTGCACCTCTGTCCTAAAACCTTCCACACCCCTTGCTATTTCAGTGCTGTGGCCCCCGCTATTTGTCTGTCCCTGCACCCCCAACTTGAGACCTTCAGCACCCCTTGCTGTCTCTGTATTCGAGTGTCCCTGTTGCTCACACCCCCAAGACGGATCTGTTTCAATGCTGGCCCTTTCCTGCGCAGGCGAAGCAGTCATACCAATGGTCACGGCTTTGTGCAAGACGGAAGTGATGGCTGCTAAGAACAGGCTGAGAGCCCACCAAATTCATCTCACCAGGCATGATTCAAACCCAGCTCCCCAGAGGTGAAAAGCTAGTGTAGTGTACTCTGTCCCACCGCTTCCCACGTGCCCGACATTGCCTAGATGGGGACGAGCCTTTACACTGGGGAAGCCTGTGTTGCTGAGCGAGCGTCTGTTCTCCAGGCTCAGGTGGTAGCCAGTTGGTCCCCTAACTCTTTGACCCTCTTTTACCAGAGTCAGGTCTGGGGGCCCTGCTGGCTTTCCCTCCTTGAAAGACAAAAAAATGGACCAAGACAAGCTGCTGCCTCGAGGCTATAGATCCCCCTGCCACCGGGACAAAGAAACAAAACCAAAACGTGCTATGGAAGAAGCTGCACCATCTAGCAGAGCGCGAGGGAATGCCGCCATGCGTCGGATCCTTTAATACTGCTTAATACACCCACCCCAGCCCCCAGCGTGTTTCGGACGTGTGGTGTGATGGCGTGGCAGTGCGGGGAGGGCGGGCGGGCTCGGCAGATATACAGATATATAGAGAGATATACACAGAGAGAGATTTCCTTGGTTCCAAATCGTTCATCGTCTTCTCTTGCAAAGGGCCACGTTTGGGCAGTGGGGCTCGGCTGGGCGGCTCGGTCGCTCCTTCCTTTCACAGGGACACGAAGTCCACAGCTTGCAGGAGCGGCAGGGAGAGGAGCAGGAGCAGCACCCACGAGGTGTTCTGAATCAAGAGGCTGATGCCGGCACATTTCTCCAGCTTGTCTGCCAGGGCAGGGGGAGGGGAAAAGAGAGAAGAGGCAAAAATGAGATCCCTGGGGAAAGAGGAATGATGAGGCGCTGGGAGCCGGCACACCTGGGTTCTTTCTCCAGCTCTGCCACGGACCAGCTGTGTGACCTTGGGCAAGTCACTTCCCCTCCACGTGCCTCTATTTCCCCTCCCACTTTATGTCTTGTCTAGCGGGACTGCGAGTTCTTTGGGGCAAGGGAGCACTTCCCACTCGGTGTCTTCCCCGCGCCTGGCACAAGGGGGGGCTCCGATCTCGATTGGGGCCTCAAGGTCCTACTGCCATACAAACGATAACGATCAAGTCAGGGGCTCCATCCACGCCCGTGTCCTCTCTCTGACAATGGCCAGCACTGGCTGCTTCAAAAGCGGGTGGAAGAAACCCCTAGGGGACAACTCGGCAAGATCCTGCCCATAGGGAAGTGCCTTCCTGACCCCAGGCCCTGAGAGGTGGGGTGCAAGGTGCCTTGTGGCACTCTGGGGTGGGAAAAGGCCTCTCCCCAGCGGGAAGCCTACAGACACTATGCTCCAGATGGACAGCCCTGGAGGCTGGCGTCCTTTCCCTACCGAACAGTCACAGGGTGGGCAGAGGTTGGGTTCTTCCCCTTATGCTACCTTGCTGATCTGTCCTGGGTCTGATCTGTCCTGGGTCCCCAGCAAGGAGTGGGGGCCCCCTTCCGTCCTTGGTTTCTGCTGAGCCAGGGTAACAAAGGGGCCAATTGATACCAACTATGATGGGTTCTTTTGGGTGTCCACTGAGACTCCTCAAACTCAGCCCATGTGTGGGCCACTGAGCAGCCAGAGACAGTTCTACAGATCTGGGCGAGGTTTAATCAGGCAGCCGGAAGGCACAAGGCTCTGATCTGGACCATTCCCCAGCGCAGGGCTGGCCCTAGGGTTTGCAGGGCCCAGTGGGAAGCTGGGTGGGTGGATGCCTCTGACAGATGCCTGCAAAAGGCACAGGGCGCTGGCGGGTGAGAGGGGTTTGGCTCCAGGCAAGGATGTGTGTGGGGAGAGGGGTGACTCCGTTGCTGGTCCTGTCCTGGCTGCAGTAGGTTGGAAAGTATTTATCTCAGAGGAGCATTGGGCACAGGGCTTAAATGGTCAGAGGGCATCAGGTGGGTCTGTCCCTTGGGCCATCAGTAATAGAGCCCTGGAGGGCAGAGGGGGGCACACAGTGATAGGTCAGCGAGAAGCCCAGGGGTGCTAGGGTCCCCTCCCCTGCCCATGGGCGCCAACTTATATGGGCTCTTGGGGCTAAAGCCCCAGGAATATTCATAATCAGGGGCTCTGCTCCACCAATATTTGGAGCTAGGTTCCCCCCCGCCCCCCCCCCCCGAAGCTTCCCTGCCTGAATGTAAAGAGAGTGTCTCTCTCCCTTGCTTTTGCTGCCGTAGCCTAAGGCTACAGCTGCAGCATTAGCATAAGAACAATGCTAACTAACTGCTGCTGTAGAGGGAGAGGGGAGTGGAGGGGGCCTCTTCTCCCCTCCCCTGCCCCTACCTGGAGGAGACGCGTACGGGACTTCCGGCCAGGAGAGGGACATCACTCACCTTAGCAGCTGCTGGGGCTTCCGTGAGTGTTTGACCCTATGATTTTTTTTTTGACCCTATGATTCCCCCCCAGCCCCAGCCCCAGCTCCAGCCCCCACTCCTACCCCCAGTGAGGCGCAGCAGGCTGCACAGGGGAGGCAGGAAGCCACATGTGAAGGCAATGCCCCCTCCCCCAGCACCCACCAACCCACCCGCCACAGGAGGGATGGGAGAGGGAGGCTTCCTAGACCTGAGCAGCTGGGGCTTGGATGAATTTTATGACACCCTGCTCCCCCGTCCCATAGCCAGCCACCACCCTGCCTACCCCACTTCTGCCCCATGCTGGGTAAGGGGCAGCCCCATCCCCCATCCACAGTGAAGTTATGGTGAGGGGCAGCATGGAAGGCCACCTGTGCCCCTCCCCCCCCCAGTACCCATCATAGGGGAGGAGCTTTCTGGACCTGAGGGGCCCTAGGAGCATGTGCAGTGACTGTGGTGCAGAGTGAGTGTGCTGTGGGGGGTAGGGTGGCAGAGGAGGGGTCCCTCCCCTGGAGCTTGCTGCTGCCAGTGATGGTGATGGGGAGTCCTCTCTGGCCCTAGCCCTGGGGCAGCCTGTCTGCACCCCAAGTTCCTCATCCTCAGCCCTGCCTCATCCCAAAGCCTGCACCCCCAGCACCGAGCACGCTCCTGCACTGTGAACCCCTCATCCCCAGCCCCACCCCAGAACCCTCACCTGAGGGGAAAAACATGCAACTTAAATTTGGTGGTCAGTTTGGAGTATCATTGTATTTAGCACAATATTTGATTATTTTACACCCTTCAAAGTATGTAACTGGTCATATACAGGTGTTTTCTCTGAATACTGTCTGTGTGCCTCAGTTTCCCCAATGCATTTCTTAAGGCTCTAGATGGTGGGATAAGGGTGTGTGATTGTTGTAAAGCCCTAGAGGGCCAGTGTGATGCTGTCTGCACAGAGAATGGCCGACACCCTGTCTCCAGGCAACTGATGGCCTGGGCCACCCCCCTGCAAGGTGCCAACTGAAGGTGTTGGAGAACAAAGAGATCAGGTAGCCTCCTAATGCCTGGAAAAGAGACAAAGGCCAGAGGAGGGAGTGTCAGTGCCTGTGCAGACTTCCGGGAAGCGCATGGTGTGGAAGGGGATGCTGGGATGCTTTGGAACAACTCCATACAAAGCCAGTCAGGACTCTGGGGGAGCCTCCTCTCTGAGCATACTGTCTCCAGGGCAAGAAGCTTACACCTTCCTGGGTCTGACCTCGGAGCATTCAGCATGCCCTTCCACATCATGCACTTTCTGCAGCGAGTCTGCCCAGGCAGGTCCTGGGGCAACCAGAGGTCCCTGCACCCCAACTCCGCAGTCAGATGTGACTCTCAGCCAGACAGTAAAACAGAAGGTTTATTAGATGACGGGAACACAGTTTAAACAGAGCTTGTATGTACAGAAAACAGGACCCCTCAGTCAGGTCCATCTTGGAGGGCGGGGAGCCCAGACCCAAGTTCTGGGCCTCTCCCGATTTCCCCAGCCAGCTCCAAACTGACACTCCCTCCTCTGGCCTTTGTGTCTCTTCCGGACAAGGAGGCCACCTGATCTCTTTGTCCCCAACACCGTCAGTTGGCACTTTGCAGGGGAAACTGAGGCACCCACACAGTATTCAGAGAAAACATTAAGAACATTCCCACTTTGTCACAACAAGTGCAACAAAATTTAATACCGTATATTGAAGCAGGCAAGTGCTGCTTCTGACTTTCCACTTTTAATTGACCCTTGTAATCTTGTGGTGCTGACGCATTGTAGCTTCATTTTATATCAGCTTACAGGGTGAGAGCGGGGTGGGGGGAACCACCATTTTGGGCCCCACCAAAAATTATACGAACCTGCCGCCTATGCCCCTGCCCACCTTTGATGACGGTGATGTTCCTTATCTGGTTGCCGGTGTAGTCATTGGTGATCTTCAGCTCGCAGATGTAGATGCCCTCATCTGCAGTGGTGAAGTCGAACAGCTGCAGGCACACCATGTCCTTTGACAGGGTGATGTTGGATCGTAACTTGAGGCCGGTCTCGGCGACGTTCAGGTTGCTCTGGATCACCCGCTTCCTGTTTTCCTTGAACATGCTGAAATCGTAGTTCAGGAAGTTGCTGGTCTTGTTTTCATAGCGGCAGTCCACGCGCAGGTTCTGACCCAGCAAGCAGGCACTCAGCTCCTTGATCCTCTGGCAATGGGTAACCTGCAGCACTGGGACAGGCCAACAGGGTCAGGTGGGGGACAGGGGGTGGCGAAGGCAGGAGCACCCCTGCCGCTGCCCCTTGCTCTAGTGCATGCAGCAGTGAATCCACATGCTATGGAGACACATCACAGTTCCCGGCTAAACCACACGTGCACAGGGCTAGAGAAGCCAAGACTTCCTGCTCGCAAAATGAGCTAGTGGAGACTCTCCGTTCGCCTGCAGCAGCAGTTTGGCTTTTAACCCTTGTGGTCGTGCTGCTAGCGAGTGATCTCTCTCCTCACAAAACCAGTGCATTCCACTGCGGGGTCCCTGCGAAGCAGGAGAGGTGATAACATCCCCCCACCCCACAATGTCCCCGGACCCACAGCCTATCCAGTCACCTCCTCCCCACACCCCAGCCTGCAAATCACCTGCCAATCCAGCACAGTGGAAATGAGAACAGGGAGAATTTGTTCATGATACCAGGGGCGGGTCAAGACCAGTGTCTGTTGTACCCTCATAGGGCCCTTTGTTATGGGGAAGGCTGCATTTTAGGTCCCTTACTCCAAAGCACATTCATTCAATGGGGCCCAGCTGCTCTGCGGCAGAAACCCAGCATGGCAGCCCATGTGTTATGAAATCATACTATCCACTGGGTGCACCTTGGCATAGACAACGCCTGCTTGTTGGTCCCTATGTAGCTAGCTGCATCCATCGAGCTCTCCCCCTCCTCGTTTTGTGCCAGCCTGCCCCCCTCCCCTGCGGGAGGATGCGGTGGGCCTGCTTTCTCTGGAGTGAAGCATTTATTTACAGCTCATGCCTGGTCTCTCCAGCCCAGCGCCACTTATGGAGCATGGCCACTAGATGGCAGCATAATTGCATCACTGGGCCCTTACCTGTCAGGATGACAGCGATGCTGATGGTGGGATTCATCTTTCGGTGCTGGGGCTGTCAGCGGTGGAGAACGGCGACGGGGGCTTGAGCAGGAGGAGAACATGCTGGTTAGTGACCCAACCAGGATCTGTGCGACCCCTACATGCACACCCACAGGCAGGTGCGTGATCACACCCGGGTGTGCCCATAAACACGCACACAGGCATCTGGGCACATGTGAGCACACACAGTCAGGTATCTGTGCACATGCACACACAAGGCACGTCAACACGGACACACGCAGCGAATGGTACTTGGGACTGGAGCTGAAGCCCACTGCAGCGAGTGGAAAGACTCCCGTGGGCTTTGGCTCAAGTCTTCCATGATCACACACTCACCTGAACACGGAGATGGGCGCGTGCGCTCGCACGCAACGTGCCAGTGAACACACACGAGCAGAGAGAGGCAGACGCACCCCCTCGGTGAGCAGCATGCGCAGCTCCTGACGTTTGTTTATAGGTACTCTCTCACATTCGGATCTCACTTATACTGGGCTCATCACCATGGTATCTGTGCACCCACCAAGGAGAAACGCGTGCTGTGATTCTTCAGAAGAGTGGGAGGGGAGTGAGATGCCCAACTCCTATCAAATTTCAGCTCCTAAGTCCCTTAGGCTCCTTGGGAAACACCACCCATGGTGCTCATTACCATGGCATCTGAGCCCCCTGTGACATGCATTAAAGCAGATCACACACATGCATGTATGTGTGTGCGCACCACCACCTCCCCAGCACGCCCAGCTCCAGTGCTCTCATGCCTGGCCCATGGCCCTTGCACTAGCACGCTCTGTTCCGGGGGCACATTTACCACACCTGCGAGTTCCCACATGCTCCCCAGATTAAAAGGGAGGGGGGCTGAGCTGGAGCATCAGGCAGCTCAAGCCTACTTAGTTCCTCTCTTTGAGATGACTCCCCTCCACACCCCTAAGCTCAGGCACACGGCCTGGCCCCTTGCAGCAGGCTGGGTTGGTGGGAGTGAGTGCGGATGACTCACAGCCATGCAGTGTGAGAAAGGGGCCAAGAACACAGCTGAGGAGGGAGATGGGGAGGCAGCCAGACAGGGAGCTTCCACCTGTGGGGATTCCAGTGCTTTGTGGTCCCGCTTTGGCTATGCGGGGCCAGGAGCTGGTGGTAGAACACAGGAAGGGAGCAGGGCTGCAGCAACTGGGAATGAAAAATTCCCTGGGTCTGGCAGGCTTTCCCTCTGGCTTCCTCGCAGCGTGTGCAATGGGTGGGAGCTGCCGTTTGGGCTTGTGCAATCCTCAGAGCCTAAAACCGTGAGAGCAGGTCTGGCGCTTCCACTAGGCAACCCTAGGCGGTCGCCTAGGGCGGCAGGATTTGCAGGGCAGCGCTGTAGAGTCTGGGGGCAGAGTTAGAGACATTCTGCGCCCACACCTGCAGGAGGTGCTGCTGAGGGGACACTGAGTCTGGACAGGTCTAGATCCCCGTCAGCAGGAGGATACTTTTTTTTTGCAAGAGCAGCGGCAGGGGCGTGCACAAGGGGGGAAGGGCAATCAGGAACACCCCCCCCCACAACTAATAATCGGGGGCACAGAACTCCTCCCGCCCCGGGAGCTCCTTCCACCCTGTGGCTTCAGGGACGAGAGCAAGCTCCTGCAGGAGCTGGGGTGGGGAAAGGGAGGGAAGGGCAATGTGCCCCCCCAAAAGGGATGTTAAATTTCTGTGCATGTCCCTGAGCAGCAGCAAGGCAATACCAGAAGGATTGATTGACCCTGAGTGCGTAACTATATTATTTTCCTCCACCCGGAGAGAACGGCCCCATCTGTGCAGCCTTTGCAGAAAAGGGCTGCATGCAAAGTACGGCTTCCAAAGGGCATGGGCCACTTGAATCTCCTTTGGTCCCCAGGACATTGGTCCTTCTGACACCTTTGACTTTCCGCTGCCCCTACGCACGCGATTGACTCTGCTTAGAGTCTCCTGACCCATCCTAGGCTCCAAACCCCACTCCCTCCCCAAGCGCAAATGAATCCTAGGGTTGGGGGTGGATCAGCGCCTAAACGGGGGCACAGATTGGCCCTGGATTGCCGCATTTCAGCTCCTTGCAGTCCCTGCTCCTCTCTTAGGCTACTGTCTTCAATGCAGCAATCTCTCTGCTTAGCCTAGCTCCAGGGAGAGCCGCCACTTTGCCGCACAGAGCAGCCGCGTGAGCAGCTGATGCGTCGGCCAAACTCTAATTAGAAGCAGCATCTCCCTTGCATGGCGACGGGACTCAAGCTGTGGATAATGTTGGCGTCAGCACTGCAGTGAAGACAAGCCTCTAGCCTCACCCATCTGTTCCAGACTCCTCTGCACAGGGAGGGATTAGGGGTTTGTGGGGCCTTGAGCCAGAGCAAGTGGGGACGCCTCCCTACCCCTTCCACCACCCCTCCGCTTTCCACCGCAGCATTGTCACAGGAGGAGCTGCAAAGAGAGCGAGAGGCTGAGAGGAGGGGGGGGGGGGTGTCCGGGCTGTGGTGGGGGCCGGCAGCCCTAGAAATGTGTGTGTGGCAGAAGTGGGGAGAAGAGGGCTCTTTGCCGGTGGGGGAGGGAGTGACAGAAAAAGGACGGGGGTACAAAGGGTGTGGCTGTGTGTGCTTGCAGAGGGGTGAGGGTGGGGCAGGAATGGAGCAGTCCTGCCCCAGCTCCCCAGAGCCTGGAGAAGGCAGGCTGCTCTTCCCCGCTTCCCATGTTGGTTTGAGTAAGGCCCAAGCTAAAGATCTGTGCATGTGTTTGTGTGTGGGGGGGTGTCCATTCACAGATACCCTCCCCCATTCAGGAAACCAGACAGCTCCCCCCACTCCTTCTCATTTAGAACAGAAAAAAATTGTTTAAATATAAAAATTCTCCTTATCCCTTCCTCCAGCAGCCATATCCTGAGCATGTGCAGCAAGGTCCTTCTGCTTCCCCTGAAAACATCGCCCCACTCCAATGATCCCAGCCCCAGGGACTCCATGGCGAAGGGCGTGGTGACCACGGATGCTCCTACGGCATCTCCATCTGTCATCAGCGGTTCTCAAGGTGTTCTACTGCGGGGCACAGGGATCACCTGCCCCAGTACACGGAGAGGGGATGTAACCACCAAGGTTACATGGCCAGTCAGCAGCCAGGGCAGGAAAAGAACCCAGGTGTCCTGGCTCCCAATGCCCTTCTAACCACTAGCCATTTCCTCCCAGAGCTGGGAAGAGAACCCAGGAGTTCTAGCCGCTACTGCCCCGGCTCTAATCTCAGCCCCCACCCTGATGGGCATGATAATAGAAACTGCTGACTCCAGCCGGGCCCACACCCACCTGACTCATCCTGAGCCCCCCAGGCCCCCCCAGGGAGACAGGCTGGGCTGGGTGCTGACAGCCCATGGCCCATAGCGGGGAGCATGAATTTCCAATGGCAGTGAAATCTCTCCATGGGGACTGACCTTATTAGGCAACCTCCTGCCCAGCAACTGGCCTCTGCTCACCCAAATATTGCCCCCCCCCGTCACCCCCGGGGCAGCCTGAACTGAACCCCAATGGAGAGAGCCTGCAAACAGGCTGGCCCCGGAGGATCTGCCATGGGGCGGGTGTAGGGATGGCCACCGGCTTGGCCGAGCAGACGACCCCAGGGACCTCGTGGGCAAAAGTGTCTTGCAAGTCGAATGCAATGTGTCCTCCGCCCCCCCCCCCCATGGCTGTCCCGCTCGCGGGGGGTTCTAGCCCCCGCCCCCGGGTGAGTGTGCTGCTGATTTACAGGGCCGGGTTTATTTCGATGCCTGTTCCAGGGATTTCAGCGCCCCCCCAGGCTGTGTTTCCTGGGATCCAGTCGGCTCTGGTCTCATCAGGCGTGGGAGCGGCGATGAGTCACCAGAGGGGAGGAGGTGCAGAGGAAAGAAGGGATGGGGAGGAGGAAGGCAGCAGGGGTGGGCTGAGAGGGGCGGGCATGGGGCAGAGGGGCGAGGAAGGGCTTCCCTGTCTCATCACGAGCCCCTCCCGGAATCTGCTCCCAAGCGCGGATCTGCAGCCAGACCATCCACCCTCTCCCGCCCCGCCAGCCCAGTCCCACAGCCGGCCGTTGCCCTCACCCCGCTGGGTCCCCCTCTTTCTCCTGGCGGCTCCCCCCTTCTGCCAGCGCCCCCGGAGTCACGGCACCATTCCGCAGCGCCGGGGCTGCAGCGCGGCTGGGCTTTGCACTGCAGCAGTGGGGGCTCTGGCAGCAGCAGCAGCAGCGTTGCAGCGGCAGGTGGGGTCCCCGCAGCACTGCCTGAGCTCGCCGGGCTGCTGCCGAGCTGCGGGGAGCTCCGCTGCAATGATTAACCCCGCCCCGAGGCTGCCCCGGCTCCAGTCTCTCTGCGCCCTGCGGGAACTGGGGGAAAAGGCGAAGGACCCCGGTGCTCTGCCATACACCCCCCACCTCCATCTCCATCCCGCACAGGCTGGCGAGAGGGGCAGGGCAGACAAAAGCCGGAGAGCAGGGCAATCAGACGGGCAGGGCTGTGCCTCTGCAGAGCATCCAGCCCCGCGTCCCAACGCCCCGGCTCTCCATCACCGCCCGCAGCCGCCTGCACCTCTGGGCTGCTGCATTGTCTCCTCGTTCCCCCGGCTCAGACCCCAGGCTGCGTCCCCCGCATTCTCACCTGGCCGGGCGCTGCGCTCCGTCTCCGTCCGCCGACTGCTGCTGCTGCTGCGTCGTCTCCTCCTGCGCGGCTCTGCTCTGGGGCGCGCCGCGCTGCGCCTGCAGTTTGGGGAAGGGAGGCGCCGGCGCCCCCGCGAATCAGGAGCGGGGCTGCCAGCCCAGCCCCACCCCCTGCAAGCCCCTGCAGTGGAGACGGCCCTGCCCTCTGCAGTCCGGCTGCTTCCAGCGCCTGGCAGGCGCACAGCCTGGGCTGGGGGGCAGGTACAGAGGAAAGAGCCCTTCCCCCAGGGGGCTCTCAGCCTTTGAGCACATCTGCCCAGTGGCCCTGCCACGACGGAGATGCCAAGAGGGGTGATCTCTGTGTGCTGGGGTGTGTGTGTGTGGTTAGGGACATGGCAGCCCCTGCTGCTACCCTCCAGGGGGGAGGTCTCAGGGTACCCCCTGGCGCTCCCCGCATCCCATCCCCCTGTGCAACAACGGCCCCCGCTGCCAGAGTCTCCCTGGCACCAGGGGGTGGGAGGTGGGACACTCAGGGTTAGGGCCCAAGCCCATCCCGGCTGGACTGGTTGAAGACCCTGTGCCCTAGGCCTGGAAGCAGAAGCAAACAAGGCGGGGGAACCACGGCACAAACCACCTCCTAAGCTGGCCCCACCCTACGGGACACAATTTAGGCCAGCAGTGGCTAACTGCGGAGCTGAGGCTGACAGCCCCATGCCCTCTGGCTCAGGCACGTGCTGACGGATAGGATGGACTGCTCCGTCCTGGCACCCGCACCTGGGCCACGGAAACCCCACGAAAGGGAGGGGGGAAGCGACCCTTGTGGCTGGAGTCCCGCTGCCTTGCACCTCGTGTTGTCAATTTCTGCTATGCACAGGGAGGCTCAGACCCTCCCCGCCCGGGAAGGGTGGGGGGTGTGTGGAGGCCGAGGGGCTGGTGTTTGACAGGTGGCAAGGAGGGGACAAACCGTAAGGCATATGCCATGCAGCACCTGGCTGCGTTCGCTGCAGCCCCAGCTTGGGCAGGGCAACAGCTAACACCTCTTGTAATTTTGCCACATCGCCCCCTTAACCCCCCCAGACACACACCCACACAGACTTCTGTGAAGCCCCACCTCCCATGTCAGGTCTGGCCCCCTTTTTGGAAATGGATGGGTCCCTTAGAGATGATGTTTCCCCCGTTTCCATGGGAACACTGCTCTTCCCTGGCACAAAAATGTCAACAGCCTGGGGTGTCATCTCACTTCACTCCCACAGGCGGGCTGCTCTTAAGGGAAAAAAGAGGCCTGTTTTCCCTCCCAGACGGCTTTGGGCCCAGATCCCCTGCTGGGCTGTTTGCACAAAGTGCAAAAGCAGAGGCACCCCCTGAGGACCTCCCTCCTGCATCGAGGAGTGCTCAGGTGACGCAGGGCTTCTGTGGCAATAGCCAGTAGCCACTGGAATAAGATAGAGTAGCCCTGAGACTGCTCTACTTGACAGGGGGGTGGGCGGGTAGTTGGAGGGCCCCAGAGCTGGGGATGCAAGGAGGACGTGAAGGTGACACAGACTTTGCCTCCGTCACAGCCATCATTGACTCAGCCATGCTTTCAGCAGCACTGGTGCAGCCGCTAGTGTACCCAGGCAAGCGGCAGTTTGCACCAATGGCGCATGCTCTAACATGACAGTCACGACACCTTTGCACTGAGTACAGCTCTGGCCCAGCCCTGGGCTTGAGCATAAACTGGTGAAATGCCCCAAGTTCCTGGCAAAGCTGAAGCGAAGTCCAACAAGCTCACAGACCCCGGGAGTTCAGATGCCGCTGGAACTATTGCACCTTGGCCTTGTGCCTGGGCTGCAACCGTATTCTTACGTAGAGCAAATGCCTCAAGATGTGCCTTGCCCCCAAAGGGTCCCCTGGACAAGCAGCTGAACAGGTCTGTGCTGTGAAAGTTGATACAGAAGTCACATTCTGCTCTAGCAAAGGCCAGTCCCCTGGCGCCAGCCAAGCACTGAGGTTTTGCTAGCTGGCTAGGCAGCAGGATTTTTGCTAGAGCTACAGAATCTTACCCACAGCTGCACTCTCACAAGGCAGCCCGGTGTCCTAAAGGTGGGGCGGGGGCCGTAAAGCTTGCCGCCGACAGCACAGTTGTGAAACGGGAGAGGGGACGGACACAAGATGTTGTTGGACTCTCTATCCCTGGGAAGGAGTCTGAAATGCAAACCTCGGAGGAGAGCCAGAGCTCTCCCTGCTGGGTGGAGCGGCTGACCCAAGGCTTTGCTGGGGGCCCAGCGCTGTGTGAAAGACACACATCAGAAGGCAAACACAGCACATACCGCACAGAGACACGGGGCTGTACAAAACCCGGTGACACTTTTCAGGGTTACCCAAGGGGTCTGGGGTGAATCAGGACAACCTGCTCACAGGAAGAGGGGCACGGTCTGTGCCCACCCCGGGGAAACCACTGGCTCTGTGCCCTGGGCCCCACCCGCCCCGCTCTCTCCCAAGGCAAGCTACCAATTTACGCCCCACTTGGTTACACTCCAGTGGCCCGACCCTTGTCTTCTGGACACCCACAGGGTACAGTGAGCTACTGCCTCCAGAGAAGCAGTGCCCCCCACTTCACTGGTTTCACCTCAGTCCTACGCACTCCTTAGCACAAGGCACTCAGACAGGTCTATGGTCAAACCAAACTGAAGTTTATTTCGCAGTGTGTCAGATAGAGATTCAAATGCAAGCAAGTGTAAGGGTTTGGAAACACGAGGTTACAAGTGCAATCTATAGCCTGTACTTATTAGTGAGTTATTTCCCCATCTAATAAGGTATTTCGCACCCAATGGTCAATCCTTACAGTGCTTGTCCAGGGGCAAGCCACCTTTCGTGAGCCACTCCTGCTCCCAGTGTCGCCTCCATAATGAATAACATCCTCTGCCCTGTCTTCTTCCTTTGTACCGTGACAGACCACTGTCTCCCAGCCCAGGGAATCCCCTATTCTCTTGGGGGTCTTTTGTCCTTGTAAAGGCTCAAGCTTGCACCTGGTCCAGCCACTAAACACAAGACATGGGCTGGCTTGACAGATGTTGATTGTTTGGAACAGAGTGTCCCACTTCACAGAGCTCTGGGACTGGTTCCCCGTACGAGCACTGTCACGGTTATTGGGAGAGCAGCTAGTTCCTAGCTTTCGACAGAGACCACATGTGACCCCCGCTGGTGAATACTGAGAAGATGGTTGGGCACAGGGAACAAACCTGCCTGGGCCTGTCCGTGTCACACAAATCCAGAATCGATTTCACGCACAGCAACATGCAGAGAGAAAAACAACACTGTGTAAACACACATCAACGCACTAGACAAACACTACATGCACATTATTGTAAGCCACCAACGCAAAAAAACACAGTTCCGCACACAAACAGCAGCATATAACAAACACAATTTAACACACCGAGCAGCACAACATACAGCAACGCCAATACACGCATGCTATGGCAATGGGAGCTGAAAAGCACTCGGGGACTTATAGCCAGGAGTGAGTGTGCAGTTTCTGGGCAGCGTTGTCTGTTTTTAATCAGTTCCTTTCCTTGCTGTGTGTTTTGCAGCCATTTGGACATTAAGCTCTTGCAGAAGTTTATAGGCTGGCGTCTTTACTGCAGATCAGAAGCTGGCTCCCTTCCATACCTCAGAGAGCAGCAGCCACCCCAGTCCTCCTGGACACATTTGATGAAGAGGGTAGGACTGCTTGTTAGAGTGAGCAGATACATGGCAATCACCAGCCCCCCAAGCTGCTCTGTGAAGGCGGCACATCTCCTGGGAGGAGAGAGGGCAGAAGGCGCACTCTGCAGTTGTCCCTTCTCCCAAGCCAGCAAAGGAATCTCATTGTCCAGGCTACCCCAAGACAGATGGGCAGCTGTGAAGCCTTAGAGGTGAGGATAGACTGGGGGGGAGATCAGGTCTCCATGAAAGGGCTGGCAATGGAGGAATATCCCCCAGACACCAGGCAAAGGAGAATGACACAAAGGAAAAGCAGAGAGCTGGTGCAGCCTTCCCTCTCCGGAAGTCTGCGGAAGCGATACCTAAGGCGAGATTGCACTCAGAATGTGACAGACCTACGGACAGGGGGTAGGCAGGGCAGCACGGACAGACCTACGGACAGGGGGTAGGCAGGGCGGCACGGACAGACCTACGGACAGGGGGTAGGCAGGGCGGCACAGACAGACATTCCAGGAGACCAGATCAGCTCGAATGCCCCAATATCACATCTCCATCCTGCTCAGAGGAAAAGGCCCCTCCCTTGCTGCCTGCTTGAATTCTCCTGTCAGGGTGAAAGCCGTCCCAGTGTGGCTGGGCCATGCTGGTAACACAGAGGTGCTATGGTTGCCCCAGAGATAGGTCAAGATGCCTTGGGGTCTTTGCCCCATGGGGCCATTGGGTCTCCATCCAGAGAGGCCCTTGCTGTCCCCTCTCCCTGGTGGGGAGCGTCTGGGTGGAAGGTCAGACTGCTCAGTACAAGGCTGTGCGAGAAGGGCTGGCTATCCCAGCAGCTCCAGGGGAAAGGGAAGGAGCCAGGTGCTGTCCCCACTCCTGACAGTGAATCTTGGGCACACTGTGGCTGTACTGCAGCATGTGTTACATCTGTCCGTGATAGGGAGACATCCTGCTGCAGTTTAATGACCTCTGCCTCTCAGAGGGACGTAGCTGCCTCAGTGATCTCCACGCCCCGCTCTGCACTCAGGGTGCCCCAGCAGCAAGCCTGTGACTACATATCCCGCCAGCCCCCATGGCCCGGAGAGGAACAGAAAAGAAAGGGAGAAAATGCCCTGGGAGAGCCCCTCCTTGTGGGGCAGGCAGGTGGGGGCGGGGGGGCCTGTGGAGCCCTGCTGAGAATCCACCACCCCATGTGCCTGCTCTGATGGATAGAAAAGGGTCCAGCCCAACCCCATGAATCACAGCGCGCCGGTGCATTGTGGGGCTCGCTCACAAACACAGCAGCCGAGTGCCAAGCCGCTCCCACAACCAGACAGAGCCGCTGAGAGACGGCCAGGCGTGGGCTGGGAACATTCCAGCAGGATGCAGCCCAGCCCAGCGGTTCTGCACCCGCCAGCCCTGGGAGGGAGACTGGCTGCAGCAGCCAGTTCCAGGTGTGGGGTGACACTCTCAGCTGGTGAGCTCCTGGCCGACGGTTTGAACCCAGGCCAGGGCTGGTGCTGGCTGCTCCATGACGGATGCATCCTAGCCCAGGGACAGAAAGGAAGCAATTTGCACCTCCCCTGTTCAGCAGCTCCGGGGGTTGGTGCAACCCCCGATGTGGCCCAGGGCAACTCAAGCTGTGGCTCTAAGTCAGTGCCCCCCCCCCCAGCATTCACAAGGGTGCACAATCTTGGGGCTCAAGAATGTCCTGGCCAGTTGTCCCCTCCCTCTTTGGGCCCAACCAGTGCTCTGCATTGAAGGCTGCTCTATACCCGAGCGTAGGCGGGGTTCCCTGTGCCAGGGAAATGCCCCTGGGAGGCAACAGAGACCCTACCAGACAGATGCCCCCATCACAACACCTCCTCCCATGCCGGCAGGTTCAGCAGAGAGGCAGGTGAACAAGCAGGCTGTGGAGTCAGACCCCCCTCTCAGCCCTTCCGTGTCCCAGTGGAGGTATGTAGGGGGTGGGGCGGAGAGCTCACCCTGCCCACAGAAGACCTGCTCTGTGGACAGAAGAACTCGCATGCCGGGACTCCCTGTTGGGCTCCTTTCCCACAGTCGATTCCCTGGAGATAAACTCAAAGCAGGAGCATGAAGCAGCCCTGAGCCCCCGGGCCCTCGCCCCCAGCACGGCTATCATGGTGGCCAGTGTGGCTGCATGGCAGTGCTGTGGGAAATGGAGGGTCCAGGCATTGGAGCAAGGAGCCAGGCCTGCCCAAGCCATGGCATCCGCCTCTGCGTCTTACCTAAGCCAGCTGCCCGCTTTGCTCCCTCCTCCTGCTGCACCCTGTGCCCGCCCTGAGCTGCTGCACTCAGCTGGCCCACCTGCTGGGCTCTTTAACAAAGCTCATGCTAATGGAAACCCTTGGCATCCTCTCTGCTCAGCGTGTAAGCCATTACCCACCACAGCCTTCCCGTCACAGGCAGCCAAGGAGTTACCGGGCCAAGGTGCCGAATTCTGCAGGGACAGAGCAAAGAGGCCGGTGAGAGCAGGAGGCAATGGAGCCAGCGATTGCAGCTCATACCCTGGCTGATTAAAATCCCCACCCCCCTCTCAGCACTGCAGCCTCCTCCCCCAGCCCCTGGGCTCTCCGTGGGAGTCTCCCTTGGCCCCCAGAGCAGCGACGGGTGGGGTTCGGATGTGCTTGGTTTCTGTATTCCATGTGCAGGGCAAGGCTGCATCCAGGAGCCATCCTGCCCCTCGAAAAGAAAGCCATGCCCTCAGCTGGGAATACAAGAGCTGGCCAGGAGAACGGCTGGGCCCTTGAGACACCATACAGACCTCGGCCCACATTGAAATGCAGTCCCTTGGCATTGCAGCACCCTTGCCCCTGGCTCTCGCTCCAATTCTTCCAGATTTTCAGCATGTTTCTTGCCGGACACATCAAATTAAAAACCAGTGAAAGGTGCCGGCGCCGGGGGTCGCACCGTGCATTCCCGGCTTCCCCTCAAGTCAACATGCCTCCACCCTACCCTGGAGGGACTGAACTCCCTTCTGCACCTCCAGGGCCCACTCAATCCTTGGCCTTTCTGCTCACGCTGCCACTGAGCGGAGCCCCGGGTTGTGCCCCCTGTGAGCTAGGAGCCTAAGGCCAGATTTGCCGGTAATCACCACTGAAGCCAATGGGACAGATGCACGGCTGGTGTAAGTGGGCACTGCCATGCTGATTGTCACCAGCCCGATGGCGTGAGCAGGGTCAGAATTGAGCTCCTGCTGCCTTTGGGGGGGCTCTGAGTGGGGGCGTCTGGCAGAGGTGCCCAGCACAGCTTGCATCCTTCTGTTCCCAGCGCATGCCAACCTGGCTCTCATGCCTCTTGATTGGAGCCATGAATAATGCAGGCGACGTGAAATGGAAATGGCCTGGCTCGATTCCTTCATGCCCAGCCCGACAGGCCTCCAGGAAAGAAGACGGTTGATGAGCATCGTTTATTTACAAAGAACCCAGCAACACCCATCCTCTTTAACACGTGCAGTTCCGGTTCCTTCAGCCATCTGGGCTGGGCTGGAAAGACAGGGAGAACCTGGGAGACACTCGCCTGACCTCTGGGAATGTGGGGTGAGTGGGTTTGGGGCATGCACTGCTGTTGGCTAGGACACAGCAGCTGGGCAGGTTTTGTTGCCCTGTGGTCGTGCTGGCCTGTAACCATCTCGCTTCAAAGGAAACAGAGCTAGGAAGACTGTTGGGTCTCTCACCTGCATGAAGACCAGGGGTGGCTCTACAAATTTGGCCGCCCCAAGCAGTCATGCCCGGGAGGCGCCCCCGAGCCGCGGGAGCAGCGGACCTCCCGCGGGCATGACTGCAGAGGATCCGCTGGTCGCGCGGCTCGGCTGGACCTCCCGCAGCTGTGGGCGGTTCGCTGGTCCGGCGGCTCCGGTTGAGCTGCCGCAGTCATGCCTGCGGAAGGTCCAGCCGAGCCGCGGGACCAGCGTCCCCTCCGCAGTCATGCCTGCGGCAGGTCCGCTCCTCCCGGGGCTCCGGTGGACCTCCCGCAGGCATGACTGCGGCAGGTCCGCCGGCCCAGCCTGCCGCCCCCCCGGGAAAGGGCCGCCCCAGGCGGGTGCTTGCCCCGCTGGGCTCTGGAGCCGGCCCTGATGAAGACTATCAGTTCCCACTGGGACTCTTTCTTGCTTTGTGCTGTGCTCTGCGGCCACGTTCCACCCCAGAGTTGGCTGCATCTTGATGCTGGGGAGAGAGCCACAGAAACCAAAGATTATAAACATTTACCGAGTAACCCTCCCAGCACAAGGGCAGGAGGAGCTAGGTAGGCTGGGGATAATGCAGAGGGAGTGGACGAGGGAGGGTAGAGGACCAGGAACAGACCGACAGGAGGAAAGAGAGGAATGGCAGGGAATGAAGAGTTCATGGTGTACTCTCACTGGAGCAGCCCCATGCTGAGCTGCAGTCATTGGCGCACACACAGTGGTTCCCTTTAGAAGCCAGACAGCTGCTCCTCACATTTCAGTTTGCATCATCACCAGCTCCCAGGTTTGCTCATCTCCTCGATTGTGAGCCGGGACAATGGCGGCATTTAACTGGGGAGAGTGATTCCCCCTGTTCCGTGCCTTCCACTTGGCCAGTCACCCACCCATGCCTTGGACTGATGCCTGCCTCATGGGCCACTGGGCCTCCCCTCCCAACCCTCCTGCTGTGCCCCATGGATGTCCCCTCCTCACAAGGGAGGCTGTGCTGGGAGGGACAGGGATAGTCCTTCCTGCCCTATGCAACAATCGGCATGCCCTGAAGCATGAGATCTGATTACCTGGATAGCCTGGAGCACCGCAGAGGTTAGTGAACATAATTGTTTGGGCTACAAGTAATTATTACATTTAAAAGATTCTGTATTCAGATGCAACATGCACTTGTCACAGCTAAAAGGTTCTTTTTTTAGGCCGTTACTTCAAGCTAACAGAGAAGATGAAATGGGGCAAAAACACACCCAGAAACCATATTTAATACAGACCACTACAACTGAAATCATAGGCAAGGATCGAGAGCCAGGCCGATTAGAATAGCATAAGCACAGTGTAGTGGTTTCCTGACTTGTTCAGACTTACCATCTTGCGCTGTGCATCCTTACAGCTTATGGAGACTGTTGGAGAGATGGAAGGGAAAGTCAGTGCAGTCCATCAGAAAGGAGGCCCTGATTCAGTTTAAACCATCTGGGAGACTGTTGAGATGAGTTCCTGTCTGCATCCTGTAGAACTTGCCATACCAGTATTGCCCTGGCCTCTTCTTTTGTCATTCAGTGTTGTACGCATTCTAAACCAATATGCATTTCCTCACCTTTTGGGGGCGAAGCCAGACTTTAAGGCACCTGCTCCCCTACATGGTGTAAACTTTGCTTGTGCCAATCAGAAACGAACACAAACAGGTTTTGGGCCCCGTCGCCTATGACACTTCTATGATGTCATAGTGGGTACTTTATGGCCTGCCTGCCATGTGCAGGCAGGGAGAGGAGAAAGAAAAACGAATCCTGTGTATACCCGTGTATCCTGTGTATACCCGTGTATCCTGTGGATGCCCGTAACCGAGCCTGATCACCTCGAAGCCTCTCTCTCAGCTCACGTGTTTCAAACAGAGCTTCTACGTTTGCCGGTCGTTATGCGTTGGTTTGTATTTGTAAGTATCAGTTATTACTAAATGCTGCATCTTTGTTTATAAATATTGTTAGTAGATATTTTAGTCATTGTGTGTTTTAAGTTTCATTAACTCTATTAGCTAATCATACGCTGCTCCCTTACCCCTTGTAATTATCCCCAATAAAACTTTTAAATTGATTAAGTTTAGTGTGTGTGTGTGTGTCTGCAGTTTGCATCGTGACCCACACTCTCCTTGCATCCCTTACCAATATAGTCTGTTGCCACATGCAGCCTGGTAAATAACAGGCCTGCATTTTCTTTTGCCCCTGCGAGCCCGTGGCAATCCCCATGGTGCCTATGGAGACTGTTGGAGAGATGGAAGGGAAAGTCAGTGCAGTCCATCAGAAAGGAGGTCCTGATTCAGTTTAAACCATCTGGGAGACCAGACGAACACAAAGAAATGGGAACCATATTTGATTCTTTATCCTGATTATAGTTGTTGGGATTCTCCCTTTCCACTCGACTTCCCAAGAACTCAGCTTGACTCCAGACGGTCACTCAGGGTATCTTTATTTGACATCCAGCAACGCTGCGATGAGTTGATCAGACTCAAACGCAGCAGGGTGGACGCAAGGTACATCACAGCTCCAAAGAAACCCAGAAACCCTCTTCCTTTATGTACCTTTACACACCTCATTGCATTTACTAGCCATCGCATCAGACCTTTTAGCAGGGGTGGCCAACCTGTGGCTCCGGAGCCACATGCAGCTCTTCAGAAGTTAATACGCGGCTCCTTGTACAGGCACCAACTCTGGGGCTGGAGCTACAGTCGCCAACTTTCCAGCGTGCCGGGGGGTGCTCATTGCTCATCCCCTCCTCTCTATTTTCCTAACTGATTGTCTCCCTTGTTATCTAGATCTTACCCTCTGTTATCTAGTTCCAACCATTCCCTGGGTGGTTTCCACTCAGAGCTGCCTCAGATGTTGTCTTTCGAGTCTACTGACCTATTTACGTGTTTTGTTTAGCACAAAAGTCCAGTTTCCAACCTGCTGATTCATTGGCCTCCCTAATCCTATCACGAGGCCTCCCCCACATATGTTAATGACTCACATCAGGCTAGGCCTCAGCTACAAAAAGGCCAATAGTTGCCCTGATCCATGTATGGCCTTCCCGGTTTCCATGACTAAGCATCCAACGCTGATATTCATGATTTACATCACTTCTTTCTTAACCATTCCTATACTGTACATAAACAGAGCCTAACTTCATAGATATGGCATAGCAACCTCGTTCCAAAAGCTCCCCCAACCCCCTGCTTTGCAGAATCCTGCAGTGTACTATCCCTGTCGGTCTCTCAAATGAAAGTGCAAAATAGCCGACCCATGGTTATCGCCTTAGCTAAATCCCAGCCTTTAGCCTAACTACGCCCACAAAGCCTTCACTGAAGAGAACAGGCCCTTAACCACAGCAAGCTGAATAACCCTTTGACTTGTGTTCGCCTGTATGCCTCCCATGCATGTTCCAAGCTCATAAGCAACACGCCTGTCAGTCTTATGCTCTGATAACGGCATCTGACCTCTAGCAAGCATACAATTACCCACAAGACAGGGTCATAAAATCAGGTGGGGAAGGGGAAGTCAACATACTCATCTAGCTGCCCCTGCTGTGCGGTTCTGAATCCCACCAGCCTGCCACGCACAACATCACCTCCCTCACCACTTGGCCGTACACCCCCTTTGCTGCAGTGGGACTTAGAAGCTACTTATTCCCCTGGTGATTCCTCCCGCTAAATAAGGACCTGTCTTCATTTATTCACTCTAATTTAAGGTTTCACGTGCCAGTAATACATTTTAACGTTTTTAGAAGATCTCTTTCTATAGGTCTATAATATATAACTAAACTATTGTTGTATGTAAAGTAAATAAGGGTTTTAAAATGTTTAAGAAGCTTCATTTAAAATTAAAATGCAGAGCCGCCCAGACCGGTGGCCAGGACCCGGGCAGTGTGAGTGCCACTGAAAATCAGCTCGCGTGCTACCTTCGGCACGCGTGCCATAGGTTGCCTATCCCTGGGCTAGGCCCTAACGGAGTCTTTCAAAGTGATTCCTGGTCAGGTTTTCCCACCCACTGTGGTTTGCTCCTATAGGAAGAAGCTCTACTTGTTAGACAGGACAGCTCACCTTGTGACTAAGGACTAGGACTCCAGAAACCTGGGTTCAACCCCCAGCTCTGCCACAGATCCTCTCTGTGACCTTGTCAAGTCACATAATCCATCTGGGCATCAGTTTTCCCACCTGTAAAATGGAGAGAATCCTTCCCCACCTGCACCTCTTCTTGTCTATTTGGAATATATGCATCCCAGGGCAGGGACTGTCTTTTACCATGTGTTTGTATAGCACCTGGTGCAGTTAGGCCCTGATTGTGGATCCGTATTTCTAAATGGCACCATAATATAGACAATCAAAGTTTCTTCATAGACACTTTGTCCAATCCGCTCTTGCCGTGCGCTGCCAGACTGCCATAGCTTTAACAAATAAACACAGGATTTTAACTGTTGGAAGTTACTTGCGTGGGTCCATTTTCTGCTCTTACGCCCGCACAAATCTGGAGTAACTGCACTGCAGGTGCTGGGCCAGAGTCCTCAGCGGGTGGCACTATGGTGATGTGCAGCTGCTGAGGATCTAGCCCAGGGGAGCAACTCTGCGTTTACACTGGGTAACGGAGAGCAGACTCTGGCACTTGACTCCCGTCCCTTGCTAAGAAGCCCAATCCCCGTGGTCACTAGCCTCTCCTTAAAATCCTTCTAAGGCAGCTTCTCTTTGCATTTTAAACCTAGGCACCCGAGTTCTGTCCAGCAACTGTCTCATTTGCCTATAGGCTGTCCCCAGCCGAGCTTGCACGCGCACACGCACGCACACTTGCGCACGCACACACGCACGGTCCCTGCCTGAAGGACTTTACAATCTGCACAAGACTGCTAATGGGGAGAGGAAAGAGAGGGAAGTGACATGCCCACGGCCACAAACCAAACCAGTGGAGAGCTGGGAATGACTGACTCCCACCCCAATGCATATCCAATAGGCCACACTGCCTCTCTGCAAACAGCTCAGCATGTGCATTTGCTAGCACAGCTACTTCAAACAGACTGCTGCTGGGGACCGTTAAGAGCAGTCACAGCACATAACCAGCCCCTGGCATCAGACCACATCCTGCGCTGGTGTAAATTACGTCAGTGGGGTCATGCCAATTTATACCAGCTGAAGATCCACATGCGGCTCCTGATTCTGCTCATGCCAGCCTTACCTGGGGGTAACTCCAGGAGCCTGAACAGAGCTATTCCTTGTTTACCATCAGTCCAGCCGAGGGTGTGTTTACACTGGGGCTGGGGTGTCATTTCCAGCTCAAGGAGATGTACTTGCACCGCACTAGCTCTGGTTGAATTAGTGCATCAAAAAGAGAAGTGTAACCACAGCAGCACGAGCGGTGGGATGGGGTGGCCACCTCGAATGGGGGCCTAGGGTCTGTGATCGAGATAGCTAGCCCCTCCAGCCACTGGGGCTGCACTTCTATTTTTAGCCTGCTAGCTTGATCACTGCTAGCCTAGGTATGTCTCCTCCAGCTGGAATGGCACCCCAGCTGTTGGGTAGGTCCTTAGAACAGGGCCTGGCTCTCTGCGCGGGAAGACCCTGCTGCCCCGCGTCCTTGCCTGACGCTGCAGTCCTGCTGCAGCCCATGAACGTGGCTGTTCTGCAGAGTGCTCTAATGAACAAGCCCGCTCGGGTGTCTCATTCACACCATCATTAACAGGCAGTTAATAAAATTGCTGCGTGGCACCACAATGAAAGCTAATTGCCAGGCAGATTCCGCTCAGGCAGGCAGTAACCACAGAGTCATTATTTTAATATATTCTCTTGCAGCACTCAGACAGATAAATAGCTGGCTAGGGCTTGAGGGATACCTCACACTTTGGGGAATTCTTCCCATCAGTTCTGGGCTCACTGTGGGAATTGCTGGGTGAAATTCTCCAGCGTGTGTTATGCAGCCCAGACTAGCTGACCCTGGTGGTCCCTTCTGGCCGTAAAAATCTATGAAGCATTTCCATCTCTGCAAAGCGAGTAGCGATCAGAGTTCTGTCCCTGCACGGCTCCCTTCAGCCTTCCCCTGGGAATCCCATGCACCCTGCAGCAGCTCAGCATGTGGTTAAATAGCCTCTTGCTCCTCTGAATGGTTTCACAAGCCAGGTCAAGCAGGGCCACCCCCAGTAACTGCGAGGGCATTCACGCCGTTACAGATAGGGGAGCTGTTGCTGGGCTTGGGCCGGGGTCTCAGCCTGCATGGCTGATATCTGCACAGAACACGCCGACTCTATGCCAGCTAAGGAGGGTAAGGCTGCTAAGGCTTCTTTTAGGAGACGCTCTCAGGACTCACTAGCACTGGGAGCTGTCGATCCACATTCACAAGACACCCTGTTTGCACCAAGGGGCTGGGGCCTGGCTCCAAATGCCCAGCCGAGAACTCCGTCAGCAGAAGGGGTTGGCCTGCGGATGCGGATGCACTGCTGCCAGCCCCCGTGCCAGCCCCTCTGCCTCGTGTGCCTCTCTCCTGGCCAAGCAGGCATGACAAGAGAGGGAGGGGACATGATGGGGTGGGCAGTGAGAGGAGATGGGGGTGCAGAACTATACCAATCCTCCCCTGGTGGACTTAATGACCTGATGCCAGTTGTGCAACTTAGAGCAGCCTCTCAGCTTCTCTGGGCTGGGGCCAGCTGTGAGAATAAACATTAATACATCAAGAGACAGCGAACACTGGTCATGACTCTCCAACTATTTAAAGGGATACCACCCATTTCCTGTACACTACAGCGTGCCTGGGGCTTGCTTCTGAGTATCACCTGGGGAAAGCACTTCTGAACAAAGCAGACATTGCCAGTACTGGATCAGCGGCCTGCATTTCTGCAATCTAATTCCAGAGATGCATTTGGATGGATGGCAACAGGCTGCTCTCGACCTGAACTGGCACCTAAGCTGGGCTTGGAACATTGACAAGGAGGGTATTGAAGGAGCACGGCGGTGTGTTCTCAGAATAGTCTAGCGTTAGGATAAACGGAGCTGCATAAGACAACTTGGACTGAGGGAGCTGAATTATTCCCTCTCAACAGGCTATTAAAACCTATCATTTTATGCTGGGTAACTATCCCATCGCTGGTGTGATTTTCCATAATCTCTTATTTGGTCTTTACGTTGGCTACTGAGCCTTCTAGCTCATAACAATTGCCAAATCTGTCCACTGGCTAATGAGCAGAGATACCAAGAGCTATGAGAAACCTGGTCTAAGGAAGCGGGTCACTTAAACCAGGGTCATGGAGTCACAATCACCCCGCCCTTCCCAGTCGGCCAGGCAGGAGGGGAATCCCAGCTAGAGAGTTGGAAAGGAGGTGCCCCAGCACTACAACCACTGATTTTAATTTTTTTTTAACCCACTTGTGTTTTCTGCCCCATCGGGGACTGTCGTTGGTACAGCACCTAGCACCATGGGATACTGCTCCAAGCCTTGCAAAACAGATAAATAAATTGATAATTCCCACCCCACTCACTTGGACATGCAGCAGGAACGAGCTCAGCACAGCGCCCCGGGGAAATAGCCTCCTGCATCCAGATTGGTCAACCTGGGTGACCAGAACTAGCCCCTCCATGCTCATTGGCTAGTCCCAAACCCAGCACTCCCCCGAGTGCAGCTGGTCAAAGACCAGGCCCCAGAGAAATGTGCCTGGTGTTTTTATCACACTGCACAGATTCACCCTGTGCCCCCCAGAACCTACCACCACGGCACAGGCCAGGCTATGGGCTTTGCCATACGGCAGCAAGGGCTCTTCTGTCCCAGGAAGGAACAGGAGTGCTGTGCACGTCTGGGCCTCCACCATGCTCGGTCGTCTGGAAACGGCACTGGCGCCAGGTGAGTCCTGGGAGTTTGTCCCCTCCGGCACTTCCCCTGTCTCCTGGGGGTGCCGCACAACCAGGGCTTGAAGCTTGCCCAGAACACAGCGAGCCTGGGAGCAGTGCTAGGAACCCTGGGGTGCTTAACCGCCGAGTCTGGCAGTTGGGTGACACAGCACAACCAGGACAGATGGCTCAGCGGGCGGGCGGCTTATGCTGGTTCAGCGCACAACATCCTACAGGCACTTGGGCAGGAAGGGGCCTCCCCACAGACCCAGCAAAGGCTGGTTCCCTTTTGAGAGAGGGAAGAGGTCACCGAAGCCAACTGACTCGGTGGGACAGAGGAATAGTGCAGGGTTGGGAGTGTGCGCTGAGGGACACCAGGCTGGGGCACGGCTCAGAGAACCCCAGACAATGCCCAGTGCTCAGAGGGGAGAGCAAGGGACTCAGTGGATGCTGCCCAGTGCACCCACCTTGGCTGCATGTGGGAGTGCTAATGCTAGAAACCCTGCCCCTTTGGGAGGGGTTAGCTACTCCCAGGCGCAGCCAGCAGGGAGGGAAGTGCTGCCAAGGGCTCTGGAGAGGCAGGAGAGGGGCCTCCCTGGTGCTCCCCTAGACAGCTGCATGGACATGCACAGCAGGATGGAGCCTGGTCAATTATCAAACTGTAATTCACTGTAATTGATGACACAGTTTACTGGTGGTTTTCCCCAAGAATCGGGGACACAGATTGATTATGGGTTTGGTGTGACTCAGCAGCAAACAAATACTGTACTGATATTGGGAATATCAGTAATAGCGTCCAAAACGTAATTAAATTTAACCTCCTCGTAGGGAGAAAAAAAAAAAAACCCACCAACGAAACCCACCACAGTAGCATCTAACTTCAAAAAGGGGAACTACACAAAAAGGAGGAAGCTAGTGAAATGGAAATGAAAAGGAACAGTCAGCAGAGTGAAACGCCTGCAACTGCATGGAAACTTTTCGAAAAACACCATAACACAGGCTCAAAGTAAATATAATACCCCTCCCCGCCCCACCAAAACAAAAACAAAAAGTAAGAGGATCAAAAAATGCCACCATGGCTAAACAGAGTAAGAGAGGCAGTTAGAGACAAAAAGGCATCCTTCAAAACAGCAATTTTGTTAAGTACATCAGAAGCAGGAAGCCTGCCAAACAATCAGTGGAGGCACTGGACAACTGAGGTGCGAAAGGAGTGTTCAGGGAAGACCAGGCCATTGAGGAGAAACTAAATGAATTCTTGGCAGCAGTTTTCACTGCAGAAGATGTGAGGGAGATTCCCACACCTAAACCATTCTTTTTAGGTGACAAATCTGAGGATTTGTTCCAGACTGAGGTGTCAACATTAATAAGTCACGAAGACCAGATGGTATTCACTCAAGAGTTCTAAAGGAACTCAAACATGCAATTGCAGAATTATCGACCGTGGTATGTAACCTATTGCTTATATCAGCTTCTGTACCAGATGACTGGAGGATAGCTAATGTGATGCCAATTTTTGAAAAAGGCTCCGAAAGTTATCCTGGCAATTACAGGCTAATAAGCCTAACTTCAGTACCAGGCAAACAGGTTGAAACTATAGTAAAGAACAGAATTACCTGACATATAGATGAACACAATTTGTTGGGAGGAGTCAACAGGCCTTTTGTACATGGAAATCATGCCTCACCAATCTATTAGAATTCTTTGAGCGGGTCAACAAACATGTGGACAAGGGGGATTCAGTGGATATAGTGTACTCAGACTTTCAGAAAGTCTTTGACAAGGTTTACATGGTCAAGACTCTTAAGCAAAGTAAGCAGTCATGGGATAAGAGGGAAGGTTCTTTCATGGGTCAGTAACTGGTTAAAAGATAGGAAGCAAAGAGTAGGAATAAACTGTCAGTTTTCACAGTGGAAAGAGGTAAATAGCAGGGTCCCCCAAGGATCTGTACTGGAACCTGTGCAATTCAACATATTCATAAATGATTTGGGAAAAGGGGTAAACAGTAAGGTGGCAAAGTTTTCAGATTATGAAAAATTACTCAAGATAATTAAGTCCAAAGCAGACTGCAAAGAGTTACAAAGGGATCTTACAAAACTGGGTGACTGGGCAGCAAAAAAGCAGATGAAATTCAATGCTGCATTGTAAATGCAAAGTAATGCACACTGGAAAACATAATTCCATCCATGCATACAAAATGATGGGGTCTAAATTAGCTGTTACCACTCAAGAAAAATCTTGGCGTCATTGTGGACAGTTCTCTGAAAACAGCTGCTCAGTGTGCAGCAGCAGGCAAAAAAGAGAACAGAATGTTAGAAACCATTTGGAAAGGGATAGACAATAAAACAGAAAATAGCATAATACCACTATTTAAATCCATGGTACGCCCACACTTCGAATACTGTGTGCAGTTCTGGTCACTCTACCTCAAAAAAGATATTTGAGAATTGGAGAAAATGTAGACGAGGGCAAGAAAAATGATTAAGGGTGTGGAACAGCTCCCATTTGAGGAGAGATTAAAAAGACTGGGACTGGTCATCTTAGAAAAGACAGGACTGAGGGGAGATATGATAGAGGTCTATAAAATCATGACTGGTGTGGAAAAAGCTAATAGGAAAGTGTTATTTACTCTATCGCATGATACAAGAACCAGGGGTCACTCCATGAAATTAGTAGGCACCAGTTTTAAAACAAACAGAAAGAAGTATTTCTTCACACAGTGCACAGTCAACCTGTGGAACTCATTGCCAAGGGATGCCGGGAAGGGCAGAAGTATAACTGGGCTAAAAAAGGAATTAGATAAGTTAATGGCGGATAGGTCTATCACTGGCTATTAGCCAAGGCAGTCAGGGAAGCAACCCTATGGTCTGGGTGTCCCTAAACCTCTGAGTAATAGGAGCTGGGACTGGATGACAGGGGATGGATCACTTGATAATTGTTGTATTCTGTTCCCTCCCTCTGAAGCATCTGGCATTGGCAACTCTCAGAAGACAGGATACTGGGCTAGAGGGACCATTAGTCTGACTCATCATGGCCATTCGTATGTTCTTATGTTAATACCCAAAGAATCCCACTCATTAATATAAACCATACAGCATAAAAGCTCCCCACAAAATAATTGCTCTTACACTGAAAGGTAACATAATTAAGGCTGTGAGTTTGTCACGGAGGTCATGGATTCCGTAACTTTCCGTGATGTCTGTGATTTCTACAGCAGCTCGCCTGGGGGCAGCTCAGGCAGCCCCTGGACCAGCCCCACCGGCTGCTGCTGAGACAGTCTCAGGCCACCGTGCTCCCCTCCCCCAGCAGCACCAGAGGTTTAGATGTGGGAGGGGGCTCAGGGCTGGGGGTTGGGGCACGGGAGGGGGTGAGGGTTGGTTCTGGGTGGGGCTTACTGGCGACACATCCCTCCCTCGGCTCCTAGGCAGAGGTGTGGCCAGGCGGCACTGCAAGCTGCCTCTGCCCACAGGCACCCCACCCCCTGCGGCTCCCATTGGCTGCAGTCCCCGGCCAATGGGAGCTGCAGAGTCCGCGCTCAGGGCAGAGGCAGCATGCGGAGCTGAGTCTGGCTACGCTTCTGCCTAGGAGCTGAGGGAAAGAGGGGCATGTCCTCGCCTCCGGGAGCTGCTCGGAGCTGGGTATGGAGCCTGCCAGCTCCGCCAACCCCCCCAACACCGAGCACCCTCAGCACCCCCCTCCAAGATTTAGTCAGGGGTATATAATACAAGTCAGGAAAGGGCACAGGCCATGAATTTTTGTTTACTGCCCGTGATCTGTCCATTACTTTTACTAAAAGTACCCGTGACTAATACGTAGCCTTAATCATAACAACTTGCAGCCTCTATTAAGCCATAGAAAACAAAAATAGAAGAAAGCAATCAGTGGAGCACATCAGGAGATTGGTCCTAGTCCAGGCACAATGCTTTTCTAGACCTAGATGCACACAAGAAAGCAGGGAAATTCCAAATCTTTTTTACCCTTGGGCTGTCCAGCCCACACGGACACAGGCAACTCCCGACTGCCTTTTTCACTATGGATCATTCCGGCTAACTAGATTTATGCTTCTCATACCTAAGCAATTTGTCTGCAGTGTTGTTGTAGCTGCGTTGGTCTCAGGATATTAGAGAGGGAAGGTGCGCAAAGTAATATCTTTTACTGAACCTGTAAGGTGTGAGGCCTTTTTCTTTAGTAGGCAGCAGCAGCAATGAGCTAAGAAGCAGAAAGTCACATCCTCACATTCCATCTAAATTATATAAAAACAATGTAATATTGGGCTGTTAAGAAGGCGTTCCTGTCCTAAGAGGACCCACCATCACCAGTTAAGCAAGGCATCTCTTTAAGATGTTTAAAGAAAATTTTGCTTGATAGCATTCTCTCTGGCAAGGAACCACTTAACAGTTAAGTATCAGAGGGGTAGCCGTGTTAGTCTGGATCTGTAAAAAGCGACAAAGAGTCCTGTGGCACCTTATAGACTAACAGACGTACTGGAGCATAAGCTTTCGTGGGTGAATGCCCACAGTCTGACGAAGTGGGCATTCACCCATGAAAGCGTATGCTCCAATACATCTGTTAGTCTATAAGGTGCCACAGGACTCTTTGTTGCACATAACAGTTGTGATTGTGAAATCTGTACATCTATTGTTTTGCCTTGACGGTCCCCAACTTTTCCATTGTTTATCCGCATGGTTTCTGTCTACTTCTTTGATTGTTTCTGTCTGTTGCATAACTAATTTTTTCCAGATTTAAATAAATGAAGGGGAGGAATATGATTGGTTGAAGAATTGTTTCGTTATGGGCTAGGATGGGTGAAAAATACTGGTTTGTAGGACTTTAGTTTAAAATGATTGGTGAAGGTACAGCTAAGCAGGACTCATGTTTCACTATACAACCTGGGGTCCTCAGGACGCAGCCCAAGATCAGAGCTGTCAGGCCTCAATACCCTGCCAATCACACCATGCAGGGAATTGGAGCCCTGGGCGACCTGATCCTGACTGGCCCCCAGGAAAGGTTCGTCTGCCTTGTTGGAAGTGGTGAGCATTGTATGCTTAGCGTTTGCGTCCTGTTTTGGTAACTGTTACTAAACAGAGGTTAAGGATATTACTGTGTAGTGCCCTTTCACTGGTAAAAGGCCCTGCAAAACCTCAGAAGATTATGCCCCGATTCCTAGGAACTGGGAATGGATAGGTGCGTTTTTCCTGGAGCCCGAGGACCTTGGAAAGGGTAGGGATGTCTAAATTAACCAGGTTAAGCCTTGAGCCCACGGAAGGGTAAAGGTGTCATGCCTTAGTATGTGTGGGTAACAGACCAACTTCTCCTAGTCCAGGAGCTTTCGAGCTTACACGGAGCTCTTCTACAGGTCTGATCAGTGACCCAACACAAAAACAAAAAGTGGAACTGACTGCAAGAAACTATGCCACAACCCACAGAACACCACGCCCGGAAGAAGCCATGGCATCGGTGCCTACCACATGGACCCTGCACAACACCCGAATGCCAGCAACCAGACCCGAAGCAGAGCTCTGTGTACCTCGAAAGCTCATCTCTCTCACCAACAGAAGTTGATCCAATAAAAGATATCCCCTCACCCGCCTTGTCTAAGTAATTTGTGTCGATCCATTTTTTTTCATATTTATAATTTTTAATTAATTCTTTCAAATACAGCTACTATCCCAGATCCCTCACAATTCCATAGTTAATCGTACATATCCATGTGTTCTAACTGCCTAGTAACAAGACTGCGAAAATTCCCCCGCTCCTTACGTCAGAACAAATGTTAAAAGCCCGTGGTGTCCCTGTTAACAGAACAAACAACTGAGTACAAGCTACCAAAGGAAGGCAAAAAGAATAAGTGACCCAGGATCACACCTGCGTCCTACTTTTCATCAGATATGCTAACCACAAACAACTGCCTGTTCGGATGATATTAGTAATATGAAGTTCTCTGAATACAGCAAAGCCTACACCCGTGTGTGTGTGTGTGTGTGTGTATTTTCCTTACTTGCCCCCATACATGTTCCAAGTTTCTAAGCTAGAACACCTTTGATCAGTATTACCCTTTGGCAGTATTACTCTCCACCAAAGCGTGCCAAGCTACGCTGGCGGGTTAGGAAGGGGTCAGCAATGTGTAAGATACAGCAGTCGAGCAGCGTTCGAGCACACTGTGACGGTGGAACGAGGTCGTGGGATTCCTGAAGCACCTATCCCACAGCCCTCAGCTTTGGGGCAGGGAGCAGCGGTTTGGGAACCTGGATCCACAAGGCCCAGGAGGCAGCAGAATAGCCCCCCGGGGGGAAACAGCAGACCCAGGGCTGATCCCTAGCTCTAGTAACTGCAGTGGAGCGAGGCTGATTTACACCAGCTGCTGGCGGGAAGGATCTGTGCGGTGGAGATGACCTGCTATTGCTCAGGGCCCCGGGGCCAGGGAGGATGTGCGGTGTCAGGGCTGGCAAAGCTGGTGGCTGCCTTGCTCAGCGGTTATTTTTCTAGGCTCTGGCTGGCATTTGGTGGTGAACAAGGAGCCCACAGCGCAGCGTCACAGGCAGCCAAAGGACTCCTTGGTTGCCTGCGGCATGCTCCGGAAAGCTCCCAGCCTCCGCTCGGGAGGGAGCGGGTCCAGAGACCTAAACTGGAGGTTTGGGACGTGGCTCTGAACTGAAAAGCTTCTCGCTCTCCACGTAGGGGCTGGAGGGTTTGACTCACCCTGACCTGGGCACGAGGCAGGGACTGGCAGGGCCTGGGAAGGAGAGAACTGCTGCCAGCACTAAGGGGTTCATCAGCAAGGCAAGGCTGACACCCAGTGCACAGTTCCTGGAAGAGCAGGACAGCTCCGCTGATGGGGGATACGAGCGACCGTGAACCAGCACCGAGGCCAGCCATGCCCCCATGCCCTGCCCAGAGTCACGCCCGTTTAACTAAGGGAGCTATTACAAACCAGCCAGGCTAAACCGGAGCACAACACTCCAATTTCAGTTTAAACCAGACTTATTTCAGTGCAGCCTAAAGGAATCACTAGCCTGACTCCCAGCCTCCATGTGGGGCTCTGCACCAGCTTAACTCAGCCAGCTTGAAAACAAACAGAAGTCAAAACCAGTGCGACGCCTCCTGCAGGCAGGGGCACAGACAGAGTCCAGCGAGGGAATGGAGGGTGGGGGTCCGGCTGCCCCAGACAGAGGCGGATGGTGCCCTCCTTATCTCATGCACCCCTTAAATGAATCAGAGGGGGTTGGTATCAGGGAGTCACATCAGTTTGTTCGAATCCTAGCAACTGTGGGTGAAAAACCCCAAGTCAGCCCCAGGATTTCCCCCTAAACAGACCCCAGGACAATGCTGCCAGTCTTGTTGCCCCATTCATCCATATTTCACTGCCACCCCAGAGCCACCCCGCCTGCACAGAATCAATCTTCTCAGCCTGAGCCCACTATTACTCATATTACCACCATAGGAGCCCCAGTCATGGACCAGAGCCCCACTGTGCTAGGTGCTGTACAAACAAACAGAACAAAATCACAGTCCCTGCCCAAAAGGAGTTTAGAAGCTAAGGGAATGTCCATACTGGAGTCAGGAGGGGCAACTGCAGCTCAACGAGACATACCCATGCCAGCTCGAGCACAACTCCCCCCAAATCATGATGTTGGCTTAAACATCATGAGATTATATATTATTTTTAGAAATGGTGGTTCTTTTCTTTGCCTCTGGCTTTGGAGTCTTTAAGGGGGTCACATTTTTCAGCTTTTCTCTGCAACCCCAAGGGCAAGATATATCTATTTGAAATGAAATCTGAAACTCACAATCCCCTGACTCCTGGAGCTGGAGCTTGAAGAAAAGAAATGCACATCAAATATCATGCTAAGAAGTTAACTGCACTTCATCTGCCAGTGACAAACCCCCTCCAAATTCCTAAAACATCTCCCCCTCATGCTTCAGAATGATGTCTCCTCCTCCGACTCCATCAAAAATCCTCTGCCGTGACAGGGTGACCCCTCCCCTGAAATGGACACATCCTGACATATCTCCTGCAGATTCTCCAAGTGTGCAGCCACTTGGCTTTGAACATGACAGACACATCCATATGTTCAGCCTTCTTTTACCGGCACCCGGGCTGAGGTCTATCACTTGGGTCCAGGTGAAGAGAAGCCATCTATAGCCAAGAAGCCTTGTAGCTGCCCCGCCTCAGGAAGCACTGTGAGCTCCATCTCATAATGCAGCACCTCATCTTTGGAAATTCCCCAAGCGCCTCTGCTCCCAGCATAAGTGCTGAGCACCAAGAGGACCAGAATGGGACAGCCACCCAATTGCCAGGTGCACTCGGTGTGTGGACACACCCAAATGGTTCTGCCAGGAACACGGCCCTTGTCATGGCTTCCTGCAGCTGCCTCCCCAGCTGGGACCCACACAGAACCCTGCCCCCCAGGCCAAGAGACCACAGAGTGCCAAGTGGGGCAACTTATGGGGGCCGTGGGCAGGCACGAAAGAGCAGGAGGTGGCAGGACTCCTCATGGTCTTTCTCCCCATCTGTGCAGACACACACAGACTCATAGGACTGGAAGGGCCCTCGAGAGGTCATCTAGTCCCCTGCACTCATGGCAGGACTAAGTATTATCTAGACCATCCCTGACAGGTGTTTGTCCAACCTGCTCTTAAAAATCTCAAACGGTGGAGATTCCACAACTGCCCTAGGCAGTTTATTCCAGTGCTTAACCACCCTGACAGTTGGGAAGTTTTTCCTAACGTCCAACCTAAACCTCCCTTGCTGCAATTTAAGCCCATTGCTTCTTGTCCTATCCTCAGAGGTTAAGGAGAACAATTTTTCTCCCTCCTCCTTGTGACAACCTTTTATGTACTTGAAAACTTATCATTCCCCCCTCTCAGCTGTCTCTTCTCCAGACTAACCACACCCCTTTTTTTCTAATCTTCCCTCACAGGTCAAGTTTTCTAGACCTTCCATCATTTTTGTTGCTCTTCTCTGCAGGGCTGCCCAGAGGATTCCGGGGGCCCGGGGTCTTCGGCGGCGGGGGGCCCCTTCCATTCCGGGACCCGCCGCCAAAGTGCCCCAAAGACCCGCGGCGGGGGGGGGGTCCCCGCCGCGGGCCTTCGGGGCACTTCGGCGGCGGGTCCCGGAACAGAAGGGGCCCCCCGCCGCCGAAGACCGGGCTGCGCTTCCGCGGCGGCGGCAGGTCGCACTTCCGCGGCGGCAGGTCCCGCTTCCCCCCGCCCCGCCCCGGCCCCTTACCCGAGCGCGTCTCCGGCGGGGCCTGAGCTCCGTCCCGCTCAGAGCCGCGTGGTGAGGGGGCGGGGCTGTGAGCTCCACGCCCAGCGGAGGCAGCTGCCCCGCCCCCTCCCCACGCCGCTCTGAGCGGGGCGGGGCTCAGGCCCCGTTGGAGCTCCCAGCCCCGCCCCCTCCCCACGCGGCTCTGAGCGGGGCGGGGCTCAGGGGCTCGGCCGGAGACTCGGCGCTTGATGCGCCGAGGCTCCAAGAGAGGGGCGGAGGCGGGAGCCTCCGCTCTTCTCTTGGGGGCCCCTGCGGAGCCCGGGGCAAATTGCCCCCTTTGCCCCCCCCTCTGGGCGGCCCTGCTTCTCTGGACTTTCTCCAATTTGCCCACATCGTTCCTGAAATGTGGCGCCCAGAAGTGGACACAAGTATTCTAGCTGAGGCCTAATCAGCGCGGAGTAGAGCAGAAGAATGACTCCTCGTGTCTTACAGGACTCCTGCTGATACATCCCAGAGTGATGTTCGCTTGTTTTGCATCAGCGTTACACTGTAACCTCATATTTAGCTGCTGATCTTTGATCAACATGTTCCTCAGTGCTCTTAGCAGCAGCAGAGTAAATTCAGTCTGGCTGGGGCTTTTCCCTGTGGTGCCCAGCATCCACACGTGCTCCTGTGGGGCATGTGGCAAGCTGCCATCCCCAGCGCCATGCCCCGGCCACGCCTGCACATGGCTTCTGAGGGCGCAGCTCTATCAGACAAGGCTAGCAATGGGAGTGTGCGTGGGCCATACCAAAGGCCGGGGCTACGTTTGCAAAACCAGACTGGAAATAAATCAGGAAAAGCTCCATTTCACTGACCCAAGGTTTGCAAATGGGAAATAACTAAGCCCAATAATTACTGCAAACGGTCCTGTAATATCCGTCGATCATGTGGTGGTTGCAGGGTCGCTCCCTTCATTCTCCTTAATGCTTAATTGATTTGGCTGCTGAGCCGCAAAGGGAGAACTGAAACCAGCCTTGTCCAAGAGGAGATGGAGGCAGCAGCTCTGCACACGAGATGGGGCTTTATGAGGAGGAGCCCAGCTCCCTGGAGAGCTCCCCGCACCTGCCCAGCGAGCGCAGGGGAGCCCCTCTGCTATTTGCCAGATTTCAGTGCTAGGTCTTGCCAGAGTGACCTGGAGAGCCCCAGGACTGGACTCTCTGCTTCCAGATCCTAGCCCTGCCGACGCAATCCGGGGGGTTTTGCCCCATCAGGGACAGTTGGGGTCATGGGTGGGACTCCCATCGAGGGTCCTGCCTGCCCCAGAGCAGCCGTTGCACCCGCTCGGCTCCTCCTACCCAAGGTGCAGAGGCTGAGGCCAGCTGCTTCCAATGCAGTCACTGATGTTGGGGGCCTGACTTGCAGTGCCACGGGCCTGACTCCCATCAGGGGCCAATCCCCACCCCCCAGCCTCCCACTGACATCAGCTGGCTCAAGCCGGGCTGCCCCTCGCCACCTGCTGGGTAACACTGGCCCAGGGTCTTGCTGGATGGTAAATATGGTGCAAAGGGGAAACAAAGCAACCCTGTCACCCCTCACAGAAATCTCCCACCTGCCCTGCCTGGCTGTTGTGGAGCCTGCCTCTCCTTCCCCAGCACCCAGCTTATCTTCAGGGAGGATCCCACGGAGCTCTGATAGCTTCCCCCCTTCAGGCCCTAGTCTTCCCTCCTCTCTCTCCCCCCATCCTGTTCATTTCACTCCCTTCTGATCCCGCTGCGCCTGCTGGTGCGAGCCCCTTCTCCTCCGCAGTGCCGGACGAGGGCGGAGCAGCTTCCCAGCATCTCTGTGCTCACCGACTCTCCCTCCGCTCAGATCTCGTCTCTCCCTGCCCTAGCCTCTGACGCTCACCGGCTCTCTCCTTATGCCACTGTGCAAAGCGCCGAGAGACAGGAGCGAGGAGCCAGCTGCAGGGCCTGGCCCCGGCTGGGCCATCCAATGGGCCCCTCTGCTAGACCTGGGGTGCCCACCAAGACCCTTCTTTTCCAGATTGGCCTCCTATTGCGAGTGCCTCATGCTTTGCTGTGTATCAGCTGAGCCACAAGGCCAAGATGGCGGGGAGGGGGGTGTTTGCATACAGGAAGAACAGCTGGTTATACCCACACCCCCAGATGCTCCCCCCAGCACGTGGAAAGTAACAGGTAGGCGCAATGAACTGCCACTGCATACAGACACCGTAATCACCAGCAAAGACTGGTTCCCTCCATTGCAGAAACAAAGGCCTCCGTTGAGCTGTGAGTGGGGAGCAGGCTGCCGGAGTTGCTTGGGTGAGGCCAGACACTAGAAGGAAACGTGAGCACATGCACTGAGCCAATGTATCACACCCAAACCACTGCTCTAGTGCCTGGAATGGCTGACCTGCTAGAGGACGTAATGCAAACACTGGGGCGGGGGATAGAGCTTGTCAAGACCAGGCACTGGAAGCCAAGGCTCCAAGGTAGAGCTGAGCAGATCACTGATTCTTCAGCCGAGTGGCTGAGCCAAAACAATTGTTTGGGGTCAAATTAAATAAATTGCTTTTGTTTTGTTTTGGGTGGTTTTGCCCTTCGCTGGTTTGTTTCTTTTTTTCAAAACGAATCTAGCTAAGTTTTGAAACAAAAGATCGTTTCAAAACAAAGGAAACCACAACAATTTGAAAATGGCCAAAAGAAACATTTCAATGTTTTCAAAAACTGTTTCTGGGTTTTTTCCCCAGCTGAAACAGTTCACCACATTCCACACCAAGTCACAAACTCTTTTGCTCAACCTGAAAGTGCATTTTCTGGTGAATAAACTACTTGTCTGAAAAATGCCATCCGCTCTAGTCTAGAGTTCTTTGCTGGCATGATGCTGGCCGGGCCGTGCGTCATAAATGACCACGGCAAAGCATGCAGAGCCAGTGAATGCCCACAAACACCAGAAGGTCATGCCTCGGGGGCTTTGTAAGCTCATGTCAAGATCTAGCATGCAATGAAGTTCTCAGCTAGACTCCATTTAACTGAAAGAGCTCCCCTGTTTCTGCTGCGTCTTCCACCTTCCCACGGAGGAGAGAACCCTGCAAACTCCTTGGGAAAGACACCTCAGTGGAGCTATAGCAAGGCAGCCTCTTCTGGGGCATTCTCCTGCGGCAGGTCACAGAACAGCAGATGCCTCTGCCTCAGTTTCCCTTCTTCCTCCCGTGAAAGGAACAGAGTCTCTCAGTGTCTGATACACAGCCCTCCTCTGGGTGTCATTTAATCCTGCACACCAGTGCAGTAGCTCCCCCAAACCTTTGCTGAAAAGCCATTCTCGACACCCCCCCGGTAAACACGTAAAAGGCACAACAGTTTTTCCATTCCCCTCTTCAGGGTAACGCCTCTAGCTCACCCACCTGGGAGTCAATAGCAGCGATTCATTCCCAGTTTCTTCAGCCCTGAATCCAGGATCCTGCTCTCCCTACCTTCCTGAAAGTGACCCGCCTTCTCCCAACTCCTACCACAGCCCCAAGTCCCGTCATCCCCAGCATCTTACCCCAGCTCAGGGCACATCCCTCCACAGGCCACCCTCTTGCTTCCAGGCTCAGCACCCCCGGACCAAGCTGCATCTTCCTCTTTTGGCGAAGGACCACTGCCTGAGCCTTCCCCGCACTGGGGTCCAGCTCCTCTCAGCTCTCACCAGGGTCTGTTCCAGCTCTTCTCAGAGCTCAGCTGCCTCCCACCGGGTCTCCTGGAGCTCTCTCCCATGCAGCTGCTAAGGAGCATACCCAAAGTTAGCCTGCTGGAGTCCATGCCGTTCAGCCAGCAGCCTGCAGAGGGTAGCATTGCCTTGCAGTGAAACACACCTGGAGCCGGGCTGGTGCTGCAGTCAAGGTGGGCTTGGGAAAAGCAGTGGGACAGGCAGGGCTGTCTGCGTCCTCACAGGGCCCTTGTCGGGGAGGGCAGGCCCCAGAATCCAGGGATTGGCACAGCTGTGACATGCTTTTATAATCAATGCAAACTCCACTCTCTTTGGACCGGCCCCCTGCACCTGCGCTGGTTGGTTCCCATCTCCTCTCCAGGCCCCTGCGGCTCCCAGGACACAGGGCTGCCTTGTGTAGCAAGAGGGCCTGTCGACACTGCACTAAACCCAGGCTCTGTCTCAGGTGTGAGCCCAAGCCCCCCTTCGAGCCACGCACTAATCAGCCTGACTCAGGTCAGCCAGTGCTCAGGACCTGGGTACTCGTGTAACCCACACACCTTCTGGGAGTGGTGTCTGTCCCATCTAGTGGCACTGAGACCACTTAGAGAGCAATTAATGAGTCTGCTCTACAGCCTTCGCAAACAGTCAGTTGCCTTTCAGCTCAGGCACTAAGCTCCAGCGGTCCCAGGTTCGAGCCTGACGACCAGGGTCTGTTGGTGTTACACTAGGACCCTGCTGGGGGGTGGGTCCAAGTCCTCATTTTGCAATGTGGACGCAGCTCAAGCTGCAGAGCTGAGTTTGAAGGTCTCCGTAGTGCAGCCTGGTGATGTTAGCACAGTTGTGAGACCCAGGTTCAGCAACTGGAAGGCCAGGTTTACAAAGCAGGGTGGATGCTCAAGCCCAAGGCTTGGAAACAGAGAGTTTGACTTTGGCAAATTGGAGAATTGGCTTGAAATCAACAAGATGAAATTTCAATAGAGACAAGTGCAAAGTACTTCATTTGAGAAGGAAAAAAATCAAACGTGTAATAACTGGCTAGGTGGGGGCGGGGTAGTACCTCTGAAAAGGATCTAGGGGTTAGCAGATCACCCATTGAATATGAGTCAACAATGCGATGCAGCTGCAAAAGAGGCCAGTATCATTCTGGAGTGTGTTAACAGGAGCGTCGTATGTAAGACACTGGAGGTCACTGTCCCACTCTGCTCGGCACAGGGGAGGCCCCAGCTGCAGCATTGTGCCCAGTTCTGTGGGCCACACTTGAGGAAAGATGGGGACAAATTGGAGAGAGCCCAGAGGACAGCAACAAAGAGGATAAAAGGTTTAGAAAACCTGACTCGTGAGGAAAGGTTTAACTGAGCACGTTTAGTCTCGAGAACAGAAGACTGAGGAGGGACCCGATAACAGTCTTCCAATATGTTAAGGGCTGTTACAAAGAGGATGGTGATCAATTGTCCTCCAGTGTCCACTGAAGGTAGGACAAGAAGTAATGGGCTTAATCTGCATCAAGGGAAATTTAGGTTAGATATTAGGGAAAAAAAACTTTATAAGGATGGTTAGGCTCTGGAATAGGCTTCCGAGAGAGGCTGTGGAGTCCCCATCATGGGAGGTTTTTAAGAGCAGGTCAGACAAACACCTGTCAAGGATGGTCTAAGGTTTGGCCCTGGCCCAGCACAGGGGGTAGGACTTGATGACCTCTGGAGGTCCCTTCCAGCTCGACATTTCTGGGAATCTATGATCCCAGGCTGGGTAGGGACAGGCCAGAGAGTGAGAGGGATGGGGGTGGGGGAATGCTCACAGCTGGATGGGGAGAATCTGGGTGGCAACATGCAGGGCGGGTGTGTGGGATGAGGAGATGCAGGGTGTATGTGACAATGAGAGGGGTGGGGAGGTATGGGCTGCGGGGGAGTGGGGGGTAGGAGGTGGTGTGGGTGCATGAGCCTGTGCATGTTTTTGCAAGATTTTACCACCAGTCTCACAATATTTGGTGCTTTTCTTAAAGCCCCAGCTCTTGGAGTCAGGTGTTCGAGAGAACCTCAGATTTAATTTAGAGAAAAAGAGCAAGTTTCTGCGCTCCTGGTTGCAGAGACAGAGTTGGAACATGTGACTCCCTATGGCTGAAAAACCAGGAGAAAATCAGAAGACCCCAGTTAAAAAAAAAAATCTCCTGATTTTGAAGGCAAGCTCCTGATTTGTTGTGCTGGCAGGGAGGTAAATCACTGTGGGGCAGGGGGTGGGTCGCTCCTACCCTACAGCAGGCTCAGCTGCTAGTCCCAGCTGGGCTAGGGTGGACGAGACTTTCTCTTCCCCTGCACGGCATCCGGGGCTATGTCCGACCCACCCCCAGATTTCTCCCCAGGCTGTAGGAAGCTCTGCAAAGTCCCCCCCCGCATCCATTGCTTCTCAGCTGCAGCGGGAGGGATCACTGTACAGGGACCTGCCCCCATCTGCCCAACCCCTGTGCATCCAGACCCCCTCATACCCAGACCCTGCCTCCAAGCCTCCCCCCATCCCAATGAGCCCCACTCCCCCTGCACCTGGACCAGCCCAACAAGCCACCCAACCAGCTGCCTCTGGATCCCCACCCCACTGAGCCCCACGCCCCCAGCATCTGGACCTCCCACTGAGCCCCCCAGACCCAGACCCCCCTGCCGTGCTCTGTGCCCTCCACACCCAGACCTCCCCCGCTGAGCCCCAACCACCGTCACCTGGACCCCCCTGCAGAGTCCCATGACGGTTGTCGCTAGAACCCTCCAACAAGCCCCTGTTCATCCAGGTCCCCCTGCACCCGGACACCCCCCGCCCGAGCCACCCACACCCAGATTGCCCCACCCAGAACCCTCTCAACCCGCACCTGGATCCCCCCACACTTGGGTCCTGCCTTGCTGAGCCTGCCTGCCCACACCTGGTGCCCCTGGCATGGAGGGGCAGGCCTTGGGGTGTTTCTAGGGCAGGCCCGGTCCTTGTACTGTGTCAAGGTTGGGGGGCAGCCTCACTGCTGAGTCGGTGTCCCCTGGGGTGGGGGGGAGCTGCAGGGTGATCTCCCTCCTCTGTCCAGCCAGTGGCCCGTGCTCCCCAATGCTGTGTTGGAGCCTCCACATTTATTTGACAAATAAAATGTGCAGAATTTTAAAATAGCATGTGCAGAATTTTTATTTTGTTGGGCGCAGAATGCCCCCAGGAGTACCCGCCTCCCAGCGCTGGAGTGTCAGGGACCGGGGCCTTGTCCTCTCCAGGCTGTGCCTTCCCTTCGGTCCCAGCAGGTGTCCTTGCCGCTGCAGGAATGAGTGAGCGGGGAGCCTCCTGGCCTAATGCTGCAGCTCTGCAGAGGCACTGCAGTTGCTTAGTGCCTAGGTGCAGCAGGGGTCTCTAGGTGTGCTGGGACACCATCTTCCACCCCCATGTGGAATCCATTCGCCGAGGTGCTGAGCACCCGCGGCTTCCTCTGGAACTCGAGGAGTCCCGTCCTCCCACCCCGAAATAGAGCGGCGGATGTGGGACTCAATTAATAAAGAACGAAAGGAGGGTAATGTAATTAATGTCAATCAACATGGCTTATGGAAAATAGATCCTGTCAGACTAATGATGTCTTTTTTTATGAGCTTACACGTTTGGTCGATAAAGGTGACGGTGTTGAGGTGACATACCTAGACTTCTGTAAGGCGTTTGACTGACATTTTGATTAAAAAGCTGGAACGAACATGGTACACATTAAAGTGGCCACCTGATAGCTCTCAAAATGTAACTGTGCATGGGGAGCCATCAGCAAGCAGGTGTGTTTCCCAAGGGGTCCCGCAGGGATTGGTTCTTGGCCCTGTGCTATTAACACTTACCAATGACCTGGAAGAAAGCATAAAATCATCAGCGATTAAGTTTGCAGAGGACACAAAAATTGAGGGAATGGTAAATAATGCGGAGGACGGGTCACTGATTCAGCGTGATCTGGATTGGTTGGTAAACGGAGTGCCAGCAAACAAAGTGTGTTTTAACACAGCTAAATGTAAACAGCTACATCTGTGAAGAAATAATGCAGGCTGTACTTACAGGGTTGGGGACTCTATCCTGAGAAGCGGTGACTCAGAGGAAGAGTTGGGGATCACGGTGGATAAGGACCTGAACATGAGCTTCCAGCGTGAATCTGTGGCCAAAAGAACTAACATGATCCCAGACATATAAAGAAGGGAACCTTGAGTAGGAGGAGAGGGGTTATTTTACCTCTATATTTGGCACTGGTGCGACCGCTGCTGGGGTGGAGTTTTTCCAGTTTTGGTGCCCACAATTCAAGAAGGATGTAGATAAATTGGAGAGGGTTCAGAGAAGAGCCACGAGAATGATTAAAAGATGAGAAAACCTGCCTTATGATAGACTGAAAGAGCTCAATCTATGTCTCTTACCAGAGAAGGTTAAGGGGTGACATGATTACTGTCTAAGTATCCACATGGGAACAAATATTTAATAACGGACTCTTTAATCTAGTAGATAAAGGTTGAACATGATCCAACTTCAGCCTGGAAATAGAATCTAACTTTTTAATGGTGAGAATAATTAACTGTGGGAACAATTTACCAAGTGTCGTGGTGGATTCTCCATCACTGACCATTTTTCAATCCAGATGGGACGTTTTTCTAAAAGATCTGCCCTAGGAATGGTTCCGGGGGCAGGTCTCTGGCCTGTATTATCAGGCAGTCAGGCTAGATGACCACAATGGTCCCTTCAGGCTTTGGAATCTCTGAAAGCCTGTTGGGGGGTAATGGAGGGGGGAGGATGGGAAAGATTGATGCCCCCGCCTGTCAGAGGACTCAGGAGACTGGGACATTTTGGAGCCACGTGCCCCCTGCGTGAGACAGTGGGAATGGCTTAATGGGCTAATCACCAAGCACAGATCTGAAGCGCCTCGAATCACAGATTCAAATCCTAGTGCATCCCACCAAACCCTGCCTCCTTCCCAGTTAGTTAACTGCAGTCAGAGCTTGGTTTATCTATGTCTTTTACAGACAAGGCCTTTCAAATCCAGTCTTCTCTGGGTGGGCATTAAAGAGCCCCCAGGACTTTTCATCCAAGGTGGGCTTTGCCCCAGTAACCTCAACCTCTTGCGCATTCGATTGTCATGCCCCTCCCCAGAGGTGGCTGCATTTTAGTGGTGCTACCACCTGCCAAGCAGTTTCAGGCACTGTACAAACAGAGCTCAGTCTTATTCTTTGATCCTTTGGAAATTCACTCACCTCTCCGCTAGCCCCATCATCTGCGCTGTTTACAACTCAACAGCAGCTAAATAAATGGCTTTATGGTTTGTAAAATAAAGGAGAGTAAATAACCCCTCCTGCTCCTTGATGCACAGAACCTCATTTGCCCTGCTGCAGCCCCGAGTGATTTTTTTATGCCAGGTTATAAAGCCCTAGTGCAGAGCGAGCTTTGTAATGTTGACAGGCCTTTCAGCGTAGCTGCTTTAATACCGTGCATCTCAGGGGACGGGATCAGAGGCAGGCTTCCCCAGCAGCCTTTATCCTTGGGCTAAGAAAGCAGAGGCCTTTTGCAGCATCTCCTACCTGCCTCCGTTCCTAGTGCCTGGAGGAGGAAGCGCGAGAACATTCAGAGATCAACGCTATCCACGTACACAAGGCAACTCCTTGCCAACCCAGCCGAAGCTCAGGCAGCTAGCTGCTCTGCTCTGCGCCCCCGGGCTTCACCATGGCAAGTACAGGTGCTGTGCGCTGGGAAGCAGCGAACGTCTCTCTCTCTAGAGGGAGCTCTGCCATTCTTTGTACACAGGCTTTGGGAGCCTTCATGAGTAAAGCTGAAGCACAAGGGAATTGGGCACCCAAATCCCAATTAAATTTAATGGGATTCTGGTGTCTAATTCCCACAGGTGCCTGGGAAAATAGCAGCCAAAAAGAGCTCTTTGCATCTGCGTGCAAGTCCATTTTCCAACAGGGATGGCTATGCATGTAGACACAGCAGGCCAAATTCATTTCCAGTATATCGTGAGCCCAATGAGCTTCCGTTTGCATAGCAAGCTTCATACCAAAGCCTCTCCTGGCCCACACATGGCTCACTTCAGTCACCATGAAAATGCAGCCACCTCTGGGGTGGAATGTGCCAGCTGCTTAACAGCTCACAGCACCATTAGACAAAAGTTCAGCAGCCCAATCCTGCAAAAGGATCAACCCACCTGGAGACCTACTATAGTTAATTCAACTCCAGGTAGGTGCAAGGGTCCAGTGGGGTGGATCCCTTCTCCAGCAGATACTCCAGGGGAATTAAGGGGGGCTATGACATTCAGAGTGGCTGCAGCATTCAGTGAGTCCCTAGCTAGGGATTTGCCACAGCAGGGAGGAGGAGATCTGCAGAGCTCCAGCCTTAGCTGGAGGCGTCCCACGGGGACAGGTCACTAGGATTTCCATGTCACTTGGAAAACTCCTAGGGTATTTCCCCACTGCAGTCAAGAGGTGCGACTGCCACATGTGTAGACATACCTAGGCTAGCTTTGGCTGAGCTAGTGCACTGAAAGGAGCAGTGTAGCCCGGGTGGGACTGTACTTGGGTGGCTAGTCCATGGGACCACTCAGGGCTTCACTGCTCTTTGTAGCAAGCTAGCCTGGGGATGCGTACCCAGGCTGTGTCTGCCCCTTTTGATTGCAGCGCACACCTACTGCTAGGCACACCCAAGGCATAATAAACTACCCAAGGCTTTGCCCTTCTCTGCTTCCTTCCATCAGAGGAGCCCGAAGCCCTGCAGAGTTTGTGGCACTGGCAGTTAGGAAAACACCTCCTGCTGGAACCCCCAGCTGAGGGAACTCCAGGGAGATTTGACACACTTAAGCTTTGACCGACAAACTGAGCACAGGGCATCTGGGGAAGCAGGTGGGAAAGAATCGCACTCGGAGCCCCACCATGCTGCCATTGGAGTCACTGCTCCTGCTGCCCTCTACGGGTGGAGAGGGGATTGGAGACCCGCGCTGCTGCTGGCTCCATGGCAGAGGAGGAGGAGATAGAAGGGATTTGATGGATGGAGATTTCTTGGATCCCTCAGCTCCCCACAGGCCCCCAGGCTGGCGTGTTTTCTTCAATAGCCCTCAGATCTCTCTTACCATAAATCCTGCAGGGTTTAACTTCCAGCTACCGATCCTTCTGACAGTAATGGACCATTAACTAACTCAACATAAAACGGAAAGTGTAAATCCCTCTCCCGTGGGGCATTGCAAAGCAGGTTTAGGATGCAGGCCATGAAGCGCAAGAGTTCATTGTAATCACAAACGAGGCCTGATTAACTCTGCCTGCCCGGCCTCCCCCAGATCCACGCCAGCGGAGGAGCGAAGTGGGAAGGAGATGCAAAGGCTGCAGCGGGCATCGGTCCAGGGAAAGCAAGACAAGGCTCAGTTCTCAAGGCTGTTTCTCCCCTGGCACCTGGGCCATCCTGCATGGAGGCTAACGCCTCTGATCTGCTGGGGATTAACTCCAGGGAGCTGTTTGGCCTTTGAATGGAAACTCAGCAGGGGAGGAGGCGGCTCAGGCAGCGGATGCTACAGGGAGGAGGGTGGAGAAGCCAAGAGAGACTGCGCTAGAATGCGGCTTGCTTACTGCAAAGCATCCTTCACATGGACCGAAGGAGCCGAAGGCACCACAAGCCCATCTGTTTCCAAGGGAGCGTCAGGCTCAGCACCTCTCAGGCACGGGCTATCAGTTGTCTCGTTTGCACGGCAGAGACTCCAGCTGAGATCGAGGCCGCACCGTGTCAGGTGCTGGCCAGACACAGGGACGGCCCTGCCCTGAAGAGCGGAGCCAAGATGGACAAAGGCAAGATGATTGCAGATGGGGAACGGAGGCTCGGCGAGATTGAGGCCACGTCCTTCAGAAGCACCCACACTCTGGGCCAGATGTCCCATTTCGCCAGGTACCCAGCGGGCACCATGCTCCCTGGAAAATCTGGGGCTGAGCCCTGATGAAAACAGCCCCCACGGTTGTTACCTGGCCCTCAGTCGTACACCAGTCCGCTGCAGGGCTGAGGTTTACAGGCGTGTCAACCAAGCTCCAGGCCGGAGCCCTAAGCACAAGCCCATCCCCCTGCCCTCAGGGCACCTGTTAGGATGTGCCTGTGACTCTCTGGCTCAGCTGGGGTGGGGGAGCAGTTGGGCCCATCAGATACAGTTCCCAGTGCTTTGCCGGGAGCTGCAGGGGGTCCCCAGACCCAAGGCATGGCACGGCGTGTGTCTGTGGGGGCAAATCCTTGGCTGACTGGATCCTTCAGACCTGGAGATCAGAGCCTGCTGATTAAACATTAATTACCTTCCCCTTCCGGGAACCGCTGGACGGTCAAGGTCTCTCAGGCCCTAATCAAGCCGCTCCCTTTGAAAGAGGCTTTGACTGAAATGCACTGTGCCCTCAGAGTCAGGTCGGGGAGACCTCGGTGGGGGGGCAGGGATCCCGCCCAGAGCTGCCAGAGGTGAATGGGGTCGGTCTGGGCTCATCTCAGGTACGGCAGGAACGGCCACAAGCCAGGTGGGGGGAGAAACGGGTTTGCCGTGGGGTTCTGCTAACAGGGTGATGGGCGCCTTAGAAGCACCAGAGTTAGACGCTGGGACAGACTGGCTGCAGGCCCTGGGGAAGGAACAGAAAGCGGGGGCTGGATTTCTGGGGCCTATTGGGAACGGACGCTGGGTGAAGCCTCTGGGAGGAGGGGAAACCCAGGCTGGACTCTGGGCACATCTGGAGTGGGCTGTGGTGGCACAGTCTCTGCAGGGTCACCAACCCCAAGCCTTTAAAACTCACGGAAAGGACTTAAAAAGTATGACATTTTTCTAAAAATAGTCGCTCATTTTTTCCCCTTTCCCTTCTGGTCTCTGAGCCTCGGGGGACTCGTGCTAAACCCCCCCAGGAGCTGGCTGCTTTGCCCAGCTGGCAGGAGAGCGCTCCCTCAGAAGGTCGTCTCGCGCCGCATGGCTGTGGGGAAAGAAGAGCTCTGCTAAAGGCCAGACAACCGCAAACCCTGCTGCAAAGCCCACTGGAGTGAATGGGCAGAGTGGGCTGTGGAGCAGAGCGCTCCGCGTAGAGTGCTTTTGTTCAGTCTTTATCTTCTATCCCCTGAGCCAGCCCTGTCGGCTGCTCTCCCCATTGCTCCAGCTTAGCCTTGACAGCCCCACTGCTCCATCCCTGCTCTGTTCCTGCAGCCCATGCCTCCTACAGTCACTCTCCCCAGCAGTGCATCCATCCCGTCCCTCAGCAACCTAGGAGATTGCAGACCAAGGGCCCAGTCTTGCAGCGCTTCCTCACCCAAGTGGATGCATAGGGTCTATACCCAGGCAGTACAAGGCCTGCCCTGTGGGGCTAGCTGGAAGTTCAGCATGTGGGCTCAGAGCAGGCTCCGTTTGAACAGAGCACCCAGGGCCGATGGACTGGCTCAGCCCATCAATGCTGCCATCTGTGCCAGTGGAAACTGGCCAGCGTAGGACCTTGTTTGCCTGTCTTCTGAAGAAGCAGAATCTCTCTCTGGCTATTTGGGACTGAGCAGGGTTTCCAGATCACAAAGATGAAAGAGCCCCCAATGCCTTTGAAAAGCATTAGAGACGACTCTGCTTCTGTGCCGTGGGACATTGGCATGCAAAGAGGGGCTGTGGTTCCTCCAACATCCCAGGCTCTCCGTGTTGATTAGGACACTTGGAGCCACAGAGGATGGACAGGGCAGGCAGAGTAAATTGGCCAGACTCTGATCTCAACCCTGGGCTGCTCTAGGGAGCTGCCCTGATTTGAACCCACAGTGTAACTGCACCCCGTAGATCCACAGAATAGGCAGGCAAAGCCGCTCATCCACCAGGATTTGTACCAGTGAGACTTAACCTGGTTCCAAACTGGGGTGAGTGGTACAGGTGCAAATTGTGCTGCAATTGTGAGGGGCTTGCACGGGTGGCTGAAATCCAGGCCTAGCAAGGCCCCAGGGACACGACTGCAGATCCAGAGCCATCCTTTGGACATCTCTCTGGATTCACGCCAGCGTGGCAGAGATGAGTCTGGCCACATGGGTGTAATTGTGGTAGGCAGGGGGAGCAGTAAGGACGTGCATGCAGCCCCCCTACTTCACCGACTCACCCCTCCTGCCTGCTGCTACGCTTCTGCCACACCCACCGCACACAAGTCACCCCCATCACTGGGACTGCCACCTCCCCGAAAGCCTCTGAACCAGGCCCATGCCCTTCCGCTGCGAGGGCATCACTGGTTGCCATGGAGATGACTGGGATGTTAGCAGCAGCAGAGGATGGGCTTGAGGGAAGCTATTTTGGTGTGGACATCCCCAGTGACAGAGAAGAGGGTGGAACCGCACACGCTTGTGTGGGGAGGGGAGTGGAGCGGAGGAGCTCTGGGCACCCTGGCATGGAGGGATCCCCACTGGGCCTCTGCGGGCCCTTTGAAGGGAGCACCCCGGAGACAGGCTGAGGTGCATGCCGTCACCTCACAAACATCTGCGCTTCCAAGTCTGCCCTGGTTGGGAACAGCAGAGCCAGAGACCTCCTGCTGGCTCCTTCATAGCAGGGACGGGGAAGGGAGCTCGGCTGGACGCGCTGGGGCCAATTTATAGCAGAGAGCTGCGGCTCAGCAAGCGAAGCAGAAAGAATCAATAGAGCCACACTGGCTGGAGGATCAGCTCCCCTGATTGGAGGGGGAGTGGGAGAGGAAGGAAGAATGAAATAGCTGAGACAGAGAGAGACACACACAGAGAGACCATGCACAGGCACACCAAAGAGATGGAGAGAGAGAGAGAGAGAGAGAGACAGGGAAAGAAAGAATGAGCTATGAGAGAGAGACAAAAAGAGAAAGTAAATAGCTGGACAGATGGGGAAGGAGGTGAAAGGAGAGCAAAGGAAACGGACAGAGGCGAAACACACACAGGTGAACTTTGCCCATACAGTAAAACTTCCTTCCCCATCAAGGCCACTGGCACCTCTCGGCCAAGAGCTTGTGCATGCTGCCCTGCTCCCCAGCCGTGCGCTTGCGGCAGAACCGAGCGCTCTTGCCGGAACCATTCATCACGAAAACGGTACAAAAGCAACTAGAAAAAGAGTGTCTGGTGGGGCCTGGAATTTGTCATCTCTGGCAGGAGCTTTTGTGTATAATAAAACAAAGTCTTTTCTCTTGCCTCCACCCCTCCCTTTGTTATTATTATTATTAAGAACCTTAATGCCATCTGTCTCGCTGTTTCATAAATAACCCCCTAATCGAACAGCGCCGGGTAAATGGGCAGCCGGGCCAGTGCAATTTGTTTGACAAAATGAATCCACGAGAATATGAGACTGCAGAGAAATAGAGCAGCTTGGATAAATGTGTTAAACAAGAGACAAACGGCTTGGCAGGGCGGCCAGCGCTATATTTATCCATGCAAATGGAACGTGGGGCTCATTTATGAGAAATCCAAACAGCACCCGCAGCTGTCGGCACCTTGAGGAGAGGGGCAAGGAAACAGGCATGCTGGGATCTCTCCCCCCCTCCGCGCTGTTCGATTCAATAATAAATAATACCTCAATACAGGGATATGGTGGGGGGGACTGTGCTTATCAAGGGATTTGAATAAACCTCCACACTTCTGTGAGGTAGGAAGGGTTTATCTAGGGATGGTGCCCCCGGGCACAGCTCCACAGGAGCCAGTACTAACATGGAGGCTTTGGATTAGTGTAGGATTTAGGATCCTCAGTCCTGGATCCGGACACCATGGTGCTAGGTGCGGTACGAACACAGAACCAAAAGATGGTCCCTGCCTCTGCTGCCAATCTAAGCAATAGCGTTCAGCGGGTGTCAGCCTAGTCCGTGGTACTTAGCATCCTTCTGTTCGAGGATCTCAAAGTGCTTGATAAATATTAATTCAGCCTCACAGCCACCCTATTGTTGCAACTCTTTTCGGGGGAAGTAGGGACAGGGGCCAAGTTGGCGCAGGGAGCCGGGGGCAGAGAACCCAGCAGTCCTGACTCCACTGCAGCCAGAGGCTGAGCTATGCTCAGCTGGCCAAAGGGAAACCCAGCCAATGCGGCTCAGAATGCCAAAGCCTGCGTGTGCTCCGGGAGAAGCAAATGACCTGTTTCCACTTGGGGACCCCAGGCTAGCAGCAGCCCTCACGCTCGTCCTGTGGAGGACGAGTGGCTGGACCGGGGTTGCACTGCCCAGACAGGGCCGCACAAGGCTCCAGCCTCAGGAGCTGTAAAACTCCTAGGGTCCATGGAAGCGCTTGCCTCGCTGGAGAGCCCCTGGCTGGGTCTGGCTAGCTTTGCTCAGCTGCTTTGTGCCAGCTCCGGGTGCCAGTTCCAGACAGGTCAGTGACTCGTGGAACCCAGGGGAGGGGATGCAGGGCGACGCTCAGGTTTAGGCGCAGGGATCATGACACCTACTTTCCTTCCTGTTTCCTTCGCTTCTCCGTCCTGCCCCCCTCCTGTTTCTCCCACTTTTCCCTGACTGGGATACGCCTCATTCCTCCTCCCGGACACAACCCTGCCACTGCTGCACCTACAGCCCCCGGCAGTGGCTGGCTTATCAGCATCATCAGCACCTACCCAGAGAGGCGGCAGGCAGAGGCTAAGCTCTGCCCTTTCCCCAGACCAGTTACCTGTTGTGCAGTCTCTCCCTAGCCCCAGGCATGATCCCAGCACACACGGCTGTGTTTGACTTTCTGCCCCCTTTCCAACAGGGGAGACTAAAATCCTGCCTGTTTGCCGAAGCTGAAGGTCAGGCAGATGCCGGCCTCGCTGGCTCCACTCAGCCGCCTCCTCCCAGAGCCAGGCGCTGTTCCCCAGCTTTCTGGGGACCTGCCCTTCCAGGTTTCTGATGTTTGCACTTTTAGAGAAAAAGCCATCCCCAGAGAACACATCCCAGGTTATATACTGTGCCTAGTGCATGCTGGGACAGGCCTTTGGGAGCCTCACGGGGGGTGAGGGGTCACCCCAGCCTGGTGCATGCTGGGACAGGACTTTGGGAGCCCTTGGGTAGCAGCGGGCAAGGATCCCCCCCCAGCTCTGGTGCAGACAGGACCAACAGTGCTCCTAGCTCGGTACCTCACTGTTGAGGTGCTTTGATTTGAAGAAACCGCACCCTCCTGGTGCTATTCACAGCAGTCTTGGGATCCCAGATGGGGAGCAGGGCATGAGGCACAACCCAATGGGTCGGGAAGAAAGAGTGGCATCTCTATGGGTTGTGGCTAACTGATTGCAGAGAACTGGACCCAAGATCCAGCTAACGTTCAGCTCACAGTTCGGTCCATGATCCTGCTGAGCTTTGGGCTTGGGACCGAGGAGACCTGGGTTGAATGTCCAGCCCCATTCGAGGCTGTGCATGGGGGTCGGGGGTCCACTGGCATAACTCAGTTGCAGCAAACGGAGCTGTACCCATTTACATGCTGATAATCTGGCTTTCGATCTCTCTGGTCCTCAGCTCCCCAGCTGTGAAATGGGGGCAATAATCCTTCCTCCCACCCTTTGTCCATTCCATCGATTTTGTCTGTGAACTCTTCTGTCTCTGACTACGGGTGTGTGCAGTGCCGGGCACAATGGGGGCCTCCAGACACTGCTATAATCCACCCTCAGGAGCTTTTCATCTCTCTGCAAATTGGTGCCCTTCCACACTGAGCAGCGCACACAGTAGATGCATGTGGCAGCACCTGTAATAATCGCCCTGAGACACCACAGTGCGGCCGAATGCAAGCCACGGTGCAGGTGGGCAGGGGCTGAGGGTGCGCCCCATGCTGGAGCAGCTCAGCTCATTTCTTCTGCAGAACCTAGCTGCCCCTGCATTACTGCTTAAAACAGGTAATCATCACTCTGGGATGGAGCAGGCTTCCCACAGGCTGTAAAGCAGGGATGTACCATCAGCCAGATACAATGCTAGCACCAGTGGAGATAGCCTGGCCTCACAGCAGTGCAGTCAGCCGTCCCTTCCATGACTGTCAAATCAAGGCCAGGATTTAGGGGATGGCATGTTAGCCTGGGAGCTAGAGAACCACAGGATCTGGCTGCGTCCCGCAGCCGCAGGGCACGTCTGCACTAGAGAGGCAAGTCGACCTATGTTAGGTCAATTTATTACTGCGATTATTTATTACTGTGATTTATCACATCCACACTACGCTTCTCCTGCTGGGGTGCGTGTCCTCACCAGGAGCGCTTCCACCGACTTAAGAGGGGTGGGGTGAGGGGGCTGAGAGACTGGGCGCACGGCTCCCAGGAGCCCGGCTGCTCCCCGGGATCCCTGCTCCCTCCTGGATTCTCTGGTCCCTGCCACAGCTGGGTTCCCACTTCGTGGTGAAGTCAGCACAAACTGCGTGACCATTGCCAGTGTTTGTTGGATAAACACCCTTTTTTTGGTATTGGGGGTGTTCATTGGTTAAAACCTAAATCAGAAGCCCTATTTATATTACAATAAAGTCCTGTCCCTCTACTATTAGGGGGGCAGTTCAGATTCCAGGCTCAGTCTGTATTTCCTACACAGACAGTAAAGAGAACTCATTGAAACACTTGAAGGAACTTCTTGCTGACAGCTCTCTCTGTGCCATGTCTTACAACCATGACCAAGTCTCCTGGAAAGTTGATTATATAAAAATAAAAAATGCATAATTTTTTTTAATGGGCCAAAAATTAATAATAAATATTCCCACTGCTTGGATCTTATACTCTAAAATGGACCAAGTGTCTATGCTCAAACTTTGCAAACCAATCTCCCTGCAGGCCACCACACCTGGGAAAGATTAGCCCAAGGAATAGAAGTTTTGGAAAGAGAGGAAGTGAATCAAAACAGGGCTTAGAATGGAAACATGCAAGCAGCTTCAGATGCTCTCTCTCTCTCTCTCCCCCACTACTCATTTGCTTGATGGAGCTGTGTGCTGGAGGGAACTGCAGGTATATTTTAAACGCTCATCAGGGGAAGGAAAGTTTGTTTGCTGTAAGGCAGTCCTCCCCATCCATCTTCTCTTAGCATTCCCCTCCCCATCCAAGCAGCCGTGCGACACCTCCGCATACACCTCCTTCCCGGCTCCTGGTGCGTACGCGTTTTCTTTTTCAAGTGGCAAACTGAATATTTTAAACAAACATGGCTTAAAATCTATAATTTATGGGCCAAGCTTCAAAAGAGAAGATCAGTCGCTGTCTCTCCCAGAGCCGATGCTATTTTACCAGCTGCATCAAACGGCGCTACGCCTTTGGCATTTCTGTCTGGCTGGGATTGGGCAACAGAACAGCTCTGGGCAGGGTGGATGCCAGTTATCAGATGGTACCCCAAGAAGTTCCCAGCTCCCAAGGCCACTTAGCTCAACGAAGTTATACTAGGGTGAGGGAGAGGAGAATCAGACACAAGCCACTGTTTGGGGCCCAGCCCAAGCGCCCAGAGCAGTTTGGATTCTCTGGTTGGCTGCAGGGCTGGATGAACAAACCGTTGAGCACTAGAGTGGCTCAAAAATCAAGAAGTGTTGTTATGGTGGGTGTCACCAGATGGTCCCGTTACACGCAGTCTTTCCTTGTTCTTTTGCTTAGGGTGCAAGCAAGTTTTTAGGCTTGGAAGAAACGCTCGTGTGGTTTGTATAACCAAAAAACTAAGTTCCGGGCAGAGGCAGCTGTGCAAGCCACAGGAGAGTTTGCGCTCCGCCTTGTTGATTAGAGTCAATTCTTGGGGCAGAGTTGTTCTCTGGCAACCAGGCATTGGTGCTGAGCTGAGATTCCAGCAATAAGGGATGCCCAGCAGGCTGTTTGATCTTCACTATTCCAGGACTGGGTATGTGTGTAAATAAAGCAAATTTAGAGTATATCTATATGCCAGGCCATTGGTTTTTCCTCTACGGGGAAGCCAATCTGTAAGGCCCTGGCCACGTGATATTGTTCGGTGGAGAGGAGACGCTAGTGTCGGAAGAAGGGGCAATGGTGTTTTTCATTTTAAAAAATGCTTCATTTTGTTTGAAGTGTCAAGGAGTTTTTCCAGCAGAACGTGGGTTTTCCATTTGGTTTCAGTTTGAACAGGAAGAGGGTTTAGCATTTTAGGTCCCCGGGGGGGAGGAGGGGGGGGAAGAAGGGGAGAAAAGGGAAAACCTCCCCTTAAATCTAGAGATGAAACCAGTATTTCCCTTTTGAGTCATTTCATCAAGTAAAAAATGAGAGAAGGAAACTTGTTTTTTTGGGGCGAGTGCGGGGATGGGACACCAATTTAGCATCCTCTGAAAAGCCATTTTTCCCACCACAATTTGATAAGTTCTGCGGGGCTCCCACTCCAGCCACAGGCCCACAAAACAAGCCCTAATTTCACCTTGTCTCCTCTCTAGGGCGTTTGCCACGACTCTCCCCAATCCTCTTTCCTCCGGCATACAAGGGCAGCCCCATTGGCCCAACTAGAACCAGTTGAGGACCAGTTTGCTGGCTGGCCACGGGGATAGGTTATCGGGGTGGCTCTGTCCAAGGTGCCTGTCACCACTGAATCTAAGCAGCTGCTCACTGACTTACAGCAAGCTCCCACCTGATGCCACATCAGTATGGATAGGGGGAGAAGACCCTCCATGCACACGCAGCACATGTGTCCTGCCCCGGAGGAAGCTGGTAAACTCAATGTCATTAGCTTTCACGAAGGCAGCAGGCCTTGTGTGCCAGCCAGAACTATCACAGTGAGCTGGCTATGTCTCACCCACACCTTGCACGCCCATGGGAACAGGGGTTGTGTAGAACATTGTAAGCAATCCAGTCCCAGAGAGACTTTACAGCTGTCACCACGCCACAAACCCCAGCTGCTCAGAACTTCATGCCAAAGGCAAGAACAAAACTCAGACCTTCCTGCTGCGAAAGATCAGGCTCCTCCAATGAGGGCTGAAGGAAGAGTCTCCGTTAACCGTGTGGGGCTTAGGACACATGGCTGAGTAGTTCAGCTTCTACCCACCAGAGGGCAATGGTGCACAGGCATGTGCGTGCACATGTGCACACACACGCCAGTTCAGTGCGAGATGCTATCATCTATGTTGCGAGGCAGGAGAAATGGAAGGTAGGGGAAAAACAGGAGCATATTGTAAACTAACGCAGCATATGGCTTCCAAAAAAAATAAAATCCCACATTTTGCTTCTAGCTCACACCTGAACCCCAAATCCACAACAGATCCTAAAATGGGCACACTGGTAAAGCAGAGATATCCACTCCTTCCATCTCCCCGTCCCTCGTACAGACCCCTCCACGCCCAGATCAGACTGCAGGGGGGACTGGCTCCAGCCAGACCGCCGTACAGAGGTGAACTAAACAAGAATGCTGCCCGGTGGCGACGGAGGAGCTGCTGGCATGAAGCTAGAGGGAGAGGGTTTTTGAGCCTGTTTGATAGCAGGCTCAGAAGCATGTGGGAACAGAGATGGACTAGCGACAAATCCCCAGCCCATGTGAAAACACAGCCGCCTAATCCCTCTTGGATTAGGGGCTAATTTAGCTCCCTGGCAAACAGGCACCTCCCCCGCTCTTAATTAGGGACTGCGGGAGAAGAGGGGGGTGGGTGGGAGGATGCCGGCGGGAGAGCGAAAGCAGCCTTGGAAAGGCAGGGTTTTGTTTGCGTTACCGATTCATTATCCTCTGTACACACAGGCAGCATGCGCTGGCAGGGACCCGCTGAGTGCCATGGGAGAAGCCCTGCATCGTCAGGGCCCCTGCTTCCTTTGCCTTGATGATGGGGAATTGGGAGCTTCGATCTACCCATTCAGTGGCTGGGGTAGAGTGAGGCAGAAAGGGGAAGTCGCTTCCTCTGCTACCAGCCCTGCACACAGCCACCTCCCAGAACAAGCTACGTTTGGCTCCTCTATCCAAATGGGCACCCGCAGGGAGATCAGCCCCTGCAAGCTCATCAGTTCCTAGCTTCCAAGGCCAGAAGGGACCACAGTGATCAGCTGGTCAGGCCTCCAGCAGAACATGGGCTTCCAAAATCATTAACCCTTTACTGCACTGCTCAGCCCAGTCGCAGCCACACAGCAGCCACTTACCCAGCGTGCATGAATCCCATCGAAGCTGGAGCCGGGGCTGAGCCGAAGCCCTGGAGACCCTACCCTCAAACTTCTGGACTCAGCTCTGAATGCGCTCAGTGTTTTAGAGGTGGCGGGGAGTGGAGACTAGGAGTTTGGATCCAGCTGTAAGGCTCCAGCTGTGAACACCAATCCTAGCCTAGGTCCACTTCTAGGGGTCTGCGCCAGTCCCCTTCCAGGCGGGCCAGGGCCCTACTGACTTTCTGGACAGCTGATCCAGCCAGCGCCGTGACGCCCCGGGCCCCGAGTCCCCTGGCCTGCTCCCCAGGCTGAGCTGTGCCTGGGAGGATTTGATGCTTGTTCTTTAATGGGAGTGAAGAGGCTTTTGCTTAGATTAATTAATTTGCTGCTCTTCCCCGTTTTCTGATCCATCTTTTATTCATGCCCAAGTGGCGCAGACGCTGCTGCTTTCACAGGATGTTGGCATTAATATTTAATCCTGCAGCCTGCCCATATTGAGCAGAGCTGGTGTCCCACGCAGCTGCCCCCTCTCCTGCAATAAGGCCAGAGGATTAAGTCCCTTGGGCACAATCCTCTCTTGCCTTATCCCTGGTGCCATCATTTTTACTTGTGCACATGGGGTGTGTGTGGGGCGGGGCACAGAACATTACCACAGGCAAAGGATTGTGGGGTGGGAGCATTTCCCACCTGTGCCAAGCAGCGCAGCAGGAGCGTACACGACTCCACATGGAGCAGGGCAGTGGAGAATGAGGCCAACAGTCCCCCTCTCTCTCATCCCTCCAGCCTGCTGCAGAGTACGCTTGCTGAGCTGGTCAGTGCCAAGCCTTCAGCCTTCCGGCGGGAAGCAGGCTGCTGCTGCATGAATGCTGCACCCTGCGTTGGCAGCTGGCTGTATCCAGCGGAGAAGGAGCCAGGACTGGTGGCTGCTGGAAGGACAGGGGCTGCCATCATCACCAACAGGGGTAACAGACTGATTGGACAGGCCGCGGGATAAACCACACCAGGGGAGTTTCCAGCTGGGGTGCTTGATTTCGAGCCCGGAACGTATCCGTCACGCTCCTGGTCGTGCAACAAGCGCTGCGTGGACGGTGTGGGGGGACAGATGAAGGGAAGGGGAAGAGAGGCAGGGTGCAGCCTGCTCTGACAGCAGCTGAGCCAAGCATCGCGTCAGGGGCACTTTCACTGTAGCCAGGGGCAGTCTGTTTCTGGGCCTGCGCACGACCAGCCCTGCAGGGGAGAGCGCTGTTTGCTGCCCACGGCGAGCTGGGCGAGGATGCAGGGAGCTCTGCTCGCTAAGGGGAACGATCCCCTCCAGTGTCAGGAAGACATTTGCACTGTGCTTCGCCATCAAGCAGTGTTGCCTGCTGGCGAGTGACAGGATCCGGCTGATCAGGGCCCAGCCATTACAGGGCTTGTTAGCCTCCCGTCGCTGCGGGGGAACCACCAGAGGAAAGAAACGTGAGGTGCCCAGCTCCCTATAGCTGGTACATCCTCTGCCTACAGGCTGTTCCCTCCAGCCAGCAAAGGGGATCCCCCAGGCCTGGAACAGATGGCCCCACAGAGCAGGCAGGCCTGGAACAATCCTCAGTCTCCACCAAGATAGGGAGCAGGCTCCTGCAGCTTGAGGCCACCCCACTTATACTGGGGGGGGTGCTATGAGGGAGGGGGTAACCCTATAAGCCAACCCCCCTCTCCACCCTCCTGCCTGCCAGCCTCTGCACCCCTGCTGAGTGCGCCCTGCTGGGAGGAGCCTTCACTGAGCACGCTGCCTCTTTCCTTCCACTCTCGCCACCTCCTCTGAGAGCTGCCATCTCAGCCAGAGCTCAAGGGACGCCCCCACCTCAATCACTGCTCGGCTCTGGCTCCTGCGTCCCTGCAGCCCGGTTATCTCCCTCCATCAGCACTGGCAGGGCTATTTGTACGGCAGGCTAGGGCCAGGAAAGGCTCTTAAAGCAGGACCCCCCATGGCTAGCGTGCCGTGATCAGCAGCAGCCCATTCCATCACTGCAGAGAGCAGGGCAGGTTTGGGGTGGCCTCCATAGATACCTGCCGGGGGCCAGGCTGTTAGCCAGGGAGCTAGAGAGAACCCCAGGCTCCAGCTGCGTCCAGCAGCCTCGATACAGACTGCCCTCTGCACACCTTACAGCTGCGTCCTGTCTCCTCTCTAGCAGCCCAGCTGAATTTCCACGTGTAGCCCCAGAGCGCTGCCGGGCGAGGGTGACAAGCCCCAGGAGGCCTCTAGCTAAGTGCAATGGCACTGGGCTGGGGCGATGGATGGAGAGGCCAGGACCCAAAGAGGACGCAGTTGCCTCTTCAAAACCTGGGCCCATCCCTGGGGTTACTGGCTGGCTGTAGGAGACGCTGGTTTCCCCTGGGGCCAGGCTCTCCCGCAGGACCAGCGACCCCAGCTAACGTTCATGCAACGTCGGGGCGCGAGGGGCGAGGGGAAGCGTTGCTGCGTGGTGTATTCTCCTCCCGCCGCCTGCAGGCGGGCAGGATCTTGGCAAGCTTGTGCTGCAGCGCTCCCCAAACCACACCCACACTGGAGAGCTGCCACTGGGCCCAGCCCTCTTTCATGAGGAGCAGCGTTTGGAGAGGCACTTTACACGCTGAGTGGCAATGCCATAATCCCCTTCAAATCAAGACCATTCAGCGTCGGCACCGGGAGCACGCGAAAGCCTTTGCAGTCAGGCCAGTGTGACACAAAGAATGTTTCCTAGCAGGATTGTGGAGGCTCCACTTTGTTTGTCTTAATTCCAGGCCTTGAAGGATTACGCCGTCTTCAAAGGCGCTGCTGACTCATGCCTGGCCCACTCATTAGAGCCGCCGTTCCCATACAGCACTGGGCGCCTCGCGCCGCCGGCACTCTGATCAGCTGGCTCTGATGTTTAGTTAGCACTGCTAAAGAGGCGGATTAATTGAGTTCCCATTCGCTACAGGTTCTGCTCTGGATTCGAGTGCCGCCTCCTACTAGAGAGCTGGTGGATGAGTCGCAGGTGGGCTTCTGTTCTGGCTTCGCTCTGGCCTGGGGAAGGGGTAGGCAGGAGAGGATGGGCTGGTGGCAGGGGCAAACAAGAGTCCAGGGGAAAAAAACGGGGAGAGGGATTTCAGTGCTAGGGCCTGTCAAGTAGAGAGCGGGTGTGAAAGATGGTAGGAGGTTCTGAAGACGGATGCGTAAGGGAAACAGGTGCCTGGTTCCTTGAACCTCTTGGCACGTGGAAGCCAGAGTCGAGCTCTCACCCAGTGCCTTGCTACAGGCAGTGCAAAGTGAAACAGGCCAGCAGCTCCCATGGGAGGGAAGAAGATGCGCACGGAGGTGTGTGCCCTGGAGTTTCAGGCCTTCCTCCCAGATCTGAGAGGACCCGCGCTCTGGGCTGCTTGACACAGCGCATGCCTCCACCCTATTGAAGTGGTGACTGCAGCTCAGTGAGGCACACCAGCACTGCGCCACCCACACTCCTGCTGTTACCTGCGGTTATGAAAGGAAAGCTAGTGCCAACCTGTGCTACAGTCACACCTTGTCTTGCAGTACAGGCATCCCCAAGAGAGGCTTGTTTTGGCATGGCTTAGACCCATTCCTAATCGCCGTCAGCTAGACTGAAATACGGGCTGGACTACACAGTTGCTGGACCACTAACAATATTGGTTTAGACGCGGATAAGTGTTAAACGAGCACCACGGTCAACCGCATGGCCCATGCCCACCGGAGAGCTGTGGCATCGGTCACCCAGTGCCAGCCTGGCTTGCTTCCATCAGGCTCCCTGCTACTTCATAACTGTGAGCAGTGGACTCTCCGCAGCCTCCTTAAACCCTCATGTCCAAATTAAATGTCAGATTTGCATATTAGCTCTGTGTTTTCAGCCCCTTTAGTCAGCAGTGGGGAGGAAGCATGGGGGGCTCCAGTCGGGAGATGCAGGCTCGGATGGCGCACCCTGCCGGGTGGGAAGGGAACACCCATTCACTGGTCAGTGCGCTGGGCATGGAAGGGGCCAGCGGTTGAAATTTTGAACGTGCAGGGAACTCGGCTAGTTACACTTTGCTAAGGAAGTGCTGCTCTCTTCAGAGACATCAACATGCTTTACAAGGGAGGGCTCTGTCCTTTCTCAGCTGACACAGAGATACCAGTCCTTCAGAATATTCAAGAGATACCACGGAGCCACATATTACAGATGGGGAAACTGAGGCACACAGACAGGCAAAGGACTCTATCCAAGGCAGTTTAGGGCTGTAGTACTGAGCACCATGGGCATGAGACTGAGAGGTGCTGAGCCCCTGCACCTCACAGTGACTTCAGTGAGGAGTAATGGGTGCTCAGCATCTCTGCAAACCCAGGCCTGGTAGCTGAGCTCCCTGTTCCACCTCCCACAGTTGCCTCTCCCTGAATCGCACCTTGCAGGCTGCAGAGCATCACCTGGATAGGAAGGGAGCCAGAGTGTGGCAGCTGGCCCCTACTTCCTGGGGTCGATGATCCCATTTCTCTTCCTCCACTGGGGAGAGTTTAAATCCCCCAGCCCCCAGATTTAGGGATGCAGGAGTGATGCAGGGTATTCATCCCTCAAGCCCCCTCCTCTAGTACCGGCTGTGTTTCCAAGCGGCGAGTTTCCACTAATGAACAAACTGTGGCAAGGAAAGAATTGAAGCAATTACTTGTTCAACGAGTTCCTCATTACGGCCAGTTCCTGAAGGGATTAGAGTCATGCCTTCCCCAAAGCCAGCCCAAGCCTTGCATTCAGATGAGCAGGAGAGCGCCTTGCTGACCACGGATTCAGAACGGGGAGGGTAAGAGGCATGCAGAGACTTCCCCAGAGTCCTGGGCATTGAGGCAGATGAAGCGATTACTATGTACCAGGGGTGTGAGATTTTATATGTATGTAGGTTGGTGGGGTCTGCATGAGGATATGCCTACGCTGCATTGTAAACTCGAGTCTGTAGGTCCAAGTCCATGCCTGAGCATGCATTAGAAATCTGGACTTACTGCTGGCCCTGTGCTAACACAGACCTTCTGACTCAGCTCTGCAGCTTGAGCAGTGTTCACGCTGCAAAATGCTGCATCCAGAGGGATCAGCACAGCCTCTGCAGAAGGCACATCCCCCTTCCCGGGCAGCAGGTGGTTTAAGGGTAACTGGGTTCCCAGAATCCCATAGAACCTAGTGCCAGGAGCCCAAGCACAGCCATGCAGCCAGGGCTGATAATGGACCCTTCAAGCCCTGGAGGTGGCTGGAGGGAAGCTCTGTGCAGGCCAAGAGCCAGTTTAGGGCAACTGGGGTATAGGGATGTGTCAGGGGCAGCCCTCAGGGTGGGACTCGCAGGAACTGAAACCGGAGGTTCCCGCTGCAGACCTGTCTGAGCCCAACCATCCCAGCCTTTAGGGGGTGCTGTAAGACCCACCTCTCTTTAGGCCTTTGCCCAACAGATACTGAGCATCTCCCCAGCAATATCTCCCTGGATGTGGCCCCTCCTGCTAAGGGAGCAGCCCTGTCCCCCTTTCTGGGGAGATGGTGGCATTGCTGTATTATGCAAGATACCAAAAGGTGTGGGCTCCCTCCCTCAGCAGGGCATGAATAGTGCTTAATTCAGGGGGGAGGGGGAGTGGCTCTGGCTGGCCTGAACCCTGGCAATTCTGCACCCTTGCAATGCCCCACTGGGGGCCTCTGAGCCACTGGGCGATTGGGGCAGACCCACCTTGTGCCTGCAGCACCTTCCCTCCCTTGTGTTCCTGTGCCAGTGCCTTTGCAGGGCTGACCGGCCCTAGCCCGTGGGCTGCGGGATCTGGGCAACAGTAAGAAAACCAGAGGGAAGGGGAATCGGGGAGATCATCCATCCTGAAAAGACAATAAAAGGACAAAGTCCCTGGCTTCTTGCAGGAGCAGCACCTCCGGCTCAAGGACAGGACCTGCGGCCTGGCCCGCTTTCAGAGGCCACTGGTCAAGGGCCTGTCTTAATTGGGTCTCTCCCTCCTGCCGTTCTGCTGGAGCGCTCCCATTGTCATGCCGCTCTCAGGCTGGAGGGAGGGCACGCCAGCAGGGACCGAGCGCCAGCGGCTGGCAGACAGCTCCTGGGGAAGGGCAGCGAGGCAGAGGGCAAAGCTGGGCTGGCGGAGCTGGAGGCAACCAAACGGGGGCTTGGAACGGGGCCACAAGAAGCAAGGCATGCCGGGCGCAGGGGCTCTGGCGTGGAGGCTGGAAGAGTCAGGCATACCGAGAGTGTTTATTATTCCCAGGGCGCAGTCTTTGCTGTGCTAGAGTTTGAGGTGGTTTTTCTTCTCAAGAAGCCAGGGGCACTGAGCCTGGCCACCAGGCTCCGTGCCACAAGGAGCCATTTCTCATCGGTGGCTCCCTCCTGCAGCAAGCTGCTCCCAGAGTCACACCTCCTGGAGGGGGCAGCGTGCCGTACTGTCCGAACGCTCCCTGGGGACAGGCGATGGAAGCTGCTGGGGAACGCGGGTCTCTCTTTCCCTCTATCCTGGCCCTGACTGGGTGGGGCACACGACAGCTTCTCATCTCCTGCTGCTGAAGAGCAGACCCCATCTGCTCTTTCCAGGCTCCCTCCACAAACGCCCATCAGAATGACACCAGATTTTTAGCCGGTGCAAATCACATTGAAATCAGTGGAGCTCTGCCAATTTGCACCCGCTACCCATTGCCTCTTCTCATCCCTACCCTAGCTGTCATGGCATGGTTCACAAGGGAGGGAGAGTCGCACAAGGATCAAGGACCTTGCAATTAGGGGGTCACAATTGTGGGGCTCTGCAGGGCCCCCTCAATTATTTGAAACCAGGCCCGGGTAGGAGAATAGCAGCCGTTTTCTCCCTATGCGTACTGCAAGACCCAAGTAGGAATACAACTGGAGAGGATTCAGAGAAGAGCCAGGAGACTGATTAACGGATTGGAAAACCTGCCTTACAGTGACAGAGCTCCATCTATTTATCTTAACAAAGAGAAGGTTGTGGATGTGACAGATGATTTGATTACAACGGGGAACAAATATTTGATAAAGGGCTCTTCCCTCTAGCATACAAAGTCTAACACCATCTAATGGCTGGAGATAAATTCACACTGGAAATAAGGTGTAAGTTTTTATCAGCGAGGCTAATTAGCCTTGGAACGAGTTACCAAGGGTTGTGGGGGATTTTCAATCACAGCCAATTTTTAAAGTCAAGACTGGATATTTGTCGAGAAGATCTGCCCTCGGACAAACAGGAATTATTTCAGGGCCGTTCTCTGGCCCGTGTTATAAAGGAAGACAGACTAGATGATCACAGTGGTTCCATCTGGCCTTGGCATCAATTAATTTGGATCAGTGATGATGCCCCTGGCCAGAGGGGCTAGCCAGCATTCAGAGTCTGGCAGGTTAGTTTTGTTAGGAAAGGAAATTGGTGATGTGACTTCTTTGGTGCAATCCTGTTTATTTACAAACACGGTGCACAAATTCCTGCTTCCCTAACACCTTGGGAACAAAGAGGAGCCGTTTCCTCGCTTGCAGTTTCCAAGTCTGCCTTTCCAAGCAGAACTCTGCCCAAGAGACACTCTGTTGGCTTCCTTCCTTCCTACTCTCTTTCTGGTTCCTTTCAAACACATTTGAACAGACACATTTGAACCAATCAATGCTCCAGCTGCTACATTTGCAGTCAGTCTCCGGGGAAGCCCTTCAGACCATAGGACTCAGCTTCTACTCAAGACTTGCCACGGTGGGTCCATGCCTTGCACAGTGGCTTCTGTTATTTCAACTATCACTAAACAAAAAGGCATTTAATCACTCCCTCCTTGAGCCTGAACAAAAGGTGGCTAAGATCTCCCACCAGCTTCACTGGGGTCTGGGATTGTCCGTGGATCAAAGATGCCACCAGCACCCTCCAGCATAACAGTAACTTTGCTCCTGAAGATGGAGCCCATAAAAAAGGAAGGAGGAGGCCTTGAACAATCTGCCCAGGCAGAGCCTGCTGCTGCACATCTGGAAAGCATGTCACATCCTTAACGGGCCAGATGCCGCAGAGCTGAGAGATGCTAAACATCCTTAGAGGGTCAAACTGAGGCAAGCAGAAAACCTGCCCAGCTAACGCTGCTACCCTGAAGTGACAAGGCCCCGGGAGGCAGCAGGGCCGGGAGGCATCTGAGGCAGGCGTCTCCAGGGAGGGATTCTTCGACTGCTGGGCTGGATTTTGCCAGCGGCAGTCGCCGAGCCTGATGGAAGAGGAATCTCTCAGCTGACTGGCAGCTCCCTGGGCAGGACCAGGTGGGGCATGATTCCTCCCTAGTTACTAGGGGCTGACCTCACCCAGCCAAAGCTCACATGAAATACCAGCTCCTTGGATCTAGTCCGAGTCACAGCCTGCCCCCCAGCAAAGGGACCTAGTACCTGGGGGTGGGGGCACCTGTGGAAATAGCTGGGCTGTGGGGAAGGGTAGAGAAAAGGGGGCTAGGCAGACAGCACCGAGAGCATGACTGTCCACTGGAGCCTGGCAGATATGCTGTTCATACACGCCCCATTATAAATCCCATTCAGCTTGTGATGGCTAGAGCCCCCTGGGGCTACTGCCTTCCAGTGGAACTCCTCTGTGTCTGAGCTGTGGTGTCAAACGGGAGCAAGGATGCTTGCTTGTGGTTAGCCACCCAGCCATGCCACAGAGTCCCTGTGAGGCCTTGGGCAAGTCCCTTAGCCACCCTAGGCCTCGGTTGGCCATCTGTAAAATGGGGATAATATAGCCCTTTCCCCATCCTCTGTCTGTCTCAGCATGCTCCAGTCCAGTACCCAGCACAGCAGCACCCTGATCTCAGGTGCGGCTTCAAGATACTACAACAACACAAATACAAGCGTAACCAAGAGCAGCAGGCCCTTAGAGACTCAGCGATGCTGAGGAAACTGCCAGGGCCGGGGAGCGAGTATTCCCACATGAGGTGGTGGCCACCCCATTAGAGACTGCGGTGTCTTGGGCCACCCCTGTGGAATCTGATCTAAATCCGACTCAGCCCCTTGACCTCCCCCCTCCGGTAGGGGCTTACCCCGGTAGTAGCCATGCACTGCACAGGCGCTCCCCTGAGCTGAACTGCGGCTCATTTCCCCATCCCCGCTGGGCCTGGTGGCGGGGGAAGCCACCATCTCAGGCTCTCGCTAAGCAGGAGCTGAGGAGAGCATCTTTCAGGGCGAGATTGGGAGCAGAGGCCCAGGGCCCTCCAGGAAGGGAAAACAAGCAGAGCAACACAGCCAAGGTCTCGGGGCTGCGAATGGGAACAGAGCGCCTGAGCACCAGCCCTTTTGCGCTTGCCTCCGTGCGTGCTGTGGAGGAAGCCGCGTTCTCTGTATCCATCATCCTGTCAGGAAGCCCTTAGCCCCCACGAGCCGTACTCCCCGCTCCGTATGCGCAAAGCCCAGCTAATACAGCGAGATGAATGAGTCTGCAGGGCTCTATCGGCAGGATGCTGCTCTGCTGAGCAGATTGGCTCCCCCTTATCGATGGGGCTCTTCCGCTGAGCTAGCCTGGGGAAGAACGGGGGGGTGCAGGCTGCATGGGGACTCGGAGCTTGGAGGCCAAGGGTGGGACATGGGGAAGCCTGGCCACTGCGGTGGGCGGGGGAGAGGGGGAGATGGCTGCACAGGGCAGGTGGCTGGCCAGTGAGGTGGGTTCACAGCTACAGGAAAGGTGCCCTGCCTGCGGAAGGGATTATGGCCGTGGTGCTCCCCGAGCAGTAGGACGGTGCAGGGTGCCTGCCTGGGAGGTCGGAGCCAAGCAGTGGTGTTCTGGAACATGAATGAGGGTTTCAGAGGAAGCATGAGGACCGAAGCACTCAGGGACCCCTCACTGATGGAAGCAGGACCCCTCGGACACAAGCACAGCCCTTGTCCCCCTTGCCTCTGCCATTCCTACAGACACCCAGAGGCAGAGTTGTATTGTGGGTGCTGGATCTGCCCAGTTCCTACAGGGATCTCCCATGCAGAATGGTGCTGCTCACCCCACTGGGTCCCTCACATTTGATACAGATGCCTGCCCACCCAGCTCTCTGACATCCTGCTACCCTGGAGGATGCATTGGGCAGGAGAGGGCTGGTGAGGAAAGATGGATGCGTCCCCTCTGGGTGGCAATGGGCCAGCCCACCAGCTGCCCATCTGGGAGAGCAGTGTGCGGCAGCAGGTCCTGCAACCAGCAGCAGCTACTACTGTGCTCCTCAGGAGGATGGCTGGAGCAGAGTATTGACCATTGCAGGGCCATATTCTGGGAACAGGGGTTCCACCCTGTGGTGGTTCCTCAAATGTCAGCCAGAGGATTGGCTTGGATTGGCCGTGGGCCCATCCAACTCTCCAGTTACAGGACTCCAAGCAGGGATCACTGAGCAGATTTCCCTGGCCTGTGTTGTGTAGGTCAGACTCCAGGTCCCTTCTGGCCTTAAAAAGCAGCCAGCACAAGTTAGGTCAGGAACAGCGATAGGGAAGGCACTGTGGCCATTACACACCCGCCTAGAAGGATTTATGGCTTTGCTTAGGCGGTAGCACAGGGACAGGCGCTTCACATCAAGAGCCAGCATCACAGCCGCTTGGTACCATTTCTATCCCGCGCTTTGTAAAGGAGAACGCCCATCATTAATAATCCAAACCTCGCCCCCCACGTTGCCAGCCAGGGGAACCCAGCCTGCCTTGGGGACATCCCCCCACTCCAAACTTTTAGCCGGGGCCTTGAAACCCACCCGTGAAGAGAGAGAGAGAGAGAACCACTCAGACCAGCCCTGATCGCCAGCGATTGGCGCCACACGTACCCCGGTAGCCAGAGAACTGTTATAGGAACATAGGACTGGAAGGGAAAAGCTCAGTCACTGATTCCAGGCCTTGGCTAACCATAGGCAACCCCAGTTTCCAAGCACAGTGTGGAGGAATGCCCCTTACGTTACACCCCACCCCCTCTTTGCTCCAGCACATTAATACCCCTTAGGGCTGCCAGCACGGAGCCCCACTAGGCACACCCCTGTGCTAACACACTCTCATGCCATGTCACACACCGCCTAGTCTAGGCTGGGTCTCTCCCGGGGTCTAATATGGACCTTAAGGCTGTGACCCACTGCCAGCTTCATGACTTCATTCCCCGCACCGGTTCCTAAGCTTCTCTCGAGATGAGACTCCCCTGCACTCCCCAATCCCAGCCTCTGCCCTAGGAGCCAGCTAAGTGAATTACTGGCAGCAGGTCAGGGCGAGAGGCAGAGAAGCAGCACACAGAGGAATACCGAGGGCTCAGAGGCGGCGATAGGAACAGGGCAGGGGTGAGCGCCAGCAGCAGCCTAGCACTGATCGGATGTACGGAGGACAAAGCTCTGCAGGCTAGCGGACAGTAGGTGAGAGAAATCATCCGGTGCTCAGTACATGAAATGCAGGGTTTACTCACAGGTCTCCCCCACCATGGTGTCCTCTGTCTGAGGGGTCCTGGGAGCTGTGCAGCTGGCTGCATCTCCACACAGCTGCTGTGGCAATGAGTGAGTGTCCTGGGCCAGCTGAAGAAAGGGTGAGCTTACCAGGCTTGTGCCTACATTAGCCAGGGCTGCATCAGGGCCACCGCCAGGCATAAAGTTCCTTAAAACACAGAAGGACACAAACCCTTCCAGACCTAAACACACTCCCCTCCTGATGAGCCACAGACAGAGTCCATCATCCAGACCTGGCAGCCAAGGAAGCCTATATAGTGGGTGGGGCAGGGGCTGATCTCTCACCCTGCAGAAGGGAATTAACCCCTTCACTGCCTCTGAGTGTGTGTGTGTAATTACATACACCCTGCCCCAAGGAAGCTCCTATACGGGGAACCCCCACCTAAACCTGAATGAGGGGGTAAGGGCTGACCTACCTTCAGCTCTTGTTTGGCTGCAGACTGGGATGGCCCCAGCAGAGAGGGTATTGATCACAGTGATTCCATGAGGGACTCCCCCATCCCCGAGAGTGGCCATTGTTCCTTCTAGTGACCCCGAGAGCCCATCTCACAGCCCCTCGGTGCTCAGGGACGCAGGTTGCTGGGAGCACTCCCTAGGCTCCGGGATCTGCTGTTCAGAGGCGCGAACCACTGTGTGAGGGGAACTCAAGGAGACACGTGATGGCCTCCCACTTGGCCCTGGCTCACTCCCTCTCCCCTCACTCTGGGCTGCTGTGATTCAGAGGAAGCAGTTTCACACCAGGCAAGGGTGTCTGACAAGAGAAGCCACATGATTCATCACTGGGGATAACAGCACCCGCGTCCAGGGCTCACAAAGCGGGGAGACGTTGGAGGCGATAGCAGGAGGGGCGATGGCAGTGTCACCTGTCCCAGGGGTTTAAAAATCACAAGTCAGGCCCCAAAAATCACAAGATGGGCTTAAAAATCATGGCAGTAACCAAATAATCCTGGGTTCTTTTCCTTGGCCTTCTGCTCTCTGAGGGAATGTCCGCGCTGCAAAGAAACCCTGTGGCAATGAGTCTTGCCCCACGTCATCTGAGCAGGGCTCACGCTAGGAGGCTTAAAATAGCAGCACAGATGTTGGGCTCCCAGGGTCTGAACAGCTACGCTGCTATTTCTAGCATGCTAGCTCGAGCCCCACTAACGTGGGCCTGTCCTCCTGGTTCATCCCCCGCTGCAGACATAGCCTAGATTAGTGGTTCTCAGCCTGGGGTATGCGTACCCCTAGGGGTATGCAGAGGTCGTCCGGGGGTTCTCAGCTCATTTAGATCTGTGATCCTCAACCTGGGGGTTGTGACACTCAGGGGGGTCACAGGAAGGGCTTAGGGGGTTCACACGTGTGGGGCCTGCATTGGGGTGCCAAGCAGGGCAGTTGCCCAGGACCCCACACCACAGGAGGCCCTGAGGAGCTAAGTGACATGCTTCAGCCCTGCCGCCTGGGGCTCCAGCTTCAGACAAGGCTCACAAGTGAAACTCAAGTATCACACTGAAATGTAAGCACAATATTTATATTCCAATCGATTTATTTTGTAATTATATGGTAAAAATGAGAATGTAAGCAATTTTTCTGCACTAGTGTGCGGTGACGCGTCTGTAATTTTATGTCTGATTTTGTAAGCAAGTAGTTATTAAGTGAGGTGAAACCTGGGGCATGCAAGACAAATCAGACTCCTGAGAGGGGTACGGTAGTCTGGAAAGGTTGAGAACCGCTGCCCTAACTGGCCCTCAGGTCACATTTTCAGACAAGGCCTAAGCCTCTATTTAAAAAAAAAATGAAAACAGATACTCTCATAATCACAGCAAAGAATCCTGTGGCACCTTATAGACTAACAGACACCTCTATAAGGTGCCACAGGATTCTTTGCTGCTTTTACAGATCCAGACTAACACGGCTACCCCTCTGATACTTCCCATAATCACATGAGTCTGGGAGCTGGGGCTTTAAGAGACATTCCAAATGTCACAGACATGATACAATTATAATTTGCCCATGGTTGCCCAGCAGCAGCAGGGGCACTAGAACCCAGATCCCCTGAGTCCCAATCTAATGCACTATCCCATAAACCAGTGTTTCCCAAACTTGGGCCGCCGCTTGTGTAGGGAAAGCCCCTGCCGCTTTGGCCTGGAGCAGTGAACCGCGGCCCGTGGCAGGTAAACAAACCGAACCCCCAGGGGCTTTCCCTACACAAGCGACGTCCCAAGTTTGGGAAACACTGCCATAAACCATAGGGCCTGCCCATAGGTGTACCTGCATGGTCTGAGCCCGGTGGTGGTGAGTTAAGTGCCTCCAAAGGCAAAAATGGCTTTTCTTAGACAGCACAAGCTGCCCCCGGTGAACTCTGCTGGGTCTCCAGCCTGTATTTGGACACTGCCTGTTTGCCTGTTCATAGAACAGCCCCCACCAGCCCGAGTGGCAACCGTTAGACTCATTTCCCAGCAAAGGGGCGAGTCTGCATGCCCTGCATTCCCCCGCCATGCAAGACCTACATGGCAGAGAGGCCGGGAAGAACACCCTGGAGTGCAGCTCATGGGAGGGGGTAGGCCCCGCCCAGAGTCTGCCAGGCAGGTGAGGGACACCCCAGGGATCACATCAGGGGAGTGGGTCTCTGGGGCCACTGGCACCCCCCGTTTCTAGGCGTGCTTTGGATTTGGCCATCCTTACCACCTGACCCCTCTATCCCCATCAACGCCCAGAGAGTTTAAAGCACTTGCAGTAGCTGGCTTTATGCACTGTGTAAATCTCTCCTGCTGCTTCTCCGGCTCCCTTCCTCCCTCCTCTCTTGCTTTCCTTTGCATCCCTCTCTTTGCATGGCCCTCTGCCTGCACCTCCTCCTCTCCTAACTCCCAGATGCCGCAGGCATCAGCTGCAATGCCTGCTCCCTGCCAGCCTTGCCTATGAGGGTCGCTGTTTGCAAGCTTTTATAAGACCGTGAGCTCAACCAGCTGTGAGAGGGGTTGATGCCCAGTCAAAAATCTTCCTCCCGCTCAGCACAGCTGCAGAGATGCAGAAGCTGCCTGTAGGGCTCATGACTCAGAGGTTTAGAGAGCAGGCCAGAGGGAAGCCAGGAGCTGGGCAGGACAATTTCTCCATGCGGGATCCTTTCTAGCCAGTGAAGCTACAGGAGGCCTCCTAGCACAAGAAAGGGATTGTCCTGTGGACACAAACCCCTAATGAAACCTTCTGTGCTACATGGGCAGCAAGCAGGATGCAGGCGAGACCGTAAGCCTGCGTTCCTGGTCGGGGCGGCTCCAGGGAGGTTAGCCCTCCAGCCCAGACACTGTGGGGTTCAGCAAAAGCCACCGCCTGTGTGCTAACTAGAAGGTAGAATTTATGTTAAGGAAAACACAGCCAGTTGCTGTGATGTCTGGAGCTGCTGCAGACTGGGGACGGGTGTGCAGTGGTTAAGGAGGCTGGCGCTCCTGGGTTCTATTCCTGGCTAGGCTGCCCTCTCGGAGCCTCAGTTTCCTAATCTATACAACAGGGTGACAGTCCCATGGGCTTAGGGGAGTCTTGAGGCTGCCGGAGTGTTTGTAAAGTGCTTTGAATGTCTTGGGGAGGAGTCAGCAGTAATCCATGATTCTGCAGGCAGCAGAAATAGTGGGGCTGTTATCCTTTGCTGGCTGATACCACTAGGGGGTGACACTGATCACACATGCTGGAACAGCTCCCTCTAGTAGAGAAGGCAGAGAAGTAGCAAGCTCCCTGTTGAGCTTGTATGATAAGTCAGGGAAGGGGGAAGCCTGTTAAGTTCACTCCCAGGGACCCTATTCTTACTGGAATCAGTGGATGTTACTCCTATGCTGCAGGGAGAGTGACCAGGCCCTGTTACCCACCTTGCCCCTAGCCACGACGCTGTTCCTTCTCAGCCAGGGGAGATTGGCTGAGCCCGGCCCAGCAATGCCCCAAGGGGCTTAGCAGTGTGAAGGGTCATTGGCACAGCAGAGTAGTGGTGTCCAGGTCTGGCCTGCATCAGCCTGGTTCCATGTCTCCCCTCATTCCAGTCCCAGAAACACGGTTCCCTCCCCGCTCCCCCGGCTCCTCAACTCCCTTCCGAGCCTGCTTAGCAGCTGTGGCAAAGCCGGTCCTCTCTGGTGTCATTTGCTAGCCAAGGAACATCCTCGTCCTCGCTGGCCCTGCCGTGACTGTCTGCATCGACATTCCGTTAACGACTGGAGCGCAGCCCCCAGCCGCTGCCTGGCCAGACGCTTAGTGTGAGAAATGGCCCTAAACAAGCTCTGGGGCCTCTCGGCCCCACTGCACAATGTGCACATTAACCCAGAGCAGAGGCGGGGTCTGACCTGCGAGTGAGGGTGGGGAGTGTGACTCAAGGGTAGCCCAGGTGAGATGAGACAGAGCTCTGTGCTGCTCAGCCAGGCTGTATCCCCGACACGCAGGGTACAGGCTCCTGAGGCCACCTGAACATCTGCCTTCAAGTCAGCCCTATTACATGTGGCCTTGTGCTTAAGGCTCTGGCTGGGACCCAGGAGAGCTGGCTTCCATCCCCAGCTCTGCCACAGTCTGCCTGCGTGACCTTGGGTGAACCCCTTCCTCTCTCTCGCTCTCTGCTTCAGTTGCCCTTTGTAGTATGGAAGTGACGTGCCCTTTCCTGTTTCACCCTCAAGCGTTGGGAGGCTTGAACTGTCTCTTGCTCTGCATGCACAGCGGCTACACTACGGTGCTACCCCAATGCCGATAAATAGCAGTAGTGCTAGATAAGTAAGAATGGAAGGGGGTTAACACTGCAGCATCGGAGATGCCTCTCCAAACTCCAGCCGCCGCTTTCTTCCCTGGTCTCTCCCTCTGTCCTTCCAGGGACGTAGAAGGCAAATCCCCGAGCCCCTTTGCTGAGATTCCCATGCAGCAATTGGGAAGGCTGTTTCCCCGGCTCCTTTTCCAAGCTGTCTTCTCCCCGCAGCCCACTGCGATTGTATAGGCAGGGACATCAACCAGCTGACATTCCATAGGCCAGCATGGAGACTCCAGCTCATTACATGCACCGTTAAAATTAAAAATGGGGCAAACTTACTGGGCTGCCTTCGTTAGGAAGCAGCTTTTTATTTCTCTCTTTTTACTGCCAGATAAATAATCTTTCAGGTACATGAGTTAAACAATTCCCACGAGAAAGAGGGTGGCGTCTTCTGTGCAAGAGCCGCAGATCCTGCCACAAATCAGAGTTAGCTTGGGAACGGCAAACCTGATTTAAAAACAACAGTAAAAGATACCAGCCCTCCCGCAGTCCCCAGACTGCATAGCGTGGGCCTAATCCTGCTCGTGCTGCAGTCAACGCAAAGGAATGCCTTGAGCTCAGGGAGAGCTAGAACAGAACCAGGGGAAGGAATCCGGACTCCAGGGAAATCAATGGGACTCTTGTCATTGACTACGGTGAGAACAATATTTCATGTGATGCAGATGGGCCCATTCCATTGGCTTCAATATTGCGGATCCTGGCTTGCACCAGTGTAAGTCAGAGGAAAATCAAGTTCGTTGTAGGTGACATTTGTGCCTGTGCCCAATTTAAATTGCCTGAGCTAGCTTGGCTGGGGAGGTCCATCTAGATCCATGGAAGCTCCACCTACCAGAAGGATATCAAGTGACATCACCAGAACAAACACCTGTTGGCCAATAATTCGTTCAGGGCTGGATGCCACTCACCCGACACAAGGTGTTGGCACTGCTTGAATCCCACCAAAGCTGTGTTTTGAAGCATTAAGTTGTCCCTGAGGCTAGCCCTGTGAATTGCAACAAAGTGTTTTGATTGATCAGATGCAATTTCTTTTTTGCATTATCATTTTATGAAAATTTTTGAGATTTCATCTTTTTGTCCCATTTTGGGATGGCTAAAATTTCAAAAATCTCAAAAACTCTCCTGAGATGAGAAAACTTTTCCCGCCCAGCTCTAGTCAGACTCAACCCCCCTCCCCAGTTCTGAGCACCCACAAACTACTGAGGGGGGAGTTGGAAATCCAAACCTAAATCCAGAGCCAAATGGGCTGAACCTACCAACCACCTCTGCACAGACGATTGTTTCTCTTAGCTCTGCTTTTCTCTTCTGAGAGTAGGGTACCTGAGGCCTAGTGTCTGTTTCCTTCTCCCCAGATCCCCAGCTCATAGCGTGTTAAAGAGACTCCTATCTGCATTACAAAGTTCAGGCACCAAGGGCCTGCCTGTGCTTGGGCCAGGTGTTCAAAAGAATCGGACCTCTGGAAAGAAGAAAGTCAAAAGGTACATCCGTCAGACTTTCGCTCTTGAAATTTCTTATTGCTGCTCGGTGGCTAGAATTAGCCTCGAGGGACAGAAGCACTTACCTTGACCATCTCCATTAGCACTCAGACATATGATCCTCTGCTGCAGTTAAACCTCAGGGAGATGTTAGTGACAAGAATCTGAGAATCTCATCATGACATCCAGAGGGGACCCACCCCATAATACAAGAACGAGATGGGGCTTCCTGCAATGAATAGGCAGTGCGGTTATAATGGAGCAAAAGAAATAGATTATGCAGCACCCTGTGGAATTTGCTGTGCGGTAGAGGCAAATAATTTAGCCAAATGTAAGAAGGAGGAGGATGTTGCATATCTGTGTTTCATTAATAACTCATTACACAATACAGCTTGTTTCCCAATATGCAAAATAAAACACAGTTCTTGTCCCCCTAGTGCTCTCAATCTGACACCCATTTTTAATAACGGCTTCCATACACATAGCGTCCAGACCTCAAGGTATAATTGGACAAGGGGTGTTCGTTCTGGTGGTGTAACTTGATCCTGTGCTGGTGTGTGGAGCTTCAGTCGATCTAGACAGACCTGGAATCCTCCTGCTCCAGCGCGCTCAGGATGTTTAAATTGAAGAACTCAGGTGAGTTAATCTCATACTCTTTTTTCCCCAATCTGTTATGTTCATGGCATACACACAGAGAAGTTAGATAAAAACATCAAATGCTTGTGCTGGAAGGTTGCAGTGTAACATGACTATTTCTTAAAATTCAAAACCCTACCACACAAGAACCCAAAACAGAGAGCAACAAAGCAGGCTGCTCCCTATAGCAGAGCAGCACAACTCACCCACCTTGTTCTAGGCTGGTTCTTTCCAGACTGACTCTGATATTGCACTTTTCCCTACAGAACCTTCTAGCCTGCAAGCAGAAGTAGGAAACTCCCTCATTCTTGAAGTGATAGCTTGCAGTTCTACCACTGTCCTCAGTACATCACACAATCCACCTCTGGGCTTGTAAATACTATTTATTCCAAACCCAATGCTATGAACAGGAAGGGCATTATGCAAGTTACACTAGACAAGAGATTAAAAAATGAGAGCTACCAAAAGCGTGTAGCAATTGTCAGGCATGTCATAATCTGATCACCAGCTGGGGTTAGGAGAGACGATCCCTCTCCCATGACAAGCCACGGTGCAATTAGCCAACCACATTATGGTGAGCCCAGGGGAACGTCTCAGCTTGTGAGGCAGTGGACGCAGGACCCTGAGCTAGCTGGACTGGGACTCAGAATTCAGTGTTCAATTCCTGGCCCTGCCATGGATTTCCTGTGTGACCATGGGCAAGTCACCTAGCGTCTCTGCATCTCTGTCCCCCCACTGTCCAACGTAACGCTGCCTTACTGAGCAAGGATAAATACATTAAGGATTGTGACCCACGCAGATACTGCGGGGATGAGGGCCAGGTAAGGACCACAGATGGTCTGGGCTAGTAGTGCAGTTCCACTGATGCTGGGTTTCAGACAATACAGATAGCTCCCCCCAAACCCGAGCATCCGCGTGTGGCGGGAGATGGAACAGAAAGCAAAGAGCAACGATCCTCTTGAGGGCGCGGGGCGAGCTGAGTGTCCTTTCCCAGCGCAGCCAGGACTCCAGCTCCTCCACGTTGCCATAGAGAGAGAGGGGTCGTCAATAGAGCAACGGTACAAGAGCGATGGAAACAAACCCCAAAGTTGGCACTGATTGCCGAGCGCGAGAGACCGCCTGGGAGGCAGGGTTAGAACAATTGTGCTGTTTGTGCGCGTCTCTCCTCTCCCTCCCTCCTCTGCCTGCCGCTTGACATCGCTGGGAAAGGCGCCTCACCCCCTGGCTCCGAAGGCTGAGGTAGAAATGGAAGTGCATGTCCCCAGCTGTGCTTTTCGGCGACAGCAGCCATTTGTATAATGTCCCATTGTTACAGCATTTAATTAGCCGTGGTTGGTTTGCTCGGCAGACACAAACGAGGTTTTAATTTTTTTGTGTACGCTTGCGAGGCGCTTTTTATTCATTGCGTTACTATCCCTCCGAGGCTTCTCTTGTCAGGAGCGGCCTCCAATGAAGGGCAGATGGATGGGAATGGGCTAGCCAGAGCCTGGATGGCACTGCAGAGGTGGAGCTGCACTGAGCAAGGGGGGTGGTGTTATCTGTCACAGACACACAGTAAGGGGGTGTAACTCCACTGGCACCTAGGAGATGCCAAGGCCCCATCCTGGCTGCTGCACAAAGGCCAGTGAGGCCACCAATGAGGGAGGAAGGTTTTTTCTCTCAAGCTGTGTCAGGCCCAGTTGCATTCCAGTAGTTCCAGGATCCTGCCACACGTGATGCTGATGGGAGACCACATAGGCCCCAGTGTCCCTTTCCGGGCTAGCCACGTGTCTGTTTCATGCCGTGACACAGCCCCGTGCTGTCCCGTCACGCTGTGGGATGCTGGCCTGGTGCCGCGGCAGGGGGAAGTTGTGCCAGCCTCCTCATGTCATGTTGCAATGCGCTGAAGTGAGGCTGAAATTTATGTCTGGTTAAGAGACAGACGGGCGGCAGCAGAATCCCGCCTCAGATTTACCTGCCAAAGCTAGGAGCTAAGGAAAGCTCCCTCCAGCCTGAGCACACAGCGGGAGAGCTGGGGTGGAGTGGGCCGAGTCTGTGAAGTAACTTGGGATGAAGCGCACATGAGGCCTGTGTCCTCCAGGTGCACTCTGGGGAAGGTGGTCCCCTGCAAAGCCATCCCTTGTTCGGCTGTCACCATCCTATCGGACAGCGATGCCGGCCCGAGACAGTGCTCAGATGGGAGCACAATGGAAGTGACATGAGTGGTCCATGGCATGGTGCATGTTCCCTGGTGTCCGTATCGGCCACAGTGCAGTGCTGGGGGGTGGGAGAGTGCTGTGCTGCAGGCAGTGGGGCATGGGTCTCCATGAAGGGCCCCCTCCCCTCTGAGCCCATCCTGACCCAACGCTCCTGTGTGGTGCTGGGATGCCGTGCGGCTGGATGAGATACTAAACCAAGGGCCTGACCCCACGTGCCCTGCCAGTTTTAGTGCGAGTGTGGGGAGGCTCACCCTGCGTGTCCTGGTGGTGGTGGTGGGGGGGTGATGGCTTTCCCTGCATTGAGTGGTGGTGCGTCCATCATTCACAGCTGATCCAGACAGAGAGGCTCTGGGCGGGGCGAGGTCGCAGCAATGAGGTGAGAAGGGAGTGAGCCGGACATCATTCGGCAAAGGGCTTTTCAGCTGGAGACACAGGAAAACAGAGAGGAAACGTACACGTAGCTGAACAGAAGCTGAGCAACCCATCCCTGCAAGCCAGGTTGCTGCAAAATCCCACCTTCCACAGCAAAGTCCTGCCCCCGGGCCAGCCCGGCAGACTCCAACGCTGCTGCCCCTCTAGGCCAGCCAATACAGCTTTCCTGCCAGAGAGGCCCAGGCACACATTTACCACCACCGCTGTCTCCAGGCCTTGCTAGCTAGACCTGGAGAGGCCCTGGGGGCGCCGAGCCTTTGAGGGCTGAATTACAGTGTGCGCAAGAGGCAGCAGAGGAAAGAGAGGGGGTGGGACTCAGAGGAGTAAATGCCAGCTGATAGCCTGAGGACATGGTGCTGGGCCAGGAGGCTACAGCCCTGGCAGTGGGAAGGAGGATGTTAAAATACGCCCTACCTTTGCCTGTTATTGCTGGTGGCATAAATCACCTCCTACATGCCTGGGCTGACCTTTCCTCTTATGTCCCTGCATCGCTTTGCTTTGCCGAAGGGAGCCGGGTTGGTCTCTGGCAGCACATGCAGGGCCATATTTCCCCCGGACAGATGAAGGGGAATGCGGAAACACAGATGTCGGAGACCTTGGAATGTGCAAGCCCCTCGGACTTGGGCTGGGTCTGGCATGGGCCTACAAATGAGGCCCAAGCAGACATCTCCTGGGGAGATGAGGGTGCTCATCCCCCAGCAGGAGGGAGCCAGCACCTGTCAGGAGCAGGCACGGCCCAGCAGAGTGGGTCTGACTGGCTCGCACATGGGAGTGACTCCCCTGATCTCCGGAGTGACCGCAGGGCGTGTGTGAGGAGAGCACACCCATAAGCTGACTCCCCCACAGGCTGGTTTTGGCTGCTTATTTCTGCACTGTCAGAGATGTTAACTCCTATTGAGCAGTTGCCAATGCGCCCAAGGAGGCTGCAGCCTTTGCAATGGGTAGATGCAGGGCGAGCGCCAGATGATTACTTATCTGCATTCCAGAAGCACCAGCCGTGAGCAGGGTCCCCTTGTGCCAGCCACGGTGTGGACCCGGAGTGAGAGCCATGCCCTGCCTTGAACAACTTGCAGTCTAAAGGACAAGACAGGGATTATTAACCCTACTTCCCCGGTGGGGGAGTGAGGCCCAGACGGTGCTGCAGGGGCAGCTGCTGTTCACTGAGCACTTTTGAAAACCTGGCCCCAGCTGCGGGTGCTGAGCACTTGAAAAAATCTGGCCCTGAGCTACTCCCCGTGGCCACGCAGGGCATCTGAGACTGACCCCAAGAGTCCCACTGCAGTGCCATAACCACACGGCCCGGCGAGATGCAAGCAGCTGGGATCTGCCTAGAGGCACCTTCCCTGTGACGTGTTTGGCTGTAAAAGGTGCCAACCCAGCCAGGTCTGCTCCTGCTTTCTCCTCTTTTCCCCTTGCGCTGAGGCAACTCGGTGTCCATGGGACCCACAGCTGCAGAGGGAGAGGTAATTTATCCTGGCTTGCCAGCCATCAATCTCCAGAACAATGCTCTTCTAATGAAACGGCAATATTATCACAGGCTGTAATGGGATGAGTGGTAGCGGCTGAGGCCAGGAAGGGGAAAAGAGAGAGACAGAGCACGCAGTACTTAGGATGCACATTCAACTGACCCGCCTGGGAATCTGCTTCCCCAAGTGGGTGAGCGGGTTCCTCTGCTATCTCCTTTTTAAAGGCAAATGGCCCAGAAACAGACACTAGTGTCTGGGACCCTCCGTGGTTCCTCCTGATGGTTCTTTAACCATCCCCCCCTCTCCAAAACTGTTACCGTGCTTATACCGTACAGAGATCAGATCTTGGCACACCCTCTTTGGTGGCCTCTGGAGGCCCCGGAATGCGACGTGGGGATGCAGGGGACAGCGCCTGGTGGTTGAAACTGCCCCTCGGCTCCAGATAGGGGTGGGAAGGGTTGAGGAGATTTAGGGTGGAGAAGTGGCAGCTCCGTCTGCATCCCAAGGCCTCCACAGATCATTCCAGGGGAAGGGAAGGGGAATCCTGATAGTGCTAATGAAAGAACAAGTAAGGGAACTCTCACCCTGATTATTCTGGAGCTGGGGCCCCTTTCCGAGCAGTTTGATTTTGGAGCGACAGCTCACAAAATGCCACGGGGGTGGAGGGGGTTTTGGGTGTAAAATCGGATTACTTTGGAAAATGCTAATTGAAACACAAACACCTGGGTAGTCACAGGGTTTGTACATGGCTTGGTGTTTTGCACACCCTCTTGGGCTCAGCTTTTCAGAGCCGTGCGTGCATTTGCACACCTGACTCGTGCCTTTGCATGCCTACTGTCTCATCCCCCGCACCGCAGCCGGACAGCTGATCAGATCTGAGCGCACTCACTACGACCAAACATACAGGCGGTGGCACTGGGAGTGAATTTCCCTGCTCTGCAGGGGGCTAGCACAAGGCTATGCATGACTCAATCTCACTGACCCCTGGGGCTATCCTCCCGCTCTTGCTAGGTTATGTACAGAGGCAGAAACAGTCCCTGTCCCAAAGAGCTTGCAGCCTGTCTCCTCGCAGCGCAAACAGCTCTCCTACGCCATAGAGAGCCAGGCCCTGAGGTTTGAAGTGGTGCACAGGTCTCTGCACAAAGGTCAATTTCACCCTTTGCATGCAGAAGTGTACTTTTTCCATGCTTCATTGCACAAGAGCAGTTGTGAAAACCTGGGTCCTGGTGATTGTGTCCTTTACGTTAAGGAGCAGAGAACGCATTGCACACTGTATTTCACACCGGGCTCCTTTCCCGCTCCTTTCCGGCAGCTCTCATCATACAGACCAGCCCAAGAAGCCCAAGGAGACACCCCCCCTCTTTGCCTCATCCCCTGAGTGGCTCTTGGCCTCCCGATTAGCTCAGCCGCTTTGTGTGGTTTGTTTTGGCTCCAATTGATTAGATGCAGATTGTTCAGGCATCTTCATTGTGAGGAGACAGGGCTGACGCAGGATGGAACGGGCTCAGAGAACGCAGGAGGTGGTAATCAAGGCGGCGGTGGAGCCCCTGCTGCTTGGGCCACTCTGTTGAGTGCGTGTCATACCCCTCTGCTTGAAAAGCAGATAGATTCCAATTCAAACCCAACCCATCTCTGGGCAGATGGATGCAGCAGTGACTGTGCAGCGGGGCGGGTGTAGGAGCTGTATTTTTCTTTCCAGCCCTCGTCTTCCTTGCTCAGTGCTTTGGGCTGCCCCACGTGCTGGGGGAAGGGGAGCTGCGCTTTAGGGTGCATCCTGCTGGGCTTGTTGCCTTGGATTGTACTAGGGAAGTGGGGAGATGCAGCCCATGAGCGATTAGAGGGGGGAGACAAGGGCCGAAACCCATAACACACTGCAAAGAATGCTTGGCTAGCCAGGAGCTCACGAGCTGTAACTCAACGTGTAACTCCAGATCCTCTAGCTGTGAAAGCTCAGGCACCTACCACTTAAACCACTAGCAGTACAGGGCTTCTGACAGAATGGAGCAGTTTTGATTTCCTCCAGCAGAAGGCAGCAGAACACAGACCAGCTAACCAGCAAGCTGGCAGCAGCCTGCGTGAATATCTGGCTGAAGCATCAGGGTGGAGTTATAAACCCTAAATGGACAGGGGCTCTCCATGGAAGACCCAGCAGTGCTAAGAAGTGCAATACTAATAATACATAGCAGACAAGCACTCCTGTTCACCCTTAAACCCCTCCGCCCTGATCACACAGGTGTATGAGTACCAAAAAGACAAGCCACCTCCCTCAAACATTTGTGCAAAAAAAACCACAACAAAAAAGCAAACCTTTGCACAGATATTCATGAACAGTGATTAGATGTGATTGAACTGAACAGCTGTTTAGAATTGGAATGGACACTGGTCTGCAGTTCTGGTAATCACATTCTGCCCTTCTCAATTCAATCCAGGGTTTATTGTTCTACACTTCCTGTGCTGAGTTATCGGTGAGTGCTGTTATACACTGTTCAGTAATAATGATGTGCCTGCCCAGAGCTGGCGGCAGCAGTTCCTCGGCAGAACATTTTGAAGTTTGGGAAGTGTGCGCAGTGCTTTGGGACGGAAGGTGCTACACTGCAGAAATGGGCAGGATCGGGCCTGATCCGCAACTGGTGTAAATCAGCATAGTTTTATCAAGGTCAGCGGAGCTATGCCAATTTATACCAGCTGGCCAGTTTGTCTTATTCTTTTGCAACTGAGCTTTCCATTACCTCTTCTCCTCAGCTGGCTAGAAAACCGTTTTCCCCCCCACAGCTGAACATGAAAACAGTGCATGAAGAATGATCAGGGTATAATCTCCTGTGGTCGTCGCTGGAAGGTTTTAAATGCTCTTTTAACAAAAAGAAAAGAAAGTAAAAAAATCACCCAAAACCCAAGAACAAAGAAGCAATAAGGCCGGGAACCTGGAGCCGGGAGAGAAAAAAGCAATTTTCTCTTTAAAGCTCTTTCTGATTCTAAACTGATCCATCAGGCAGGAAATAAAAAAAAATATAAACAATTGTGGGAAACGTCACTAAAGAAAAAAAAGAAATGCGATAAAGCATAGTACAGCGTGGCATATCTGCCGTCATCTCCTGTAAAACAATTTTTGTTCCGGTTAAGGAATGAAGATCTCCCACTATTTATCACGGTGTTTGCTACATGATATATATAAATAAAATAGATTCTGCCCTGGATGCATTTCAGCAGGACTGAGAGCAAAACGAGCCAGGATCCTGGAGCCCTGCATCTGGATACACGGGAGAGGGAATGATGGGGGCCAGGCCGAGGAGGGATGGGCAGTGCTACAAGGTGCTTGTCAGGGGGTGAAGTAGACTGAGCCAGGAGGGGAAGCTTTCCTCACACCTGCCAATGAGCAGAAGGGGGATCTGGGGAGAGCAGGCCCTGCACTGGCCAATGAGGAGAAGGGGAGCTGGATGGGTGGGGAGAGTTCTCTGTGCACCGGCCAGTGAAGAGGGGATGTGGGGGGGGCATGCTGCTTACCCAAGCCAAGCAGGGAGAGAAGGTGGAGCCCCTGCTCTGCTTTGAGCTCAGGAAGGGACCTGTTGAGCACCTCCAACTTCCGGTAAGGTGACTGGGAACTGAGGGTGCGTGGCAGCTTGCAGGCCCAGGCCCAGTATAAGGGATAGAGGGGGGAGAGAGAGTGAAGGAAGAACAAGACATCAGTGGGCAGGGGGCAGAAGAGAGGAATGTGTAAAAGAAAGTGGGGAGAGAACTGGATGTGGGGGAAGAGAAGGGGGGCAGTTCTGGGTGCCTGCACCACGGCCTCCGCCCCTCCCAGCACCACTCACCCCATGTCCAACTCCTTGCCAATGTCTCATGGTCTGAGAGCCCCACTAAGCTGCTGGGGCGAGCACAGGGGCAGCTTCCCCCCAAAAAGAGCCTTGGAAGTGGGGGCCCTGGCACCCCCCCCTCTGGAGCTGGCGCACAGAGTGCAGGAGGCTGCAGGTGCCAAATTAGGAAGCTTAATTATTGAGAAAATGAAAATGAAATGGTTTGGTTCACTCAGGCTCTGTGTTAATTGCTCCTGCTTGCTTCCCCCAAGTGCAGACACCCGCGTGCTCTGAAACATGCTATCCCTGGGCAAATAATTGGGGCCTTTTGTTCTGTAGCACGGTGCAACAAGCAGCATCAGCAGCCGCTGAAGAGGAGACATGCACAAAATGACTGCAGTCTGCCCCCTGTGAACGACGTCATGCAAGGATCGGCCATGCACTCCGTGCAAAAAGCAGCCGTGCAAAGTGTAGCTCACGCTGCATCCCAAGCCCGGGGAGCAGCTCCAGTTCTGCACCATACGCTTGGCTTTGTAAAGCACAGCTGGAAAGCTGCTGAATTGGAACAAGGCGGTGACATTCACTCCCCGCCCTCCCGCCTCTGGCTGGGCTTAGGCCCAGGGTTTGTTCAGGAGCTTGTTCCCACTTAGCCAGCTTTGGAAAGGATTAGCTGTGATGCTCTCTCATCCCTCTGGGCCTTGCAGCCCTCCATCAGCAGGGGAACAAGGGTCTGAGAGCAAGCTGGAGCAAATAGGAAAGGGACTCCTTGGAAGAAGAGGGAGCTGGCTGCCTCTTGTTTTCTCCTCCAGCTGTCACAGCAGCAGCCACATGGCTTTGTTTAGTTAGCTAAGCTCAGCTCTTCCTTCAAGGAGATGCACTGGTGGGGGTGGGGGGTGTCTCTGAACTGCTGAGCAAGATGCAGATTAAGAAGCTGGGAAGAGCTCCATCTAGTTCACAGGGGCCAGCTTCCCGATGTGAAGAGCAGGGTGGAAGGAAGTTCTGGTGAACACAAGCTTTCACTGGTGGTTCATTTCAGCACCTCGGAGAGCTCCCAAAGCCAGCCACAACCAATCTGGGTTCAGCAAAACCCTTAAGCATGGGCTTAAGTGTTCACTCATTTCCATGAGTCATGTCACCCGCCTACAGGTAAGTGTGAGTTTACATTCTTTGCTGAACCCGGGCCGCCAGGGGATACTGATAAATTCCTGGGATGGCAGAGCCAAGTTTCCCTGCTCTTCCAAACAGCTCCATGGGACCTGATATTCACCCGCCTGTCCCACCTTTATACACCTGCAACTCTATGGGAGATGAAAGCTGCAACTAGAGACCAGAAGGGGACGATTTTGGCAGAGTTGGGAGTATGGTATCCCCAACCCTTTGACCTGCCTACAGAACCCCACTGAAGCTCTTAGGGTTGCATGAGAATAAAGGAAGGGGAGAGGGCTCCGTATTGCTGGGGTGCTGGCTAACACTTCGGTTGACACACAAGAGATTGAAGCGGGGTCCTCTGAAGCCAAACAGGATTCTGTAATGAGAGCGGCGATAGACTCTCACCCTCTGTCGATCAGTCACAGCAAAGAACACACAACCACTAGGCGATGCTCTCACTGTTAATGTCCTCATTCTTAATATCCCAGACATATTTCCCTTTGTCTGTCAGTACATCTGGGATCTTTACATTTCTTTCACCATATGTATTATCCTGTCACCTTCAGTCTGCTTTTCCCAGTCACTCACAATCATTCCTTGTTGTTAATGATCCTGCCTAGCTTTGGGGGGGTTTAATTGTTAATAAAAACATTGAACACACATTGAGCAGAGGAATAATATGTGTGTTAAACATACTCTTCTCCCCAGGTCTTTGTGTGGAAATTAATTACTCACCAGGAACCTCGACCTTGCTCCAGCTTTGACTGACAGCTGGAGGTTTTTTTTATAAATAGATTTGTGTGTGAATACTGGGCTGGCTTGACAGCACTAGAGAGCAAAACCCCTATTTAGCCACAGGGAATGCATGCTCACTGTCACACAGCTGGCAGTGCCCCGCACGCTGACTACCCCTGGGCCTCGATCCGAAGGAGCATGCTAAGCCAGGAGTGGGAATTGCTGTCTTCATGGCCCATTCCGTCCTGCTGAGGCTGCCTGTTAATTGTGCTGATGTTTTCTGGGATGCGGACACCTGGCTATCGGGAACTGTGCTGAGGCCCACTAAACTCATTACACCAGCTATCGGTTATAGCCACTATCAGCTCCTGTCCATGGAATGAGATACAGTCACTGGCCCAAAGGAGAGAGGTCCCATGGAGTGCCAGAGTGCCGACTGCAGGGAGTGCTGTAGGAGATAAAACTTCCCAGTGACCACCGCTGGCTCCTACTGGAGCCTCGCAAAGCCCCAGATGACAAGGGAGAGTGTTCAGTTGCTGCCAGCTAAACTGTGATTCCATGTATTTGTCAGCAGGCCACAGCAAAGCTCAGTGCAATCTTTGCCCATCCTTGAGTCACAGCCAGGCCATAGCTGCACAGAGGGGTGAGACAGAGCCTGTGGGAATGGGGATCAGAAAAGGATTAGACTCTGTAACTGAAGGGCTCACCTGTCTGGAAGTGATCACAGATCCATTCCTCCGTTTCCCCAGTGCTTCCACATACTCAGAGTCCACAGTGGTGCTTGGGATCCTCCAGCTGACAGCCCACCCCTTCCAGGGGGGAAACAAGGGGCCAGCAAAACACACACCAGGAGTGTCACTGAGGCAGGATGCACCCTTCCTGGGCTAGACAGCATTTGCCTCCTTTAAGCTCTGTAGCTTCTCTTAGTGCCCTTCCCAGGCTCCCCTACTCTGCTCAGCAAGTCACTGGCCCATTGGCACAGGACCAGAGGGGTGGGGTTCCTCCCACCCTAGTCAGAACTCCTTGGAGCCTAAATAAAGGCAGGCAGGCATCCATCACAGACCTCCTCCCTGCACTGCCTAGGCTTCTTCCTTCCTTCCTTCCTCACCCCTCCTCCAGGCAGCTCTGTAGTCCAACCCTAGGCTCTCCTGAGGCTTGGCTCCACCAAACCTTGTGGACTTCTACCAGCCACTGGGGAAAGCCCCACATTTCCCCTCCACCTCAGCTCACTGCAGCCGGAGCCACTGGCTCGGCTTATATCTGGGCCCAGCACAGTCACATGACTCCATCTCCTCTGCAGCAAAGGCTCAGCTCCTCAGCTACAGCTGGGCTTGCACTGGCTCTTAAAGGGCCCAGCACACTCTGGTCCAGGCACTAAGATGAACAAGGGAGTCATCTGCAGGGCCACGTGTGAGGGTAGAAGTGACAAGGACTTTCAATCCTCATGCTTCAGGGCATAGGATGATCACCAGCCAGGGGAAGGGGAGAGATTAGGGCTAAGGTTGGGTTGGGTATTACCAGAAACAGGGCACTGAACTAGATGGACCATTGGTTAGTTCTGGTTTGATCCTGTAAACCAGTGGTGGGCACCCTGTGGCCTGTGGGCCGCATGCGACCCATCGGGGTAATCTGATTGCGGGCCGTGAGACATTTAGCTGACATTGACCATCCGAAGGCATGGCCCCTCCTCAGCTCACAGTGGCTGCGGTTCGCTGTTCCTGGCCAATGGGAGCTGCGGGAAGCAGCAGCCAGCACATCCCAGCGGCCCACAGGCTGTCCACCACTGCTCTAACCTTCAGGTCGGGGTGAGATTTTGGCACAGAACTTCACACATCTTGCTGTCATTTTGCACATTTTTCACCCAATTAATTCTGACAATTTTCCATTTTCGCCTTGATACCCTTTGTGGTGGAGCCAGTTAAAGTTAGGGGCTGTCAAGCCTCATGCTTCAGGGCATCAGCCGATTGCTGCTGGAGTCAGGAAGGAATCTTTTCCTCATCTCAGTGAACAGCACTGTGCAACTGAGCTCCAATTCAGAGAAGCAACATGCTTAACATGAAGCACATGGCTAGTCCCACTGACTTCCATGGGACCACTCATGCTTAAGTACTTTTATGGATCAGGGTCTCGGCTGGGCATGCCAGTGGGGGTGCTCCCAAAGCATTAGGCGTTGGTCATTACTGGATACAAGCTTTTAGATTTGATGCACCAATAAGCCATACACACCCCTCCGTGTTTGCATAGGGCAGAACATTTGTAACCAGAGAAACCTGGTTTGTTTTCATTTTCTGTTCATCCCTCCTTTGCCCAAGCTGCAAGGAGCAAAGATTCCTGGGCTTACCTGTCCCCTAGGAAGCCATCCCAGGACTTGCTCTCAGGCTAGTTGTGTGGATGAAGGTGGTGACTGGCTGGTGCTCTGTAGAGGGGTTAATCCAGCTAATGGCTCCTATTGCCTGGGCCTCACCAATGCAATTACAGGAGCGGGCACTGCTGTGGGGGGAGACGAGGGAATGACCCTGGGGGAGGAGGCCACTGCTGCAATGAAATTAGAACAGCATGTAATGGATTGCTTTAATAAGGCCTCCTTTCCACTCCCCATCCGTCGCTCTCGTGTGTGCCAGCTGTTCCACTGCCCCATCCCCACAGGCTGCCCTTGGTGTGCCAGCTAGCCAAACCCCACCTCCACGGGGCCCAGAGGAAACGTCCCCCCCCCACCCCGAGGCTGGGATCAAAGGTGTTGAGAAGGGATGGGACAGGAATCTTATTGAGTTGTGTGGGGGTCAGCTGGGGGCAAGGGATGGGGAAAGAGTTACAGGGAGCAAATACAGGAAGAGAGAAGGGCCTGGATGGGGGAAAGATTGCTGTAGCCCCAGGTGAAGGATCCCACAGCCAGGACTAAACACTGAACCCTCTGCAAAGGGGAGAGGATGGGGCACGCCGAAAACTGCACAGTCCTAAACCAGATCCAGGTCCAGATTCTCAGCCTCCGCCAGAGTTAGGGGGAGTTGGGGCGATGGCTCAGGCCAGTCTGTGCTCAGCACCCTCCAGCTTCAAGGAAGGGACAGCAGAGAGGTTTGATTTGGGCTGTAAAATCCCTCTGGCGGGGGGCAGTGCTGATTTCTGGGTCCATGCCTTTAGTCTGTGGGTCCTTCTCTTGCCTGGACATGGGCTCCTCAGTGGCTGTGCATAACGGCTACCGGGTGGCATGGTCCAAGGATGCTTGGGAAGCTCTTGGGAGCAGCCTGTGCGGGACCTGCCCCCGGTCATGGCTGAGATGCAATCCAGGAGCCATAGACGCCTCCAGGCAGCTGAAGGGAAAGCCCCCTTCCGTGTGTGTTAGGCTCTTCTCAGGAGTTAGCCTCTCCTTGCACAGCCACCATGCTCCAGGGTCTGTGAGAACCCGGGGCAGGGTGGGGGGTACTAGCTGTGCAGGCCAAGAGCTTGTCCCCTGCCTCCTGCCGTGGCTGATTCCCCCTGCTTGCCTCCATCTGACCAGTACTTCTGGGACACAAAATGCCATACAGTCTTGTCTCCATGATCATAACACCCAGGCTGCTTCCCCTACGAGCTGGGGAAGCTGCCAGCAGGTTGGATGGGACTCTGGGGGGAGTAGGGGGAGTGCTGAGTGACATCCCGTGTCAGCAAGGCTCCTTCCATTAAGGAATGGCCAGAGGGGAAAGGGACTTTGTAACACCTGGGCCGAGGTGGGGACTAGGCAATGCTCCATCAGAACCGAAGGGAGATACTCCTCATTTCCAGGAAGCTCAGACCTCTGGATCACCAATGGCTTGAGCCAGAATCCAGGTGCCTAAGAAGCTGTCCCAAGCCCAGGCCAATTTACAGAACTGCCCCTATAACCAATACCACCCAGACCAGTGCCACCAGCACTGTTCCAGACCCAGTAGTGTGCACACTGCCATGCTAGACCCAGCTCCATTTACAGAACTCTCACAGGCCTGGTCTTATTAATGTATTTATTATTTTTCTGGGTATTGAAGTAGCACCTCGAATGCCCAGTCAGAGCTGTCACTGACCAAGCACAGAGAACAACCCAGCCCTGGAATCATTTACAAGCCATCTCAGACCCAGTATTGCTGGCAGCATCATCCCAGGCCCATATCACTTACAGAAGGATGCTTAAACACCAGTCCCAGGTCCAGAGCGGCCGTGTTGCCAACCAGAGCCATCCCAGCCCTAGCGCTAATGACATTTTCAGCCCAGATGCACAGCCCCTCCTTTCAGACCTCCTGAGATCTGGGCCCTTCTCTGTGCCACCGGGTAAGAATAATGAACCTTGCAGCAGGGGAGTACGGAGAGAAAGAAGGGAAGAAAGAGAATGAACGAGGGAGCAAAGAGAGAATGACTGCGGTTCCGGTTAATTAATAAAGAGAATGCAGAAGGCAAGGTGAAGAGACAATGGTAATTTTATGCCTTGCCAGTCAGGCCCATTCATCCTGGGAGCAGCTCCACTTTCTCTCTGTACTGTTTCTTTTCTTTGGAAATGGAGCTGTGAAAGAGGAAAAAAACTGATTAAAATCAGCACCCAAACTGACAAGGAAAAAACCATTTTAATCTCTGCAGCCGCAGATTTATCTTTTTTCCAAATAAATGAAACAAGAAAGCATTTAAAATATTAGCCAGTAACACAGGGAAGAGCCTGGGATCACCTTAACTTTGATGCCAATCCCATCATCTGACAACCTCAACCAAAGCCAAATTCTATCTATCTATCCCCATTCACACCCATCCATCCATCTATCCACCTATCAATCTACCTCTACGCATATTGTCTCTCTCCCCATACATTCTCTCTATCACAAGGCATACTATTTTCCTATCTGTCTGTCCATCTATCCATCCACCTATTTCCCTACACTTCTAAAGGATCTGTCACTGTGTTATCATCCCTACCGTGGATTAATGGAATACACAATGCTAATGTTGTCTCCCAACTCAAAGCTTATTGCTAGTGCTAACCTCAGAGCTAAACTTAGTGTTACATATTAATTAAACCTGAACTATATCATCAATGCAAAAGCCTAATTTTACCCCTAGCCACAGCACTAGCTAGAGTCTAACCTTCAATCCTAATTCTAATCCTAACCCACTGCCACTCCTGCTCTGTCTCACCCTGGTCTACCCCATACCAACATAAGCAAGTCTTCTTAACTGGCTTGCTGGTTCTTGATTGGTCAGTATTTCCTCCTGTCCCTTCTAGACCTCTGGATGACTGTCTTGTTGGTCGCCAGGTCTGAGTGGGTCTTCCTTGGGCCGGGAGTGTCATGGTGCTGATGCCTCCAGCAGGGGGCAGAGAAGACCCGATAGACTCCGTCATGCCCCCACACTAATCTTACCCCTATCCTTAATGCTTAACGATAACTCTTCTATGTGGACTCATAATGCTTATCCCTAACCCTAATTGTAGCCCTGTTGGAGAATATTACACCCTTTCTTATCAGAATCAAAAGCACAGTGTTTGGATGCTGGCACATTAGTCTCTCAGCATGTGAGAGGTCCAAGGAAAGAGAGAGGAGTGTTTTAGAGTACTGCTTTGGGTATTAAATCCCAGTCTAGAATTGAGAAGAGGAAAGTCATCCATTGAATATATCTGGGCTGGGGGTGGGTGGGGAGAGTTTCCAAGTTAAATCCTGAGTGAAGCTAATGCATGGATTTTATATGGCAAGCGATGTGAGTTCATTATGAAAAGATCAGTTTCCTCTGAAAGGCGCCAGAATGGGAACATAACTGAACAGTCCAAGTGTAACATTCCTATTGTAAAATGATTGGAAGGGGATTAGGCTGTTTAGCAACAGTCCTCTGGGCAGATGGACACGTTTTCCAATCCATCCCATTTGCTTACAGATCATTCCTTGCAGCCGAGTAAGTAACTGCAGGCCAGATCCTCAGCCCGGGCAAATCGGTGTAATCCCATCCACAGAGGACGTTGTGAAGGCCGAGACCATAACAGGGTTCAAAAAAGAACTAGATAAATTCATGGTGGATAGGTCCATCAATGGCTATTAGCCAGGATGGGCAGGGATGGTGTCCCTAGCCTCTGTTTGCCAGAAGCTGGGAATGGACGACAGGGGATGGATCACTTGATGATTCCCTGCTCTGTTCATTCCCTCTGGGGCACCTGGCATTGGCCACTGTTGGCAGACAGGACACTGGGCTAGATGGACCTTTGGTCTGACCCGGTAGGGCCATTCTTATGTTCTTATGTTTGATGGAGAGACTCGGACCCATATCCGCTGATGGTCTGGCCTGTATGTGCAAATGCTTCAGGGCAGGAGCTGACCTCTAACAAATGGGGTCAGAAAGAAACTTCCCCTGGGGTCAGGTTATCTCATAATTGCAGGGCTTCTTGTACATCCCCCTGAAACAGCTGATGCTGGCCTCTGTTGGCTGGAGACAGGCCACTACCGGGAGGCCTGGTTTAATGCAGTATGGCTGTTTCTATGCTGTTAGAAGAGCTTTTAGACTAACTGTAGGCCTTGTCTTCACTGCTAAAAAAGGTGCATCTGTCAGCTCAGGGTCACCAATGCATGAGCTGTCCTGAGGCCAAAAACACAGCAGAAACAAGGCACTGTAGTTATATCATGAGGTTGTGACAGGTTCCCTGGGGTGCAGCCTGGGAATGTGGGACCACTGTGCCCCTTTAACTCTCCAGCCTGGGCTGTCTCTCACAATGATTTGCTAGTGACCAGCAGCAAACCCCTCCAGGGGCTGTGATCACTCAGCACAACCACATATGGAGCCTCACTCCCAGCTAGATTGCATGAAAGCTCCCAGAGCCACTCATGAATCACACAGAGAAAGGCACTAGCCAAATCCTCCCAGCGCTGTACCTCAGGTATATCCCATCTTGCACTGCTCAAGACGAGCAGTGCAAGTTTATTAATTGGTTCACCACTTCATCAATGGAAAGTGGATGTACACCAGCCTTTGCAAACCTGAGCAGATTTACCACACACTTCAGGCAAACACTGGTAAAGATAAACATTTAAACAACTGTATTGACTACAAAGGATAGATTTTAAGTGACTATAAGTGATAGGCAAAAAATTAGCATTAGTTACCAAAAGAAAAGAAAATATAAGCACACAGTTTAAACTCTCAACCCTATTAGAATGGCCAACATGTAGATTAAGCAGTTTTTCTTACCCTACCGGATATTGCAGTTCATAGTACACAGGTTTCACCTGTGAAATCTGGGCCAGTCCTCTCTGTTGGAGTCTTCAGGCTTCTGCTGAGTGTCTTTGTTGCTTGCAGCATATGTGGGGCCAGGAGAAAGGCCAAGCCTGGAGCCCCTGTGTTCTGTTTTATACCCTCAGTCCATGTGCTTGGAGAACACAAGACCAGGCATGTCTGGTGGACATTGCTGAGTCCCCAGGCAAGGTTGAGCAGTTCCCCTGGTGTGGCCTTATGCAGTTGTAACTGCATTGTAACTCCCTTGCTGGACAATGGCTGTTGACGTCTCTTCAGCACCCACCCGGGTATTGGTTACTTCCCTTGTCATTGTCTCTGGAGAGCTGGTACCAGGGCGCCTCCCAGGTCCACAGCATATTTTAGTGATAACCATACAACACATTCACTTCATATGCATTAATGATCTACATATTGAGATAGAAAAATGACTTTCAGCTGATCATAACCTTTCCCCTGATATTTTATATGCACTATCACAATTATAGATAAATGAGGAATGTGGGGGTTACAGGATGCTCCCCCTGGGTACAGAGTGTCACAGAGGTAAACTAGGTGCCAGGACAGTGCTCACCTGCTTTAGCTACCTCACAGTAAAACTAGAGTGTGCCTGTCCTTCACTGGGTTTTCCCTCAGGATAGCTCACCTGTATGGGCGGCCCTGAGGCAAAACCCACACACCTATTTCAGCAGTGAAGGCAAGGCCCAAGCTGCAGACTTTCCAGCTGTGCTTCAGCTGGTTGTGTTACCAGGGAGGGTTTTGTGCAATATGCATCCCTGAAGGACCACACAGCTAATAAAGCCTGGTGCTGAATAATGCAGACTCCAGGGGCCTCCACATTCAGCTGGCCCCTGCTTTGCAGGCAGTGGCAGCCAAAGGTCAGGCCGTGGCTAAGTCCGGTGCACACTCCTGTTTTCTCACCTCCCTATGCTGGGTCCCTGCTCCAGCAGCTGAGATACAATTACACGCAATTATTGAACTGTTGCACCCAGCTTAGGGAACTTCAAGGAAACAGGAGGATGCAGCCGAGAAGGCAAAGCACTGGTGGTTTATGAAATTAGAAAGCTCAAAGGCAGCGAGTCCACATGCCAGAGAGGAGCTGGGAGAAGGGAGACGTCTCAGCAACGCTTTATCGGCAGGTTCGGTGAGGAGATTGGAGTTGAAAGTGCTGCGGCGCCTGATTTGATATCTCCTCCCCGCACCTTGGCTGCAGTTTCCGCCTGTTGGGTTTCGTTAGGCGTCTTTGGTGATATTTCTGTACGCTCAGTGGGTCCTGTCTGCAGAGATCTTAGCAGGATTAGGCAAAACGCACGGCTGGAGAAAGCAGTTCAAGTGCCCCTACCGCAGACTCATAACATAGCTGGAAGGGGAAACTGGAGTCCCCCTACCGCAGACTCACGGCCACTGCTGGAAGGGGCGGTGCTCCTAGCACAGACTCACTAGACTCTCGGACTGGTGGACAATGCCTGAGGGAGCGAGTGCCCCTACCACAGAACCCTCCAGCACAGACATTCCCAGAGGGTCAGGCTTGGTATCCCTAGAACAGAACCTCATGCCATAGCTTGAGGGTATTTATGCAAGCAGCCATTGCATTTGGGCCTGTGCTCCTAAGAGAACCACTGTGGTGTCTCTAGGAGACCTGGCAACACACAGTAATGAGCCCAGAGCCAGCAGGGGTGATAGCTTGTGATCACCCGGAGAAGGAACAACAGTCCATTGCTCGTCTATGGTGCATTTCATCCACAGATCTCAGAGCACAGTATTAATCACAACTCAGAGCAGGCCTGGGAAGTAGGTAAAGTATTATCTCCATTATACAGCATGCACAGAGCAATTCTAACTGGAACCATGGGAGAATAAGGACTGGAACCCAGGAGTCCTGGTTCCTAGACACAGGACTCTGCAGCCCTTGCTCACATGCTCTGAAGCTGGAATATCAAAGGGTCACTGACGATCCCTCTCCCAGGGTGTTTTCTGTCTCCATGGTTGAGCCCCAAAGCCACACACCGTGGCATGTTAGCACATCTCTTGTGGAGAAGCATTGAGGACGTCTTCACAGGCCTGGGCTCCCCAGAAAGGTTTTGGAGCATGACTATTTCAGCTAGGAGTATGAGAAAAGTCACCCCCAAACAACACAGCTGTGCTGGCGAAAGCCCTAGTGTTGCTGCAGTTAGAGCAGAAAAAAAGTCCCTTTGTTTGGGGAGCTGGTATGAGTGCTGGCAAACTGTCCTGCACGGCTCAAAAGCGTGAGTATCAACCTCAGGGCAGACTGTTAAGAAGCCTGGCACAAACCCCTAACTGGCTGTGAGTTCTACACTTAGATTTCACCAACCAGTTATCAAGTGTGAACGACTCAGGCAGTATAGCAGCCTAAATACGGAGTCACAGACAATCCCCTGGTGTACTCGGATCTCTCTCACCACGCAGTGGGCCTATCTTTGTGATAGATGTCTCCCTTACATCACAGCTCATGGCACTATTCCGGTTATTTCCAGTCCCAAAGGACCAGTCACTTACCCCAGGTCAGTTGCACTTTAGATCTCACACGAGAGACAACGCTTGTAGCCAATCCTATAACAAACTATAAAAAGATTTATTATCTAGGAAAAGGAAACCAGAGAGTTATTTACAGGGTTAAAGCTGGTGAACACATTCACACACAGATGAGTTACAATCATAAGTTTCAAAAGGTAACAGATGCTTCTATAATAAGTAAACTCTAAATGTCCTTTAGGACTAACAGACTAAGCACTGGGGTTCTCTTGCTTATGCCTAGAAAACCTTGCCTCTCAGACCCCAGTTCCTTCTTGTTAGGGGTTTTTATTCCTTTCCCCTTTGGCCCCATGTGCTCCAAGCTGCAAACTCAGCTGATGGGAGGAGTTCACTGGTATGACTCATTTTCATGGGGCGAGTAAACAACAAAGTCATTTGTCCTCTTTAATGTTCCACACTAGTCTGTCTGGTGCCGATGGGCCTTCCTTGTTGGGCAGGAGGTAAGCACTCGCACTAGTCAATGGCTCTCTCCTGGCTGATGATTTGCACAGCTACAGAGGCTCAGAATGCAACCCCTCAAACATTACCTTATAACACGGGGCATGATGTTATAAGTGAGATTAATACAGGCAGCACCTGACAAGCGTTCTGTTCAAATACATTCCTATTCTAATACCCGTGTTAACAAGACTAACACACAGGGGAGCCAGCCGGATTCCAGGCATGTGTTTGTCAGTGTGCAGTTGAGGCCTGGGGACCGAGGCAGGAGCTGGGCCCCTGGTGTGCCAGCATCACCAGCAGAAGCATGCTTTTCCCTGGGGTAAGGTTGGGGCTCGGCTAGCAGGGCTTGCCCCCATCGTTATGGTTGTACAGCCACACTGGGAAACCCTGTCTAGGCCTCGGGCATCTCCAGGGGCTCTGATGTAGCACAGAGCCTGGCGCCCATTGCCCTTCTCTGCTGATTATTCACTGGGGGTGATGGGGGAGGCCGGCTGAGCGGAAACTATATTTTATTGTCCTCCTGGGACTGTGGTCTAATGATCAGAAGTGGGGGATGAGCAGTCAGGACTCCTGGGTTCAATTCACTGGGTGAGCTGGAGGAAAGTCCCTCCTGCTTGATTTTCAGGTGTGCTGGAAAGTCAGTGGGAGCTGTGGGTGACTCAGCAGTACTTCAAATCTATCTCTCTGCATCTCAGTCAGTCTCCCTGTTAAATGATCCCAATAATCATGACCTGCTTTGCAGGGGTGTCAGAAAGGTTAATTCATTGACAGTTGCAAAGTGCTTAGCTGTCCTCTGCCAAAAGGCCCTGGAGCAGGGCAGAGGGGTGTTAGAATACCTGTTCCTCCATGACCAACAGGTGCAGCCGAGCAGACCCCCTACACCCATCGGCTAGCTTGGCTTTCTCTCCAGAATCCCTGGTGAACATCATTTGGAGGATAAACCCACCCCCCACAGCAAGCCACATGCACGCCTCCCCCTTCTGGCACAGCTCCCCTTCCAGCTTGGTGTGCAGGCACAAAGAGCTGCTGTTTGCATTGTAAATGTTACTGGGCTAATCAATTCCTATTTGAAGCAGGGGCCCAGCTTGCGATGCCTTCTTGCCACATCAGCGCTTTTCAGGGCAGCGGAACCTTGCTGGTGCAGAGGGAGGGAGGGATGCTGCAGGGCTTTGCTCCTGTTAAATGCTGGGGCCATGACGTGGGGGAAATTACTTCACCAAACAAGGTGTTAAAGCCAAGCTCCATTTTGGCCAGAGTGGTTTCCACAGTTGTGTGTGTCTTTCAGAGCCTGGCTGGGGAGGGAGGCTGGAATTGCAGTGCTGGGCACATTTTCAAGGGAACAGTTCAGTAGCCCATGCTTAGCGCTCCCAGCTATCCAGCTAATGTCCAGTGTCAACCTCCCGCCGCTCTCCTGTCCCCCACAGGCGGCAGTTTTCACTAGGTTGTATCTCAGCTCCAGGGCTGGACTGAGCTGTGCCCTGTTCAGTTGCACTGAGTTTGCCAGCTTCCTAAGCCAGCTGCTCTGATGCAGAGACCCTTAGAAGTCCAGATGGCCTCGTCTGTGTCCACTGACCAGAGGTGCTCCACTACATGGCAGACCTGGAACCCGGCATCCAGATGTGCTGCTCTGCAGGCATGGCCTGAGCCATACACCCAGAATCCAGCTGTGCTCATCAGCACTTTGTAGTCAAAGCCCAGCATCCAGATGTTCATCTGGGTACCACAGCCAGGCACTAGCATCCAGCTCAGGCAGAGGCTACTTCTGGCCTGCAAGAATCCCAATCTGATCAGCTGCCCTTCCTTGGATATCTTCATCTTCTTTCCCTGACCGTGGGGACATCTAAAGCTGGCTTCTTTTTCTAAATCTGGAGCCAGGACAGCCACTGGGCCACGCATGCCCTGTATTCTTTTCTCTTTTCTGCTAGGCTAACCAGAGTGGAGGATCTGAAAAGTCACAGCAGTGGGTGTGAATGGGCCTGGAATAGTTAACAGTGTTTTCTACTAGGGAACCATTCAGAGTAAACTGCACTGGTTCCTTTCTCCATCTGGCCTCCTGCAGTGACTCTATGGTCAGCTCCATGCAAAAGGCACTGAGGTTAAGCACCCAAGTGATTTAGAAGCCCATGTCCTTCCGAAAGGCTGAATTGTAGGTGCCTAAGTCACATGGGTACCTTTGAAAACATGACCCCAGCTGAGTGCATCCACCCCTTCGGGAAATCCCCATCCCCGGGTGCAGCAGGAGAGGAGCTGCTGGAAGCAGATGGGGATTAGAGCAGACGTGAACGTGCAAGAGGAACCGGGAAGATCGCTTAAGTGAGTGAGTCAAATCAATTAAAGAGGCAAAGATTGTTTCCTCTCAGACACTTCAGAGCTCAGTGACATGCATAATGACGCTTCCCCACTTGTCAGAGAGAAAGTTTCCTGTGCCAGAATACGGTGTTATTAAAAAACAAAAACAAGGGGTCTGTGAATTTAAGGTTCATGACCTGGACAGACAGTACTGGCTGATGATAGCCATGCAGCCTGCATATTTCCCCTCCCAGCTCAGGCCTGACCTGCCACATCCCCTGCTATCCTGGTCTTGGCCCCCATACAGCTGTGCTGACTTAGGGCACACCGGCGTTCCAGGCCTGGGCCCTGGAACCTGTCTGCCAGGGCACCTCGAACTGAGAAGACACTATTGATCTGACTGACCAGTGCGGTGCTTTAGTAATGCAGTTGCGAGGGATACGGTACAACCCTTTATTCAGTACCCACCAGGCCCATGCCAGCTCTGATCCCAGGTAATTAGCCATGAGCACGGTGCATGGGCCTTTGACTTGAGGAGCTCCCGTGTCACAGCGTGCAGCTCTCCAGACCCCATGAAACCCACGACCCATGTGATGTGAATTCAGCACAAAGGGCTCAGTGTCTTTTATCAGCTCGTGCTCCCTTCCCGGCTCTCCCAGGCAGAGGTCATGCAGAGGCATCAGTAGCATGTTGAGTCGTAGTAAGAGCTTTATGCAGAAGATGCCCCAGGAAATCCTGGATCCTGAGCCTCCAGGAAAGGCACAGTCAGAGAGAACGCTTCCCTGGTTTGCAGCAGCCGTTGGGGAATGTCGCACATCTGCACTAGCCAACAGATGTTTTCCGAGGCTGTTTTCTCCAAATACATTTCCCCCTCCCTTCACATTCTGTCTCCCTCGATTCATGTTATACAGAGCACAGCCGTATGCCGGCCCGTGCCAGTGCACACCACATCTGCTCTGCCCTTTACTCCTCTCTTGGGATGCACAGTACATGGTGGCTCTGGGAGAGGTTCTGAACACGCACTGTACGAGACATGGGGAGAGTGATTCATATCCCAGGGTGGCTCAGAGGGAGCCCCACCCTCCCTGTGTGCAGCAGAGAGAGAAGTGTGAGAGCAACAGAGACTGCTTGGGGCAGAGGGACTGAGACCTCACCCTGCCAGCTAAGACTGAGGGACAAAGGCATCCCCGCCCCACCTCGGGGCAGAGATAGCTGCAGTCTAGAGAATACACCCTTCAAAGGCTGGAGCCCATCGACACGGGTAGATCCTGACATCCCCCCCCCCCACTTCCCATTCGGGGTCCAATATCTTCCCTGTAAATGAAAGCCTCGCTTCTCAGTCGCGGGCCAGGAGAGAATTGAGTAGCAGGATGCAGGGAGCATGGCTCAGTGCTGGTCGGAGGAGTGCAGCAGGGCAGTACAGGCCTTGTAATGCCAAGGCCGATCAGAGACACTTAGCAATACAATCACGCGTTGCTGGCAGCCGCACAAAGGAAATTGGCACAGTAAAATATTTCCCTCCTCGCTGCGTCCCATTTACATGTTTATAATGGAAGTTTTTAAGCCCCTAATGAGAAGGAAGCTCATTGTGGGGAGACGATGATTAAAGCGGCAACAGACGTGATCGCAGGCAATAACAAAGGGATGTTAATTACATCAAGGGATCCAGGACGGCAGCGCAGCCTGCTCGGCTGCTGTTTGGTCATGGCCGACCTGCCTCCCTCCCCTTCTGGTGCTGGTGTGTTCACCCGCAGATTCCTAGCCTCGGCGAAAAGCAGCTTGCAAACCAGCTGGGATGCAGCTAAGGGGAAGGTTTGGGTTTTTTTTATATGATTCCTCCCAGCTGCAGCCCGCAAAAGCAGGAATGAGCTAGTTTAGTGCACTGGCAAAGCTGGTCCCCTGCTTTGGGGCACTGACAAACTGGTCCCTGTCTGCTGGGTTAGCTATAGCCAGCACTGGGAAGGGTGCCAGTGAGACAGAGAGAGGTGAAGTGCCCTGCAGACACCGCCATCATGGTCAAAATACCCATCCAACTAGGAGATGCGGATAAGGTGATGGGGCAAAGATTCAGGTGCTCAACTGGGTGTGTTTCCACAGAAGGGAAGAGGCCTCTTCAGGGTTATTGGTTAGAGTTAGAGTTAGAGCCACCCTTGCCAGCAGCACAGGGTGAGGGAGGGCGTCTCCTCCTGTCAGTCAGGGCTCATGGAGTGCCAACCAGGGGCTTCCCAGACATGGACTGATGCAGCCACTCCGCTGGAGTCATACCTCCAGAGAAGAAGCTGTGCTGTCCTTCCCAGATGGAGGAGGGATGTGAAAGGAGTCCATTTGGAGTGCTGTGAAAGGAGGAGCTCTTGCATAGCAGGAGATGGCAGAGAACAAGAACAAAAGAAAGAGTAAATAATAGAAAGGCCAAGAGAAGGAAAGTAAATAATAGAAAGGTCACATAACTAATAGAAAACAAGAAAGAGTAAGTAATAGAAAGAATGGATGAAAAGAAGGGGGAAATAATAACAGAAAGAAAGAAAGAAAGAAAGAAAGAAAGGACATTAGCAATTGGAAAGCCTAATTTAAGCAGAATAACCCTGGTATTTTCTCTTTAAATAAATAAGGCAGCCAAGCCCTAAGTGTTTGAGTTAGTCCCAGCCAAAGCTGCAGTATCAAACTTTAATCTATTCTTGATGGAGCAATTAAAGGGAGAGATATGGGCCCTGAAATGCAGCCCAAAGGATCTGACTGAATATTTAATACGATTTCAAGCTTTGAAAGTCCCAGCAAACCAGCGGAACGGGGAAGCCGATGACAGCTTTGTCTTAATAAGGAGAAAGGGGAAAAAAGCCCGTGTTCTGCAAAGAGAGAGAGAGGCTCATTAAAAAGGAAGGAAATGTTGCATTGGAAGCAATATTGCACTGGGCTGCGGCTGAGTGCTGGCATTCCAAGGCCAGGAACTCCCAACGGGCAGAGGGTGCTGTAGGGAGATGGTGAGAATGTACTTATCTGGAGTAACACCTTATTCCCTGAGTAATCAATGGGACATCTTGCTGAGTACAGTGTGAACAAAACAAGAGAGGGCCTTTAAGTAGAGCAGGTAAGTTTCCCTTCCACATATAGGCCAGTGGCAGCCCTGTGCAGCTATGAGGTGAAAAATTATTCCTTTGAGAAAGAGCTTGAATTCATAGATACCTGAGGTCTGATTCTCTGCCTGGCTCCTTGCAGAGTCAAGTACACCTTTGAAAAGAGGCGGCCAAAGTCAAAGCTTTTCCCAGCCAATGGCTCGTTGGGCTGATGTGGTTTAAGCACGTTAGTTTCATAGCCAATGATATAGCCAGCATCACCTCCGACTGCCCTAACCCAATGGGTCAAGTACTCATTTTGCAGCTGGGCCTTTCAGCACAAGATCAAGAGAGATGTGACCCCACGCCCATCAGGAGTGTAGTCAAGCACACAGCACCTCCACAGAGGGGTAGGCAGGTGCTCCCAAATCAGAATGGTCTTCTCCTGTTTGCCTGATTTCCCCCCTTCTCCCCTGCCCTTAGCACCAGCGCAAATGGTAACACAAGGTGCAAGGCAAGGACGAAGCAGGCCCATAGATATGAAGGCCAGAAGGGATCATTAGGATCTTCTAGTCTTTCTTCCTGCATAGCATAAGGCTGGAGACCCTTCCCCAGTGATTCCTTCAGTGGAGGAAACAATTCTTCTCAAGAACTCTGACCAGCATGGGACACAGATGGCTGTGTGAGGGACGTGCTGTAAAGCTGTGGGCTATTTCCTAGGGTTCCAGATTAATATTCATCAGGGTTTCTCCCTGTGAGAGGGCAGTGGAATGCAGCCCAACCTGCAGCAATGGTGAACTGGCTGTCCTGACACCACAGCCCTTGTGCCAGCTTAAAGTGCTGGACCTGGGTGGGTGGATTTGTCTGTCTTTGAGGCCTCAAGTTTTGGGCAGCTTTGAGTGCAGATAACAGAGAATAATAATAGGACACCTCATGGGCTTGCACTTCCCTTTAGCTAAACCACAATTTCCTTTAGGAGAGCTCCAAACAATGAATCACTCTGGTAAATTACCATAGGGCCAGAGCCTCACATCGATAGGGGGCTCATGGGGCTGTGTCAGTCACGCTGGGTGATCTATGTACCCCTCTAGTAGCTGGCCCAGCTAAGGGTCTTGCCCACTGGATCTAAATCAAGAGAAGGGGAGCATTGCTAATTCAAATAGGGTTTTGTGAGGCTACAAATTAGTGTGAGGGATTCGCAAAGCCCTGAGCTCTGTGGGGGTCGCTGATCCTAGCGATCATCCTTCTGCACTTGATGGGCCCAGTGTTGAGCTTCTTACTTGTGTTCTGCTCAGGCAAACACCCTTTGAAGTCAAGGGATCAAGCCCTGAGGTTCTTGCTCAGACTTTCCCAAGGCTACACTGCTATTGAGGTCAGTGGGAATTTTACTAAGAACATAAGAACGGCCAAAGTGGGTCAGACCAAAGGTCCATCTAGCCCAGTACCCTGTCTTCTGACAGTGGCCAATGCCAGGTGCTTCAAAGGGGATGAATAGAACAGGGCATTTATCGAGTGATCCATCCCCAGTCGTCTGGTCCCAGCTTCTGGCAGTTAGAGGCTGAGGACACCCAGAGTATGGGGTTTCATCCCTGACCATCTTGGCTAACAGCCATTGCTGGACCTATCCGCCGTGAACTCATCTCATTCCTTTTTAACGGGGACTAAAGCGAGTGAAGGCCTCCAGGACCCAGCCAGCTGTAATGTGTAACAATAGAGAAATAGCAAAGCTCCCAATGGCCCATCCCTTCCCCGCGTCCCCGCCTCACTGAGGGGCTGGCTGTCACGCTCCAGCACATAGCAGGGCAGCATAGCATCAGACCCTCTGGGGGGAGGCTGAGGAAATTGCTCACCTGGGCCAGGCACCACAGTGCCCCCCAGAGAACCCGTCTGTGCTGGCAAGTAAACAGACAGGTTAGCGCTGCAGCCAGCTCTGAAGCAACTTATTAAAGGGATTAGCCATTGCCCCTGACTGGATTTACGATGGGGGCTGTTATCAACAGATAATCCTGTCTCAAATCCTCTCCAGTGGCTTGGGGAAGGCAGAAGGGAGAGTGGGAGGAGGGGAAGAAGGAACATGAGTGAGGAATAAAGCAGCAGGAGGAAGGGGAGCAATGGGAGGAAGGCAGAGGAATCCCAGAGGCAGAAGGAAGGAGTATGCAAGATTTTTCCATCTGAAGGGCAAACCCAGTCCCTTATGCTCAGTCCAAGTAACTGGGCTGGGCTTTGGAGATCTCATCATGGTGCTACGAGGGGAGAAATGGTCTCCACTGACCCACTCTGCAGCCACGGCACCAAGCTCAGGCCTGGAGTCACTTCCATAGCCCTTGGGCCCTGCTCTAGGGATGTAGGGGGCAAAAGCTGCTGGACCTACACAGTGGCCCAATCCATGTTGCCCCCAAAGAGGTCCAGTGCCATGCGGGGCGGCTCTGTGGAGCTGGTTTCAACAGAGCACACAGCAGTGGGAGACGCTCTGCCCGACTCTTCTCAGAGATGCTGCCATGCCAAAGCAAAGCAGACCAGACCCCAGCAGTGGTCATGATGTGGGTAAGAGGCATCTGGCTGGCTGGCAGCAGAGGTGCAGCCTGGATGGCTCAGTGAGGCATGAGCTGGGATGCTGTGTGTTTTGGGGGAGGGTCCATGACAGCAGAGCCCATGCATTGCAGACCCCTGAGAACTTCCTTTGGGCTCCAGTGTTTCCTTCAGTCCCTCTTGTGGCCTCCTCCATTCTGGTTCTACAGTGCCTCAAGGTGTCTAGCCAAGAAGCTCTGCTGAGGACTCCATGCACTGCTGAGGGGGTGGGAATGGTTGAGGCAGGAGCATTGCAGAGGCAGGCAGCCAGAGGGGTGCGTGGGAAATTTGAACCGCTGCATGCTCAGAACCACAACCAGGGGCGCTCAGGATGCTGCCAGCCTGGTGGATCAGGAATGACTGTAGCCCTCCTTAATGCAGCATGATCTATGTACCGCTCTAGTAGCTAGTCTAGGTCAGACATTTATGTATCTGTTCTACCTGCAGTTAATGGGTTTAGGGACCTGGGCACTTTTGAAAATCCCATTAGGCACCTCTCTGCAAGTTTAGGCTCCTAAATACCTTTACAAATCTGCTGCTGAGACTTTGAGCTCAAGCCAAAGAGGCTCTGGCTTTTAGATCAAAATGTCCAAAGTTTGATCCCTGCTCATGACCCACCCAGGGGGTGATATGTGCATGTTCACCCATGTAGGAGAGCAAACCTGGCTACCATCACTGGGGAGGTTTGGCCCCCAAGGCCTGGCTCTGCCCAATGGCCCCTGTTTCAGCACCACGGACAAGGCTCCAATGGAGCCTGACAAACCGGATTTGCCCATGTTCTGTAGCAAGCCTGCACTTGAAGCGGCGTATTCAATCCTGATTAGCTCTGACACACTCACCTGTAACCTTTTCATTAGGAAATTATGTTTAATAGAAATTGTTCTGACACTTCTCAGCAGCATTTCCCCGCAATTCATTAGGAGGCGGGGGGGTGGGAGGGGGAGACATGAAATCAAATGGTAACGGTTCAGGCGTTTCTTTTCGGTGGCAATATTTGTGCTAATCAGGCTGCAGGGTGGAGTGAATGGGCAGCAGCAGGCGTGGGAGTGAATGGAGCACACAGAAGAAATGTCAAGGTGAATGGCTGCCTGGAGCCCACGGGGGAGGAGAGAAGGGGAAATCAGCCAAACACACTTGGCCGGAGGTCGGGAACGAAGCTGGTGGAGCCAAGATCAGTTAGACAGGGAGCCTAGAGTTTCCCCTGCACAAGATTTGGAGCTGACTCCACTCCAGTGTTTAACTAGCCCCACCTGTTGCTCTCTTAAAAGACACCTACAGCCTAAGCAGAAGGTTCATTAGGGAGCATCTATCGATCTGTCTCCAATGTTTCCTAAAGCTGTGGGAAACCAGAATTTCTGTGTCACAGGAAATTTTACAATTTGTTTCATTCTGAATTGGAGTTAAAACAAAGACTTTTGTAATTTCCCGCAAAATGATGTTATTTGGGGGAAAATTCAGTTTTTTGGGTCCATCAAAACGTTTCATTGGATTTCCACTTTTTAAATGCAAACTACCATTTCAAAATGAAAAACAAAACAAAACAAGACAAGATGTTTCATCGAGAAAGAGTCAAAAAGAATAATTCAGCCTGATCAAAATGCTTTTTTTCTTAAAAAATGTAATCCACATGGACACATTTATTGCAATTAATAATGTTGCAATGAATAATGGCTGAAAAGGTGAATGGGTTTTATGGGGGTTTGGCATCTAAGTTCATTTCAGTGTCTTTGAAAGTCTCAGCCAATAATAATAAATATTAGCATTGGTTTAAATGAAGACAAAGTCCTGGTGCTAAACGTATAGCTGATTGTTGGACTACATTTGTGATCAAAGAGAAAGTAGTACAATGTGAAAGGGAGACATACATACCCCTCTTTTTGAGAAGCAGTTCTCCTCTCGCTGGATGCACACTTTACACAGCAGGCATGCTTTGAAAGATACCCCCCAACCACTTCTAGCGCTGTTGCTTATTAGTTAGAAAGGGCTTTCTATGGCACAAAGATCTGACCCACTAGTTCATACAAGTTCTTTAACTTGTTGTTCTGTACCTTTTCTTATCTCTGTTTTGGATACTACATTTTGAATGAGTTGCCAATAAAGGTACCTGTACTAGGACGTAAAACAAAAGTAGCTTGCTTTGGCAATCTGTATATTTGCTAATGCCAAAAGATAAGTTTAGCTTTGCAGAGAATTGTGGGATATCTCTCTCTTGACATACATGAGCAAAATGGACCGAATTGTAGAAAAGACATAATATAATGTGGTTAACATAACTGCTCACACGCTGGGTAAAATACAATATTAATAAGATATACCCTACAGGTAACATATACATATTGGCTAACAGTCCAGTATTTATTATTGTTTACACGAGACAGCATGTGGTCTAGTGGTTAGAGCTGAGATCTGACAGTCCTTAGAGAAAAAAATAACCCAACAGCCAAGTCAGGACTCCTGGGTTCTATTCCAACCCCTTTTTGACCTTGGGCAAATCCACTTCTCTTCTCATTGCCTCATCTGTAAGCTGGACAAGAACACTTTGTGTGGGGTGTGCAGTTTAATTATGATTTGCTAGGCTCTTTGGGAAGGGAAGGCCCCAGGGAGAAGACACGGTACTATTATAAGGGCCCTAAGTTCTTTCCAGACAGTTAAGAGATGAGAAATTCCCCTGCCCAGAAGAGATCTGGTGCTTTAAGCTGCATGCAGAATGTGGTGGAGAGGGAAGAACTCAGGAGCTATATGGAGCAGCAGGGAAGGGAAGATGAGCATGTGGCTGCATCTAGGTTTCTGGTTAAACACTAGTGCGGCAGGTGGGACTTGAGAAGAGACTAGAATGAGAAGAGAGGGAGCACACTGTGGGCAGCAGTCGGGACTGGGATTTCTGCAGGGAAGTGCATTGGCGCTGGCGCCTGACCATGGCTTCATGGATGCCTGGGATTTGTGAAGTTCAGGACTGGGGGTGGGGTGAAATGCAGGAAGGCTGGAGGAGGGAGAGGCAGCAGAGTAGGGGTGGGGAGGAAACTGGAGAATGATCCTGGGTTTCTCCTAGTGTACGTTGTGGCTGAAGTCAGCACTGAGCTGGGTCTTTCCCTCTACCAGGAGAGGGATGAGCAGTTTGTTCCAGCCCCACCCCTTTCCTATGGGAACGTCACAGATTTTAGCGTGAGAAGGGATCATTAGGTCATCTAGTCTGACCTCCTCTATCGCGCAGGCCATTAAATGTCACCCAGTTATCCCTGTGCTGAGCCCAGCAGCTTGTCTGTGGCTAAAGCAGATCTCCCAGAAAGGGATCCAGTCCTGACTTGAAGAGCACAAGAGGCGAAGAATGCACCACGTCCCTTGGTGGTTTGTTCCAATGGTCAACCACCCTCCCTGTTCAACACATGGGCCTTATTTTGAATTTGAACTCGTCTGAGCTCTTGCTCAGCCTCTCTCTTTTAGATTAAAAAGCCCTTTAGTACCCTGTACTTTCTCCCACCAAAGATACTTATTCCCTGTAGTTAAATCACCTCTCAAACTTCTTTTGGAGACGCTAAACAGATGGAACTCCTTAAATCTCTCACTGTAAGGCACTTGCTCTGATGCGCCAACCATTTTAAAGGTGCTTCTCCACACCTGCGCCGCTTTTTTTCAACATCTTTTTAAATATGTGGGCACCAGAAATGGACAAAGTATTCCAGTATCAGTCTCACCAATGGCCTATACAGTGGCATAGGCACCGACTCCCTGGGTGCTTCGGGGTTGGAGCACCCATGGAAAAAAATTAGGGGGTGCTCAGCACCCAGTGGGAGCTAGCTCCCTCATCCCCGCCCTAGTGCCTCCCAGCTGCTGGGGCCCTGCCAATCATCTCTTCCCTCTCCCTCCCAGTGCCTACCACCCGCCACAATCAGCTGTTTTGCAGTGTGCACAAGGCTCTGGGAGGGAAGGGGAGGAGTGGGGATGGGGTGCACTGGGAGGAGGGGTTGGAACTGGTCGGGAAGAGGTGGGTGGAGGCGGGGGCTTGGGGAAAGGGATGGGGAGGGGGCGGGGCCTGGGCAGAGCAGGGGCGAGAAGAGGACGGACAGGGGTGTGGCTTGGGGGAAGGGGTGGGGTGGGGGCAGGACCAGGGGTGGAGCAGAGGAGGGAAGAGGTGGGATGAGGTGGGGCTTGGGGGAAGGAGGCAGGGCCTGGGACGGAGCAGGGGGTTGAGCGCTCCTGCGGCCAGAGGAAATCAGCGCCTATGTACAGTGACAACATTACCTCCCTGAGCCTACTCACATGTTTACACATCCAAGGATCACATTAACCCGTTTAGACACAGCATCACACTGGGAGCTCATGTTCAGTGCCTTGTTCACTATGATCCCTAAATCCTTTTCAGTCACTGCTTTCCAGGGTACAGTCCTCCAGTCTGTCCGTCCGGCCTGCATTCCTTGTTCCTACACGTATCACTTTTCATTTGACTGTATTAAAACATATTGCGTGTTAACGGGGCCCAGCTTCATGGTTATTTATTACTGCCAATCTTTGTGTCATCTGCAAATTTTTATCTGCAGGGATTTTATATTTACTTCCAGATCATTGTTGAAAATATTGAATCCTGATCCCTGAAGAGCCCAACCAGGAACACCCTCTTTCAATGAAGATTCCTCATTGACAATGACTTTTTGAGATCTGTCAGTCAGTCCATTCTTAGACTGTTTAATGTGTACTCTATTGCTATTGCATAGTGCTAATTTTTTAATCAGCATGTCATGTGGTACTGAGGGAAATGCTTTACAAAGGGAAAGTATGTCGCATCTACGCAGTTACCTGTAGCAACCAAACTTGTCATCTCATCAAAGAATGAAATCAGATTTGTTTGACAAGGTCTATTTTCCATAAAACCAGCTGACTGGCACAAATTATATTCCTATTCTTTAATGCTTGATTGATTTAATCTTAGTTTCCCATTATTTTGCCCAGGACTGAAGTCAGGCTAAATGGCCTGTGGCCACCCAGCTTTTCTTTTCGGATACTGGCCCAGCATTCACACTCTTCCGCTTTTCTGGAGTTTCCCCAGTGTTCCAAGATGTAGCGATAATTAACTCTAGCACTGGAGAGTGTAATGGCAGAGCAGAGGAGATGGAAACCCACCTGCCTGGATGTGTGGGGATGGCTGCTCAGTTATCCCCCTGGTTTGGGATCTGTCGCTGATTTCCCCTCTCTGGAAATTAGGCCCCGATCTCTCCTCTGTGCCAGAATTGCCAGCTAGTTGCCCTGCTACCCCTAGTTGGCCCAAATTGGCACACTGAGACCCGCTTAGTCTGTGCCACTCGCCATCAGTTTGCAAATGAGTTTGCACAAAGGCTTTCTGACCCGAATGTACCTCCCTGCTATTATATCCCTTTCACCGCCTCTAACACAATTACCACTCGCCCAATAATAACATGTAATGCAATTACATCCAGTGAGCCCGCCAACCGAATGCTCAAGTGACTTCAGCTCATCTGCACTCACTAGATCTTCTGAGTTATGATCAGCTTTTGAGCCACGCCAAGCTAGAGAGCAGCCCCCTAGTGGCATGAGACGTGGCAGAAGGGATTCACGGCCGACCCCTGGACCTGGCAGAATGAATGAGACATAAAGACTGAATTCCTCTCTTACCGCTAGGTCCTGATTGTGGTGCACTGGCAGAGGGGTGGTGTGTGTAGCACGTGTGCCCATGCTGCTGTCTGCTGGGGGCAGTATGGTATCAGGCATCAGGTGTCTGGGCTCTGTTCCTGGTTCAGTGCTAGCATGCTGTGTGACCTTGGCGAGGTCATATTCCCTCTCAATGCCTCAGCTTCCCGCCTCCTATGGCTGAAAGGCGTAAATGCCGAGAGATGCGCCTTTGTCCCTGGTTCCCCAGAGTTGGCATATTTCCCCAGCCCTCTATTCAAACTGAATTCACACGCATAAGCCTCGTTGTTATTAACTGGCAGTGGAGCAAACATGACTCATACTGGATCTGCACAGGGGCTTTCTGCTTGAGGGTGCTGTAAGAAGTGCTCAGAAGCTGGTTCTCTGGGGGTGCAAGATTCTCATCATGCATTAATATTACTATGGTTCATGCATGATTTACCTGTGGAATTCACTGCCACTAGGTATAACTGAGGCTAAGCATTAGGCAGAATTCCCAAAAGGACTGGACATCCAGGTGGATAAAGAGAATGTCCATAGTTAGATAGATAGATCAATCTATAACCCTCATGCTTCATGACACAATATGACCACTAACTGATAGGGGTCAGGAAGGATTGTTTCATATTCTTGATTACGTGGTTTCTTTCATCTTCTTCTGAAGAGCCTCTGTGGGAGACAGGACTTCTTCTGAATACAGTCCCTGTGGGAGACAAGACACTGGACTAGACAGACCAGATGTCTGATCTGGTGTGACAGTTGCCTTTGTAAGTTTGCTCCAGCCAATCCCCAGATGTTAGAGGCAATCACATTATTCCCCTCGCCCATCTGACAAACAACGTTAGATTTTACCTCTGCCGATAAGAGCTAACCTAGCATTTTACAACTGTATATCTGAAATTAGTAGCAGCTTAATCTCCCTCTGCTGGATCACTCAGGGTGTAATTGTGCAGAAAAAAAAGAGTATTAAAATGCAAAACACTCCATTGTACTTTTTTATGTTAAATCCGTTCCTCATTCTGTCTTTCTTTTAATTTTACAAGGGGGGTTTATTTTATTTTTTTTCCTATGGGTGCGTGCGTTCATCTATCATAAAGAGAATGAGCGGGGCATACAGAGAGAATAATTTCAATTTCGACATGAATCTTAAAAATGAATACTTAAATACAAGCAAAAAATATATTCTTACACCTTTAATTTCCTCTCTATGAAGTCTAATGAAAAAGCCTGATTATTTTTAATTCTTCCCTTTAATAATTCAGTGGCAGAGTGATTTAAGGCTGGGGACGATAATTACCTTTTCACTTCCCTGGTAAATGGAGTTTTAATAGAAATGGGAGCTCAAATGCTGGAATTAATTCAAACAGGTCAGCGTCAGGTCATCCATAGCTTCTTCTGTATAAATCATTTATCTGTAAAATGGCCTGCTTCTCAATTTCACAGGGAACCCTACTCAGGGGCTCCATTTGAAAGGAAGACACAATGTTTATATCTTGTAAGGCAAAGGGGAAAAAAGTGCAGTGCACATCACTGTGGGATTTAAAAAAAAATGTAAATTACTGGCAGGCTGAAGGAGATGACTATGCACTTGGGTAGATGAAGATAGTTCACATCGGTGTAACTACAATGGTAAGCTACGGGGGTGGCTTTCTAAATTCCTTATATTGGGCCCTGGTCTCTGAGCACTGCACAGTCTTAAATGTATTTCTTCTCACACACTCTCTGTGAGGCAGGGCAGTGGTATTATCCCCAGGGAAGTCAAGCACAGAGAGAGTAAGTGACTTGCCCAAGACCACGTAGGAAGTCTGTGGCAGAGCAGGGCATTGAATGTGGGTCTTGTAAGGGCTTTACTACTGCCTGAACACCTGGACCATCCTTTGTCTCTAATCCCCACTTCTGCAAGTCCCTTTTTGCACTATTGCTGAGTATCTACATTAGGTGTTTGCCTTAGTGTAGGTACACTGATATATTCAGATTCAAATTTCCCTGGTTAGACAAATCTCATGAGAATCCAGGAGGTACGTTTCTCCTTGGGAAGATCTTGAAGTGTAGCTAGGAATCATTAATTGGGATGGTTTTGTAGCTAAGGCACCGGATTGGACCTCAGGTAGGTTCAGTTCTTGCCTCTGACACAGATTTCCTCTGTGACCTTGAGCAAGTCACATAATCTCCCAGTGTCTCAGCCATCCATTTATGAGATGGGGATAATAATAATTCCCTACCCAGGATGGGTGTGAGGATAAATTCGGAGATGTAGGTGCGGTGTTCAGACAGGACACTGATGGGGGACAGAGAAGTATGTTGGTAGATGGGCAATTTATACTTACATAGCACTTTTCATCCCAGAATTTCAAAGCACGTTACAACCATTAACCTTCCTAATTCTCCAGGGTGGTATTTATTTTTATCCGTCTTTAAAAGATGGGGAAACTGAGGCACAGAAAGGTTAACATGACTTGTCCAAAGCCAATGGCAGAGGTGGACAAAGAACCCAGGAGTCCTGATGACTACTTCACTGCACTTATCATTACATTACAGCCCCTTCCTGCTTGAACTGGGAGTTGCTCATCCCAGATGAGCCTGCAGCAGTCCGGGATGGGAGGGATGAGGGTGTCACTGCATCCCCAGCATGGGCTCATGGTGCCAGGGTAAGTGACTGCAGGGTCTCTCTCACAGCACATGGCATATGCAGGTACCAGGGAGAACTGGCCCCATTGGCTCAGGCAAGGAGAGCTCTCAGCTGACTAGCAGCCAGCAGTGATGTTTCATTTTATCCTACCTATCCCTAGCACTGAGTGATTTAAATAATTGCCCCCGCTCAGCAATAACAGAGAGCGACAAAGCAGGGACGAGTGAGATCCCAGGAGTTTCCATCAGCTGCTACCAGACCACAGGACAGCACAGGGGGTGGCTGGCAGATTCACTGCTACATGAATGCATGTGAAAGTGGATGAGAGAAGAGGGGAGAGCCCCTGGGAGCTGGATGGTCAGAAAGCACATGTTCAAAATGTGCCAGGCAAGTCCCGATGCATTGCAACATACCACGGGGGCCAACACCCATCCATCAACCCTTAAAGACAGACCACCTGAGCGGGAACCATTCCAGCTCCCCAGTGTGGTTCCCTTCAGCTCCTCATATCCCTGCCACCCAGCAAATGGTTTGGAGAACGGGTGCGGCATGTTCAGAAAGTCACAAGATCAGGGTTGTGATGAGACAAGACAAAGCAAGTTCCAAGGCCCAGGACCTCCCAACTGAACAAGGAGGCTGTTTGCAGAGGCTCTATCATAGTGTCACTTGGGCAGAGAGGGTGTCTCTCCAATCGATAACCCCAGACCTTTTCTTATAATAACAGTTAGCACTTGTTTAGCTCATTCCAGATATCGCTCTCAGAGCCCTTGGCAAAGGTGAGTCCATAGCATTGTCCCCATTCTACAGCCAGGGAAACTGAGGCACAGAGTAAGGACATGACTTTTCCAAGGTCATCCAGGGAGTCGGTCATAGAGTTGAGAACAAAACAGAGGCACCTGGATGTCTAATCCTGTGCCCTGCCGGCTGGATCATGCAGCCTTTAAGGCATTCTAGGGAAGAACCAATGCCTTGAGTGGTGCCATGCCTAGGGCTGCTTTGTAAAACATGGGGTCTTCCCTCTGGAAAGCATGACAGGATAAAGGTCATATGGCATAGTAGGGCCCAAAGCAATAGGAGAGAAATATTAAACTTCCTGGAAAATGAGCTCCAGAGGAACCCCATCAACCTTAATCTCTCCAATAAACCTGCCCCAGCGAAACCCCCACAGCCCCAAACTCTCTGGTGAACCCAGCACTGGAGAACCACCCTCGTGCTTAAGAGGGCTCCACCTAAGTTCATCCACTCTGTGCTACCGAGCCCAATGCTACGCTATTAGGTTTGTGCTGTGCAATCAACCCCCTGACCTAGCATTCGCCACCTCCCCTGATTCAAAGGCTCCGGCGGGGGGATCGGAAACCAGAAGAGTGTTGAAACTCAAAGGGGAGGTGGAAATTAGCAAGGCTGTGCTGGAATCGGGGAAAGCAGTTGGGGGTTACGTTTGTCATGAACATTAAACACAGGCAGCCGGGTCTCTAATTAAGTGCTGGGCTGGCGGAACTTTAAAGCACTCCAGATCTGATTCGCGCCGAGGGCATGTTAATGATTTCTTTTCAAATGTCAAGCCGTTTTGTTTCTATTTCCTTTCATAAATAATTTCTACCAAGCCGGCGGCGGTGACAGCGCCCATCTGACAGGAGGAGCCCCCTCTGCGGCCAGCCCCGCATCGGTGCCGTTGGGATGTGGCGTTTACACTGCAGCAGCACTTCGGTTTGGGGCTCTGGTGGGGCAGAGGCAGGTAGCAACACGTGGGCCCAGGCCCAGCGAGGAGAGAGGCATAAGGAGCCCACTGCACAGGGGAGAGAAGCTGCTGGCTGTCGGGGTAGATGAGTAGCTGGATGGCACGTCCGTGAGGAGTGGGTAGGTCATTGGCTGTGCTGCCCAACACACTGGTGAGCCGATGCAGGCGGGGGAGTGATCACTGCGTACGTCCCAGCCTTTCCCGCAGCAAGGGGAAACTGAGGCCAGAGCCATAATTTGGTCCTCGGGGCTGCCCCTTACTGAGGCTGGATTGCAGGGTTGTAATCTAGCCCTAAGATGACATAAGAACTGTGGCAAATTGCTGGCACTATTATGATGGGTCTCACACTTTCTCTTCTTGGGGGGGGGGGTTCAGGGCACCATTTCTTGCCCCTGAATAAGAATATTAATTGCCCCACTAGTGTCTTTGAGGAGGGGAGTGGAGAGGGAGAGACCTGGACCCACCCTCTACTCCAGGTCCCAGCCCAGGGGCCCTGAGGATAGTTGTGAACCACTTGAACTGGCGGTTCCTTCCCCTGGGCTACTTCCCTCTCCTGCCCTTCAGCTTGTGGAGGGGGGGGGAAGCTTCCTGCCCTCCCTCTGCACAAGCCAGGTGCCCCTTACCTAGGGTCTTGGACTTCTTAGCCCACCGCAGCACTCCTCCAAACTGTCCTCTGCTTCTCTTCAAACTGTTCTCTACTCCAACCAAACCTTCCTGCTCCAACAACCCACACTGTCTGACCTGAAGCAGGGGGTTTATATCATGTGACTCACTGCTGGTACTCCAGTTGGCTTCAGGTGCTCTAATTGGCTTCAGGTGCTCTAGTTAATCTATAGCAAACCTTCCACCCCTTGCAGGGAATAAGGCTCCCTGCTAACACTCTCCTGCTGCCCTCTGGCCATGCTGTATCACAAACATAAGAATGGCCCTACCGGGTCAGACCAAGGGTCCATCTAGCCCAGTATCCTGTCCACCGACAGTGGCCAAAGCCAGGTGCCCCACAGGGAATGAACAGAACAGGTAATGATCAAGTGATCCATCCCCTGTCACCCATTCCCAGCTCCTGGCAAACAGAGGCTAGGGACACCATCCCTGCCCATCCTGGGTAGTAGCCATCGATGGACCTATCCTCCATGAATTTATCTAGTTCTTTTTTGAACAAGCAGTATCCAAGGGGTGAGGGGCAGGGTTACACTCAGAGGGGATGCAGCCCACAGAGAGTTACACTATGATTCAGCTGTTCCCAGCAGACCCTCAAGCCAGCTGTCATTCTAGGGTGGATTTCTTATGTGTGGCACAGGGTAGAACCTTCCCCACCCTCACAGGCTTAATGCAGGACTCCTGAGGTGAAATTAACTGGCCTGGGCTATGTAGGAAGTTAGACTAGATAATCAGGTCCCTGCCTCCTGGCCTTAAACTCCCTGAGCCATGGGATGGAGGGGAGCAAAGGCAAATGGCTACCTGGATGCATTTCTCTCACACGCTTATCCAGTCTCCCAAGGGAAACGGTGGAAGCCTCTTTGCTTGGGACATTGAAAATTGGAGAGAACCAGCCCTGCAGAATATCATTTAGGGCAGCAGCTTTCAGCCTTTCCCCCTTGCAATTCTATGTTACCCCAGAAGAAAGCTCTGGGAATCCTCTCCCTCCCATCTTGTCAAAGAAGTGGAGGGTGGTTGTGACCCCCCCTGGAATCTGTCTGGGACCCCCCAGGCTGAGAATCTAGGCTGCAGGGGGGACAATCCTCCACTGGCTGGTTGGACAGACTGGGTCACCCAAGAGACCTTTTCTAGCTGGTCCTGAGACTTTTCTGGGGGCATGAAAGAAACTCGTCTCAGATTGGAACCAACTGCTGAGTGGAGCATCCACCCCGGGTGCTCCTCCAAACTCGTTTGTGAGTGCTTAGGGCCAGCCACTAGGATGCGCTCTGCCCTTCTTAGGGCAAGTGGTTTCTCATTGTAGCCGATTGGAACCTCTGCAAGTTTACGACACACTCATATTCCTTTGCCCATTACCATTTAAGGTCAGCTATTATACACCGCTTCCTGGGGAACTCAAGCAAATGATTGCATTGCCCGAGTCACAGACTCATTTGGTAAATACAAATACAACTTCCAGATTCAGGCAATGAACCGTGGAGCTTAAAACTGATGTCTCTCTTTTGGGAACTGCAGAAATACTATGTGGCCTAGGATTTGGCCTGCACTGTGTGCCATAGGTCACTATTTAGACTGATAAATACTCTGTGTCAAAGGCCCAATTTCCTCCTTCCTTTCCAGCCATCCGTAGGATTTGCTGTAGCGTCACTGTATCCAAAAGGCACACTAACCTTTTCTAAAATATTGGTTCACTCAGAGGCATGGAATGTGGCCAGAAGCCAAATCTGCACGCTGACTGTAAACTCAAGGGAGACGCAAGTCCTGCACTAACTGTCTCCAGAGCTGAATTTGGTTGGCTTTCTGAGTATTGGCGTTAGAGCTCACTACACCCCCAGCAAATGCAAAGAGAAGCCAATGAATTTCACATGCATGGGGCTAACACCCCATAACCTCTACATGGCTTCAGTGGGGCAGAGAGAGCAGTCCCTGCAAAGCCCAGGTTTGCCCCAAGCCCGGCCTAGGTCCAGCTCAAATGAGCTCAGTGAAAACGGTCTGAGCTTTGGGCTTGCAATGGAATGAGGAATCAGGTGAGTTGGATCTGGGTTTGATTTGGTTATAAATGTTTTGTGCAGCTCAGTCTCAAACCTGGCAGATTCCTGACACCTGGTCTCCACTCTCCTTCCTCTTGGAGTCATTGATATATTTAGTCAGATGAAAAAAAAATGAATCTACGACAACCATCCATATGTGCCTGCACAGTGCTACATAGCACATGACGGGGACCAGTCCTGCCATCTTCACTCAGGCACCTCTCTCCTTGAAGAGCTCAAGCAGCAGTGCTGCCTAGTGGAATGAGTACTATGCTGGGAGCTGGGCAGTCTTGAATTCTAATCCCAAATTGCTCTGAGCCTGATGTCACATCACACTGGGGTGAATGGAGAAACAGGCCCATGCCTCAGTTTCCCCAACTGAAGAGAGGCAGCAGATAGGGCACAAAGACTGGGAATCAGGAGACCTGGGCTCTACTCCCAGCTCTGACCCTGCCTTGCTGTGTGACCTTTGGTAAGCCACTTGCCCTTCGCTGTGCCTTTTTCTCTCCCACCTCTTGTCTGTTTAGACTGCAAGCCCCTTGGAGCAGGGACTGTATCCCTACTCTTGGGCTATACAGTGTCTGTCACAGTGGGTCCCTGATCTTCACTGGGGCTTCTATGCACTATTGTAATACAAATAACTAGTAATAATGTACAAAGATAACAGTATCATCCTTTTCTGCCTCCCGGGGAAGCTGGAAGGATGAACTAGTTAATAGCTGCACAGTTCTTTGACTACACAGTAGTGCTATATAAATGCTAAAGACCCTGGGTCCTCTTAGAGTCTATTAGCTATCAGCTCGAAGACACTTGAGGAGACATTGGTTGGTATTTGTGCTGCAATATGCTGTAATTTTATTTGTAAATACATTCCATTTACTGGTTACTAATTGTTGATAATCAGTTATGAATGATTATATCTGTATTGTTGTTCTTTGACAGATATCCATCCTTATGAATATTGTTTTCTAGTTATATGTGAGCATGTTTTATCAGGGTTTTTTGTATTTAAGAAAATAAATACAAATAGCAATCATAAAAATGAATAAATGGGCTTTCCCTTCTAACAGACAGGCAAGGTATGTGCCATTTCTCCCTCTAATAGCCTGTCTGCTAGAGAATAGTAACCTACTACTGCTAGAAGCTGATGGAGTTACTCCTCTGGGTCACGTGGCAGAGGTTTGTGCTGATAACTCATATAGGGATGTTGTTACCAGAACTATTTTTTTTTAGTAGAAAATTTCTCAAAAAAAAAAGGACTTTTGAAGGAATTTTCTTGGGAAACTTTGCATTTTCTGTGGAAAGATTAAAACCCAAGATATTTCAGTTCTGAAATGCCACCGTGGTGCCTCATGGTAGTTGTAGATGAAGTGCTTGTTACTCTCATTCTCCTCTATGGGCTGGGCTCCCTGATCGGACTACAGCTCCCAGGAGTACTTTACTCTTATGGAATAGAGGACCTACCTTGTTTCAGGAAAACAAAGAGTTAATAGCAACTCATGCTCACACAGGTGTTCCAGGGAGGCACCATTTCCCATTCCCAGCAATGGGAGTCCTTCCACTGAGTTTAATTGGAGATGCATCAGGCTCCATTACAGCAACAGATGGGGATAGACTATCTTGGAACAGGCTGTGGGCTGGGTGAGGAACCTTTAGCTGGGGGATATTTGTTTGTTACCTTGTGATGTCCTCTATCTGCTTCGCTGGGACAAAGGGGAAAAAAATTCTCCCTGGAGGCCTGACCAACCCAGCGCTCATTGGGCTGAATTCCTATAGCGGTGAGCATTACACTAAATGGATGCATGCACATGTGCACCCCCCATCAATATGGGACTCCAGGATAGTGGGAAGGGGGCTGAGACATCAAGGGACCAGCAGAAGACAGAGCCTGCATCTGCACTGCTAGATTCTATCCCCCCCGGTTGCGGAGTATGGTCTGCCCTTGTCCTCTGTTAGGGTTGTGACCCCATCACCTGCGCCTGGATAGAAGCGAGTCCTGGATTCTGAGGAGCACTTCCCTGCGGAGGAAGCAGAGACAAGTTCTAGAGATGGGGGTGAAGAACAGACCAATGAGACGGATTTATGAGATACTATGTCTAAAAGGGCTAAGACTTTGATAGCCCCTGAGCTGCTGGCCAGGGCTGCGGATGGAGCTGTGTGCCCTGAGAAGGGAGCATTGGGTGGGAGCTCCCAGCACAGTACTGGCATGGTGAGCCCTTAACCCCCCAATCCTGCATGCACCAGTGATGATGCTAGGTCCCAGCCTGGGGCTGCACTGCCTGGGGCTTTGGGGGAAATCGATACGGCAGCGGTTCCCACTAAACCTCTCTCCTTCGGGAATGGGAAGAATGTTACGAGAGCCGCTTGTTCTTCCGATCTGGTGGAGTCTAAGGGAGATGAAGTGGATGAGGATAATCTCAGACCCCTCACTGGTTCCTGGTGTCCCAGCCAGGCTTCACCTTTTATAAATTGACTTGTAAGCTGGTCCCGTTGTGCTTGATTTGGTGTGTGGACAATATTTTGAGTGCACTTGGGGAGGACAAGGCTTGAGTGATCCGTTTTTAACATTTGCTTAAGACGTGTTTTGCTTTATAGTCAGGTCTTTCTGTGTACGTGTTACCATGTCGTAACATTTTTAATAGTTTTTAATGTGATTTTATGTGAAGAAAGGCTTTTTCATGTCACCTCTCGCACACACACACACACACACACACACACACAAAACCACCATTATGGAAAATAGATCCAAATGGGAAAAAGTCTATGTCCATTACCCAAAGCCCTGGGGCCAGAGTAGAGACGCCTGAGTGACAGAATGGGCTCTTTGGATTTATGCTGGCCGGGAGTTGCTTCCTAGTGTTCTCCTCTGTGCCTCGCTGGCACGCCGCTCTCCAAGGAAGGCAGGGCCTTGCGGTACTTTTAACGCTTGTATAAACAGGCCTTTCCCCTAGCCTGGCGCAGTAATGATGTTTATCAAGTCACACACGCATTCTGTCTCCTGCATTTTTCATGCACCCAGTTCCCCGAGGCGACGCAGCCTGCTAATCAAACAGCAGCAAAGCTGGTGCGTGCGCCATTCCCCACTACCACTGATAATCACGCTCCTCCCGCCCCACACCCCGAAATGCGGTCCCGCAACCGGGATCCCACAGGTTGCCAGTTGCAGCTTTAATTGACAGATGGCCCATTACGTCCGCTCATGGGGGCTTTGTGATTAAGTGTGAGGAGGAGGTGGATGGCGCCCAGTCAGTCTTAATTGGGGAAACTGGCCATGGTGCGGGTGAGGGGGTTGGCTCCCAGTGTTATTATAAGTCCAGGGGAAAATAAACCCCCCCTCCCCACATCCTCATCTACCAGTTCAGCAGGTGGCTGAGGCAGCAGTAATAATCTAACTTCCAATTGTAATGATTCTGCCTGTGCAAATGAGCAGCCTTGGGGGAATTTGGTAAACCAACACAATACCTTGCCTTTCTCTTCCCTTTGAAGATCCCAAGCCTGTGTGCCGTGAGCCTGAATCCCTCCTCCCCTCTTGTGTGGAAAGTTAGTATTCCCCATGTCTGACCCAGAGAGAAAGTGGAACATTTCAGTGGCTTCACTAAAATCACTCAGAGATCCTCCGTCAGAGCTAAGAGGGGGAACCCAAGAGTCCTGACACACAATCTGCCACTCAGACCTCTGGATGCTGATCACTCTAAACATGGGCTGGGAGGGAGAAGGAAGGGCTGAAACTGCAGCTGTGTCTGTGCTGATGGATGCTGAAGACCTTTACAGAGTTTTGTGTGGAGATTGTTCCATCCAGCACTGATATGCAGCCACCTTTGGGATGGAACATGCAGCTGTTTAACCGCATATAACAACAGTACATGACTATGGGGGACAGGAACATAAGAACAAAGGGCCATACTGGGTCAGACCAAAGGTCCCTCCATCCCAGTATCTTGTTGTCCAACAGTGGCCAATGCCAGGTGCCCCAGAGGGAATGAACAGAACAGGTAATCATCAGTGATCCATCCCCTATCACCCATTCCCAGCTACTGGCAAACAAAGGCTAGAGACACCGTTCCTGCCCATCCTGGATAATAGCCATTGATGGGCCTATCCTCCATGTAGTACATACGTAGTCACCACTGTACACTTGTTTCAGTGGAAGCAGCAAAGAATCCTGTGGCACCTTATAGACTAACAGACGTTTTGCAGCATGAGCTTTCGTGGGTGAATACCCACTTCTTCGGATGCAAGTGGTGGAAATTTCCTGGGGCAGGTATATATAAGCAAGCAAGAAGCAAGCTAGAGATAACGAGGTTAGATCAATCAGGAAGGATGAGGCCCTGTTCTAGCAGTTGAAGTGTGAAAACCAAGGGAGGAGAAACTGGTTCTGTAGTTGGCAAGCCATTCACAGTCTTTGTTTAGTCCTGAGCTGATGGTGTCAAATTTGCAGATGAACTGGAGCTCAGCAGTTTCTCTTTAAAGTCTGGTCCTAAAGTTTTTTTGCTGTAGGATGGCCACCTTAAGATCTGCTATTGTGTGGCCAGGGAGGTTGAAGTGTTCTCCTACAGGTTTTTGTATATTGCCATTCCTAATGTCTGATTTGTGTCCATTTATCCTTTTCCTTAGAGACTGTCCAGTTTGGCCGATGTACATAGCAGAGGGGCATTGCTGGCATATGATGGCATATATTACATTGGTGGAAGTGCAGGTGAATGAACCGGTGATGATGTGGCTGATCTGGTTTGGTCCTGTGATGGTGTTGCTGGTGTAGATATGTGGGCAGAGTTGGCATCGAGGTTTGTTGCATGGATTGGTTCCTGAGCTAGAGTTACTATGGTGCGGTGTGCAGTTGCTGGTGAGAATATGCTTCAGGTTGGCAGGTTGTCTGTGGGCGAGGACTGGTCTGCCACCCAAGGCCTGTGAAAGTGTGGGATCATTGTCCAGGATGGGTTGTAGATCCCTGATGATGCGTTGTAGGGGTTTTAGCTGGGGACTGTATGTGATGGCCAGTGGAGTCCTGTTGGTTTCTTTCTTGGGTTTGTCTTCCAGTAGGAGGCTTCTGGGTACACGTCTGGCTCTGTTGATCTGTTTCCTTATTTCCTTGTGTGGGTACTGTAGTCTTGAGAATGTTTGGTGGAGATTTTCTAGATGTTGGTCTCTGTCTGCGGGGTTAGAGCAGATACGGTTGTACCTCAGTGCTTGGCTGTAGACAATGGATCTTGTGGTGTGTCCGGGATGGAAGCTGGAGGCATGAAGGTAGGCATAGCGGTCGGTAGGTTTTCGGTATAGGGTGGTGTTGATGTGACCATCACTTATTTGCACCGTGGTGTCTAGGAAGTGGACCTCCCGTGTAGATTGGTCCAGGCTGAGGTTGATGGAGGGGTGGAAGCTGTTGAAATCGTGGTGGAAACTGAGGCTGGGAGACATTCCTCTAGGAGATCGTGTGGGGATACAGAGACCTAATCAGCCCTAGTTCTTCCCTTTAAATCTATCTAGCCATCTTTCTTTCTTTCTTCCTTACAGACCCCTTTCTGTTTGGTCCTCATCACCCTAGTATTCTAGGCTTTCAGATTGAAGTAGACCCTTTATGAACTCTTTCTTTAAATGGGAAACAGGAGCTGGGAATTTTGCTTTAAGAGTTCAAAGCCTCTTTCTAAAATGTAAAGCATATTTACATTGTTTGCATCCTATGGCGGGGAAACAAATGCCTCTGATTTGTGAGCGGCTCCCAACCCGCTGCCCATTTTTCCAGGGCTGTGCATAAATAACACAATTTATTCAAAGGAACCCTTTCTCCTATTTACATTTATATTGAATAATTTAAAACACCTTCCCCATTTCCATAAATTACTCCCCCTAGGATGGGGAACCTGCCTGTGTTGAAGGGATCTGCTTCTGGGGGGAATGTCTAATTACATTAACACATGCAACTACATTAAAGTGAGGGCTGACCCTAGGGAGGGGGCAGCTGCGCTGACAGGGCGAGAGGGGGGTGCAGGGTTTTGGGATGCTGCGTGGCAGCTGTGAGTGGTGGGACCTGGGAGGGGTGGCAGGTCTGAGCATTGCAGTGAAGGAGGCTCTGGGTTGGGGGTACCCGAGTGCAAGGTAAAAAGAAATGCTGAGCAGGACGGGGCGTGCGGGGGGCTCAGTCCTGCATCAAAGGGAGACCAGCAGGGGACCTGATCCTGCATTGCTCAGGAGGATGCGAGAGCCTGACCCTGCACTAAGAGAGCACAAAGCACATTAATGAGAGCTCCACCCCCCAGCTACCCTACCCATGTCTAGGGTGAGGCCAGAGAAGGGAATGCAGAGCTGAGCATCTCCTTGGTGCGAAAAGGAACCTGTATAAGACCATGTCTCCTCAGCCCAGCTCCTGGTCCCTCTTTTATCCAGGGCTCTTGTCAGCAAGGGAGTGGGTGCACAAGGGGTTTGGGACTTGCTCCCGCTCAGCGCACCGAGTCCCCGCTCATGCTCACACCGAGACTCAACTCGCGTTGCCACTGCAGTATCTCAGCCTGTGCTTCCCGCTGGGCCCCAGGCCAGGGCATCCCAGATCCAGGGCTACGAGGGTTGCCCAAGGCCAGGCAGTGAGCTAGGGACAGAGCTGGGAGCAGAATGCTGATGGGCCTGATTCTGAGCTTGCTTGGGCATGTGCTGCCTCATTTATCCACAGCCTCCTTCACTGGGTGGTACTGTGGAGCTCACTCCCTAGGCCTGGGGAGCTCCACTGCTCCTGAACTCGAAAAAGGCCTTGGCAAGTGGGCATTCCTGCTCTGAGCGCCAAGGGACGGCGCCAAGCGCATCTTCACCCTCAGGAGGAAGAGAAGAAAATAATCAGTCCATCTTGGGCCTTTCCATCAGGAACTGAACTCCTCCTCCACTCCTTCCTCTGCTCTAGGCTCCATCCGCAGGACACATCACAGACACACTGGAGTAGCCTGGACATTTCCCGCTGGGTGGCTCCATCTCTTACTGGAGATTGCAGCGGTTCAGAGTAATTAGCAAAGGGGAATAACAGCCCTGTGTAAACAGACATCTACCACCTTGGCTGCCTCTGACATCAGCAGCTTCTTGCTCAGAGAGTCATTCCGGGATGGTGGCCTGGAGTTTAATTTCCTTGAATTTAATTTCCTGGCTTGGTGAAGGAAGGCAGGAGGGCTGCGGGTCCATCGCCACAGACAGCAGAGGATGGGAATCAACTACAAAAGGAAGGAAGAAAACTGCAGTGTTGTGGTGCACGGGAGTTGAATTATGACATGATGGGAGCCCGGACCCTCCAGCACTGAAAGCAGCTGACTTGTGGGTCACTATTTCAGGGATAAATTTAGCAGAAGGGAAAAAGAATCAGGGTATTTGCAAGCTAGTGTCCCTCCTCCTCTCAATGGTTTTCCCTTCTATTTTCATACTTTCCCACATTGGTCTGAGTGACTCCTGATGGCTCTCGAAGAGGTGGTTCCCTAGGGACTGGCAAAGACATGGGGGAAGTATAAGGGGCAAGGAGGATACAGAAGCGATGGGGCCTGGGTGGAAGGTGATGGGTTGATAGCCCTGGAGACGGAAGCCCTCTGTTCATCTACAGAGCAGGTAATGCACCAGCCCATGCATCACTCCATTGTGCCATGTCCTTGACCCTTACCATGGCCCACTGAGTCCTTGACCACTCTGGTGAGACTGCCAGTTCATGGCAGCTGTCATGGAGGTTTCTGAGCTGTGGATCCCAGTCCACTGGGAACTGCATGAGACCCACCACACTTGTTTCACACAGGCCCCCAAATTTCCACCAGCTGGTTACAGCCCTCAGTTGCTACCAGCCTGAGTTAGATTCAGAACACTGAACAGCAGTGAAAGACTTTGCACCTCATTACTGATCCCTGGAGTCATCCAATTCACAGATCTTAGGAACATTAACCTTTCGCCGGCTTTTAAGGGGTACTCAATGGACTCTTCAGCCCAAACCCTCTCTTTCAGCACATGTAGCCCCGGAATACAGAGGGCAACGCACCAGCAGAGGGATCTCATGCATTTGGGGCTACCGCCCGGGACAACAATTCACTGATCAGCTAAGGGATAGCAGCATGGACACTTCTTGATCACATGAGCCTTCTTTGAGTCCACTGAAGTCCAAGTTGCTCTCCTAGGGCCCGATTCAGGATGCCCAGTGCTCCTGGCCACCACCCAGGAAAACTTGATGGCAAATGTGGAGAACAAATTCTTTACTCTGATTCTGGATTCTCACCCCCCACAAAGCTTCAGATGCCACTTGGCAGGCAGGGGAGAGACATGCAGTGGAGCATCCCAGCCCAGCCACATGCATGCTGTTTGCTAGTGACAGCAATGTGTGACTCCTCCTCTGGGATGGGTGATCTGCATGGGGAGGAGGTGTGGGCCCCAGGTGGCCAGAAGAGAGGGGTGCTCAGTCACTCTGCTTTGAGAGCATTGTTATTTATTACTGGTAGTAGTGGAGTGCGTAGGAGCCACAGTCATGGCCCAGGACCCCATTGCACTGGGTGCCATACAACCCAGAACAAAAAAAAGTCCCTGCCCCAAAGAGCCCACAACCTAAGTAGGAGACAAGAGACAGCATATGGCTACAGACAGACCAATGGGAGAGTACAAGGAATCAGTGAGACCATATTCATCAGCATGACAGGCAGTGGTCACAACACACCAGCAGCCTAACCATGGTCAAGTCTTTTGTAGGCATCATGGTGAAAGAGAGGATAAGGACTCAAGGAATGGCAGCTGGGGGTGGATGAGGCCCTGTAAGTAAGTGTTATAGATACTTATGCGTGGGGCATTTACCTGCAGAGATCCTGTACATAAACATACATGTCCAGCTGGTGTAAATTGGTCATGCTGATTGGTATCAAGTGAGGATCTGGCCCGCTGGGCTAGTTCTGCTTTCACACTTTTATAAGGTAGGAGTAATTCAGGTGAAGTCAAAGGGCCTGGCTGACTCCTGCGTAACTCACGTTTTAAGGCTGTGTAACTCCACTGGGCACCAGAGTAGCCCAACACAAACTTGGAGCAGAACTGAAGCAAGCCCATGGTAATTCAGGCCCAGTGGACTAAGCCTTTAATTGAGAGTGAAATAAAGCCACCTGCGTATAATACCTCCCTAGAAAATTCCTCCTTAAAGTAATCTCCCTTTTCCTGGCCACTGCTAAAATTTCAGGCTTAGAAATTAATTATCATTTTAATGTTGCCATTTATTTTACTGCTGGCTGTACAGGGAGAATAAATCCAGCTTGAAAATAAATTGTGATTACGGTGTCCACACTTCACAAGCTTGTGATATTGCCTCTGTATTAATGAAATATTATTGACTAATTCTATTGAATTTAGCAAAAGCCCCCCCGCCCCGCACTGTGCTGAAGCAGAGCTCTTCGAAATTAAACAGGAGTTCAACTCCTGGCATTTTGCAAATGGTTACATCAGAAAGAGAATGATGAACGTCCTTTCATTACTTACCTAGAATAGCTATTTGCCATTCCCCATCCTTAGTGTCATTTATTTCTCTGGGATCTAATTCTCAGCAGATGCCTCTGGTAGTGTTTTATGTTTGAGGGTCCAGATACCCATTTAATTAACTCCATAATTGTACGGTAACTGCTGGTCCTCTGATTGCACAGTAAGCATCGGATAGATTAAGACAGTAATTTCATGGTTATTTCTGTCTTCCCAACTAGTGGTCTCTGAGGGAAAAGATCTCGAGGTCCCGTATTCAGTTTCTACTCAGGCAAAGCTCCCGCTCAAGTCAATAAGAGCTTGGTGCATAAGGACACTCAGAAATACCTGAGTAAGGGCCTTAGGATTTGACCCACTGACTTTATTAGTAGTAATAGAGTCCCCGTTGTGCTGGGTGCAGTAGAAACACAAAGACAAAGGATGAGAGGGGAAACAGGGGCAATGTCTTGCCCAAGGGCACGGAGCAGGTCACTAGACTGCTGGGGATAGAGCACAGATCTCCTGAGTGCTCCTCCCTATCGTTATGTCCCACTTAAGCCTGGGGGCTCATCTGATACCTAGACTTCGTGCTGTCCCTCTGCACAGGAGTGTAGGTTAGCCCTGAGGAGTTTGTGGTGATGCTGGATTCCTTCGTACAGGGCTGAGAGGGGTTTGCCATGTCGCCCCAGGGCTGTTCTGTGCTGATAGCTACATCTCCCTAGTCTCCCTTGCACCACGTGGGAGGAGACAGCGTGGAATTTATAGGGAAAAGGGTGGTGGACCAGACAGAGGGGAAAGGCAGCTATGTAGCAACATCCCTCCCCCTCACAGCTGCAGCTCCATGGGGACAGCATGTGAGCTCAGCTCTGTCCCCGTCTGAATGGGGCCGTGGGGTCAGGAAGCAGCTGCTCGACCCCCCCATGTTCCCCTGACTGATCTGCACAATACACAGATCTAGGGGCTTGATGTCCAGGCAGCCCTTTGCTGTCCGATTCCTTATTGAAAGTGGCAGCATCTCTGGAGGACACAGAGCAGAGTTCAGAGTGCAGCTCCTGCCTTCATCTTTAATGCGCTCGCCCCGTAGTCACTCTCAGCGATGGAGGCAGGTGTACAGCCACACCGGGAGAAAGAGATGGATATTGCTTGGAGCTGCCTTAGGGAATTGTGTTAATAGGCCTGGAGGGAGAGAAATTGGCAGAAGTTGGGAGAAAACCCTGCAGCAAAATTAGGATGAGAGAAAGAGACAACTCTCCTGACCCCAGTTTCACCACTTTCTTTGCCTCTCAATCTCTCTCCCCCTCCTGTAACTGAGTGCTCACTAGTATCCTGGCCGAGATTAGCTCTCTTTGAAGCCATTCTCCTATCTGTGCAGACAGGTTTCCCAGGAGTTCATGGCATTCGAAGCACAGGTCCATAGGCAGTGAAGGCTCCCTGGTTGCAACTGCATCATCAGTGGATAAGACCCCATATAGCCATGCAGTGTGACGCTCTCAGGTTTATTAACTCAAGCTTTCTTAAAGATATTAAAGCTTGTGGCACAGATGCAACATCCATTCCATTACTCAGGGTGGATTCTATAATATTAGCTCGGAAGCAACTTAATAGCACTTTCAAAGCAGCAAGAATTTACAGTGGGTCATACTCCCCCACTTCATCTCCCTCTGGACCGATGTGTCATGACTTTGTATTCTCCCCTTCCCTGTATGGATGCATATCTGACCTAAACCGCCTACTGTCCCTGCAAAAGATATGAATCCGAAATTCTCAAAGCCTTAGTGACAATGCAACACAACAAGACCCATTGAAGTCAGTGGGAGTCTTCCCACTGAGTGAATGGGCATTGGATCAGGCCTTAAACAAGAAGACATTCTAAGTGACTTTTTAAAAATCCTAAACAGGTAGTAGAAAGACAATATGTGATCTAGAAAGTAGAGTGAATCAGTGACAACTGGTCTTGGCAGAGATCAATTGAACCTAGAACAAACATACAAGTGTGAAAATGCCTTAGAGTGTGCCTCAAAGCTGAGATCATCTTGCATCTTTCTGTTGGTTCTTCAGCTGCTAGAACATCTGGGGAACATATGGCGTTGACGGCACTTGTCACGATGCTTCTTGCATTGGAAATTTGATTTGGGTACCCCGAACAAGTCTTCATTCCAGATACATTTTCCAAAGACCCAAATTGTGATATCCCTCAAAGCACTGCATAGGGGCCCATTAGAGAGTTTGTGTTTGAACATTTGAAGCAATTATTCATGTTCATCTAGCTCCAAATAGCTACCAAACACCATGTGTTTTTCCTCAGTGTTAATAAAAGCCTAAATGATTCTTCATTAAGAAGCCCATTAAGAAGCCTGCAGTTTCCTCAGAGCTCATTAGAGGATATTCTCACCATTAAATTATCACACTGGAGTTTTACAGAAGACTGAGGAAAGATGCCCTATTGTGATTAATTCATGATAGATTTTCTCTCCCTTCCATACAGTCTGTTCCCCAGGCTCAGTTTTGCTAATTTCCCAAACTCTACATTCCTTGGAGTGCAGCTCTGATCCTTCAACTTCTCTCTGTAGGGAGGGTTTCCCCAGAGCTGTGACACAGTGAGTCTGCAATCCGTCTTTGCAGCCTTTCCCACCAGTTTTTGACGTGCAGCGGGACCTCCGCGCATCTTTCTCGGCGGGAGATCATTGCTCCACTTGAAGTTTCCAAGCCTTCTCTGCAGGTCATGTTTATGACAAGGACAATGAGAAGACTGGCAAATCTGGAACTGAGCCCATTTATTGGCACCCATCTTAGGAAGAACGCGGCCCAGCTTCGGTAGCGCATCCCTTAACTGGAGCTGTCCCTGGTGCTGAATCACGGAGTTGCTGCTGAATGGAGGAGCTGAATGGTGTCTCTCTCCCAAGACAAGAGAAAGCCATAAACAATGTTATTTACACTACCCACAAAATGGCAACCTCCTCTACACCAGTATGCAGGCTCTGCTAGCAAGCCCTTGGTTTTTTCGCTGTAATTCCCTACATACCAAAGGCTTAGGAAAGGGAGCAGCCTCACCAGGCAAAAACCTGAAGTAGAAAGGGCAAAGCAGGCCAGAGCGCAGAATCTCCTAAATTAAGTCTATTCCAGGTCAATTTGTGTCATCCTCCTCAACCCAGGAACAAATCGCACGATCGAGGGATTACTGTCTTGTGGGAAAACCAGTTGTTTTAAAATAACAGAGCTGCTCTAATCTCCCACCAAGTATTAAAATCTCATTTATGGTGCATTATACAATTGGCCTTTTGAACAGTCAAAGGCCATAAATGAAGTTTATGGCATCCCGAAGTCAAATCTGGGGAAAGCACGAGAGATGATCCGTTTGGCTGGAGAGGATGGAGCAGGAAGGGCCAGCGTGGCACAATTATTTCCATCCATTCAGAGTCACAGGGAAATTAAGTGCATTAACTGAGCTGCCAGGCCCTCCTCAGAATGGGGCTTTAAATGATATTGATGCGGTGCTAATCGGTGTGCAGTTTGTCTTGTGCATAGTGCCGTTCAGCACTTGGAAGCAGCCCATGGGCAGGAGCTTTAGAAATATTTTCTCTCTTCAGTAGGATCCATTTCTGTGGGTTTGGAGTGTCAGATCCTGCAAAACAAATTCCAGTCCCATGAGCCACCCAGTTGGGTCAGGGCCCCAAAGTGCATTTAACTGAGGTACCCAGCTCTTGGGAGCCCAGTCAAAATAACTTCCCAGGCAGGATTTCTTATTATTCTTGTTATTAGGGTAGGGCCTAGTGGCTCTGACTGACATCAGGGCCGCCTAGGTGCTGTACAAGCGCACAGTAAGAGACAACCCCTGCCATAAAATGCTTGCAGTCTATGTAGACAAAGGGTGGGAAGTGAAACGGAAGCCCAGGGAAAGGAAGCTACCAGCTCATGATTACGCAGCAGGGCAGAGGCAGAAATGGGAAATAAAATGCAGGTCTCCTGAGTCCCAATCCGGTGCCTTTCACACTTGGTCATGTTGCTTTGCTTTAAGCTAAGAAGACACAAAGGCTCCCATTAGCCTGGTTTCGTAGCCCTGGGAAAGTCGACTAGCCAGGCCAGATCCCCAGCTAGTGTAAATCGATGTAACTCCACTGATATCTGTGGCGCTCTCAGGGGTCGTCTAGGTACACTTAATGTAGCCTCAGCATGGGGGCGGGGCGCTGGATTAGCTGACCTCTTGAGGTCTCTTCCACCCCTAACTTGCCATGATTTCTACAGTAATACAGTTACACGGCTTTACGGCTGAAGATCTGCCCCACCGTATCCCCTATGGAGGGCTAAGTTTTTCCTCAGATTTTACTCATGGCCTGGCCCAGCTTTCATGAAACCAGTGGGAGTTTCGCCAGGGTGAGGAGCAAGTGAAATCTGAGGAATGACTCCAAGGTCTGGCCCGTGGTCAGTTTTTAAACAAAGAGTCTGAAAATTGCCCTGCTTCCGAGTAGGAGAGAAATAAATTCCCCCCTCCCCCCGAGATAACAGTTGACTCCTTCCAGATCTCCTCCCACCAAAGGCCTGCGGTCTCAGCACCCCAGGGCACCTCCTTGTTGGACCAAGGCTTGAAATCTAGAGCGATAACTGTTGCCTTAGGGAAAACTCTCTCAAGATGAGCTGATCCCTTCCAGTCCTATTGACTTTGGTGAGCTTGGAGGTGCTTAGCGCCTCTCAGGAATTGGCCTATTGTCATCAATGAAGGCTTTGCCCAAATAAGAATTGAGAAAGGATTTGACTCCTAGTGTCCACCCAGGCTGAGTGCTGCTTTCCTGCCAGTCCCTGCTCTGAGGGCAAGCGGCTGTGTTCTTCCCGCTGCTCAGAAAAATGAAAGTTCACCCTCTTCTTGCCAATCCTCAGACAGGGTCTAAAACTCCGAACCTCACACCTTTTACCACGCTGCCTGGTTCTTGCATGCACACCGAGCGGTAGCTAGGGACAGACGGTGGATTGAAACTAACCCACAAAGCATTCAGCGAGCAAAGCCACGTAACCATGTCTCCAAGGATCACGTATCTCATTTCTAAAAGACAAGCAGAGTCCTGGCCAGCCACAAAGCTTCTGTAACTATTTAGAGAGTTATTATAAGCAAGGCCAGCCTTTGGGTTTCGGGAGCCCCGAAGTGAGGCTGGAGTAGCATCCCCTTTGGGGCCAGGCATGAGAGTGTATAGCAGGGATTTGGACTAACCAAATGAGAGCTGCAGGATTTCACTTCAGAAGAAAGAGGCCAAACGCAACGGCCTCTCTCCTCGCCGAGGCTTAATTAATTATTGTTAGTGAGGCGCATAGAGAACCACAGATGAAAAGGGCTACATGCTTGCAGAGCATCATCCTCATTGTTATTAGCAAGCAGGGATGTGCAAACACACTTACTCCTGTGAGTGCCCCTTGCCCCAGTGGGGCTGATGTTCCCAGACTCACTGGGGCCACTTGTCTACCTCAAGTGCCCTCAAAGCTGGCTCTGAGCAGGTCCTTTGCCTCCTCGCTTTCTTCTCTTGTTTGCCAGACATGATTGTTTGAGTTTCTCACAAATAATACTAGCAATAAAAAAAGCTCATGCCACATATGTGATTGAAGCCCACATCCAATCCACAGGTGAAAATGACACGTGCCCTTATAGATTTCAGATTCTGGGTAGCAGAGTGTGATGTAGCTATATGAAGAGCAGCTGATGCAGAGAATCTAATCTATCATCTAATTTTATTATCTCCAAGGTGACTGTCATTTCAGTGTCCATCCACCTCTTCCTCTCTAAAGGCCAAATTCCATTCTCAGTTATAGCGGTACAGTCCCATTGACTGCCAGGGAGTTGTGCTGGTGGAACCTGGCGAAGAATTTACCCTGAAGTGAATGAGTGTCTCTTCCATTTCACTTCCTCCTTCTCTCCTGAGCTTTAGCCCACAACAATCAGGGGGAGGGCCCCTTGCCTCAATGAAAGGTGACACGTATGCTGGGACGCAAGAAAATACACTGTGAACGGGGAAGTGCCTAGGGGATGCTGATCAAGGGGGAAATGAAGGAGAGTGACCTGCATTCAGGTCAGGATTCTGAGTAAAAAAAAACCAAACTCCTTCCCCAGATGCTGTTTATCAGGGACTGGAGATAACTTTCAGAGGAAGAACTACTGAGGCGTCCCAGCCATGGATCACTGCTTTCCTGTCAGACAGAGGGAGCCACCTGTCCAAAATTGGGTGCTTAGCTTTAGACAGTCAGAGCTGAATTTTTTGGCCATAACATTTAATGTAGAAGGTGTCAGGCGCCCCTGAGCCAGAGACAACACACCTCTGAGGCTGGATGAATCAGTAAGTGAAGGCATCTCTCAGACGTTGCACCTGGAGTTTTGGTGCATCTCCTTTGAAGGATGGGTAGGGTGTTATTTCGCTGTGACTCAGCAGACACTGCTGTTGCTTTTCTAATGATGCCTGGTCTTGGGAAGGGCTTGATGAGGTCCCTTGGTGGATGTGATTGATGAGATCAGATGTCATGAGCAAACAGTTGCTGTGATGGATATTTGAAAGCTGGGACCCTGCATATGGGTGTGTGTGTCAAGAGGAACTTCAGTGAATCAGCCAGCAACCATAGTGGATTTGCAACTTAATTAACTGACTCTGCTCAGCTGGTGCCCTGTTGCCGCCTTGCAGATTTAAAGAGGTGAGTCACCAGCTGAAGCAGAGTTTAGGGTGGCATTGAGCACAGGGACAGACTTCCAGGATGGGCGAGTGAGCTTCAGCTCATCTCTGCATCCCAGACCTGCTCTGTAAGGGCTCCCTACTCCATTCAAACAAGCACACATGCACATGTGTGAACACAGGCTCACATGCACACACATGTGCATTCACATGCACACATTTACTCTATACACACATGTGCACATATGTGTCCCTGCACATTTTCCTTGGCATCAATCTTCATGGTCATTCCTTTCCTCACCAAAGGACCCCATTTCTCACTAGAGGAGAGTTCGGTTGCTTTGTCCATTCAGTTCTAAAGCCAAGGCAGCCCCTAGCCTAGAACGATATGATCCCCCATTACTGAGCTGACAGGGGAACCCAGTCTTTCTTCATTCACTTTTAGGCTTCCTCTATGCCAGGGCACCCCCTGATCTACTCACAACCTATCCCCGTTCCTTGAGCGAGAAGATAATTCCTCTCCATTCATTCAGTTCTGTACAGTTCCTGGTCTGATGCACCCCAGCCCTCTTTCACTCATGGATAACAGCTCCCTTTTATGGGCAGTGCATTATGTTTTAATCTCCATCATAATCAGCCATTTAAATCAAGAGCACTTGGGATTATCTGCTGCCATCTTTGGAGGAAAATGTGCCTAGTTTAAAGGTATTAAATGATCTTTATTCATTCCATTCAGGAACGATGATCTTAGCACAGACTTAGAAGAGGATGGTCCATCTTATAGCTGTTGCCTTGATCTGGATGCAATTTTTGGGTCTGACTCAGAACATTTCCAGAGTTTTGGGGGCATTTGCATCTGAGGTGTTAGCTTGGGGGCCCATTTCTACCTGATTTCAAAGCTAGGCGGGGAGGATTAACAATGTTGAGGCATCTTTTATGCACTTAGGTACCAGGCCCAGCTGGGGTCAGGGTCCCACAGGCACTGCACAGACACACAGAGGAAAGAGACAACCTCCGCCCCAAAGAGCTTGCAGTCTGAGCAAACAATGGAAACATTCTGGAGTGACATTTTCAAAAGTGCCTGAGTCTCCCTGAAAGTCAATGTGGCTTAGGACCTAAGTCTCCTTTGTAAAGATGAGTTATGTACTTCGGAGCCTCACTCAGCTGCACTGGGACATTTGACCCACAGGAAGTGGTGTCTCAGCCCACTTGGGCGTCTGGCAAGGAGCTCCCTCTGCTGGGCCGGAGGGGAGCCACACCGACTCGCTACAGACCCATTATCCCCATTTTACAGATGGGGAGTCGAGGTACAGAAAGAATAAGAGATTTGCCCAAGGTCATACTGGGAGTTTGTAGAAGAACCAACCGCTGAACCTTCATGGCCTGAGTTCCAGTCCAGTGCCCTAGCCATGGGGCCCTTCAGGTCCCCTGTTTGCCAGAAATGGAGGCGAAAAAATTATAATGCTCCTATGTTTCCCAATGCCCTTTGCAAACTCCACCCATCAGATTTACAGCGTGTGGGTCAAACCGGGCCCTGGCACAAACAGGCGACACTCCAGCAATGTGAATGGAGTTACACCAGGCCTGGATTTGGCCCTGTAGAAGCTGAGAACACTTCACCTACCACAGTCTTCCTCCTTGTTGTTCCTTTTCTATGTCACTGTTAGCAACCCCCCTTCCTCCCGGTCTCACAGGCCTATAACATGGGAATCACCTTTGACTGCTCCTTCTCTCTAGATCAGTGGTTCCAAACCTATTTTCCACCGTAGGCCACATATGCAGCTTTCTCTGTGTTATGTGGGCCGCATCCGCACAATGTATATACTAGCTGTAGGGCCTGGAGGATGTCACATGGGCCGCAGCTGTGTGCCAATGCTGCAAGTGACCCGCGGGTTGAGAATCACTGCTCTAGATCCTCACACTCCAGTCATGTCCTAATCCTACAGCTGCTGCTTCCTCCATAACATTTCCAAGCCCTGGCTTCTGTTCTCTGTCCACACCACTCGCAACTCTCATCCAGGCTCTCCTCACTTCCTGCCTTGTTTAATGCGCCCAGCACAATGGAGCTCTGATCCCGATTGGGGTCACCGAGTGCCATTGCCATACAAATGGTAATGAATGAAAATAATAATAATTAACCAGGGCTCAAAGGCTCAGGTATAGCCTGCTCTGAAATACCATCTCCCTCCTAGTCTCTTATTGCAGTTCCCCAAAGGAATCTCCTTCCAGAGCTGAGGCTGCAGGTGCAGATTCTCAGCTGATCCAGTTCCACTGAAATCAGTGGGTCACATCCTCACCTGGTGTCAATCAACATAGCTCCATTGAACTCGGTGGTGTAAATCAGCCCAGATGCCAGCCGACCTAGGCTGATTAGCACCAGCTGAGGATCTGTCCTTGGAGGAGCAGCTTTCTCCAACTGTCTTGGGAAACACGCGAGCAGTTAATACAAGAGGAACGCAGGTCTGGAGAGCAGACAGGAGCCAGCGGAGCGACATGGGCATGTGCTGTGTGTTTTCTCTCCCTCCCCTCGCCAAGATTACTGTTTTTGTGCTCTGTGGTTTGAAAGCGAACGTTGCTAATACCAGCGCTGTCTCTTATCATGAAGCTGCTGCAAAAATTGCTTTCAAATTGTTTTACAATTGGGTTTTGCTCACAAGCCTCCTGATTGAGCAAGGCAAACCCGAGATGGGAAACGAGTCTGCGGTGGGAATGAGAGAGGAAGCCTGGAGGACAAGACACTGGGGCGAGGGAAGAGAACACGGGAGTGTTCGCAACACAAGCCCACATGAATTAAAGCAGAAGTTTGTTCCATAGCCTTGTCAGGGGTGAAAATCACCAGCGTGCAGAGGGCTAGCATGTGGCCTGTGCAGCACTTGTGAGCTTTCTGGTGCAGGCAGCATCTTTTTGTACAGCACCTAGCACTACGGGGTCCTGGGCCATGACTGGGGCTCCTAAGTGCTACTGCAATGTAACTAATAATGAAGAATCATTCCTTAAGCCCTATGGTTGAAACTCTGGCCCCACTGGAGTCAACAGGAGTTCCGTCCTTGATTCCCCCGGAGCCAGGATTTCTCCCTATGGAGTCAAAAGGAGAATTGCCAGACAGTGTAAAAGCAGCCACCTTAGACTCTAGGGACACTAGGGCTAGTGCGGCTTCCTTCTCAGGCCTTTTTATGTGCGAGGCTACACAAATAAAATAATCCCCATGCCAGCAACTCTGACAGCAGTGACTTTGTTGAAGTAACTTTGTAATGAATCCCAGCCCTTCTCCCAACAGACGCCCTTGCGGTAATATCTTGAAGTAGCAGCAGAATACAATAAATCAGCTTTTAACAAACTCATAAACTCATCGTGGGGGAGGTAAACCAATTTCTGAGCCAGTTGAGGCGCTGAGGTTTCACAGAGTGGCACAAAGCTTGAGTGGATTGTGAGATTGCTCTTGAGCTGGTGAATTAGTCTCCTTTTTCTCTGCTGGCTGATAGGGACAATACTATTAACTCTTTGGCGGCTATGGGCTCGCTCTCTGTCTCTCTCTCACACACACTTTCTGGCTCATGGAGTAGACGCATGGAGTAGACCCATGGAGTAGACGCAGCCTACAGAGACAGAAAGTTTTTTTCCATCCCCAAGCACTCCTTCACCAGCCTAGCTGTGTTTACACAGGGGTGGTCGGTCAGCACAGCTACAGTGCTCACAAGGGTGGATTTTTCACACCTCTAAGTGCTGTCTAGTAGCACCTCAGAGCTCCGAACACCTTGGGAATGGAGGTTGTTCATAACTCTGAATAAAACATTCTAGTGGTTCTTTCAAAAGTTTACCACTGAACATTGACTTAATGCAGCTTTGAAACTGTGCTATGCGGAAGAAAAATGCTGCTTTCCCTTTATTTTTTTAGTCGTTGACATTTAACACAGCACTGTGCTGTATTTGATTTTTGTTTTTTTCTGGGCTCTGCTGCTGCCTGATTGCGTACTTCTGGCTCCAAATGAGGTGTGTGGTTGACCGATCAGTTTATAACTCTGGTGTTTTACTGTAGCTCTGTCGACCTAGGTTTTAAATGTGGATCAAGACTGAGTCCCACGTACGCCATTTACTTTTTTTGGGAAAGGCCTTAAAACACCAGGTCCTGTCTGCTTTGTGGAAACAGTAAAGAACCCAAGGCATAGTTTATGAGTCAGGGCCAAATTCACCCCGACTTACGCCCACATTGCTTTCAACCAATTAGCAGTAGAATGTGGCCCTGAATATTTGTTCTTAGCCAAAATTTTCCCTGTCCTTCCTGTTGCACTGTCTGCTGTCTGCATGGCTGGTGCCTTCTACCCCAGAGGTTGCTGCATTTCCATGAGGCTGCACATGTACAAAGTGTAAAATACTTTGCCAGATAAACACCAGCTGTTGTTATGTTCACACACCTCCTTGGCATTCACTCACAGGCAGCCTGGGAAACACCAGCCTGAGGAAGAAATACATTTCCTTTGCCTTGTTGTTTTTCAATGGGAAGCTCGCTCTCTGAAAATCTTCACTGCAGCGTTTAATGAGAGCAGCGAGGTGGGGCAAGCCAATGAGGTGGGTTGCCGATCGCTTGTTGTGGTGTATCGAAGACGGTGTTGGAATTGCAAGCTGTCACTTTAAAAGCAGGGGGATCTGTATCAAAGCACAGGGTTGGAGTCAGGCTGAAAAAAGCCGCAAGGCAAGGTGGGGTGAGCGGTGCCTCCTTGCCTATGGGAGCAGCCTGTTTTGCCGGTCTAAAGTGTGTTTCGACTTCGAAGAAATAAAGTCGTGTTATTTTGCAACCTTCCAGCAAGAGTATTTCTGGTTCTCTCTGATTTCTCCGTGGCTATGCTCTGAAACGTAACGCTTGCGACTCCACAGAGCTCTGATGCTAAGCAGCCCCCAGGAAGGAGAAAGGCAATGGAGCAACTGCTATTGTGTCAGAAGGTTGGGTACGGCTACGAAGACCTAAGGCCATTTTCACCTGTAGTGAAGAGGGGATCTGGGAACTGCTTCCCATGTCCCTGTCTGCGGGAAGGTAGTTTAATTGTTAAATACAAGCTCTCTGGGCCTGAACAAGAAGAACCCAGAAAGGAAACAAGTCAGGGCTCTCCAGGGGATCAGGGCCATCTCTTGCATTGCTCCAGTACAGACACTTATCTGCCACCTGGAAACGAAGCCAAAGGGCAGCTCCTGGTCACTTTTAGTTCCGTGCCACCATGGCCGGGGAGGAAAATAGCTTCCTAGTTTATCAAGCCCAAACCTGAGCTATAAGTAAAGATTTTGATGCCTGGAGGTAGGTGCCAAGCTTTCCTGTGTATGCTGGAATGTGGGTTAGCCAGCTGGGGCATCCAGGTACAGGGCCAGACGCTCAGCTGACATGAACTGGAATAGCTCCACTGACTTCACTAGAGCTCAGCTGAACTAACCAGCTGAGGCTGCGTCCCTCAGCAGCCCCTGTCCCCTAGAGGATTTCAGAGGCTGCCTTTGAGGAGCTGAATGGGATTTTCATGCACAGATTATTACCCATGTGTCTTGTCAGAAAGGAAAAAGCCACCCTTCCACTCCCCACCCCCTTTGCTGTCAGAGAGGTTACCACTGTAACCATTCCCTATCACCCCGATGGGAAAAAACTGCCCAAGCAAGTCACATAGGCACCACAACCCCCGCCCCTTCTAAGCCAGCTGAGTGGGGACTAGGTTGCTATAGCAACGTCGTGGTATAAGTGACCCCCCCCCGCTTCCACCACTACACACCATCACAGAAAAGAAACATGCAGCGTCTTCATAACGGCGCTGGGGTCACTCGGTTTATCCAGTTGTCAAAGATAATAGGAAACAGGAGATGCGGCGCTGAATGCTGAAGCACTATGAGGGCCGGGCTGGCTGTTAACTCTCCAAACTACCTGTGATGCCAACAGGGATCTGACTCGGGAACACAGGTCTAGCGCTCCACGGACCACGCAGCTGCTGGCCCTGCAGACAGAATCCCCGTCGGAGCTCCAAGACAGGACTGGGTGGCCCCTGAGGCTGGCCCAGGCATCATGGCCACGTTCAGTATATTCCCTCCCAGGGGGCACCCAGCAGCATTCCTTGCTCCCATTGCCGAGGGAGACCCATGTCCCATGCACGCCTGTCCTGCCCACCCGGTGCGGCGATGGGACCAAAGGCTGGCTCGTTCACAGAGAAGAGTCTCTCCTGAGGGACTCTGCCCTGCTCACTGACTGGGGCACTGACACCCGGGTGTAGTGCATTCAGCATGCCCAATCGCCTGAATGGGATTGTGATACCTAGCAGAATTGGGTACCTGCAACTACCAGGCCATAGATCTTCAGGCCCAGCCAACTGTATGAAGGAGATTAGCAGAGGGTGCCCCTTTTCTCCCTTATCTAATACATCCTGCCATACAGCTGGGGATGGGACAGAGCTATCCTGCTCCAGCTTCTTGTCTTCCTGCAGCATCGCTCCATTCACTGCAATGGTGATAGCTTGACCAAGGTCACTCAGCCAACGGGGTAAGGACTACAATAGGGCGACTGCATTTGGCTGCTTGGCTGCAGTTTGGGATTTGCTCCGGGCTGAGATGCCAGATTATACTGACATGCCTCCAGAGAGGAAAAAAAGCAAAGAGACAGACAAAGAGCAGAGAGTCGAATACTCTCCAGCGCTCCCTGAAGGTCAGCTGAGAGTGAGTCTTCTGTTTGCTCAGGAGACATGGTGTGTCCGTGCCACGGAGCAAACCCCAAAGCTGTCAATGGGAAGCATGAATGGGGCCTCTGCTCAGGGCCCAGTTACCAGAGCAACAGCCAAAGAGAGAACATGAGCTCTTCAGATGCACTGATGAATAATGGCACAACATGCAGGGTGCCAGGGAAGATAGGGGACGGGAAGGGACAGGGGAAGAGGGCTCGGGATGGCAAGTAATATCTGCTAATAAGTGTGGATGGAATGCTGAAGAGCAGACGGATCCCTTGGCAGGTGCTTCGCTGTGTGGACCTCCGTCCTCTGTGAGAGCCCTTCCAGCATCATCCAGCAGAAGACAACTCCTCAGAGGAAAAACCCCAGAGGCCATTCGGTCCCTCAGGGAGAAGCAACCTATAGGAATTGTCACACAAGTTCCTTCTAGTCCAGTGCCCTGTCTCCAACAATGGCCAGCACCAGCTGCTTCAGAGAGAGGGGCAAGAAACCCGATAGTGGACAATTATGGGCTCACCTGCCCGTACATGAAGTTTCTTCCTAACCCCTGGCAGTTAGTGGTTGGTTTGTGTAGCTGTCTCCCTTAGCAGCTGCTGAGGGAGACAGTCTCCATCAGTTGTGTTCAAGGATGCTTTGTAGTTCTGGTCAGCTAGAAAGCCAGCTGGGTGTACCCAGGAAAGCCATCTGGGTGATTCCCTAGCATGGCACACCCACCATGCCTTGATCACTGACTGAGGCACAGACATCCAGGTTCATTGCACTCACAGGAGTGATACCCACTAGCATTCCCTGCCTTTTTACTAGCGGACAGGCACCCAGCTCCAGCACCCGGAAGCCAGCTGAGTCCATCCAAGAAAGTCCTGTGGGTGAAGTAAAGTCCTGTGGCAACCAGGTGTGCTGTGCTCACCTTCCAGGGCTCTGCTGTTTCTTGCAGGTTACTCCTAGTGCTGACCAGACTCATCTGAGCAGCGAAGGCTCACGGGATCCACTGCAGCGTTTTTTGGGCAGATGTACCAGATGGTCAGTCTAAGGTATTGGCTGGCCAAGCCAAGACCTGCTCCCTTCTCCTTATCACAGTGCTCTGCATAGCTTGGGCTGCTCCTTGCAAGTGCCCCTGAAAATCCGTAACATTCTAACCAGTCTTCGGAAAAAATGTTCCTTTGGCTTCTCTGTTATAATGAATGATGACTATTGTTTATTTCTCTTTGTACTGCGGTAATGCCTCTTCTGGAATCAGGCACCCCCACGGAGCAACAAGATGCTCTGACCTTTATTATTTATTGTTCGTATTATGACAACAACTAGGTGCCCCAACTGAGGTCAGGGTGCCCTTGTGCAAGGGGTGCTGCAGAGACATAGCAAGAAACGATCCCTGCCCGAGAGAGCTCACAGTCCAAAGAGACAAGCTCAGTAAAGGGCGGGAGGGGAAACAGAGGCACACAGAGATACAGTCAAGCTGCTGGTTAGTGGCAGAGATCAGGACCCAGGTCTCCTGACTTCCAGTACAGTGCCATGCCCTATCCATCTGCATGGACATAACAAAAACCTCACACCATTGATGCTTTATATCCACTCAAAAATCATATTGGAGATATAGAGGAAACTCCCATTCTGGCCAATGGTTTTCTTTATTAACAGCCTAGCAGGAGCCCAGGGCCAACCTTTCACACTGACAATAATACCTAAATTATACATCCAATTACATTACTCGCTTTCAACCAAGGGCTTCAAAACACGTTAAAACTTGACTCACTTTTGTATTATCCTCATTCAATGGATGGGGAAAAATAAGGCACCAAGAAGTGAAATGATTCTGCCCAAGGTCACCCAGTGAATCAGAGACACAGCCTAGACCAGAGGGGCAGGACAAAGGAAACCAGAACTCTGTCTAGGGTTGGCTACCTCCGTGATGGACGTTGCATTAAACACTGATAGATAGATTGGATTAGACCTCCCAGGTCTCTTTGACAGCAGCTTCTCCAAAACAGCTGAGCCACATTCCATCTCAGAAATTGTACAGGATTCCATTAAAAAAGAAAAGGGCCCATATCCCCCCACAAGCAAGAGCTATTCTAGCTGCTGTTGCTACTTCCTCCAGTACTGCAGAGACTGCTGGGTAAGCCCAGGCCCATTCTCATTGGCAGTTTGTCTTTACAGAAACAAATGCCCATCCACTGTGTAATTAACCCAGTTAACTGAGACACTGATCCATGCTAACTCTGTGAAACCAGCTTATTATCTGCAGCGCTAATTAGCCAGGGAAAAATAGATGCTGGTTTTGCAGAATATCCGTGTAAAGGGGGAGTGAGAGGAAACCCTTCAAAACTGATTGCTTTTTTTTGGCCTTTTTTTCCTTTTCACTCTAAAATGAGAGATGAAAAAAGTCAACTGCAGATGCAAAAAAATAAAACCTCCTTTTGAAGGACTCAATCAGAGCTGGGCAGGTCTGGCAGCAGAAGTAATGCACAGTCAGGGGAAAAGAAGCAGTTTGCCCCTCTTAAATTGTCTTTAGCGCTCAATTGAAATACTGCACATCAGAGGGGAAGGGATGCTGGATTTGCACTGGAAATAAGGAGAGGAAAAGCTTACCAAAGATTTACTGTAGGTTTGTACAGGGCCTTGTACATTGCAACTGTGGCCTGGCTAGTGCCTTTAGGTGCTCTAAAAATAATGCTAAGATTCATTAATAATTATTACAAGTGTCTTCTCAGTAAATCTCCAGACCGGTTTGAAAAAGATGCTAGAAGTAACACAGGAGCTATTCAGGCTAAAGAATGACACGTGACTCTGTGAGTGTCTAAAGCAAAGCCTGTTACTACTGGAGGAAACTCAGTCTGTAGTTTTATTGTGGCGTTTAGTATTCGGAGCAAAGTCCAATTTGCTCATTGCGCTGATGGGATATGAAAGGCAGGATGGAGTTTTACTGCAGAGCAGTTGACCTAGCTCCCGAGATATTACCGATACACAGCTGTTTTTTAGCATTTCAAAACACTGGAGTCATTATGTAGAGCTGTCTGCTAAGAGAAGCAATTAGACTTCAGAGCATTATGAACACCAGTTCCAAAATGTATACACTGGGGACAGATCCATCTCAATCCCAGCCAGAAGGGAGCGCCACAGGGAATATAAATTACATAGGACACACTAGTTCCCATCCCAGCCAGCAAGGAGCACAGCCGGGAATGTAATGGGGATCATTATATGTCTCATCCAGAAGGGGTCATGGTGACCAGTTGAACCCAAAGGGACGTACACAGGACTGGGGAATACAAAAAGGGGAAACCATCTTCTATCCATCACTAGGTCACTGCAGAGAACGGGACAGAGGTGGAGTGAAGAGGATCTAAACAGTCCCTCTCCCAGCTCCTGGGGTGCAGTTGAAGAAGATTGCACAGAGAAAGGGATATCCTGGGAATCTTTTTTTTATTCCAGCCGGAAGGAGGGACTGCAGAACTCGCCCCGGGGGAACAAACAGGAGGCAGGTGAGTCTCTGTCCTGGACAGCAGGGATTGGAGATGAGGAAGCGGGGCAGAACAATCTGAGGCTATGTCCACATTACGAGTTGGGCTGTGATGCTCAGCCCGCACAGAGCACCCCTAAAAAGGGGGGATGGGGCTTCAGAGCCCAAGCGCCAGCCTGAGCCCGAACAGCTACCCAGCTATTTTTAGCATCATAGCCTGGGCCCTGTGAGCCTGAGTCTGTAGATGCAGGCTCTGAGTCTTGCAGCCGCGGGATCTTCCTTGCTGTGTAGACGCACCCACGCATGCTAGCTCTCATCTGAGCTAGTGCACTAAAAATAGCAGCATATCCAGAGTAGCACAGGCAGCCGCGAGGCGCCTGCCACAGCTAGCCCCCGCCGCCACCCACGGCTGCCTGTGCTGCTGTGACTACACCACTGTTTTTAGCATGTTAGCTGGATGAGAGCTAGTGTGAGTCTGTTTACACAAGCTGGGAACCACTTCCCTAGCTTCCAGGGTAGATGTAGCCTGAGTGGGAGAGGAGCTTTCTACTGGAAGAATGGAAGAGACAGATGATGGTGTGACTAGTGTGACTAGCTAGATCTTAGTAAAAGTAGGGGAGATAGATAGATAGATAGATAGATTCCAATTCTATCTCTGGAAAAGCCTCCCCCCATCCCTCCCTGAGCAGGTAACACATTTAACAGCCATTAATTAACACTAAGACAGCTGCCTTAATGATTCACCCAATCTCTCATTAGTAACCTCCCGCAGCAAGGGGTCCAGCCAGACCTGCTGCGTGCAGCTCTGTGGTGGATCATTTGTAACCAAGGTGGCACGGGTTAAATAAATAACCCCATGTGCCTTTTTTTGCCGTCTGGCTCCGCCACTTCTCGCGCTGAGTTTGGATCGGGGATGGCTCAGTTACAAGGATGGGATAGACATGGGCTTGGCTTTTCCATGACTCCCAATTCCTAAGCCAGCTTGTGGAGCCATGCAGGAGGGACAGCATTTCTAGCACAGCCTGGGAGGCTATAAGAGCTTCATGACCCGGTGCATCGAGAGGCCACGACCTGCTAAAAGCCATGCACTTGAGGGACATTTGCTGGCAAAAACTGATCCACGCTGGGCTTTTGGCTGAGGACGCTTTATCCATTTAAACTCTTTATATAGTACAAGTATTAAGAGCTGTTGGTGCAAGGTGCCCAAATGGACTCCCTGAAGTCCTCAATTTGGCCCTGAATCCAACAAAGCATGTTTCACTTGAAACACCTGAATAGTCCCCATTGAACTCAATGGGGCTACTCAGGTACTTACAGGTAAGGCCGTGCTTAAGTGCTCTGCTGGACTGGGGCCTTAACACATTGAAGAGGGACAACATGGGGCACCAGCAGTGTAGATTTGCCCCGTCAGTGCCCACGGCTGGCAGTGAGAGAGGAGGTCAGTCTCCAGGGCCCCATTCAGTCCTCAGCCTCTCTGCAGCTGAGACCAGGGTATCAAAAGTGATGGAAGCTTCTGTGATCCTGCCCAGCGGGATCTAGAGTGGAGCAGCCGTGCTCGTTTTATGTGGCTCACCCAACAGCCATCAGATGGTAACAACTCTTTGGACATGGGCTTGATCTACTGGTGAAAGGCACCTGGCCAAGTACTGACCACAGCTGACCATCAGGGGTGCTGGAACAATTTTTATAGTGGGGGTGCTGCTTGTGCTCTTGTTCAGGTTGGCAGACGGAGGAAGCATGTGGACGGCTTGACTTGGATGCGGTATCAAAGACACACACATGGCAGCAAAGGGTGAGATGGGATTCACCCCTGTGAAAAGGCCTGTGCACCCCTTAAGCCCTCAAAGTAGCACATAAGTGGTGCATACACCTCGTGGTGGCTCTTTTGCATGTTGGGCATTTCACCCCACATGTCTTCCTGCTTTGTGAGTACTGGCCTTGTAACACTCCAGAGACGTAAAAGCCATGGGGGAAATCTCTCTCCAGTCGGGACTGGATTAAAGTAACTGGAACTTCTTCTGCAACAGCAGACGGCAGAGAAGGGGGGATGCCTCTGTGCTGGCGGCCGCGCTGTAATTATGCTGAAAGTCCATATCACTGATTACACTTGTTCTGCTTGTACGGCACGAGGCTGGTGGCTTGTTTAACAATTCACAGAGCATTGTTCTCACCGCAGCTATAACACCACAAAATTGATATTGTTCTTACACGGGCGGCACAGATAAGACATGTGTTTAGCACAATGTCGGGGCCACGATACCATCGCTGCATGGGGAAATTAAAAACCTCGACGTGGAAGCAAAACCCTGGTTCTCCCCCCGCCCCAGCATTTGCGGTGGCAGCATGGGTGTTCCCCACGGGGCCAGCGAGGAGGACAGCAATTGATGAGGATGCACGCTCCGCTTCTAGCAAGCCAGACCCTTGGGACTCAGCTGGGAGGTGACAGCTTTTAGAACAGAGGTGGCACTGAATGAAAACACTGGCATTGAATCCCTCCACATTTCGTGGAAGTTTAGGTCTATATCGAGGCCTGTCTCTGGTCTATTATCGATTCAGCATCAACGCATTCAGAGCCCCAGACCTTTCCCTTTCTTCAAGGTGAGAAGAAAATCCTTTCTGGCTCTTTGCATCCCAGATCCTTGAGATACACCATATCTTAGGGGTGGTGGGGAAAGCTGGGTATCTTATGGGTGTGTGTGTGTGTGTGTGTGTGTGTGTGAGTGAGAGAGAGAGAGAGAGCGATGGAGTGTGTGGGAAGCATGTATGTGAGTATATATTGTGACGTGTCTGTAACATCTGTCTGTGGAGGTCACAGTTGCGTGTCTCTCTATGGGGGATGTCTGCGTCTGTCCCTCTCTGGGGATCTCCCTATGCACTTGTCCCCTAACTCCCTTCTTGCTAGCTGGGGCTGGCTTTCCTTCCCAGCAGAGAGGGGGTCCATTTTGTGCATTAGCGCCTCATTGCCAGTAGGAACAGAAGGGCTGCCACTTTATACACATGTATCCATCAGAGACAGATGGTTCCAAGAGACCCATAGGCTCAATGTGGGAAGCATTAATGCAGTTTTAATTAAACTTACTTTCCTGGCTACGTGGGCCTTGGGGAGACAGAATGTTGAGAAGCAAAACAACATTCCGGAACCTGTATTTTCCCCTTTTCTTTTTGTTTTTTAGTTTGACTGAGGCACCGGCTGTGGCTGTGGGTAGAGCTGGGTGGGAAAGTTCTTTACATCCTGTGAACATTTCTGAGATTTCAAAAATAAAAACTCCCCAACCCAAATCAGGACAAAAAGTCCAAATCTCAATTTTTTGGGCAAATTGGAAAAACCAAAAAATTCGGTTTAGGTCAATCTAAATGTTTTGCTTCCATTATTTCTGGATGTTTTGGTTTTGTCTTTATCATTAGTAGTATTACTATAATTAGCTTACATTTCTACACAAAAATCCATTTCAAACAGAAAAACTGGAATTTTTCATGTTGAAAATGTTGAAATGAAATCTTTCAATCATTTCTAAACTCCCTCCCCCCCCCAAAGAAGTGGAGGAATTCGTCGAAGGCAGGGACTGAGAGAGGTGAGAGCAAGAACCATGTGAGGCAAGGACCATGGGAGGTGGGAGTGGGACCATGTAAGGAAGGAGCCGGAGCCATGTGTGGTGGGAGCCTTGAGGGGCAGGGATCACGTGAGGTGGGGGGCAGAAGCTGCATGAGATAGGAGGGGGAACCACCATGAGGCAGGGACCACGTGAGGAAAGAGCGGGAACCACCTGAAGCAGGGACCACGTGAGGTGAGAGCGGGAACCACGTGAAGCAGGGACCACATGAGGTGAGAGCGGGAACCACGTGAAGCAGGGACCACGTGAGGTGAGAGCGGGAACCACGTGAAGCAGGGACCACGTGAGGTGAGAGCGGGAACCACCTGAAGCAGGGACCACGTGAGGTGAGAGCGGGAACCACGTGAAGCAGGGACCACGTGAGGTGAGAGCGGGAACCACGTGAAGCAGGGACCACGTGAGGTGAGAGCGGGAACCACGTGAAGCAGGGAACACGTGAGGTGTGAGCAGAAGCTGCATGACATGGAACCTGGAGCTGCGCAAGGTGTGGGCTGCATAAGGTGGGGACAGGGGCTATGTGAGGCTGCATTAGGTCAGAGTGGGGGCCATGTGAGCTGGAGCAGAAGCCCCTAGTGTGGGCCAGAAGCTGTGGGACATTTAAGTAATTTCATTCTCCTCACTAGGATTCTATCTGATTTTCTTCCCAGTGAAAAACACTCTTAAAGGATTCCTTAACCGTCAGAAAAAAAGGCGCCAAACTCATTTCTGGGGAGTTCCGTTGGCAATCAGCCAACCAGAGACAGGAGTGGTGCTGCTTTTGCAAAAGCACTTTGGTTGGGTTTAGCTTTCCTACAAGCCCAAACGAAGCATGTCTGTGCCCCACCTCCCCGAGAAAGCACAGCCAGGATTGGGTGGCAGAAGATCTGCTTTTTCTTCCCAGCTCTGACATTGATTATATTGCCTTAATGCGCGAGAGGGTTGTGAGGCTAAATTCATGGTTGTAACACTCTTTGGGATCCTTGCAAGGAAAGTGCTGCAGCAGGATCAAGGATCAGTCATTCGAACTCCACACAGACCAGGTCAGTGCCTCAGTTTTGACTCATCTCTCTGAGATGCTCAGGCCCCTCACCCCCAGAGTTCCCCCAGCCCTCCCTGAACGAATGCTGATAATGAGCAGAGCAAACCCGTAACCCTAGACGATGAGCAATTAATCAGGCAACTGGAGAAGCATGCACTGCATCCATCTTATCCGAGTCAGGGCGCAATCTGCCGCAGAGGTAGAAATGCGCCAAGAAACTCAACAACAACAAAAGGTGGCAAAGGCCAGGAAACAAAGTTATACAGGAGCCTGGGAGTGGGGGAGGAGAGGTCTCTGAGGCCTGTCTGGGTTTCTGCTGATTGATGATGGAATAACGAGAAAGAGATGGGGCAGAGAGACAAGGCATGTGCAATTAACTTTCCTGACAGCACCCCCTGATTATTGGGGACATGTGTCGGATAAGACTCCTGATAAGCACTCCGAGGGGGAGAAGCAGAGAGGCCCAGAGACTGCAACAGTTTCGGGGAGGGGGGGAGAAGGGGGTGCCAGTCATGGGGCTGAGAAGGAGAGAGTTGCACATGGCAGGGGATGATTGCAACTGCTGTGAGTCACGAGGCCTGTGCGGGACCCCCAAGGGGCTGAAGACCAGGCTGTCGAGCCTGCAGATTCGCTCGCCCAGCCACTAGGCTAAGGAGGCAGAGGAACCGAGTCCAGCCAGCCAGTCCCATGCCAGCCTGAGCTGGACATGAAGAGAGGGGAGAGCCCACAGAGGGATGCTCCCTCTCCAGGCTGGGACGGTTGCGGTTCGGTGCCCCAGGCTTCAGGAGGTCTGTTTTGGTGAAAGTCCGGCAGGTAGCTGCCCCAGACGGCAGCAGGTGTGGGAGAGAAGGTTGAGGCAGCCCTTGCAGATTGCAGTGAAGAGGGGAGAATGTGACATCACTCAGGGATGGTCTCCCCAGGAGTAGCCCTGGTAGGCCCCACAAGCAGCCCTGGTGGTCCCTACATGGCCAGGAGGACATGGGGCACCTGAGGACTTCTCCCCACCCTCTTCTCTTTCTATCTAGGACTCTGTACCCCCTCTGTAGTCAGTGTGTAAACTCACCAACAGGCAGGGCTCAGCTCAACCCTGCGTGGGTTTGAGGTGTTGTCCTCTGCAGTGCACACCCCTCACCGGCAGGTCCCAGCTGGGTTACAGCCCACAGCTTCTCCTGGCTTAGCGACAGGCCTGGGCCACAATGGTCAGATCCAGAGCCAGAGGGTTCCATTTCAGGCCCATCTCTGGCCCTGCTCCCTGGCAACTCTCAGGAGGGCGTCTTAGCCCTGACCCTACCCTGCCCACTTCCCCCACATCCCAGGAGGAACCACTCCCTGGACTATTTTCATTGCCTGCGATTGAATGGGATAACACTTTGCTAGAATGATAAAAGCTAGTTAATTATCCAGTAAGAAAGCTGCCCCCACCCCTCTTCGCCTGCCCGTGGCTATATATTAATCTTTTGTTAGTTCGTTTTATTTGGAGCTGAATAAATTGGAAAAGCCGGAATGATTCATGTACTGTAGATTGTGTATTGATCCAGCACATTTCCCTCCATAAAGTCCCAATCCGTCACGCCGATCAATTGTGCATTCTGGCCTCTTGCCGTTTGCAGAAGAGGAGACGCAGCCTGGAAGCACGTCCGCACGCATCTCAGCTAGTCCCCTCTCCAGGGTGTTTTGCACCCCACATCCCCAGGAGGCAGCTGTTCATACACTGACTCAGAGCCCGCAGCTTTACCAGTGGCAGTTGCTCCGACTGGATAGCTACATGCTCCCTACAAAGTCCTGTCTGAAGCATAGGTAAAATGGGATGCTTCCCCCACCTTGGCTGTTCTAACGTCCAGGCTGGGAAGTTGGAAGGGGGTCAGCTTTCTGAACTGGAAATGCTGCTGGCATTTGTGACTCGAAGCCCCACAGGCCTCGATGCTCAACTGAGGTCATCTGAGATGGCCCAGAAGACACCATTCAAGGGGCATCATGGAGGAATCCGAGTGCCTCCCAGATTTTATCGATGAATTTATCCTCACAACCTCTCTGGGCATATGAACTCCATTTTATAGATTATTTGTATGACTGTAATGTCTAGAAACCCCAACTCAGAGTGGGCAGAGGAGAGGCAGTCCCTGCCCCAAAGAGCTTACAATCTAAATAGACAAGGCAGACCAAAAAATTACTGCTGCCCCCATTTTATAGATGGGGCTCCGAGACACAGAGAGAGACTAAGTGACTTGCCCAAGGTCACTCAGGGAATCTGTGGCAGAGCCAGGGATTGGATCCGGGTCTCCTGAGTCCCAAGCCAGTGCCTTAACCACAACCAAGAAGGGTGAAGGAAGATCCCAGCAGCACTGTGAGTCTGTGTTGATGTGGGATAGGTGGACAGCAATGCAGGCAAAGAGATGCACAGTGAAGGGGAGTGGGTTAGTGCTGGAGGTGGCAGGTTGGATGGAACTCACCAGCATCCCAGTGTCTGTTGGAAAGCTCTCGAGGAATAGCTGAGCAGCACGGGGGGTAATTTGTAGCTCTAACAGCTTCTTGGGCTCACTGCGGCACGGTAATGGGGACTGGGGCTCAGGCTGGTTGGATGCAATCTGCCTTCCATCAAGAGACTCCAGACTTGCCCAGCAGGAGCCGGAATTAAAGTATGAAGATTGTGATGAGAACCTGACAGCGGAGGGGAGGGAGGCAGTGGTGCGAAGGCAGCGGGGGGCAGCCTGATATCTGGGAGGAAGGCAGGTGAGCGGCACGGAGATAGCTTACCCGGAGCCCTAGGGGGTGAGATGGATTCAGACTGAAGCCCATCTGGGCCTGGGACTCGTGCAGCCAGCACTGTAGCAGGGATCCCTACAACAACTCTACTGGAGAAGCCTGGCACTGGTAGCCTTGGGAACGCCCCACAGCCAGCCCACTGGCACCATTTTGTACAGTGCCTCCTGCTGGGAGAGGCTGGGACTGAACAACTAGTGCTCCTGCCCCATTCCCTGTAAAATCCCTGCCTGGATGAGGTGGGGCTCTAAGCACCTGTGATGTCCCTCACCGTTAGCCCTCTGCCACTATCCCAGCAGAAATCCTTGCTCCACTCCTGTCTTGTTTAGCGTTGAGGGGCATCCAGGGGGCAAGACTCATGTGAGATCGGGCAGGAGCCAGCTGAGCAGAGTAAAATGGAGCCTGTCTGAAGCCTGGCAGTGAATCCTGCGGTAGCTCGGAACACAGTCAGTGCTGATTGCATCCCACCATCGTGCCATCCTTATTCCAACTTGGACAGGCAGGAAAGCTCTGGGGGTGGTAAAATGTAACATAACATGGGCTGTTGCAGAAATATTCCCTCCTACATGGAAAAAGAAGAGCTTTCCCCTCACTGCTGGGCACAGTCATAACAATAACACTTTGCAATAGAATTGCACCTAATATCAGAGCTCCCAAAGCACTTTAACAAGGTGGGCCAGCACATTCCTTACGAGGGAAACAGACAAAAAGGGGAATTAATTCGCCCACAGACAACAATAAGTCATTGACAGAGCCGAGAATATCCAGGTATCCCCATGCCCACTTCCCTGCTCTAACCACTAGACTCCAGTGTTTCCCAGGGCTGGGTAATAGAACACAGGAGCCCTGATTCCCAGTCTCCTACTCTAGCCACACCACACAACTACACACCCCTCCCACAGCCATGAGTTAAACCCAAGAGTTCTCACTCCCAGTTCCTTCCTTGAACCATTAGCTATCACTGCATACTTTTGTATGTTGGGTACCACGGTAACAGACACCTTCTAGCCCCCAGACAGACAGACAGATTTAACACAAACACTGTGTGGATATTAACATTACATATGCAGACAGAAGTATTATACACATTCTTTTTTATTCCTTTACATTTTGTGCTGGCTGCGATACCCTCAAGAGAGGCATGCCTTGTTTCCCGGCAATGATACTTAGACATGCTTCAGCTCCATACAAAGTATATGATTTCAGGACACTCCATGGAAAATAGCAGGCCACAGTGGGCCATCGCAATTCCAGCTCACTTTACATACGATAGCTCCTTGAGAGAAGGGATTACAAGTCTCTTCAAGCCAATCCATTTGCCAGGTACCTATTGCAGCTGAAGAGGTAGCTTATGCCAGCTCCTTGGGGCTGCAGCTAGTTAATGCAGTAAGTTCAGTTCACATGGGCTTGGGGAAGATTCTTCTGCCACTAGCTCATTGTGTGGCCTTGGGCGAATCCCCTTGCCTCCCAGTGCCTCACTTTCCCCATGGGCCAGGGCCCAATCCTAGTCCCAATGGGAGCATTGTCAATTATTTCAAGGGGAGCCCTATAGTGACGATGATACAACTGTTACCAAACCCAAGGTTGCATGGTATCCGTGTTCCACAGTTTATTACAAACTCCAACCCCAGGCCCGGATTTAGTAACGGGGTCTTCAAGATCACAAACCTTCTGGCCTGTGATTTGGCACCTTGGAGTATCACACTGGCTCTGGGCATGTGTCTTCCAGAGGTGGGTCATCTTTTTATTGGCCATGTTAGCTACAGAATCGCAAAGGGGGATGGGTACACTTTCCCTGTCAGGATGATAACATCCTCCTGCAGCAGCAGAAGTGCTAACATGTTCTGCCTGCCAACTTCAGGGTGATTGGAGCATCTGACAGACAGCAGCTTCCCTATGTGTTAAACATTAATAGCTTTCCAGCTTTGCCTCTACATTTCCTGTTACTGGGGACATGAGCTGCCTCTCTGGAGATGTCAGTCCACGACAGAACAATTACTCCACGGGCTCAGGGCTTCTGAAGAAGGCTGATGGCTTCAGCCCGGAAAAGGAATGGATTGCCTGAGAGTGGTAAAGGAAATATCGGGGCATCAAGGGATTTCAGCAAGATGTTGTCACAAGGATGGGACCAGAGTGTAGCACCAATTGTGCAGCTGGAATGTGGAATCAGTTTCTGCAGAAGAAGGTCGGCTGTTTGATTTAGATGAAATATTAACTCAAAGTCCTGACCAGTCATGGACATGAATGATCCCATGGCATTTAGTGCAAAAGTTGAGGTCTTAACCCTGGTGTCACTGTCAGATTCCAACTCCAATAATTCCGTTCGGCCACCTCTCAAGTGGCTACAAAATTCTTTGTTTTCTCACGTGTTATGTAGTGTTACTGTGTACAGCCAATTCCTTGTTGTGTTCCACTCCAGAGGCAGATGCTTATCATTGGTGGGTGAATGATGGTTGTAAATACAGCAGCACTCTGCAAAGTTGCAACATTTTTGGTGGGAGAGGGCAAAATGTTGTCTTGTGGAAACTCGCACAATGTGGCTGTGTCATGGAATTTAGCCAAAAGGTTTGGGGTTGTTGTTGTTTTGCATCAAAAAATGCAAAACCGCAAATCTTAATTTTTGCATTTGCAACTTTTCCCACACCTGAATATAGGCCAAACATGACTTGTAAGTTCACCTGGGCTTGAGTGACATTTCACCATTCCAGGTTTGACAACAGACTCATTTTCTAGCTGTGACCCCAATAAAGTACAAGTCTTTTCATGAAAACGTGGCAAGACCCAGTTTCACATCAAACTGTGAGACCATCCAAATCTGGGGTGCCCCTTGTGAAAATGTCACCCACCTTTAATAAATATATAGACCAGAAGCTCAGCTGGTGTAAAATGGAGGATCTCCACTGAAATCAGTGGGGATATGGTGACTGACATCAGTTGAGGACCTGCCTCATAGCAGGTGAAGGCCTTTATGATCACTTTGAGAGAAAGCTGTCGTGACTTTCTCTCTCACCTTTAAGGTTCCCAGCATAATAACCCCCAGGAATAATTCAGCAGAAGTTCAGTATTACCTACTTAAAAAAGGATTCCTTTCCAAACATCATTTGCCTATGTGTGCAGCTGTGGGTCTCTCTTTCTCTGTTTCTGCAGACTACAAAACTGAACACACTTGTCCCATAGAGAGATGGATCCAAGATTGAGTCCTGGTGTGGATCCATTTTTGAGAACCCCAAATTTCATAGGGGGTTGAGATCTGGCCTGTTCTCTTTGGCATCTCTTTAGTCCCACCAGACTCATTATGTGGAAGCTCCACTCCTCTGCCTGAGGTTCGGACATGTCAGGAGTGTGTGTGGGGTGGGGCGAGGATCAAAGGAATTGCTGGAGAGCTCATAGAACAAGACAAGGACCAGATCAAAGACCACAGCACAGTGAGACATGAGACTTGTCTGTCTGAACTGCTAACTCCTTAGTTTGTGGGTATCCCTGATGCTGGCAAAGGGACCACCACTCGATGGGACTTGCATTTAGAGTCACATGGATGAGTTTTGCATCACTCGGTGCAGCCTGGTTCCGGATGCCCCATCCTCAAACTCCCAAATCCCCCAATGCAACTCCCACAGAAGGATTTTAGCGGAACATTTCATGGCTCACTGTAATTCTGCTCATGCGGCCACGAGATCCAGGCTCCCCAGTAGAGGTTATTAGATGTTGAATGTGTAAGTAACCGAGGCTGCCAGCTCCCTGACTGATTCAGCCCCGGGCTATTCAGGGAGACGTGAAAGACACGTCTCCTATTGGAACAATTTCCGCTGCTCTGTCACACAAGTGAAGTGGTGCAGATGGGGATCATCAGAGTCTCCTGCTCCCAGCAGGGGGCGTCAGGAGCGCTGCGCACCTCAAACAGGTCTTTGGGTTTTAAACGTCATTTTAGCACTGGTGAAAAGGGCTAGATTGACGGACCAAGATTCTATCCACAGCCCAGAAAACTTCCCTCACGCTGATTCAGCCGTGGGCCCTGCCCCAGTGGCAATGCCCCATCCAGTCCTTGACCTCTCTGCTCACACTGCCTACAAAGGGGCCAGTTCGTGCTAACTGTGATGTGGACACTTGTCCATTGAGGCACTGAACGGAGACCTACTCATCAGGATTGGGGCCCTGCAGGGCCAAGCGCTGCACAAACGGATGGGGGGGCATGACCCCAGCTCCCCAAAGCTTCCAGATTTAGTGGAAGTCCAGGGAGTTGTTCAGTTCCCAGAAGTTTTCACAGCCAAGGGGGTTACAATTCTCATTCACACCCTGCTGAGCGGCCACATCACAAACCACTCACCAGAAGGCACGGCACTGCAATAGAAACCGGGCCTGTGAAAATGTTTATAGTGCCTGGCTGTCCCAGTGTTCTTCCTGCACAGACTAGTTAGAGCCATCATCTCAGCAGGTTGCAATTTACCCAGAGATACCTGGAGCGTTAAGCAGTGCTGCCAGTGCATTTTATCTGGTTGTACCTGGAACATTCAATAACTCAACAGGTGGCATCTAATTGGAGTCACATGGGACCTTCAGCAGCACAGTAGCTGCTTTGTACCTGCAACATTCAGCTGCAAGATGAGTGCCTACCACCTGAATACATCTGGAGCATTCAGCATGAGCTGGGCCTTGGAGAAACAGACTGACTCCTTTTTCACAATGCAAGCCATCCCTTCTCCCCACTGCTTGGAAAGGAGCACTCACTGGCCACTCATCTGTCCCCAAGCTCCATCGCTCCTTCACAGGTAGCTGCACTTCCTGCCTTCGCTTGAAACGCTGTGTCCATAAATACTTGTGCATTGTGGCTCTAAGCTCTACTGAGGCTCTCGGGGATTATGTGACCTAATGGCTACATCAATTTGCTTTCTAATAGTCATGTTATTAATACTGCGAGTGCTCAGAGTTGCAGATAAATCCTAGTGCTATAAACCCACTTTTATATTTCACACCACATAGCCCTTTTCACTTGGCACACTCCACTGGCACAAAGCACCTTCCTAGCTAGGGGCATGTATTATTATCAACTCAACCCCTAATTGAATTCATTAGAAACAAGCCCTGTTGCTTTAATCTTTAGATGAAGTTTTCCCTCTTATTACAGTGCAAATGAAAGTCCTTATTAATTCCTCACTCGGTTGTTTATGTCGTGAAACCATCAGGGAGGGTGGAGGGGAGATGGACAGTCTGGGCTAATAATGCAAAAAATCCCTTGGGTTGTTTTTCTGTTGCTAGCAGCGATGGATTTGAGGTGGCTGCTTCAGGCTCCGTCAATGCAGGAGAGAGAGTTGGATGGCGTGGGTTACTCTGGGCTATGGGCTTCCTTGCAGTTGGAAGCCAAGGGGAGGTTGGCAGTGGAGGCAAAAGATGTGAACACCTCCGTCGGAGCCGCAAAGAGACAGTCCTTGGAGATTTTGGAGACACCTCAGCTTGGCTTTGAGGGGCTGTGTACGTACTGCAGGAGTGGGGTTCTGGGTGCCGTGTGTGAGAGGTCATGGGATCGAGCATCTTGAGCTCTAGGCAATGATCTGAGAGGTTCTATTCTGAGCTCTGGCACTACCTCACTGTGTACTCCAGGGCAAGTGGCTGCTCGTCTGAGCCTCAGTTTCCCTGTTTGCATAATGGGAATAATGATGCTGTTGCAAGATACTTAAATCAGCCAAGGAACAGCACCACGGTAGGCAGCACTGATTCTGATGTAGCTGCCCTAACTCCATACAGGGACCCAGATCATTTAACCACAAACAAGCCCCTTTTGTGGCAGCACACAAGGGTGTCATTACTTCACTCGTTAGACCCATTCCTCCTCCCCAATTAACCCAGCATATACAACCACTACTAACAACGTCCCCACCGTACTCCAACCGGATAGAAAGTAACTCAACAAGAGATGGGAGCAGAGGGGAAGGAAATATGGTTACATATTCATCAGCTCATTAATATTCATGAGGACTGTAAACCAGATTAATTTCCATGCACCATTTCTCCTGCGATTCCTTCCTCCCATATTTTATGTAACAAGAAAAAAGAACCCAAATATTTTTTGTCGTTATCTTTAGCTTCATTTAAATGGAACACAGGCCATTTGTCATTTAAATAGGAATTCTTCCTTCTGTGCAGAAAGTAGCTTTCCTCTGCATCATGACTATCATGGACCCCTGCCTGTTGGCAGATTTCAGAAGGCACCATCACTGCCATTTACAAATCCAGTCTGCTTTCCCTTCCAGCTTTCCAAAGCAATGTTGTGGGTGAATCAGAACAGTTCATCTGTGTTTCGTAGGCCCTGTACTGCTAAAATGGAGATTCTCCTTTAGGCTGAGGGCAGGGGTATGGGCTTTGGGAGCAGGAGGATGAGTGTTCTGGAGTGGAGTTACTGTGCTGACGGGGTGAGGGGGTGTTTCTTGGAAAGCCCAGTAGAAGTCTGCACAAGATGTGGCTCTTTCCAAATGGGAGTAGCTCAGAGAGAAAGAGAGAGTGTGTGTGTGTGTGTGTGTGTGTGTGTGTGCGTGAGTGCGTCTGTGCTTCCTGCCTGTTTTTACAGGAGAAGCCGGGGGGCTGTCTCTGCGCTGTCTTCCAAGAGCATCTTGGTCTCTCCTGCTCTTTGCTCAGGGCACACAACAGCTTAGCTTCCTGAGGACTGAAATGCACTGGTCTAACAGTAAAGTCTTTGGGCTCAATATAGGGGTAAATGGGTCAGTCTTGGTGGCTTGTGTTAACCCACTATAAAATGCTGAGTGCCCCTGCTGTGAGCTGAGTGGTACCCAGCATTATTATGGGCATTACTGTAGTGCCCAGAGGTCCTGACTAAGATTGGCCCCCCACGGCGCTAGGTGCTGTACAGACACATCCCAAGAGTCAATTGCTGCCCCAAGGAGCTTCCACTGAACATGAACAAAACACAGGGTGGGAAAGCACAACTGAAGTGTCACCCTCAAGGACACTAGCAGAGCCAGCCAGAGAAACTGTCTCCTGACTCCCCTTCCAGTGCCTTCTCTATTAGGTCACAGATTTGCTATTCCGGAGATACAACCTCTTGTGTTTGGGACACACTTTGGCCAGCTCCTTGAGCAAATCTTCTACTGTCGCTATGAGAGACAGTCAAATTCATTTTGGAAACTAGTTATCACTGTAAATTAACATTTTAAAAGCTCTGTAGTTTACATTTCCACTTATAAAACCTCCTGTTAGGATTATTTGATAATGCAAATTCTCATCTATTGCCTTAATAGGCCTTTCAGATTTGGGGTGGGTATGAATTTCAATTTTTTTTCTTCTGGTAATAGGATCTACTGAATATATGACAGATTTGTCAGTGGAATTTCAACAAATAATATTAAATGAACTTTAAATGCCATTTATGTCGTCAATTTTTAATTTTAAAAGTGTCACCCTATTGCATTTTGGGATATGCAAATTAAACAGTTCACCTACTAAATTTTATGGCAGCCTAACGTGTCTAGAATGCTTTCGGCTGATATTTCTGCTTATTTAATCCCTGCAATATAAGGTTAAGATTAGCTGTTCATATTTGTTATATTTGTTTTATAATGGATAGATTCCTTTCATTAATTAAATGATTTAGAATTATGCAAACCAAGGTACAAACTGTATTGGCTGGTGACGCTGAAGTACCCAGATTGGAAAAATAACTGAGTTAGAGAAATGGAAAGATGCTACTGTGCCACAGCATGTGAAAAGAGACTTTAAAAACCTGCATTAATCAGTCTCTTCAATGAGACGTGAAACAGAATTGCTGGCCATTCACGGCCATTCTGCATCCATGGTAGTGGAGGGTTTTTAATGTTAACTTGGGTGTGTAGGCTAAATTACAACTCAGAGATTTACACTCCTCCGACCCACACTTTCCAATAGTAATAATAGTTTGCATTTGTTGAACACCCCTTCAGTCTTGTTTGTAGTGCTAGGTGCTTGCATGTGCAGTGTGAGACAGTCCCTGTCTCCAAGAGCTTGCAGTTGACATAGGCAAGACTGACAAAAGGAGGATTGTTATCCTCATTTGACAGATGGGGAGGCTACGCTCGGGGAGCGGGGGGTTAAGTGATGTGCCCAAGGTCATGCAAAATGTTTGTGGTAGAGCCAAGAATAAAACCTAGCTCTTCCTGACTCTCAATCCAGTGCCTTAAACTCATTTGTGCTCTTTCCCCATCTGAAGTTCTCATAAGAACGGCCAGACAAATGGTCCAGGTAGCTCAGTATCCTGTCTGCCAACAGTGGCTGGGGCCAGATGCTTCAGAGGGAATGAACAGAACAGGGCAACTATCGAGTGAGCCATCCCCTGTTGTCTAGTCCCAGCTTCTGGCAGTCAGATTTTTAGGGACACCCAGAGCATGGTGTTGCGTCTGTGACCATCTTGGCTAAGAAACATTGATGGACTTTTCCTCCCTGAATTCACCTAGTTCTGTTTTGATCCCAGTTATAATTTTGGCCTTCACAACATCCCCTGGCAATGATTTCCATAGATTGACTGTGTGTTGTGTGACGAAGTATTTCCTTATGTTCATTGTAAACCTGCTGCCTATTAATTGCATTGGATGACCCTGGTTCTTGTGTTATGTGAAGGGGTAAATAACACTTCCCTAGTCACTTTCTCCACACCGGTCATGATTTCCTAGACCGCTGTGATATCTGTTTGGCTTCACAGATGTAGAGGATAGCTGGGTGGCGATGGTGCTGGGGGTTCAGAACAGTGGTGCAATGAGAGCGTCAGGCCTGCAGTGTCTGGGAAATCAGCACTGCAATAAAAAGGTGGCTGCAGCTTTTATTTGAGGGACCTAAGCGCTGCCTCAAATACCCCGGCCTCCCACGTAGGGAGGACATCTGTCCTGTGAACTTGTGGCCTGCATGGTCAGAGGTCTGTTCTCCCAGAATTCCCCTCTAGCTCGCTCCAAGAGGAAGCTGCTGTCTGGAGTCCCCCTACCGTGCTGTAGAAGTGTCTGCCCCAGCGTTCCCGCTGTCCCAGGGAGCACTTCATTGGGGATGGAAGGGCACCATTCCTCCGCCTGGGTGCACCCCTTGCTCCTGTACAGTCGAGACAAGGATCAGAGGATACGCTTTCCCTGCCTGGGCGAATCCTGTGCTCCCATCCATGCCGAGCTCCGTGCCACATGCCTCTAATGAAAGAATCCTCATGATAAAGTGCTTATCACTTCATCAGAGAAAATTAATCTCCACCAAGGAGAGCTGCATCTTTCATGAAGCCATTCATGTGAGAGAGCCTCTCTCGCAGCCCCTCACTTCTCTCTTCCACCTCCTCCGCTGCAGTGGGATCCCCGGGGATCTGCCAAGCAAAGCTTCAGGTGCATCTCCATTAACTACCATAAGCTGGTTAACCACAGGGTAATGATAAATTCCTCTCATTTGTTACTGGCCAGTGATTACGGCAGCGAAAGGAGGGGGGTCGGGGGACAGGGAGCCATCAATTTCCTATTGCAAGGAGATGGCAGATCATCCGACTGAGCCTGTCTGCCTGATGCTTGCTTCTGCTCCAACATGCCAGTACCCTGGGGCCCTTTGTCTCCCAGATCATGACCTGCGCTAGAGTCGATTGTTGTTCAGGCAGGGGTCTGAGTGGCTCTTGCAGGCTTTGGTTGTAAAAGTCACTATTGGTCTTTTTCAGTGGATGTCACTACAGCTGGAGCTGCCACCAGAGACATTACCGGCTTCCTGGATTTCAGGCCTGCACTTTGGAGTTGGCCAATGTCATTGCCGCAGTGGGGTGGGAGGTGTATCATGGGATTTTGCTCCCTCTAGAGGATAAGAGACCAGTTCGTCATCAGGGAGCTCATCTTTGGGCCATGTAGCTGATAAGATTAGAGACGAAGGAGCGAAGCTTGATACTGGGGATGAGGCACGCTGCTGTTCCCGAACCTGCAGCAGCCTGCCTGGCACACCGATGCATATGGAAAGTTAAGTGGTTACACCTGCACATCAGCACAATGTGCCTGCAGGTTACGTCCTGTATGTGCTGACAAGCTGACATGCATATGACATGCAGCACTCGCAAGCACCAAAGCTCTGTAAGCATGAAGGGTGCTAGCTATGAATGCGTGTGTGCATGCACATGTATGGTTTATGCTCAGGATGCTGCCCTTGTGTGCACCCATTTATGTGTATACGCACAGCACTAACATTGCATGCATGCCACCCCCACATGTGGTTTACATGCCTGTACACACGTGTGTGATGTGCATACATATCACACCCATCACATGTATGCAAAGTATAGAACACTCATCTTTGCACGCACATATGCAGCGCCCCATGCAGAGGCCCGGCCCAAGTCCAGGCCGCAGCCTTCCACTGGAGTTCTTGTTTGGCCATGAACACAACCCTTTTACCACTGGGTAAATAACTCCCATCGGATTGTTTTGCTAAACTGGCTTCATGACCCATGCCAAAGTGCTCAAACACAAGAAATGATCATCGTGTTAATTGCAATTCTCTTGTTATGCAAAGTCATCAGCGGACTAATGTCCCATGTTATTACCAGATATCGCAAACAGCTCAGTTCAAACAGAAAGCAGGATGTGTGCAGGTACGCCCGAGACTGACTTAGCTAGGAGTGATGGCCACATATTTCTAGGGCTTACTGGCAAGACGGGGTTAATTCTACGGGCTACACTGGAGGGCAGGCAACTCCCAATCTTTAGTGCTTCAGCTCAAGAGATGGCTGCTGCACCAGGCAGCCATATCGAGTGCTTGGAGCAGATCAAGATGCACTTCTAGGTTCTTCTATTCCTGGCTCTTCCACTCACTGGGTGTGACTTTGAGCCAGTCCCTGCCTCAGTTTCCTGCTGCCAAAGGTGCTTTCAAAGTGCAAAGCAGGATTATTATTGATTGTCCTGGGGAATAAGTGCTGGTTTCTGGTTAATCTTCCTTGAGCATGGAATGCCATTTGGGGGGCAAGGGCATTTGCACAGGGTACATTCAGGAATAATTGATAAAGGGCTTCAAAAATACAGGCTTTGGGCTTTGGGGTTTGACTCCTGTAAAATGCTGTGCTGCTCTCTGATGCCCGGGGCTGGGAGAAGGAAGTGGTAGCCAAACAGATTTCCAAGACCTCTCGAAGATCACATTCTGGGGGTTTGCTCCCATTCGTCCTAGGTGAATTTTGGGCTTTTGAAAGGAACCAACCCAGAGGAACCAAACGTCTGTTTACACACAGACCATCTACGCTCTTGGAAGAGGCAGAGCAAGTGTCCCTCTCACGCCTAATCTTAAGCATCCAGAGCAAGAGGGAAATTCCGTCCCTGTGTCCACTGGACCTGGGTCTCGCTGATGAGATTGTGAACAAGCAGGCCAATTACTACCAGGGTCATTGGGGGGATTAGAGACACGGACGCTTCTTCCCTGACAACATCAACTCAATTCACAGAAGCAACCAAGCAGCAGGTGCTGATTTCTCATCTGAAGCAGAGACTCTAACTCATTGTCCACGTGCGCGGCTCTGTTCCTTTTCTGTGACTCACTTGCCTCGCTGGCTCCAGAGCAGCAGGGCCTGGTGCCGTTTGCCGGGACACATCCTTGCCAAGCCATTTGGTGGCAGTGATGTGTTTCCCTGTATTTCTGGAGCAAGTTCAGCTGTTTTGGTCCTTCACCAGCACTTGGTGCCTGGTGCCTTTCTCCTTGGTGGATCTCGCCCAGCTTGTCTTCTGCAACTGGAAATTGGATTTGAAAATTGTTCTTTGGTATCAGAGTCTAAGGGGCTTTCCTGAGCCTTCCAAGATCTTTGCAGGAAGGTTGGAAGCAACTAGAGTGATGACTGAGCTATCCCGTTTCTACCTTGCATTGGTGCACCCACGGGACCAACTAGTGTTCACTGGGTTACTGACGTCAATATGAATTATCTGAGCTGAGAATCTGCCCCGTCTGCTCCATGCTCCCTTGTTAAGTTTTCACAGTCTTGTTGCTTCAGGTTACACCCCTTGAGCCACCAGCCTGGTCAGGCCCCCTCCAATGGTTTTGCTATTTCACAGCGAGCTGACCATGGGGATTTCACTGCTTTCCCCCCCGGCTGTTCCTCTTGGCATTGCTGGTCGGCTGGCCACTCGTGGTCACCTGCTTCTTCCCCAGCAGCAAACTAATCCATCACCTGGACACTTTTTTGGCAAGAGCCACAAATGAAAAAAACCCAGCTTGGGCAGAGGAAGAGCAGGATGCGCTGTGAGCATGATCAATTCGCAGGATCCAGGGGGAATGAGCAGAGGGTGGGAATGTGCTTTGAGTGCAGGAAGCCAAATCTTGGAATGCTCTGCCCTGCAGGCTCCAGGTCTCGCTCCATCATGCACAACACAAGCTCGACTGGCCTTGCAACATTTACACTCACAGCTTTCTTTCCAATCACTGGGAAAGAGATTTGCTCTTTGAAAAGGCTTGGCTTGCATTAGGGCAAAGAAACTTGGGAGCATGCAATGGGCCTCATCTGGAACTGAACATGCTGAAACGATGGGTGAGATTGAGTCTGAATTGGGATCCAGGGCTGAATTTTGCAGCCCGTCTCCGTTTCTGCAATGGGCTGAACCAAGAGCCTCAGCATAGAATGCTTCCAAACTTTGGTAGATCCAGAGTTTAGACCTGACCGTTGTGGGTCAGGGCCCCAAGCAGAGCTCCTCCTAATCACTGGGGACTACCAGTCACCACACGGATGTGTGCAGCAGATCGGCAGCAATGCTGTGAAAGCCATCCCTGGGGTGCTGAGCGGTGGGGAGTGAGCGCAGAGGAGAAACTGGCTCGTTCACCCTCCTAGGGCGCTGGCTGGAAAGGGAGGGGAGGAAATCCCGCCCCAGCCCTGTGGCAAGTGCTCCTGGGAACGAGGGATGGTTGGGAGTGGATGCACTGTCTGCACTTCGTGTCCCAGGGGATGCAGGACAGCGAGAGCAACCCAGGGAGCAGGCAGAGCATGTGCCCTGGGACCCTGCATCAGGTGGCGTGTGAGGATTGCTCGGAGGCTGCAGGAAAGAGACGCCTCGCTCTGTGACAGAGGGACTGATACTGGCACTGGGACTGTTTGCTGCTGATCAAGCTGAGGGTCCCGTACTGATTACGGTGTTGGAGTGATTTCTGGGTGAGTGCCTGCCTCCCCAAGGGTGGGAGGAGGAGGCTGCACCCCAAGGCAAAGCAGGGAGTCTGGCACCCCCCATCCCATTCCCCTTTCCTCATCTAGGGGTTAGTGATCAGGATAGTACAGGGGCTTGGCAGAGGACTGGAGGCATGTCACGTGACCTGCCAGCTGACTTCCTGGGTTTGCATTCCCAAGGCACGGAGGCCCCCTGTGCTCAGTTCTTACTCTCAGGACCCACCATCCAGTCCTGCAAGGTGCTGAGCGCCTGAGCAACTCCAGATTAATGGGACTCCAGGGGTCCTCAGCATTTCACGGGACTGGGCCCAACCTGAGGACCCCTGGTGTCCAGGGCTGTCCGTCCCGCATCAGCTCACTCTCACCTAGTGAGATCCAAAGGGAGATAAAAGAGCCAAAGAGCATTAATCCTGCGTATGCAATGAGTGGCTAGGCACATCAGCCATGGCCAGGAGCTGCAGACTGCAGGGTGTATTTTGATGTATTGCTCGTTGTGATGTCTCTGCAGTTAACTGGCAGCCCAGGTTGTTAGCGAGATACCTAAATGCTTGGCAAAGATACCCTTCCTCTACCCAGGTTTTCTTCAGGGTGCAATAGCACGAGTGAAAAGGTTCAGGCCCCCCGGTTTATCAATCATCCCTTAATTAAACAGCCTGCTCTGATCTCCCCTTTCACTGCTGACTCTGACTCAGGGCTTTGTTCTCTTTATGGACAGCAGATTTTTCTATTTCTTTTTAATAGCACCAGGGAAATCCCTTTCTTCTTTCCCTGCCCCCTCCACAGAGCTGCTGGGTTTCTTAGAAGCTGCCGGCGAAGGTTTCCAATTTCTCAGACTTGCATTTCCCTTCCTGAGCAATCAAGGCACAGAGAGGCTAATGGTGCTGGGAACCCATTGTGTCTCAATGGCTGCGGAGTTCTCTGGGCCGCATTCGCCTCTCACGGGCACTGTGCAAATCAGGAGTGGCTCAAGGATGTGACACCAGGCAAAATCAGAGGGTAAACTGTCCTGAGAATCCCGGATCCAATTCATCATTGTCCTGCAGCAGCTTTCCATCAGCTCAGCTGGCAGAGGGCAGGTGTAAACACCCCCTGGAAGATCCTACCAGCACAGGGGGCCTTTGCAGTGACCCGTGGCTCAGGCCAGGGTCACTGTTTTCCGGGGGCAGTATAACCTCCTTTGCTGCAGATGCGTTTGTTAATTAAGGGCACTTTTGCAAGCCCCCTGCGATCCAGCTCCTGGGCTGCTCATTGAAATGCAGGTGCAATGACTTTCCTGGCTGAGCCCATCTGTAGGGCTCTAATATGTGACCCAGCCACCAATGAAACCCCACGCTGGGTTAGTGCAGGTTACACGGGCAACTCCTGCGAGAGAGCTGCTGGCATCGGGTACCCTGTCTTGGAGACTGGCCTATAGTCTAGGTCATGGGTGAAGTGAAGCTGGCTTGCCATGGTTGGGAAGATGGAAGACCTCGGCTGTTCAGTTCAAAGCTGGGGATGGGCCCTGCCATAAAGCCTAGGGGTGCCCAGCCCTGGACGCTAACGTTTACTTGGCTCTGATGGTTTGTTCCAGGCACGTCTTTCATTGAGGGACATGAGTGGTTGAGGGCGCTGGATCCCTAGGCCCGGGCAGAGCAGGAGGCCGATATAAGCAGGTAGCTCCCAAGGGAGCAGTGTGACACAGCCCGTTAGGCTGTGGACTGAGGAGAGCTGGGCTCTGTTTCTGCATTGGTCACTGACACTCTCTGCACCTCCCGGCGAGTCGCTGTGCAGCCTCTGTTAGCAATGATACCCTCACCCATGTACAGCGCTCTGAGATCCTTGGGCCAGAAGGGCAAGGCATCATTGTTACCCTCTTGCTATTGGAAAGGTGGGATTGAGCCAAGCGCTCTTCTTTGCTCCCTGCCACCTATTACCTGCAGTCGCCGGGGGGCCAGGAACCCCCCTCCGAGCCCCAGCCCCACTTCTCTGTTGAATAAAACATCCTCTTGGTGAAGTCATCTCCCATGGGCGAATGGCGGGGGTGGGAAGGCTCTAGCCATCTGCAGGGCCTGCTCCAATCCGTCATGAAAGATTGCTGCTGGAACCACTATGGCAAACCATATTTCACATTTGTTATATTTATAAACGTCCCCCTCCCTTTTCTCTCCTCAGACAGGCAGGCACTCAGAAGGCCTTTAGCACCTCGGCGATAAGTATTGGATAAAATATCACTTGGGATACGGTGTCAAATGCATCACGCAGTAATCGCCAGCAAAGTGGACGGGCCAACCCAATGAGATCCATTTTTCTATCCATCTTGCAGAGCGGGGAAGCTCACCTTGACTCGTAGCTCCTCTCTGCGGTCTGCAAGGCAGCGGAAGAAAGATGATTCCCTCCCCTTCTCCGCATCCCCCACCACCCGACCACACTCCCACCTTCAGATTTTCCCCTCTCCCCTCCCGCCCCTTCTGGCTCGAAGCTGCCGCAGCGGCAGCCGGTTTGCGGGAGCCGTCGATTTTCTATTCAAAATGCTGTGGCGCTGTCATTTCCTGCACTTCCATAATTAGGGGAATTTTAAGCAAACTACCCTGTGGATGATTACAGCCGGATTCAATTTCTGTTACTTTGATCACCAAAGATGAGGACGCTGCTGGAATATTTGCTGATGTGCTGTGCTTCAAGAAAAGCTTCTGCCAGCTGCTTCTTCTCTCTTCCCCCTACCTCACTGCTTTCCGGCTCCCCTCCACCAGGCTGCTCCCTCAGTTCAGGTGGCACCAAATGAACCCCAAACACACTTTTCTGTGCCAGGAGGCAGCATGATCTAGCGGCTAGCTAGGAGCTGAGCAATAGGATTTATGGGATTTGTTCCCAACTCTGTGACTCAGGACCAGTCTGTGCTTCATATTCCCCATCCATAACACAGGGGAATAAAAGCTGCTCATATCTGTGAAGTGTGCGAAGGAGCTATCAGTGCAGAGGATTAGCCTGATTTGTTGGGGCTGCAAAACTGGTTGGGAAACCTTGAGAACTAGGTTTCTTGGGTGTTATCGGTTCTTCCCTCTGCTGGGTGGGTTAGAAACACCTGCCCCTATTGTCAATGTTAAAACTCCCATTAACTTTAATGTGGCCAGGATTTCATCCCAAGAGAACAGCCCAATTACAGCTGATATTTCCAGCCAGGCTGGGCTGTCTCCAAATGCAGGCGCAGCAGAAGAAATGGCAAAGGATGGGCTGGGGGTAAAGTGAAGCACGTGGTTCTGAACCTCAGAAAGTGTCTGGTGCAGCTTTAGGGCAAAGGTTTGGTTCTGATTCTAGCCACACAAATTCACACCTCCCTACCTGAATCCAGATCAGCTACTCTTTCCTCCTCCCACATGGTCTGCGGATTCTAGAGACACAAGGACCCAAAGCCCAGTTTGGGTTTCATGGTGTTTTGTGAATTCTTTCTACGCCCTGGGGGATATTTGAACTGGTTCACATCAAAGCTGGGAGGGGGAAAACTTCTTCTAATCAAAACCAACAGCAAGTGAAATTCACCAGGCTTTAGGGCTGTTTGCTGCCTGAAACTTTGACCTTGGGGACCAGTTTCACTGTGGAGTTTGTGGGTCCCAGATCTGGAGTGGGGACTGGGGCTGATAGATGGTTTGGATAGAAACCCTGGGGTACTGGATGGTTTGAGAGCTTTCTTTCCCATGAGCTCTGCAAACCAAATTAAGAACATATAAAAAACAGGTGACTTGGAAACCTCAGACCTGAACTCATATTGTCCTACAAGCCTAGGAATCCTGATCAAGGTCAGGCCACCAGCAGAGGACTTTGTGGGGACTCCCATCCAGGCTCCAAGTAGATATGACTTTGTTAATATAAAGCTGTCACACCTTCAGGACTGACTGGCAATCTGCACTCAGAAGAGACCCAGGACTCAACAAGCAGAGTAGGGATCTGTAAGTCAGGACTTGGGTGTGTTGGCAAATCTCCAGGCCAGGGGGAGAATCGGGGCTGGAACAACGGAGGCCATTATAGCTCAGAATGGCTGTGGGGGAAATGCATTTGGGGGCTACTGTACTATAGCTGCTCTATCCAGAGCCAGCAGAGAGGAACTCAGTTCTTATTTTGTGCAGGTAGAGCTCAGTAGGAAATCATATTTAAGGAGGTTCTGCCTTGGTGTTCCCAAATGTGTGCATGACAGGCTGTCAGTTCCAGTATATTAATAGACTATTAATGCATCCGACTTTCCTGAGCAGCATGTATAGGTTTTCCATAGGTTAATTAGGCCATATTTCAGGATAATTACAGCTGTATATTTCTGCACTAATTAAGTGGCTTTAAGACAAACCCACAACGTGGCTTACTGAATCATAATTAAACTTCCTCTGCCTCCTGCTATACACCATGGAACTAATACCCATAAAAGACCCCGGCACTGCTCCTCGCCAGCCGCAAATTAAAGCTCGCGGAGGAATCTGATGGAACGTATCATTTTTATAGAATCGTGTGTACAGATTATTCAAAATGAATATTACATGAGTCATCAGAATGATTCAACTTTCGCTTCTTTATTTATATATATATAAATATATATTTATTTATTTCTATCTATCTTCCCAAATGAACTTTCACCTGACGGGAGGGGGAATGACTCATCCATGGAATATTCATATACAACGGTGAACTTGATGCTTTCTTTCCCTAGAGCCAGCACTAGAACTAAGGACCCCTTCAATCCTGCAGGAGCACCGAGGGCAAAATTGACTGCTAGCCTCATGGTTCCTTCGACGTCTATGCACCATCTCACTACACAGATTGTAAGCTCTTTGGAGCAACGGTCATCTTTCTGTTCTGTATTTGTACAGCACCTGGCACAATGGGGTCCTGGTTCATGGCTGGGATTCCTAAGCCCTACCTCCATCTAAATAATAAACAAGAATATCAGTCTCCCTTGCGTCTTATTTTGAGGTGTCTCTGCATGAGAGCAAACTTCACTCTGGATGCATTTTGCTGATCTGATGGCCTTGCCAGGTGATATTGCCACTGTTTAACGTGAAATGACCAACCTGGAAATAAATATTTTGACCAGTATGGGTTTGTCTTTGCAAACCAACTGGCTTTGGTTGCATTTGCACCCCTTTGGAGTTAGCTTTCAGCAAATACATTAGTGGATGAATTAGTGGTAGGTGCCCCAGTGATGGGCACTCTAGAAATAAAAGACAGACAGCTAGATAGATTTTACTGGGAATAATGAATTTCACTGCAGAACATTCATGGAAAGCAAATATGCAGGTCAAGTTCTAAGAGTTATGCTCATCCAGTGAGGGAACAGAAACAATACCCAGTGACCTACGTGTCCAATCAGACAGCTCTACATTTGAGCATTGGCATTTCACAACTAATTGCTCACAAACAAGCTACAAACCAAGGTAAAATCCTCATCTCATTAAAATCAATAGCAAAACTCCCGTTGATTTCTGTGGGGCCAGATTGCACCGAGAAAGTCATTCTGCTGCTTTTCAAATAATGAATAGATTTGAAAAAAAACTAATCTTTTAGTGGGGAATTTGTGGACTGAAGTGGAGGTGAATGGCTCCACAGTCTACATATTGGATACTATGGTGTGGATGTACAATCTATGTACTGTGCAAATGCCCCCACTTGTGCCAGTTACCTTCACAGGGGTTCAGCACTAAATCACAAGCCCTGTAGTTAGGACAGTGTTTGGGTTTTTTTCAGAAGGGTGTGTCATAAGGTGACTGGGTCTCCTTAAGGTGGGGACCTGGTCTGCCTCTAGGATAATTGATCAGGGAAATTTGGCCTGCAAAAAGGGTTTCAGCGAACAGCTGGCACTCCTGGAGAAAGGCGTGGTCAGCTGGGGAGGGAGGTGATAGGGCAGTTAGAGGGGAGACACAGGAAAGAGGTAGTTTGGAGTTTCCTCCCTCAGGGAAAGGAATTGTGAGGAGCTGCTGGAGGGAGCTTGTACCGTGGGACTGGCCCAATGAAGGGAGAGGACAGGATGAAGGAGACTCCTGAAGCAGGCATGGGAGAAGGCCAACCCTCCCTCCCAAGACAGAAGGCCTGGGGACAGACCAGGGCTAAGGACCTGGCCTGGAGAGAAGCAGCCTGGGGAAAAGACACCAAGGAAGAAGCCCTGAAGCTTAGCAGCTCAGCAAGAGCTGGGCCTCCAACGAGAAAGCCCTGCAGAGTCCTGGAGCGGGAGAAGAGTCGGCCCAGGACTGAACCCAGGAGGGGTGGAAGAGTTAGGGTTCCGTTCTCTTTAGTATGGACTTTGGATCCCCCAGAAGGGGTGAGGCTATCATGTCACCTGCCGGCGGTTGAGCCCCCACACCAGACCCCGGAAATCCCAAGGCAGAGGGTGAGGCAGAGTGGCTGCAGTGGTGGGTCTCACCACGGGGGATGCTGCGAGACAGTAATTCTTGTGCAGGGTGAGGTTCATTTGTGCTCTACATCACCACCAGAGGTGGGGTCAGAAACACGGCGTGAACAAGAGGGGTTAGAGAGCTGCCAATTCCTTGGGTTTTTTTAGTTTTCCCAAAGAGAAAGAAAGCACGGACGGTATTTCAGGCTAGGATCTGCTGAGCCAGGCCTTCGTTCTGATGAAGACATTGCAGAACACGTCAGTGTGTGTGGGAGGCTTCTAGCCATGAGAACATTAAGACTCCTCAGGACAGATGAAGCCTGCCTGGATTAAGCAACATGGAAACCTAGTCACCAGAGTTGAAGGCAGCCCTAGCACAGCAAGCAGGGAGAAGATGAGGGAGTGTGTCAATCTTGGAAGAGTTCCTCTCCCTCTCTCTGGCTGAGGCTTTTTTGCACTTCTTAATTTGTGAGCCATCAGTAAATGCTCCCACTGTCAAAAGCAGCAACTGGGACCAGCAGGAGAGTCTCCAGACTGATGGTTCCTTGCTGCTCTGGGTTGGTGTTTGTTTTACATGAACATTTTAAATGATGCAGCTCTGGGGAAGTGCACTGGATTGACAGCCCTGCAGATGTAAGACCTGCATGGGGACAGCCTGGCCATCTTGGGAGCACCTCTGCAGAGAGAGTCAGTTCGGTCCTTGACCTGCTAATCACACAATATCCTACCTGAGATATGAGGTAATACATCAGGGAGGGGGAAGGATCACACTGAGGGATGCTGCCCCTCATGCTAAGAGCCACAGGCTCACCCCGCCCTTAAGCCCGGCAGGGGCTGAGGGGAAAGACAGCTCTGGAGCTACACTCTGTTAAACAGAAGCAGGACAGGGCCTGCAGTGTCAGGAACCTGGTGCCCAGTGCTGTAATTCTGGCAATTGCTGCTTAGCTGAGCTTTTAACACCCACAGGTTTCTTTGGTGCTTTGTTTTGCTGTTCATTTCTGTCGTCTGCCTGTGGGAACCTTCCTGACCCCAGCCAGCGAGGGAGCCCTGAATGCTTGATCCACTTATTTGACTCGCTCCCTTCTTGCTATTCTGGAGGCAGCACTGAGCAGATACTGGAGATCGCTAACTGATGTCTGCAGCTGGAGGCTTTCTTGGCTGGAAGAGCTGCCGGAAAATGGGCTCTTCTGGTAGGAGACAGTGTGAGTGTGCGCGCGTGCGTGTGTGTTTGCAGGGGGTTTTGTGAGTGTCTGTTTCATGGCTGGACACAGTTTTGATTTCGCGTCCGTTTGGAAATCAGAAGCAAAAAGACTTTTTGAAATGCGAGGCTGTGAAATTGGGTGAATGATTGGGGAAATTTCCAGCTGGCTTACCTAGCCCTCATTACCACCCAGCTGTTTGGCACTGCGTGTCTCTTACCAGCTTAATAGGAGAAAGCTCTTGGCTTGGGGTGGGGTGGATCTAGTGTGACTCTCGGAGTGGGCAGAAGGCCAGCGACTGCCACTTATTTGGTTCCACTCAGAGGAATAAAAATAGGGTGCACTCAAACAACCCAGACTGGGCCACTACAAGACATTCAGGCAGAGACTTTTAATGCTGCCTAGGAGATTTGGGTGCCCAGTTCCCATTAAAATGCATGGACGCGGCCTCCTTCTCTACTTCCCTACCCGGAATCTCGGGCAGGGTTGCTACATGCTGTTAACATGGAATCAGAGGGGGCTGCATGAAATGTGTGGTTGTGTCCCTAGGTGCTTTGCAAAATGCTCTGCCGTGCTCTGGACTGGAAGGCACTGTATAAAATGTCAGCCATCATCATTAATCACTTCCTCATGTTGCCACTGACTTATGTGGCAGACACTGCAGCGTATAACAAGCTACTGTCACTGTGAAGGTGTTCCTGTCCATTTGCGGCTGAGCAGGAGGGGTGCTAGTTTTTAAGGAGCTAGTTGTTCCAGCTGCTGGGAGGCAGACTGGGGTTTTGCAGATGCAGCCAGAGATACCCATGAGTTTGGGATGGGGCAGAGGCAAAGGGACTGGGATTCTAAATACAGGGAGTTTTGTGGGTATATGGAGGGAGCTGAGATTTGGGGTTGTGAGAAGGGTATAAAAGGGGAGGAACCTCAGAACTTTGTGTGTAGTGGGAGGGGCCAGTTAAAGAGTCAGGGGATCTTGTTTTAAAATCATCTCTTAGTGCTTTGTAGTGTGTGTGCGTGTGTGTGTGTGTGTGTGTGTGTGTGTGTGTGTGTAGAAAATCTGCTATTTACATTTGTGCTCCTGGTTGGAGGGGCAGTCCATGACTAGCGCGTACAATGAACTGATTTTTTCAGTTCACCGCCAAACCCTCAAAATCAGAAAAATAAAATTCCATTTGGACCTAAACCAAAAAATGATTTGAATGTTTTGTTGAAGGGAAAAAGTTAAAAAAAAAAGTAATTTCAGTTTGAACAAAATGTTTTGTTTGCCCAGACACAAAGCATTTATTTTTTGTTTCAAATTATGTAATAGTTGAAAACAAAATCGAAGGAAAATTTGAAATGAAGTCGGGTCAACAAAAACATTTAGCTTTTTTCAGATTTTTTTTTTTGGACCAAAGCAATTCAGTGAATTCAATGGAAATTCGTGATACATTTCAGAAGAATGAAATCTGCGTTTTTTGACTGACAAAAAAATTTCAGTTAAAAAATGTCACCCTGTTCTCCCCAGGACCCCTCTGCCAGGCGTGGTCAGGGAGAGTATGACTCGGCTTCAGATTGTTTTTTGGGGAGAAGGGCTTAATTTCTCCAGCAGCATTCTCAGACTTGTATCAGCCACGGGGGGTGGCGGGAAAGAAGAGGTGAAAGGTCAAGGATGATCAACACCCCATGAAGTCCCAGATTCAGGAGGAAGGGGGAGTCTTTCCTGGGGTAGCTCTGGAGACTGGGCTGCCGTCTGTCTCCAGGAGGGGCGGTTGGTAGGGAAAGCCGTCAACGCAAATTAGGTAGGAGACATTGGTGGAAAAGTTGGGGGAGGTGAAGACTGAATGTCCACAGAGAACTTATTTGCCTCCCACTCCAGAAGGAGATGTCACCCTAGGGAAAGGTTGGAATAACCTGAGGATTCCCAAATCCATGGGGACTGGACCCTCTTCTGCTCCAGGACAGGAAAGGAACCCTCCGGGTCAAGGATGGGTCCCATGAACTGAAGTCAAGGACTGAAGGACTTTGGGACCATGACTTCCCTCCAGGACTGGGGATCTGTAAGGTGCTGCTTTTTGCCCAGCCCACGACAGACCCACCACCCTATCCAGAGTCACTTTTCAGGTAGTTTAATTTTCCAGACCTAAGCCAAGATGCTGTCTCTGTATTTCTGTGTGAGAGAGATCATGCCAGTCCTCCAGCCCACCCAGGGCTACAGCTACCAGGGACGACCCACTTTTAGGGTGACCATATGTCCCATTTTGGCCAGGACAGTCCCTTGGTTAAGCCCTGTCTCAGCCGTCCCAACGTTTTGGACAAAAGTGGGCAAGCGTCTCATTTGCTCCATCAGTCAGCAAGAGCAAATGGGACACATGCCCACTCTTATCCAAAAAGTGGGGTATGGTGTGGAGGAATGTGTGGGGAGGGGAGCCACAGCCCCTTGCAGGAGGAGAGACAGGGCTCGTGCGGGGGGGAGGCAGGGTTCCAGTGATCCCAGCCTTGTGTGGGCGGCGGGGGAGGGTCGGGGGGGACTCGGGCCAGCCCCATGGCAGTGGGGGGGAGGGGGGGAGACAGCTCAAGCCAGCCCTGCAGGGTGTCCCATTTCTCTTTGGGCAATATGGTTACCTTACCCCTTTTGCCTTTCAGGCCTGCTGCAGGATTCTTGCTTGGTTCTTGCTGCCTCCTAGGCTTTCTCCCTGGACACCATGTTCCCTCCAGCAGGTCCCCCTCTCCCCAGGGCACTCTGGCAGCTTTCCCCAGGGGAACGTCCTCTTGCTGCTGCTCCCTGAACATTCCATCCTTAATGACAAGCTGCCTCTTCCTAGCCACACCCTCTTAATTGGCCCAACTGGGAACACCTGTTCTAGCCCAGGGGAGCTGATCCTGCCTCCCTTCAAGGGTCCAGCCACCCTGTGACAAGAACCCTACCCACTGGAAACTGTGCAGGGGGCATAAGGATAGTCTGTGGTGTAGCAGCAGCGGCATGATGTCCTGTCCGTGCCTAGGCCTCTCGGTGCCATTCATCCTTCAGGGAGGGCACATCCGACGGCGACAGCAAGTAAGAGCCACTTGGTTTTCTCTGGCAATAAATTGGGCTGGTAATAGATTAAACGCAGGAGCCGAGGATTTGTTCTAGCAGAAATGCTATCGCCCGGGGTGGTTTTAATAAAACGATAATCAAATAAAGAGTGGGCTACAATAAATTAATGTCTTTCACCGGGGAGGCGGGCACAACCGTCCTTTCAAAGCTGCCGCCGCTGTTGTAATCGGTGAAGAGAGAGGGGGAAGGAAAAAGAAAAGGAAGGGGGGAGAAAAAGCATTTAACCCTGCTTGTTAGACATGTGAATCCCGCGTCTAATTTCCGACGGACTTACACCATGTGCGAGCACTGATAAGGCCCTGTGTGAAATTGACAGCTCGGTCTGAGCCGTCTATCTGCCATAAACCATTTCTTTATTGTGCAGATAAAGGAGCTAGCCTGGCTGAGCATGACTGTATGATTAAACTTTTCATCTGAGGGAGGATAGGTGAAGAAAGAGACACATTCCTATTAAAGCTGCTATTAACTAATGAGGGAGAGGGGAATACGCTATGTGTTTTTATATACACACACAGCCTTAATACCCTGTTTTCAGGCTGCTTTGAGAGAGAGGAGCAGGGGCAGGGGTGGGAAGGTGGCCAGGATATGGTGCATGCGATGGCATGGGGTGTTGATGGAGGAGATTTGTCCTGGCCAGGTCAGAGAAGCAATTGTGTGAGAGTTTGGTTAACTGTTTGAGAGGCTGTATATGTGTAAGAGAGAGTCCAAGTGTGTATATGTGTCAAAGCCTTAGGTGTGTACATAGGTGCGAGGAAGGTGTGTGTGGATTTGGCCACGTGTGAGTTGTGTTTTTGTGTCATCGCAGGGATATGTATATGTGCATATGGGAGTGTGTCTGTGTGTGGGGAAGATGTATGGGCAGTGGATAACAGCCTACGCCTGCTACCAGCTGGTGGAGTTGCTCTTTTAGCTCAGGTGTTAGAGACCCAGGCTTGTAGCGCTGAAAGGTGTTGATGACCTTTGCAGGTTGCCTTTATACTTGCATGAGTGTTTATCACCGTCTCTCTCTCACACAGAAATACACAGTGTGCCTGTGCATACATTTGGGTGGTTGGACACAGTTTTGCAAGGGTGCCCGTGTGTGGCTGTCCATATGTTTGCATGTGGTAGGTCTGGGTATATTTGGGAGAGTGTGAGTGCCCACAGGGACTGGGTGCCTTTTTCTGTTCAGTTTCCCTTGCCAAGGTCTAACCAGGGTCATTTGGTGAGCGCTAGAATCCAGGAATAAGCTTGAGGCTCGAGTTCTTCCTACCCTAAGTTGTAGGGTAGGGTCAGGAGGTCTGAGAAATGCCCTCAGCTTCAAACTCCTGCCACTGGTGGGGGGCTGGATGAAGTGACTGCCCGAGGTCCTGCCAGCCCTACAATTCTATGCTTCTGTTCTGACTTAAATCTATACAAGGTCCCCATAATCCGTGTGCTCCTGCAAATTGCCCGCCTCTCCGGGATATCGCCCCTGATACAACCTCCCACCCCCACCAGCTGGAGCAGACCCTTCCCAGACTCAGCATTCGCTCCAGATTCCCTAAAACCCACCATTGGGTCTAGATGAGCGCCCCAGGAATTCATCTGCCCACACTCCAGGGCTCCCTGGGAGCTGTGGAATGTCCTCTCCATGCCTGTCTGCAGAGCCTTGACAGGCTGGTCTCTCTTCCAGGAGGGCTACCTCTCGGTGTGCGGGATAATGGGCTCTGTGCAGGGATTGTCAGACACAGGTATGTGTCTCCCCACCGCTAATGGAAGCTGATGAGTTAGGGAGAGCGTGAGCAGCCTGGAGGATTTTTAAAGAGTTAGAGTGGAGTAGCCCTGTTAAATCAGGCCAGATGGCCACATTAGCTCTGTACCGGAGATATGAGACTCCCTGTCCATCACCCACTCGCCAGCCTGGCCCAGCCGCCCAGGTTTTCTCTGCAAGCCTTTGACAGCTGCTCTTGGGGAAATAGAGAAACGCAGCCCGCCTCTCCTTTTCATTATCAATAAACACGAGCGCTCATTGTCTTCTAAAGCAATTTCATAGCCGCTGCACAAACACGGAGCCATCAAAGGAGCCTTTCACTGGGCTGCTGCGAGAGACAATGGGAAGCAGATACACCTTCATCAACAAAGAGACGCATTTCCATTTTGATAACAAATGTCTCTGTCCCCCCCACCGCGTCGTACACCCCGCGCCTTGCTGTGTGTGTGTATGTGTGTGTTTCTTCCCCCCCTCCCCCACCGACGAGAGGAACCCGCCAAGCAGAATGGCACGCACAATAGCATTTACCCTTCCCTCTTCCTGCCAGGCGCCCGGCTGACAGATCTGATAGGCCCAGGCACCGCTGCTTACTTTTCATTCTAAATAGGGGAGAAAAACAGGCTTTATTTTCCCTCCCTATCCGTTATCTCCCTCTTGCTTGTTCTCGTTACAATGCACCCGCCGTGACAGAGATGTGGGAGCTGCCAAAGGAGCCTTTTGTGTTCCCCCCAGGCATATGCAGCTCCCACTGACTTCAGCTTCCCTTGGCTTCTGCCGGTGCTGAACTTTGGCCTAGCGCGCTTGTTCTTTCAAAGAAGAAACAGGTGCTCGGATACTGCCTTGACAGACAGACAGACAGAGAGGTATGCAGGGCAGTTATTAGATGGAGCTGCCTTTTCTAAATCTCTTTTGTGTGTTTCCTTTCCATTAATATCCTACTAATCCTGGGCGCGCCACGTCAGTAGATCTCAAAGCAGTTTGTAAAGGTGAGGGAGACTGTATGGTCTTCATTTCACTGAAGGGGAAACTGAGGCACTGAGCTGTGATGATGGCCTGATTTTCAGCAGAGCTGCACATTGGTCAATGGGAGTTGTGCAAGCTCAGCACTTCTGAACATCAGGCCATTAAAATGTCATCTTGTTAGGAATGTAGGGAATGGCAGACTGGAGCAGACCAGGGAGCCATCTAGTTCCGTGTCCTGTCACTGGAAGTGGCCACTAGCAGGTGCATCAGATGAAGGACAAGGTCTCTGCAGTAGGCAAATAGGGAATAACTTTCCTCCTCCCCCATTATTTAGAGTTTGGCTTGTGCCCTGTAGCAGGAGGGTTTATATCTCTTTCAAAAGATTTTGTTTAATATATTTGTTTAATATCTACTGCGATAACTCTGCATGGGTTCATTAGCTATATTAATGTCCGGTCCTTTTGGGATCCCGTTAAGCTCTTGGCTTCAGCGATAGCTTGTGGCAATGAGTTCCACAGGCCAATCACACGCTGGTTAGCAAACTGAGCGCATTTGATCGGGAGTCTGAGACACACGATGGGGATGAGGCCATTTTGCACAGTGTCACTTTCCAGAGCACTGCTGCATGCGCCGAAAGGAAAAATCACACGGAAGAACCACCCTGGCTTGTTGGCGGCTTCTCTGGCTGTCAGAACGGCAGCAGAGGCCGCAGAACAATGTGCTGGTGTTCCATTGTGAGCTGTTCCCAGCTGAGACCTTCTGAAAGGAAAACACACTGGAGCGTGTGGGGGGCCCAGTCTGCAACCGTCAGGTTTGCTCGCACGCCCCTTGCGTCACAGAGCTTGATATGGCTACGATAGCCGTCGCCTCAGCCTCTCTGGCTGGGGTCACGGAGTGGGAGGTGGAAATGGAGAGCCCCACCCCCACTCCCATCCCTCTGGATCCCCTCTCTCGCTCTCTTTAGATGGAGGCCTAATGGCACCGGTGCTCTCACAACTGATGGGTTGTGACAATAGCAGCGAGAAAGGAACCTTCAGTTGGTCCATTCTTGTAGCTGCAGAGGGATCACGGGGAACTCAGCTTTGCCTGTCACTAAATGACCTGGCACAATGCAGACCCTTCTGCTGCTGCCCAGCAAAAGGGCCAAAGGAAAACGTTAGCCCCTCTGAGCCTTTCATGAGGGGAACCCATGGGAGCTTGGGAGCCAGGGATGCTGGGCCCCCAGTATCAGAGTCATCATGGGAGCTGTACGGCAGAAAGGCAGAAGGAAGGAAGCAGAGAGCCAGCCATGCAAGCTGAGATTTTGATGCCATTTTAACACCGGGCGGGGCTAGGTTATCTCCGTATTGGGAGGGAATCCTGCATCCAGAGTTCATCCAACATCCTCAGCTCCCCAGGCTGGGAGAGGGGATAAACCGAGCAGGGTCTTTTATTTCCTCATGGCTGGTCAGTATCTGTGGGGAAAGGAGTCGGGAGTTATGCCCCTATCAGCAGTTAACCCACTCCATGCAGAATGTTCCCAAGGGCACATCACCTTGGGCTCACCTCCCCGGTAACACAATCATGCCCTCCTGCGACCTCCTTGATGCAGGGGCTGGAGATCCCCCCCACCCCCTTCTCCAAGAAGTAATGGAGAGGACCACACACATGCACCCACTGCCGTCCCTGAGAGACTGATGCGCTCTTCCCCAAGCAGCTTGTTTACAACCATTATCTCTGCTGCTGACACTTCTTGCTCTGCCAAGGTTTCCAGCCTCAGCAGAGATGCCATTCCCTTATCGGTCTCAGCTGGAGAGGATCAACAGATGGCTCCGTTCACTGCAGCACCTCTCAGTGACACAGCATGATGCAGAGGGAGAATCAGAGAGGACATGGAGAGGAATGTGAAAGCAAGCAAGCAAGCATAGGGAAGGTAGGGTGGAAGGAATGAGAGATACAGGAATAGGAGCGTTTGGAGGAGAAAAGGGAACATTCAGAAGGAAAGGGAGGAGAGTTAGAAGGCAGACGGGAATGAAGGAGTAAAATAGGATGAAGGAATAGAGGTGACTTGAGAGAGGAGAAGGACGAAGAGGCCTGGCACATGACAGATGGTACATCAGGAATCCAAGATCAAAATGCCAACTAAATTAGGGTGTTATAGGTCACCGAACAGAAATTTCACAATGACTGAGTCACTAACAAAGGTTAAAATGTGGAACAAAGGCAAATAACAACAAAACCCGGAGTCAGTGACCATAAACTCGGAACAGAAAAGAGGGTGACGCAGAGATGACTCGAAAGCAGAAGAAATCATTGTCTGCAATCAGTGTTCAGTGGGCCAGATTGAAAACGAAATGTACTTTTCTGCACTGGCATCCCAAATGCAAACACAGAAGAGAAGTGGTTTTGACAATGTCTTCCGATAAAATTAATATACTTAAAGCAGTCAATGGGAAGGAGGTAGCAACGTCGGGCCAGGAACAGATACAAACAAAGCTGGGATATGCAGTGCTGCATGCAAACATTACATAGGATCGACCAACAGTGCTAAGGAGAATAGGACACAAATTTTTCAGTGAAACATTTTTTCCATTGGAAAATGCTGATTTGTCAAAACCAAAACTGGGGGGAGGGTCACTTTTGAGGAAATTTCTGTTTAGAAACATTTTTTCAGAAAAAAATGTTTTGAAATTGTCAACATGTCCCATTTTGGCATTGTCTAAACAGAAAATTCAATTTTGTTTCGTGTTGAAAAACATTTTCATTTTGATGTTTAGGCTCTTATAGTAAAAAAAATTAAACATAAAAATGGTCACAATTGAAAATAAAAATAAAACAGATATTACCTGAAATAAAAAAGGAAAAATGACTCATAGACTTTAAGGTCAGAAGGGACCATTACGATCAACTAGTCTGACCTCCTGCACAATGCAGGCCACAGAATCTCACCCATCCACTTCTATAACAAACCCCTAACCTATGTCTGAGTTATTGAAGTCCTCAAATTGTGGTTTGAAGACCTCAAGCTGCAGAGAATCCACAAATCGTCTCAATTGACCCAAACTGAATTCCTCTTCAGATTGTCAGCTTGTGGGAAATTTTGACTTTTCATCCTGATTCAGGGTGGGAAAAATGTCCAAAATCACTAAAGTTTTCCTGGGATGGGAAAACTGTTTCTCACTTGTCCTTGCTCTGGTTCTGAGCACCATCTGTTCTCATTGAAATCAGCAGCAGTCTGGGTCATTCAGCACCTCTCAAGAACACACAGGATCAGACTCTAGGGGTTTGACTCTTCCTTAGTGTTATCACTGAGTCTGGTGCAAAGTACATGCAGAACATTATCATTCTGACCAGGTGGCATTTTACACCCATTCAGTGTTCCAGACAATGTAAGATGCAGGTGAGGGAAAGCAGGGACTGGTTCTCCATCATTTATTTGGCTTCTTAGATGGGATCTGAGATTTCAAACACCTGCAAAATCCAGGGGTGGTTTGTTCATTTGGTTCAGGCCCATCTGCTATGAGATCTGGCACCATAGCAGGGAATTCAGCCAACAGAGAAACTTAGTTGGAAGGACGAGAGACGGGAGAAGAGCTTCCAAGGCTGGGTTTGCTGTGCAGGCTGCTGCTGAAGGTAAATCTGTTTATTCATAAGCCAGGTGGAGCTCAGGCTGCTGCAGAACAAATATAATCTTCTCAGTCTCCATTTGGGGTCTCTGCCCAACTTCCAAGCACCCCCCTTAGTGTAAATGAACCCTGGTGTCAGTCTGGGTACATGCTCAGTCCCCATTACATGGTGATTCTGGGTCCTTCTAGGGTCACATCTTCTAAAGGCCAATTAGGGATGGGTCTGACCTGAGCCCCCAGTAACATGGGGGCCATCACAGTACTTAAGTCCCACATAAGCCCTCCAGTACAGCCCTGCAGCAGGCCTGGGATCCCGCAGGTCCCAGTGCCATAATAGTGCCTTTGATGGAGCTCAAAATAATCTGCTCTTTTAATTCATTAAATGGGGTGTTTCTATTCCCAGTTTATAGAGTGGGAAACTGAGGCACAGGGCGGTGACAAGATTATCCCAAAGTCACATGACAGAGCTAAGAACGGAACCCAGGTGTCAGTCTTAGGCTTCAGGCCCCCATTTTTGACACAGTGAACATCCTCTAGACGGCCTTTTGGTTGCTATGGCAGCAAATGTGATACCTCCCAGTCTACACAGCCGGTTCAGTGTCACTCACGCTGAGGTCAGCAACATCCATCCTGGCTATGCCCCTTCGCGCTGGAGAATGGGGTCAGCATTTCTGCGTTAGCTGGATTTCTCAGTCACCTACCAGCGCTTTGGACCTGATTCTTGTCTCCCTGCTGGGGCTGTGATTCAGGCATGACACCTCTGAGAGGCAGGATGGCCCAGTGGTTACAGCATTAGTTTAGCCTTTGGGAGACCTGGGATAAATTCCCAGCTCTGCCACCTTTGCGGCCATGGGCCAGTCACTTAATCTCTCTTATTTCAGTCTCCAAGCTCATCTGTTTTCCTTGAACCCTCTGCGGTGGTAGCTAACAAATGAGAAAATTAGTCTCCAAAGTTTGGGAGTCGTGGTTCAACCGAGCCCAGGAATATAAAGTGCCTGTCTGGACTGAGGTCTGAATTGCTCCAGGGCTCAATGGGCCAGCTGGCCCCAGTGTGCAGGTTCAGGCTCATCTGCTTCCGGCAGATGGAAGGCTGGTCTTGAGGTTAAGGGACTGGGACTCAGGAGATCTAGGCCCAATTCCTGCCTGAGCCCCAGGCTCCCTTGCCTCTCTCTTAACTGGGGGTGGTGATAACGCTCCCCTTGTCTTGTCTAGGCAGGCTCTGAGCTCATCAGGACAGGGGCTGTGTGTAGGCAGCACCCAGCACAGTGGATCTCCAGTGCTACCGTACTACAGAGAATACACTGTTCCTAAGAACAAATCATTTGCCAGAGGAGCTCAGCCTCTCAGCCCCTTTCTCTCCTGGCCTGGCAGAAGGATGGGGAATGCCCAGGAGAGGCAGTGTGTTTCAGCACTGAGCGGCCGTGTCTGGAAAGGTGCAGCTTTTCCAGGTAATCCGGGGGGCTTGGCATTCCAGCCCCCTGCATCCACACAAGCTAAACCAGGACTCAGGCACCCTAGTGCCGTGGGGACGGGTCGAGGGATTGCAGCCCAGGAGCCCTACCCAGTCTCCTCCCCAAACTACCAATCCTATCCATATGGATTATTATTATGAACCATCCATTATTTACAAGGGAGCCTGGGGGTTCAAAGAGGCTTTTATATAGCTGCAAATCCCGGCTGTTCCAGCAGAGAGAGAGATTTACCTAGCGCATGTCCTGGGGGGCTGTTTGCAGAGGTTTCCATGGGATTACCATCAAAGGAAGATGGGGGAGTCTGCAGGTCCAGGTCCATCAGAAAAGGACACAAGAGCCCACCTTGAATCTCTTAAGTCCCTCTGCGCTTCTATTTGGCTTGTCAGTGATTTCTTTTCTCCCTAGTGGAGACAGGTGGCAGGATGAGGAGAGAGGCAGTTCTGAAAGCATTAACAGCTTTGTTTTGTCGTGGCAATTTCTACTAACAAAAGAGAGGAAGGAACCGATAGGGGAAAAATACCCTACAGCCGTCAAGGCCAGAACAGATGTGCCTGAACACCAGCTTTTGCCTCCTACTTCTGTACAGAGGAGCCACGGGGGTAAATAACCAGCAATTGAGGCTGCTGTGAACCAGCTGTGGAGACTCTTTTCTTATTCGGGAGCATATTGGGTCCCACCATTAAGCAAGAGTTCAGGGACTGCTGCACACACACACACACACACACACACACACACAGAGCGGCATGGCCGGATGCTCACTGTTGCACACACGCTGACCCCGGAGGTCTCATGGCTACAGCAATGGACTAGAAGCCAGCGATCTTGGGAATCTCCTCCCATCTCACACAGAGAGCATTATCTAGTGGCTAGTGCTCATTTCTCTATCACTGACCTATGTGGCCTTGGGGAAATTGCACCTTTCCCATGCCTCAGTTTCCCTATCTGGCAGGTGTGGAATGTACTGCTGGCCAGATAGGTTGGGCAGCTGAGCTATACGGTGGCAGGTTGCCTTTGCTGACTTTGTAGGGTGGGCAGGTGAGATATTGGCCAGTAGGTTATCTGGGTGGGCAAGCAGTTGCTCTAGCCTGGCAGGCAGGAGTGGCTAGGCCAGGCAGATTTCACTAGTCAAGCTGTATGATGAGAGAATGGGGGAAGGAAGGAAGGACACAGCACACTATATACTTGTGATAAACAGACCCTCACCCTCAGGCATGAGATGGAGCCTGCTCTGTCTAATGCAACAGTTATTATTCCAAACCACACATGAAAGGTAATTTTGAAATTGCACTTTCCATTGCCACCTCGGCTGCCGCAATCAAAGCTGCAGAAATCTACAAGGCAGGTAGCTACCAGAGGTGTCTAAAAATAAGGCAGGTCAAATGGGAAAGCAAACGAGCAGAGATGACGAGGGACAGACAGCCCCAGTACACACGCCATGCTGAGGAGACAGTGTTCAGACACGGCCAGGGAAGCGGGGGGATGTACATTTGCTTGGGCTCCCGGGCCTCAAGTCTGGGGAGCTGTTGAGGGCTATTTCCCGCATGTCTTTATCGTCTCATCATCTAAGGGATGGATGGGTATAATCAAATCCTAAAAAAGAGGCAGGAGCAAATTGGTCTTTCTTCCTCAGTGAGAGAACAATTTCTGGATCCTTCTAATCCTGCCTTGATCATCTGAGCACCATAAAATACTAGACAGTCCCCTCTGCAAAAATGTCAACATTTATTAAATCCTTAGCATGAACAACTGGATTTCTTCTTCTTTTTCTTCCCCCCTCCTTCTCTTAACACTATTTTACCGTGACCTGATGAGAAGAGACAGTTTAAAAGCCAGGGCTCAATTATTATTATTAGCTGGAGAACCTGGAAATTCACTGGGCAGAGGCAGAGGTCTGGAATAGACCAACCCCATCTGCACATGCTAAAATCAAGGGCTTTTCTATTCAGGGCCTAGCCCTGGGTCTGTTCCTTTTCTTTACAATGTGTATCGCTGCCTTGCATAGTTATACCGCTGTGAGTCCTGGCCACTGCAGCAATAACTATCCTGACTCATCCTATCTATGTGTCTATCCTCCGAGATCTTCATATACTGATCTATGTATCTATCTATCCATCCCCATTCATACCCTCTGTCTATCCACCTCGCTCTGCATATCATCTTTCTCCCCATACATTCTCTCCATCACAAGGCATACTATTTATCTGTCTGTGTTTCTCTCTTATGCCTGCTGCCGGCAGCACTGCCTTTGTACCCTGCTGTACAGTGCAAATACAGTACAACTCCCATGGTGTAGCTCTGACTAAGTAAGCAGTTCTGTGGTAAATATATATTTTTTAAAATGCTGCCTGTATCCTTGTGTTACCCTCAGACCGGACAGGAAAAGTCAGGAGAACAGGTTCCCGACCCAGTTGTTTAGATGCGGAGCACACATTCCGCCCAGCAGGCACACAACTGAGGAGATAGTTCAATATCGGAACATCTTGAAACGGGTGAGCAGGGAAGGATTTAGCCAAGATCCTATCAAAGCCGGAGTCAGAGAAACACTCAGGCCTGCATCTCATTAACTGGAGTTAGGTGAGTGTGAAGATGAGTTAAGGGCTACTGGATATTTGCTCTGTACTGAAGGAGATAGACTGAAGCTAAGCTTTAAGCAGGGAAGAGGAGGAAACAAAGTGTTTTTATGTGGACCTGGGAATAAAAACAAACATGGATGAAAGGAAGGCTAGCTCCGTTGATGGTCCCATAGGCATCCTTCTGCCCGTCTTGATAGGAGGCTTGAGCTGGCCCGGTCTATACAAGTCAGAAAGGTGGTGCAGAGGCTGTTGGCTAGAACCCCTTGATCATGTGAAGCCAGTACAATGACTTGTCTGTACCCTACAAAGCCAAGACTCTCCCTCATGTTTTACCAGTCCTGGGTGGTTAGACTCAAGTGCATCTCAACTGGTGCCATTGTCGTCTGCGTTTTCTCCCAGTTTGCACTGGGAGCCACAAGCATTCCAGTTGTCCGGGTTCAGCTCGTCCTCCTGACCCCACGCCACGATGCAGAGCCACCTATTCAGAAATTACCCAAGAGCCACTGCTCTCAGAAAACTGAGCACTGTGGGAAAGATGCTTAAAGAAGTCCCAGAATGCACCGGTCCAGTCACGTTTGTAAGGTGCGCGGGGTGCTGACGTACCAAAATAGTTACATCAGAAACAGCACTGTGTGTGGTTGTGCAGAAAGATTACAAGCTCCAGTCATTGGTTATTATCTGCTACTTGTATAGCAGCAGTGCCCAGGGCCTGCAGTTGAAATCCAGGCTCCATGGTGCTAGGTGATGTATAGACTCAATAAGGGATGGTCCCTGCTCCGAAGAGCGCACAGTCTGAATAGACAAGTCAGCTATTATCCTCACGTTACAGATGGAGAATCAAGGCACAGGGAGACTAAGTGATATGTCCAAGGTCACACAGGGAATCTGCGGCAGAGCGGCAAATAGAATTCCTGAGTCCTCAACCTTAACCACAAAACTGTCCTTCCTCATCTCCTGCAGCGCCTGTCCCTGCAACAGACACTTTGCTGAGTGCGGATGCCGTCACCGTGACCCCAGGCCAAGCATCCTGTAGACACAGTGCTGGGTATGTGAATGGGAGCCGGCTGCTGAGAGATTTGGCCAGATGGTGTGCGAGATTAGAGGAATTTGGTTTTCTGAATGCAACAGAAACCTGGATGATCTAATATTGCTCCAGATGTGTGATCCACAGGGTGGGTTGGTTTGTTTTTTGCCAGGGACAGAGCCATGGTTGACTCTTTCCTGGAAAGAATTCTCTTTGCTTGGGTGTGTGTGTGGGGTGGGTGGGTACGTGAGGAGGCACAGCATGCAGCCGGTTTGCCACTCCTCACCAGGCTTGTGCTACGAGTCACGGGAGAAACTTCTCACAGAGCTCTCCCGCCCTTGCAGCATGGCCCCATTTGGGCTGCGAAGATTAAAAAAATGCCTCTATTACAGGGATTATTATTGTAAGTAGGTTAAACCACCATTAACAATGCCAGCTACCCTAAGCAAAAAATGCTTCTACTGGGAGACTGGCAATGAAAGCCAGATATTCCCCCTGCCCTCCGCATTATGACAAACTCTGTGACCTAAGGCAGATGTCCCTTGGCTCATTTCTCAGACAGACTAAAGAGCCTTATAAATAACTACTATTGTTCAAAGACTTCCATCTCTCGCTCACTCTAGGCCAGGTTCTGATGCCTCTGCTCATGGTGACCAGCAGCATATTGTGTGAGTGTTAAATCCACGGAAATATTCAGAGTAAGGGTGAGACAAGCTGGTCCGCCCTCTACAGAGAGTGAGACATCTGCAGTCAAATAGGTTTATAGTGCTGCACAATATAGCTAATTGGAACATTATGGTGACAGCTGGGACAGTACTGCTTCCAAAGCACTGAGCTACCTGGCCACTTGACCTAAGGGAGAATCACCATTAGGGAGTATCAATATAGGTCTTATGACACCCTGATGAGCAGTTCTGACTCCATCCAGTAGAGGGGATAGCTCACTGTAATACAGTTGCATATAATAAGACATGGCTCACAGAGATTAGGCCCACAGATACAGATTTGATTTGCGCTGGGTACAAACTGGAGGCTGAATCAAAATGTGGAGCAAGGTTCATATTCAATGAAACTGAAATCTCATGAGCAGTTCTCATGTGATCTTGTCCCATTCCATGGCAGACATCTTGTGAGATCAGCTATTCCAGAAAGACTGTCCATCACCTCATGCTGAAATCTCTGGAGAATGGCTTCTCTGCTGAGATTTGGGCCACATCAGAGCCAGAGCCAGAAACAATCCCCATTTGGTTTGGGATCCAGCCCCAAAACAAGACAACAGAGGTGGTTTTAGGTCTGGGGAACGGACTCTAAACAATGCCCAAAATTGCAGGGGGTTCTGATTTTGGCCTGCCTCTCTGATAGCATCCCCCAAGAGCGGACTGACTCTGCCCACTGCAGGAGCAGAGGACTGGGGCTATACATGTGGACTACATAGGTGGGAGAGAGACGTGGCGCGCAAGGGAGCCCAATTCTCCGCTAATGAGATACCATTGCGTGTCTGTGAGATATTGCAGTATCGTTGGGGGAACATATTGTGTAAAGCCAGTGTATGTATCACTGGGGTCCAGGGGTTGCATGAATGACTGTGTTTGGCTCCATGGGAGAGCGTTATCACAGCTCCTCCAGGAACCAAAACTAGGGAGGGGATTAAGGTGAGTCACTCAGGCTGTAAACACCTCTAGAGAGGTACCAGCCCCAGGGGAGGCTTGCAGGTACTGGTTCAGTTGACTTCAGCTGGGCTGTGGGGGCTCAGGACTTGTGAAATCCAGGGCTCTAGCACTTCCCCTTATTCACCCCCAGTGCTCACACCTGCACAGGAATGTACCAGCCTTGCACTCCCTTGCTCAGCACAGGCATAGTCTTTCAGGATCAAGGGCTCTGTGTGTGTGTGTGTGTGTGTGTGTTCAGGGAACTGAAGCAAAAAAACCAGAACCAGTGGAGTGTTGTCAACAGTGATTGAGCACAAAAATCTATATCCGAGCGGGACTGCAGCCAGACCTGTTAGCTACTGATGTGAGACAATCCAAATCATGGTCTGGAATGCTTGCTGTGATCAATCCTGACAGGTATTGTTCAGCGGATGTTGTTGAATGATGCTACTGGGATCTGCATGGGGGTAGGGCCTGGTTTCTGTCCCTGCCATCTCAAAATGGCCGTGGCTCTCATTAGGGCCTGCAGCCTTCTAGAGAGGAGGCTGATGGACAATAGGATGCTTTGGAGGTGGCTAATTAAAAAAGGCAGCTCCAAAGGAGAAGCTTGTTTCATTCATCCTCCTCCAAGACTGTCTTGATGAAGACTGTCTGTCTTCAGAATAATCCATTGCTGTAGAGGCTTCTAGAGCAAGGGGGCTCACCCCCTGGAGGGACCCTAAACCCATCTGTCGCAGCCCTGAGAGGTCCAGCACAGGTGGAAACGGCTTTCTCTTTTTGCAGTGCACCCCTTTGGGCCCCAGCATGCAGCTGGGTGCTTGCCAGCTTGGTTCTGGCCGGGCTGCCTGGGCTGCTGGAGTCAGAACACCTGGATATCCTCATCAAAGCCCTTCTGACATGAAACAGAATCTGTGCATGCGGCAAGGTACCTGGGCGAGCTGCTGCCTGCACTGTACCACAGCTCAGGCTAAGCTGGGAGAATTAGCTGTGGTTTGATAAGACATGTTCTCTATTAATACGTTACTGAGCTGGAAGGCTAATTATGCCCATATACATCCTTGCACGTTAATGCTGACATGCAGCTCCAGCAAGCGTCATCTGCCATCGCTTCCCCCTTCAGAGCAGAGTCTCTACGTAGTGTTTGAATCGGATCTGCAGTGCTGAGGCACCTAGCGCTCAAGTGAGTGGGGGAGATGGGTTCTTGGTGGAAAGATTTATCCCTGAAAGGTGTTAAAGGTCTGGTGTCCTGGGCAGGGGCAAAAGGGGGTTGGGAGGGTGTTGAGCTTGAGGCCGTGTCTCTGGTTTATGGTGGGTTTCACCCTAAGTAGCTGTTTGCACATGAAATTGTTTCATGCGATTAGGCAGGTAACGGCCCCGTAGAGCTGCACCTCTATATTTTACGCAGTAAACGGAAGCCTTGAAGCCAATCTCCCTGACACACACTCCTGATTTACACCCTGAGCCAGGCAGATAATTACATTTCAGTTTGATATATAAAAGGCAGCATGGGAAGCTTATGAAGAATTAACGCAGCTTTCTGCAATACCTGCTAAGTCAGAAGCGTCTGGTTAATCATTATTTTGCAGTAATCAAACAAACATTGACATAAAGAGGGACTAACCAGCCTGATCTCTGGAGGGAACATGGCTTGGCAGGAGAGCTCATGCCAATCTGAGGAGTTCAGGGGAGGACACTTGCTACTTGATCTCGGTTTCCATTTCCTAAGAAGCCTGCGTCACTTGTTAAAAAAAAAATCTGCTAAACTTCTGAGAGATATAGGTGACCGAGGAATTTGGAGATGGGTCAGAGGGGCTGGCGAGCTATTGGTGTGGGGGATCAGGGGCCTGGCAGAGTGGATTCACTTGGGAGGAAGATCTAGATGCAGTCAGAAGGTGAGGAAGGGCCAAAATCCCCCTGGGGAAATTCGACAGGTGAGACTATGTTGATGGGGGACTGTGTTGGGAGGAAGACTATGCTGATGGGTCTAGGCCCTGTCCCCACTTTAAGCCCCTCACTAGGAGGACCACTGCTTTCTTGAGTTCAGTCATCATTGGTGCCTGCCCTCTCCTTTGCCATCCCTACTGTTATCTGGGATGAAGGAGGGTTTCCGTACCCGTCAGTCATACCAGAGGCACATTTTGGAGAAGGACAAGGTGAAAGAGTCATGGAGCCCATACGCCCTACCTGAGCAGATCTTCAAATCAGAGAATGTTCAGAGTCAAAGCTGGATTCTCCTTGTTCTCCAGCCCAAGGGGTAGCTCTGGTCCAGAGCCTCTGGAGGGGAACTGGAATTCATTGGTGCAGCGAATTTCAATGCAGAAGAGAGTGGTCTACCCAGCTAGGTCTGGTCCCATTAGCAGAGCTGGGAAATCCCAAGGACTGAACAAGCACCTTAGCAAAATCAGGCCCTGCGAGCCTAGGAGCTCCAGGTCCATCCAAGCAGAGAAGAGAATCAGGAAGGCGCAGTGCATTACATTGACCGTTGCTGACTGTCTCGGGCCAGGGGGAGGATACAGAACACTTCATCTCCTAGTGGTTCATAGCCCTTCAGCCTTGGCAGCTGCTGCAATTCATCACTTAAAGCAAAGGAATATGTATTAGAAATGACAGGCAGATTACACTCCGGGTACAGCCGGGCCTTCTTCATTTGGGTCTGGAATTAGTTTGAGGCTGCCGTGGACCTTGACAGTGATAAATAGTTGGCGCGGCGGACATGGCTGCCTTGCACTCTTGTCCTGGCAAGTGGAGGGGGCTTTTCATTATCATCATTTTATTAACCTCTCGGTGACAAGAGACCTCCGCTGTCATGTTGCATTTTGAGTTCCGGAAACCTGGAGTGAGTGGCCAGCACGAGCAGAGCTCCGGAGATGGCTCCTCTAGGCTGTTTCCCCTGACGGGGGAGCCTCCAGGGCGGCCGGGGAAACTGGTGGGAAATATGAGATGTAGGAAGAGACATCAGCCCCCAGGGAGATGGTGGGAGAGGTTGAATAAGGAAAGCACCAGTTGACAGTAGAAGCTGAGCTTCAGCTCGGCCTGCTGCTGAATTGAGTTCACCTCCTCCAGCGCCCTCTAAGAAGAATGCCACGTCAGTTCCCACAAGCCACGGGAGCACGTCCCATCAGGGCGTGTGCCCCACAGACTGTGTATCAAGGCATGGGTGGGGCTTATGAACGAGGGGGAGGGGCCTATGCATAAGAAGGTGTGGTGACTGGATGAGTGCATGTCTCAGGGGACAGCGGTGCTGAGAGGGAGGTGTGGGGGACCTAAGCTGAGTGTGTGTGTGTGTGTGGGGGGGGTTGAGTGGGGTGAGGGGGGGAGTGAAGAATGGACAGTGTGTGTATGTTAGAGTGAATAATGAAGGTGAGATGCCAGAGTGGCCATGAGACTACAGGTGTTTTAGGTGTACTCACACAGTGCATGCATTGGAGTGTGCGTGTTATAAGTACACACACACACACGCACACACACAAGCTTGTTTTTCTATCTTTTTATAACAGGCTTTAAGGGCCTAGTGTTGCAATAGCAAACTGAGTTTGGCCACCACTGAACGAGTGTTAAAGTCTCAGCATGGTTATTTTAAAATAAAGTAAGAATAATAATGATCGATTTGTGTATACTGACCAGGCGCTTTGGTCTAATGCATCTCAATCAGCATCGTTAGCCTGATCAACCAGACACCTCTGTGTGGAACATCAGGGCAAATAGCGTGTCATGTCTGAGGTGCGCCAACAGAAATGCACAAAGGGTTGGGACTGGAGCAGCAGGGGCTGCTGCAGGTCTTGCCTAAGGTTCACCCTCAGAGCTGCGTGTGTGAGCCGAAGGTGAGAAGCTAGGACTGGAGCTGCCTGGGAGCAGCAGTTCTGTACTGCAGTCTATTGGCAGAGGGAAGCGAAGCTTACCCATCAGCCACCTGCGCTCTGCCTGCCTCTCCCAGCATTGACTGGCCTCTTACGTTCCTGAGAAATGGCAAAATAATCAGCGTGATTTAAAAAAAATTAATTACTTTTCACAAACTTTTCTGGGCATTGCTTGGACTTTGCCTCTTTAAAAGTCTCTGAGCCCCGTGAAAGTCGGTGCCACACAATGCACTTTACATACTAATGGCATCTAATTCCCCGTCCGATAAAAGCAGAAGGGAAGATAAAAAGGCCTGCAGGCAAATAGGATTAATCGGATGTCAGAGGTGCCTAATTAGAAAGAATGATGGACTGGAATGCAATGCACAGGAGGCAGGAGGCAGGCCAAGCTGTTCCTAACAGTTTCTTCTATGTATGTAGATGCTTCCACTGTACACAATGCAAATGCCTGAACATCAACAAGTCACCTCTCTCCTGCTCTGTCCCTTCACTTGGAGAGTTCTGAAGCTTGGTGTACCTAGCGCCATTTGTCATGGTGACAGGGAGAAGATGTAATCCATCCAGCTGCTGGTTGCATCCTGAAAAATCAATGCATTAAAGATCTGCCTTTCTTTCCTTCTCCATTTTCTTCCATTCTTTCTAACCTCTTATTCTTATTCAGGGAAACCTGTCTGCCACCTCTGAACACCTGGGATTGAGCCTGCCAACATTCGCCATCTTTCTTCATCTCCGAGTCTCCGTGGCAGCCTATGCAGAGACATCGTGTTGAGCTAACTCTCTGGCCTCCTTCAAGGGCTAAGAGTTGGTGTCGCCATTAGGTTTGCCCCGTTACTGGTTGGCTGCATATCTAAGGAAGGCTCCTCGGGTGGCAGGGGGAGGGGAGAGACAGCTTGCCTTGGGGGACTAGTGATAGGAGGAAGATGCACTCACCTATAGGTCCCAGTCTGGACCAGCTCAGTCATGGCTGAAAGTCACAACGGATGATGGCTACTTTAGTGGCTTCTAACTGAAATAAGTCTGGGGGTCTCAGCTAAGGAGATGTGTCTGCATGGCACAAACCGGTGCCTCCTCATTGACACTCTCAGTAAAGAGGCAAATGACTGAGTAGGTCTAGGGAAGTAGCTCCCGGTCTGTATTGAGACATATTGGTTGGGGACAGCGTGGGGGTAGCTTGTGCTGTGGATTAAGAGGATTCCAGGTGATCCATCCAGCACCTTTCACCAGCGTCCACTTTTCTTAAGTATACCTGGTCCCTTTTTAACACCTGTAGAAGACATGCGTGGCTTTTGTGCGAGCCCTGTGTGACACAGGACAGTACAGGTGGCACATGTGAAATACCAGCACCCCAAATGAGCACACAGCCCACTTCCCTGTGTGGGTGTGCAGTGTGTGTTGCATTGGAGGTTTGCATGGAGCAAGGGTCTGGAGAGGATTTTGTTGTTATATGGTGGGGTTTCCAATCTCCTACCCTACTTGGGGCCTACGAGCACATGAGTGGGACTAATTTCATTTCAGTGAAAGCATTCAGTGAATCCTTTTCACCATGCAAAATCCATTGCATCCTTCTCATTAATCCCCCCAAGTACAGATACTTACTCCAGGCCTAATCCTCCTCTGCTATTGTGTCTCTCCACTGCAGCCTCTCTTCATCAGCTTAACAAATTCCTGCCATTTCAACAGAGGCTCCAAAGCCGAACATGTCGGGCATTAGAGTGAACCCAAATCCCAGGGGCTGCTACACCTTCTTCCTAGGCAGCCTCAGCCCCAGGGCCAGGCAGGGCCGAGTACTGTAGCAGGATGGGAGGCAGAGGTCACCTGTGACATGAAAAAATTGCTTCCCCAGGAGCATGTGTCAGGTGAGACAAAACACATTGTGCTGAGGCCAAATTAAAATTGATCATGGCTTTATTTGGTTTTTAGCCTGGGGTGGATTCTAGTTCAGGTCTGGAGACTATCTCCGGCTTTGAAGGTGGCAATAATGTCCTTGAATCCAATTCAGGACCTTGCCAAAGGGTTTTGTTTGTGAGGTTCTGCCCTTTGCTGCCAGTGGAACTCCATCTGCCAATTTTAAACAAGCCCTCTCTGCCTGTGGTTACCAAAGACCAAAGTAAGCACTGTGCTGACAACGTACCACCCTCTGCAGCTGTTTCTGAGGCCTTTTCGATTCGTTAGAATCGCAAGGGAGAGCTGCACTTGAGAAAATTCCTCTAAAGACTTTGTTTCAAACTCTGATGCTTTCCCTCCAGTTAGTTTCTCTTTCCTTCTCGTTAGAGCAGGTGGGGCTGGGAGTTAGGACTCCTGGGTTCTATTCCTGAGTCTAGGAGACGGTGCCGTCAAGTGCTTAGAGCAGGTGATTGGAAGTCAGGACTTCTGGGTTCTATTTCCCATTGCAGCCACTGACTCAAGGTGAGAATTCAGCATCAAATCACTGAACTTTTCTGTCCATCCATCTGTAAAACAGGGAAATAATATTTGCTTTGTGATCTCCAGACGAAAGGCTGAAAGCCTGGTATATTGATATTCCTCTCTCCAGCAAATTGCATGGCGTTTTCCTTTCATCCGTGTATTTAAAAAAAAGGGAGCCTGACAACTATTTCCTAAATTTACCCCATGAAAATAATTTTGGGTCCCTACTGGACCAGACCATTGCTCTCCACACCCGGTATCCTATTTGCAGAGGCAAATATCTGATGCATTAGGGGATCAATAAGTTCATACCCTGAAGCTTGAAATTTGATGACCAGCCTCTCAACATGAACACTGCAAATATTAGCCGTGCTTGTAATGTACCTGGCCTCTACAAGATTTAATTTGATGTCTTGTAAATTCCAGGGGCTCATATTGATCAGAGGGTTTCCATTTTTAAGTCACGTTCCCCATGTAAATGTTTCATTTGCTCCTGAAATGACTTTGATCTAGACTGATTTTTTTTCTCTCGTTTTATTGTATTAGGGGCTCGTAATCCTGTTTTATGTCCTGGTGTCTCTTCAATAGGCCAAACCCCTTGTACACATTTGTTTTTCAGCATGGCATTTACACAGTGCTGCTGCTCCACAAGGGTTCTGCTGAAAGACAGATTCACAGTGGAAATTAAACACAAAAGACTAAATGCTCCTGGGGAGCGACGAGCGGCTGTGTTGCTTTATTTAATTTTTAAGACTATTTGGATGAACACAGCATTTTTTTCCCTTTGATTCTGCCTTTACAAAACTCCTCTGAGGAACCAGAGCAGCCTCCAGGCAGATGCAAATATATTTGTCTTTATTATAAAAGGGAGGAGGGGGGAAAAAAGGCAAAACCAAACCAACAACAAATCCCCTGAAGTTAGCACCAGCGCAAATGTCAGAGACAGGAGGACTGTTTCTCATTCACAAAAATGTAATCGAAGTGTGTTGGCACATCAAATACGCCACGGAGCTGCATTCGAGGCAGAAGCTGGAAGAGGTCACCCTCCCTTAAGCACACAGCCTGGAGCGATGTCCTTTTCAGAATGCAGCGGCACATGTACAACTGGCGGTGCCCATAAAATATTGTGGCACTGACTTGAAATGGATGGAAGACGCGCATGGCTGTGCGGGAGGGGTGTGTTTCTAGGGACAGGTTGTGTAAGCAGGAGGAGATGTGTGTGTGTGCGCGCCAGGTGAATGAGGCGTGTGTGGAAAGGCATAGAGCAGATTAGGAGAATATGTGTAGGAGGAGGGGTGTGCATGCAGAAGGAGATGTGTGTAGTGGGCAAGGTGTGTGTGCATGTGTTTGTGTGTATAGCAGTGTGCTGTAAACAAACAGTTCCCTTCTTAATCCTCAACAGAACACGTAGGCCCTGAGACCGTATCCAAACTAAGCCTTCCTGGGATCTGGCTTTACTGGTCCCTCCAGAACAATAATACATCACAAAAGCCTGGCCTACCATTCCTCCCTTGGTTGTGCCTAGGGCTTTCCTGCAGGGCTCCTTCTGTCCTATCCCCCTAATTCCCTCTCAGGAGACAGCCACTCCCACCTCCCCTGTATCCAGGCTGGATTTAATGAAACACAATTCATCAGCCGCACTGCCACAGCTCTAACCCCTGCTGACTGGGTGATCCACAGAGGATCCCCATCTCCCCGTTACATATGCATGTGAGGGTGTATGCGTGGATGCTGGGGACGGGGGAAGGTGTGTTTTAACCCCCCAGTCCAGTGGTCCTGAGCACTTTATTAAAATGCAAACTGCAGAGACAGGCTCAGCATGATCAAACCTACCTCTCCGTGTAACACTTCAATCTTTTCTTCCTACAGATCTTTCAAAACAAGGTGCAGCTAACAAGACAATCATGTCCCGAGACAGCTAAAGCAGCCGCCAGTGCAGTCCGTGAATAAAGTGTTTGACATCGACTGTAACATTTAAAGAGAAATCTCTCTCCAATCCACTAGCACTAGCCACTGGTAGTGAAATCTTGATGGACGTCTCCTGGTTCATTCCTGTCATTACAACTTGCTTGTTTCCACTGTGCATTTGTCTATGGCTTCCAGAGTTATGGATGTTATTAAATTTGGATATTTTTATGGACTCACCCACTTACAATGTACAAGCAAAATAACCCTTTGTTCTAATTTAGTTTTTTCCTTTCCCTACATCCCATCAAGCAATTGCTAATAAATGACCAAATAAATGCATTCAGATTGAGCCGTAACGGAGAGAAATGCAGTGTCTAATGAACGGATCATTTGCACCCCAAGACTAAAGATGAATTACAGTGACACCTCTTCCAAACTCCTTTTAGTTTAAAATATTTCTCCTTGGGAAGAAACAGAAAAAAAGCGCAGCATATGGATTTCACCGAGAAGGATCTGAACATGCACGAAACAGAACTGTCACAGCCAAAATTGCTTCATATATCATAGACCAACACCAGGCAGATAATGGCAAACCAGTTCTGATCAGGGAGCGATTATTATTGCTGATTCCAAGCGTGATGCGCAGAGCAGACAGCCTTACAGCTTGATTTTCTTAAATTGGGCCGACCTTGCAGCGTTGAGATTCACAATGGGTTTGCGTTGACCGGTAAAATGAGGTGCCAACATGATGGAGAAGTTATAAAAGAAGTCAATCATCTCTCTTCTCTCTCTTGCTTTTCTTTTTCAAATGAGAGTGTCTCTTTTCATGTCTTTGTTGAAGGTGTGCGTGGTAACAACCTGTCTTCCTGTCTGCTACTGTCGGCTCTCAAATTACCCCCAAATTACCCTGCCCCAATGGAAATGTGTGGTCAGATGAGTTATCAGAACTCAAGCATTGGCAGAAATGGGAAGTGGAGTGGGGGAATTATGATTGGATCATTTATTTTAATGCCAGTCTGTTCTTCCCCAGATAATCTGATGTGATATTCAAACATCAGTAATTTTCTGTCATGTGGCTTTTTTTTATTTGTTTTGCTAATACAGTTATTAATACAGAACCAAAAAGCAGCCTGACGCAAATGACTCAGGAGCGGCGCAAGCATATGGGGGGATGAATTACAGAATGCTGCGCCCGGCTGGTTAGTGCTTTCTGGGCTGTGTCATGTGTGAGAGTCTGATGACGATTTCCATAGTGACTCAGGAAAGAAAGAGCAACGTAATTGAATAAGAGAACATCTGGTCTTGGGGAAACAACCACTCAGCAGAGACTCAGAAGATCTGGATTCAAGTCCTGGCTTTGGCGTAAACTCCCTGTGTGACCTGGCAGAGGTGCTGGAACAATTTGTATAAGGGGGGTGCTGAGAGCCATTGGACCAAACTGTAAACTCTCCATATGATGGAAACCACTTCAGGCCAGGGGGTGTGGCAGCACCTATGTCTTGGGCAAGTTATTTAATGTGTCTGTCTCAATATCCTGTCTGGACAATGAGGGTAATAATTCACCTTTCTTCCAACTTTTGTCTTTTTTGATTGTAAGCTCTTTAAGGTGTGGCAGCCTCTCACTGTGAACAGTATCTGCCACGAGGAGGCCACCAGATGCTGTCGTAATACAAATAATTAACAACAAATGCTATGGCTGGAGATCGCTAAACTCTGAACATTACCACAACGTGTTGACATTTCAAACCGATGGTGCCAGCAGAGACAGGATACTGAGCTAGAGGGACCACTGGTCTGATCTAGTCTGGAGATTGCTGTGTGCCTATGACAAGCATCTCATTCTTAAAGGACAAGGTCCTTTCCTGGAAGAGCTGACATCCCAAAGGGAAAGTGAGTGTGAAGGCAGCGCAGCCTGATGGAACGTGATTCAGCTCCACCCAGTGTGTATCTTAGGGATGCTTTGAAAAGGGAGCAAAAATCAGATTTCAACCTTTTTTGGGAGTTCATGTGCAAGCAGCAGACGATACTGATGAGCGGTCACTGTCTCTTTTTGCATCCCCGTGGAACATAGTTATCAGGACCTGATCCTCCACCCATCTTAGGGTAAATCCAGAGTCGTTCAGTTGAAGTCCATGAATGGGATGTAAATGAGGGGGCAATGAGACCCAATATGGTCTGTGGTGGTGGCTTGGATTCTAGCCGGTAGTTCATAGATGCGCTCTAATTCGGTATCTCTGCTAAAGACGCAAAGGGGGGCGATCTCACACATGCAGTGTAGTGATATCACAGGGCTGAAAAACAGCAGCTCCCCACAGGGAGGGACGGCCAGTGCAAGCAGCTCAGGCCCGATCCCCTCTCGTCTCCGAGCAGGAATGAAAGGTTGTGGAGATAATTATATTTTGTCCCTGGTGTTGATGGACAGCTCCCTCCCAGGCTATGCTTTATCCTGGGCAACACATGGTGCTGATGGACAGCTCTCAGCCTGCTAGGGAATGGGATACAGCAACAGTGCTCTGTGCGTCCTATTCTTGGGGGTGGAGAGGTGAGGTCCTAAGCTGAGCTGGTCTGGGCAGTTCTTCACAGCAGCTCTGTGGTCCCTAGAGTGCATTTTGTAGGAAGTCTGGCAGTGGGGTAGATATTCCCATAGAGGTATGAATGCAGCATGTATCCGGACAGTACCTAGGAGCTGAAACTTTTAGGAACAAGAGCTAAGGACTTGCATTAGGAGCTAAGGTGGCCTGGCGGTTGGACAGGCCATGACATTCTCTTCCACTAGAAACCAGGGTTTCCAGAGAGAGAGAGAGAGATTCGGGTGTATTTGACCCATCACAGTCTAAGAAGAAGAAAGTGAACTTTAATCATGGCTATTAAAAGGTTAGCTAATTGCTGACAATGGCAGGGGGGAGAAATCCTGACATATACAGTGAAGTCTGAGGCCAGGAAAGTGCCACTGACACACAGTATAGACAAAAGAAACATTAGTAAGGAAGAGTGAGCAGTGGAAAAGTGAAATAAGTTGATGGACTCAGCCTGGTTGCTAGTGTCCATGTTAGGAAAACACCATCGCAACCCATGCTAACGGGAAGTCTCCACAGAGAAGTTAAGGGCTGAATGGACTAAGAGGATTGAACTAACCTCTAGGAAGGTCCTTTTAGCTCAGGGTCATGTTATAGAGTGCACTACCATCCCCCTTGCTAATTTCGTACTCATACGGAGAGCTTCGGTCTACAGTGCTTTTAATCTGACATTCCATTCACACACATCTAAAAAAAGCATCAAAATTGAATCAACTCTTTATAATGGTTCAAGGTTTCTTGAGACACCAGTTTGCTGGGCTGAGCAAGCAATCCACCGAGACTCTTGAGGGAAGTGCAAGTGAGTGAGCAAAATAATCCATGAATAAAAGTCCTGGGCACCTGCATTCTTTGTAGCAGAGACAAGTCAAGTTGTACTTCCTAAGCCTTCAAGCACTGGGAGAATTCATGTTCTTCTGTGATAGTTCATGTGAATCCCGGCTTCTCACTAAGACATTCTGTGTCATGAATAGACATTTGTCTCGTGTATGGTTTTCCCTTGTGAAGCACAAAGAGAGACACAACCCCCAAGATCTGCCACAATTTGTTATTGAGTTTGTAATATGTAATTGTGGGAATGATTATAATATTGCCAACTGGATTTCAGTTGTCCCCACACAGGCAGACAGGCAAGCTGAAATAAGCAATGACAGGAAAATTTTCTTGTTTGCACACAAATACATTAATAACTAGCAATTTCAGGCTGGGAAAAGTAGGAGAAAAAATAAGCTGAAGGACAAAAAAGCCACACATATTAAACTCAATGGGGAAGTTAACTCTAGCGATGGCAGTACTGTGGATTTGGAGTGGGACCTGGTGAATTACAAAATAGATCCAATGAGTTAAAAAAGTACATCCACTCTAGCCCCCTTACCCCCCCCCCATTTTGCATGCCTTTTAACACAACCATGAAATAACATTAATTTCTCTAATGCGTGCAATGCCATAAGTTACTTTTTAATCATTATAATCAAAATTTTGCTTAAAATTGAAGGCAGCTGCATTTGTTTCTGTCGGATATCATAATTGCAATTGTAAATTGGGAAACATAATGTTTCCTGGTGCTGCTGTGAGTAATAGCTCTGAAATCATTATAGATAGGTAGATATAAATAAACCAGGAGATCTATAAAAATAAGCAAAAGCAAGTTAAAAGGATAATTTGCAGATCAAACAGGAATAGTGGAATAGGAATGCAGAAAAAATATTTCACTACACAGTCAAAGTGTTCTTTAAATGTATTTGCACCATTACACAAAAAGGTAGGTAACAGAGAAAATTGCTCTACTAGAAAAATCAGAGTGGAGAATTAATGGGCAGGATGTATTTGCTGAGAATGTTGTTTTGTTTTTGTATTCACAGAAGAGTATGCAGCACCTCCCAAAATGAAGTTCAAGGGCTCAGACTGCAGCCCAACAGCCAAATAAGGCCACCAGAATCCTCCCTGGCACATTTGCCTTTTGGCTTGCCTTCTCCATGGATCTGATCTTGCAAAGTGCTTCTGGACACCTCCATCTCTCACTGCTTAGCACCTTGTCAGCTGGGATCTGCAGAGGGTGATGAGGAGACAGCTGATCAGCCTCAGGTTTCTTTCATTGGTGGGCACAAACAGGAAGCAAGGTTTTTTTTTAAATACCAGGGAAGGTTTGAGTGAAGAGGGAGATGGTAGGACGAATGTGTGTGCCAGATCTCTGGTTCCCACTCCTGGTCCTTTGGGCAGAATCCCTAGCTGGCACAGAACTGGAATAGCCATCTCTATTCTACCCTTTCCTGACACTGCTTGGGTATGTTGCATGTTCAGAGCACCTTGCACTCTGGCAGTCCCCTGGGTGCAGAGGGGGGTGGCATAAATGAGACAGTCTAACTTACACCAGGGGCTGAAGTGACCCGAGGATGGGGGGCTGCTCATATTCTGTGCTGAGTTCATTTTGGCCGCACTCAAAGATCTGTCCCTGCATATGCATTTCAATGCAATCATAGATGTGCTCTTGAGACTCCTAACAAGTTGTGCTTGAGCCCTTTGATCGAATAAAATTTCCTCCCCAATGTAGCATGAAATTCGGAACTCAGGTACGCTGGTATAAATCCAGAGTAACTCCACATAAGACATTGTAGTTATTCCAGATTTGCACTAGTAGATGCATATTCTGGCTCATAGTGTGAGGATAACCACAGAAATAGTTGTGAAAAGCCCAGATTGTACCGGTCCTAGATACCACCCATTCATGTGCTCTGTAAAGGAAATGCGCGGGGTGTGGGGGGGAGGATTAATGATGCCTTACATGACAGTTTTGTAGATGTTTTCTGTTTTTCAAGACCCAAGAACTGGAAAATGGCCAACATCACACCAGCATTTATCAGAAGACCATGAGATCCAGCAGGCAATTACAGTCCAGCCCATTTAACATCCGTACGTGGGGAAGGGATATTAGAAACAATTTTGTGAGATTTAGAAAGTGAACACTGTGAAAGGAATCATTTAATTGGGGATGCCAACATGGACTTATCAGGATGTGATCATCTGCTCAACTACCGCATTCTGTAGCTTCAAATGCTGCGGCCACATTATTATTTCTTGAGTTCCACAGTACAGATTGTTAACTAAGGCGATGAGGCAGGGGGTTGGGAGGGACACAGGTGGATGGGTAGATAGATACCTGCCTGGGAAACAAGAAGGAGGCCAGCATTTTGACAATATACTGGAACATCTCCAAGTGGGAAGAAGCTACCAATGGAGCAGCTGACCTGGTGGCTTGTATTCATAATGTGAGCAAAAGGTGAGAATGCAGAGATCACACGTGACATTGAAGTTAGCGGCTGGGGCTAAAGTCAGAGGAACAACTGAGGCCAAGATCCTCCAAGCCACCTACAGAAATGGGCAGCCCGAATTAATAGGCCATAGATCTTCAAACCCATTGGGTGGCTTTGGAAACCCCAGTCTAAATATGTGGAACGGCTTTAAATGACTAGTTCAGATGATGAGGAAATGGGCAGACAAGCTCAGAAAATGAACGGCTGTGAATACTTCAAACGCTTAAACAGCGCAGAGGGAGGAGAAATATAGAGAGTCATGAGCCGGGAGGCAATAAGGAAGGATAATGGGATGAAATTAAAATAGTAAATTACATCTGAAGATTGTATACACCCTCTCCCCCCACTGAACGCTCTTCCACCTTCTCTCCCCAGGCAAAGGGTCTTGTTTTAAACTCTGGGGTCACTAATCCTCAGCTGTCACAAAGTGGAGTCAGTGGCGCTACGTGGGTTGATACCAACTGAGGATCTTTCCCTAGGACAGCATACAATCCATTAACCACACATGTCAAGCTGTGGAGTGCTCTCTCCAGGGAAGCAACACAAGTCCAGTCATTGGGAGCATTCAGAATTAATCCAGGTAAAGGATCGGTGATTGTACCGCAGGGAGTGATCCTGCATTGGCCTGCAAGGGATGCACTGACTGGACTTACCCATCTGTAATTTTGGTGATTCTATGGTCTGATTCGCGGGGCAGGGTGAGAGAGAAAGCATGGCTTCCGTAAGATGAAGGGACCTCGGTCTCTGTGAGGGCCGGGAGCTGGAGGGAGCGAGATAGGAAGAGGTCATGGGGTAGCTATGATCATTTTAGTGATGCCATGTGCATTCCAGACAGCAGAAGAAAGACACTGGGATAGGTGTGAGGTTAGGGATGGTGGCGCAAGAAGGGTGGAGGTGCTGGCGGGGATGGGTGTGGGAGGTGAAGAGGATCAGGCCAGCCTCATCATGTTAATGAAATGCTTAGCGTATACACTCCCTCTGGCCTCCTTCTGCTAAGCAAGGGTAGCTTGGTGGGTGCAGAACAGCTTCTCATTTATGCAGGATCAGGGTCTCCTGTGTTCCCGGCCCTTTGTACCTTGCATGCAGCCATGCAGCACTGCATTTTGGTGCTGGACAGGATGTAATTCTGTGTGGCTGCTAAATACGTCCCCATTTTCCCTGCAGCGGGGAACACAAGACCCGCTGACCCTTCCCTCCCAGCCATTCAACGTGTTCCTCTGCCTCTTGGACAGGCAGAGATGCAGAGCTCTTGGAAGACAGAGAGGCCTCTGGCACCCGATCCCACCCTGCTCTGGCCTAGCAGGCCCCATGACTGTCTCCATGACAGGGCCTATATGCGGAAGCCATGACAGGTGACGCGACCCCCGCTGCACAGCCCTTGCGCCGATCTCCACAATCTGCAGCCCGAGACAGCTTAGACAAGAATGCCTTCATCCGTTAAATCTTCCATCGGACTCTAATGGCCCTGCTCCTCCTGTCCAACATCACTCAGCGTGACTCCCTAATTACTGTAATTAGGGAGCGCAGGAGAAACCTGTGCGCTGCTAAGGAGGCACCATGATCAGGAAATGGATTCTCACCATGGGCCACGTCCATTAACAGGTCAGCAAGCCTGTCGCTTCCATCTCCCGGCGCAGACAGTGCTCTGACACCCCCAAGCTCGGGCGGCGTGGCTGAGAGGCCTCGGACAGGAATGTCAGCTGTGATGGACAGTTGCTGCCTCCAGACTCCTCTCGACTTCCTCCCACCCCTTGCTTTTAAAGCAAAATGCTTCCCCCAATGAAGGCCACTCTGTAACTGAAGACAATCACACCCAGTGGCCAATGGATCCACCACACCACACCACACCTAGAGAGGGGGCTTGTTACCTCAGCTCCATATATGGAAGGGCAGAGAGATGGAGTGAATTGCCCCGGGTCATGCAGGGAGTCTGAGGCAGAGCCAGATCCCCTGAGTGCCAGCCCCATGCCTAACCCTCTAGTCCAGCTTTCCGCTATTATATTCTTACGGTCTGTCCAATTCAGGCACACGCATCCTAGCCAGCAGTCCATCCACACATGCTTCCCTCATTGGATTAACATGACAATCACCTACAATCTTCCCTAGAACAGAACCCATTTCACTACAAGCCTGTAGCAGAGTCCATCTCCCTCACCCTTCGGAGGTTCACAGCAGCATTTCCTGCCAGGCGCAGCCTCTGCCAGGAGCCTTGCAAAGACAGGAATCGACTGGGTTTGCACTTCAGTAGGTGCACGGCCCTGGGAACGTTCACATGAGCATTATACCTGGCCCATCCCATTGCACCAGTGAACTAGCTAACGCTCCGGCTCGGAGTTAATGAACCATAAATTCCAGCTTAATGAGTTTTATACTGAGGAGAATCATTAATGTAATTAGTACTGATGTGAAAATGATGTTGCTCGAGCCTGAATGAGGAGGGAGTATTTTGGGGGGTGGTGGGGGCTGGAGGAAGTGTTTTCTTCCCCGGCAGCGTTTCAGGGATTCTATTCACCCCGAGGAAGATGGCTCTGTATGTTCGTCGCAGATTTAACCTTGGCTCCCGTCCGCCAAAAAGAATATACAGAGTGGGAACACAATGATATTAAAGCAGAGAGATCAACCGCCTCTGTTTGCCAGCTGAGATGTAGCATCTTTAATGTAGCACTTTACTACTGTGTCCTTTAATTTGGGGCCCTTTTTTCTGATCCCTACACACAGCACGGTATTGTCTGGGCTCCCCGGTGTCTATTTTTTGCTCCTGCATGAAAAGATGTCTCTAAAGGCAGCTGTTTCAGAGATAAAATAACAGCTCTTTGGCTTAAAAAAGAAAATCTATCTATCTATGTGTGAAATAAAGAGCCCAGCAGGATATGCTCTGTGCTAGGATAAGGGCTAATCAAAGCTTGGTAAGTGTTTGAGATGGAGGCTGGCAAAGGCACTGTAAGTGCTGACCCTGCTTGCAGACCTGATGGCGGAAAAGAAATAAGATGAACTGGAATGAATGGGGCTCCAATCACCTTTGTACAAGCAGTCGTCTTTACCCCCCGACCCCCCAGTCGCCACAAGACTCAGGGTCTGCAAAGTGTCTCTGCTGAATCTTGGTGTTCCTGGTGGGGGTTAAACTCAGACAGGGACGGTGCCAAGGGTATCCTGTGTTGTATTGTTACACAGACGCCGTTTTCAGCTGCTCTTCTCCTTCGTTTAAAGCGAGCGCAGTGCTAATGATAGGTGCAGGCCTGGAGCTCTGCAGGAGGAGCTATCCGTCAGCTCTCTCCATCCTGCCCTAGAGTCACTCACTACCCGCAGGGGTGAGAGGGTTATTCATACTCCAGGTCCATCCCATCCTGGGCCCCTCTGCTGAGACACCCATCAAGGGTAACTCCTTGGGCCCAATCCATTCTCTGCGATGTCCTGCTAGCCATTGGGCTGAGGCTCTAGCAACTAGCCTCATGCAATCCCACAAACGCCCGCATGACGGAAACCTAGGGTGGATTCACACCAGTGGCCTAGAAGTGACTGGCTCTTTTTTACCATCCCCACCTCAAGCCTTTTGCTGCCTCCATGCCCGGGTGAATTGTTTCAAAGGACCAAGGTCTTTTTATTTATTTATTTAAAAGAGAAGCTCTCTCTCTGGATAACGTAGCTTTCCCATTAAAATAGGCCCTGGAGATTTTTCATTTGCAGTGCTAGCGACTTGTGCTAAGAATTCCCTCCCTGCGTGTTGGTCAGACCCGTTTGGTAGTGCACGTTCTAACAGTGTGCTAATTCCACGGTCAGCTGGGCCGGACTCCAAAGCAAATACACCTGCAAGGGCTTTCGGTGTTCTAGTTCGGGCACCGTAACACAGGGACAGATGCTTAGACCCTTCCAAGAGATGCAGGGCTACTCTACTGAGCCATCCGGCTGTCAGGATCTTCACTCCTTGCCTGCAGATGCAGGGTAACTGCTGCTAAGTTGCAATGGTAGGGACACCTCTACCTCGATATAACGCGACCCGATATAACACGAATTCGGATATAACGCGGTAAAGCAGTGCTCCAGGAGGAGGGCGGGGAGCGGGGGCTGTGCACTCCGGTGGATCAAAGCAAGTTCAATATAACGCAGTTTCACCTATAACGCGGTAAGATTTTTTGGCTCCCGAGGACAGTGGTATATTGAGGTAGAGGTGTATTTCTTGTTAACGCCAACCAGATGGTTGAGAGAGGTTGGATAGTCTAACTCATAGGAAGAGGGAACTCGGGCTTTGCCTGGAGGACGTCCTGTTGAGAAATCCTAGCTGTAGCCAAGCCTGTAGCCAAAGCTTAGGCTGAAGTATGTTTGGTGGCTGTTGTTACTGTAACTAATTTACATTACACTAGTGTCCAGAGGCCCCCAGTTAAAGATCAGACCTCTGTTGTGCCAGCTAGCTGGGGAAATCCTATGGCCTGTGTCATGCGGGAGGTCAGACTAGATGATTGCAATGGTCCCTTCTGGCCTTGGAATTTGTGAATCTGGGAGTCACTACACAAGCAAGCAAAACATGAGCACCCCTTGTACCCCGGCACTCACAATCTAGGGATATGGTGGGAGGATGAAGAGAAGGGGGTGGAGGAAGTGGGATACCATGCACAAAGTGGCAATCTCAGGTGTCCTTTGAATGAGTGATGGAGCCAGTCCCTAGGCAGGGGGAAGTTTACACATGCTGGACAGAATCCAGACTCTGATCAGAGCAGGGCTGAGACTCTGCTGCTCAAGGCATGGTCCACCTTTACACACTCCCAGAAAGACAAAGAACTCCATGCAGAAGAGCAGAGCATGCAGTCCCTGTCTGGTCACAGCCACCCACCCTGCAGCTATGAAGAGAGGGTTTGGCTGAATGGCCATTGAACTTGCTCTGCATTTCCACTCCTGGATTCCTAGGTTATAAGGTCCGAAAAGACCAGTGTGGTCATCTGCTTCGCCCTCCTGCATAACACCAGCCATAGGACTTCCCTGAGTTCGTTCCTATTTGTACTAGAGCAGGGCTGTTACTCTGCTTTGCCCGAAGCACATTGCACGCCACCCTAACTCACGCTGCATCCCAAGGAGAGGGAACAAAGGAGATGAGACTTGGCTACATGTCCTGGAAAGGAATCGGACAACCTGCGGTGTTGCAAGTTTGCAAAGGGACCGGTTACTGGTATGAGTTATTGTAATGTCCCTGAAGGCTGGCCGTCAGAGGAAGTTAACCTGACTATGGGCAATGGGCCTAACACATTCAAGAGCTCATTTCATCCCATCCACAGGGTTACTGTAACCAGATATTGGACTTCAAAGGAAAATATCCGCAACCATGTCCCCCCGACCTCTGTCCTCCCTCCATTGGATTCTTTCTTGCTTGCTTTCTTTTTAATGGAGAATTCTACTATGCTGCCAGTTCCCCATGCAAATCAGGCAGTTGCTAGTTTCATATTAATCAGGGAAAGTCCCCCACCAGCTGGTGCAGGTCATGTGCTCATGGCAGTGCCAGAGGACGTTTGGAGTGGTTGCGTCCCTGGTAAGGGAATGGATCCTGGAGGTCAGTGCTTTTCTGCTCCCTCCGCCATGATGCATGTACTGAAACCGTCGCAGAGATGGAGCAGTCTCCCCTCTCTCCGCCTTATGGACAGGGGCACCAGCCTTCTCCCGATGTTCTCCATGCAGCATGTCAGAACCGGACAGCGGCTGTCATGAAGCAGAGCCAGGTGTGCTGCATTCATCATCCCAAATAGCCCTGCTTCAGGGAACAAAGCCGCACACCCACTCACCCACCCAGTGCACCAATTTTGTCCCTGGTGCAGGCAAAACAAGTCCTCCTCCCCCAGAGACTCCCCAAAAAGCCTGGGCTACAATGTGGTGAACCTGGTGGACCTTTCAATTAGCCCATTGGTGAGCAGGCTCCAGCTCAGAGGAAGGCAAGGAGACTTTGAGGGAGGCTCCCACAGAGAAAGAGACACTGGGAAGACATATGGGATGGAGGTGGCACCTTCTCACCACACCCTCCTCCCAGAACATAACAGTTCCCAGTCCTGGACAGAGACCTGTGTGGGTGTGTGATAAATAAAGGGGGTGGGGTAGCTCCCTCTGATGGACACCCAGCCAGCCAGTTAGCTGTAAAATCCCTCTTGGGAGCTGTTCTCTGCTTGCTTTACCTGTAAAGGGTTAAAAAAAGTGCCCCAGGTAAAGAAAAGGGGCACCTGACCAAAAGAGCCAATGGGAAGGCTAGAACTTTTTTAAATTGGGAAGGAAGCTTTCCCTTTGTGTTTGTGGTTGCTCTCTCTGGGCTGAAGAGATGGGGCAGCAGGAATGCTGTGTAATGTAAGTAAATTAGGAATGTTTAGGAAGACACGGTTAGGTTTATTTCTGTTTATTTTTTAAGACTTGTGGACTCGTCTGTGCTAACCCCAGATGCTTTTGTTTGCTTGTAACCTTTAAGCTGAACCCTCAAGAAGCTAGTTTGGGTGCTTAATTTTTGGAATTGCTCTTTTAAAATCTAGCAAAAGCCTAAATTCCAGATGTATTCTCTTTCTTTTTGTTTTTAATAGAATTTTTTTTTTTAAGAACAGGATTTGAATTGTTGTGTCCTAAGAGGTTTGTGCCTATGCTGTTTGATTAGCTGGTAGCAACAGCTAATTTCCTTTGTTTTCTTCTCAGCTCTTCCCCTGAAGTTGGGGGTGAAAGAGCTTGAAGGTACCCCAAGGGAGGAACTCCCAAGTGCTCCTTCCTGGGTCCAAGGGGGTTTTTGCATTTGGGTGGTGGCAGCATTTACCAAGCCGAGGTCAGAGAAAATCTGTAACCTTGGGAGTTTAATGCAAGCCTGGAGTGACCAGGATTAATTTTTAGAATCCTTGGGGGGCCCCCACCTTCTGCACTCGAAGTGCTAGGGTGGGGAATCAGCCCTGATGGGGGGGGGGAGAGTGTGTGTGTGTGTGTGTAGAGGTGGGGAAGGGCTAACGTGTAAAGCTTTAGTTGTGCAGTGAACGAGGTGTAGTCGGAGGGCCAAGACCACGCATCCAACACCAGTTTCACAGTAAAGAGACCAGGGAAGCTGCTTTAACTTGCACATCACTTTTATTTAAGCTCTGTGGTCAGTCTTGTCCTTCAGAACAGCTCCATCAGCCATCACCGCAGCATTTCACCCCCACTGGACAGGAGACAGGGCTTCTAGTCTCGCATGAGGTAAGACACAGAAATAAAACACCAAAATCATCCACCCACCCACCTGCTGCGTCCCTCGCTGTGTATTCACATTCAGCCACCTTCCCAGTTCAATCCAAGCAACCACCCTTTACCTCCCCCACTAAGGACGGCACTGTTGCAGGAGCAGGTCCTTTGTCTAAGCAGCCTATGCCAAGGTGTGGGCTTATCCTAGCTGGATAGAGACACCCCTGTCTGACATTGCTGAGGCTGGACCGCTACCTCTGGAAGGTCAAGACTTGGGCACGAGGGGAAAAGTAGTGTGATCCCTTTGCTATGGAGTGGGGGAAGCTAGAAGAACTATGGGACAATTGATTTGACCCCATGAATACAGAGGAGCGAAATGAGGGCCTGGATCAGAACCATCCCTGGATTTGGCTTTGTAGAACCAAAACCCGATCAACCCAACCTCCCACTCCATCTCTCGAAAGGTTTTACCCATCTCCATGGGGGGGATGTGAAGGAATCTGGTGATACCACCAGACCTTCTGCTGCAGCACAGACAGAGGGTCCTCTTTTGTTTAGTGTGTCAAGAATAGGGGCAAAGGTAGAAAAGGCAGAGAGAGATCAAATGTTCCTAAGTTTAAGACATGCACTGGATAAATCAGGCAGCTGGTTTCAGAGGCTGAATTTCTGTCTCACTCTTTCTTTCTTGGGAGGATAGAAATCCTTTTCCTTTGCTGAAAAGCAAAGATCTCAGTGTCTCTTCTATGTGGACAGCTCAAGTTCAAATTTGTCCAAGGCAACTGGACTTCCTTTGCACTGCTATGCGACACTGCAGTCTGCCTACATGTCGTCCCCTCACCCATCGTAGTACCGACCTTCCTCAAAGACTGCAGAAGAGACGTCTAGCTACAGAGATGTCCTCTGCCCCCTCTCCCCTCCCACATACAGTCCTTTCATCTGACATGATCCTTATGCACCTCAAGAGCTGATCATGTTGCTTTTCTTCTGCCTCTCATATATGTGCCCAGATCTGGGGTGAATGTGGAAACAGGCTTTCAATCAGACCCACTTTAATTCCTGCTAGCCTGGAGACACCCTCTTTCTTTTAGGAAGAGAGCCGGAGGGAATGGCCCTTGCCCATGTGTTCTCGTGGCTCAGCAGTGCCAGGATGCATCTCTCTCCAGGATGCAAAGACCGCAGAGATTTTCCGCCACCACATCTCCTTCTCTAAAGGGTGGGCTAAAGGCAGATTGGTAGAGGAGGCCAAAGTACATTCCCATTGCCAGGGTGGCAGGGAACTGGACAGTGACGGCAGTAGGTCTAGTTCAGAGCAAACCCAGCTCCATGGCTGCCAAACATTACCCCATGGCACGTTAAGAGGAAAGAGCGAGAGAGAGAGAGAGGTCTAGCATTTGAGTGGAGGCAGGTGGCACTTGAGCTTGTTCGTGAAGGGACGTGAATTGGCCAGTTCTCTGGGCAGAGGAGGCCGATCAAGGAAGCATGAACCCTACCAGTACCAAAGGATCCAACCCAGCGAAGATGAAAGGGAAGGGATTTCAAAGGCCCTGTGTCTGTGATTAGGGGCCCATTGGCCCTTCCATGAGCTAGGTGCTCCCATGGGCTGCCCCACCTGCTCCGTGTGCCAGCTAGGGGGGGGCTGCACACTTTGGGATGGCCGTAGACCAGGAAGAGCCGGTGCCCCCTTCCTTGAACCCTAGAGGCTGCCAACCTGGTCAGCGCAAAGCAACAGAGCCATTCAGTCCGACAGAACCCACCCCAACCGGCTCATCCATTTTCCTCTGCGGGGGGAATGGTGTCATCGCTGCAGGCGGCCGTGCTGTTTTCCCAAAACAGGATGTGGCGCTGCGCACAAGGAAAGGGTGGAGCCAGGTTTTGTGGGGCAGTCCCAGGAGGCGTGGGCAGAGCCTGCTTCCCTCATGGCACGTTATTTCCTAATGGAAGCCGTCTCTCTCTCTCTCTTTATATCTACATATTTTAGCCTGCAGGAAATATATGAGGTAGTGTGGACACAGCCGTGCTTCTGTGAGAGTCAGGGAGTTGGGGGACAAGCAGGATGAGCTCAGAGACAAACCTCTGGGGTGGGAGCAAAGAACGTACATAGAGCGACCTTCGCCTTTAGAACCAAATATACAAAAATAAAAGTGACCCAGTCTATTTGCGAAGGCAGGAGCTGGGCTGACAGCATCTGATGTGTTATTCCCCCCATGGGGAGTCTTAAATACTGTGGTGGTTTCCTTTGCATTTGTGCAAGGAGCACTGGATACTGGTTTGGTGTTGGAGAACCAGGCGGATAGCTGCGGGCGCCTGGCTCACACGTCCTTGTGGATCAGCAGTGCGAGGTTGTGTATGTCTCCAGGATGCAAAAGATCCACTCCCAAATTAAGAAAAATAAGAGTCTGTTAACTGACGACACGTCCCCTTGTGCATAACTGTCCATTCTTTGTCTCTCCCATGCTGTACCTGGGTGGAAAAGGTTAGAAATATCCCTGAAGCCAACTATTCTCCAAGACTTTTTTTCCTCTTGTTCCTCTTCTTCTTCTTTTCTTTTTTTCTAATACAAGTGAACAAGGAGGTGACGTGGAGATGAATTCTGCTATCTAAAACACTTGGTGGTTGCAGGAACTTACACTTTCATATATACACACACACGCACACACTCCAAATATCAAAAAATTTACAGTCCAAAACTAAGACGATTTAAAAAAAGTTAAAAGGCCAGATTCTGTGTTGGCTTTTATCCTTCATTAAGAGCAAGAAGATTACCTGAAATTCTGATTTGTTTTCTATATTCTGCCTGAGTTCACTTTAAAATTCCAATCAACAGGTGCACAGACGGACCTGGGGCGAGCTTTAGACTTTTGGAAAAGAAAATTATGGTGTGTATATCTACATATTTTTCCTAATTAGAGATTTTTTTCTTTTGGTTTCAGGTTATATGATAGAAAGTTCTAGGAAGATGTTCCAGTATCCATTGTCTTTCCTGTGCCCAAATTCAGTTCCCACACCCTCTGGGTTTGGAAGAGTCGATACAAGGAGTTGGGAGTGGGGGAAAAAAATCCTCTTCTGCTCTGGGGCTGGTTCTGAGCCTCTTTCATTGCAAATGTCACATCATTAAGTTTGGTTCAGAAATCTTTACCATTTGGCTCTTTGAACAGGGCTCCTGGTCCCAAACGGTATTTTCAAACAGACTCAGACCCGGGCCCTGGCTGGGAAGTTTCAAAGTAGTACAGAGATCATTTTGTTTGGAAGTAAAGTAGAATTGGGAATTTTAGACATGGTGTAACAAGGTTTGTGAAGGAATCCGCTCCAGGAGCCTCTTGTGTAAATGGTGTGAAAATTGACACTAGGGAACACAGACACTTGAGTGAGTCTGGGACATTCCATCCAACAGAAGGCAGTGGTCCACCCACCCAGCCGCCCACTGACACACGCACGCATGCACATAGCCAGCTCACTACTGGAGGGTGATGGAGCCAAAATTAGGGAAAAAAAAGATGCAAACAAGGGGAAAACATCAGTGTATGACACAGATGAAGGTAGAGAGTTCCCTTGAGCACTAATGAGCAGGCGGATGCTTAACCTAATCATGTCCATTACAATTGCACCAAAATTTAAAAACAGGAAAACCCAAACAAAAATTCTCAATGGCTGGAGACAAATCAAAGGCCTTGGTTAATATGGGAAAGGTCGGGAGATGTGAAGAATTGGCTTCTTTGCTTTTGCTTGACTGTGTGCTGTTGTTTTAAACATACTGTTCCTTAGGACAGATGTACGGTGCCCGGGAACCTGGTGGCGGGCAGCAAAAGGAGACATCAGCACGGTGAGAATACAGATCTTCTGGGAGGTATGATAAGGGGTTATAGACATGGGGTATTTTCTCCAGATATTGATCTTCAGGTGAGCAACAGCAGGTCAGGTGATCACTCGCATCCGGTATCTCTGAGTGACGCTTTCCAAAGTTCTGGGAGAAGAGACAAAGTCAGTGAATAGAATCATGGAGCTAAGCTGCAGTAACAGGCACTGCTATCTGACTCCCTGTGTGATACCCTCAAATAATGAACAGCGGCAGGGAAAATAATGGAGCTCTGTCGGGTTTTTTGCAAAAAACAAACTATTCACATTTCATCCTGGGCCATTTTGGCACTGAGAAATTTCTGCCTCACCCCCAGATATGCCCATTTTCCCCATGAAATTTGCATACTTTGTTCCCAGTCCTGTAAATCCTTTCCCAAGGGCTTAATTTTACACAGGTGAGTTTCAATGGGACGATTCACATGTGTAATATTTACCTTAGGAAGGAAACGCATAAGAAGGGGCATGATAAAAGCATAGATAATAGAGATTGGTGTACAGAAGGGAGTTGGGGAGCTTCTGTCCTCCCTGTCTCATGACACAAAACCCAGGGATGGTCAATGAAATTAAAAGGTGGCAAAATTCAAAACGGATCAAAGGAAATCCTTGTTCATGCAGTGCATAATCAGACTGACACACCCTGCCACAGGACATCATTGAGGCCTTGAGCTTATATTGAAAAAAGGAGTGTATATTTATATGGACAAGAAGAATAGCCAGAATTACAATAGTTAACGCTAACAAAATTTTGGGGACCAGTATTAGATCTCATGCTTCAGAGCTTAAACCAATCTACTCCTATAAGGATTTAGGAGAAGACCTAGTGTGCGGGACAGATTGTCTCAGATCTACCTAATGCAGGATTCTTATACACCTTCCTCTGGTGCAACTGGTGCTAGTTACCGTCAGAGACTGGATACTGCACTAGATGGACCTGGAATCTAATCCAGTCTGGTTATGCCTATGTTCTTTTGTAAAGTGTGTTTGCAGGATCAGGCCTTGGAGGGTGAAATGGTTTATTGTCCAGATAAACCTGCATATCCTTATGCACATGCTTAACTCTATGCACTGGAGCAGATCCATTGAAATCACCGGGACTACTCACGTGAGTAACACTAATGGTGTATGTCAGGTTTTCAGGGTTGGGGCTACAGTGTTGAGAACTGAAATGTCCAATTTGGAAAAATATGGTGGATTTGGGTCAGACACAAGACCATTTCCTTCAAGGTGGGAAAACAGACCCAATCTTTCCTCCATAAAATGGTCCATTTCTTATGGGGTGGGGGGAGGGAGGAAGGGAGAAGAATGCTGTGCTGCTCAGATATTTTGCAAAATCTGGTTCTTTTCTGCAAGCCCTGAACAAAATGCAAACCCTTTGAATTCCAAGGTGCTTGGGTTTTTGTTGTGATTGCTTTGCCCAGTTGTTAATAACAAATGACAATCAAATGTCACTTGTTCTAGTACAAAATAGCCACGATCTTTCTTTGCTGGGTTTTCTGCAAAACAAAAGGGATGATTGGAAAGAACATCCGCTAATGCTCAGTTCCCTCCCCTCTGCTCATGTGTGTGTCTGGGACAGAACCAGCATGCTCAGTGCCCCAGGGAAAAGCCAAGTCTTCACACGCCCTCCCTTGGGGCTGGCAGTGGATTGGAATGATTCCTTCCTGCCCACACATTTTTCTATTGTTTTGAAACCCTGCAAGATGATCTTGGTGAAGCATCTAGTGGGGACATCTCTCTGTATTCCAGGCACCATTACAACCACCTGGGTACGTCATAGGCAATTGCCTTCATCTGCTTCCTGTTCTTTGGTCTCAGCACATTTAAAAGATCACTTGACAGCTCTTTTTCCTATTAGGCAAAGACTGGCTTATCTGCTACCTTTGGGGCTCAAAAGGCCCTACTCCTGCTTCGGTTTTCCATCCAGGGGCTAGCTCCCTGGGGATGGTGTTCTTCCTGGCTAACTCTTTTGCTGAAAGGAACTCAAGGGAGTGAGTGGGCCAGTTTTGATGCATCACACACCAAAAACGAGGGTTTTCTTTCTCTCAGACACCACCCTGCATTTAAAAACAAAACTGTCAAATCATGACCCATCCAAATCTCTGTTGTTCCAAACCCTCATGGGGGCAGGGGTTGTCTTGTGGGTCCACTGCTTAGTGCAATGGGGCCCTGCTCCTTGATTGGGGCCTCCAGTGCTACAACACCACAAATTAGACAGAGTCAAGCCTTTTACTTGTCTGAAGCCTCTTTTATCCAAATTCATTGTTCCCCGTTCTGCTGAGGTTTGGACTACAACAGAGCATTATCAGCAGGGGGATGGTCCCTGCCTGCATGGTTCTGATACTACAAAGGCTGATCAAATATTGAGCACCCTGGCCCGTGTTCTTTTAAAGCTGTTGCAAAATGGATGCAGTTATCTGCAGCACCAGACAGTGAGCCATTCACTGGCCAGGTGCACCTGTATCCAAGGAGCATGCACATCAACCCCCATTCATGCAAACTCTGGCTCATCCCCTCCTCCCTTTTCCCCAGTCCCATCTCAGTTTAGGCAGGGGAAATCAGGACAAGGTAATGAGAGGGGAAGAGAGATCAATGCTGCCTGGCAGGTTATCTCCAATGGTTTTTCCTCCTTGTTTTATGCTGAGCTGCTACAGGCAGGAGGGGGTCAAGGAAGCAACCCAGGCCAGCCTGCTAATTGTGATCCTTTGGGTTTTCAAGCATCCTGAATTATCTTTTTGACAGTCTTCTGCCTGTCTGGTGAACCAGTAGGATCTATAACCCATGGTAGCCAGAACACAACACTCCCATGAAGCAATGCAGCATCCTAGATTAAAGGAACATTCTCTCCAGGAAGAAAACAGCCTTCAATCATTTTTTATGCACGGGCTTTGCTTTTGGCCTGGCTGAAATGCAACTTTGTCCTGGCCTCATCCCTTGCCACAGGTTGGAAATCCCCAATATGGCTCCATTCAGTGCTAGGATTTGGGTCCTCAAGAGGAAAAGCCTGAAGGAACAGAAAGAGCCTCTCAGCCCTCTCTCTGCCAGTTCTCAGATAAATATTTCACCAGGCTCCTTTAAAAAATAATATATATCCAGAAAACAAAATGTCACTAATGATTTATTGATGGCTCTACAAAGCTGAACTAATGTGTGAGCAGCAAGCCACCTGGAGAGCTGCATGTTCTCCAAGCAATTTCAGGGGCCAGGGAGTGGCATGAAAAGGGGTGGGTGGCTTCTGGGAGTAACAGGTTGCAATTAAGGGATGGAAGATTATGCTGAACATCAGGAAAGCCAGTCAGTCTGTGCAATGGTCTCCCCAGGGGAAGGGGAGGAACCCTGTTGCTTGAGACATTTAAAGCACCAGGGAAGGATCCTGTGTTAGTCAGGAGATGGACAGGATCATAATCAAGCCTTAGTTGCTTCAAGTCCATTAAGGTTTGCCACACAAAGTCCCCCTGAGCCTCAGTGGGCCCCCTGCAGCCCCATGTGGTCTGGCAGTCAGCCACACAGCTGTTTTGGTGCCTTTTCTGTGGCTGGGTCAGTAAATATTGAAAGACTGGAACCCAAGGCCCAGGCCTACAGGACAGGACCAGTCACACCCAGCCCAGGGCTCAGCATCTGTACCACAAGGGCCAACACAGGGGTGCAGCAGGTCCCTACGTAAAGGGGGTTGTTATCACACAGCTCTCGAGCATTCACACAGCAGGGACTGAGAGCAGCTGCCAGGGGAGAATGATTGCTGATCAGATAAGCAATTCTTCCGCTGCCACAGAACATGCTCCTATCTCAAGCTAGCTCCCTTGCCTGCCTCTAACTGCTCAGGGCTCTGAACCCAGCCTACCCACTTCCCACCCTGTAAAGGAGGGAGAGGCCTTTCCTCCTCCCTCTTTATAGCCAGGGTCATTAATCAGTCCCTGCACTTGCTGCTGAGCAGCCTCACCTGGAAGCCATTTGCTTCCATGCCTGCCAGCTGAGCCAATATGTTTGCAGAGGCAGAAATCCCAATCTGAGCCAGGATTTTAACCCCTTCCCGGCCAAGAAGTGGTCAGGGTTTGCCCACCTTACCAGAATGTGGATGTTTGTAGCAAGGGTGTGTGGGCAGGTGTACAGTGGTGGGCACAACCCTGGAACTATGGGCAAGGAGGTCTGTAATATTAATCCCATCTGGAGTTGTGCATCACGTGCGGCACAGGCGTTTGTGCCGGAGTAGGGTGCAAGGCTTGGTGCAAATGGATATGTCAGAACTGGGCCTACAAAGGGATTCATTAGCATGCTGGGTGACAGGCATGGTGCAAAGGAGTGGCTTACCCTAGCACAGCACAGAGACATTAGAAACATGCTTCCTTAACTGGGTCTTATGGCCCGGTGGTGGATGTTGCTGATCTAGAGATGCAGGAAGACACTGGAACACAACACAGCTGAGCATTGCACCAGGAGAAACACAGGGGAGCTGATGGGGATATGCCCCAAAATGCTGATAACTGGAGAAGGATCCCAAGGAACAATGAGGGTCTGATTTAGGGACCCTGAACCATGCTGAGAGGCCAATGCTGTGGCCTCAGTAATTGGCTAGTACAATGACAGAAAAGCTATTGTGATGTAGCCTAGAGCAGGGATTCTGAGACATACCCCAGGGCTAGGGCCTAAATCAACCCCACAAGGACCCATGAAAACTGGGGGCTTCCCACTGCAGCTTGAAATGTGCTGCCTAGTGCACATCACTGCAAATACCAATACTCAATTGCCAAGAGATGGCCAAGTTACAGGGCTTGATCCTTCACTGCCCAGCTCATTGGACCCAATTTGCCATTGCCCTGCAGCTTGCATTGCCCTTTTATCCTGGTGTAAGACACTCCCAGGCTGAGCAGTGCATTGCACATGGTGTCGTAGGCACTGAGGCAGCATTGTGTGCTGTTGCACCAGTGCACTGTGCACTTTGCACCGGTGTAGATCACCCCAGGCACAGGACAACAGAAGATCAGCCACCTTGTGGCAACCTTTCCACCTAAGCAAGGTGGGTGCAAGAACACTGCCATCCTGCCTTGGTAGCACTATGTGACCACAGCAGGGCAGACCAGATTTTGGAGCTTAGGGGGACAAAAGCGCTCCCGGGGCCCTCACACCTTCCTTAAACCTGTGAATTCAGAAGCCAAGCCTGCTCGCCACTTTGCTCACTTTCAAGTAGCAGGCGGGAAGGGGATCGCACACACTCTGTGTTTATTAACAGCGCTGACAGCCAGTGCCCTTCGAATCTCTGTCTTGTCCCTCTGTGACTTTTCCACAACCTTATTTACCTCCAACAAAGTTTGAAATGAAATTATGGCTAATTAAATTTAGCTGCTACATGAATTTTCCCCCACCTCTTGTGTCTGCTCTCTCTGCCTTCACCTCTGATGCAATTCCATATAACGCTTATGTTAGCTGGGATATTTATTTTAAATCATTTTAAAGAAACTGATTAAGTAGGGTGTCAAAAAGCCATCCATTTCAAACAGCCTGGCGGATTAGTATTAAACTGCCTTTGTTTGAATAACATGCTCTAATTCGGTTGCTCAGTCACTCTAGTTTCAGCATCTCCCCCTGCCCCACTTTGGAGCTCTTCTTGCATGTGAAAGTCACTCCCTAAGCATAGTTATTAGCGCTGTGAATTGTTTTTCCCTTGTGACCTGGTAATCACCAATAAATCTGCTCATCCCTTGCCGGGAATGAATTCTAACCCAGGTGAAGGAGGGGATGGGAGTCGGAAAGATATTGGCCAAGATCTTGATGTTTGGTTAACTTCATTTCCATGAAAATCAGAAGCAGGGAAGACAGAATTACAAGTGGGGAATATCTGGAGAGGGCTCTGTGCCATCTGGCCTTACCCAAAATGTTATCACTGACTGCTTTGGAACACTTGCCTGCACTGGGATTTGAACACAGAACCTTCTGGGCTGTTAAGTGCTATTTGAGCTAATGGAATAGTTGCATTAGCCATAGGTTTCCAGCCTCTATTGGGCCAGCCATGGCTAGAGGACAGGACAGATGCAATAACTGTCCTTTGTTAGCATAATAGTTGTTTCCCCTTTACAGGCAGCTACTCTGGACCATCTGATGTTGTTAGAAAAGTAGACTTGAACTCTAGTCAATCTCCTCACAAGCCACAAACTGGATTTGAACCCCAGACTACTGGGATTGAAGCAGTAACTCTACTAACCGATAGCAAGAGAAGACTGCTAGCCTTTAGGGGACCAGCCACTAGCAAGGGATGCTAGCTAGATACACCATGTTGCATCCTTACCAATGGGCATTACTGAACAGTTGGGCAATAGCCATAGCACTGGGAAACAGATATAAGACTCAAGCAGTTACCAAAGTACTGGCGTCTTGTATCAGTTTCCCCACTGTGTTTATAAACTGACTCCTCAGCACTTTTATAGCCCTTTTCATCTTCAAAGGCCTGCACAGACTTTAGCTAATTCTCACAGCGCTGCTGCTCGTTTGACACCTTATCTATCACAGAGCTCCTTGATTGCTCACCACACTGGGTATAAGTGAGTAATAGCTGCAAGGATCAGGGAGAGGGGCTGGGACCAAGAGAACTGGGTTCTCCCAAGCAATTGATTCTCTTCAGGCAGAGACTTTGGGCTCTTGGATCCAGACCCAGAGGGTGGATCTGAGGTTTGTGTTAGGAGAGGCCAAGCCCCTCAATGAGGAGCACACACAAATTATTCATGCAGGAAGCTCAGCGCTGCAGGATTCCTTGCAGAGTTCTGCTGCTGGAGCGCTTCAGCATAGCTCCTCGGTACAGAGATGGGCGGGGTTCTCCCATCCGTGTAGGTAATCCACCTCCCCAAGAAGTGGTAGCTAGGTGGATAGAAGAATTCTTCCCTTCACCGAGCACTGTCTACAAGGGAGGGTGTCAGCATAGCTCCGTCTCGGGGTGTGTGTGTGGGTTTTCTACACCCCTGAGCGACACGGGATGTGTGTGTGTCAGCATAGCTCCATCTCGGCGTGTGCGTGTGGATTTTTTACACCCCTGAGCAGCAAAGCTAGGCCAATGTCAGTTTTCAGCGTAGACCAGTCCTAACTCTAGCATAAGTATTCATCTGGCCCTGTTGCTGCAGTATCTGACTGCCTCACGTGCCCTAATGGATTGGGCATCAGGGCATGGCTATTAACCCTACTTGAAAGGTGTGGAACAAGGCCCAGATTTCAGTGGGAGTTAGGCAACTAATTACTTTAAAAAATCTGGGCCTAAGTCACTTGCACAAGGTCACTGTCACTGCTGAGAGGCTGGATTTCTGGTGTTCATCATTTCTGATTGTAAAAAGGAGGGGGACCCCAAAAGGATGCAGAGCGCAGGTAATTCTGGGACAGAAATGAAAGGCCTGCACTGAATAGGGGCAGGGGTTCGAGGTTTGATGGTGCTGAAGTATCATGATCCATTTGGATGCCTCCAAACAGCAGAAGAGGCTAGAGCAGAGGGCAGGGACTCAGGAGAATCTATTCCTAACTCTGCCATTGGCCTGCTGGGTGACCTTGGACAAGTTACTGTGCCTCTCCATTCCTCAGTTTCCCCATCTGTAAAATAGGAATAATGTAATTGGTAGAGCACTTTGAGAGCTATGGATGAAAAGCACCATCAAAGCTAGGGATTATTAAAATGGATCTGGGAAACTGGCTTCTACTGCTCTTGGATGCAGCCTGGATTTGTGGATTCAAATCCAACCCCTTTAACCATGAAGGGGTTCACATTTGAGGTTCTGGTTCTGGCCTGTCTCTGGGGCTGCTGGTACTTGGACAGCAGGGCTGGGAGTCTGCCTCCTGTTTCATCTCCTCCTGACACGTTGGGGTCTTGGAATCTGTCTCGTGATCTGAGCCATCCACACAACAGGGACGGGACAGGACAGTCTCAACATGGAGATTTTTTTTTTTAATAAAACCATAAAAAGTGAACTCCAGCGTACGCACGCTGTGTCTAAGTGGGGAGATTTTGCTGCGGGGAGATTACACTTTCAAAGCACCATATGACCGGCTTTATTTTTCCTTCAGAGAAACCAGGAGGCTTTCCAAATTAGGATTTGGCGGATTACTGTCCTTGTGCTGGCAAGAAAATCCCCCACCCCGGGAAGACAAGGCAAGACCTCCCAAGATGGATTAGAGAACGCTCCCCTTCTTTATATCTCTGAGAACAGCCTCCCGTTGCAGCGCAAGAATCCTCTGGGAAGAAGGGGGTAAAGGGTGGGTAGGTCTCAGCTTTCAAACCTCTCACCTTTTCCTGGGCTCCCTGCTCAGTGTAACTATAATGCACAAGGCCGTGCAAGGGGGGGTGGCGGTTTCGAGCTCGGGGTGGGAGCAGAGGGGAAGGAGGGCAGGGGTCCACAGTGGAATCTCTCGCTTGTTTCCCCTCTGCCTGGCAGCCCCTCAGGAAGGGGAAATTATGCTTAGCCTGCAGCTGCCTTTCGGAAGCTGCAAAGGGTGGATAGTATCAGAGGGTGGAAATTCAGCTCTGCTCATTTCACCAGGGATGGGTTTGGCCCTCCCTGGATTATGCAGCATGGATCTCGCCTGCGCCTCCAATAGGGCTCTCGAGCCTGTAGGAAGAATAGGTTTGGATCAGGTGCTGTAGGAATGGCTGACAAAGGGCATGCTGGAGTGAGATGCCATGTGCAGCACGGCATGCCACAGTGGGAGCTAGGAGCTAGCAGGGAGGAATACATGGAGGCCAGCCACTTGGCACGAAGACATGGCTCTGCCTGGAGGTGAGCTGAGGGGGCCGAGACTCCCGTCCCCATGGGAGTCTGTGTCAAAGTGTGAACCCCAGCCTGGTGAGGAGCACATCAGAGATGTGAAGCCTGGTGGGTTGCAGGGATCCTGGTGAGCCCACACGATGTGCAGTAGGGAAGCAGGGTCTGGTGTGGTGCACCACAGAGGAAGGAATGCAGGACCCAATGTGGGGCACATGGGAGAGGGATACGGGGTGGGGCACCTTAACGGGGAGAGACATGCAATATTCCTGGGCCAGCCTAGAGCATATCACGCCCAGATCTCTGCCACTACCAACGGCCCAGTGGGGAACGTGTCACAGCGAGGGAGGCTGGTTCTGATTAAAGGCATCTTCTCTGTTGGCGCCAGCCCCTAAGAAATCCCGGGCGGTGGAGCCCTCTGCATGTCAGCCTGGGTGGGTGCTGTATAACCTGCTGGGACCCAATCTATCCCTGCAGCACCAGGGCAGCCCACCTTCCATCCCAGTAATGGTAGCTGAGGGGCCTGGATTGGTAAGGAAGGATGTCTGGTGCCCTGCATGAGATGAGTTGGCTGGTCTCAGCCCAGAGGGTGGGTGGTCACAAACCCATCGCTCCAGTGGCACTAATTAACCTCCTTCTCCATCTCAGTGGGTAGGCCGAGGTGAATTGTCCATGGAGTCGGAGCTCCACCCTGCCCCGAGGGGAGGGGTGGGTTGGCGCGGTTTGTGTGGGGTGGCTGGCTGTGCCGTGACCCAGGACCTCCCTGTCCGTTGGATAGAGGCACCCAGTGTCTGTGGCTGACGACCCAGCACCGCCCCCCTGTGCTAAACTGACAGCGGCACCAACAGGATAAAAAAAAACACCCAGAAACTTACTGTCCGCTCTCGCTCGTTACGTCTACGAAGACCTTGATCCTCATTCTGAGCGCAGGACACGGGCGAGACACCGCAAGAGAGAGAGGTTACCGTCCGCTCTGGGCAAGGCCAGCGGCAGACACTTACCTACCGGCTACTGTGGGGCTCTACAGGGCTCCTTCCAGCACAGGGAACCAAGGGGGTCTGCGGGAGGGTGGCAGGCAGATCACACCCATCCGACTCACTCACACAGTCACTCCGGCCGCTGCAGAGACCCTCACCCCAGTGTTCCCTCCCCATGGGGACTCTCACTCCAGGTGCTCCTGTGCCTGGGATGCCCTTACCCCAGACTGACCTCTCCCCACAGGGACTCATGCCCCAGAAGCTCCTGTCTCTGGTGAGACCCAGACTGGCCTGTTCTGCAGTGACAGGAGCAGGGAACCAGCCTGGTGGCTGAGACATACCAGGGCTGGAATGGGTCCGAATCCTTGTAGCATTTTCCAGCAGACCTTTGTAAAGCTACTTCCCTTCCTTAACGTCCTTCCCCCTGCACCACCTTCTTCCCCTTCCCCAGGTGCATCCCGTCCCCTTACTCCCTCCTCCCTCCTGCCCTCTCGTGCCTTCTCACCCCCCAGGCAGTCCCCACTACAGTCCCAAAGCCTTAGTGTGCCCCTTGCCCCATGGGGTGTTCTCCATCCACCAATACCAGGGGCCTGGGTTCAGTGCATTCCCTCGCTGCAGCAGGAGGAGGGGGGGAATTTAAAGCAGTGCCAGGGCTGTCAGGCAGACCCTGCCTCACCCCCTGCGCCCTTCAGTCGCTCGGCCCAGCAGCCCACTCCCTTCCCTGGCTGTCTTGGGCCTCAGAGACATGGTCCTTCTGCTCGGCGGCTGGGACTTTCCATCTCCTCCTGGGGCCTGAGCTTGCCCCCTTTGAGTGGTGCCACAGCGAAGGAAGGGGCAGGAGGAGGCAGCAGTTGCCTGAGACACACACGTAGGAGGGGCACGGGGGCATCGCAGCTTGGGAGAGAGCTGCCAACATCCTTCCCCTGACAAACGGTCCCCGAGCTGTTTGGCCAGGGTGAAAGGCTCCGTTGGCCCAGGCTGACTGCCAAGGGGTGCCCACTGCAGAGCAGGGCTGTCCCTTCCCTGCAGGGCTATGACGACAGGCCTGCGCTGGCCGCGCTAGGGACCGAGTCAGGAGAATGGGAGATGGACGCACCTCCCTGGGGCTCGCTGCGGCCCATGCACAGAGGGCGGTTGTGAGGGGGCCCCCGACCCCACACAGCAGGGCGGAAGCAGGCTGGCAAGTGGAGGCTGCCCAACAAGGGGGGTGTTACCTGAGGCACAGCTACACCGTGCTGTAAGCCAGGCTCCCATCCTGCTGAAGGTAGCAGGAGGCGGAGAGTCACGGCTGGGCCTTGGGCCCAGGGAGCCGAGGTTGGGCAGCTGGGGATGGTGGGGTTAGGTTCACTCCATTCTGAAGGCCCCTGGTGAGCCATGGACATTCGCTTTGGCCAGTCACAGCCGCTCCCTCCCCCTGTGATAAAGGGTCCTGATAATGGGGCCTGCAGTTCTTAGCGGTTCTCCTCCCCAAAGCCCCATGTAGCTGCCCAGGCTGCTCCACTTCTGTGCAGTCCCAGCCCCAGCCCCTTTGTCCCTGCCAGTGAGCTCCCCTCGCTGGGCTACCGTCTGCCTTAGGAGGACCCTGTGGACACCTCGTTACCTTCCCTAGCTGCTCTACCCCTTGATACTGGCTGTCCCGGCTGCTTTGCCTTGGATGCCAAGTATGCCAGGCTGTCTCAATCCTCCCTGCCAGCAGCTCCCCCTCTTTTCCCCATCACTCAGTGGCATTTGCATATCGAAGAGTTATCTGTGCCATACACAGCCCTGAAAGAGCCACATGGATAATAGCTCGTTATTATATGAGTCCAATTAGCTAATTTATCAGCTGCCTCCCAGCTCTTCCTATGGCTCCGGCCATTACACGGCCAAGCTGGCTTTGCCCACACCACCCACTAACCCTGCTGCTCCAGGCTGAAGTGTGAGGTGATTTTTAGGGGTGGGGTTGGAAGCAGACGTGGAGGGCGGGGTTCAGGTTCTGAGGCCCCTGGCCAGCTGGGCTCAGTCCTCCAGCAGTTGTGAGGAGGAAAGGAAGGGGTCATGCCCCTTATTGCTCTTGATCTGCTTGTCCCAGTCATGGAGTTGGTGGTCTCCAGATTTCTCTGCTGTCTGGAAAGATGGAGTGATCCACCATGGATGGGGATAAAGGTGAAGGGGATGTGAGAGATCCTGGGGACTCATCCTCCCCTACTGCCTGCCTGAAATGGTCACCATCAGCTGGACATCACCGGGACCGTTTCCTGACCTAAGCTAGATATAAGGGGACCTAGATCCAAACAACCCTGCTTTGGGGTTCTGCAAATCCAAACTGTGTCTGGCCAAGTTCTGCCCCTCTGCTCACGCTGAGAGGCAGGGCAGAGCAGGGACGTGGGATCTGGACATTGAGGGTGTCCGACTCCTGATCCAAACATCCCGTCTCAGGCTCCTCTGTCTAATGGCTGAATTGGAACGCTGGACCCTCCTGGGCCTTAGCGATCACTGGAGGGTGCTCCAATTCCAGATGGGAGCTCAGCATCTAGCCCCACTGTCTGCTGCCCTACAGAGGGTTGAGCCTTCCAAGCAAAGGAAAAGCATTCCCTAGGCAATCCAGCTGGCTGAGGGTCCATTGGAGCTGGGCCTTTCTAATGGAAACCAGGGCATCTTCCGCACACCTAGAAATTCCCCATGCCTCGTTCTGCAAAGAAAACCCCAATGCACAGCCATAAAGAGCTCTGCAGCCGAGAAGTTGGATGAATTAACTCAAGTCAAATTCAAGCCCCGGTGTAATTCCATTGCATTGGCATAGCTGCACCCAGGATGACCCTGGCCCTAGGTATCGCTCTGTGCAACTCCCCCAGCCCATGTCCTAGCTTCAAACATCCATGCAGGCACTAGAGCCCTTTGGATGGGGGCTTGGGAAGCTCTTTTATTTAATTGGTAGCGGGAAGTTCCTATGGTATCACAGGAGTTTGGAGATGGCCCTGAGCCGCCTAAATTAGGCTCCATCTTTTAAATCCCCCCAAAGTGTGGGGGGTGTTTGGAGCTTGGGATGCCCACAATCTCTAGAGGGCACCCTCTTCTCTTGGCCCAGACATGGTCCCTGGCATCAGAGACTGCAGTTGAGGGGAGTGTGTGACACAGACGAAGCAGAGAAAAATGTAATTAAAGAGCAGAGACGCAGCTTGTGAACTATTGACAAAGGGCTGGATGGGAGAATGACACGGTGTCTTGCCCAGGCTGGTTAAAGAAGAGCAGAGACCTGTTATATTACAAGATAAACCACTTCTTGTGAGCCAGGGTCAGGGGTTATTGATAATATAAACTCACACACCTGGGCAAGGTGCAGAAAGAGACTAGAGATGGTGGACTGGCTGCGGGGAGGGGAGGGCATCTCTACACACACACACACACACTCTCTCTCTTACACAAACACACACACACACTCTTACAGACCAACTTTCTCCGACACACAAACATGGGAGCGATGGGCAGTGGGCGAGCAGCAGTGTCCATGATGATTGGATTTTCTCACCCCCTGGCTGCAGGAGGCCATGGGTGGAGAGAGGAGGACAGGCCATTAAACAAGAACACCACTCTTCGTCTTCCAACCCCCTGCCTGGGGGCATTTCCACTTGGCAAATGTCCTGGCTGAGTGTCAGCAGGAGCATCCTGCTGGCAGGACACATGCCCTCTCCTCCCATGCCCCGCAGAGCTGAGCATTGTCACAGAGCGGGGTTGGCTTCCCGGCCACGCAGAGCAGGTGGCCATCATCTGCCTGACCCAGCTGCCTCCAGTGCTGAGAAAGAGCCAGGCCCTGGCTTCTCAGATGGGTGCCCCTTGGCAAGAGCACTTCCCTCTCCGAGCCAAGCTACCTGCCCTGACCCACTCTCTCTCTTTCATCTAGCTCGCTAGCCCGACATTTCTAGGGCACTAATCCTTCCAGTCCCCAAGCCTCTCTTCCCCACCCCATGTCTCATTTTCTCCAGTAGTTTCTCATTCACTCTTGCTGGTTCCTTCCCCTCTCCCTCTGCACTGTGTAACTAGAGTTCCTCTGACCCACCTTGCCTTGTATCGCACGTTCCTCTGCACAGACCCGGGGAGCTGCCCACAAGCATGGGGGAAGCTCTTGAAAAACTTCTCTCAACAGGTCCCGGGGCATTCAGCCTCCTCTTCTGCACATCTTCGCTTCGGGCTACCCAGGCGATTCCAACCAGAAACCCAAACCAAGATCCCCACCCCCCACTGCTCACTTCAAACTATGTCAGCTCGACAGGGGAAAACCAACCAGAAACAAACATTACCCAACCTGCCCTGCCCCCAACCTCTCCACAGGCGTGAAGCGAAAGGGCGGGCGCGTCATGCTGCTGCAAGCCGCATGCAGGAGAGGCGAGGCCACAGCGTTCTTGCTTTCGGTTCTCTCTGGCCGGGCCCCGCGAGGACCAGAGGGAGCATGCAGCACCATGGAGACACGGGTGCAGGGCGGGAGGAGGTGAGTATGCCACGGAAACCATTCCACGAGGGAGGGAAGTGACAGGAGGTGGGAGGAGCACAGATTTCACCAGGAGCACAGAAAGGAGAGTGCGTTTGTGTACCTTGAGGCCAGAATCTTAGGGGAGAGGCCTAGAGTGGCATGCGCTAGCGTAAGTTAGGCTGGATGGTTGCATACTCGACTAGGTCTCCGCCAGCTTGGATGGAGCTCCGGGGGCTGGGTGACGAGGCCAGAGCGGATGTGTCCAGCTCTGCATAGTGGACATCATAGTCCTTGGTGCCCGAATTCTGGAGATGAGACAGCAGTGAGGTGTGAAAACACAAAGGGGATGGCGGTGGGGAGTGAAAGACATGAGGGAGGAGAGAGAGAGAGCATGACAGAGTGCAAAGAGAGGGTGAGGATGGGGGTGTCATGGGAACGGGGGGGGGGAGACATGCCAAGAGGTATGAGAAAGGGCAAAAGAGACAGAGGTGTTAACAGAAAGGGGGAATGTGACAGGGAAGAGAAGAAAGACAAGAACAGTGAAAGGGGGAGAAAAGATAAGAAAGGGGAAAAATGAACAATCATTATAACTAAAATCCCCGAACAAAGCCAGGATCCGAATGGCATTTCTCCCCATTTGTTAGCCGATTTGGGCACTTAACCTGTCTGAACAGACATGCCCCCTCAGCGTCCCCTCCACCCTGGCTGAACGGGGGATGCTTTCCCACTTCCAGCAGCTACTCCCCAGTATGGACGGCTCCATCTTTGGGAAATGGGGGCTGAAATCCTGGCCCCATTGAAGTCAATGGCAAAGCTCCCCTTGACTTCAATGGGGCCAGACTTTCTCCCCCTGGGAGGGTGAACTGGATTCAACCCCCATGTAATGGCAGTGCTGCCCAGTTTTGTACCCCCTCCAGGAGCCAGCAATCTCACTGCAGAGGGTCTGCGGGGGGTGACGGGGGAACGTAACCCAGAATCAGGGGGCAATGCTTGTATTTTAGGCCCCAGGAGAACAGACGCAGGTGTGGGTGGGTGGGAATGGTGGTCAGATCCCTTGTGATATCCACAGGGCTTTATATCCCTAGAGCACTTTTGAGACCCTCTGGTTGAGTTACCCAGCACCAGTGAGATATCGCAATGGAGCTCTCAAAGCCACAGCGTGGTGCCCAAAGGGCAAGAAAGCACCCTTCCCCTATGGAGGACACTGGGGTTGGGTGGGGGTCCGTCCTTGCCCCTATTCCTCCTCCTTGCTAGAGCTCTAGCTAGATTGCTAGTTCTTTGGGCAGGGAACACCTCTGTGATGCGTCTGCGAAGCACCCAGCCCATCCGTAGGTGCTCACCAATAAGGACTCTTGCATGGACAGCATGATACATACCTGGCCTCCTCTGCAGGCTTCCCTCTGGGGACCTCCAAGTGCCTCAACAAACAGTCACGAGCGAACCTCCTGGGAGGTTTGTTTTACAGTGGGGAAACTGAGGCACAGAGCGGGGCCGTGACTTGCCCAAGTTCACACACAGAATCAGTGCCAGAGCTGGGAATAGAATGCAGCTCTCCTGACTCCCAGCTCTAAGGAGCACCACAAACACCCTCTACAGACAGCATTTCAGGGGCAGCCTCTGGTCCCACCCACACAAGGTGCCTGTGTTCACCGAACAAGAAGCGTGTTTGCTATGGCTCACTGGAGGGCAGGCAGGATGCTTCCAGACATGGAAGCCTCTTCTCGCTTCCCCTCCCTGAGCTACTGCATCCCGTGCAAATCAGGTAAAAGGTGTTTAATTTGAGAACGTTCCCCGCTCTGCTTCTGAATAGTTCTCAGCCATTTACCAGCTGTGGCAGGGCCATTTCTGGAGGTTTATGGCTCTGGGATGAGCCGTTTTAAGTGCCTGTTGCTGCACAGGGTGATTGGTTGAGCTGTCGTCTCCGACTGTCTTGCTGTACTGTCTATCTTGCTATAACTCTGGGGGGCAGAACCCCTCCACCCAATGGGGTGTGGGAAATGAAAAGCAAACAACGGTGGTTCTTCCTGTATCAAATTCCCCACGGGTGCCCAGACAGGCTGGTCTTGGGAGAGGAACCAACAGACATCAAGGTGCATTCTGTGCTGCACGCTGGGAGGAGGAGAGCTGACAGGCTAGCAACGGAAAACCCAGCATACAGCCAGGAGTTCACAAATGTGTGCGGGTGTGTGTGGTGCATGTGTAAGCACATGCACAGTGTATGGAAGTACAGGGCTTGCGTGTCTGTAGGTGCACAGTGTAGTAGTGTATGTGTGTGCGTGACATGGAGGGTTGGTGTATGTGGCAACAGTGGAATCAAGCCCCTCCGTCTGACAGAGACCTGAGTGGTCTGTCTCTTCATTACATGATGTAGACAAATGTGTAACTTGCAGTGCCAACGAAATCTCACTGACTAGGACTGAGAGGGCATGTGGAGAGAGTGTGTACGGGCCAGGGGGCTGGGAAGGAAGAGTTTACTGAACTTCTTCAGTTCAGTTCTGGATAATGCTGGTCCCGATCCAAAACCCAGACCTGAATGACCGTGATCTGGCCCCAGCCTTTGCCTCTCGGACCCTTTCTCTAGTCCTGGAGAGGCGTGACCCAAGGCACGAGGGGCCCATTCTTCCACTGTCCGCATTGCTGCTCCCTAGCCAGCATGGCCCCACACAAGCTGGGCTCTGGGGGTGGGATCTGAGTCTTTGCTGAGGCTCTGCCACTCACTGGCTCACGCCTGCTCCCTGCTGCTTGTTTAGAACAAAAATGTATTGCAATAGCAATAATGTGCCTTGTACACGAGATCTAATGCCGACACCCTGGTAATTCCCTGTCAACCAAACGAATGATACGGCTGCCTGGACCAATGAACCCTTTCCCTCTACACCTGCACACATGTAACCACTCCTCCCACACAGGCCTCACACCTGAGCTTCCACATGCACACTCACACCCACCATGCCATTGGCTCACGTACACATCCCCATCCAACACAGCACCTATGCTCACAGATATGTACCCCTTGGCACACACACACACGACACCAACATTTACACACACATTCTTGTGCATGCATATACGCTCTGGCAAGGCCAGATGCACACTGGCAGACCCAATCACACTCATGCCCACACACAGTTCCATACATTAGAGAGGGGCCAGCGCTGCAAGCTTTGGAGCCGGATCTGGATGTTGAAATCTGCAGAGTGGGGGTGTATTTAGATCCAGGGATTTGGTGCTGGCTCCCCACAGTTATGTGCACAAACATACTCCCTCCTGCACACAACACACACAATGGTACAGTGAAAACCAGACACAGCACCAGCCCGGCAGCTCTTCCAGACCCTGCACCTTTCTCTGGCCTGAGATCCCTGGAAGGGAAAACAGCTGAGCCCATGGGCACTGGCCTAGTGCAGGGCTCGGAGGGGGAACGCTTACCGGCCGTGCATACCCCCAACTTAGGAGGGATCTGGCCCCAGTGGCAAAAACCCACGAGCTCTGTCTCACTCATACTTAAGGCTCAATGACATGGAAAAAAGGGCTGGCTGATTCCATCTGATTCGCCTGCCCAACCCCCAGCCCAGTCAGAAGCCCTCCCACTCCCACTCCCTGCCTTGGGGGTCTCTGCTTTGAGCACCTCCAGTGGAGCTGGGATTGCACCATTCACTGAGCTGGGCCATTTGGTACCTGCCTGTCCACACAGGGTGCTGCAGTGTTTGTGGGGGACCCATAGACTTGGCTACATCAGCCTGCCCTAGGGGTTAGGGCTGAGCCCTAGACAGGAGCAGCACCAGGGTTTCTGGCGCCCTAGGCAGAATTCGGGGGGGGGGCATTTTGTGCGCTCCTCACAGGGTGCGCGGGAGCTTCTGGTTCCGCTCCCATCGTGCCACCGAAGAAGGACCCTCCGCCAAAATGCTGCTCAATTGCCTGCCGCCGTTTTCCGCGGCACGTCAGCAGAAGGTCCTTCTTCGGCGGCGCGACAGGAGTGGAACTGGATGCTCCAATGCGCCCCATGGGGGATGCACAAAATGCCGCCCCCCGAATCCTGGCGCCCTAGGCGACCGCCTAGGGTCACCTAATGGAAGCGCTGGCCCTGGCCCTAGAGACACCAGCCTCTCACCGCTGTGAACATCACAAGTAACCTCCCCCAAAGGAAAAGTGGGGCGGGGGGAGGGACATTTCACCCATGTGGCCGGGGGCGGCCAGGGTACTGCAGCTTTGGGGGGCAGGTGGGACGAGGAGACCACCGTGTGGAGTGACACTACAATGTCCTCCTCTTGGGGTGCAGGAAGCACAGACACCGCCACAGGGAAACACCCAGCCAATCAAGGAGCAGCCGAACCTGCCAGTCCCTCTGCGCGCCTGGCGGGTGTGTGAAGGTGGAGGGGTCTGTGCGGCCTGGGGCATCGGCAGGGATGGGGCTGCTCCTCTTGCTGGAGTCAGGGAGGCAGAAGGGGCCCCGGGGAGAAGGAGGGGGCTGAGGTGAGCAGTGAGAAATGATCATGGGAATTTAGGGGCTCTGCGGCTGTTGTTGGCCACCGTGCTGGGCTCAGCTCTCAGGGCTGCTCTTGCTCTCTTCCCCTCCCTCCATCCTACTCTCTTCCCCCTTCTCTCGAGCCTTCTCTCCCTTTTTTCACTCATTCTCTCTCGTCCGCCACCTTTCTCTGGGAGCTCTCTCTTCCCCCAGCCCTCCCCGTCTTTCTAATCCCTTTCCGACTCTCTCTGTCTCCAACTCTGTGAAACCATCACCCTGAGGCAGCAGTTTTCATGCATCCCTGCAATGAATCTACTTTATCCCAAATTATGAGACATCACACAATTCATTTAACGTACAAAGATCCCGCCCCAGCTAAACGCAGTGTGCCTGGCTCTCTAATCCCTTCCCCTCACCCGTCTCTAAGCAGACAAAGCACCAGCAGAACAGGAACATCCTGCATTTCTCCAGCACCTTCCCCACCGGGGGTCCCAAAGCCACTTACGAACTATCTATATGCAGGAAACGCTTCAGCATGCAGCCGCTTCTGGGGTGGAACACGCTGCAAATCAGAGTAGGGCAAGAAGAGCCCAAGTGAAATCACAGGGGAATTTAGGGGGCAGCTGTAATTCACCACCCCAGAACTGGCTGGGGCACTGACCTGACCACTCTTGATGTGAAAAGGGATCTACCATAGCTTCCCCCCTCATCTCCAGCAGCATGGCTCCCCAGACCAGCATGCCAGAGCCTTGGTGCCAACACAATCTCCTGCAACCTCCACAGCTGGTGCTTAGAGGTCTCCCATCCAAGTCCTGGCTTAGTCTGACCTTCCTTACCAGCTACCTGGTGCCCTCGTCTAGCTCTAAATCAGCACTCCTCAGCCTTTTGCATGCCAAGGCCTCCCCCAGCCCGCCAGTCTCCTCCCAGCGCCCTGGGATGAACTCCGGTTCCTCCTCCCATTTAGCAATAGGTGAAGGGCAGAGGGATTGCTAACACCTGTTTGCAACCGCCCCCCCAGCTCTGATGCCCCCATTGTCATGAGGGCTGCTCTCCTGCACCACCCCTCCCCTTCGGATCTCTTTGCCGGCATTAAATCTCCTGCCCCAGTCCCCCAGCTGACGAGATCACACTGTGCAGCACAGAGCACTGTGCCCAGCTCAGCCTGAACAAGCTGCTGCTGCTTCCCTGTAGCCAAGCTCTCAGCCACACGCCTCCGGCCACCCAGCGAGCTGCTCCCACCAGCAGGGAGGGCTGCTGGCAGGATGGCTGTGGGAGCTAGTGGTGACCAGGCCACAGACCAGACCATGGCTCTGGAAAGGGTTTGCAAAGGCCGGCAGAGCTTGCAATAGGCTGGGTGCTGCAACATGGACAGGAGGCCGCCGCTATGGGTTTATGGAGCGAATAACGATTCCCCCAGAGGGGCCCGTAAGAAGGAGGGGGGAAGAGCTTGGCCCTTCCCAGAGCACGGACGTGCAGCACAGTGCACAGCTGTCCCCATCGCTGTACCACAGCCAGCGTGCGCTATCTGTGTGCCCCAGAGCCCTTGGCAGGTCCCAGCAGGCCTGGCAGGAAGCGTGCACACTCCTCCTGCTGACATTTCACCAGCCTCCATAGCCCCTCTGCCTGCTCAAAGGGCATGGAGATTAGCAGGGATGGAATGGAGCCGACCGACCGGGAGCAGCATCCCTGCCTGCCCCCAGGCAGCGAGCCAAAGGGGTGTTACCAACAGCAGGAAAACGGGCAGCCCGGGGCCCCGCAGGTGGGGATGATCTCTAGGGTGGGTTGAGAGAGCCAACCCGGGGGGGAGGAAGGAACAGAGCCAAAACCTTGTGAACATTTTCTCTGTGTGTTTGGGAGGCGGAGAGGGGGGTCAAGGCCCTGGGCGGGGCAGTGAGTGACCCAGTTCCTGCTCTGTCTGATTCCAAACAGAGACTTTCCTCAGAATTATTCCGACCAGCATTACCTATTGATAGTGCACAGCAAGCAGCCTGTGGCTGAGGGGTCCTGCGTGCCTGGGAACGGACTGGGAGGGGTGGGGGATTGTGGTGCCTGAACAGAATCGGGCTCAGGACTGCATGAGCCCAGCTCTGGGGGGGCTGCTCAGGGCTGGCCTCAGGCATCGGTCATTGCAGGAGACTGGTTCCCATGGGCCACTCAGCCTCACCCACGGGACCCGAGTATCTGGAGGCCGCTGGCTATTCACTGGGGGGCCTCCACGGCTTTGGGCCTGTGGTGTCACACCCAGATGGGTTCAAGTTTAGCCCCAGTGCTAGCGGGGTCACTTCACTGCCCTGAGGTAGGGAACTCTTCCCACCTGCTGGTCACGGGGCTCCATGCCCTGCCCTCCTGTTTGGCCTGTCGCAGGTGAGGCAGAGGCAGGAGGAAAGGGGAAGGTGTCAGGGGTTTCAGGCACTGAGTGCTCGTCCCCCCGCCCGCCCCGTAGCATGACGTGGGGCTGGGTGGGCGAGGGGGGAGATACAGCTCTCAGCAAGGGTCTCCCCCACACTTGAGCATTAGGAAAAGATCCTAGAAATTCAGGCCAGTTTGCCAGTTCCCCTCCCCGCTAATGTGAATTTCCTGACACTGAAAGGGGCCCAGCTGGAACCCCGCCGACCAGAGCCCTCTGACTTCTGCAAGGAGAGTCCAGCAGAGCGGCAGGGTCGGGGGGGGGGTGCTGCCCACACACTGCCCCCCTACAGGCCTCTGTCCTGCCCTGGAGGGACCCCCTCTGGGGGAGAAGGGAAGTTTGGTTTTCATGACCCGTCCCAGCCTCAGTGCTCCACACGGTGGTGGGTTTTTGGGACATGTGTCTGCTCCGAGCTGGACTGAGATGACCAAACACAGTTCCTATGGTTACCACATGGCCACCAGCTGGGCCCATCTTCCCATCACTGGCTCGGCCACCGATGGCTTTCTTTAATTAACCAACCTCTTGTTATTTACCAAGGCGAGCTAACTCCTTCCCTGTAATTCTGGGGGAGAGTCTGCTCTCAGATCCCATCCTCAGAGCACAGCTTGGCCCTGGGGTCCTGCTCTCCCTGCAAAACATACCTGGGAATTGGCAATCAATTGCAGAGACCAGGAAATTGGTCACCCCCACAGCAGGTCTCAGCAGAGAATTTTCCCCTTTAGGGCTATATGCACCCTGCAGCTGCAGCAAAGTCCCCGCGATCACACCAGTGGAGCCGAGAGCAGAGTTTGGTCTTTAGTGTTAGTTTCTGAATCACAGCTGCTCTTACTGTATTGCTGGGTGACATTTCTCTGGATGAAGGTGTTTGGGTCCAATTGTCCTTGCCCTTATTCTGGAGATTCTCACTAGAGTCACACTGGTATAAAAGCAACAGGAGGGGGAAATCCTGCTCCCAGCATCCACCAATCCATGCAAATTATTGTGAGTCCTTTACTCTGCACTTTTCAGCCCAAAGCACCTCATATACAGAGAGCCCTGGTGAAATGCAGCCACCTCTGGGGTGGACAGCAGCAAGCAGAGCACAAGGCATTGCACAAGAAGGAACTTTGGCCAAGGATGTCAGGGCAAAACCCTCTGTTGATGAAAACTGCCTTGTATCCATTCTGAGCAGTCAGGCCCTTGACTTAAAATCTCACTGAAAAGATTCCCCTAAGCCTGGTACCTAATTTATCACCCTCGGAGGAGCAAAGGTCAGTCAACACTGCAGGGATCTAAACCTGCAGTCCCAGGGAGTCTAGCTGTACCAAGGCTGACCCGTAGCTCATTGAGTCACACCCTGCAGGAAGGCACCCAGCTATCATGCATCGCTATCTAACCTATTCTAGATCTGCATCAGCCTTCCCTACACATCTGCTAAATTCCCTCCCTGGCTCTCTGGCCCTTAGTCCCCCTGCTGCCGCTGCCTTGCATTAACATCTCCCTGTTTCAAGCTGAACAAAACACGGGGTTTTAAAGAAGTGTCCTCAATTTAAAGTCAAACTCCAGTAAGCTCTGCCCTGCAGAAAATTGATTTCCCAGGCTCCTTCTCTGCGTACATTCTGCTCTCTCAGGGTCACTTCATGGCAGCCTCCCCTCCAGCTTAACAGTCTCTTATGGGACTGGCTGCAGAAGGTGAGGTCCCAGCAGGGTGCACCGGCTGGTCACATGCCCCGATGACTTGCTGAAAACCCAGAACCCTACTCTAGAATAGATCCTAGCATCTCCTGCCTCCATCCGCCTCCCTTTTCAATGCAGATTCGCAACTTGCCTCTTCCACCTTCTGCAAAAAGCCCTGAATCTTTGCTGAGAACAACGCAGAGGTCAATTAGCAGTCAGGTTGGCCCCTGAGCCCCAGAATAAATGTGCCTCAAAAAAGAAATGTAGGGCTGCAGCTGCATTCTCTCCCACTTGCTGCTAGTAGGCGGTTAAGGACTTCAAGCCCCCTAGGGATATGGGGACCCAAGAGGCAGGCAGCACAGGGCAGGCCCAGTCAGAGAGGGTGAACCAGGATCCACAGGCAGATCCTCACCCCTTCCAGCCACAGGGAAGGGTGTATGGGTGGGGGACCCTGTGACTGATTTGGCCAGGGTGAAGGTGTCTTGGGTCTGGTGGGTCCAGGAGTGGGGGTGTTTGACTCATCCACACCCATTTCAGTCCTAATTCCCACCCCGTGTGCTGCTGGTTGCATCTTGGAGAGGAGCCCATGGGATGCCCCGTGCACCCACAGTTATGGAAAGCCGTGGGGGGGGGGTCACACAGCGGAAGAGGAAAGGGCAGAGTCCCCTCAGGCTAGGGTCGGCGGTGGTGGGGCAAGGAGGCCTAGGATGGGATGAACACGGAGACTGTGGTCTCGCGTCTCAGTCCAGGAGAGGGCTGTCCTTTCCTCCAACAGCTGGTGAGAGCAGGCTGCCCGGCCCACCCCAGTGGACGGAGGAGTGACCTAATCCCTTATTGGGAGCTCCTGTGCCGAAAGCGGGGGGTGAGGGCCAGGTCAGGTCAGGTCAGTGCCGGCACCACGCCCTCCTTACCAGCTTGTCGGAGTACGGAGAAGACTCGCTGGCTGCCATGTCGTAGTACGACGTCTGCAGGGGGAGCTTCTGGATCTCTTCCTCCTGCTTCATGTTGTCTAGGTGGACGACCTGGAGTTGGGGAGACAGGTCAAGAGGGCAAGCACCATTCTCCCCCTTCCTGCCACCCATCTGGGAAGCAGCACCTGTCCCAGGGGATTGGACAAGGTGAACAGAGTCACCATGAGACCTCCCCTACAGAATCCCCCTCCCTCTCTCTGTGCCTCATTCCTTGTCTCACAATTGTTAGGCATTACACTTCAAAGGATGGGAGTTCACCAAGGCACCGATCCTTCCAAGAAGAACCCTGCCTGACCTAGAACCTGTCCATGCCCAGAAGGGTGCAGGTTGGATCCAACCTGCAGTCCCCAAGGGTGCTGAGATCCTGGACAGAGAGGATAATCCCAAACCACTGCCCTCCTCCCACCAAACCTGCTTCATGGGGCATTCCCACAGGCGGGCTGGAGCTTGCACTCTGTGCCTCCAGAGGCATGGCACCCTCGATTCTGGCTGGAGGCCTGTCTCCCATGCTGGCAAAGGAAGCCAGGGTGCTAGGCTGGGGGTAGGTACCTGGATGTCTTCTGCGGTCAGATGGCTTTTCATCTCCTGTTTCCTCTTTGGCGGTGGGACAGGTTTGTGGGATGGAGGCAGATCAATTCTGCAGGGAGAAAAGCAGCCGTTGGTTTGACTCTGGGGACAGGGAATCTGCTCGATCCCGAATGCACCAATGTCAGTGGCAAAACTCCCTTTGGCATCAATGGATGCAGATGTGGACCAAGCAGCTTGGGCATTACTGGGGGCGGGGAGGGCTTTCCTTCTGGGTTCTGGCTTTCATCTCTATGAAGCTCACTTCCCGCAGGGAGCCCGTGTGTCGGGGCTGCCCTGCCCCTGAATGTTGCTTCACCCGCTCTGCAATTCAGCCATAGAAATAGTCATAGTCCCAGAATAAGGGATCAGGCAGAGCTCCCAGGTGCAAGCAGCACTCACCTCTTCCTCCTCTCAGAGAATTGCATCCCCCTCCTCTCACTTACCATTGTCCCACCCCCACATGCCTTCCATGCCTGTTGCCTTTTCACTACAATTCCGACCCAGACTGTAAATCCCCTGGGGCAGGATTCCATTTTCTTTTCTGCCCATGTAAATCTGGAGTAACCCCAATGATTTCATACACTCCCTTTGCTCTTCCCTCCACCCCCCGCAACTTCTTCTCTCCTGGTCACTGGACTCACAGCTGAGTCTTCTCTGAAATTAGCTTGTGAGCTTTACAGGGAGGGACTGTCCATGTGTCCGTACAGCGCCTGGCACAGTGGGGTCTTGATCCTGACTGGCGCCTCTAGGCACTACTGTGAGATGGCTAGATCCAGCGATTCAGCTTTCCACTGAACTGTTAACATAATTAAATGGCTTGTTCTAATATTTCACCCACTTTCCTTGGATTCTTTTGTCCACAGTACATTTCTAATCCCAGGTCAACCTCAGCCTCAGATTGTGGCCCGCCCCCCAGGCTGGTGCGGGTAAACCCACTTGAGAGCCGGTACCAAATCATCCCAACAGGGGCGGTTCGACTTGTTGCTGTAGGATTCCAGGAAGCAGCTTGTGGCGAGCACTGCTAATCAAGAGCAAGCTAATGGTCTGTCTGGTCTGGTACCTGGTCTCTGAGTGGCTGCATTGGATGCGTCAGGCTTTGGCACAAAAATCTTCATATTGTATATACTGTGCAATTTATTCCTGACCCCAAATGGGGTGGGATCAGCTTTTGCCCTGGAGCATGAGGATTGACAGCCTTTGTAATCTCCATCCTAGGGACTGTCTCTGCAGATTCTGCTCATATGCACACACGTGTCTAATCCTTTTACAAAACTTATTAAACTCTGCCACTCTAATTAGTGGGCTGCCCCCTCCCTTTCCTCTCCATACTTGTTCATTCTCCTTGTAAACTTCAGCAGATGCGGGGGGAAGAGGGGGGCAGTTTTCTGCAAACTCCAGTGGATTCCAATCCCGGAGCAGGTCTCGGGATGGGGATGCAGGGTGGAAAATGGGGGTTGCGGACTGCGGCAAGGACACCCATTGACTCCAGTGGGCTTTGGCTCAAGCTCCTAGATAGTTCTATGCAAAGTGGCGCACCACACAGTGATGGGTGGCATGAAGAGTCGGGAGGAGATGTCTCTATTATCTTGGGCTCCAGGAGAAGGCCTGGCCCCAGGGTCAGGGTATTTGGCCTGCTCCATTGTGTATCTCTTCTCAGCTAAAGTAACTCTTCTTGTGCTTTTGTGGAGGGCCATTGTGGGAAACCAACTGTCTGAAAGTGGCTCTTTTTGCAGGCCTGATGCTGTCCATGCAATTTCACCCCGCATGGCTATTATTGTCTCAGCTCCTGCTTTTCACTCCGCTGTCTCTCTCTGCACACTCCCGCCATCCTCCAGTGCCTTCTCTCAAACAGAATTAAATGGAGCAAAAAATTTTTGCCGGGATGTAACAACAATGTGTATGTGTGTGTGGGGCGGGGCTCCATTTGTCCTTCAGCTCTTTGGTGCTTTCCCTTTGCAAATGGGAAGGGGGTGATTTGAGGGCAATAGGCGGGGTGTTTGCTCTCAAAAAGGATACAGCAGCAAGGAGGATGCTGTTCCCTGGGAGGATGCATGAGAAGAACTTCTCCAAAGACACAGGGCGGGGGGGAGGAGGTTGTTTGTGCAGCACACACTGGAGCAACCACTCTGTTCCAAGACCTCTGCTCTGTGCCTCAGGGGACAGAGCAGGGCAATGGACCCTCAGTGAGCAGCAGCAGGTGGGATCCAGTGAGCTGGTCCCTTCTCCAGCATCAGAGGGATGTGGATGCCAGGCTAGCACACTGTGGTAATAACCAGACTGTAACAAACTGCCTGGTGTCAAGTATCAGAGTTAGTCTGTGTTAGTCTGGTTCTGTAGAAGCAGCAAAGAATCCTGTGGCACCTTATAGACTAACAGACGTTTTGCAGCATGAGCTTTCGTGGGTGAATACCCACTTCTTCGGATGCAAGTCTTGCATCCGAAGAAGTGGGTATTCACCCACGAAAGCTCATGCTGCAAAATGTCTGTTAGTCTATAAGGTGCCACAAACTGCCTGGTGTGGATGTATCACCACTGCCCGCTTCTAAATCAGAACAGCCTGTCTGTGTCATAGACTCCATACTGCTGGCAGCTAATGGAGAGTCTCCTTTAGCTCTATGAGCTGGGGCCGCATCTCCAGTGCGGGAGATGAGCTGCCCTGGTGGGAGTCTGACTGGCCATGTAATTTAGGGGCAACCACCAGTTCCTAGGTGGCTACAGACTTATTGTGATCAGAGTGTGCAAAGAAGGGGCACAGGGAGAGTAGAATGGGGAACAAAATGGTCTTTGAAAGCAGAGATGAGCCCAAGCCCAGACATGGCCTCCCCCGCCCCGACTTTGAAAGTGGTTAGTGGGACCTGAGCCTGGACTCAGACCCGATTCTTGCCAACAACCTGAGCACCTAGGGGAGGATGGGGCCGGGGCTGAATTGCAGGTTGGGGTCCCAGCAATGTGACTTGAAACCATTCCAACAGTCAGGGAGCCAGAAAGAGCCTGGGGTGGGGAGCCTGCAGTGAGGAGGCTGAAGGGGGAGCCACGCAGGAGGAGCCCAGCTGTGCATCAGGATTATACTTCAAACCCGTGCACACTCTACTGTGAGTCGCCTCTTGTTCTGGTGCCTTGTTCACTGGAGCTTGGGAGAATACCACTGCCTCAGTGCCTTGCCCTAATCCGAGTCCTGGGGAGGGGGATCGGGGAGCAGGAGAAGAAATGGGAGGAGGCCAGTGTGGGAAACTGCAGGGAGACCACATGGGGGGTGTTCAGAGAAGTGGGGAGATCAGGAGAGCAGGAGGGGAGTGAAAAGGCAGAGAAGGCGGGTTGGCTTGTTTGCTTTTCTACCCCAGAATCTCTCAGTGACACAATCAAAGGAGAAACTGTCCCTCCTCCAACCTCTCCAACACTTGAAAAGGATCCACAACGAACTCTGCCGTGAGTGGGAGCTGGAAGCTGGGAACCAGGTGCTGTCCCTGCATGTTGCCAGAGCGTGGGAGGTTGGGAGGGGAGTCAAGTATTTTTATAAATGGGCCTGAAAGCTCCCACGTGTGAGATGCAGGAGAGAGACACTTGCTAGGATCCCCTCTGGGAAAAGGCCATGGCTTGGCCCTGTTAGTAGGGGGAGCTGCAGCCCTGCGAGATTAGGCAGAGAGGAGCAAAGATGATTTATCATTCAGGGGAAACCAGCCAGCAGGAAGAAGGGAGAGAAACACACACAATGAAAGAGAATAATTCACTCCTCTGCTCAGCAGCCCTGGGCCATGCCTAGCGTACCCTCAACATGGGGCACTCCCTCCAACCGGGCCAACCATCACAGGGCTGGAAAGCAGGATTCTCTTGGGCATGTGCCCGTATCCTGCCCCGCTTTGGAGATATTTCAGCACCATGGACAGCGGGCACTGCATCAGTTCCCAAGGGCTGTGACATAGGAGAGGGGCCAAGAGTATCCAAACCCAAGGGTGGGGCCGGCCTGGGCGGTGGATCCCGGAGCTCCTGCTCCATCAGCAGGCAGAGGCTAAAGGGGCTGCTCTGCTGAGGAGCAGGCCAGGCCATGCCCCCTGCACCCACACTGGCACAAGCAAACTGGCATTTGTGCCTGCCAAGCAGGCCTCCTGCAGCCACATGGGCAGTGGTACAGTTTTTGCAGGTTCCCCTATTGCAGCTCCTCTTTAAACACCTGCCCCCAAATACACACAGCCGGGGTGACAAGGTAGTAGAGAAGCCAGGGGAAGCAATGTGGGACTTTGAGCTCTGTTGGCAGGGAGTAGGGCTTGGGAATCCTGGTTCAATCCTTAGCCTGCAAGCCCTGGCTGTCTCTCCACCAGCAGGCACCGCGATCAGTAGCCAATGGACCACTTATCCCACCCTCCCACCCCCACCACCAAAGATGTATTTACCTCATTCTCTGTAGGGCTCAGGCAGCCTCCACTGCAACTCCCCACCCTTTGCTTGTGATTTTGGAAAATCTCAAACCAACCAATTTCTTTTGGCAAAACTAAAAATATGCCCGGTTTTGTACAACCCAGACGTGCATGATGGAAGCAGCACTCGCCTTTCGCTCTCTGGAGACCGGGACCCCACACATGGGTTCGTACCCTGCTCTCCCTAGTGCATGCCGTCCCGTGTCACCGAACCGCAGACAAAGGTGTCACTGCTGGCACTCGTTCCAGAGGAGCAGCTGAGGAGTGGAATTGTGGTGGCTGTTGCAGGTTCAGATACAGGGGCTTTGGCCAAGTGATGCGGTTAAGAGCTCCGGCCGGGAATCCGAGAGGACGTTGCTGATTAGGATTGAGGGGTATCAGCAGAGCTTTCAGCGGAGGGACCCAGGACTGGACTAGCAGGGAGAGCCACAGCTCAGGCTTGGGGAGCAGGAGTAGAGCTGCAGGGAAGGGGGTGGGGTGTGGCCAGTCCAGGACTGGAATGCTGAAGCCCAGGGTTGAGGTGCAGCTGGGAGCGAGCACAGAGGCTACTCACAGGTCATTGTCGGTCTCCGTGCGGCTCTTCTGCTGTCGCCTGTAGACGATGAACACAGTGACAGCCACACCAATGATGAGAGCCGCAGCAATTACGCCCCCCAGGATCCCGATAATGCCCCCTGGAGCTCCCTGCGGCAGCGGCTTATCTGCAACAAACACAGAGACATAACACGTTAGCATCCAGAGCCCTGGGAGCAATGGTGCCAGGTGCAGCACTCAGCAGAGCAGAGGCCCAATGTACTGCAGATCCTGTGGCTCCCGGAGAGAGATCAGCCCCACCCCCACACTCCTTGATCTCCCTGTCTCATCCCTCCCCCTGCAAGGCAGATCCTTCTGCCCCACGATGGACCTGGGCTTTTCCAGGTCTCCAGAGACCTGGTTTCCTATTGACTGACACTGCTCCATCTGGGCCCCTTCTGACCACTGGGTCCACGGATTCCATGATCACAGGGCCCTGCCTCGAGAAGTGCCAGATGCCTCCTTCCCTGGCCTCCCGTGGAGTGAACAAGGCTCCTTGCCACTCATCAGCCCCTTGCCGAGTACCGTGATCCTCCTCACCGAGAGCCAAGCACCTGACCCCACTCTGCCAGCTCTCCCCTCCCCAAGGCCTGGACCCCTGCTGGGACTCCCCTGCCCATGACCATGTCCATCCCAAGGATTAGAGCCAGAACCGACAGCAGGAGGAAAGCTATGGGGCACCGGGTGTGGCGGCCTTGTCCTCCCAGAGTCCCAGTGCTCAGACACTACAATGCTGAGCAGCAGTGCCAAACCCCAGCATTCCCCCCTCCTAGTGGCTAGAGATCCCTCAGGCACAGATCCCCCAAGAGCCCACCAAAAACTCCCCACAGTCCACCAGGGGATTGGCTACGGTCCTGAGGGTTAACCCTTCAGCTGCTGGTATTTTGCCAGCTGGCGGAACACCCAGATGACAAGTTTATACTGTCAGAGGTTAATCCCAGGGAAGCACATTTATTCCTGGAAGCAGTGACTGACTGGGGGCAGAGCTGGGGGCGTGTGTGCGTGTCAGGGCCCTGCATCCATGGGGCACAGATATCCTGGCAGTCGGATGGGCCGTATACCCCCTGCCCTGGCTCCCATTGGCCCGGACGCTGAATAGCGCCATGACTCGGAGCCGGCCTCAGTGCAGCTAACATGGACCTCATTCAAAGGAAACCGATCCCGTGGGCTTGGTGGGAAAGAGCTTTGAAATGTACGATAAAAGGATTTAATTTGCTCTACCTTCCAACCTAATTAAACTTGAAAACTAGCTAATTGGTACTTTGTACTTACAGCTCCGGCAGTGATGAAAGAGGAAGATAATTGGAATGGAGGAAGGAAAAAAAATCCAGGGGAGGGGAAAAAAGGGTTCTGCTGGAGCCTGGTCCCCCGGGGGAGGGATGCAGCTCATAGCAGAGCGTGTGCCTTTCTTGGAAATGGGGTGGAGACCTGCCCAGTGGTGTCTGCAGCTCATTACAATGGCAGTGGCCCTGGTGGATGCACTGTGTTGTCATCTCCTCCCTGCAGTGGTGCAAAGTGCGATCTGGTTTATATGATCAGCACCTGAGCATGTCACATGCACCAGACATGGGTCAATCACGCCAGCCCTGTCTATTAGGTGGAGCCCAGGGCAATCACCATCCGTCCCTGCTGCCTCTGTTGCTTGTTAGAGGCACTGACCAGCTGGCATCCTTCCCTGACACACACTACAGGGCTGGACTGATCAACACCCCAAGTCCGCCATGTCACTCAGATGAGATGTGGACCAATCAGCCTCCAGCCCTGGCACTTAAACGAAGCAGTGACTTGACCCCCAAGATCCCCCAGTAATTCGGGGCAGTGCTGGGAAAGGAACCCAGGTGTCCGGACTTCCCCTGTCCATTTCTAACCATTAAACTCTCCTGCCTTTCAGAACTGGGAATTGATCCCCGGAGTCCCAATTCCTGCTCCCTGCTAGACCATGTTGCTTCCCAGAACGAGATCTCGAACCCAGGAGTCCTGGCGCCTGATTCTCTGCTCTAACCACTAGACCCTGCTCCCTCTCCAAGGGAGAGCAAAGAACGTGGCAGGTAGGCATTCTGGAGCTAATAGCTCATCCTTTATTCTCGACTGTCTCTGTGTGCCCGTCCAAGGGGACGCATTGCTGTGCGGGCATGAGCAGGAAGGAGCCATGAGCCCCTATCTGGAGCAGATCCTCTTGGGGGCGATTAAGAGCATGATAGCATAACCACTGCCACACAGCAGTGATGTGGAAGGAAAGCCAACCCTGGGGGCCCTGTCACGACAGCAGGTTCTGTTTTCCTGACGGTGAGGATAGAGGCTCAGGGGAGGAGGTGGGAAGGGGTGGAGTGGAGGCAGAACCAGGGGTTGAGCAGTGAGCACCCCCAGCACATTGGAAAGCTGGCGCCTGTAGCTCCAGTCCCAGAGTCGGTGCCTATACAAGGAGCTGCGTACTAACTTCTGAAGAGCCGCATGTGGCTCTGGAGCCGCAGGTTGGCCACCCCTGCCCTATGTGGAGCACTTGGGTTCAGTGCTGACTTGGATGGAAAAGTGCCCCCTATTGATTAGCCACCCCCATGTTCTGGTACTCCGCCAGCTGCTTAGCTGTGAGGTTGACTCCCTGCCATCCCATGCCCGAAGACCCATCGCATTGCCAGCGCAAAACCAACTGTGCCAGATCCGTGAAAGCAACACATCTGTGCGAATCCCACTCCCAGACTGCTGCACAAAGGAGCAAGCGGGGTCTGCACAGGATTCATGGAGACGTCCCCTCTCCCCAGCTACTGCCAGTGATCAGTCCCTGTGCCACATGGCAAAGAACTGACACGCTTATCACATCAGTGCAAAGGGTTCTGAACACCAGCACGAGACATCGCAGCAAGCACGGAAAGGCTCAACAGTGAGCTCCGACCTCAATATCCCTGATGTTCTTCTGTCCCTTTACACGCTTTGATGCTAACTTGCCTTTATCCTCCCTGGCACGGCACCCCAGCATCTCCATCAGCTGGCATCTCACCTGGCCTCCCCAGGCCCCTTTAAAAGCTCCGAGCCAGGCTGCAGGATACTGCAGTCATCACAAGGCAAGGCCCGGCTCTCACCCTCCTGAGCTGTGTCACTTCGGCTCCTTTCCCTCCCCTGCTTTCCCTCTCCATACACCACATTACCCCATAAATAATATTTCTGCCTCGAGACAGCTCACTTACTGCCATGCTCAGACAGACAGTTGAAGCAATGGGATATGATCTCGAGGACTGCATTAGAGATTGTGGCAGGGACAACGACTGTAAAGAATCTTCCAGTCACTTCGGCGGGGGCATTTCCATGATGAATTGGCCCCTAATGGCTCTCTTGATGTCAGGTAGCGAGCGGGGAACATCAGCTTCCTGCTACAGCTGTAAATCAGGCTCTTTGCATGGAAAAGGCTGGGGAGGGGGAAATGAATGAATAAATAGAGCCAAGTGGATCTTCAGGAGCCGGCTGGGAGTTTAGGACAATGGAGGGGGCCAGGGAGATTGGGAGAGGGGGCGATGCAGCCTTCAAATTTGCATCTTCAGCCTTTCACTTTCCTGTTCTCCTCTTCTCTGCCTCTGATATTTCCCACGAGTGGCCAGGGCTTAGCATCAGCTGGGAAGGTGGCCCTGGCCCTTCCCATCCTTGGTCCCCGCCCTTATCAATCTCACTTTCAAGAAGCTGCTCGCTTGGGGGCGTCTTAATGAACTGCTGCCGGACTGTCTGTCCAGCTGCATTAGCTGGGCTGAGTGAGCCGGGGGAGGGGGTGAATTGCAGCCAAAGCGCCTCCTTGCCCTCGTAATAACTGGGGTGCTGTAGGTTAGGGCTCAGAAGCACAGCATGGAGTGAGTGGACTTGCAGGGGCCTTGGGTCAATACTGGGGTTCACTGGGAAAGCTGTGGGGGTCCAGGAGTGGTCAGGATTGCAGTGCTTGGGCAGCGGAGGGGAAATCAGGCTTGGACCGAGAAGAACTTTTGCAAATTAAGAATGCAAAACCCCTCACTCCGTGTCACGCTAGAATTGCTTAAAACTCCCCCAAAAGTTTGCATGAAGCATTTGGCAGCGAGGCAAGTAGCGGGAAGCCCGATGGGGCTAAACAAACAGCTCAGCCTTATCTGAGTGGCTAAAGGCTGCTGGGAGCTGTTCGTTCCTGCTGGAGACTGAATTAATCTGAACAATTAGAATTAAGGAGGAAAGGAAAAGAAAAAAAAATTGATGCCATTTTCCTCCTTTGGTTTGTTCTTGTATTCCATTCTTCCCCAGCCCCCTGCTCCCTCCTGGAGCTGGGAACACAGTGAGGAGCCACCTTGCCCTGGCCCTCCTTGGACGCGGATTAAAAGAGCTATGTATTAATAATGAATCCATTGCCCTCGCACTGTTGTGTATGTCTGGGGTTCTCAAAGCTCCTCCCCAGTGCGAGTAAGTATTATTATCCCCATTTCGCAGATGGAGGAAGTGACGCACTAAAAGAAGATGCAAATTTCCACTTGCTGGCAGCTCCAGGAATAGAACCCAGGAGTTCCGGCTCCCATGCGGCTCTTCGGAGCTGTGGACCATGAGCCTTCAGCTGTAGGTCCTGATTCCAGGAATGAAAAAGGAAAGAGATGAAGGACTCAAAGGTTGGGGACAGTCAGTTCACTCTGGAGTCAGGACCCTAATGAACCAATCAAAACACACAGTGAAATTAGGAACCCTAACAGTCCAATCAGAATCCCAAAGTGGATCAGGAACCTGGAATGAACCAATCGCAGAACTTGGTGAGATGGGGAATTCTAAAGAACCAAACCAAACATGACATGAGATCAAGACTTTAGTTAACCAATCTGGTGAGAGCAGGACTCCTAACAAACCAAATCATAACCCTGAGTGCAGTCATGACTCTGTAAGGAGCCAATCACAGCTGAGAGTGACATGACAATCCAGTCCCAAAACAAATTAATCAAAACACTTCATGAGATCAAGACCCTTTGTAATTAACCAGTCATGATGCTTAATTAGCTCATGTCCACCAATCTTATTCAGTTGACCGTTCACTAAGAATGTGCACAATCTTCAGTGGACAGAGAGAAGCCCCTTTAGACGGACAAATTGAAGTGGATGTCATGGGAGGGCTCCTGTCCTCTGCACAGCCCCCCGCCAGCCACAAAAAATACCATGGTACAAAAAAACCCGCAGGGCTGATGTCTCCATTTACAGCGACAGAGGCCTGGCTCAGATTTATAGCCCTGTCTGTGTGAACAGCCATGGTATCATTTCCAACCACAAGCTCAAACAGAGCAAGCCGTCCCCACGCACTGTGCCCCCAGGATAAAATATTGCAAGTGAGATGTAAATAGCAAATAATAGCAGAGGGAGAGTGAGGGTTTTTGAGGGTGGATAGAGAGGTTCCCAGGTGGAATTTGGAAAGAGGTGGAGAAGCTGGAGAGACCCACTGACTTCCCCACTGCCACCCAGCACCTTGCTGGATCAGTGGTTCAGTGCCGAGTCAGGCAAGGGTGCCGGCTGCTGAACAACCAATGCACTTCCTGCAGCTTATGGGTCTGACCTCCCCTGCCTTGCACCTTGCACAGTCAGCATGAGTGCAGATCGAATCCAAGCCATAGTGCTCTCCCGCCATTTGCACCGGTGTAAACAACAGCACAGGGCAATGGGGAACGAGACCCAGAGAGTCTCTCCTTAATGGACTGACCGGGCCCTGTCTTGCTTAGCTCCCAACCAGAGCGCAGGGCTGCAGGCGAGAATGTGTGTGAAGGCATTTCGCAGTGCGGAGAATCAGCCACTGGGCTGCCGCAAATCGATGCTCCATGCCCAGTCCCGAGCCTGCCGCACAGAGTTAACCCCACAGTGCCCAGCACGTATTTAGAACCCTACACGGCTGCCCAGCTCCGACACTTGTGCAAACAGATCTTTGCATTTCCAGCTCAGCTTGTGTCACGCCCCCAACAGTGCAGGCTGCAGCGTGGTGGCTCAACCCCCAGAGAAGGGGACAGCCATTCTAGTGGGGGTCCGGAACCATGGAGCAAGGGGCAGCTCTGAGAAATCTCTGAATGCAGCAAAGGGCGGACGGGACGCTGCTGGGCTTTCTGAGCCAGAAACATCTCTGGACCTGATTCTCTGGGGCCTTGCAGCTCAGGTCATCTTATGTGCAAAGGTGGTGGTGGTGGGCAGGGTGAAATGCTCCCGCCACAGGAATGAGCAGAGATTCCTGATCCAATATCGGTTTATACCCCTTTGGCCCAGGTATAAATGACTCCACTGGGTGCAGGGTAGGGGGACAAGCAGGCCCTGTATTTCCTCAAAGGAAGAGGGGCAAGGGAGCAAAAGGGTTAATAACCAGCAGAGCTGGGGATACAGCCAGAACAGAGACAAGGCAGGGCTGTTATTCCTGCATCGGGCTCCATGGAACTATATAAATAAGGAGGAATTTTAAAAGCAAGCCCAGGCCGTTTGCCGAGGTTCCTTGTTTATGTAACTGTCACTTACACAGCTGCCAGCCTCGCGGAGAGGGTAGAGCTGCCATTGTTCAGGAAGCTGCTCCTAGCTCTGCCTGCGTTGTTGGTCTGCAGCTCGACGCCCCACCCGAGGCATTCAGCACAAATCCTCGTCTCACCCCGAGCCCAACCACTCCGTGCAACAGAGACGCACGGACCCCCCCATCCAGCCCGGCGAGCACGCTTGGAGTACTGCGATCTCAGGTTCACCACTGACAGGGTTTGCTGTGGCCACTGCCCCGGTGCCAGCCGCAGCATGGCCTAATTTGGTCACTGAATCAGAGCAATCTCGTACCAGCCAGCACCCGGGGGCTGATCCAGTCCCAGAGGAGAGCACGGCCTGGCACCCAGCCCACAGGGCACTGATTGCACTTCCCTTCCACGGCCGCATGCCCTCCCAGCCTGTTTGCCTCACGCTGTATTCACTAGCCCCAACCAGCACTGTGAAAACAACTCGAGGGGGCGGTGGAGAGCCGGGAGCATGGCGAATGGGGGGCAGACCCCTCCCCCGGGCTTCTGCTTTGAAGAGAAAACCCATCTGCCGACAGATACGCCCAGGTGTTTGATATTAGCTGAGATTTCATGCACATTCTAACCTGGGCAATTGCTTTGCCATCCAGCTCAGGCAGTGGCAGCAGGTACCAGAGGAAACTCATCTCTGGCCGCTAATGACCTTCCTCCCCCTCTTCCCCAGCATAGGAGCCATCAGTGGTTAAGTAGCTGCTGGACTGTGAGAGTCTCCTCTCCTCTGGAATGCAGTTTGACCCCTGGCGACCTCCGATTGCAATTCCTCTTTGAGTCTCCTCCAGCAGCCGCTAATAAGGATGGAGTTTAAGGCTGGGTAATCGCAAGGGGAGCGGAAAGTTAACCCAGCAAGGCCTGGCGGAAACAGCAATTGATCTTTGGAGAATCTCCTTGGCACCGAGAGATCACCAAGCACTTTGCAAAAAAAAAAAAAAAGCCTCTCCTGTATAGGTGGCTTTGCCCATGCCAGAAAAGGTAGCCACTTCTGGTAGGGAGCACAGCAGCTGTTTAACAGCGCATGTCAACACCAGGCAACAGTCCGGGGGGACGGGGACAAAAAGCTCTTTATGCATTTTGAAGTGCAAGAGGGATTTAGCAAGGAAGCTTCCGCAGTGATGAGCACAACACAGACAGGGCTAGATCCTCGGCTGGTGGCAGGACTCCATTGCTCTCAGTGCAGCTATACCGACCTACCCCAGAGCAGCCCCCTTAGCTTAGGCTGGATTTCCTCACGGGACTTACAGCACGCGCTCGCGCACACACATACGAGTCAGTCAATCACCACACAGCACAGAAAGGCCTGAATCCCAACATTTGGATCTAGATCCAGATTTCAAACTCTCCACGTTTGTTGGTGTTTGGCTCTGGGGCACCTGCTTGGGTCCCTCTCGCCACACAACTGCCTGTCACACAATGCCCCAAGAAAGCCTGCTGGCCACCCGACTGCCCCCCTGGAGAACCACATGGCACCTATGCAGCCAGACAGTACACAGGCCAGGCCAGAAACCCTTTCATTTGCTCTCCAGCCCAGTCCTTGAGGTGGCTGCCGCAGCAGGGCTTGTGCTGGCATGGGGGGGATGTAGATATTGCTGCCAGGGACAAAGGCTGCAGCTTCACTTGGTCACCGTTGTGCGTAGCTGGCACTCCCAGCCCCCACTGGGTAACCAGAGCTCACAGGCAGGGCACTTCTTTGCCAAGGCAATAAATGCAGCCCTGCGAGGTCAGCCCACGTGCAAGGAGCAGACAAGGCCTCCAGGGGACTCCTGGTGCTCCACCTTGGTCCTATTTCCTCAGCCAAGAGAGTGGGCAGGGACCTAGCCACGCCTTGGCTGTGCCTGGGGAGTGCACAGGTATTTTGGGGTGTGGGCATCCTAGGCCTGTGTGGTGCCCGAGGGGGACCGTGCTCAGGTGTGGCCCGGGTAGATAGACTCTGGTATTACACTGCCGTTTGCAAGGCTACATTGGAGCGAACCCATGTGTCAGGTTAGGGTCACAGGGAGCTGTTCAGTGGGCCCAAGGCTGCGATGAGGGAACCATGGGAAGTTTGCTAAGATATACCCCGGGGGTCAGTCCGCCCCAGCCGCCTCCTGCACACTAGGACTTGACCGGACAAACCGCTCCATCCCAGAGAGTGAATTTCCAAGGGATGAGACACACAAGGAGAAAAATGAAGAAGGACCTGGTATAAACCTGACAGCTCATCCCGTGAGCCCCAGTGACACCTCCAGCCCAGCTCTGGGAAAGAGGGGAGCAGACTTAGCCCCTCTTCTATCTGATCCAGCATATCCATCCACTTCCAGTGCTCACCTCATTGGGGCATTTATACCGGCTCCTGCAATCCCACCTATTGCCCACTGGCCAGAGTCTGCTGCTTCACAAGCAAGGCCAGCACCATAGAGCGTTGGCTCTGGGGAGAATGGTGCCTGGCGATGGCAAATGTTTCCCCCCTCCCTCCTACCTCTTAATTTTGGTTCTGCTTCATTTCCTCCTAGCTTAGCGGAGAAATGAACAATCAAATCCCTTTGCTAATTTATTTTTTTCTTCTGCACATTTTCGAGGAGGCGATGGCACTTGAAATTGCCTCTCTTGGAACTAAGGGGCCAGATTCTGATCTCGGTTACACCAGCGTAAATCCAGAGGGACTCTAGGGATTTCAGTGCTCTTACTCCAGATTTATGTCATCGCAAGTGAGAGCAGAAGCCAGCCCCCTAATCCGTCTCTAGCCGTTGATACTCTATGGATCCCCAGGAGAGTGCATTAGGGTCGTGCTATTACAGGCAGCCTCCAAATGAATTTGGAGAGATAGAGGTGCCACTGCTCCTGCTTAAACTCTTATCATTTGTTTTAATAAAGTTAATTTGCTTAACAACCTTCCAGCTGCACTCCTGGGGATATCTCACTCTCCGCTCAGCCTGGGCTCAATCCCATCAGCTTCCCCACAGTTCCACGAGGGATGAGTTGGGCTCAGGAGACAGACCCTTGCTTGTGTTTGTCTGGAGACCCCATCCTCCTCTCGCTGGCGTCAGTGACCTTTAGAGAGTTAGCCATGATGGAAGGGAGCAGAATCAGGCTCCAGGCAGCACTTTAGGTTTGTACAGCACCTGACACAATGGGGTCCTGCTCCATAATTGGCAGGTGACAACACAGCACTGAAAAATAGAGGCTTCCAAATAGACTGGGAGATACTTCGCTTACCAGCCATTGCTGCAGCTGCTGTCTCCTGCATGCTTCTCACCCTGATAAGCCCCACTGCTTCGTCTCCAGCAGCCTCCCAGATACCCAGGAGACCCTCCAGAGCCCAGACAAAAGACTCACAGGACTGGAAGGGACCTCGAGAGGTCAACTAGTTCCACCCCCTGCCCTGAGCCAAGGCCAAGTAAACCTAGATCATCCCTGACAGGTGTTTGCCCAACCTGTTCTTAAAAACCTCCCATGATGGGGATTCCACAGCCTCCCTTGGAAGCCTGTTCCAGAGCTTAACTACCCTTAGAGTTAGAAAGATTTTCCTAATATCTACCCTAAATGTCCCTTGCTGCAGATTAAGCCCATTACTTCTTGTCCTATCTTCAGTGGACACAGAGAAAAATTGATCACTGTCCTCTTTCTAACAGCCCTTAACATATTTGAAGACTGTTATCAGGTTCCATCGCTCAGTCTTCTTTTCTCAAGACGAAACGTGCTCACTTTTTAAAATCTTTACTCACAGGTCAGGTTTTCTAAACCTTTTCTCCTCCTTGTTGCTCTGCTCTGGACTCTCTCCAATTTTTCCTGATGTGTGGCACCCAGAACTGGACAAAATACTCCAGCTGAGGATGCGCGACAACTGAGCAGAGCAAGACAATTACCATCCATGTCTTACACGCACACTCCTATTAATACACCCCAGAATGATATTCGCCTTTTTGCAACTGCATCACAGTGTTGACTCATGTTCAATTTGTGATCCACTATAACCCCCAGATCCTTTTTGGCAGTACTACCACCCAGCCAGGTATTCCTCATTTTGTAGTTGTGCATTTGATTTTTCCTTCCTAAGTGAAGCACTTGGCACTTGTATTTACTGAATTTCATCTTGTTGAATTGAGACCAATTCTCTAATTTGTCAGGGTTGTTTTGAATTCCAAACCTGTCATCCAAAGTGCTTCCAACCCCTCCCAGCTTGGTGTCACTTGCAAAATTTTATAAGCATACTCTCCACTCCATTATCCATGTCATTAATGAAAATATTGAATAGTACCAAAGCCAGGACTGACGTCTGTGGGACCACGCTAGAAACACCCTCCCAGTCTGACAGCAAACCATTGATAACTACTCTTTGAGGACTAACTTACTAAAAATCAAGATGTGTCACATCTATAGCTTCCCCCCATTCACAAGGCCAGTAACCCAAAGTCAAAGAAGGAAATTAAGTTGCTTTGGCAGGATTTGTTCTTCACAAACTCATGCTGGCTATGCCTTATAAACCTGTTATCCTCTAGGTTCTTATACACGGATAGTTTAATAATTTGATCCAGTACCTTTCCAGGTATCAAAGTTAGGCTGGTCAGACTCCTCTCTGTTCCCTTTTTAGACACAACTATTATGTTTGCCCTTCTCTAGTCTTCTGGGACCTCACCTGTTCTCCATGAGTTCTTGAAGATAATTGCTAATGCGTCTGAGATTGCTTCAGCTACACCTTTAAGTACCCTAGGGTGAACTTCATCAGGCCCTGCTGACTGGAATGTAGCTAACTTATCTAACTATTATTTAACCTGTTCCTTCCCCCTTGTTGTTAGTATCAACTGTGTTAAGTATCAGGTCACTATTAACCTTTTTAGTGAAGACTGAAGCAAAAAAGGCATTAGATACCTCAACATTCTTTCCCACTGGGTAGAGAACCCACAGTCTCTTTTGTCTTTCTGTTGCTCCTAATGCATTTAAAGAACCATTTCTTATTGCCTTTTATAGCCCTGTTGAGATGTAACTCGTTTTGGGCCTTAGTCTGTCTGATTTTGTTCCTACCTGCTTGCACTGTTCTTTTGTACTCCTCCTTAGAACAGCCTTATCATATCATCCCAGCAATCTCTGGGAGTGGGACTGGGACCACCAGCCATCCTGGAAAGGGGTCACATTTCTCCTCTCCCCTAGGAGTGTGGGTTGGCATCAGGTGCTGAACATTGCAGGGAATCTCTAGTCAAGTTATTTCCAGGATCCTAGCCCTCTGGATGCTTCGGAGCGCCTTGGAATAAGAACAAAGCTGTTTGATATTCACAAACCTGGATTCTGGCGTCACTGCCTTTCCTATTGCTTGTCATGTGCACAGCTCCTGATCAATGGCTCTGAGGTTAAGAGCCACTTCCCTTAAACTGTGGAAGCATCCAAGCTCATGCGTAGCAATGGCAACTGTAATGTTTTCCTAGGCTGCCCCTGCTATGACCCCGTCCAAAGGGGTGCTTTGGTTGGGCTCTAGACCTCCCTGCAAGAAAAAAGAACCATACCATGCACTTCCCTACCACCTTCCGTCTGAGGATCTTTGCAACGCTCTTGGGAAGCAGTCATTGCTATTGCCACCAGTGAGTCAAATGAACTATGATGTAACTTCATATGCCAGAGGTAGACTTGGCCCTCTATCACTATTTCGCCAAAGGGGAAACTGAGGCACAGAGAGGCAGAATGACTTGTGGAAGATCAATAGTAGAACCAGGAATAGAACCCAGGAGTTCTGACTCCTAGGCCTCTGGCAATTACTCCTAGACAACGATCCCCTTCCAGAATGGGGAACAGAACGCAGGCATGTGCAAGATCACACCGCACAGAGGATGCCATTTTGTAGGACATGTATTTCTGCACGTGGCCCAAGGAGGTGCTCCGTAACTAGCTCCTGGCCCTCAACACTGGAAAGGTTGGACTGTCTCAAGTGAGAGGTGACGTGAAGGTATAAGTTTCATAATGGGAAGAAAATACAGGGTCCTACAAACCTCTTTTATCTTGCAGAGAAAGGCAGAAGAAGAACCAGTGCCAGAAGCTAAAGCTAGATGAATTCAAGTTAGAAACCAGGCACATATTTTTAACAGTGAGGGCGATGAACCAGAGGAACAAACTACCAAGTTTCTCCCTCTCACAATGTCTCCTGATCCAGACTGGGAGATGTACTTCAGCCAGACACAAGTTCTGCTTTAGTCAAACGTGTCACTGGGCTCAGTACAGGGGTAAATGTAATGGCCTGTGCTTACAGATCAGACTAGATGATCTAATTGTCCCTTCTGGCCTTAAATTTCTATCACTTGAGTCCTCTGGGGTAATTACTAGACAATGGGCTTCTCCCAGAGCAGGGAACAGAACCCAGTAGTCCTGAGTTTCAGCCCCTGTGCTCTAACCACTAATCAACATTCCCCGTCCCAGAGCCAAGGCCAGAAACCAGGGGTAGTTCCCCCAAAGCCCTGCTCTACCCATTGGACGACTCTTCCCCGACAGTCAATATCATTCCCTTCCCCACTGCATTGGAGGGAGCATTGGCATTCTCTGTCTCTGGGAAAGCTGCCAAGCATGCAGCATCCCGGAGACGGGAGAGCCCCCAGAAGACTCCATGGAGAGCCCCGAAAGCATAGCACTGCTCGGCACACGTTCCCTGCAGCTTTGTGAGCCTGGGGAGCGCGTCCTCCCCGGGAGCTGGGCTCCACTTGCTCGCCCAGCTCCATCTAGTCTGTTGCTCAGGTAACACTTTAAAGGCAGGTCCTTGGTGCAGTTTTTAGGTCAGATATAATTGGGAAGCTGTCGCGAGGAGCTATAAAACCTCAGTTAATACGCTGGAACTATCTAGTTAAATGCCAATTATAAAACCCTATAAGCTTCTCAACTCAAATATATTAATAACATAATTAAACATTTATTGCTTATGCAAATTAAAAATTAAGTTAATCGGACAGCAAGGAAACCCCAGGAAGTGACCATTTAACAAACTAATTTCTATTTAATTATCATTCCGCCCCATTACAAAAGCCCCCGTGATGTTATTTTGGCCTGGTTTGTAATGCTGATTTGAGTGATTCAGACTCCGCTCTGCTCCAGCTGTTGGGATCAATCTGACTGACCTACCTCTCTGGTGCCCCTTGCACAGCTGGCAGCATCTGGATGGGACCCACCTCCTTCCCACTTCCCCCCTCCGGCTGGTGAAACCGCGGTGCCCTTTGCTGGGTGTGGCGCTGGCAGAATTCACACCTCAGATCCCACCTCTCTCATTCTAATTATTGTGTAACTAGGCTCTGTGGGCCTGCTTCTCTGCTGAGCACCCATGACTCCAGCGGAAGCCACTGGGACCTGTGGGTTCTCAGCTCCTTTGAACATCAGCCGTGGGTTTATATGAGGCGGGGGCAAAATACGCTCATACTTTCAGGAGAGGCTGACGGGAACTTTGCAGCTCAGGCCCATCAGTAGCCAGAACAAGGGCTGCATACAGAGACAGGGAGCAGGTGGGCAGTGAGCCCCTTCCCTCCCTCCCATGCCTTTCAGAGGAAGGTCCCTCCTGTCTGGCTGTCACCCCCATGAGGGGTTGGGGAATCTGCCTCTGCCAGTTCTAAATGGCCAAGTCCAATCACCCCTCTGCATTTCAAGGGAAGGAAAAGTCATTTGGAAAGGGGGGCGGGGGGAGGCAGGGAGTCCCAGGAAGCACCAGTGGCCAGCTGAGAAGCAATTTGTGCTGCATTCCATCCCCTGAGCCCTAATGGAAACCAGACACTTCAGGGAAAGAGATTTGTGACTGGAACCAAAGGCTGATTTTTACCTCTGAAAGGGCAAGTAGGGAGGGGCTCTAGCTCTCAAGCCACAGATGGAGTCTCGTCACACTGAGGCAGCAGCCTGGCACATATCCCGTGCCAATCTCCTGCCCCCTGCATGGCGGCTCTGGCTGCTGGATGGTCCCTGGAGCTGGGGTGCTCGCCTTTCCCTCTGGACATCCAGGCTGAAGGCACAGGGGACATGGGAATGTTGGGCTCAGTCTAGAACTGACTGGGGATTAGTCCATAGAATGCAAACCTCTCACACAGTTCAGAAGAGGTCTGAGGAAGAAGGGGTGCTACTTGCCAGGGCACAGAGGCATTGGCCGGGGCTCAGGACTGGAACAGCAGCGGGTGCTAGTGGCAGGATTGAGGGACATCAGTAGAGTTATGTGGCAGGCCTGGCCTCTAGGCACCCCTCACTTTTCTGAACCCAGGTAGATTGACAAACAGAGGGGAAGAAAGAAAGATCCTTAGGCAAGGAGGCCAGAGAAAGGGATTCAGAGCTCTCCCAAGTGATACTATCAGGAAGAGAGAAAGGTGGGTGGGGTACCAAGAGCATGCCAGGGGTGGAATGTCCATGACCCTCAAAGCGATTTAGGCACCTAACTCCCATTGATCTGGGCCAACGCGCCTCCGCATCCCAAATTTCCCCTCTGCAAAGTGAGCGGACAGGCACTCTGCAAACGGCCGGGAGCATTCCTAGGCTTAGCTGCTGAACGCTTGTGTGGCAAGTTAAGCTCCTGGGGTGAAAGGTGGCATGTCAGAGCAGCGGGCTGTGATGATCGTTATTACAGAGAGGTAGCTGAAGGTACATGGTAGAAGCCAGCAGCTGGAGAGGGGGACAAAGCCTGGCAGCGGGAAGTGAAGTGTTCTCAGTCCTCGGGGATGGAGCAATGCCTCAGGAGAGCAAAGTCTGTGGGGCCGGAGCTGGGTGGAGAGACACCCCTCCCTCCCCGTGACAGGCGATCAGTTAAACCTGACAGGTGTGAAGTTGGCAATTTTCTTTTCAAAACTGCCAGATAAACAGGCTGGCAGGAGTCAGAGGAGATGGAGAGGAACAGAGAGATAAGGCGAAAGGGAAACATAAAAGATGGGAAAGTCAAGCACATTGCTCAGAGAGGCCAGTCATGGTTCAGAGGCGGAGAGGAAAGGAGTGGGAGTATTAACACTACTGTGTGTGCAGCCCCATGCTGCCAGCCAAATGCACAGCAACCGAGCTAGGAAGGGGTTTGACTCCCAGGCAGCTCCCCGGAGGGGTCCTCCTGGCCCTTGTCAATTGCACAGAGGAGGCAACTTTGGATGCCACGGCTCGACATTTCCTCAGGAGGTTTAACTGCCACTGAACAGTCCCTCCCGGGCTGGTGGGCACAGTTCAGAGCCAGGTTTCCATGGGGTGTGTGTGGGAGATGCCTATTTTTCACCCATGACATTTTTCACCCCCAAATTCTGCCCTGAGTGGATGCAATAAAAGCCTGATCCAAAGCCCATGAAATCAAGGAAGAGTCACTCACCGATTTCAATGGGGTTTGGATCAGGCCCTGCGATTGCAAACTCTCTGGGGCAGAGAACATGTCTCACTCTGCATTTGCATGGCTTGTCAATGGAATTCAAACCTAGCACATTCTGCACAGCAGCGTCAGCTAAATGGATTGCGCTAAAGGTGCAACCACATTAGTTGGTAGCAGTAGTAGGTTATTACCCTTTAGTAGACCAGTCACTAGAAAGTGATGTGACATGCTGTGCATTGGTATATTACACTTGCAAAGCATCATGGATATTTATGGTGCTGTGTATGTGATTTTTCATATCTAATAAGTATTGATCATCTGATTTGTGCACATGGATACTCGTACAAATGCTTGGTTTGTGAGTGCAACATGTGTGTGCAAAGTTTGCCAGAGGCCTTTGGATGCCTGGCTTGTGAAAATCTGGGGCCGTGTGCTGTCTGTAATTTTGGTTTTGGTTTTTTTCATATTGGGTCACTAAATGCTTCATTGCAATGAGATCCGCTGCATGCTGGGACAGTGTGACAGCTCCCCATCCCTCAGATACACACACTTTCTCCTGCCTCATTGTAACCGTCACTAACGAAGGGAATTCCAGCCTGTGCAGGACTCCTCAAAGGGCCACACTACCTCACAATCTCAGTGCAGGGGGCCCTAGGCTGGATGGCATAAAGCAAATTTCCTATAACAAATACTTTCATACAAATCAAACTCTGCTTTGCAGATAATCTGAGAACAGACAAAAAGGGAAATTCATCAAATACATTTTTCACTACAAATAATTCACCCATTTCTGTTTAGACTGATATTGGTCTCCCTTGACTCTGGATTAGCACTACAAGACTGATTGACCTGGTCTGACTGCATTTTCCCTGTTCTGATTTGACTCTGGACTAATTCTGGATTGTCTCTTCTCCTGACACTGGCCTACCTCTAGGGTGACACTCCCCCGGATTGATTAGATTACCACTGGGTTCACCTTAGTCTGGATTGATTATGGATGAGCTCTGGATCAGCCCTGTTCTGGACTGTCTCTGGACTAGATGCTGGACTAGCTCTTCCTGAAAACATTAAACCTACATAGTGGTATTTTCACCGGAAAGAATCCCAAAGACTTTCACAAATGCACATGCAGACAGGATGCCCAGAGAATCACTTTTCTCCCCTCTGACAGGGGACAGCTGGGAAGGAACACAGCAGCTATTCAACAGCGCACAACAGGATGGGAAAACAAGGGGAATCCTGCATTGGGTCGAAACTCCCCTGGGAATGTAGGGAGGCAAAACTCAATCACCCACACAGGAATTTGTAGCTAAACATCGGACTCTTTCCAGCTTCTCCACAGGGCCGCCCAGAGGATTCAGGGGGCCGGGGGCAAAGTTGGGGAGCTGTGACGCTTGTACTCAGACAGCGGCGGTCTGGGTCTTTGGCGGCATTTCGGTGGCGGGGGGCCCTTCAGTCGCTCCGCGTCTTCAGCAGCACTGAAGGGCTCCCCGCCGCTGAAATGCGGGCCGAAGACCTGGCCCGCCGCCGGGCCAGGGCTCGGGGGCCCCTGTGGGGTCCGGGGCCTGGGGCAAATTGCCCCATTTGCCTCCCCCTCTGGGTGGCCCTGCTTCTCCATGGGATCTTTAACCATAGCAAGGGTCAAGCTGAGCTGACTGTGGAGTACCCCTGCATTGATCCTGTCTAAATCTGAGCTGATTGTGGTCTTTTTGGGGCATCTCTCACCGTAGGGTCTAAATATCAGTTTAGCCCTGGGTTTACACTGATCTAGATGGACTCTGTGTCAGTGGAATCGACCTCCAGCCTTTACTCTGCCTGAGCGCACTCTCCTATAGACATGGCTAAAGTTCCAGTAACTCCTCCAACACTGGCTTTGCTGAGCCTGCAGCACAAATGGATCCTTGGGGATCTCCTTGATACCGAGTGTTGTCCAAGAGGTGAGGGTTAGGAACATCATGGAGGAGAACTCCCTCCCCAGAGCTCCAATGCACCAAACCGCAGGGCAGGCAGGTTCCCTGCTTGCACTGAGCAGAATTCCACACTCACTCACCAGGCAGCCCAAATTCAACCCAGGGGAAAAGGCAGGCAATGCCATCAAAGCCAACAGGGCTGGACGTGCTTACACCGGCTGTGAGTCTGGCTCATTCCCTTCAATGGGGCCATGCGCTGAAGCTGGCCAGACAAAGCTAAACAGAGGCGACTTTGACAGGGCCAGATTCTCCCCTCCCTAACCCCATGCTGACAGGGGTGTAACACTACTGACTTCAGTGGGGTGACGCCTGATTTACCCTGATTGGAGGCTCATATCGCAGACAGGACCCACCCATAGGGCTGCCTGGTCGTTCAGGGGATACCATCTAGACCTTCAAGCCTATTGCTCCAGGCCTAAAATTAAAGCTCCCAGCCACAGCAGCTCCTGCACTCAGGCCAACCCTTCACAGCTGCTCCAGCACTCGCTCTGCTCCGTGGAGCAGTTCCAGGCCGCCTGCCTTCGCCCTGAGACAGAGACCTCTGAAGGAAGCACTGATGAAAGGAACCAGAACGTTGCTAGTGCTGGGCTTGGCAGCGCTGGTAGGAGGACAGGCTGTGCCTGGCAGTGAATAGGGAAGCTGAGCTGGGCAGGGAGCATTCTACGGGTGCAGTGAGCTCTGCAAGGCCTTTGCATGCGGCACGGAGTGCTTTTGATGGACTGATGCCAGGGAAGCTTCTTTAATGGGCAGGGACTGTAGCCCAGGGCACACAGTACGGGAACCAGAGGTTCGCTTAGCTTCCTCCCCGGCCATCTGCTGCACTGATGGATTCGCTCCCTCGACCTGGCGGCATCGCGCTCTCCAGATGGAGGAATTCACGCTGCATGGCCATCCAGGCCTGGGCTCCCCACCCGTGGGGCCATCCGTGCCACCCTGACCTTACCCTGCAGCGATCACCCTGTCCCAGATGGCAGGGAGAACTCAGCCTGCGTGGACGTTTGGCACCCTGCAGCTTGGCCTAGAGGAACCAGCCCAGGGGAGGGAGAATCGATCGTTCATTCCCATTCATCTCTCAGCTCCACTGATGTAAATCTGGAGTCACTCTACTGGCTCCAGATTTACACCGAGATCAGAATCTGTCCCTTGGCTTCTGCAGCCAGATCTAGCCTCCTTCACATCAGCTGGTTCGCTGGTTCCTCACCAGCACTCTTGCCCACCAGCCGGGCTCTGAATGTAGCCCTTGCCGCCAGCTGTGCCAGCCTATAGCTTGCAAAGATGTAGCTTTAGGAATACATCCAAGCTGCCCCGCCTGCCCGCCATCTTTCCCCAAGCTGTGTGCGCGTACACACACACACACACACACACACACACACACACACAGAGGATTCCACTCACCACCGTGTTTTTAGTTTGTTCCAGAGAAACAAAACACTTCAGGGCACAAGACAGGAGCTCCGGCTTCTATTGAGCACAGCTCCCTGCAGCCCAAGCAGAGAAGCAGCCCCATGCTCTGGGCTTTATCCATCATCGCTCAACTGGAAGCCATGGCCTGGAAATGAGGACAGTACTTCCCTGGAGTGGTCACTACCATGCACAAGAGCAGCAGGCCCCCACCCTCCATCCCTGCCTTCTTTCCAGCTCGCAGCCCAATCTGTGCTCCCTTATCTCCCGCTGAACTTGGCTGGCTCTGCTGAACCAGCTGTTAGGAATCCTGTGATATATGCCGATGCCCCATACGTCAGCGTATTAGTCTCTGTTGGTGCTGCTGACTTGAATGATTGCAGCTGAAGTGATGCTGCTTTGCAGACATCTGCTGTTCCCAGGCGAGGGAAGGTCAGAGGAGAAGAGCCGGCAAACAATGGAATAAAGAGACGGGCACCCGACTTGGGGGCTGGCACTGCCCCATGGCCTCCCTGCAGCCCTCGGGCCACTTGCTGACCTTTTCCTTCCCATGCACGTTTGCAAGACCACCTCCCGCCAAATCAGTACGGACAGACAGATTTCCCTAGCTGCCCCCCAACTTGCCTGGAGGTGATCTGCACCAACAGGACCCCGGCTGACGTTCAGAAGCACCCGTCGCTGCTCCTGTTGCTGGGAGGGGAACCTATCGGTGCATCGGCAGTGAGGCGAGGGCATGCACATTTGCAGCGGGGAGATGATAGTTATCATCTTGAGCTGGCCTCTGGTGCTGGCGTGCCCTCTTCTCCTGTGCCAGCCCCAGTAGGGTGCCTTTGATGAACACTGGCAGCACAGTGCATGCTGGCCCCTCCCAGCCCCGATCCGGAGGGGTCGCCCTCAGCCTTACAAGCGAGCCATCGATCAGAATTTAACTGCCACCGAAGCCCTGATTAGCCTCAAGCCACTAAGATTCCCCGCTCTTAGGTCTGTGGCATTCATACCCCAGCTGAGCCAGCGGCTCACCCCACTAGGGGCTCAGGGGCTGCCTTCTGGATATTAATGTCTGGTCCCCGAGCAGCCAGGGAAGGGGAGGGTGGGGCAGGACTGAATTTGCTGCACAAATACTGCTTGGGATTCCTTTGGCTCATCCCTCCCTTAAAACCTCCCAGATTAGCATCCCTCTCCAAATTCCTGCCAGGTCCTTAGAACGCCTAAAGGAGAGCATCTTTCCAACCGCCCACCCCCGAAAGATCCCCCCTGGGCTTTACTCTGAGCCCCGTGCAGGGTGGAAGGGCTCAGTCCCTGAGCTGTGCACAGGCCATAAAGCTGCAGCTACCAATCATACACGTACCTTCAGACTGAGTCCCAGCCCTTGGGTTCAGGGGGCTCCTGGGAATGTGGGATGCCCCGGGCCCAGCAAGCTACGGAGCATGCTACTGACCAGCGACAGGCCAAGGTGAGTTCCCAGTCTGGGTGAGAGACTGATCCTGCCGGACAAAGTTAATCCCTGGGTTATGTTGACCATCTAGATGAAGTCAATGGGAATGGCCCAGGCCCCACATCTATACGCAATCACCCAGGACTTCTCCACCTTTTCCAAACTGCAACCCCTCTTCCATATAATCCTCCCATCCCTGCTCACCCCCGTCCCCATACACAATACGAGAAGGGCAGGGTGGTCATAACCCTCTGACTCGTGTCTGTGACCTCCAGGCTGAGAACCCCTGGGTCAGACTAGATCTGAGGCTAAAGAGAGGCAGCTATCTTGGGGTATGAAGGATTAAATCCAGCACTGCCCATGGCTTTAAGGGGAGCCCCAGCTCTAGGTCAAGCCATCTAGGGAAGAAACGAGACAATCCCCCAGTCAGGCCAGTGCTTTGCAAACTGCATTCCTGGTTCTGATGTAACCTCCCCATAGGCCCTGTTGCACTGAGACCAGACGGGTGCCAGCTGCCAGCGTGCTTCATTGCAGATGGGGAACGAACCGTGTGAGCTGAGCTGTGCGATGCAGACTAACTCTCCACCCCACCCACCCACCCACACAGCCCAACACAGCTTGTCTGTAGAACAATTCCGTACTGCAGCACGAATCAGCTGAGTTGAGATCTGGATCTGGCTGAGTTCAGATTTGGATCAGGATCCCACTCCCAGTCTCTCTGGGGTGCTGGGACCCCGGGTTTTGGTTCAAGTTCATCTCTCATTAAACAGCGATAGGCAGTCAGAAAAGAAAGCAAGTGCTGCCTTCCACCAATGGAGGAAACTGTGCTGAGATTTGGCTGCTGAGAACCAGTAGCCAGAACAGTGTGTTCCTTGTCCCACTGTGGTCAGGGCTTTTGAGCAAAGCCGTTCAGTGCAATCTAGGGAGATCGCTATGAGCCAGGCACTACATGCACTAGAGTCAGTTGCAAGATTCCAGTTGGTTTCCCCACATGCTTACTGAGCTCTCTAATAGGGGTCCGCTCTATGGGTATCAATGGCAAAACTCCCATTGACTTCAGTGGATGTAAGAACAAATCTGCTCTATTTGATCATCATCTATTGTATGTCACTTTATAGCTAAATCTCTCTCTCTCTCTCCAAAGACAGGAGGCTCTGCGTGAGCCGAGGAACAAGGACTCCTTGGCAAGCTGTTTGTAGGCAGGCAGACAGACAATGGAAGGCAAAGATCAGGTTTTTCCCTATGGAGAGATCAATCAATAGGCCCATAGTGATGTAGCCTCCGGGGTATTGTCTAGCAAGGCACCCTTTACTGGCTGCAGTGTATTGATCTCTCCAAGCTTGTCCTGTGACAGTCATGGGTTCTGGGTTGGCTTCTTCCCCTTTGGATTGCAAGCCATCCCCTTTCAAAGCACCGTATATCACAGAAGAGATTAAGGCAACTGGAAAGGTGCAGCTTCTCCGGATTTTGTTGCATCCAGCCGCGCGTCGCAGTCAAAAAGGAAAAGCGCTGCTTCTTTTAAAATTCTTTATTTATAAAAAAGTACATTTCTTTCCACAGCTGAGCCACTATTTTTTTTTATACAAGTAAAAGGGAGGGTGAAGCAACACCCCCCCAATCAGAACCATGAAAACGTTCCCCCCCCCAACCAAAAATTATTACAAAGGATGGAAAACAAAACAAAAAATCATAAAAGCAAATTCAGTCTGTTACATTATTATTATTTTTTTTACAAAAGCACTTACAACACAGATTACAAAAAAATGCAAGGGGTTTTTTTTTTTTAGGGTTGTTTTTTATTCCACAATGATAATTACAGCAAGAAAAAAAAAAGTCACTGGAGTTAAGGGACCATGTTTGGAAAGAAAAGAAAGAGCGAGTCAGATCAGCTGCAGCAGCTCTCCATGGATGCCCATTTACACCAGCTGAGGATCTGGCCCCTTATATTCATTACATTTACATTCACCCTTAAGTAGATCACATATGGAATGCCGCGCTGTGCAAATGTATGGAACAAGCCCCTTCTGTAGGGCTTCATCTTGCAACCTTTGCTCATGGATGGAATTCACCCCGTGCAGAGGACCAGCCCAAGACATTTCAGCCCAGATCCTCAGCTCAATGGCAGTTTGGTGCCTAAATACCACTGAGGATCTGGGCCGTCTCCGCTTACATCCTACTTAAACCCTGTTTTAAGGGATGACATGGCACCTGGACTGGTGCTGGCTCTTCGGCACGGCGGTGAATCTCAGCCTGTGCCATCGCCTTCAACGGGGCTCGTTCCGATGAGTAACGGCTGCAAGGTTGGCCCTTTGGAGAGAGGGGGGCCAGTTCTAGGAATGACGGTCGGAGGCAGGATTTGGATGGGAGCAAGTTGACCCAGCCTCATCCTCTCCCCCCCCCCCCCGCATTCCCTGCCTCTCTCGGTGGAAGGGGGTGCTCTGCAGGGAAGCGCATTCGTACGCAAAGCGAGTCACTCTAATTCGCTACGGATCATGTCAAAATAGAAAAAGAAAGTCACAAACCAGGGGAGGGGTAAAGTGCTATCATAAGCCACCTGGAATACGGAGAGGCTTCAGTGCACACAGTGCTGGCAGCGTTCCCCACAGCGCCTCCTGCTGGGAGAGGCAGGGACTGGGGTAGCCATGAGCGCTGCACATTCAATGTTCCTAGAGCATTCCCCACTGCCCCGCTACTCTCTACTCTTCCAGCAGCTGTTGGAGTGGGCTGGGACTGCAGAACTCTCCATTTCTCTACCGGCCAGTGTTTCCACAGCATTTCCTACTGCTTGGCCTGGAGTAGCTCGAAGCATCTCTCCAGCCAGCACTTCCACACCATGCCCTGCACTGCTTCCCGTTGGGAAAAAGAAACTGGGACTGGAGTAGATCCCAGCCCCCACTTCTTCACAGCAAACTCCGAGCAGCGCTTTGTTTGGGAAGCCCTGCTGGCATGCTACAGATCTGCCCACCTACAAAACTCATTGGAGACCGCACCCCCTTTCTCTCAGCCCTCCTTCTCCAGCAAGCTGAGACTGGGAGACTCATTGCATGGGTGTGTGAGATCGAAGGAGCCAGTGGCCCCTTCTTCTAATCATGCTCCCGTCGGTATCTGCTATACTGTCTCTCTCCCTCTCCCGCTCAGCGAACTGTGCTGAACAGTCGTCGAGTTTCTTTCGACGCTGAGCCAGGAAAGGCTCCTCTGTCCCTGCTGTCTCTGCAATCAATTCAGCTCTAACATTTGGGTTTTTGTTTGTGTTTGTTTGTTTGTTTGTTTTTTTCCCAAAGAAAACTTCAGATGGAGTTTTGTGTTTTGTTTTTTCTGGCTTGAATAAAAATGATTTACAAAAACACAGGAACAAACCACCAAACAATCTTGTAATTAAATCAGGGAAAATAACATCACTGGGGTGAATTGTGATGGATAATCCCAGACATAAGCCCCAGCAGGAAAACAGCTGGGGCGTTTTCATACGAATAATACAGACTCAATTTAGTTTGTAGGAGGAGACACGTCTGCCTGTGTGCAGCTCACTGTGGGAGGGAAAGGGACGCTGGCATATAGCTCAGACCAAATTCACCTTCATTTCCCCAACAGGCCATCTCCTGACCCGCGAGCCATATAATGAGGCCTTTCTTTACCTGTCCTGCTGTCCTCACCTTCTCATTGTGATACTGGGTCCCAGATGCTTTGTCTCTCCCCACTTGTCTCTTTCTCTATGGCAACTGCCTGGAGAATAATTCCTGGGCTACCATGTCAGGGCCGGGCTGCTTGTCTGTAACCTCTGTGCCCATATCCTTGCCTGGCACTAACAATCCCTTCTCCCGTTGGACTTCCCATGGACCACTGCTTACACGGGGCTGGCTAGGGCTGCCCAGATATCTTTAGCAAGCTCTGGGATTTCCCCATGGGCAGAGACTTGAGCAATATGATGTGCAAGGATCGGGGTTCTATGCACATACCCCAAAGGTCCCTTCCAGTGTGCCTCTCCCCCATGCTCCCTAGGCGGGCTTTCTTTTCTGTGCCCTGCTCTTAGGGGCAGGGTGGCTCTGATGCATAGAGTTACCCGTGCCATCAGCCAGTGCCATGGAGAAGTGGAAACCATGCATAATCAGTGCCACAGGCAAACGCCTGAGCAAGGCCTCCTGCCCCCCTTTGGCCAATGGGCTCCCCCTGAGCAGCAGAAATGCAGTTTCTGAGTCCCTCTGCACTAGTGCACAACAGTCTGCCCTGGGGGTAAGTCAAAGGGGCTGTGGATGGAAGGGGAAGGAGGAACACACATGAAAGGAAGCTGTAAGGGAAGGGGCAGAGCGGCTCTGCTTGTCTCCTGCCTCCATGGAAATCTGTGCTCTTTTGCCTGGTTAACAGAGAGGAAGGTTCGAAAGGGGACTGTATTGGAGTGTTAAACCCTGGATCTGCAAACGGTCCCCTAGGAACTCATTCCCCATGGCCATAAGGGCAGCTAGCCCTGGATCTCCCACTGGAAATAGACCCCCTCCCTCAGTAATACTCAGCAGTGGAGGCCACCCCAATGTATCTTCCTTGCCTTCTCCAGGGGTAAGAAGCCTGGGTTCTCATCTGGGAAAATCCCTCCTGGGGGTCTGGGAAGCAGCTCCGATAGCCCTCACTAAATAAGGGAGGAGGCGCTGCCAGAGACGGACCCATTAGCAGCATGGCCTGCTCCTGCCTCAGGAGCAGAGCCTGTGCCTGGCCACAGAGGACCAGCAGGAGAGGGCCCTTTGGCAGCCATGGGGAGATCGCTGCTCTGAAGAGTCTCCTCAGATTCTAGCATGAGGGCGCCATGTCTCAGGAAGGAGAGAGGCCTTGGCTGGGATCAGCAAAGCTGTCTAGGGGATTTGGACGCTGAGCTCCCATTAAAAGGAATGGGAATTGGGCGACGGAATCCCACTGGCATTTTGAAAAGCTCACAGACTGATAGACTTTAAGGACCATCGTGATCACCTGGTCTGTCTTCCTGCACATGGCAGGTCACAGAACCTCCCCCAGCCACTCCTGTAACAGACCCCTAAGCTCTGGTGTGTCTCGTGGGCAGGCTCACCTCGCTGGGCTGTGGGGCTCGAGTCGCTGGGTCTGTGGGTCGCTCGAGTCCTAAACCATTAGCTCCCATGCAGCTCCGGGACGCACAACAAACAGCGTCCTCAGTTTAGTCCCCTACGCATCTCCCCTTCACAACCTTCCTGCCGCGACAGCCACCTTCGACCTAATTAGGTGGGAGAGTGCCCCCTCGCCAACACAAGAAGAAGGGCTGGAGATTAATCCCAGAGAGGGAATGGATCTCGTTATTGTATCCCAGCAGCTCTCAGACAAATTGTCAATCCATAATATTTCATGAGGCAACTTATTCCTCGCTATAGATTAACGGCGAATCGTTTAGGCTCGCTAATTAAGGTCCCATGAGGGAATCTTGTCCAATTAACTGACCCCATAAACGGTCACCCTTTCAGTAACGAGAGCCAGACGCATCCTTCTTCTGAGAAGGAGGGGGATGGAGCTAGGTGCCCTGGGTTTTTCCATGGCCGTAGAGCCCAGGCCTGCCCCCGGTGATGCGCTATGGGGACAGGTCAAGTCAGGGGGGTGCCTGGGACCACCTCACGCTGTGGAATGAGCAGCTTTGAGGTGTCGCTCCCAAACCGGACGTGCTGATGGCAAGGGGAGGGGTTCAGAGGGGAGGAGTGCTGCTAGCCGAGCAGGCAGAGCCCCGGTTTGGGGTGGCAATGCATATGTTTTCCCCATTCCTCTTTTCTACTGGCCCTGGTGTAGTCACAGAGACAACAGGTCTAACATGACCCAATGGCTGGAAGTTGAAGCTAGACAAATTCAGACTGGGCATAAGGCGTAGATATTTAATAGTCAGAGTAATCAGCCATGGGAACCATTTACCCAGGGTGACGGTGGCCATGTTTTCCTAAAAGATCTGCTCTGGAACGTCTTTAGGGACAGGTCTCTGCCCTGTGATACACCGGAGGTCAGACTAGATGATCCCAGTGGTCCCTGCTGGTCTTGGAATCTATGAATCACACCCTGCAGGGGGTGTGTGGGTGAGTGAGCCATTAACCCCGGGGAGGTGGTGTGGCACTACAGTGGTGTTACCAATGACCATGGTGTCTGCCCTGAGCCCCTGCTCCCCCATGGCCACCCACCTGTCTACGATCTATCACATTTACTTCCCTATCCTCTCCTTGAGCCAGCCTGCTCGATCTGCCCAAGGTTGTAAACTTGCTCCTCATTACACTGGATCGCCATGTGTCTGTCTCCCTAGCTGTAAAACACCCTTGATTTGCCTATGGGTGCAAGAGTCTTGCACAAACACACACTCTGGATCATTAACGAGAGGGCAGGATTCCCGTCTAAGTGTGCAAATGGGAGCTCCCTGCATCACACCACACCTCACCTCCCGCCTGCAAGTGTGCAAACGAGACACCCTCCTGCGTCTGGTCAGTTCACATTTACACGCAAGTCTAAAAAAGGATGCATGCACTGTTGTGGTGACTTAATTTGCTTTCACACATGAGCGTACAAATGGAAGTTTGGGCACATCTCCTCACTTCACATTTGCACGCCACGTGCAAAAGGAACATTCCATCCCATCCCCATGTCATTGGGAAACAGGGGACGTATCACTTTCAAATACGGGCAAACAAACCATTACAAAGAGGAATCAAACCCTGCTGCCCTGGCTCTGGCTCCATGCACCCTACTGAACCTCCTGCCTCTCAGCACTGAGAATTTGTATCCATGTTCCCTCTGGCTATAAACAGAGATCTCCTCAGCAGGACAAGGGACGAACGCCAACCCGCTCTAGAGAGCCGGGAAAACCGATCAGGAAGGGAACAAGGGAAGGAAACAGGATGACTGGGGATTCACTGCATCAGAGATTCTGCAAACAGGGTGTATTGCTGATAAGCAACACATGAGAATGAGCTGGGATTACCCTGAGGCAACTCTGCAGCATTCTGCAGTGAGAGAATTTGCCAGACCGTGGATTGGGGGCTCCTGCTGCTTGGGGTTGTTAATCCAGGACACAAGGGCAGCTCAACTGGGCCTGGGCGTTTTGCATGAAGCTCTGGCTCGCCCGTGTGGGCAGGTACATTCAGAGGTGGGCCAAATTCACCGAATTCACAGCTGCAGCTGGAGTTTGGATGTCCCGGAGTTTGGGGTTAGCATGGGCCTGGGATTTTGGTTTGGCCCTTTTTGGAGTCAGATTTGGCTCCAAAAGCCCATATGTTTAGGAGTGGGAACTTGGCTAGGGCCCATCTCTAATGTCTGATGCACCGCAGAGTACAGAACCACCAGACCACCCAAGGTGACAGCAAGGTTGCAGGAGGGTAAGTGACTGACTGAGATCCAGCAGGAATATAATGTTACTTCCTCTGCTCTGTCTTTATCCCAGGACCCCATGTGTCCACCACATGCTGGGAGTCCCATATCACGGTGGTGCGCCTTCATCCGATCTGTGTTGCTATCCCTAGGCAGGACCGGCTGAGGCCTTGACTCCCTTTGGGTTTGCGGGTTTACAAAGCCCCTTTAATCGGTACCGAATCAGAGGGATGCTGGGGATTTCATCTCCTTCGATGGGGCATGTGCTCAGTAGTACGAAAAGAGAAAACCAAGATCCCCAAATCCCTATCTTGAAGTGAGAGTAGAATTCGGTCTCCCTGGGTATGGATTCACCTGACAGCGATGGACGGGCCCCCTAAAGTTTACTGGCTTCTCTGAACCCCTTGAGCCGGACCTCTGGAGAGAGTCTCTCTCGAGATCTCCAGGACATCCTGCTTTCGATAGAGACAGCAGCACCCCAAGAACAGCCACTCTTAGGGTGTTTCCACCAGGAAACACAAAAAACACCAGGAAAAGCCAGAACAATTACAACTAGGGTGACCAGACTTCCCAATAAAATCGGGACTGTCCCGATATTTAGGTGTTTGTCCTGCGTCCCCACCGATCTTTGGTCGCTCCGCCGGCAGCACTCGGCTTTTTTATTTTTTTTTTCTCCACCAGCGGAACCCCCCCTCCCATGTGTCCCGATATTTTTTTCCTCTCATCTGGTCACCCTAATTACAACCGAGTTATCTGATTTCCCATCCCCACAGCAGGAACAAAATCAATCAGCCAAGGGAATGGTCTGGGTTTCAAGTCCAACTGTACCTGGCTCAAGCCAGAAACCATGGGGCGGGGCTTTGGAACAGAGTCTGGCTGAAGCTGGATGTGAGATTTTGGTGTGGATTATTATAAAGGGTCTGAGCCTCCATTCTGCTGCCCAGCTGTATGGCTAGGTCTATGGTATGAAACACGTGTATGGCACCGGGGGAGAATTAAACCCATTACAATACACCTCTGAAAACGGAGATCTCTTTTTCATTCATTTAGCCATTTGGTAAAGGAACAGAAAAACCAAACACCTAGTGAATCCTGCCTCAGTGTCAGACCGACAGCCTTGGAGACTGAAATCTTAGTTAGCCACAGAACAGCAGGGGTAGCAGCAATCCAAGCTTCCCTCCAAGCTCCCCATCACATCTCAAGGGGGGGAGAGGAGATCAGCACACGGCTCAATCAGTCCTTGGCCTATCAGCCTCCGAAGGGGCCATTCGATGCAGGCTATCAGTGGCCATAAGGGCCAGGGTCATTACTACGGGAGACGTGGCTGGCAACACTCTCACAAAGGGGAAGGATGTAAACTGATGACTGCGAAGACCTAGCAGTTTAAATACAAAGGGCCCGGCCTGATGCCCATTGAAGTCAACGCAAAGGGCGTTGGAGCTCCCCTACAGAAACCGCCCACTGGGCTGGGTGGCACCATGCCAACCAGCAGCATGTCTGCAGGCAGGGCACAGGGGTGTCTCATGGAACCCTCCCCGTCACTGTGGCACGTGCAGAGGACACGGCGCGTGTCAGAAACAGGGTGAAATTAACTGCTCCTTGGCTGACACGAAAAACCCCTCACGTCTTTAAACAATATGGACACCCCAGCAGTGACCAGCGGCATCACCATGGCCCTCTCTTTTCCTTTTCTTTTTGTTGGTTTGTTTTTAAATACTGTAAAAGGATAATAAATGGTAGGAGGAATACGGCAGCTCCATTTCCCTGTGCCAATAACAGCCTCATGGGCCTTGGATTTTGCTTAGTTTCCTTTGATTCTTATTTGTTCCTTACACGCTTAACACTGAGACTCGCTCGTCACAGGCACATTGTGGGGAACGGAAACACCCCAAAAAACCAAACAAAAGGGAAAAAAAATCATCCGCTATGGCATCTAGGTCTTCATTGCTTTGTGCTTTTCCCCTCCTTGGTCCTCCTTTTTTTTTGCCCTCCCATGGACTCCCCTCACCCCCAAATAAGACAACATACAAACAAATTCCAGTGTTTCGGGGGGCATGGAGTGGGAGGGATCTTTGGGGAAGGATGATTCGAGACACTAAGACACAAACGAGGCATATTATACAGGGGTGGGCAGTAGTAGTTAAAGCAAATAGTCACACCGAAGCCACTGATCAATACAAACACCACAGAAGGGGACAAAGTCGGTGGGAGAAATTAAAAAAAACAAACAAACCAACCAAAACAACCTCCCCCCCCCAAAAAACGATCCATAAGCAAAGCTACCAGCCCCTCCCTCCCCGCCCCCGTCGCCTCCGAGTGAGTGGCAGGTGTCTCAAGTCTTGTCCTTGGGCCGGGCAGCAGTGGACGTGCATGGATGTGAGCGCGCGTGTGCGATGCGTGTGCGAACGGCCCTCGGCAGGGGTCTGGAGGGCGGGGGGGGGAGCGTGAGTGGGGGTCTGGAGAGGGAGCGAGCTACACGTACCACTCTTTTTTGGAAATAAAAGATCCGTCGTTCTGGGAGACCATGTTCTCAGCCAGGTCCAGCTGCTCGGGGTCGTACTGGAAGCCGAGTGTCCTTTCGCCGTAGGGCTCCGGATGGGCCCCGACCTCGTCCACCGTGAAGTAAGGCCGCTTGGAGTCGTCCTCGTACTTGTTGGCGAGGCCCAGCTTGCGCTCGCCTCCGGCGTCCTCCTCTTCGTCCTCGTAGCTGCTGCCCCCGAGCGGGCCCGGCTTCTTCTCGTCGTCCGAGTCGTCGGGGTACTGCAGGTTCTGGGCCATGGGGGGGTGGTGCTGCGGGACGCCGGCCTTGCTGTACCCATTGCCGTACACGTGTTTCTTGGTGCTGTAGTCGCCCTTGAAGGTGTGACGCCGGCGGCGGAGCAACACAAAGAGCACCACGGCCACCACCAGGACCAGCGAGACTCCGCCCACCACGCCCCCAATCACGGCCGTGGGGATGTTCGGCTGCGCCACTGATTTGCGGTCATCGTTTGGAGGCGGGGTGGAGGGGAATTCTGGGTAGGAAAAGACAGATGGAAGGGGGAACAGTGTCAATCCATGTTCCGGGCTTGCATTTCAATTGGTTATTGGTTGGAAGATGAGGGTAAGGAACAAGGAAGGGAAAAATCGGGGAAGGGGAGGAGCCTACGTACGGCGGCCGCGACACAGGGTTAGCGCTCGGGGTCTAGGTGTTAGTCACAGGCGGACCGCGCACCATTGCAAGCTTTCCAGGTTAAGCCGCCACCAGCAGCAGCATGCAGGAGCCCAGCAGGCGACAGACCTCAGCCCCCTTCACCGGCAGCGTCTACACCCAGCTTTCCAAAAGTTGGCCCCAGATTCAGGCCACCTCTGTGCTTCGGCTGCCCACCTGGAGATGCCTCGAGCATGATTTTTGGGATGGGCTCCTGGTGACAAACTCCAGGTGCTCAGTGCTCCTCAAGAATCAGGCCTGAGGCATGTCCGGTCGGGCGACTGAAAACAGAGGCAGACAAACCGGGGAGGCTGCTTTGCAAAAGTGTGGCCACAGAAATTTGCACTGCACTGGAGCAGACCAGCCGGCCATCTACTGGTATTGGATCAGACCAATGAGCCATCTAACCTGATATCCCTCCTCCCTGCTGTATCAAATGCAGCCCATCCAACCCTCTGTCTCAGACACTGCTCAACAGTGTCTGATGCTTCAGAGGAAGATGGAAAACCCTATGGTGCATCTGTGTAATTCAATGCCATCCAATGGAGCCATCTCCTGCCTGACCCCAGCTGCTGATCGGTTTACACTCTGAAGCATGAGGATAGATAACCTCTATTTTTTTATTCTGGCGGGTACAGTGGCACTGCAGTTGCTAATCCTGTTCACACACAGGTCCTGGCCTAGTTCAAGAAAAAGAAAATCAAAACAAAGTTATTTTCCTTGTCACCGTGTTTATTTTATATATTACCACAGACAGCGGTTTGGGGCCAAGAGAGAGCAGGACGAGCTGCTAGGCCCCTAGGCTCAATAAAATCCCCTAGCAAAAAGCTAGCCCTCCCCTCAATGGAATGCCAGTCCCATGGGTGCCTGCAGGGTAGTGCCATAGTAAAGCTGGGTCTGTATCCTTCCTTCCCCAGCCTGTCACTGGGCCAACAGCCATCTGCCTGGAATGTGCCTGTGTCCTTGGCAAAGGCTCTGGAATGCCCTTGGCGTGGGTGGTGCACTGACGGGGTTAATGCTCACCTGGAAATCCTGGGCACTTTGCCAAGGGTAGCCCCTAAGGGCCAATCCTGCAAGGGGCTGGTCACGCTCCACCTCTTGTGGAGCCCATGGGAGTTGGAGGTACTTAGCACGATGCAGGATTGGGCCCTCAATGCACATGGGAAGGGGAATGCCAGGCTGGGCCAGCTTTCCCCAGCGGTCCCGGCTGCGCCTTGGCCATGATACTGCCTCGGGGCGGCCTCGCCTCCTGTGGACTCGGTACTGTGTGCCTACTCTTTGCTCCAGGGTTCACAAGAGCGGGAGGGAGGGAGGGTCATCTGATGCCCTTCTATAGAGCCTCCAATCCAAGGAACTCGTTAATCAAATGAGCTAATTACTAACAAGACTTCCAAACCCGCTGCTCCGCTGCAGGTCAGTACCATTATCCCCAGTCTCATCTGAGAGATGGGGAAACTGAGGCATGCAGCGGCGGACTGGACTTGCCCAAGGTCAAACAGCAGGGCGGTAGCAAAGCAGCGAATAGAACCCAGGTGTCCTGACTCCCAGCTCCCTGCTTTAACCATCGTCTAGTAGTGCCTTCGACAGAGGAGAGAAAGAGAGAGAGAGTGCAGGGGAGCAGCCCCTCTTCTCTCCTGGCGCTGCCAGGCTCAGAACACATCCAGCAATGTCCCATCAGGAAAGGACACGCACACACCAGCCAGCCGTCTGGAAACACGTCAAGATACATTCCTTCCACGCGAACACTCACAACACGCTCTTGGGGAGCTGGGGAAAATCCAGAGCAACTTTACGGACTACAGTGGCATTGTTCTGGATTTACACCGGCCAAGCCGAGAGCCGAATCCAGCCTCGCTGATCTTCTGAGGAAAGAAGCAAGACGTTATACCACTGTTCCCGCAGCAGAGCATTGCCTGTGCATGCTCCCAAGGCTGCTGCTCCCCCCCAGCACTGCCTCGCTCCCCTCCACACTCAGCTGCATTGCCCTTGCTCTCAGGCCTGCTGGCTTCCACGCTCTCTCCTCGCCAGCCGGTCTGACCCCTCCGGTGCTAAGCATCTCCCACTATGAGGCGACCAGGCCACACACTGGAGCAGCCCCTCTCTTGCCTTGCCTCCCCAGCATGGAGATTTGGGGCTGCTCCTCACTGCTGAATAGCTCTGCAGCTGCCTTCCCATCTCCTGCTGCATGAAGCTGCCAATCAAACACCAAACTTCCCTCTCAAATAGAAGCCAGGACTATGGGCAGAGAACCAGCCGAATGATGGACGATTTCCATCACTGAATGGTTGCAAAGCAAAAACAGATAGAAGGCAATGCCTCCCCCCCCGCCGCCCCGCCCCAACACCAATCATGATGAGCTTGTGGAACTCATGGCCACAAGAGGCCAAGCGCTTAGCAGGGTGGCAAAGGAGGATCAGGCATTTATGAGTGATTGTAGGAAACATCAAACAAACTAGAGATTGGGAAGAGACAGGAATCCTGATGCTTCAGGGCTTAACCCAACCTCAAGCTCAGAAGGAAACTTTCCTTGGGGGCAGGTTATCCCAGATGTAGCAATTTTCCTCGAAGCAGCTGGTGAGAGGATACTGGGCTGGATGGAGCACCAGTGCAGCTATTCCCATGTACCCAAGGGGGCCTAGTCCCACATTTTAAACCCTCCCCAGCCCCTGAGATAGAGGTTTTGTTTGTGCTGTTGAACGAGACATTTAAAATCTCCATCCTTTCCTCAAAAATTGCTCCTGCTTTGCACTGTCCCAGACCGACACTGCCGACTCTTTCGCATTAGGAGTGTTGTTAGCGGAGGGCAATGAAACTGATCGTAGCAGAGGGTTTTGCAGTGAAAAATGCCAGCCGGAATGGGACAGGTGCACGCAGCTGGGGGCGATTTGCTCCTTCCAGCACAAGGCAGAGGAAAAACGGACATGCTACATTAAAAGGCGGCCAGTTTAGAAGCCTCTGCGTGTGTGTGTCCGTCCAGAAAAGCCAGCCAGACGAAACTAAAAACCTCTCGGCTCAACTGCTAAAAATGCGACATCTATCCCTAATGGAAACTGGATAATGCTAGCTGCTGATGGCTCAGCTTCTCTCTCTCACACGCACGCACGTTCTAGCCTCTTCCATGGCCCCATTCAGCTGGTGGGGCCAGTCCCTGGGAGTAACCCCAACGCTGGTGAATCTTTAGGGGGTACAAAGCTGGTGTGATGCTCTACACCACCCTCTTCTCCCCTCACAGCTTCCGGCTGGATGCGGCTGGAATGCTGCTGATCTCGGACTGTTCTCAGAGGCGGGAATGGCTAATTAGGGGGCTCTGGCAGCTGAGTATAAGACAGAGCAGCCCTCCAGCGGCTCTAGCTGATGCTAGTTGACCAGACTGGTTGCCAGCCAATGCCAGAACCTGGGGGCTGGATCTTTGCCCCCACCCTCCCAGTCCTAAACTCAGCTTGGCTGCAGTTCAGAATTGGTGCCTCTCTTTCCTGCTCAGTGATGTCATAAGGTGTTTTCAGGCCCAAGCAGCTGGTGGAACATGGGAGCTCAATTCTCCCCCTGGAGCTGCCCACTGAAGTCAGCTAGAATGGTACCGCGTGAGGAGGTGAAACAACCTCTGGGGTTCTACAGATTCCTCCCTCTTCTTGGCTCCAGGGGGTGGAGAGACTGTGGTTCTGTGTCGAGCAGCAAAGGGGAGTTTGGCGCCTGTCTCCTCGCCAACGGTCTTGTTAGCCCCGTGATTCAAAGGCAGGAAATGGGATATTCTCCTTCACCCTCCCACCCTGCAAGATCTCCTGATGTTCGGTTCCTCTCCTCCAGTCCCCAGATGTCACGTTTCTGAGACGTTTCATCAACCTCCTCACCCCCCCCCCCAACACTTTGGACACAAAAACTAACTTGTCAGAGTGTCAGATTTCGCACCTTGCACATGGAGGAAATGATTTCACTCAAACATAAGCCCTGTTCCCTCCCCAAAGCCAGTTCTGATGTAAAACCAGGCGTGACTGCGAATCAGCAGGTAAAGCACTGAAATTTCCCCTGCCACTGGTCAGCCAGGGAGAGCGAGAGAGACGGGGAAGATACAGGGAAGGGAAGAGGAGAGACAGAGAGAGAGGAGAGAAGGGGGATTGCGGAATGGCAGCGGGATCAAGAGAAGGAAACCCAGTGACACAGCAGAGAAGGGGAACAGGGCTCACTGGGAAGCCAAGAATGAGGCCGTTCCCAGCACTGCCACTGGGTGGCGGGAGAGACCACTTCTGTCCTCCAGAGGATTGGAGGGGAGCAGGGCTAGTGACCTACTGCGGCGGCTATTTGCACCCCTTCCCCCCATCCCCTCCCACCACTGCTCACAGGAGCGACCCAGCAGCCCCTCCTCTTGCCAAGCAGGGCGACTGGGGGTTCCCAGGGACGGCTGCCCCAAACACGGCCTCTTGCACCCCTTAGTGCCTTCGCTCAGCAGAGACCTGCAAACTCACTGCTGCCCCAGCATGGTACCCCACGCTCCCCATCACTGCCACTCTCTGGGTGCCCCCCACATGCCTGGCAGGGGGAGAGTAATGCTGGCAGGGCCCTGGCCCATCCCCAGCAGATGAAGAACAGACGTAGCGGGGTGAGATGAAAGGCCTGGTCTTTATTTCCACCTCAGAGCTGTGCCTTGTGGGCGGATCTACCGCACAGAGATCCCTTGGATCACCCATTCCCTGTCAGGGGCTTGGAGCACTTTCCAAAAGGCAGGGAAAGGGGATTATCCCCACTGAGAGACAGACTGGGAAACCGAGGCACAGAGCAGAGCCAGGAACAAAACTGTCGAGTGCCAACTCCTAGGCCCTGCTGTGACCCTAGACCTTGCTCCTCACTGCCTGCTTTCCTCCTACCAGCTCCTGCCTGGCCATACGGGCTCAGGACTGAAGGGAGGGGGCTGGGCGGGGCAGCTTGGCCCCAGGGCTTCTTTGGACCTGTTCCACTTGAACTCCCAGCACCAAGCCTCTTCCAACAGCAGTGGGGATAAGGCGTCAGCCAGCCCATCTCAGCTTCCATCCCTACCCAGAGCAGGGCTCTTTCCTGGTGAGCCGGCTTCTCTCCCTCTCCTCTCCAAGAGCCACCCAGCCCAGCCACGCCCTGCTTTATCGCCAAGCGCTCAGTGCAAACAATCCCCTGCCCCCTCACCCCACCGGGGCTGCTGCACCTGGCGGCTGTCGGCGTGGTCTCTAATCGCCTGGGAGCTGGGCTCACACAGTGGCTGTTACCTGGGCGTTTCTAGGGCACGCCTGGCAGCAGCTGGGAGAGCGAGGCTGAGAGTTAAGCACCAGCCTCAGCGTCTCCTCTCCCTCCACTGCCCCAACCGTTCAACTCTGAAGCGAACTAATGACTTAGGATGGGCCGGATCCTCTGCTGGCGAAACTTGGCATGGATCCATTGCCATTGATGGATGTGTTGTGGGTAATGGAGCGACGCTGATTCACACCAGCTGAGGATCTGGCTCCGAGTACTGGCCGTTGAACAATCCTGAGTTCCACGGGCAGGATGAAACGCACCAAATGACAGCCCTGGGTGCTTGTGGAATCCTGCGGCCTGTCTCCTCCCCCGCACCCCGGTGCCCGTGAGGGTCCTGGAAACCGAGAATCCCACTGCCCGGAGCGGAGCATGCTGGGCCCCATGTGTAAAATCCATTAGGAAGAGTCTGGAGAGAATTAAAGCTACCGTGGAAAGGGGAGCAGCAGAGAAATGGGAGATGGGGGGAGGGATAAGTTGAGCTTTTACTACAGTGTAACACATTCTTCCTCCCGCTCCAGCCCCAGTGAAACAGAGCGCGCTGTATGCATAGGAGTTAAAGGAGCAACACTATCTCCCCACTCTCCCCCTCCTGTTCTCTGCCAGCTGTTGCATTCAGCCACGGCTTCCTGTCCCTGTGCCAAGAGCCAGGCCTCTTGGGGCAGCAGCTGGGAGCAGAGAGAGAGATGAGGGGTCGCTCTGGGTTTCGCCCTGGAATGAAGCCAAGCCCAGTTTCCCTTTGATCCCGCCAAAGAAAAGGACAATCCGGCCCCATCTGCAGGGAGCTCTGGCCTCTGGGGCGCTTTCTTCCCCTCTTGGAAAGGCTTGGCTGGGTAGCCAGCCTGGAGCACATTTCCCCAGATCCAGGGTGGAGGGAGCCAGACATCTCATGGCAGGTTTCACCTGTTGCTGACTCACAGCATGGGAAAGTGCATGGGAATGAATGGCTCTGAGGGCTGCCACTCTGGGGGAGATCAGGAATAACCCCACCGAGGCCTTAACAGTCTCAGGCTTTCCCATATCAGGAGTGAGGCGCCTGCAAATCAGGATCTTTTTCAAGCCAATCATGAGATTAAAAACAAAACACAACTTTCCGGGTTCTGTTTTTTCCTCCTTCTGGTCTTTCAGTCTTTAGGATTCACCTTTCCAAGCTTTTCTTTGCAACCACACGGACTAGAAACTTGCTCCATTTTTAAAACAAAAGCCAAGATTCTCAAGCAATCACCTGACTCCAGGTTCTGGGGCTTTAAGGAAAAAAAACCCCACCAGCTAGCATGACAAAGGAGAAGCAGACCCCGAGGGAAGTCTCTGGCCAAGCTGATCCCTGAGGAAACTGATGGAGATAAATCTAGCCACCCCTGCTTCCCAGTGCGTGGCATGTTGCATTGCCATATAGATCTGTGCAAAACAGGAGTGAAATGAGTTGGTGGAGCACTTCACACCCACTGTGCATTAGCTTTGCACAAGAGGAGTAAATAAAGACACAAGATGCCAGGCAAGGGGTTGGAGCTCAGCTAATGTTTTCCTAGCAACTGGCAGGTCTTCAATATCCTGGTTATTCTGTTTGGATGAAGTTCAGCTGCTGAGCCTAACAAACCACTGGGGTCTGCAAAACCAGGCTGGGAAACTGGCAGGGTCAATGAAACTCATGAGATTCCTGTTACCCCCAGCTCCTGCTGAAGGTTGGGAATACTGCAAGAGCTGGCTGCCTTCTGGGGGTTGGCAGCTTCCAGCGGGACTCTGTGAGCACAGAGACAATCATGCTTTAAAAAGAAAAAAAAAAGTTAGACCCAGTGGAAAAAACTGACCTATTTTCATGAAAAAATTTAGTCCAAATTTCCAAATGTCTTGGTTGGCTGTACTGAAAGCGTGTGTGTGTCAGGGGTGGGCGGGCTGGTTTTTTATAACAAAAATGTTCTGCTTAGAGTTTGGGTCAGTTTTCCTATGATTGAGTTTGGTTCTTCTTTGCTCCAGGCACGTCCCAAGGAGATAGCCCATTTGGCCTGGGATCTGGATTGGGCTTCAGGGTTGGATAGAGCCCAGATCTGGTGAGCTGTTCCCATGAGATTTCTCTCCCTGAGTGGCAAAAAACCCAAACCAAACCAAACCCCACTCAGATGATATGTCATCTTGGGCCAGAATCCCCTGAGATTTCACTGTGTGCACTGGGAAATTCTGAGCTTAGACCTCCATTTGGATACCCCCATCGGGGTCGGGTGGACCGGTGCATTCTAGTCCAGACCCTCTGTAAAGGGCTTTGATTTTAGAAACTCTTATTCTCTCCAGAACACTTGGCCTGCCCCTGCCCATTCGCAGTGAAACATCCACCCACGTACCCTGTGGCTGCTGACAATAGGATCCCAGCAGAGCAGCACAGAGCTGGGACGGGAGATGAAGCCAGTCGTGGTAGCTGTCTAGAAAATACAAGGCAGATCCTCATCCGGTGTAAGTCAGTGAGGACCCAAAGCCTTCAATGGCACTTTACCCCAGCGGAGGATCTGGCCGCCCCTTTCCATCGTTCCCTGCTCTTCGTGCTGGAGGGGGGTGCAGGGGTGGGAAGGAAACCACTGGAAGCTAATCCAGGAGTTCAGCAGCTGCTGCTGGCATTTCAGAATGTGACGGCTTTTAGGACAGAAGCCAAACGTCTCTTAGGTTCTAATCTCTCTGCCAGGTCACCTACTGCTTGTCAATCAAAGACTACCCTGCAGCAGGTCTCTGGCAGAGAATCCAGCGGCCAGGTTACAGCACCAGGTCCCCCAGTTGCACCTGTTCTGAGCCCCCTTTAGCCCACTGCCCTGGGTTCAGAGCCCAAGTGGTTTGCACAGACGTGAGCGATGCACCATCAGCCCACAAGGCTCCGGGTGCACAGCCCCCAAGCTCCTCAGCTGCAGTTAAACGCTTGCTGGAAAGGCCTCTCTCCTGCGCTCTCACCTGCACACAAGGCCGTGCTCAGTCTGTTTGCAGTGACCTTGCTGGGATGAGATCACGGTGGGTGAGTAAATAACTCTCCAGGTAGCACAGCAAACCAGGGACCCCTCTCGTCTCCGCTTGCTCCCCTCCCGCCCGTGTTGCTGAGCCACGGCCCCTCTCACCGCGGAGGAGAGGCCAGAAGCCAATGGCAGAACGGCACATTTATCAAACGCCATCGGCCACTTACAAATTGATAGGGGCTCGGGGGACGTCTCAGGGATGCACAGGAGCGCCAATGCACTGGGGGCATGAATCTGCTGGGCACGAACTGCAGGACAGGGCAGGGCAGGGCAGGGCAGGGTGAAATTCAACCAGTGACAGGAGAGACGAGGAAAAGCCCCACTGTGATGGGGTAGCCACCGGGAGATGGACTGAGCCCCCAGTAGGCAGGGGTGTGGAGTTAACACTGGGCACCCGAGCTCCACCCTTCTGGAGCACATCCCTTCCTCTGGCACTCACAGAGCCCCTCACCGAGGTTACCAGTTCCTCCCACTCCATGGAGAAGGACGAGGTCGACGTTCTCCAGAGGGGCCGTTGGTTTTGGAGGCCTCTGATTTGAGACACCCGTGGGTTGGGTTTTCAGAGATGCTGAGCACCTCAACCTCCTTTGCGATCAGCGGGATTGGCGGGTGCTCTGCACCCAGGGAAGCCAGGCCTGAGGCATCTCAGGCAGACACCCCCCAAAACAAATAAAAACAAGAGGCCCCAGTTTAGTGGCAGTTTTGGAAGATGTTCAATTTATCGATTTACTGAGGGTCACACAGGGAGGGGGTGGTGGAGCAGGGGACAGCTTCCTTTCTCCATCCACCAGCCCATTTTATCCTGCTGCCCCTCATTGTGGTATCTGAGCGCCTTCCCCAGAAAGTCAAGCGCAACAGAGATGTCCCCATGCTCTCCTGGCTCCTTCCCGCTGGGCAGCAGGCTTTGACCTCCAGGGAGGTGCCCTCACATACAGACCCCGAGGGAGATGCGTGACAGCTCAGCAGCTGCTAGGGGAGCCTGTCCCTCCTTCCCGTGCCTCTTTCTTCCTGCAGAGAGCAGGGTTGCCCTGCCAGGTCCTCCTGCGGTGGAACAGCTGGACTGACCCAGCACAGTCAGGGACTGGGACAAATTTAAATCTGCCCTGGCTGTGGCTGATGACCTCTCTGGAGCTTGGCTCCTTCTCTTGCCTTTCTCCCTCTTTCCCTCCGGGTCCCCATCCTCTCTCATCCCTGTCCCGTCTCAGCATTGCCACCCCACTCCCCATCCTCTTTAGCCTTCGCGGGTCATTGCACGTGCTGAGTACACGGCCTGGCCTCTGGGATGAACCATGTTTCCTTAGGGCCAGGCACTGCTTCACGAGCTCCTCCTTCGGGAGTCACAGCAGTCAGGGCTGGGCGAAGGAGGGATTTTCCGGGGAGAGCGGCATAGGGAGCGCCCCCGTGCTGGCCCTGCCGCGCGGGAGAAAGAGACATGGGGAGAGGGCTGCCAGGCTCTCCCAGCGCTCTGCTAATCTCCACTAGCTCTGATTAAGTGTGCCCGGAGCTCACAGGCCTGTGCAGGGTTTGTTTTAATGAGGTCTCTCACCCTGTGCCTGCGCTGAGCGAAGCCAATACACACGGTCTCCGGCCTCCCTGCTTCTCCCCCACAAAGACTCACTCCTCTCCTGCAGCTGCGTTGCTCCAGCCCCGTGGGGTGCAGAGAGAACTGCTATAGATACCCACACACTGCCAGACTATGTGCGGAGCAACCCATCCTGCATGCAGAGGCGGAGCCCAGCTGAGACCTTCTGGACCAAACAACAAGCCGAGCCCGAATGACGACCGCTTCTCCTTGGAGCCTCTGCGAAATGCAGCTGCCATTGAGCGGGGTTCAGAGAGGATTCTAAGCCTCCTTCTCCACCACATCTCCTCAGCTCCCTCCCTGCCGTTTCCAATGGGAGTGTGTACGCCCTCTGCATGAGTGTGCAGGTGGGTGGGCGCAGGGAGTTGTGAATATACACGCCTGCCCTTGCACATTATAACGTGTGCATGCACTAGGCTGGGGATCCATGTGCACAGGCTGCGTGTGTCTGAAGATGGGCACGCAGGGACGACTGTGCCTACATGCGCATAGGCATGTTTGTGTGCTTCTGCATGCAGGGATGTCTGTGCGCGCAGGTTGGTGCATTTGTGTACACATGCTGGTGACGGTGTATGGGCGTGTCCGAGCGTGTGTGTATGCACAGGGGGGCCAAATGGGTGGGCACGTGTGTGACTGTACATGGATGCTCAATTGTGCCTGGCTGTGTCTGAAGGTACAATCGTACAGAGATGCGTGTGCACAACTGCTCACGAATGTGCAATTGTGCCCGAATCGGCATGTGCCTGACTGTACACAAATGTGCCTTTGAGCCTCAGTGCACGTGAGCGTGTGCATGCATGATGGAGCGTGCTCCCCTGCAGGGAAGCCTGCCTGCCCTAGAGCCCACTTAGACACGCAGGGACACATGTGCAGACACAGTGAGTCTATAATAAGAGTCCCTTATTATTTCCCACAACCAGCTGTAATAAATAGTTACATGCCTCACTACATGGATTTGCCTCAACTGACAAACGTCCTGCAAGGCAGGAGAAGCTATTACGTGAACAGATTGCAGGGATAAAATATTAAATTTCCACTTATCAATCTTTTTAATGTGCTATAACTCTAATAGCAGCTTTCAGCCTTTCCCCAGAACAAATCCCCGGTTCGCTCAGGAGGGAGACCAAACTAGCCAGGTGATTCCCCTCCTCGTTCAGGTCTGGAGTGGGCTAACAGCAGGCTGCCGTGATGGCAGGAGAGGGGGACAGGCGCGTGTGTGAGTGAGTGGGGAGCTGGGCTGGGTTGGCTCCGCACTGGGCTCCTCTCTATTTTACCCAAGGCTAGCAGCTCACTCGACTGAGCACCATTTATTGCGCACGGCTCTTGAAAGAGGCTTCGTGGTCTGCTGACAATCCCTAAATTGCCTGCAAGCCCCAAACAAATGTACCTGTAATAGCCGAGCGAGGCCGGCTGAGCCCTCTCCAGCGCCGACCTAATCAGCCCTTGGGGAGAGCTGGATAAACATATTCAGATCCCATGAATTATTAAAAGGGTATTACTTTGTGTATCCCTGGTCTAACGAGTCAGCTGCTAATCGGCTCGAACGCGGCCCCCTTCAGTGCATGCTCTTACCCCCCCATGCCTGCTGCAGCTGGTCACCTCACCATGGATACTGTTCTACACGCTGGCACCTCAGGGTCCAGATTCTGATCTCCGCCATGCGGGTGTAAATCTGGAGTCACTCCACTGAGAACAGGGTGTGGGGTGTGACTCCAGATTTATGCATCTGGCATCCAGGGCAGTACCAGCCCTCATTCCCCAGCACTATCACTGATGCCCTATCCCAACACCCCTGATTTTAACGATGGCTTTCCCCTGCCCTCGGTGCTAATCGTCCCCTGGGCCCCAGCTGCCTGGTAAACAGCAATTCCCAAAAGCTTTTCCTGCTATCCCCATTTCTGCTTCCCCCTGCTCGACACACGCCCCTTCCCTCCCTTTCCCTCCCATGCTCTGTTCTCCATTCCCTCCGGATGGCTCACTCCATGGGCTAAGGGACCATCCACCTAGGCACAAAGAGCACTTAGGCACCCAACTCCCCCTGGAAGTCAATGAGAGTGGGCACCTAACTCCCATGGGTTCGTGGTTCCTTTCCACTAGAAGAACCACACTCACAACCCTGCCACCATCTGCCCAATGAGCCCCACACCCTAGTGTGCTGGAGACGCCAGGAAATCCACTAGAGACGTCACTATTGCTAGGGAAGGTACCCGGGTACGGTGATGATGGGCGGCAGCGTAAGCCCCTTAGATAGGCAGATGTGCGTGTGTCATTGTACATGGTTGTGCAATTGCGCATGGCCGGCTGAGAGACATGGGAGCAGAAACAGGGCCTCACTATTACAGGCCTCGCAGCACCGGACATCTTGGGGCATATTTCGACTGCGACACAGTAACGGTTGAGAGATCTGAGATTAGAATGAAACACGCTATGAAGAAACCCTGTCTCCCCCAAACTCTTCCCTTGTGTGTGTTGTGAATCTACTCTCCTGTGCTGGGAACAGGGAGCTTTCCACCTCCCGGTCTGGTCCAGATTACTGGTCGTTACCATTTGATGGCTTTGGGCCTACATGAAATAAGATGCAGAGGGTCTCAGCCCGGTTGCTAGAGGGCAGTTGCCCACGTTGCCAAAGGAGCACAGTGGCTGGAATTGATCAGCCCTCTTGGTGGTACTCACAAATGTGGCTGAAGGGATCTCGGAGATGCTCATCTCTCTGGCCCCTAGACATGATCCCGGGTCAACGCTGAGTCAGGGCTACTCGCCCCCCAGCTGCCCAGGCTGTATCTCGCCTGTAGGCAGAGCTCCCCAGTTGCTCAGGCTGCCAGGATGCCAGCTCCTTTCACCAGTAAAATATTCCACAAAGGGAAACAGAAACCAGTCCCGGCTCAACAGATAGAGGCAAAGTAAATCGTTTGCACCACAGGTTCACCCCAACAGCAAATTAGTGAATGACACGTAGCATCACTGTTTCACCCACAGACCTCCACACGCTTCACAAGGGAAAGTTAACATGACTGTCCCCACGTGCTAGCCGGGGGAAACTGAGGCACGGGGGGGGGGGAGGTGCCCAGAGCAACATTATCACTGATTTCAGTTTGAGGCACCCTGGGTCCAGTTCTCAGAGCTGCTGAGCACCCACAAGCTGCAATGGGCATCAATGGAGGCCAGGGGTGCTCAGCACCTCTTCAAATCAGGCCTGAGATGTCTCAAGTCGGGCACCTCCCCAAAGAATGAGGCATCCGGAAAGAGTGGCCCTCTTTTGAGAATGATTTGAGCCATCTCGCTAGGGGCTGGCAGGGCGGGAACCAGAACCCTGCACCCTTGGGGCTCCCAGCCCTGCCCTCGGACAGTGGCCCCTGCTGACAATCTGCCCGTAAGTGCCCACGGTCCCACAATGAGTCTGTGGCAGCTCTGGGAATGGGACCCCGGTGTCCCGACTCCACGCAGCCCCTTGTCTAGCCCAACGAGTGCAGGAGGCCCCGTCCCCGCTCTCCACTTGTGCTCCGAACATCCTGTGCCCTGGAAGCTCCCGCAGCCTGCAGGGCGTCTCATTAGCCGTGTGCCTCAGAGGGAACAATATGGCAGCGCTTGGGACTTTGGTCAGAGAAAGGAGACTGCACGATGGTTCCCCAACCTGCCTGACAGCAGCCGCCTTGGCCCCAGGAGCTTGTCTCCCCACCCATCCCCACCAGGGAGTCATGCCTGCTTCAGGGACTGGAAAACAAGTCTCCAGTGTCCCCTGTCATAGGAGAGCCTGAGAAGTAGCCCTCTGCAGATCAGTCCTCTGCCTCATTCTGCAGGGCCAATTGGCAGCAGTCCCTCGGATAGAGTTTTTCACTGCCTGGAAATTCCCCAGTGGAGATGGAAACCAGGCAAGCTGAGAGACCAAGCAGCTGGGCAGCTATGGCACGTGGTGACAGAACCAATGCCCTGCTAAGCCCAGGGCTTAGAGTGCTGGGCATCTTGGGTCATATTTAGGTTGTGGCATGGTTTAGTATACTCTCCCAGTTCTCTCTGTCCCAGCAGCGTTGCAGCCTGGTCACTGGGTGGGGAAAACCTCAGAGTGCCCCTGCATTGTGGAAAAGATTAAACCCAGGGCAAGAGGCATCCAGCCATTGTATTAAGCCAGCTGAGAGAGATTAGGCTGGGCTCTGCCTATCTAGATGTTCATACCATTATTCTCATCCTGGTAGCTAAGCAGGTTTGTCTCCAGGGCACCGGGTGCCACATGGTCTCCTCGCAGATGCTGGGAACAACACTGGGTCATTTGTCTTTTTATAACCACCATGGACTGAGTTGATCCGAGATGGAGATCGGCCACCAGAGGAACACACGTCACAAGCACAACCACACACCATCAGCAGCGCAACATACCCCAGGCCCTCAGGGCTGCTTGTCAGGCAGCCACTCCTTGCTATCTCCACCAAGACCCGAGAGCAATCAGATGCTCTGCCTACCGCCCGAACCCTTAGCTCAGTGCTGGACGATGATACTTCCTTAATCTGCCATTCGCCTGTCACTGCCAGAGGTTACTTCTCCCTGATGTCAGACCAACAACTTCTGATGTCATTTCTCCTCCCTCGTTAATCTACTGCCACACGATGCCATTTCCTCCCTTTGACATCATCATGACGCCTCCTGATGTCATCTCGTCTCTTGATGTTAACCCAACATCTCCAGACGCCACTTCCTCTCTCAGTGGCTAGCCTGATTTCTCATATGACACTGTATGACATCACCACCTTAACTCCTGGCCCTCTGATGTCACTCCCTCCTGGAGCCTAGAGAAAGTGGCCCCTCTCCCTACAGCTTGTCTCCTCAGCCTCGTGTGCGATGGTAGGGTTAGCGGCTGTATGGAGCAGCACAACTGGAAAAAATTGCTGAGTTGCTTCAAACTGACTAGCCCGGGAAACAAACAGTCGCCTGCAGCTGTCGGACCACTGCCTTGTTGGGAGGCACTCCTCTTTCCCACCCCCTCAGAAAGCCTCTCCTTCAACACTTCTCACCACACATCCCAGCTTCAACTCTTGCTTTGAATCAGAAGCGGAAAGGAAAACAAAGGGAGGTGAGATCAAACAAGCCACCGTGTATAAAAGGAAGCGAGACCAAGAAAACATGAAATGAAATCCAAGCCCAAATCACTCAGAAAACAAACCCCGTGAGCGCAGAGCAAAGCGGAGATCCTGTTTGCTTTATCGGTTATACCCCGAGAGAGAGAGAGAGTCTAGCTCTAGAAAAAACGACAGAAGAGCATGTGGCTGGTTGTTCGCCACCAGGTTAGGTCTCCCCAATCTGCCCCTTTGCGGATAGGCTGAGTTTTTCCTACCTGTTACATTGACTTCCACGAGCCCTGACCGTGTGCCGATGGTGTTGGTGGCCTCACAGATGTACGTCCCTGCCAGGCTGTAGGAGACGGGCCCTTTGAAGAACAGGGTGTTGTTCTGGACTTCTACGTTCTCGGGCAGCGAGCCGTTCAGCCTACGGGGGAAGAGCATTGGGGTTGGTTCCCAGGGTCTTGCGGTGCTCAGGCAAGGCTGCTGCCCTCATGAATGCCTAGATAACTCCACTGACTTCAACAGAGCCCCTGGTGTGAGTGGGAGGGGGAGCAGCGTTCACCAACTCCCTTCCACCACCTCTGCATGTCTATCCCTCTCCATCTGCAAACACAGCAAATGGGCGTGAGTTACCCTCCTCTGTCACTACCACCTGTCCCCCGACCTGCTTGGAGCACGGATTCCCATCTCACCTAGGGCTCCCCAAGCCGAAGAGAGTTAGCTGGAAGACTTGCTTTGGATCAGACTGGCATAAATCAGGAGTTAATGGAGCTACGCCTGGGTAAAACCATTGTGATATCAGAATCGAGCCCTTTGCATGAACTTACCCCCCGTTTATGTTATTGCTGGATCTGACCACCTGGTTGCTGAGCTATCATAGACAAACCTCTTGGGTCTGCAAATCTTTCTAGACCATCCTTATTTGGGGCACTCCCAGTTCCAGCCAGACACCAGAAGGTGGGGGTGGGTGGAGAATCAGCAAAATATTTCAGAGCCTAAAACAGATCAGTTTCCAGTGTGGTTCTGGAAATAGGTGCCGATTTGGTGGTGGTGGGGGGGAGTGGTTAGGTTTGAGGGTGGGTGCAGTTAGATTTTCATTTTATCTCATAGACTCATCTCTAGCAGGCCTTCGACCCACTTACACCCCCCTCGCCTTCCATTCAATGCAACTAACAGACACAAGGATACTGATTCGCTACTGCATGATTCCTTTTTCATGCCAGTGTAACCCCACTGGGCAGATCTTCAGCTGGTGACAATCAGCACAACAATGCTGACCTCCGTGGAGCTCTGCCGATATACACCAGCAAAGGATCTCACCCACTGATGTGAAACTGGAACAACAGCACTGAGTCAGGCACCAAGTTTCGGAAAAGCCGTGAAACAAACAACCCCCAAAAATCCATACGCCGAGGAAAGAAATACACATCCCAGTCACTCTTAATTACCGCTACAAAGTAAAGCAATTACTTTTATTAAGCAATTACATTTACTAAGTAATCTCGCCCCCCTACAAAAAATGCATTAACTGTAAGTAATCCTTAGTAGAAAAGAGGAACGAAGTGGTGCCTTGGTTGCATTAGTATAGGAAATGGATATAAATAACAATATCTATAAGGCAAGGGGTGACCATGAATACCATTAATAAAGAGAATGCATTAGTCAGGAAGGGTGAAATTCATCCCTTTGCAGAGAGCCAGCGAATGGGCTATGTGCCACTTAAGTGGCGGATACACAGGCCTGCTGCTGGTCCAGTGCCACTGGGTGCATCAGGGCCCCGCTCTGCCAGGCACTGAGCAGCAGAGGCATTGGGCCCGGTGGGTGGCCTGCACTGTTAGCATTGCAGCAGGGATGCGAAGGCAGTCATGCAGCCAACTCCCAATGGGCTGGCACCTTGGGGGGGGAATCCCGGTCTACTTCCAACAGACACCCTGGGCCAGCCCCCGCACTGGGGTAAACCCGCCACACTCTGTTGATTTCAGTGGAGCTGCTGCACTGGTTTATGCCTGCTGAGGACCCTCCATCTCCTCAACTTGCCATTTCCTGGCTCATCCTATGTAATCATGAGTCAGTCCCGGCAGGAAACCCACTCCCTCAAGCCTGGCAGCCATTCGGCCTCTCAGCCTTTATGTGGGCCCAGAAGAACCCAGCAACGACCTTGATGCCTGTGGGTCCAAATGGGACCCTGGCCCTGGGAGCTGGAAATCTGCACCCCAAAGGTGGCATTTCCCCAAGCGCTCAGCACTGGCCTAATCCTGCGCCCACCGAAGCCAGCCTCCCCGTGGCCCCTGTTACAGGAAGATCCAAACGCCTCCAACTTGAATACATTTATCCTCAGGGGTGACCAGCCCCGTTCAGAGGGCGCCAGGTCCAGTGCACCTGTGACTGATTTCCTGCTGCCCAGCTGGGCCGCAGGGAGACGGGAGTAGATGCCAGGCTGGTAACAAGACTCTGGTGCACTGGATCCCCCTCCCTCTTAAAGGGGCCAGTCACCCTGGCACCCCTCAGAAGCCCAGGAGGCGGCAGGGAAGTGCTATTATCCCCATGGAACAGATAGAGAACTACTCCAGGGTGTCAGCTGATTCCTGCAGAGCTTGGCAGGACAGTCCTGTCCATCTCCTCCAGCCCCACAATGGGGAGCGCTGCACAACCGACCAGACCCATAATGCAGGGTTCCCACCTTTTACTTCAGCATCCCCCTGGGTCACTGCTGGAGGGAGGCTGCTGATTGGTGCAATGGTCAGCTCTGGTGTAACACAGAATCCCTCATGAATATGGGCAAAGAGATGAATGGGGCATTAGGAAGAATCTGGATAAAGGGCTGGGTATTGGTGTCAGGGGGCCACTCTCACTCATCCCCTCATGGCCTCAGGCCAGCCCTGAACCCCCTGCCTCAGTGAGCTCCTGCATGGGGCTTCTTCAATCACTCACACCCCCATTATCCCATTCACAGACCTTCTCAAATTCTGGTTTATTCAATTAGCAGCATCCAAAATAAAGTTCTCAAATCTATTTAGCCTCTTATCGGCTCACTCCCAGGCCTTGCCTGCCTGTACCTTGCTCCCCAAGTCCCAGCTTTCACTGCTGGGGCTTGTCACTCCCAGCAGCCTCCGTACTCCTGCTAGGGCTCTCTGAGAATCCCCTTTCTGCAGCGTCCTGCTGCTCTTTATAGGGGAATCAGCTGATCCCTGCTCAGGTGTGCCTGCTTAGTCACTTCCCCGCCCCCCATTCCCAGTCTTTCGAGCCTAGCATCCTGAAGTACTATCCGGGGGTTCTGCTACAGCAGCTCAAAGAGAGGCTTGTGCCCTGGCTCCCAAAGTCTCAGCCCTCATGCAGACTCTCTGGCAGGATGTTACTATTTCTATGCCTCAGTTTCCCACATCTGTTAAAACCAGGGCTGGGCTAATTCAATGTGGCCTAATTCCAAACCCAGTTGTGGGGCTGAGACCCAGTGAGACTGGGTTTGCAATGCAGGAGAAAAGATCCCAGTGAAAAAATAAACACTTCTGCCAGCAGAGCTGGTGAGTGTGAGGCTGGCAAACCAGGGGCCAGCACATGCCAAGGTCCCCTTGTCTCAATGGAACACTGACAAACACATGACTGGGATCGGTCTGGCCCCTTTGTGTGTTAGTCTTGTTAACAGGGGTATTAGAGTTATAAGAATATGTTCAGAGTTTAGACTGTATTGAATGCTTGTGAGCTGCTGCATGCATTAGTCTCCAACTTTCACCTTCTGTATCCCATACTGTAAGGTAATATTTGAGTGCTTGCATGGTGAGCCTCTGTGACTGTGTAACTCGCCAGAGAGGAGAGAGACATTAACTATTGTGAAGTGCTGTTCTCCAACAGAAAGCATTACATCCTGCCCGACAGGGAAAGTCCATCAACACCAGATGGACTAGTGGGCAACGTTAAACAGGACACAAGGCATTGGTTGGTCTACCCTCCCCTCCCCATGAAGAGGAGCCATGCAAGTGGATTCTCCCATCAGCTGAGTTTGCAGCTCAGAGCATAAGGCAGGAGGTGAATAAAAAAAACCCCTAACAAGAAGATACTGTATCTCTGTGCTGCTTAGACTCTGGGGGACAAGGGTTTCTAGGAATAAGCAAGAGATCCCCAGCTGCATAGCCTGGGTTAGCCCTAAAGGGCATGAAGAGTTTGCTTATTATAAAAGCTTCTATTACCTTTTAAAACTTAAGATTGTAACTCATTTGTGTGTGTATGTTCACCTGCTTTAACCTTGTATATAACTCCCTTGTCCTATTTTATAAATTTGTAAATGTTTTATTATAGGATTGGCTACAAGTGTTGTCTTTGGTGTGGGATCCAAGGTGCAACTGACTTGGGTGTAAGTGATGGTCCTTTGGGACTGGGAGTAACCTGAATATTACTCCTGGTGTAAGGGACCAGCTATCACAAAGGTAGGCTCACCTGGACGGCGAGATAGATCAGAGCACCCCAGGGGACTGTCTGTGATTCCGTGTAAAGGCTGTTACAGTGCCTGAGGAATTGACACTTGATACTTGGTTGGTGAAATCTAAGTATTCCCAGCCAGTTTGGGGTTTATATGCTGGTGTTGAACTGTCTGCTCTGAGCCTGGTACTCGTGCTCTCGAGTCGCTGCATGCAGCATTGCAGGGAGGGAGGCTTTTCTATCCCTAATACAAGGAACGGGCTGCCCTAGAGCTGACGGTACTTCCACTCCAATTTAATCTAGTTGGATAGGAAGAAAAGGGTGGCAATTATAGGGGGATACAGATGGAGAACGTAATTCAGATTTGCAGAGTGTCCCAGAAATGGTCAGACGGATTCCCCGAGACCTGGCCTCCATGTGGCCGGCTCTCTCTGGTAGAACAGGGATAAAAATGTCTCAGAGGGCTCAGTGTTCATGCGCTGCTTGGGAGGTGACATACGGTGGGTGTTGCTGTTAGGGTGATGGTCCCACCGGCGGTCCTGGGAGGGTAAGAGCCAGTAAGCAGTGCCAGCCCGATGGAGGACAGCCTTGCTACGAAAGGAAAGGTTTGGCTTCTTGAACCTGGTGGGGCCGAGGCTAAGCACCTCCTGGTCTCCAGGCAAGGGGCCCGCTGAGTTGATGGGCTCCCCTTGCAGGGTCAAGCCTGTGCTGATTACTGTAACGAGCAAGTGAGGGAATCAGCAGCCGCTCTCCGCCGCACAAAAGCGAGGGAAGGGGAGGGGCTGATTTGCCATTCCAGGAAGGGCTGCGGTGTCACCACCAGTAATTTGCTGCCTCTCCTTCAGGAACAGAAGCAGGCAAATGCGACTCGCAGGTTAACGAAAGGCCTGGGAAGAGATTCCTCAGCCTGTCCGGCTGGGCTCTGACGTGGGAGCAGGGAATCAGTTCTATGTTAATCAGCAGCACGGGGGGGGGGGACACGTCAGAGTGAATTTCTTTCCAGCGCTGCTGCTCCGCTGGCAATGTGGCCCTGTCCCCATCACTCACCATCCCCATCCCTCCTGCCGTGCACACACGGCTCCCAGGGCCTGGCTGCTGGGGAAGAGCAGAGTTAGCTCGCGAGCTCCAACCCCAGCCTTTGGCCTGTGTCTCTCCCAGGGGAACAGGCTCATAGGCAGCCCTGAGCTGACGGGGAAGCAGAGTCTGTGGCAAGGAGGAAGAGAAAGAGAAAGCAAACAGCTGCTTTTGCCCGTCTCGTCCCTCCTATCTCCCTGTTCTCCGTTCTGTGCCCCTCCCTCTATCTTCACTACTTCTCTGTTCTTTCCCTTCCCTTCCTCCCCCTGTAGCACTGCCTCTCCGTTTACCAAACCTATACGCAAACCTCACGGACCAGTACGGCCTCTGGGAAGGGAGTGCTGAGGACAGGATCGCAGTAGCCTGCTCTCTCTGTCTCCCTTCTCCTCTCCCCGGCTCCTTCTGCAGCCAACGAGCCTGTGCCCCCAGTGGCTGAGTCATAACCCATGGTCCCCTCGTGACCGGGGGCCACAGATACACACACACACGGACGATAGGAGAATCCTTAGTCTTTCTAGATTTTAAAACTGAAACGAAACGCATGGCCACAGAGGGCTAACTCCAGGCCTGGCATCGGGGGATACAATTCTCCAGGGCGCTGCCTCCTTCTGGGAGTTGGGAGCGCTTATGCCAGTTGCCAACCAATACGCCGCCTGAATGGTCCTGCTGAGGAAAACGCAGCAGGCAGAGTGTGTGGAACCCTGCATCCCATAACTGCCCCTCCCACCTGGCCTGGGCTAGGAAATCTCACCGGGCTGAGAAAAAATGGCCCCGTCCTACTCACACCATGGCTGTCTGCCTCTCTCTAGCGTTACAGCAGCAGCTGGAGGCCCCACGCTGAGATCAGGGCCCCACTGCGCAAGGTGCTGTACGCATGCATAGTAAGGGATAGCCCGCCCCTGAAGAGCTTATAATTTAAACAGGCCAAGGGAGTATTATTGTCTCCACCTTACACAGGAGGAACTGAGGCATGGGGAGATCACGTGACTTGCCCAATGTGACAGACAAAGCCTGGGACAGAGGCAGGAATTGATCCCTGGTCTCCTGTGTTCTTGGCCAGTCCTTGTTCCACAGGGCCACCTTTGACACCAGGAAGCTGGCCTTACTGCCCAAAGGGGAGTCAACGCCACTCTTCAGGGGGTGCTGGAGCCTCCTGTATCATGCGTGAAACCCTCTCTCTGCGCTGCTCTGGGTGATGGTGCAGGAGGTGCCAAGAGGCACATGGAGTTTACAGGGGAAGAACTGGCAGCGGTGACAGAAGAATCCTCTTCAGGCTTGTAAGCCAAGCAGCCTGATGCGGGAAGCGACATGAGAGAGAATAACTCCGGCTCCCTGCAAAGACATTTTGAGAGCTGCTTTCCCAATGACAAGCGCCGTTTGATCGGTTTTTAAGCTCCGTGAATGCAAAAAGAAATAACCACTCCAGGTTCCGTCAATGTTCATCTAAGCCCCCAACGGCTCCGGCTCACTCCTCCTTCCCTTTAGGGCATTCAGCCCAAAGCTGACAACTCGGAGGAGGCTGAATTGCTTCCATTTAATGACTGAAATGTGGGGAAGGGTGCGCCAAAGGGAGGTTGTTTAGAATGGGGTTCATTGCAGGGAGAGATTTTCAAAGGTGCATAAAGTCAACAGAACTCTTTAATCCCTTTAGGCACACATGACAATCCCCTGCACCACTGCCAAACTCCTGGGTTCTTTTTCCGGCTCTGCTACTGACTCGCTGAGTGAGCTTGGGCAAGTCACTATGCCACTCCGTGCCTCAGTTTCCCCACTTGCAGCACAGGACGAATAATACTCACCCTCCTTATAGGAGAGTTGGGAGGATTATTGGATGTCTGTCCAGCTTCCTGGAGATCCGAAGGTCTGTATAAGGGCCACTGCCGTATATGCACACTCAGAGGTTATGGAGTAACAGCTGGGTTACTCTGTCAGGTCCAGTGATGGAGCTAGAGCCTCCAAGATTGAGGGGAAGCCATGGAGTTATGTGTGTCCCACCACCTGCTCGACCTCCACGCAACAAAGGGCGTCTCTCCTCCTGGGGCCCTGGAGAGCATGTCTGTGTGCGTCTGGACACGTCACAGCTACGCTCCGTCTCCGAGGCAGGGCCGCACTGGAAAGGGGCTGGCAGATGGAGTCTTCATGCCCCAATGGAACCTGCAGCTGGCACCATGCACCCAGGTTTGCTGGGGGAGCGTGCTCACCTGCAGCCCTTCACTACCGGGTGCAGCTTGCACGGCTCATTGTGCTGGGCTCAATCTCCCAGCCACCATGAACACAGCATGGGCAGGGCAGCGGCATTTTCTGCTCTTCTCCTGTGCATCAAGGGATCCTCCTGCTGCCTCAGCTCAACGGCCCTCGCAGCCCAGCTCTCCCCGCTCTCGGGTCCTTGTCAGATTGACCTGCAATGCTGCCTAATTAATGCAAACTGGGGCCAAGAGGGGCGGGAGGGAGCTGCTAGCTCCTTGCCTGTTGCCTGATCCCCTCCATCGGAGATGGCAGGGCCCACTGGGTCTGAATTCTCTTCCCCGTGGCACGTGCTGAGCCTGGAGGAGGCCGTGGGCAGGAGAATAACCCGAGAGAGCAGGGAGGGGACGTAATCCTGGGGGAAGGGGATCATGGTCCCCTAAGAAGGGGACCGTGACCTTTCCAGCTCCCCACCGTGCCCCATCCCCCACAGAGCCTGTTAGCAGAGCTGTGAGCAGACCTGGAAGCCTTTGCCCATGCCAGGCAGACGCGCTGGAGCTCAGACCAAACCCCAGCCCCATCCGTGTCATCTCAGCTGACAGGCCACGTGAGTCCATCTGCCCGGAAAGGCACTGCTGTCCCCAGCCGCCTGGAACGCTCCGGTGCCTCCCCCGCCAGCGCGGTCTGCAGCCGCGCCCCCGCAGGCTGTCCTGCAGGCACGGCTGGCAGAGGAAGCAGGTTGCTCTGCGTCTGACAGGCCAGGCTCCATGGGGGGTGGGGGGGAGCTGAAAAGGTCAGGGTCCTGGACAGAAGCGACGCCAGACCCCCTGAAATGTCGGCGAGACGCCCCACCCCAGAAAGCTGGTTTCAGTCCCGATGGATAGACCCTTCTATATGGGCACCAGAGTTCTACGTAGAGGCAATCCATAGAGAGGCAGGATTTATAGACGTGCTCCCCAGCTGGTGTAGGAGCTGCCCCATACAGGTGCAGGCCTGAGTCCCCTGTAGAAAGCTAGTTTCAATCCCGGCTGAGTCAGGATTTCTATACACAGCCCATTTAGCCCCCACAGAAGGAGAGATTTCTCTCTGCCGCCTGAACTCCCCGTGGGAAAATGGTTTCGGTCTCTAGTGACCCTCAGGCCCCATTTCTCCTCTCAAGAGCAGAGGTTTTACCCCAGTGCAACCCCACTGACGGCAATGGAGTTACTCCGGATTCACAGCAGCATCAGTGAGAGCAGAGCCAGGCCCTGTGTCTCTGCAGCCAGGCCTTACGGAGTCCAAGTACCAGTTGGTAGGAGTCTTCTAGCTCTCCAAAGAGGGCTCCCTGGCTCTCGTGGGAAGTGGTGTGTGCTGCTACAGGGCCGGATGCCTTGGGGGGTACTTACAGCCTCCATTGGTAGGTGGTAGCGGGGGGGTTGGCATCGGATTTGCACGTCAGTTTCACATCCTTCCGGTTCAAAAACCAGTTGCTGTCAAAGCCCTCGATGGTGACTTCTGGCTCATCTGTCAGGGGAGAAAGGGAAGGCAAGAAACAGGGCCGGGGGTGGGGGGTGGCAGAAGAGAGAGAGAGAGAGAGATGGAGAAAGGAGGGGGGAAGGAAATGGGAGAGGAAGGGAAAAGGAGGAAAAAGGAGACAGATGGGGGTGAAAAGAAAGAAAAGAAGGATGGAGGAGCAGTGGGAATGGAGGAGGATGAGAGATGGGGACAGAGAACATTAGAGAGGAGTAGAGAAGGCGGAGAGGAAGACAGGAAGAAGGGAGAGGTGGAAAGGGAGAGAAAGAACAGGCAAAAGGAAGGAGTGGGTGAGAGAGGGAGGGAGGGTGAGTGGTTATTCCAAGAGATCACTCTGTTCTCGTCTACCCCAAGGAGGGCGCGGCACTGGTCTCCACCCTGGCAGCAAGCTGGTGACCCTCCCTGCCCTGGGGATGTTCAATCAAGACCCCAGGCCTTGGCAGCTGGCCTGGCCCCACTGCTCTCTCACTTACACTGCACGTTGAGGGTCATGCTGTCGGTGAAACGGTCCAGCTGGTAATTGACCACGCACATGAGCTGCTGCCGGTGGGCCTCCCGGCTCGGCACTAGGCGGTACCGGCTGATCACCGTGATGGTGCCGTTGCTGTTCTTGATCTCCTGGAACTCCGCCTCCCCTTTGAGCTTGGTGTCCCAGGTGACGGTGCTGGGCGGCTTCCCATTGGAGGACATGCAGGTGGCTACCAGGATCTTTTCCATCTTGCCGGATCTGGCTACGAGGGGCCGGGTGGTGCCCTCCATCCGGTTGGTGGGCTTGGCTACAAAGAGACAGCAGAGCAGGGAGAGGTTATAAAATCACCACCAATCCCCACGGCTCCCAACCCCCGGGACAGCCAGCAGTGCAGCCCCATAGCTGGGCTCTCCCTGGCCTGATCCAGAGCTCGAGCAAATTTCCTGCAGTCTCAGCAGAGCTACTCTGAACCTCAGCCACTGGGGATCCAGCCCTCCAGGCTGCAGGTCATGAAGAAGGGTGGTGATACATTGGATGGACAGTTGAATTCTCTCCTTCCCTGAAAAGCCCAGGCTAGAGAGAGCCTTGTGGGGGAATCCTAAGCCAAGGTCTCTCTACCCACAAACCCAGGCTAAGAGAGCTCCAGGGAGGAACCCTACTAATGCTTTGTATCGCTCTAGTGTCTTTCATCTGGGACGCTCAAGCCACTTTGCAAACTAGTTCAGCCTCCCCATGCTCCTGGCAATGTCAGATTATGGAGAAAGAGCATCGTGGGTGCAATTTAAACCAAGGGATTCCCCCCACCAGAGCCTCAGAGAGTCCTAGGTGGCTGGTCCCAGGTTCCAGTGGGTGCTCGGTGGGTGACTCTGACCCAGGGCAGTGAAACGGGCTGAGCATCTGGCCCAAGGCAATGGCTATATCTTACCCAGCACGGTGAGGTTCAGCTGGCTTTCCCGGTTGCCGGTTGGGAAGGTGGCAAATTCGCAGATGTAGACGCCCTCATCCTCCAGCTCCAGCCGGGATAGCTGGATGGTGCCATCCTTAAAGGAGGGGTTACGGAAGGTCACGCGCTCCTTGTAGGGGGAAAGGATGGAGACCCCCATGGCGGGGTTGTAGATGGCCACATTCTGCTTGGAGCCATTGGTGGCCTTCTGCCACGTGACCTGCGTGATCTTCACACTGGGGAGTGGGTTGGTGAAGCTACAGTGAAGGACCACGTCCGTCCCGATGAACCCCGAGACTGTGTCATTGACCAGGACGGTCTGAGCCCGGAGCCCTGCAACGACAGAGCAGGGAAGACGTGGATGAGATTGAGAAAGTGAGAGAGAGGAATGAAGGGATCCTGGTCTCTGGAACCCCCGCACCACAGCCGCATCTGGTGCATAGCAGGCAAGGAGCTGAAATTCCGCGACCACCCCCTGAATTTCAGCTGCCCCAGGAATTTGTCAGGCAGTCGATACAGCATTTGATTGCAGAGCGCACCGCCCTATGGATGTTGGGGGCTTATGGTCCCTGCTGCCTGCCTTCCAGTTAGCCAAGAGCTCTCGGACCCCAGAGGTCCGTCCCCAGCGCAGGTCACAGCGTCACATAACAAAACTCTCCGGGCCAAATCCACCCCAATGTAACGCCATGGAGCCCGCTTCAGCCAGGGCTGGCTGGGACCCACGTCAGCCTCTGGGGGAGCCAGCTCCACTGCTGTTGTATAACAAACTGCAACCCCACCTACAACAGCCGTTTGATAAGGGCTGAGAAACCCCCCAGCCATGCCGGCCACTGAGGTCTGCTGCTCCCTTCCCCCCCGGAGCCACTGAGTAAGGTCTAGTGCCCAATGGCCAACGTGGTGCCCTGTGACCATCCCCTGACGGCCTAATGCTTTTACACTTGAGAAATATATCACATGCTACTGAAGTCATTACTGCAAATATACAGCACACATGTGGCTATATAAGCACACATATGCACACATCCACATCCACACACCCTGCGCCATCACACACACGCACCGACACGTTGACTGTTCTAGGCACGCAGGGAACCACATCACCAGGCACCCGCTGTACACACATGAACTTACATGGGCGCACGCAGCTACACGCTTGGCCAAACTCCGCTCTCAGGACATTGCAGGTGGCTCACTGAAAGCAAGGGGGAGGATTTGTTGGCAGCATTTGATACATCTCAAGGGTGCAAAAGACACTAGCAAACTGACACATACGTGCACGTGTGTGTGCACAAAGACACACACACGCGCGCGCGCTGAGGCCTAGACTGTGATTTTCAGAGCAAATCTGAAGAACAGGGTTATGAGAACACACAGGCTGCTCCATCCAGATACTCTATTTTTCACTTCCTGACCTTTCCTTTCCTGTTGTGCATTGTTGCTGTCGGATGGCAATCAGATGCCTCGTTCCACCCCAGAGGTGGCTGCATTTTAGAGGCAGATGAAGCCATTCCTAGACACAGGCTCTGTAACACAGAGATGAAAAGCGCTCAGCAGAAGGGTAGCATATTCTTAATAGTTATTCTTCTGTCCCAGGTGATTCCTCCCTCTACAGAGTGGGAAATAAAGTCTCTCACAAGATCAACATTTAAATTCATCTATGGCTGGTGCCACATCTGTGTGTTTAGAGATAACGCTCCAATAATTATACAGCTGGTATTTATATTACAAATGTATTGGAAGAGCAAGGTGCTGAGAACTGGAAAAGCTGGTTCTGCTCACTCCCTTACGGAGGAGGCTGAAACGCATGTGTGCAGAGTGTGAGAGAGGGAGCCCAGGGAAAGAGAGAAAAGGTAGGAGGAGGACAAGAAAGGGTGACGGAGAGGAAGGGAGGGTCAGGAGACAGAGAGGGAGGGATGTAGGGGAAATGGAGACAGAGTATCTTCATGGTCAGCGCACACAGCCATTCAAAGCCATTGCTGCTAAGTGCACGGGCATCAATACTGTTGCTGTCAGAGCCAAGGCTAGAAACAGTCTGGCCTCTGTGCTCCCGCTCCTCTAATGGCCAGCTAGGCCCAAGTGAGTGCAAACCTGAATTAGCTCCTCACGGGCCCCCACCCCAAGTACACACACGTGTACATTCACCCAGTGTCCTCTCAGACATATTCTCACTCACGTCCTCAGACACACATCTATCCCTCCACATACAATCCCGCATGGACACGTGTCCTCTGTCACACACATGTTCACTCGCACATTTCCAATCTCCCACATACACACCCTCACTCAGGCACACACGTCTCCTCTCTCACACGCAGGCACACACACACACACACATCCTCAGACAGGGGTGCACACGCGTTCCCCCTCTCAAACACACATCCACACACACGTCCTCACTCAGGCACGGGCTCACTCCCAGCATTTTGTTTAAAGGCTGCTGCACTTGCTTCCCTCCTGCAGTCTGCAGCCCTCGCCGCGGCCCAGCTGAGCCCAGAAGGGATCCTAACAAAACCTGCCCAGCACTGACACTTCACCCGTAGACCACAGCAGGGCAACAACGAAGCCTCAATACCCTTCCTCTGGGCTGAGTACGGGCTCTCTCCTTCAGCCAGGCTTCGTGCCCCGGCCAGTCACTCAGCACCGCCAGGGAACAGGTGCTTGCCTAATGCTCGGCTAATAGTCACTGAAAGGCACTGGGAGTGTGCAGCTGGGGAGCACCAGGCACTGGTGACGTGAGGTGCCACCGCGCACCCCTTGGCCTTTAGCTGCAGCTAATGACCCCGCAGAGCAGCACTGCAAATGTCGCTTTAGTTTGGGAGCAGCCCAGCAGCCCTTTGGTGTGGGAGGAGACGGAGCCAGCTGATGTCGAGCAGAGCACCCCCAGCAGCACGGCACCTCCCGATGCCATGCTGGGGCAATGACAGACAGGACCAGCCTGAGTCAGGAAGGGAACGGCAGCAGGACTGAGATGGATGAAGCATGTCTGGGCAATGAAGCTCTCAGCACAGCACCCCCTAAGAGGGGGCAGAGATCTGGGACCTGTTACGAACAGCGGCTCCCTTAGCAGCACAAGGAGCACTGGGTGACGGAGCACGCTAAGAGGGCAAGGAGCAACACCGTGCTTCCTAATACCAGGCCGGGATTCGAGAGAGGGGGAAATGCGGCGCATTCAACTCGTCGAGCTGCATGCTAGGATCCTGTTGCCCTGCAGGTGAGAAAGCCTCTTGCAGAACTGGCTGCACCTGCAGAGGTGAGCCAGAGCCTTGCCAAGCACCCCAGCTCTGAAGTGTTTACAGCCCCGGAGAGCATGTGAGAGCTTGCCGGCTAGCAGAGACAGTCACGTAGCAAAGCTCCTGGGAACAGACGCCTGCACGGCTCACTGCTGCCTCCATGTAGGTGTGCTAAGCACTCCCTCTCTCTCCCAAGGCCTGGGGAGGATGGATTCATCAGCCCCAGCCCCACCTTCTTCTGAAGTGCTGCCAGCACAGGCAGGCAGGCTCAGCCACCAGTGAGAAACCTCCCTCAACAAGCTCTGGTTCTCAAAGTGAGCTGTTGGCTCCGGGGCTTGGGCGATGGTGCAGCTGGCTCCGGCTCCACATAAGCTCTGTGACCCTACAGGCTTCAGCTGTTCCCCAGGAGCCCAGCTTTACAAAGGCCAATAGAAGAGGAAGAGGAAGAGGAAGAGGCCGTGTTCACTTTCAGTTCAGCGAATGGACAGCAGAAAACCCCGCTCCTTGCCGAGGCTGGACTCCTTACCACGAGGGCCAGAAAAGCGAGTGATTGGCCAGAGAATCCTGGAAGTCAGAGACAGAAGAACCCTCCGGGGTTCTCTGGGGCACCGCCCTGCCAATGCAGTTACAGGGAGAGGAGCGATGTCCCAATGGCAAGGGGATGGGTGGCCTAAAGAAACGGAGTTTCCATCACTGCCAAGAGATGCTTTTCCACAGGCCAGATGCTAAGGTGACAGGCACCTTAGAAATATCATTGGGATGATGATAATGATGAGGAATAGGATAGACAGACAGACAGGCTGATACCTTCAGGAAGTTTTTCTTTATATTCAGCTTCAATGTTCCCTATGTTAATTCCATTCCATTACCCCGAGCTCTGTTCCCGGCAATGTCCGAGGAAACTAATTAAGGATCCTTATAAAACTGGTCAGGTTCTTCGAAGAGCTGGAACTGCAGTACACTTCCCGCTTTTACCCCAGGCCGGGGCATTCAGCCTGGCTTGCTATTCTGCCCCGGAAAATAGCCTTCTCTCCCCTGCCCGGATCTTTCCAAGCCTGGGGTCATGGAGAGACAGCAGCAAGGTCCCGGGCACATGGCAGTGGAACAGACGCAGAGACATGCAAACAGAGCAGAAGGAGCGCTGGGATAAAGGGAAACAGCACTGGGCAGAGTGCAAGGGCTGGGATACATGGAAATGGAGCTGGAGTGGCTGGGAATCAGGGTCATGGAGCATGAGGTCCTAGGATACAGGGATATGGTGTAGCAGGCCGCAGAGAACCAGGGGGTAGGGCAGAGGGACATGGAACATGATGGCTGCACACATGCCCAGCAAGGTGACGGAGACCTGGATAATGTTAAATTTGATCCTGATCTCCAACGTGTGTAAAACAAGAAGCAGCCGCCAGATCCCCCGTGACAGGGGGGCCCCTCACCTCCCAGACACGGAGGGCTGGATCCACGGCTGGCGGAAAGCAGTGTGGCCACGCCAAAGAAGCCACCCTGACTGAGGCCAGCTGAGGATCCGGCCAGGCACCGTGCCCGGCTGGAAGTCAGGCTTCTACATGCAGCTGCTTAAAAAACCCACATTCCTAACTTTTTGAGGCTGCAGGGGGAAAAAATATAACAAGAAAACAACGAGCACACGGAAATCATGTTTCCTCCCAAGGTTTCTGAACGCTGGTGGCTGCTTTGGGAGAGGGGATAAACCTCTGATGACCCCTCCTGGCTTGCAGCGCCCCAGATCCCGTGTGGGGAAACAACCCCACCCCCACCTCCAAGCCATGACACCAAATCCCAGCTCACATCACTGAGAACGAGGTCAGACGGAGCCAAGGCTTTTTGCAAGTTACCAGCGAACATGAGCGACCTCCCTCAGCTCCCCAGCCTCAACCTGCAGCCAGAGTGTAGATTGGCTGTCACGGAGCAGCCGGCTGCCCTCGAGGGCGTTTGCTTGCAAGGTGACTGAGACTTGATGGCTTCTCTCCCCTTGGCCCAGTGCACACTCAATAATTCATCAGGGCCAATGCACAAATTATTGATGGGAATCAGAGCGTGCGCGCACGCAGGAGAGAAGATAAAGCCCCCAATCAGCCTCTGGAGAGGCCTGGAAGAGCCCAGAGTGTGTGTGATGCGGGAGCCAGATGGGTGGGCCCATGTCCAGCTCCGCTGCTCCCGTGCCAGATCGCCAAGAGCCCGTTGACCTGTCCCTGCCTCTGCCCGGGAGGCAGCCAGCTAGCTAGCCAGAGCGCTGAGCAGCATTAGCTCTGTACATCAGAGCGTGCCCAGTTGCACCTTCCTGCCTAGTTCTAGGGCCAGAAAGCCCCAGCTGAGTGCTGGAGACATGCCGGTGCCCTGACTTCATTAGCGGAGACCTCAGCCCCACTTCTCCGCCCTGGCTTCCAAAGTGCTTCGTGTGGAGCCTTTTCTCCCGGCTCCTCACTCCAGACACGCACTGGGCCGTGTGAGGCTCCAGCGCTCTGGCAGCTGTGCTCAGCACAGAGCCGGCTGCACCCTGCGGCATGGGCAGGGAGCTAGGAGGGGCGTGGCGGGAGGAGGATGTGGGCAGGTGTCCCCTGGCTCATACTTCCCCTGCGTCTCGGATTGGGACACGAAGCCCAGGCATTGGCTGGATCTGGCCTCATGAGGCCCCTGAGTGTTGGGCTAGGATAGAAGAACAGGCTCTAAGAGACCCACTGAACTACCCCCATCCCTCTGCTGCACCAAGACCTCCACCCTCTAACCAAGGGACTCCTTCCTCCCCCAGCCCCTCCCACGAGACATCTCTCTTAGCAGACACCAGCACTGCTCTCTGGTGCCTGCCAAGCCCTGCACGGTCACCTGGAACCTGGGCTTGTCATTGCTAAGAACAAGAGCATCTCCCACTTGAACGAAAGGGATAGCACGGTGCTTTACGGACATGGCTGCCTAACGTCCTGCCCCTCAGGAGTCTTGCCTCCCACTCAGAGAGCTCTGTAGACCAGTGGTTCCCAAACTTGTTCCGCTGCTTGTGCTGGGAAAGCCCCTGGCAGGCTGGGCCGGTTTGTTTACCTGCCGCGTCCGCAGGTTCGGCCGATCGCTGCTCCCAGTGGCCGCGATTCGCTGCTCCAGCCCAATGGGGGCTGTGGGAAGTGGCGGCCAGTACGTCCCTGGGCCTGCGCCGCTTCCAGCAGCTCCCACTGGCCTGGAGCAGTGAACTGTGGCCACTGGGAGCCGCGATCAGCTAGACCTGCAGACGCGGCAGGTAAACAAACCGGCCCAGCCTGCCAGGGGCTTTACCTGCACGAGTGGCAGAACAAGTTTGGGAACCACGGCTGTAGACGATCCAGCAATCGCTGGAGACAGCAGATTGACATTCTGCTGCACCGTCGTGTACCCAATCGATCGCTCTTTCTTAGTAAGAACCATGTGAACTCCACGCTGCTTTGCACAACTTCACATTGGCCCAACCCACCATGGATTTCTCCCGCCCGTTCCCAGATATCCTTCCTGCCCCGAAGGCATTGAAACAGCCCTTGGCATCAGCCTGGTGAGACTCCCCTATGGTGTGGCAATATCGCTGTGTACCTTGCTGACACAAATGCTGTAATAGGTCAGAGATGCAAAAGCCCTTGTGTCTCAGGCTATGTCTACACTACAGTCTATGTTTATTTATAATGCATTAATTTTTTACTTTTCTCTAGTATCCGCTCCTGAGAGGCTCTGTACACAGTTCCCATTGACTTCAGTAGATCTTGTCCTATATATACACAAAGATCAAGTCACTTGGCACTGAAATGCAGCCACCTCTGGAGCAGAACGCAAGAGGCATTTAACAGCCCACAGCAACACTGCACATGGTCTAGGGAAGATGGGAAGTAATAAAGAATCTTGAATCCAGCTGAAACCATGTGGGGAATTTTGAGAGGCAGGGTGTAATTACCTGAGCTGGGACATGGCCAAACGCTGGGATTAACACCCTTCCTCTTGCAAAAAAAGTACCCAAAAAAAACGCCCAAGAGATTTTAACTGATCACTAGGCATTAGAAACTTCATTCTACATCTCTTCTGAGAGGCACCGCTCTCACCACGCCATGCTTAGTCACTAGCTGGTTGCTGGCTGAGAAAGGAGAGTGCTCCCTAATGAATCACCAATGCACCACTTCCTGCAGCACACCAGCCCTTCGTTGGAGGTCTTTTATTCAAATACTGATCTGCCTCAACCCTGCTTAGCATGTGAGCTCAGATACCAGAGGGATTAGATAGTAGTGCTTAGACAGCCATGCAAGAGGCGCATTAGTAATAAGACAGAGAGATAGCTAGTGAGATAGTGTGGCAAGATTGCCACTGAAGGTGACACAGTGGCATACAAATGCAAAATGTCCAGACTGGGTTGAAATAACATTAAGATCATGGCAGGGACAAGTCAAGAAAATTGCAAGCTAAGGCATCCCCTCCCACAGCTATATGACATCAAGGCGCTGGGGATTCAGTGGCATGGCTTACAATGCCGCCTCTGGCTTCAGTTCAAATCCCTCTCAGAAAAGAAAGACCAATCTTGGCTTGGGATTGCTAATGGGATACACAGCCCCTTTCACTCGAGGTCACCAGTTCATAGCCAGAGTAGATCCGTAGTGACGACAGAGATGTCACCAGCTGATGGCTGGCCAGCGGCCTGTAGTGAAGTGAATTTTTTTGGTAGTTCTCTGTCTAGTTCCAAGGAGTGTCCCACGTCTGGCCCCTTTGTTGGCAGTCTAATGGTAGCGGATAATGGAAAGAGACCCAGATTGAGGTACAATGGAGAGGAAGCTTGCCCAGGCTGGCCCAGCCTGGTGGCTAAACTTCAATCTCCGCCCGGATGCCATCAGTCAACACTGAATCCAGAAAGGAAGATCTGCCCTGGACCATTTTTGATTTTCCCACTAATTCCCCTCAAGGCTTTATAATAACTTTCCTGGCACTATTATGATGACTGGTCTGATGGTAGCGCCTACAGACCTGCCCGAGATCAGTGCTCCGTTGTGCTGGGCGCTGCACAGACACACAGTAAGAGACAGCCCCCGTCCCCAAGAGCTTACAGGCTAAATATACAGGATGGAAACAGACAAAGGGAGAGGGGATGTGATTTGCCCAAGACCACACAATAGGTCAGTGGCAGAGTTAGAAACACGCCCAAGGTCTCCTGAGAACCAGCCCTATCCACTAGGCCACATAGCCTCTCAGGGTTCATATTTCTGTGAATGGCAAAAGGCATCCCGCTAGAAAATGAACTGCAGACTAGACTCACTATAGTGATTCTCTGCCCACTCCCATGGCTTTTCCCCTGCTCTGGGTCCACTGACTTCAGAGCAGCCGCATCGCCCAGTGTGAATGGGAGACGAATGCTCCCTCGGGCAGAAGCAGGAAGGCTGGCAGAGCAGGGCTCCAGGTGAAAGTGCTGACGCAGCACTGGGACGGGCCTTCCTGCAATAAAGCTACGAAAGCCAAAGCTCAGCAGCAAAGCACAAAGGCTCCTCAGTCCGCGCTCCCGCTCCCAGCGCCGGCCCCGCCCCGCGAGCATGCCAGCTAATCCCTCAGCTAGTTCTGCCAGTTCCCACCCCACAGCGGGTAGCAGCTCTGCCCCTTGCCTCTGCCTGACCCGTGCTGAGCGTCACCGCTCGACCCAACCCCGCTGCCCGGGGCTTCCTGTGCCCGGCATCTACCAGTTCCCACTCAGCCTCTTCGTCTCACTCCCCTGCTGCACCCCTTCATGCCACACGAACTGCACCCCTCAGCGCTGACGTGCTGCCTCTGCCCTCCCCAGACTCCATATCCCGCATGTTTACCCAACCCTTCTGTCTCTCCTCGCCCCCCACAGCAGCCCCAGGCTTCCTCTGAAAGGTGCCCCTCAGACTGACACTGACACATTTCCCTTCCACTGACCTGTATCCCTCACCCCTCAAACCCTCAACCAGCCCTGTACCCCTCACCCCCCTCCCATTCTCCTCTGGCGTATTCCCGTCTCTAGCGCCACACCTTGTCCCCTCAGTTTCCCCGACCCATCTCCAGGGGTCATTTCCTCTGAGGCATAATTATTACCAGGGAGCGTGGCTGGGTAGCGGGATCCCAGCGGTGCAGAGGAGCCAGAACTCTATTCGAGGAGCTGTCTTTGCCAAGGAAACCGGGTCACGTGTGGACAAGGGCCAGGGAAGAGGTAGCACCCGGGCTCAGGTGGGGTCGTCCCCTGGGCCTACCGATGAGCTGCTCACGGGGATCGCTCTCTTGACAGCTCTCCACTGAACTGCACGCAGGAGGGGATGGTGGAGTCTGGGCAGGTGAGCTGAAGCGAGATGCCCTCCGTTATGATTCCATCGGCCATGATGATGCAGGGAAGGCAATGCAGATGAGCAAACACGGGGTCTGGTAAGAGCACCCCCTACTGGGTAGAACATCACCCTTGACACGCCCCTGCTATCACCTCTGTGGGAACATCCCTCCCGGAGGCTGAGAGCAGGGGCCAGATTCAGAGCAGATATTTGCGTGGGTGCAGGAGAGCACTGGGTGGAAGAGAACAGTACAGCTGAAAGATAAAGGGTGCTGGGAGTGACGGTAGCTTATTTTGCCGGGCATCCCCCTGAATGTATGGGAGCCTCCCTCCTACCCACCTTCTCCAAGGTCACCTCTGGAGGTAGCTCGGGGAGTTCTGTGCAGGAGAGGGTCAGCGAGGCATTCGGGGGGGATCAATCCGTGAGACCGTCTCGTTTCCGAAACAGGAATCCGAGACCTAACAGCTTCAATGAAAACACAAATAAACCCGATGGAAAAAATATCCCCCGAGCTGTCGGATTAAAGTAGGAGCAGGAAGCAGAGAGTGTGGAGTGCCCGGCCTGGGGAGATGACTCACCCAGCAGCACAATGGGGACATGACAAAAGCCGAAACTCTGCTGACTCAGCTCTGAGCTCAGCGCCAGCAGACCGGGTTAATGGCTGCCATCTCCATGTCCCCACCCCTCCTGATCCCAGCGGGGCAGTTAAACCTGGCCTCTTCTAGACACACTGTCACCAAAGGGGCAGCTGGCCAGGCATATGGAATCACAAGGGATTAGAGAGTCACCTGGTGTTATGTTCTGGATGGGAAACCAGACGAGTGTCAAAACAAACCAATCAATGCCAGCCCCAACGGACATCTCATCAACCAGAGCTGATATCTTTGTGCCATTAGATCACTCGGGGCCCCTGCTTTGCTGTGCCTTATAGTAATGTGGTCGGATTGCAAGATGGCAGATTCTAACCTCATGTCATTCTGATTACAGTCTTGCTTCCGTCCCGTCCTACACCAGCTGTGGTCCTGGAATGAATGTACCAACTAATCTCTCACGGATGCTCCGTGCCTTTTGAGAGCTGGGATTCTGAACCCTTCGATGATACAAGGCATTGCTTGCTAATCCTTCCCAAGATACCAACAGCTAAAATTCTGTCCGTCAAGCAGGGAGAAGAGGGAGAATGCATGATTGCAAGCAGAATGAGGTCGCTTTCAAGTTTGATAGCTCACTACAGATGGAGGCTGGAAACTCTCTGAGGAACCTGTAAGCACCTGCAAACTCCCCTGGTCAGAAAGAAAGAGGGCACATGAATATGGATGGGGGAGTGGGGCAAGTGACTGAGAAAGAAAGATACTCTTCACTGGTGCCTCCCCCTCTCCAAATGTAACTCGCCTTCTCTAGCTGGAGGGATAGTCACTCCAGGAAAGGTGATACGTATCTTTGCATCTCCACAACCCTGGAGCCACCAGGGCTGTTTATAAAATTCCTGCTCATGGAAAAACAGGCTGCAAAGGGGAGCATGTGCCTTTGCATGAGTGTGTGCACCAGAAACAAGTCTGCTACCCCCCTGCCTGCTTCCCAGCCTCCTGCTCAGCCTTCATCTAATCTAGACTCAGAGCTTCACAAACTCCTCCTCTTCCTCTGGGCACAGACTGGCCGAGTCTAAGGCACCGAGTGACACTACCTATCCCTCCTACCTTGGCCCCACCTGTAAGAATAATACTTTGTGTTTAGACAGAGCTTTACATCTTCAAAGGGCTTGACACTAATTCCTCCTCCCAACAGCCTGTGAGAATTGTTGTCCCGGTTTCACAGATGGGGAACTCGGAGACACATAGAGGTGAAGTAACTTGCCCATGGCCACCCAGGGAGTCAGTGGGAGAACAACGTCTGTGTCCCCTCGCTCTAACCTGAGGCTGCTGTTTGACATGTTTTCTGATCCCAAGCTCAGGGCTCAGACATGATACTGGCACTTTGCGTCCAAGGAAGCACTTACAGACATGGATGGACTAAGCCCAACAGTCCCCACTGCTGTGCAGTAAGTGTCATCCCCATGCTACCGATGGGGAGAACGAGGCACCGAGACGGGACGCGACTTGTGCAAGGTCACATTGGGAAGAGAACCCAGGTCTCCCGACTCCCAGCATTCAGCACTAGACCCCTCTGTGACTAGGGACGGACACAAATGGGGTTCTGACAAATGGTTCCACCAATCCCTGGCCTGATCAGCTGACTCCAAATCAGCTGCTGTTTGGGAGGGCGGAGAACTGTGAACAGACCCTCTGGCTCCCTTGAGCCTCTCCACCTCACCAGCATGAGCCGTTGTCTCGCCGCTGAGTGGCTCTGGGGAGCTCGGCTAGAAGAATCCCACCGAGATGGACAATCTGGGGGCTCCTGAGGGAAGCTGAGTCCAGAGGGAGGGTCCCCAGAGAGCTATCTGGGAATAAAGGGGTCCCCCCCGGAAGTTAAAGATCAAGGTCCCAGTTCAGCTCTGGTCCAAGCAATTGAAACGCCACAGAACTTAACAGCTGAGATCAGAGCCGGATTTGTCCCAAGCTCTGAGCAGGGAGAGGATCCCCTCGTTCCATGCATGCTGCCCGACCCTGCACGGAGGTGCTGCTCTGCTCTTTTGTCTAATCAGCTCCCAGCCTCCACCAGGGCCAGGCCGTGGCTGGAATGAGCGCTGGGCTAGGAGGCAGCTGCACAGATGGGGGCTTAAGGGAGCCTGCCGTGCTCCTAAGACTCAGGACTGTAAACAAGCCAGGGGACCACCCACTACAGGATCCTTGCAATGGCCCTAATCACACAGTGAGTCTCGGGGGAGGAGCCGAGTGAGGGGCGCAGCCTGGCTGAGGGGCCCGCCTTGTCCTGTCTGGTACAGACGCGGCCCTGGGCTGGGTGGGAACGCGGCTTTGCCGTTGGGAGTCACTGATCCACTCAGAACAAGAGTCGCTATGATCCACTCAGCTCAACCCCCATGTCTACTGGAGCTGAAGGGCAGGGGTCTGTCTGCTTCATCCCTCCCAGCTGATTGCCTGAAAAGGACCGAAAAGGCAAAGATGTCCCAACCCAGAAACGCTCCTCCCAGACACAGGCTGCAAGGTGGGAGGGGTCGGGTGGGGAGGTCTTTCTCTCCAGCAAAGGGAAAGATGATTTGCCCCTGGGGACGGGGGTACAATCCAGGGGTCAGATTGCTCAGCGCCCAGCCAGGCATGTATATGAAGTGCCCAGCACCCAGCAGCTCCCATTCTTCTCAATGGGGTGTGGGGAGGTGGGAGGGAGGGATTCTCCATTGGTCTTAACGGGAGCTCCTGGGTGTTGAACATTCTGGTTCTGCTTGGCCCTGGGGTGTCAAGAGGGACCAGAACCAACTCCCCAGATCCAAACAGTTCCCGATGTGGTTGGGAAGGTGCGGGGGGGGGGGGCGGGGGGGAGCAGTCTAGATCTGGATGTGGATCCAGAACATTGGAGCTGGGGCCCATGCCATGCTTTTGTACAAACAGAGCAGGGAGGCAGAGCAAACAAAAGAGGGGGAAGGAGAGAGAGAGAAAAGGAGAAAAAGGAGGGACGAGTCTCCTCCCCTCTAGACGCCGAGGAAAAGAAATCGAAACCCCTTTCTCCAGCCTGCTAGGTGCTCCCCGCAAGCCCCACCTCGGGGCCCATGGTCTGATGGGACACTGAGGCACTCAGCTGGCTGCCTGGGAGGGAGAGAGCACAGCAGCTCTGCTGCAACAAGGTGCAATAACGAGGCTTCTGTTCCACGCAGGGATTTAATGCCCGGTCCTCCCAGCAGCCCAGGCCAGGCAGCGAATTGTGCCCACTTGCCCTTCGAGACGCCTGCAGTGGGCACAAGCCCTCATTTTGAGGTGAGGAAAATTGGCAAATGCAGATAATGTGGGGTTAGGCTAAGGGGATTTGCATGCCTAGCGTTTAAGAGGCTGTGAGCAGGCAGGGAGCAGGCCTGGAAAGCTATGAGGGGAGACGGGAACCTCCCTGTGACCCACGGTCCCTTCATCAGACAGGCGTCTTCACACTCCCAGGCAGTCTGGAGCCCAGAGGGAGACGGCAGGTGAGACACAGCAAACAAAACGCAAGGGGGATCTGATGCTAAACATCACCCAGACCAGCACTTAGGGCTGGAATTACAGGTTGCACAGTGTGACTCAACAGGCACATTATTGCCCAGGTAAGGCGCTAGCTTGGGTTTTGTGCAACAACACACAATAGGTGGGATGCCTGCCAGACACGCAGTGCACCATAGCATCGGTCCTCCACGAGAATAACCATCCACCATCTACACTGTCATGCAGCCACTGATTCCCAGGGTCTGGTGGGAGAGTCCAGTGGTGCCTCCCAAGGTTACGTACCAGCAGTGGAGAAATCCAGTACTGAATAGTCATGGGGGTTCAGATCCTTGAAGATATTTTGGCACCTAACTCCCATTGAAAGCAATAGGAGTCAGGTGCCTAAATACCTTCAAGCATCTGGACCGAGGAGCCCAATTTTCAACCATGGGAGACTCACCATGGCCTCCAGATCCCATCTCAGGATGCTTGAGTGGGTAGGTAGGATCACAAATACCCGCCTCGTAGCTGAAGCCTTGATCAGACCATGCAGCGACAGGCCCGGGATGTTCCAGGGAGGCAGACCCGAGGCACAAAGTTTGGATCTGGAATCTGACCATCCCCAAAGACCAGTTGCGTTTGGATCCATGAAGCTCGGATCTGGATCCAGATCCAAAGGTCTCCAACACCAGGAGGCCATTGGCAGCTGGTGGCCCAGTCTGAGTCATGATACGTAGGCAAAGTAACAAAGGTCAGATCTGGAATTGGCTCCAAACCCCAGCTGCCCAGAAGCAGGCGAGGTCTGGAGGCAGGGTCCCTTAGAGAGGCCAGGAGGGTTTTAAAAAATTAACATTTTAGCCAAAAAAAGTTGTCATTCAAATATTTGTGACCTTCCCTTATATTTTCCAACCATTTTGCATTACATAGATGGGCCATAGTCAGGACATTCAGATCTCAACTTCCTTAATGATCAGCCAACGGAACAGAGTCAAATCCACTGTCCCAGTTCAGGGCCCACATTGGAGAAATGGGTCCACAGATACAGGGTCAGATGCTCAGCTAGTGCAAATTGGTGTATCTCTTTGACTTCAATGGAACGATGCTGATTTACACCAACTCAGGATCTGGCTCCATATTTCCCTTTCGCACAGCAATGAGCGATGCTGGGAAGGTTTGGGGATGGGATGGGAAAAGTAAACTCCTCGGCCAGGCTCTGAAACTTTGGGCAAACTGCAAAGCTGGGCAAGGAATCCCAGAACAGGGTGTCTGGAGGTGATTCCTCCCAGCGTCAAAACATCATGACCTCAGCCTGGGATCTCTGCATGTTCAGTCCCCACGGAAACTGGGAAAGAGGCTGCCACAAAAATGGAAGGTGTGTTAAAAATATATATTAACCTTTTATATTTAATCTATACAACACACACAGAGAATGCCTTCTGTGTACCTCTCCATCTATTGAATCCGACATACACCTTCTATCTATCTATCTATCTATCTATCCATCCCTGTTAGAATTTTCCATCATTGTATTATGTAACTACAGAACTCCTGGGTTCCATTCTTATCTGTCCTCCTTTCAGCCGAACCAGCTGGCCCATCCCCATGCCCTCCCCTTAGATCACACCTCCCCATTCTGGATGGGTGCCGGGTCAGGTAGAGTAGTAGCCACAAGAGCTAGCCCATGGCATGCCTGTGCAGCCGCAAAGTGGATTAGATTCATAGACTCTAGGACTGGAAGGGACCTCGAGAGGTCATCGAGTCCAGTCCCCTGCCCTCATGGCAGGATCAAACACTGTCTAGACCATCCCTGATAGACATTTATCTAACCTACTCTTAAATATCTCCAGGGATGGAGATTCCACAGCCTCTCTAGCCAGTTTATTCCAGTGTTTAACCACCCTGACAGTTAGGAACTTTTTCCTAATGTCCAACCTCAGCCTCGCTTGCTGCAGTTTAAGCCCATTGCTTCTTGTTCTATCCTTAGAGACTAAGGTGAACAAGTTTTCTCTCACCTCCTTATGACACCCTTTTAGATACCTGAAAACTGCTGTCATGTCCCCTCTCAGTCTTCTCTTTTCCAAACTAAACAAACCCAATTCTTTCAGCCTTCCTTCGTAGGTCATGTTCTCTAGACCTTTAATCATTCTTGTTGCTCTTCTCTGGACCTTCTCCAATTTCTCCACATCTTTCTTGAAATGCAGTGCCCAGAACTGGACACAATATTCCAGCTGAGGCCTGACCAGCGCAGAGTAGAGCAGAAGAATGACTTCTCGTGTCTTGCTCACAACACACCTGTTAATGCATCCCAGAATCACATTTGCTTTTTTTGCAACAGCATCACACCGTTGACTCATATTTAGCTTGTGGTCCATTATAACCCCTAGATCCCTTTCTGCCATACTCCTTCCTAGACAGTCTCTTCCCATTCTGTATGTGTGAAACTGATTGTTCCTTCCTAAGTGGAGCACTTTGCATTTGTCTTTATTAAACTTCATCCTGTTTATCTCAGACCATTTCTCCATTTTGTCCAGATCATTTTGAATTTTGACCCCATCCTCCAAAGCAGTTGCAATCCCTCCCAGTTCGGTATCAACTGCAAACTTAATAAGCGTACTTTCTATACCAATATCTAAGTTGTTGATGAAGATATTAAACAGAGCCAGTCCCAAAACAGACCCCTGCGGAACCCCACTTGTTATACCTTTCCAGCAGGATTGGGGACCATTAATAACTACTCTCTGAGTACGGTTATCCAGCCATTAGATTCTGGCTCTGAAGTGTTCTCAACCTCCAGCTGTCTGCCCTCCAGAAGGGTCCCTGTCTTTCCCTCTTTCTGTACAGAAGGTTCTGCTCTTCCCACCCACCTGGTTAGCGAGCCCCCATTCCCCTCCGTCTGTTGTTTGCTTCTTTCTTAGCGGTAACTGGTACACGGAGGCTGTTTAAAAGAACTCATGTTCTTTGCTGATTAAAAAAAGAACAAACCAAACTGTTACATTTTTTAGCAGAAACTGCAATATGGACTCGATTCCTGCAGCAATTCTGCATTTTTAATGATCAGCTTTACCCAAGGAAATTTCAGCCAGCTCCCACAGCGGTGAGGAAATGAGGAAGGGAAAGGGTTCTTCACGTTTCCAGGAGAACTTTTTTAAAAGCTGCGTGCGGCTGGATGAAATCTCTCAGCACCTGGCTGTGTAGTCTAGAGGCTGTGTGTTTGGCCACAACACACAGCATCTGCTCTCAGGCAGGCAGCTGTGAGCTTCCAGCTAGCCAATATTACGGCACTGCGAGCTTCCTCAGAGCAGTGCCCCCAGTGCCAGACAGGATTCCAGCACTGTGAGCTGCCTCACAGCAGTGCCCTGTTACAAAAGCAAGCTGCATATACTGTCACATCCCTCCACTCCAATGCCAGAACAGCCGGCCCCACGCATCACAGCACAGCCGTGCAATAAGTTCTCAGCTCTCAAGAGGAAGCCGACAAAGAACCCTCAGCATGACCGAAAGGGAAGTCCGATCCCAAGAGCAGGGATGCTACTGTGACAGCTGCCATCTGGGCTGACCCACCGGGGATTGAAGTGGGATCTCCAGAGCTAAAAACACAAGCTACTCCAGTTTGAGCTGAAGAGACACACCTCCCTGGCGGGTGCTGTAACAGACTCATCTCCTCTGCGGATCAGGCACAGCAGGGGATCTATACCACACTCTCACCAGGGGCCTCTAAAAGTGCCTGGACAGAGAGTGAGGCAGCTGCTTTCCAAGGTAGAGCGGATAAGTATCTAATACAGAGGGTTTGTGATACAGCCTGATGCTGACACAGCACTGTGGATTCAGCCAGATTTGCACCTCACTTGTCTCCTGCTTAAGTGGAATCCACCCCATGTGTTTGATGCATTAGCAAAGTGTTTGTGCTTAATTAGTGACACTTACTTCCCTGTTAAAGGTACAAGTGGTGCAGGTCTCTCTGTCTTTCTCCTGGCACGGCTGAGGGTGAGCATTGTCATACCTTGGCCTACGCACTGCCTATCACTCCCTGCCCCTGGAACACCAATACCACAGTGCCCATGGCATCTCTCCACTTTACTCTGAAAACCTCAGCACCTAGTGGTCTCTATCCCTGGCACCACTATGCCCAGGGCACCCTCATCCCCCAGCATTTCCTACCTATGTCACTCCAACCCCATGTCACCCCATGTGCAATGCGGTCCCCTTACTCCACATCACCCTCTTCCCACATGCTCCCAACCTGTGGCATCCTCCCTGCCTGCTGATGTCCCCATCCCTCTGAAGCCGCATCTTATGCCCAAGGACAATCTCTTGCCTGGGTGATTCCATCCCATGGCATCCCCCATGCACATGGCATGTCCCTTTCCCTATATCATGCCCAGTGCCTTCTAAGTATATTAATGGCCCCATCCCATGCCACCCAACAGCTAGTGAACGCCCCTTCCCTGGCACTCCCCTGCCAACGACAGGGCCAAAACCCACAGGGCTCCATGCCCAGTGCACCACCACTGTGCTTAATACATTACACTCAGGCAGTCACCACAGAATTCCCAGCAAGGCAGGCCCTCCCGCCACCTACCCTGGCAGCTGCCTGCTCCCAGCAGGTGTGATCCAGGTTGTTCTCTGCCCCGCACCTGGCAGGGGGCTGGGCATGGGGCTGGCTAATTAGTCTCTACATTCCACGCGGCAGTGCCTAATTATGACAAAAACATTTGATCAGGCAATAAATATTTATTTTTGAAAAAAAGCTATTTACAAGTGTTGATTTAGCAACCAGGCTAATCAGCCCCAAGAGGGAAAAGCTTTGCCTGAATTAATTCCACTGCTCAGGATTCAGAGGAGCAAAAGCAGGTCACCCGGCCTCCCTTGCTTGGCATCGGGCGTGTTATCAAGGTCTCCGAAGTGAGCTGGAGTTTTGCCCCATGGCTATGCGGTGTGTCGCCAGTCATTTCCCTCTAAACTAGAAGCGATCAGAGGTGCTAATAAAAATGACCCTTCCCCTAGCACCCTTACCCAAAGGGACACTGCAGCAGAAGCACTCCACAGACTATGCAGCCTAAACACAGTCTTTACCTGCCACTGAAGTGCGGCCACCTCTAAGGCGGAATGCAGCCACTGTACATGGTGATGCTGCTCAACAGTTTAGAAGCTTCCCTACTCATTGCTGAGATACCAAGGTGACAGGCTCCTGAGAAATACCATAGCTAGACGGCTGAGCACCTCAGAGATTAGATCTAGAGGTAGATGTATTTGAAAACCAGCCATACTGAAATATCTTTAGGACATTCAGGACATTGACTGGAGATCTCATCTGCAGGACCTGCAAACCCGGTGCAGGGGTGTTTGGTTCAGTGCTGACTTGGAAAGAAAAGCTCCACCTACAGACAAGGAAATCACTTAACCTCTGGGTGGCTAAATGCTGCATCTGTAAAATGGGGATAATGCTTCCCTGCCTGGTTGCAAGATGCTCAGACACTGGTGATGGGGGCCGGACGTGTACATACATCAACAGGATTCACTGCTATCATTGAGTGAATTGGAGAGGCGAAGGGTCACCCTTCACCGAGCAGTTCAGGGATGGCTGATCAGAACAGAGAGCTGCCCGCTGCCGCTGGGAGCAGGCTCTGGTTTGCATGCTCTTAGGTGAATGCAAAGTGGAGAAGAGAAACAAGATCTCCATGCATTAACAAGAAGAACAGAACAATCGGGGGGTCAAACCTTGGGGGAAAATATTTCTTTGAAATGCCAAGTGAAATTTCTTGCTCTCTCTAGACAAGCACAGAGCAAGTCTCGTGGTTTTGGTTTTGTTTCAGCACAAAACTCGCAATAGCTGGGGCAGTAACAGGTCTCCCCTGAACAAACAGCACGACCCCATAAGCCCATGCAAGGGTCTAACAAAATTCACTGGCTTTGTTATGGGGTTTGCATTCATCTCACTGGATTAGCATCAGCCCAAACTTTAAACCAACATTCCAGGAATGCAAAGCCAGTGGGCACTGAATGTGACATCAGCCCAAAGCCTATATCTAGTGAAATATATCAGACATACCAAACACTCAGCCATGTGAGGAAAATCCTGCACTGATGAGAATGACACAGCCAGTGGGAAAGTGAAGGTGCCTCACGCAGGGAAAGATCCGACCAGCAAGACACAGCCACCCCTAGAGGGACAATATTTCCATCTCCTCTGTTAGGTGAAACCCAGCCTCAAAGGCTAAGGAACTTCTCCCCCAGCCTGTTTCAAACCTGGGGGTGGGGAGTGTCTTGCTCAGGGCAGTTTTGGCTCCGACCTTCAGAGCTCTTCAGGCAAAGGAAACAGATGGGAAACCAATAGGAAGCCCAAAAGGGAAGTGTAGTTTCCAGTCGCCACCAGAAGTGTGAAGGCAGCTCCTTCCTCTCATTGCTGCCATGAGTGCTAGGAGACGGGGATGGGTTATATACAGCCCCGGGAGGGGCTTTGGGAATTCTGCACCTTACACCTGAAAACTAACACCTGATTCACTTACTCCAGTGTAAACCCAGAGTAACTCCACTGACTTCAGCAGGGTTACTCCAGATTTACCCCCACGTAGCTGAGATCTGGATCTTGATCTCTTCCCCCCCTCCCCCCGCCGCCATTCTAAGATCTCAAAATCATACTCTCTCCTTCCCCTTTTCCAGGAGCTGGCTAGCCTCTTCGCTTTTCTAGCCTGTCCCCTTCTTTTCGCCACTCTAAAAACTGGGTGTTTGAATCTCTCTGCCACACAAACACACCCTGTCTCTCACTATTTCCCACAAACCCTTGCATTCCCCAACTAACTGCCACTCATATCCCTCGACATTTCAAAGAAATACTGCCCCCCCACACCCAGCTTTGACTCCCAGATTGTGTTCTTCTTGCTAACAATGGGAATCTCCAGACAGGACCATGAGCTAAAGGACCCCTGGGTACAGACACGTTATCTGGAGGCAGCTGTTTGGGTTATGTGGCTATTAAGCCCTTTTAATCACCTGGAAGCAGAGAGCCCGTGGAATAATGGTCAGTGTTTAAAGCAACCCCAGCTGCCTCGGCAGGGCTGGGATATCTCACTAAAAGCTGCCTGCTGATTTTGTGTTTGATTAAATTCTTACATGAGAGCAAGGGAGTCTCTGACCTGCAGCAACACGCCAATGGGGAGAACTTATCTGAGACCCTTAGAGCCCATCGCTGGGCCCACGGCAGAGCCTGTTTACCAGTCAGGGTTCTGAGCTGCAACGTTCAGGTCTGGATTTCAAATCCCTCTGCAAAACCAGGGGCACTGAGAATGGGGCGGCGATTTTGGCTTCAGCAGTGACAGAACTAGATTCAGATCCGAACTCCCCGACCCCCCCAGAGTTTCAGGAGAGGAGATCTGGGCTAACTCTACATTATACCCAGGTGAGCACAATGACTGCCAGGGGGCAGAACAGAGGCCGGGGTGAATCGGCTGAAGTAGCACGGTACCTCCATAATGGCTGATCCTCAGCACGTCGATGGAGCTTTCTGGTTCTGAAACTCTGTACAGACACAAAATCATCAGCCAGAATCAGAGACACAGGTTGAATCCCTCCCTCCCCCCAAACTTTTTTTTCTTGAAGGTTAAAAGGATCCTGTTTACCTTTTCCCCTTTATTTCTCCTTGCTGCCTCCCCAGTCCCAGGTTTGGCCTGGCACCAGGAGCGGAGGCGCCACGATACCATCATAAAAATATAGCTGTTATCATACAGACGGGGTCCAAGCTAAACTCTCTTTAGTCCAACCACCCAGACACAGATGTTGCTCAAGATCTGAATGCAAATTCAGAGGTGGGTTCTGCAAATGGCTCCTGTTTTCTCAAGCCAAACCCCCACATCCGAACACCCCCCGACTTGAGAGCCTTTGAAACCTGCACCTGGATGAGAATTCTCTAGCTTGAGCCTATCTCTAGATCACACAACCCCTTGCGATCCAGCCCTACGGAGCTTCGCACCGCACCACACCGAAACCGCCTGGGTTAAGCAACCCTTGCGGACAGATCCATCCCAGCGTGACAGTATCATTCCCTCATCTCCAGTCGCTGCCTCGAGGGAACCCCGCATGTAAGGGGACTCGTGTCATGGCGAGAGTGTGTCTAGGATCCCCCCGGGGACACAGAAGCCAGACTTGCTGCTCATCCCTCGTGAACCCCCAGCCCGGCAGAGAGCACTCGCCGGAAGGGAAATGCACCCAGGGAGCTAGGCCGGGGCTTGCTACATCCCTGCAAGACACGGGCTCTGCCAAGGGCTTCTCCATCATCACTCCATGGAGCACAACAGACTAATTAACAGGCTTCCAATTACCATGGACAATTGGACAAATGAGGGGACAGTTCCAGCTGGGACTGGCACCGCCACGGGGCACTGGGGCCACCAAAACAGCCCCACCAAACTTTCCCTGTGCCCACCCACACCCTGCCCCACCCTGAATCCCCACGGATCACCCAGCTCACAACACACTGTCATTCCCTCCCGCTTTCCCGGTGAGAGAGAACCATGGGGAGGCCACATCTCCCAAGAAGCCAAGATCTGAGCCAGTGCTAAGATGAAACAGTAGGACTGGCAGTTCCCCGCAGCGCTGGCAGTCAGGGTCCCCATATAAGGTTATGGCAGCTCCCCAAGTCTCACGGGCAGAGTCCTGGGGCCTGCAGGAGGCAGTCAAAGGGTCAGTGGGAGGCTGGACGTGCCCCCCGATTCTCCCACCTTGCTCCATGGCTGTTCGCTCAGATCTCAGCCATTCCCTAAGGGGACGTCTGGCTTCAAGCTGGGGTTTGACGACTAGCTCGAGGAGACAGACCTGTTGGCGCTCCTCGTCAGCTACTGCCCTAAAACGAGAGCGGAGCTAGCAGCAGGAGGGGCTAACGACCCGGAGAACAATCCTGTCTGAGGTGCTAGGTACACACTCGGGGTGGCTGCCATGTAGCTCAGCGGGAACTAGCGTGGGGACGCCCCCTCCAGCTGGGAATGAGCCCCCCTCCCCCCAGCTCCAAGTGCAGACGTACCCTAAGTCCCAGCACACTGAGCTTCGTCGTTGCCAGTGGTGACCCCGCGACTAACCCCTCCTGCCTACGGTCACCTTCCCCAGGCCGGCTAGAACAGGCCACGTCGGGTGGGCCCCATGTAGGGCTACCTTTCTGAGAGCAGCAGGCCCCCAGGGCTCGCTCTCCTCCTCCACCCCGGCTCCTCCTCCCTCCTTTCCCTCAGGCACCAGGAGAGTCACAGATTTGGTCCCACGGGACCTGGGGTCTCTAGCACGCTCCCGCGTCTCCCTCTCCCCACCCCCTCCACCCCTTCTGGTTCCCGCTGTGGGAAGCCGCACCCTGCCCCTTCCAGCTCTGACTTGCCCGCTTTCCGATCCTGGCTGGGTCAGGGCAGAACAAGCTGGGGCCTGCCGCCTCTTCCTCGCCTTCCCTTTGAACAGAGACACAGAGCCGGTGAGGTGTGTCAAGCGCAGCTGCACACGCAGGAGCCAGCCCTCGGACCACTAATCCTCCCCACTCCCCACAACCTGTGAGTCACCTTGTTTCTTGGGCCCGGAATAGCCACGTCCTCCTCTGCCCCACACCTCCTCTCTACAGCCAGGGTCCCAGGGCACAGGCTCTTCTGGGTTAGCCCCAAGGGACGGCTCCCCGTGGTTCCTCCCCCACTGACGTCTCTGGGAGAACTGGGCTCCAGGGTGCCAGAACTGGGCTCCTGCGGGGCAGCCACTGGTCTTTGCCATGCTCTGGGGATGGGACTCTGGAGCAGAGGGCAAAAAGGTGAAAGTGGCCGCTAGCGGCTGGGCCGGCGGGAGCAGCGGCTCCGGATACTCCAGCAATGGTTGCGGCGCTGTCTGTGTGGCTGTCTTCCCAGAGGCCTGCATCGCTGGGGGAGGTGGCCGGACACCCATGCCTGCCGCCTTCCCCACATGCAGCACAGGGAAGGGAGGCAGGGTGCTGGGGAGCAGGGATAGCCTCACGAGCAGATGACTAGATCAGGGAGCAATAATGGCTCCTTGCACAGACACGATCCAAGCCCATGGGACCAGATGCAACCGGCTTTCATCAGACTTCCCCTTCGAGCCCCAGCTCATGAACAGAGAGTCACTGTCCTGTGCACCGTCTGGGGAAGGGCTCCCTTCTGATCCCCCGACTCCTCCCTCAGCCCTCCCTCCCCTCCGCCCTATATCCCCTCCTCCCCCATGTGCCCCCTCCCCAATGCTCATGTTCTCTTGTCTTCAGAGTCTCTCCCCCTTTCTCCAGGGATTACTTAGCTCCTCCGATTTCGGCCCCATACCTCTCCCTATTTTTCACGTGCATCAGCTGACCGAGGGCCCCTGCCTGAATGGAGAGAGTGCCCTGCCACTTCTGTGGGGAAGCCTGTAGCACCCTGCCCAGCTTCTAACCAGCGACAGGCAATAGCAGCTCCCTGCTCTTCTCCCATGCTGGTGGGGGCTCATGCAGGTTTCGCAGCATGCACAAGTGATCGATCATCAGTGCAGCTGCTGGGGGGATCGGAGACATGCCCCCCTGCAACTATTCACTGTCTTGTCTTGATCCCCCTCAATAGTCTCCTGGAGCTGACAGCTAGGAAGGAAATTCACCCTTCAAAGCCAAAGACGTGAAACCAGCCAGCCAGAAATTACCTGCCTCCTCCCCGCACTGGCCAGTGCATGGGTAACTCGCCTTCCCCCACCACCTCTCCCAACTGGAGCAGAGGCTGTAATTAGGTTAATGAGCTAAATCTGGATTGTAATTGGGATTCCCTGATTTACCGGTCCGTCTCCAGCTTTTGTTTTACTGCCAGTGAAGGTTCCAAAACCCATCCCGGCTAATGGCTCTGATAGCAGAAAGGTCTCCCGGATCTTAAATTGTATTTAATGGCCAAGGTAATTAATGATCATCGAGCAAAATGGAGATGCTTGAAACAGGGCTCTGGGCATGCCCCACTGCGCCTGTCGTGTCTCTAGCCTGGGCAGAGGCATCCTGCAGACACGGATAAAGAGGGATGAAAGAGAGAGAGAGAGAAAAAACAGATGAAAGAGTAAATGGAAGAGAGAGTGGTGGAAAAAACAAAGGATGAGAGAGAAAGAGATGAAAGAAACAAGGTTGAAAAAGAGAATGGAAGAGAAAAGAGGAGCGTGAAAGAGGAATTGGAGAAGGAGCGGGAAAGAGCAAAGGAAGGAGGCAGAGAGACAGCCATCCCATCCCACCCTGATCCTCGGATGCATAAACAGGGGAATCTCGAGTGGGAGTAGAGAGGTTATACCTCTGTATTTGGCACTAGTGCGACCACTGCTGGAATCCTGTGTCCAGTTCTGGTGCTCACAGTTCAAGAAGGATGTTGATAAACTGAACAAGGTTCCGAGAAGAGCCACAAGAATGATTAAAGGATTAGAAAACCTGCCTTATCATGACAGATTGAAAGAGCTCAATCTATGTAGTTTAAGAGAGAGCAGGTTAAGGGGTGAATTGATTACAGTCTAAAAATATCTACACGGGGAACAGATATTTAATAACAGGCTCTCCAATCTAGCAGAGGAAGGTAGAACACGAGCCGATGGCTGGAAGTTGAAGTGAGAGAAATTCAGACTAGAAATAGGGTGTAAATTTTAACAGTGAGGATAACTAACCACTGGAACAATTTGCCAAGGGTCAGGGTGGATTCTCCATCACTGGCCATTTTTAAATCCAGATGGGATGTTTTTCTAAAAGCTCTGCTCTGGGAATTATTTGGGGCTGGTCTCTGGCCCGTGCTATACCAGAGGTCAAACTTGCTGATGACAATGTCCCCTTCTGGCCTTGGAATCTATGAATCTATTCTCAGTCCAGCCCATTCTAGACTCATCTGCACAGGGCAGGAAAGGTTCAGTGGAATGGGAAGTTAAATGGCCTCTTAGCAGGGCATCTACTGGATGACCCCTAATCCCTCAGAGACCATCATGCCCCTGTAAACGCTCACTGGCAGCTCGGCCCACTGGGAATCGATCCAGATTTTGTTTTTTCATCCCATTCTCCAGTGATCAGTCCAGTCTCCCAGCAGAGCTTTCCAGGGGAAGGTGCTGCCTCCTTCCATCATCCCGCCTCTCCCCGCAAGCCCTCCGCCTGGCTCTCTCCCCAGCCCTGTTACAGGAAGGCCAGTGGTGGCCTCAGCACCGCTGTTTGATGTGTACAGCTTTGGCTGAGAGAGCCTGGCAGGGTGTGCAGAGCTGTCAGCGGATAAAGTCGCAGATAACAAGGCCAGGGGTGTGGAGTCAATCCCCAGATCCGAGAGACAAGACATGAGAGCCCGGGATCCAATCCCTACTTGGTATAGCCGGGTGGCAGACACACCAATAGCCCTAAGTTCGGTCGTGACTTGGTACAGACCCTGCTCAAGACACCAGAGGCAGTGGGCTCAGGCTGATACAGTCGCCAGGGGCTAGGTTTTCATATCCAACGCGCTGAGCTCTTTGGAAAACCTGGGCCCTTTTCACGGTGCCTAAAATGGGAGCTGAGCTCTTCTGAAAACCTGGCCCAGGATTTGTGGCTTCCACGCCCAGCCCGTCCAGGCCCTGGAGAGTAAATGGGGAAGGGGCATTTACAGACATTGCTTGGACCTTGGTCAGCAGGCTAGTATTGCGCAGAGAAGCAGGGTAACAGCTCCCAAGTATTTCTCCTCCTACCACCTCCTTCCCAAGGGGAAACCTATGGCCAACAGACCATGCTCCGGGAGCATTTGCCTCTTCCTTCTCTGGCTGTTTCCAATGTTCAAGCCCCAGGCATGGGGGAAGCAGGTTGCAACACATCCCCTCTCTCCCAGGCTACACGGATGCAGCTCCCCTCCCAGCCAAGATCTGCAGCCAGCATCTCTCTGTCTCTCTCTCCCCAGAGCAGGAACAAAGCTAGTCCAACCAGTAATTGGCTTTCCTGCTCCGACTTGCCCCAGAAACACAGCTGCAATCAGAAATGTCGGCGTGAAAGCAGCGGCTGGGAAATGTGAATCAGGCCCGGTGCTTTGAGGCCTTCCAGATAAGGTCCTTGGTAAACAAGGGGGTTGCGTGTCAGGCGGGAGGAGGGTCTGTTCTGGCTTGCTGAGGAATGTGCTCCAGCGCCTAGACCAGATGACGAGGGTTGGTTTAACATTCACCAGTTGGTAGAGAACCACTGTGCCCTCTGCCTCTCCTCCCTGCCTCTCGCCAACACTGGACACGCTCAACACAATGGCAGCTTTGGTGCCAGCTGCCCCTGACTCAGCCCCCGACTCATGCGGAGGGAGCGCCATAGCATGAGAACTCACCCAAGTTCAAGGCAAGCTACAGAGGGGCCTGAGCTGGGCTTGGTGGCGAAGGGGGTTGGATTAGGGGATCCCAGTCAGCCCACCGTAGAGGTAAAAGTCAGCTGTGAAATTGGGAGCTGAACATCACCCAGGTTCCAGGGGCTCGTTTGGGTTTCTCTATTGAGGGAACTTCCCCTCCAGTTTCCATACTGCTGGGTTCTCCTCCCCTCACCTCCCAAGCTTTGGCTGATGTTTTGCATTTGTGCAAACCCCCAAATGCTACTGAAACCACTGGATGGCACCCGATTTTATGCTAGCTCCATGAATCAGTCCCAGGTTCATTTCAAAGTGAGCCCAGATGAGCTTGACGGGCTTGCAAACCGCAGAGAAACCTCTGCTGAGCTGGGTCTGAGTTTCGAGTTTGCAAGTAGAACTGGGCCCGCGCCAGGAAGTTCAGATCCAAACTTTCCCCAAGTCCTGGGTAGCCCGGAACCGGGTTTTTGCTTCCATCTACTACAGAGATAAGGGCGGGGTGTAAAGTTCACCATCTGATCCTGGATCAGCTTGGACCTGCCTTTCCCTCACATCCTCAGCATTTAGTCTGATCCATGATAGCGACAGCGGCTCATTGCCAAATTCAGTTCCGGCTCCTGACTTTCCCAGGGTCTGGGGATCATCCCCATCCCCCTTTGAGACAAGCTGTACAACCAGGCAAGTTTCACCTTGTTGCGCCCGTCATAACTCCTTTACCAACTTAGGTGCTCGCCCCAGGGCTTTGGGAAAAGACTCTTACAGTCAAGCGAATATTTGCCAGCTCTTTGCTCCATACGGGGCCTTTGGTATATGCTCTCACCCTATTTGCTTTGTTTGCACCAAGCTAAGTTATAGTTATGGAGCTGGAGCCAGATTTTTCAATGTATTTAGGTCCTTACAGATTCAGATAGCCGCCTAGTGAGTTGGGAGCCTAAGAGCTTATGAAAATCCCACTAGGCGCCTATCTGCATCTTTAGGCGCCTAAACACCTTTGCAAATCTGACCCTTAAATAATACTGAATGGCCAGCGGAGAGAGAAACGAAGAGGCACGAACCAGGGAGCAGAGAGAGATCCTCAGCTGGGATTTGAAAAGAGCTGGAGAGGAGGCTCCCTATGCTGGGGAGCTGCACAGGAAGAGGCTCTTGCACCAAACGGGCTGAGACTAGGCGGCAGGGCATGGAGGAAGGCAGTGCTAGATGAGCAAAGGGACGGTGCAAGGGAGTGGAGACCGAGGTAGGTCAGGGAAGCTGCCTCAAGCAAGTCCATAGAGAGCAGTTTACAACTCGATCCTTAAGTGAATGGGAAGGCAGGAGAGGGGCATGGGTATGTGTGTGGGGTACTAGGGGGTGAAGCTGACACTTGGGATCTGTCTACCATGATCTATTCAGCTGTAACAGATCACACATGAAGGACACGGCCTAACCCTGCAACCACTGCAGTCAATGTTGAAACTGCTCCTCCTAACTTCGACAGCCTCAGGGTCTGGCGCTGCATCCCCTTCTCTGGGGGACTGATCCTGAGAACTACGGAGCTGATCCCAGCAGGAGCAACAGATGCTCGGAGCCCCGCAGGATTGGGCCCACCTCCTAGATCAGGGCTGTTTGTTTGCATCATTGTTCCCTCCTTGAAACCAATGAAAAAAAGTAAATGAAATAAATCCTTGCGACATTCCTCCCCATGCATGTGCCAGACAGGCAGAGGAGGGCCGGGTCGGTTTATTACAGCAATTACAGCAGGGTCTAAATCTTCCTGAGGGCCGTGTGCTGGTGATGGAGCAGAGATTTGCTCTTTAACCACAGCACCAGAGGCCAGGCAGGTGCTGGGAGCCCGACAGGTATCACCTGCCCAAACCCTAAGGGACATTTCAAAACCAGCATCATTTGTTGCCTCTTGTCCTGAAGGATCCAAATCCCTTCGCAGACAGTTCACAGGCCAGAGCACCTTATCCCACTGCTGAAACGCAGCCACCTCTGGGGAGGAGAGCAACAACAAGGGCTGAGGGAGGGGACATTTCTCTAGCAAGGAGACGGTTTTCCCCAAGAGGCACGCTGCCAGCACTGTAATTTATTGTTGGTATTGCAATGGGGTTGAGGAGCCCCAATCATGGCCAGAACCCCACAGTGTTAGGCACTATACAAACAAGACAGTGCTTGTCTCAAGGGGCATATGCACCACTGGAAACACACTCCCATCTCCCCTCACCCGCGACTGAATCCTTTCCTGCACCACTGGACACTGCAAAGCCAGCATTGCCCCTTCCCAGAGGGCACCCAGTAGGCGGCATGATCTGGAGGCAGCATGGTCACTGAGCATCGCAGGACTCTGGCTTTAAGCACAAACTCCTTGGGGGCCTGCACGGAGTGCAGCTCCGCAGCCAGCACTTGGGTCATGCTGGTCCCACCATCCAGCTCCAGAGCGAGATCTCTCTGCACGTACAACAGGGCACTGCACTCTACCTCCCTGCTTTGCAGCCCAAAGGAAGATGAAGGGACAAGCTTTGGGGAGGAATTATCCACCCTATGGCCGGTTACTGTTTCCAGTTACCCCCTCCCATTTCTCCCATGCCTGGGGGGGGCAGCTTGGCTCAAATGGGGGTAGAGTTTCAAACTCTCTGACTGCTGCTGACTGATCCCCAGAGAACAACATTCACCACCAGTAGGGGATCGCTCAGTTTAGATCTTCCATCCACAGCCACACTAGCTGGGATGAACATGTGTCAGGGATCTCAGCCCTCATGCTTCAGGGCATAAGCCAATCATGGGTCAGGAAGAAACTACCACTGCTGGGCATGTTGATGAATAAGTATCATCCTCTGGTGCAGCTACACTCACAGCTGGAGACACGATGCTGGGCTTCATGGAACAACAGTCCAACGATATGGTTATTCCTATGTTATCGTTTGTTTGTCCATCAGCAGCTAGACTGAGGGGCAGCCAACTGGATTCACCTAAAGCTAGAGGTGGGCCCAAGCCTAATAACTGGATTTCAAACACCCTGGAAATCAAGGCTGGACCTGCGCAGGGACTCCAGGGAGCTCACAGTACTGCCGCAGTCGGGGAAGGGCGGTGCAAAGCACTGCACTGAGTGCATGTTCGCAACTGCATGCATGCAATTGGCAACACCAATCTGGATTCTGTTACCCACTTGTTAAAGGGCTGGAGACACCTGTTTGCGCCTCTGTTCAGTTCTCCCCTATTCCTACTTCTCCTTCACCGTTTCCAGTCTCTCATTCTTTCCATCGCCCTCTTGTTTACCCTCTTGCTTTCGTTCTCCCCTTCTGCCATCTCTGCAGCAGCACGCAGCCACCTGCGCTGATTGCTGCGGTTTTCCCGGCGCTGCTGAGAGACCCGATGCGCTCCGGCATGCCAGCCTCGGAAAGCAGGAGCAGGGGTGGGGGGAAGATTACCTGACCCCACTCGCTGTAGGAACTTTTCCTGCCGACCCCACCTCGAAACATCTGTACTTAATCAAACAGACTTCAAGCCCAGTGATTTCCAACAGCTGAAGGCACCGTGTGAGCAATTTCCATCTGCAGCACAGCAAGGACACCACAGCTCTCGCTCCTCTTCTCTGCTACTGCTGCTTGGACTGGGCACCAAGGAAGGCTCTGATCCAGACTTCCCCATAGTTTGCTGGGGAGGAAGATTTTAGATCTGAGGTTCCAGTCGCAGCCCATGGTTTCTAATAAAGGGGCAGAAAGTGAGGATAGCCCTCTCCCTCTGCCCCCCCGCCCCCAGTTACACAGAGTGCAGAAAGCCACTGCATATTCTCCTCTTTGAGGCTGGATGTGCTGGAAAGTCACATAGTTAGCCTGTGGAACTCACCACCACAAGGTATGCTCAAGACCAAGTGCTCAGATGGGTGAAAAACAGAGGAGCAGACATTTATATGGATAGCAAGACTATCCAGAGTTATAAAAATAAGGAGGAAAAGAAAACAGGAGCTTTAAAAGGGACTGAAAGCTCCTGGTTCAGGATGTAATGCTATCTTTAACTGTTAGGGGTCAGGACATTTCCCCCGGTGGCGGGTTTTTTTTACATAACCATGTACTACAGTTGTTGTTTTTTTGCATCTTCTTCTGAAGCAGCTGGTGCTGGCTAATGTCAGTGACAGACTGGACTATATGAAACCCTGCTCTGATCCAGTCTGGCAGTTTCTATGTACCATGAGCCATTTCCTGCAAGCTTGGATCACCCATATTCCTTCCTGGGCTCCCCTACCCTCCACAGCATTGGCAGGGTAACCCAGGGGCTCTGTGTCAAGCTTGACCTGACTTCTGTGGGAAGAGCCCTGCATTCCCCAGCTTTACAGTGCAGCAGGTTGGTGATCCCATGGCAGATGAATCAAAACCATGGAGATGTGTATTGTTTCACGTATACAGCTGAGTTAACCAATCACGACAGAGTAAACCCTCAGTTATTTAACTGGATGTTCAATACCATTCACTGAATGCTGCCCTTCCATTTTTAACTTTCTGAGAGCTGCAGAATTTTTCAGTGAAAATGCATGACTGTTGTCAGAGGCTGAAGCTGGAGGATTCAGCCACTGAGTAGGGGACAGCTAGGACTTTTGGCATCTGGTAGGGTGAGAGAGGCAGGCTGGGATTGTGAGATAACTGCACTAGCTGGATGGGGCTTCTGGGCACTTCTACTATACAAATATTAAATAATCAATGTTATCAAAATCAGCAGTGAAAGAGATAACAGTGCTGACATTTGTAATTCCATCATTAAGTTTCAGAGTTAACGTGCAATTGAGGGGAAGGGGGCCGCTCACACCTCTCGGGGCTATTGGCTCAGGCTGTCTGCAGATTCAGGCATCCGTTTGTAGCCAATTCCCAAGTTTAACGTTTTCTTTGCAAGCTTAGCTTCTTGATCATAATTCTGTAGCCAATGCCACCCTGGTGCCCGCATGCCTTCTGTGCAGCTGCTCCTTGGGCTCCCTTCGTGCAGTGCACTCGCGTCACTCTGAAATTCACCACAAAGGCCCAAAGCTGGCCTAGCTACCACTTAAATCCCACTTACAGGCCTCATGCAGTTGATTTCATCTGGTGAGCAGAAGCTGCCAGGGGCAGAGGGGGGTCATGGCTTGGCTCTTGTTCACTGTGTCCTTCTTCTAGCTACTACCTTAAGCCTTTTTACGGTGTGCAACACCACAGCACCAGGGTTTACATTCACCTTGAGCCAGCTCCATCTCATTCCCAGCTCCCCAGAAAGCCATCCTCAGCCTCTCTGAGTCACAGAGTAACGGAGCCCTTGGGGGCGATGTCAGTGAGTCACAGGGGACCAAGGAAGGAGACAAATCTTGGCGAGACCTTAATTAGTTCTGACAAATTAATAACATTGGGGGAGGGGAAGCCCTCATTTATCCTCCAGATCTAATTTCCTTCCCTTGTGTTTTATTTCCCTGTCACACCGCACGCCGTCAGGAATGTTGGAGGGGAAAAAAAGGGAGGGGGGGAGTGGACTGTCAAGCAAGCCGTCAACCCCTGCCCCGCACACCCTGTTAGCATTTCCAGGAAACGGAACTTCAGATGCAAAGCCATCAAAACCACTCCCAATGATCTCCCTCGGCGCCTCAGGGCAGGATGGGTGACAGGGACTAGACTGGCACCACAGCCACCCTTCACAGAGAGATCCTGATGGAAAAGTACAGAGCCAACGTGAACTCCAGTCACTGGGTCAGAGAAACTGAGACACCTGCCTCCACCAGCCATGGAATCACGGGCAACATTACGCCCAGATATGGGCCTTCTACCAGACAAAAGCCCTCATCAGTCATGGAACATGGGGCCACATTCTGCCATGGCACAGACACGGACGACTTTCTACAAGAGAAGACGCATTTAGCAACTTGGGCGTAAAGCATGCCAGGCTGTGGGGATAGAATGCCTTCTGCCAGGCAATCTGTCTTCAGAAGCCACAGAACCAGGGACTGAAGTCTATCCAGACAAGGATGGCTGTGGCCGTCTGCCAGACAAGAAGCCTCAACCACTCACTGGACCAGTGAAAGGAGGAACACAGTGGTTCTGGGTGCTGCTGAACCTGAGACACCGCGAAGGGAAGCTGAGCACCTGCTTTCTGAAAAGCACCGCCCTGTAAGAGGCCTCAAATTGGGCGCCCAGAGTCACGGGTCACTTATGGAAAGTAGCACCAGGTGAACGGCAAAGCTCTCTTCTCCAGAGCCCTGTTGGAGGATATTTATTCCTAGCTAAGTCTTTACCTTGGATTCTCCCCACCTTCCCTCCCCCATCCCCCACCATGAAAGCTGATGCTGCCCAAGGATCCAGTTTCTGGCTCATCCCTGAAAGACGAGGCGCTTCGGCCTGGCACTCAATCCAGGCCTTGTAAAGCGATGCGTGGCCCTGGTGAGCTCTGCGACCGAAGGATGTGTACCACGGCATCTCAGCTGCAGCTGTATTTATGGTAGGAAGGGGATTAGTGCTGCTCGGCTACCTGCATGAGCTCTTGAAGCACTGGGGATGGGTACCCTGCTAGCAGACAAAACCGCTCAAGCGGACCATCTATTTAATTGGGGGGCTTGGTCATTCCCCTTGGACTCACCACTCCAGCAGATCTTTTCCAATCTGACTGATATTACAATAGCCTCCCAGCTGAGACGCTAGACGGACCTAGAGTCAGAGACAGCCCCTGCCCCGAATTGCTTATAACTTAAATAGACAAGGTAGATGGGTAACAAAGGTGTGGGGGGGGGGGCGGTGTCATCGGCAGAACCAGGAAGAGAACCCAGGTCTGAATGTCCACTCCTGTGCCCTACCAGTACACCATTCTGCCTTGCCTTCCCTCACTACCGGCTATGGTCAAAGGGCAGGTTTGCAGCCCTAAGACTTCTCTTGCTGTTTGAACCATTGCCGTCCTGGTGAAGCTCAGGCTGCCATGAGAAAAAAAAAACACCCAACGACCACATTCAGAGGAAAAGCCGAATAACCCAAACCCCGCCTCCCCGTTCCTCCCCCCTATGCATGCTGTCCATTGTATAATCCACACAGGTGGTCACCGCTAATGCCTCGTTGCCCTGGTCACGGGGAGTGCTGAACTGCAGGAGGATAAAGGGATCCTCCTCCCCAGCTCCACCCGCCCACTGCATACTCCAGCTTCCAGCTCAGCCCAAGGCGCACAATGAGACCCAGGAAAAAGATGAATGGCCCAGGGAGCCATTCTCTACACAGCTGTTCACTGCCAGCCTGTGATTGGAGGGTAGGGGGAAGGTTTGATTACTGCTTGTCCCTCAGGGTAAAACAAAGCTATGGATCTCAGAGCTCTGGAGTGTAGCTAGAGACATTTCTAGCTAAATAAATACTAGATCCTGCCCCTGTGGCGCCCCCTGCAATCCCATAGCAAGTCAGAGCGGAAACTCTAGGCGGAGACGGAGGCAACCTTTCCGCCCACAGAATGGGGCTGGATCCCAATGTTGATACTGAGCCCCGAGGTTTATTTTGAATCGACTTATGTTCCTGCGGGAGCCAGCTCCCACTGGCATCCCTTCCAATGGTGCAGCTGTCGCGTTTCAGAAGCAGCATCCAGAAAAGTGCAATCGTAATATTTCCCAATACTCCCAGGCCTTCCGACTCTGTTTCTGAACCATCAGAGAAGGAAGAATTCCTGGGGAGAGCCATGAAAATGCACTGAGCCAGATGATCCACCCATATCGTGCCGTCCTTCCTACCTGTGCCATGTGCGTACGCCATGCTACCATTTTGACCAGGTCACGCTTTCCACCCATGTTACCCAGATTTAAATGACAATACAAGGGGCCATGCACCGAGAATCAGCTCCACACGCACTTAATAGCCCCCCAGAAATACGTTCCAGCCTTCTTTTGTTATCGCTGTATATCCTGATTCTTATAATATTGGATAAGTCTTTGCACTGGTTTTCAGACGGGACAGAGGGCCGCTAACATTTACGAATGAAGATCCAAATCTATCCACAATGCTCGCATTTTGCCCAACCCAAAGGCTACGGTGGCAATTCGCCGGGGCATCGGAGCCATATCTGCCAGAAACGGAGACGGTTGCAAACATCTTCCTTGCCTGCATGTACTGCCTCTACAAACACATGTTCCCTATGTGCAGTGCTCTGTCTTGCTCCCTCATTTAAATCAAGATGGAGCACTGTGGTCTCTCTGGGCTGAAACTCCTATAGAAGGCCAGGGTGGCTACGGGCCAAGCTTTGGTCACCCTTGCTAGAAGGCCTCTAGCATGCTTTTCCCCTGGCTACTCCCCTCCCCATCAAAGATGCCTGGGCTGGTATTTTCAATGGGACCTAAGGGAGTTAAGCACTCACTGAAAGTCAAACTGGACTAACACCCCTAGGCCTATTTTAAAAGCCCCTTCTCTAGCCTGAGGTCCCTCTTTGCACAGTCCTGGCCTCACAGCTCCTTTGCAGTTCCAGTCCGGCTCATTATAAACACTTTCTGCTTGCACAGCACTTTTCACCCACGGGTCTCAAAGCAATTTCCAAAGGGTTATTTGCACACATTGTCAGCCCCATTGTAGAGACGGAGAACTGGGGAAACTGCAAGGTGGAGGGACTGTTATGCAGTGAGTCTATGCCACATGGAACTAGAATCCAGGTCTCCTGACACCTCGATCAGTCCTGCAGCAGGGCAGCATGTTAACTCCTGCCCCTTGTAAAACAAATCTGGCCAAGACGCCAGCCCCTGGGGTAGTGGACTCGACCCTCTAATACAGGAGCTGATTTCAAGCAGGCGTAAATTTCTAATCACTTGGAAATGGAATTGACATGCTGCTGCTTGATCCATCTTGACAATAAACCACCCCCTTTCTACACACGTACTCACAACTCCAGCTGGCCATTCCACTGCTTGTTCTCTTGGGATACCAGACCAGAGACCTTGCACTGCACAGACAACAGGGAGACCTGACAACTACTATGACCCCGATGTGCCGATACCAAGGCTTATCGACCAATATCATCTCATTGTTTCCTTGTACTCCCCCGTCTGTCTGTATACACCTGTTGTCTCCTGTGGGCCCATATTTTTGCTCTTTGTGCAGCGTCTAGCAGTCCATGACGGGGGCTCCTAGGTGCTATAATATGACAAATCATTAGAAAATAATAATACTAATAAGATCCTTCGTGCAGTTCAGATTTTAAAACTTCCAGCCTCATCACTGGGGAAACATGAAACAATTGTCCTGAGGCTCAGGGCTTGGCCACGCTGGGGACAGGGCAGACAAAGCGAAGCTGCTCCAAGACACTATTTGCATTGGGGCAGCTTATCCCTGCTTGACGCTGGGCTAACCTGCACTGGGGAAAGCTGAAGCTTCGCCTTGGAGTTTGCATTGGGGTAACTACATCAGGGCAAATCCCCACTGTGGAGAAAGCCACAAGTGGGGCCATTCCCAGAAGTTTGGAAGCTTCTGCAGGATGGGATATTAGATTTGCCTCCTGCAATCCTTGGAGCTTGGTTGAACCCAAGCGCATGAACATTTGTGGAAGGAGAACCCAACGGGGGAGCAGAACGAGCTGGGCCAGTCGCATCACACATTTCTAATGCACCTGGGTGGAAAATGTTCACGTCGCGCACGGCATTTTCTAAAGAGCTCTGCACGCTGGGCGCCCGCTGGGAGCGGAGCACTTTTGACAGCCTGGCCCTGATGCAGGTGCCTCAGTGGGAGCTAAGCTCTTTCGAAAACCTGGCCCCAACTGTGGGTGTTGAAACCTTGAAAATGTGACCCTGAGCTCTTTGGGAAATCTGGCCCCACTTGGCCAGCTCTTAAAATAGGAAGACAGATATTTACCAGCCAAAGTAAATCCATTGCAGGCCCCTGATTAACTATTAACTCCTCTGTACAGACCACAGGCAAGCTCTGCTACTATTTATTGCTCAAAGTGGAATTGCAGGCAGAAAAATAATCAGGGACACACAGTGCCAACTTATTCATCAAGTCTGTGTCTGTGTCAGATCTGTTCTGGGAGACACTTACAGAGTGCACTTCACAGGTCTCCCCGTTCTCAGAGCAGTGCTGTCTGTATACCGCTGCTGTCAACACATGTGCCTCTCTGCGGCACTTGCTCTGGCCTGTAGAACATGACAAGATCTGCTCACATAACTGGCCAAGGGTCTGCCCCACAGCTCACCAAGTCAATATAGTCCTGACTTCAACGGCTTTGAGGCCAGGTTCCAATATACCTGTGATGCTCGCAGAGCCAATATAGCTATGGGAAGGTGAACTGGTCCCTCATTTGCCTCATGCCTCTCCTGCTAAGCGCCAAATGCAGAACCCTTTCAGATCCTGTTTGGATCAACAGGGCTGCAGCATAAATCACTTGGTGATGTGTAAACAGGGTTGAATGGATCCCGAGAGAGCCCCACGACCTCACTAGTTATCTGAACATAAATGACACTTTCACATTCCGTCACCGATAAATTAAAGCTTGCTCAGGTCGCAGTGGCAGTGATGCTGTGACAGAGCAGGTTTCAGGGCAGGCTGTACAAGCCCACCCGGGACCCTGGGTAATGACTCAGGTGGCTTAGCTGTTGTTTTAAAGCCAGCTGTAACGGGGTATATTCCCCATCTTGCTTTAAAAGCTTTACTGTGGGCCTGAGAGGCCAATTAACCCATCTGGAAGGTGGGCCAGCCCCAATGAAAGTGAGTCCCACTTGGGAGAGGAGCTGGGTGGTTTCTGAAAAGGCAGGGGGTCTGGAGCAGAAAGGGGCTGCAGGGAGAGAAAGAGAGAAGATCTCTGCAATCACTCTCTGGGACTAGAGAGCGGAGAGACTGCCTGAGAGTCAGCCCTGGGATCCTCCTGCGTAGCAAAGTCTGGCAAGGAGAGACATGGAGCAGTCACTGGGGGTGCACCAAACTCTGGTGATGAGCCCTGATTGTAAGGCAGGATCTGGCTTTCCAGGGAGAGAGCCCTGGGAAGCATTCAGCTGAGGACCAGAGAGGGATGAACAGTCAAGACTGAGGATGGCAGGAGTTGGGTTACGTTTATACTTTTGGCTGGGGACTTAGTGGGGAATTCCAGGGAGGAGCTCTGTGGCCTCAAGAAGGGTGAACTTAGGCAGGCTGTGGGAGAGGCCTGCCGACAGGCATGGGTAGGAAGAAGTCCAGGGAGGTGGCAGCACAGAGTCTGGCGGGGTGAACCTTGACCACCTGTCCTAGATTCCCTGGGCTGGAACCTGCTGTAGAAGACAGGGAAGGTGAAGGTAGCCCTTGAGAAGGGGATGTGGACTCCTGGGAGCCCGGAGAAAAAGGGACATTGAGTGTGGAAGGACCGGGTATGTGTCCATGTTGGACTTTCTGGTGCCCCAGAAGGAACAGGACTAGACGTGTCCTGGCCAGGTCATGAGAAGAGGCAGACCAACACCGGGGAGCAGCGGCCGTCAGCAGGGTCACTAGACAGGAGAGCCTGCTACGCCATTCCCAGCCACGAGGAAGTCAACTCTCCTGCAAGGATTAACATGTCCATGGCACCGGCACGGAGACAAATCATCCTTTGGTGTGTAAACGGGCCTGAATGGATCCAGAGAGAGCCCCGCGATGCCACCAGTTAGCTTAATACAACGATGCTTTGATGTCCAGTCCCAGTGTAACAAATCTCTGGCCACCGAAGGGGATATCTACTCTGCAATAGGAGGCATGACTGCAGCATGTGTAGACATACCTTGGCTAGCTTTAATTTAGCAGCAATGCTTTAACATGGCTTGTGTCATCACGACACCACCTTCGCGAGGGGCGCGACTCCCAGCACTGATGCACTGTCAATACTGGCACATTACAGCGCTGAAACTTGCTATGCTCAGGGGTGTGTTTTTTCACACCCCTGAGCGAGAAAGTTGCAGCGCTGTAAAGTGCCAGTGTAGACAAGCCCTTAGAGATGGTCTCTGCCCCAAGAGCTTACCGTCTAATGAGACAAGGTAGACAAAGGAAATGTGGTTATTCCTGTTCTGATCAAGGTGGAACTGAGGCATAGAGAGACTCAGGGCCTGATTGTCCAAGATTATCGAAGATCAGCCTGTAACATTCTGAGCTCTTTTGAAAACTCTGGCCTGAGTGACTTGCTCAAGCTCACACAGGATTGAGGGAGGTTCTGTGGCAGTGTGGGAAACTGAACTCAGGACTTCTCGCCTCCTGCACAAAGGGCCACATGATCAGCCTCTTCAATATAAGGCTTAAATTCCATCCTGAAGATGCACCAGTTTCACTCCAGGTGCGGCATTACACTGAGTTGGTACAACTGGTGCAAATTTGTGCGTGGCGCCGTTGTTTTAAACCTGGCTTCGGGGCAAGCTAAACTGATAGCAGACAGGTTTAAACTGATGTAAAAGAGTCCACACTCAAAGTTGTGTCGGTTTAGCTAAATTAGTTTAAGCTCATTGCTTTATTTAACCTAGTTCTACTCTGTGCTTTGGCCCCCATACAGTAAAACACGCATGCAGGTGTTTTACCCTTAAGCACCCGTGTAGTCCCCTTGCCTTCAATCACATGGTTCACATTAAGCACCTGTTTATATGCTTTGCTGAACAGGGATGAGCTTATTCATATGCTTCAAGTTAAGCACATACTTAAGTGATTTGCCAAATTGTGGCCTAACTAAATTCATGCTTAGGCATACTGGCCTGTAGCATTGGTGCCGGCTTGTTATGTTAACTGGATACAAAATGTTAACATCCTTGTACACTAGATGCCATCTCTGAAGGCTTTTCCTGAGGATTGTAGAGTCACAGGATAGCCCGGAGCACAGAGACAAAAGATGCTTGTTCCTCATCTTATTTCTAATTATTACTGGGAATAAGAAAGTAGCTGTGCTCCTGTTTGGCCTGAGAGCCAGCGCCAATCCCTCCCTCCCCAACTCTCAGGCACGGCAGGTTTCCTGACATGCAGAGATCAAATAACCTATCACTGAAAGGAAAGATATTATCCCCTAGCACCATTCAATGCAAACACCAAAACAGCGCTTGGCTTCCCGAATGAAAAGCCAATTAAAGAACTTGGCTTTTCAAGGGGAACAAGGATCTGACATAAATGTTTGGGTCGCTTTTGTTGTTGTTATTGGTTTTGGCAAGGAGAAATTGCTCTATTTAAGTGCTATCGATGAGCTACATTAAAATCGAATCAATCTTTCTCAAAACATTTTGGCTTCCTGTCTGCTTTGGCAAAAAACACATCTGCCAAAAAAAAAAAATCTTTCTGGATGATTTTTTGTTTTGTTTTTTGGCTTACCTCATCAATGACGTTTTGGGTTCGGTTTGCCATTCTTGTGCTGGGCTCTGACATAGGCAGAGCTAAAACAGGCATTTAAAATCTACATCCGAACAGACGGGCCCTGCTCCCAAGAAACGTGAGCTGGAGCAAGCCTCAAAACGAAACAAACCAGTGATGGCAATTCAGTGGGGCTGGGATTTAGGGTCATTACGAAAATAACATTTTCTTTGCAAGCAGGAACCGAGATAAGGGCTCCAGCTCAAGACGCGTGCATCTCTGAACACAAGATGTCTGACTGCATTTACTCTCTTCCTGCACTTAATGGTGTGACAGAGGCAAAGGGACAGAGAGAGCTTTAAGCTATCTTGGTGCTCCCATGGGCCATTCAGATGGGCCTAACCCAGCCCCCAGTGTAAGTCAGAGCAGTCTCAGCGTTGCTTGAATTCACACGTTGCTTCCCACGGCCCAATTTGGGTCTTAAGAAGCAGAGAATAGCTGCAGGGCAGTGCACTCACCCACACCCTGGCACGCCTCGGATTCGCTCTCCACCAGGGGCACAGATACAGAGTTAGCAATTTCCAAGGCAGGAGCAGGGCATGAGATTGTAAGCTCTTGCGACAGAGAGAGTGTCTAGCACAGTGCGGCTCCAAAAGGGATCGGGGCTTTTGGGGGCTAACGCAGGACACAGAAATAAACACAATACTAAATCAACAGGTATGTATGGTGATAGGTAGATTCTCTGTGTGGCAATGACAGACTGCTCGATTTTTTAAACAAGTCGTTTTCTGGCTGGTTTCAGTTTCTGATTCTCATGCACTAGCACAAAGCTGCGATGTGGAGGTTGCAAAGACTGCAGGCACACCGTTATTTGTTTCTCTCTCCTATGTTTGTTTGTTTGTTTTTTCAACGGCTTCCACTGGAAATAGAAAATACAAATAGCAGGGAACCATTTCTACTGGCCTGAGTATTCATTACAGGCTTGTTTTGAATAGAAATAGGACGTGGGCCTAGCTTTGCCTGACAAGTGACTCTTTAAATAAAAACAAACAGAGGGAAGAACAAACAAACTGGCCTGGATTCTGCTTTGGGTTATGCACCGGCAGGTCACTGAGATTGCTCCAGTTTCTCCTGTGCTGTCTGGGCTCTCTGCTGAGGGCAGGGGGCTGGGGATTTCAGTCCATACTCTCTGTATGTACAGGAGCACAGGACGGGGGAGTGGGTACAAGTGGGAATCTAGCTGGGGGGACACCCAGAATCCTGCTCCTCATGAGCCTTTCAGGCAAGATGTGGGGGAGCTTTAGCTTAGCCGGAGTTGGTGCAGAGCCCAGAGGGGGTGCGGGTGGGTGGGGACGAGGGTGTTGCTAACAGCACCTCCTTAAAGGAAGTATTGTAGCCATGCCTTCTAGCACCGCCCCCGCCCGCCTCAGTGCAGGATGCCTCCGAGCATGGTCCGTGGGGAGCAGGGGGCGAATCCCTGCTGCACTCCATTGCACTCGGAGTGCAGCTCAGGGTTTCCAAGCCGTGACCCAGCAGTGGGTAGGTGGGTGTGAGAGAGAGAATGAAACCAACAGGAGACAGAGCGAGCGAAGGGGAGAGACAGAAGGGAAAGCAGGAGGGGAAGGGAGAAGCAAGGCTGGGCAGGGAGGAATGAGACGGGGCAGGAAGGTCCCACCCCACACAGGATCCCTCCCTCTCCCATGCCTTTCCGCCGAGTTTTCCCAGCATTCCCCAGGCCACCACTCGCTAAACCTCTGTCTCAAGCCACTCCATCGCCATGACAACGGGGCGAAAAGGAACAGATGGTCTCAATGAGCCAAATTCCAGTTAAAGAGGGAGGAGGGGAGTGGGGAGGCGCTGGCTGGAGAGGGGGAGTTGTGAAATGCTCGGTGACACAGACACCCCGTCCCGGCCATCGCCCCACGCCCAGCCGAGCATGCGGCGTCATCCCAGCAGGGCCAGCAGCTCCCTGGCCCCCCTCAGCGAAGGAGGAGACTCAAGAGGCATAGAGTGATCCCTGGGCTCGGGGGAAGGCCCAAAGGGTCTCATGGCGAGGAGGGCACAAAAACGGGTGCCCGACACACCCTGCCACGGGGAGAGAGACAGATACACGAGCCGACTGGAAAAGCAGCAAAGAATCCTGTGGCACCTTATAGATTAACAGACGTTTTGCAGCATGAGCTTTCGTGGGTGAATACCCACTTCGTCGGATGCAAACGAAGAAAGAGGCCCACACAGACACACAGCCATGGGCAGCAGCACAGCACAGACACCCAGAGAGACAGAGGCACTTATATACACACTGACATCACACCCACGGGTAAGACACGCACAGAGACATGGGCAGAGCCCGCCTTCCTCCTCCCACCACAGGTGGTTACACTCCCATTGACGCCCACGGCGCCCACCCCACAACTGTGGGGCCTTCAGTGCATCCCTGGGAGCAGGGACGCCAAACAGACCAGGGGAATGGAGGTTGTCAGCTAGGATTGCCAACTTTCTGATTGCAGAAAACCGAACACCCTTGCCCCACCCCCAGCCCTTCCCCTGAGGCTCTGCCCCTTTTCCAAGGCCCCGCCCCCACTCATTCCATTCCCCCCTCACTCACTTGCTCTGCACCATCCTTGCTCATTGTCACCAGGATGGGGCAAGGGGGTGAGGGGTCCGGCTGGGGGTGCAAGCTCTGGGATGGGGCCGGGGATGAGGTCTGTGGGGTGCAGGAGGTGGCTCCGGGCTGGAGGGTGGGGCTGAGGGGTTCAGGGTGTGGAAGGGGGCTCTGGGCTGGGGCATAGGGCTGGGGTGCAGGAGGGAGTGAGGCTTCCTACTGGGGGTGCAGGCTCTGGGGTGGGGCCAGGGATGAGGGGTTCGGGCTGCAGAAGGGGGCTTCGGGCCGGGGATGAGAGGTTTGAGGTGCAGGAGGGAGCTCTGGCTGAGACAGAGAGCTGGGGTGTGGGCAGGGGTGCGGGCTCTGGGAGGGAGTTTGGGTGTGGGAGGGGGCTCAGGACAGGGGATTGGGGTGTGGGAGCGGGTTCGGGGTGCAGGCTCCGGGCGGCACTTACTTCAGGCAGCTCCTGGAAGCAGTGGCATGTCCCTGAGGTCCCTAGGTGGAGGCGCAGCCAGATGACTCAGGCCCCACCCTCGCAGCTCCTATTGGGCGTGGTTCCCAGCCAATGTAAGCTACAGAGCCGGCGCTCGGGGTGGGGGGGCAGCATGCAGAGCCTCCCTGGCCACCCTTCACCTAGGGGCTGCAGGGACATGCCGCTGCTTGTGGGAGCCGCGTGGAGCCAGAGCAAGCAGGGAGTCTATCTTAGCCCCGCTGTGCCGCCAACTGGACTTTTAACGGCCTGGTCAGTGGTGCTGACTGGAGCCGCCAGCAGGGTCCCTTTTTGACTGAGCGTTCTGGTTGAAAACCGGACGCTTGGCAACCCTACTGTCAGCAGAAGGACTAGCCTCCTCCTCCCTGCCCCCGCCCCCGAAACAATTAATGGAAAACCTTCCCAATCTCTTTAACCCGGTGGGGACTCTGCCAGGAAGGATGCCAAAGGAGTATCTTGAATTTATCTGATCTCCATGATCTGGCAGGGAACTGCCCAGGCCTGGGTGAGGTGTGTTGGGCAAGCCAAGAATTCCTTCAATGTGTAGACAATTCTCATGTCTCCCTGAACCAAAGCTTGTCCCCTCCAGCTTCTGGGGTGACTGCATGCTGGTGCAGCTGGGTCTTCCTCATACTGGGGGGGAGGGGCTGGGGACCAGACAGCCCAGCCTGTAGGCAATCCCTGAGACCCAGGTCGGCAGTGCAGTGATCACCGCTTGTCAGCAGGGGAGACAGGCGCCTGCCTCAAATGGATTCATCAGAGCAGATGGGGGGCCGGAGGGGGGAGGAAAACCAGGTCACTAATCTCCTCATGGATTAGCTGCTAGCCCAGTCGGTGGGGGGCCCCAGGGTAGTGTTTTGGATCAGAGAAGAGACGGGGAAGAAGCAGCAAAACGTCTCTGAGACTCACACAAACCGCAGCAAGTATTCAGGGCTGGAACCGATATTGCAGGGCCTGCCACATTTCTTTCAGAGAGCGCAGTGTCAGTCAGACATGGGATTCTTCCGCACATCCGGGCCTAATCGGATTTGCAACAGTGGCTGTGTGGCTGTTAACAGCTGCTACGTTCCAGAAATGGCTGCATTTCAGGGGTGGACAAAAGTGGTGCTCATGTATATTTACAGCACATAATCAGTTTCCTAACGTCTATAAAGCCTCCCAGGCTCCCGTGCATTGCAAAGCATCATATATATAAAGGTAAATGATCAACCCTGACAGTAAAGCCTCAAAGGGCCATTGTTTCAGGAAAGAAAAAAAAAGAAAAAAAATGCTGACTTTTCATTATCCATCTTAATTTCAAACACTGGACAATGGGGATCCCTTGGATATGCGGATCCATTTTCTCCAAAACAAATTGGGGCAACAATCTCTTTCCAGAGCCAGCTCCAGGGGGACGCCTACCCTGCAGTCAGAAGGCGTGGCTGCATCGTGTGCAGATGTTCAAGGTAGCTTTGATCTAGCTGCTGCTCCATTGCTGTCACTCAAGCTAGCCTTGATCTAGTCAGGCGATCTCAAACTGGGGGTTGGGACCCCTCAGGGGGTCGCGAGGTTATTACATAGGGGGGTTGTGAGCGGTCAGCCTCCACCCCAAACCCCACTTTGCCTCCAGCATTTATAATGATGTTAAATACGTTTTAAAGTGTTTTTCATTCATAAGGGGGGTCGCACTCAGAGGCTTGGGATGCGAAAGGGGTCACCAGTACAAAAGTTTGAGAACCTAGGAGTTAGCTCAAAGCTTGCTGCGGTATAGCTGCACACGTGACAATCACACCTCCTGATGGCAGTGTAGCCATACCCTGGAGTGGCTCATCATCATCCAGCAGCATCCAGCTCATCTCCAGAGTGCAGCCAAGTTCTGCAGCCAGTCTCCTCCTCTGCACCAAGCACACAGCTGCACTTGCAATGTCCTGGGGGCGTTTAACCCTAGTCGGGAGCAAGCACTGCACAGGGTGCCACAGGGCCCAAGGGCTGGAATGGGGAATGGGAGCTAATGGGACTTGACCCATCTCCCTCTTCTCATCTTTCCCCGCCGCTGGAGCTGTTCCCTCATCTCTGGCCCAGTGAACACAAAGATGACGCCCTCAGGGCACCAGGCGGCCCAGCCATTTCACGCCCCACATGAACAGCAAAAGCTGGTCCCAGCCTCCCAGCTGTCTCTCTTGCCCTGCAAGCTCCTGTCGAGGGGGGTTTGAAAGCCAGCTTGGAGCCAACGACCTTCATGTTCAGGAGGAGGAAACCAGGAGCTGTACAATGACATGTACCACAGGGGCTGGCTGCCCCATGGGAGTCCAGGAAGAGCCTTCCAAGAATTGCCACCTCTGGCTTTTGATTATGGGTTATTATTAGCAGTTCCTCCTCCCCCTCCACCCTCATTTGTTCGCTAGGAGGAGGTTGTCTCATGTAATTTTCCACCATGCTCGGACTGCAGTCGAGCTCTCCAACAGTCCCGTTATCAGCACCTGGGCGCGTGGAGGCTGAGGAGTGAACGGTTCATTCATTTCAGCCCCTGTGTGAATGGGAGACTCTGACCTTGGAGCATCCTGGTGAGGATCCGTCCAGAACGGGCCCGCTGCCTCCTGTCAGATTCATGCTCAGACGTGTCCTTCTCCATTTGCTCCCATCCACCTCCCCACCCCAGGCTGCTGCAGGCAGCTCAGACAGGCTTCGCCAAACTCCCTCCGTGCTGCTGGAAGCCAGGAGAGCAACGAAGCAAGATGCTCTCAGGCTGCAGCAACTAACAACTTGCATCCTCCTGGACCAGAGCAGCTGCTTAACAGGGGAGCCATGGAAAACAGATCCAACTCGATTCAAACCCTTGGCAGATGGGGCTGCTCCTACTCACCTCCCCTATTGCCTGCTGCCCGTGCCTGCACCTCCCTCACCTACGCAGGTTTAAACCTCTCCAGCCTCTCTCTAAACTCAGCTGTTTTAGGTAGTGTTTCTACAGGGCCTGATCCTACTCAGATCAATACCAATAGGAAAACTCTCGTACAATGATGCAGGTTCACACTTGTCACACCTCACTGGCACACATGGCGAACCAACGCACGGTTGTTAGCAGACTTCCAGAGTCCCAGTCCATAGCCTTCACCACCCCTCCACTGCTGGGGAAAGGCCCCTGCCCTTTTACACATGGGGAGCTGAGGGGCAGAGAGATTATGGGCCGAGTGCTCCGAATGTCTATTCAAACCAATCGACATTTGGAGCCTAGCTCCTCTGGAGCATTCAGCCCTGTTATACACGGGTTTGCAGCATAGCTCAGTTCCTGGGTCCCACTGCAGTGCCTTAACCACAAGACCATCCCGGTTAATAAATGTTGGCTGTACTTCTGGTTCCCTGTGAAGATAAAGTTACATCCTAGCGTCCCCTGGGGCTTGTCTAGATTAGGGAAATTTGCATTGCTGTAGGGCACGCTCCAAATGTAGACGGACTGCGCTAGTGCACATCCAGGCTGGCACGAGTGTCTTTTCCCCCATAACTCACCAATGGAGTGACCCCAGTGCAAATTTCCCTTCTTGGGGAAAGGGACCGGCCCTGAAGACTGACGCCCTCCAGCCACAGGAACGGCCTGGACAGCAGCAGTGCAGGCTTCCCACACAGAAAATTAACCCAGTTTGACCCACCCCCCCTCCTTCTTCATTGTCCCATTCATGTTCCTCTTTTCCTTTCATGTTTGTGCTAACTCTCCCCTCCATCGCTCCTCCTAGATCAAAGCTGCCTCTGCTCCCTGTATTACAAATATAATTCAGCTGGAAGATAAGAAACTCTCCAGCAGGTCTTTATTAATCCCACGGAAGGCTGAAATGAGAGGAGAATGCAAGGCCTGTACAGCTCAGCAAGGCCAGGACAGGGGCTAATATGCTTTGAAACCAGTTCACAAAGGAAACAACCATTCAAAAAAGTCCCTTTCTTAATGCACCTTAAATCTCTTCCCCTCCATCTCCACACCAGGGTTTCACAATAACCAGCTCGGAACAATACCATCCCAGATTTCCCAGGAGACACCCAGCATGCTGAGGCAGGACATTTAAGCAGCGCAGGCAGTCCTATGGAAACCTCCACCCAGGGAGGGTGCATTCAATAAAGCTGCGTCTTCTTTACTCCAATACTGAGCCTGGATGTATTAATTCCAGCTTCCTGGGGAGCTAGGACACAAATATCCTTTCCGTGCATCCTGACAACAATTTGTGACTCCCTCTGGCAGAAAGCAAATGGCTCCAACCCCAGCTTTGCAAAGCACACGCTTTCCTAAGGGTTTGCCAGCTTCTACGTACCCTGCCTTCCCCTGGAAGGCTGCAAAGACCCGGGCACAAACACAGCTCCACACTGGCAATGGGATGTCAAGTCCTTCCTCCACCACCACGCTGTGAGCTCAATTCCAGCTTGCAGCAGCAGATACCATTTACCAGCTGAGCGCCTGCGTATGCATTGAGGGTAATGGTCTCAGACAGGCACCTACAGTGCTACTTGCTCCCCTTATGTAACGAGCTAGCCCCCATTACCAGCTGGGCACTGCATGAGATTTGATGCATTTACCCTCAGAACCCTCCTGGGAGGTCGGGCAGGGCTACTGTCCCCATTTTCCAGGTGGGAAACTGAGGCTGAGAAAGGCTAAGCGACTTGCCCAAGGTCTCACAGGAAGTCTGTGGCAGAGGAGGAAATTGAATCCAGTTCTCCAGCTAGCAACCTAACCACTAGGCCATCCTTCCTGCTTTGGCATTCTCAACAGAGAGACCCAGGATTGAGTGGGGCATGGGACATGAACTCCCCCTTCAACCCTCCAAGTGGTTTCTCCTGCTGAGGGTCAGTGGGCGGCTGGCAGAAGCTGGCCCTGTTGCTGCCTGTTCCTTGGTTAAACGGCTGGTACCTTTCGCCAGCCCTAAAAATTCCCATCAAATATTTACTTTAAACCACAAATGAGCTGGCTGCAAAGCAATTGAGTGTAAAATCAACAGACCCTTTTCAATGAAACACAGGAGAAATATAATGGACCAAGTTCATCCCTGGCATAACCCCCGCAAAGACAGTAGAGTTAGACCAGAAAGAAATATTTGCTCTGTTTGAGAACATTTGCAAATTTACCTGCACTAAACAGCTTCCAACCCTGGGAATTCCCTCTGCAGTGAGCTGGCTGATCTTTGCATGTCTCAAAAGAGAAACTATTTTAGCAGCTTATTTGTGGTACCGAAAAGAATCACCTGTCTCCATGCTTTACAAATTTCCTCCCATTTGTATTATACTAGCACCAACTGAGATCAAGGTCCTTTTGTGCTAAGTGTGCAAGACTTCCTGCCCCAACAAGCTTCTAACAACAAGGGGGTGGGGGAGGATTCTTATCAGCAACCCATTCCCAGATGAGGGACAGACAGAGTAAGTAATTTGTCCAATTTCACACAGGGAGTCAAGCAAAGCAGGGATTAAACCCAAATCTTCTGCGTCCGAAGGCATGGCTTTAACCACAAGGCTAGCTTTCCACTCTGAATACAAGTTGATTCAAGCATGATGCCAGCTGGTGTGGAGCAGAAGGCGTTGCAAATACATTGAGCACTAGGATGCCAGGCAATCATTTTGCAGGGAGGGCAGCAGCTGGATGTCAGAAGCACGAAAAATATACTTCAAAATAAGGCAGTTAGTTTCATACTTCCGGAGTGCTGGGGAAAGGGCTCAGATCAATAGCACAGCAAACTACAAATTGGAGCAAACTACAAACTGAGCGGGTACGGCTGAGACAGATCTGTGCAAACAACCTCCCAGTAGGGTCCCTTGCCTGCACGCCTCACTGAGGGGCTGCCATGAAGCATGAGGGGAAGCTCTCCCCCTCATGGTCCCTTCTGTATTTGGCCTCTGGGCCCTGAACACAGGAGGCAATTGTGTTTGGGCTCTGGACACAGACTGATTGGAAAGCAAACTGTGGCCGGACACGCTCAGTTCACATAAGCCACCGAAAAGGCTCTCTACGGTGACAGCTGGAGATGGGTCTGAGCCACAAACTCTCATCTGGATCCAAATGCCACCAAAGTTCAGGGGTGGTGTTTGGACAGAACTCAACCACGATGCCCTGGTCGGGATTTGAACCAGGAGGGTGACTTCTACATACATGGGGGCAGCATCCCTTCCTGGGCGTTGCAGATATAAAGAAGCCCTTCCACCTCTCTCCAGCTCCTCAACTGTCCACGTTCTCAGCCCCACGCTCCAGGGACCTCTGGAGATGGTGTTATTGGATCGCCCATATAAAAGTGGGAACAATGCAGTTGTCAGGCTATGGTTGCGCTGTTCCTGCTAATTGGTATTACAACAGGCAGACTGCAGCTCTCGCTCCAACTCTCTGTTGCTTGTCATAATGTAATCAAAATCTCTCTTGCTCTCTCTTTATCATGGAGCGTGACGGGAGCAGAGGCTACGGCAGCTGTGCGGCTTCCAGAGCGCATGGATTCTTCCTTATCGCAGAATCGTAGAAATGTTGGGCTGGAAGGGACCTTCAGAGGTCAGCTAGTCCAACCCCTGGCACTGAGGCAGGACCAAGTAAACATAGACCATCCCCAACAGGTGTGTGTCCCACCTGTTCTTAAAAACCTCCAATGACAGGGTTCCACAGCCTCCCTTCGAAGCCCATTGAAGAGCAGAACATTTTCCCAATATCTAACCTAAATCTCCCTTGTTGCAGAATGAGCCCATTACTTCTTGTTCTACCTTCGACATGGGAGAACAATTGATTAACATTCTCTTTCTAACAGCCCTTCACGTATTTGAAGACTGTTCTCAGGTCCCCCCGCCCCATCTGTCTTCTTTCCAAAGATGCCCAGTTTTTTTAACCTTTCCTCGTAGGTCAGGTTCTCTAAACCTTTCATCATTTTTGTTGCTCTCCTCTGCACTCTCTCCAAATTGTCCACATCTTTCCTCAAGTGCAGCACCTGGAATTGGGCCCAGTACTCCAGGTGAGACCTCGCCAGTGCCAAGTAGAGTGGGACAATCACCTGTGTCTTGCAAACATGCAGCTCCTTTTCAGCAGTGCTCCCACCTACCCACTTATTCCTCATTTTGTAGTTGTGCAATTGATTTTTCCTTCCTTTTTTTTTTCTTATGGGGCCCGGGACTGTAGCTTTATAAGCCTTTCACCTCCAGAACTCCAGGCTCCATCTCACAAGTGAAATGAGTTTGTTGGTCTTAACTTTGTGCCAGTAGAACATTGTCCGTATCACAATATTGTGCTGCCAGGAGGCTCAGCCGATTTACATTGGTTGGGTGATACCTGGCAGGTGATAGACACAGAGCCCGGTATTTGCTGATTGTTACCAAATAGCAGTTACGCAGGGCTGAATTTCCAAGACAAATGAAGGCTCAGCAGCCCTGGACCACTCAGCTCTCCAGAGACTGGCCATAAACAAAGCTCAAATAATTGGACTGCTTAGGCCAAGATGCAGCTTCTAATTATTCCTAGGCTCCCACAAATAAAGGGAATAAATCCTTGGATGGTGCCAGGCTGGAGGGTGCAGAGGGAAGCTTATTTTCCACATCACTTGAAAGCAACTATTATAAATCGCACTGAAAGATGCACCTCCCTGGGCTAGCCATATTTTTAACTCCAGGAAGGAAAAGCACATTTTAGTATTTACACCACAGGCAAAAATTTGTGTTTAAAAATCATACATTCCTGCAGTGCTGAGAAAGAAAGAAAGAAAGAAAGAAAGAAAGAAAGAAATCAGCTTCTACAGTTAGATGCCTTGGAAATATTACTCTCATGAAATCCACTCCTACCAGCCTCCCTCTGGAATGGAGTGAAAAAATGGGGACCTTGTCAGACCAGGTAGGGTTAGGGAACTTTCACTGAGATCGCTGATTCAACTCCAGTCTGTGTCAGTAGCAAATGCAAGTTGTTACCATCTGACTGCGGGTGGGTAGCCTACATATTACCCTTGTTCTTAGTAGTGCTATGCACTGAACGCCCAAATGAAACTGAGGCCCGTTGCAGTAGGTGCTGTACATACACGTAGTGCGTGACAGTCTCTGCCCTGAGGGGCTTACAATCAAAATAGGCAAGACAGACAAAAGGTGGGAGGCGAAACAGAGCAGAAGTGAGCTGCCTACAGTCAGCGGTAGAGCCAAGAATGGAAGCCAGGTCTCTGAGCAGCTAGGCGGGACCGCTATTCACTAGACCACACTGAGTGTAATGAAGGGGTGGGTCTCAGCCCAGCTCCCAGCACAAGGAGGTGCATGCATGTAGCACCAGGCTCAGCACCCTGGTTGGCTATCTCACCAGACAGGCCAAGGACGTCTAGAGGCTCCTCTTCCTATAATGTGCAACCCATCGTGAGAGAGATAAGCCAGTCAAAACCAGAGCACTGTTCCCCCCGGAGATCCCAAAGATTTTTCTCCTCCTGAGTGTGGTCCCATTTCTAATTTCCCCTCCAGCCTCGTGCACCAAGAACCCCTTCTCCCGTCCCCTTTGCAAGTGGGATGGTGTGTGCTGTGGTGTTATCCCTTTGCCTCCATCCCATGCTCACCACTGCGGTGTCCTGCCCACCGTGAATCGAAGGAACTCGTCAGACATCGCAGCACCACTCAACCCCCCAAACAATATGTCTCTAACAGTCACAGTGTACTGTGATCCCTCCCTTTGGAAGGAGATGCTGATAAGTCTTCCCTGTGCCTTTAATTCACATCTCTGGAGTCAAGCGCAAGTCGCACATGTTGGGCAAGCTCTGCTTAATGACTAGTGGACAGTAAAAGCATCGCTAGGAAATTCACACTCAGGGATCTTGCAGTCTCTCTCTCTCTCCCCCGTTCTCACTAAGCAGAACATGCTCCTTAGTCAGTGCTTGCTACAAAGACTGCATTGCCTCTGTCCGAAAGGCCATGGTTTTGTTACATCCCTGCCTGCAGCTGGAGCATGGCAGCTGGCGTGGGAGGGAAGAGGGCTGCTGCAGATGTCACAAGCTCTAATAGCACACAGCAAAAGCGTGATGACCATGGAGATGAGCAGAACCGTAGGCTTCGCATGTGCAGATAGACATGTGTGAACAGCAGTGGCTGCAGATGTGCAGCAGTGCACACACACAAACACGGAGATGCGTGCAATTATGGGGACCAGCACAGACACACGCAAGGAGTCAGAGCCAAGCACATGGGAAACATGGGTGTACATGCCTGAAGATATGCAAACATGGAGACCGACACGCCTGCAGCAGGCCCAAACATGCCTGCACATGTGCAAACAGGGAGACAAAAGTGGTATTTAGAAATATGCATGCTGCTATGTCTGTGCACTGTCTCTCTCATACACCCACACAGACTCCCTTTCCCCCAGCAATATCCCAAAGGGCAAAGCCTGGGGCTTTTCTAATGGCTCCTGTAGGGAAGTATGTGCCTCTTCCCTACGCCACATGGAACCCTGCCCCTGGCTTGGGAGCCGTGTCACTAACCATCATAGATCTCCGGGGTTTGGATTTGTCAAAGGTTTTGCTCCTTCTTTAATGCCTTTTGCCCCAGGATCTCAAGCCCTTTACAGTCATGAATTAGTCAACTTTTACAGAGCCCGTGAGGCAGGGAGAAGATCACTCCAACCACAGCTCAAACTCATCCAGCTCTGGGGTGGAGCGCATAAGCTGATTAACAGCCCCCAGCAATGCTACCAAACAGTTTGGAAGAGGAAGTGACAAGGGATCTTGTATCCCACGGACACTGCAGGGGAGATTGTGGTAGTTGATACGAGTTAGCATTTGACAAGTATGCCAAGGCTGCTATGCAAAGTGTCATGGGATGCTGTGGCGGCTGCAGAGAAGAGGGCTCTGGCCTGACAATGAACAGCTTGTTCGGTTGTTTCCATTGCAGTTAAACGTCCAGCGGATTAAATCCTCTTCCAGCCCAGCTGCACCATCCAGCATCTTCACCTGTCAAATGGCTGAGCTCCTGTTCCCCTGGATGAGGCTATACAGACTGGGGAAGTGAGATCCAGAGAACGCATCCTTAGCCATAAGCTCTGCGCGGACGCCCTTTTCGTTTTGTGTAGCACCGACCTTGGCTAGGGCCTCTAAGCACCACTGTGATACATTCCTTACTCCTCCTCTGTGCCCGGCACCCCTTGTACATCAGTAAATCCACCCTGTGAGTTTACCTGAGAGCCAGCTCGGGGCCATTCTTACTCTGGGGTTCCTGAATAACAATCTGATCTTTAGTGCCTAGCCCCAATGGAGGGTGAAGAGAAATTTCAGGGCAGGAGATGGCTCCACTGTTGCTGTTTGTACACAGCAGGTTTGGGTTTGGTGGTCAGTTATGACTCCACAATGTGCTGATAACTCACCCGTCCCAAGCCCCGGGAGCAGTCGGGTGGCTTGTTTTGGTTGCTCAAGGACAGAGCTATGATCATTCCTCCCCTTGTTTCTTTCCTCGCTGACACTGTTTATCTCGCAGAGAGCTCAGTGCTGGTGAAAGGTGCTGGACTGACTGCCCTGGAGATGGGAATCCTCTGTTTGTCCACAGAACAGCTGGGGAGAGGGTTGCAGATGCCCGACCTCTTCCCCTGCTATGTCCCCGGGGCCCTCTAGCCGCATTCCCCATGCCCTTACTCTGTACCTAGGGCTTGCTGGCCCCTTATATCCCTTATGCCCTTCTCTAGCCTCTCTTTACTCTCTAGCCTGTATCCCTTTGTTCTCCAGGCCCTGTGGAGACTGGCCAGTGCTCCCTATCTTGTGGCTCATCCCCCAGGCTCCGTCCTCTGTCCCTCACCTATGTGTCTATTATAACCTGCGCCTTATCTCTGGGATCCTACATTCTATGCCTGATACCCTGGCCCAGTCAGCCTCTGCTTAGACCCTGAAGTCACACAGCCACTAACTAGTCTCTTCTACCCAATAGCCCTGGATTGAGCCCCCTTGACTGATGTCCTGGCTCCTGCATCTCCTGCCCTGAGCCACATCTACGCGTAATGGATGGCATGTGACTAGATGGCACATCATTAACGGTATCTAGGCCACAGAGCACCAGCCACACGGGGTCCCACCAGTGGATTTTGCAAAGAATATTAAGATTGAACCCAGAGATGCTGCCAAGCCAGACTCACAAAGTGCCCCATCCCTGTGGGAAAAGCTGAGGGGTTCAAAGCAAATACACAGAATGCCAAGACAGAAACCTACTGGAGACAGTAACCGGAGCCCCAGCCTGGATCTGCCCAACACAGCCACGGGTTCTCTTTTGCCCCCTCAGCGGCTGAGATCTGCGTTTTCAGCCTCGCTTAGAAAACAAGGCTGTTTATGCATTTGGGTGGCCACATGGCGCTCGGTTCCAGCCCCTTCGCCTCCCAAACAGACATCCCATTGTATCTTGTACCGCCGTCGCCTGTTACCAGAGAAGAAACGCTGGACGCTAGCCACTACCCGCAGGATCCCTGGACCTGTCTGTCACTCCAGGATGTGTCTCCAATCAGCCTGCTTGAAAAGAAAAGCACAACGGAACCCTCACTGGGGAACAATAAATTCCCTAGGTCCGGAGAGTCAAATATGCACCAGACATACTGAACTACAGAAAGCCACGTCCACCTGAGCTAACAACCAGGGGAGGGGACCCAAAGGTTCCATCTCCATGGGGCAACCACCTGTGTTTAACAAATGGGTGAGAGGGTGGGTGGCTGACCTCCTGGAAAGAAAGAAAGAAAGAAAGAAAGAAAGAAAGAAAGAAAGAAAGAAAGAAAGAAAGAAAGAAAGAAAGATTAAATGGTTTGGCTGGCCAGGAAAGAGGACTGCAATAACATGCGTAAACCCAGGTAAAGAGGGGCTGGGAAGAAAGGATGGAGAAAGAGGAAGAGATGCAGCCACTCCTCAATATACAGAGGCTTCCTGGCACCTGCTGTTGCCTAGATAGGTGGCTTATATGGCACACGCTGCTGCTTCAAATCAATGATGTGATTCGAGATCCTTGTGCAACATCCCAGCACAGCAGAGTGGGGTCACCAGCCATTTCCTTTCCCGGGCTGCAGCAGCCTCCCCTGCAGCGTAAGCCCCTATCAGGAGGAGGAAGGCAAAGCAAGGCATGGCAAGAGCAGGAATTACTTCTTAAAATGACCCAGATCCTTTCTCTCAGCGGGCAAGGCTGCCAGGTGGATTGCTCCTTCCCTAGATCTCTCCCACCCACCCATATGGCTGACAAGAATTCAAAGAGCCACTGAAAACATCCCCGACCGGGACTGGCTCTAAGCCATGGTGTGTAGGGTAGGAGCAATGGGAAGGTCTGGAGCAGAGTGGGAGAGCGAGGCGGAGCCTAGTGCACAAGGTGCAGAAAGACCATTGTCCCTGCCCCCGCACTGGAGCTGTGTCCTGGAGCATCAAGCATGTGGAAAGCGGGGAGGATGGAATCTCAATGGGCACTGTAGGTCCGGGGTGGTAGACCTGTGTTGGAGAGCCCAGGAATGGAATGTCAAGCCGTGATGGAGTGTAGGATCGGGGTGCACTTGGAGTGGGATGAGGCTCATCTGCATTCTGCCTGGATCTAGCTGATAACAAGAGTGTTCCCCACCCAAATATTGTCTGGATGGAGGGGAATATATTCCTCACTGAGTGCCAGCATCAGAAGGGACGTCTTGTAAGGGGGAGGTGTCCCTGATACAGACAATTCCCCTCCCAGTGGGATCTGGAAGGGTAGGAAACTATGAGCCAGATCCTCATCTGGTGTCAAGCAACCCATTCACAGCAGAGGCTGAGCCCCTGTTCCAAAGTCCACTGCCTCGCGGTACAGAGAGAGCAGGGAGCTTCAGCCACGCCAGGGCAGAGCATCGGGAAAGAGGGAAGAAGAGAGAGATGGCTGACACCCCTGTCCTACCCACAGAGTCACTCACTGCTCACTGCTTAAAAGCCTTACAGTAGCAGCAGAGCAGAGCAGTTGCTGCAACCCCTCTGGGACTAGCCTGTGCCAACAGGCTGTCCCAGCCCCTGAGATGAAGAGGAGGGGAAAAGCAATTGCAAAGAAAGTATAGGAGTTAAACTGCCACACTCCATCCCCCTGATCACCTGCAATGCAGCCCCAGAGCCAGGCACATGCGCCCATAACGCAGATTGGTGCACGTAAAACGGGCAGCGGCAGGGTACGTACCCACTGGGCTCCGCATGTGCAAGCATTGCTCCCTGCTTCACCCGCAGTTTGTGTCTGGGACAAGCGCGCATTTAGTGGCTGTGAGGGCTGGAAGCCAGGCCCTTAAAACACAGGAAGAGTCACTCAGCCACTGGGGAGGCAGGGGAAGGACGGACGGAGGTTTGACTGGCCCCTGTGCGCTCTCACCTGCTGACTGAAGGAGCTCACTGCTCCCTCTACGGCAGCTAAGGCTGGAGTTTCTTTTCTGCTCCGGAGCTGAGAGGTTCCCTTCATTCCAGCAGCAATGTGAAAGTGAGCAGGCCCCATCCTAACCTGGTCTAAAACCTTTGCCAGGACAGGCCAATGGGCATCTTAGCTGGACATCAGGAGAGGGGACTGGGCTTAAAAGCAGCTGAAGGAGAAGTGGGGGGGAATAGTTGTCAGAGGTTTCCTTCCTCAGTTAGATGGGTTTTCACTTGAAAAGGTGATATGGGCTACAGAGCTTTCACTGCAGCCGGAGAGACCCTGGGAGGGCAGGGACTGAATGCGTGGCTCTGTGACCAAGCAAAACCTGTTTCTCAGCTGACATTAAGAGGGGATGAGGGAGAGGATGCAAACTGCACGCTGGCTCCCGGCACCAAACCACCAATGAGCTGGGGAACTGGTTAGAGCTGAGCTGACACATTTGAATAAGAGAACAGTTCTCACGGCATTATTTGATTAGGAACCATCTGCCCCTCCCTGGATTTCATCTATGCCCTTTGTACCAACAGACCCAACTGGCCTGTGCAGAAAGACATACAGACATGCCAGCGCACACCTCTTGTACACACATGCACACAGCTCTGAACATGTCCACACCCCTGGATACACACACACACACACAGGGCATGCACACATACCGCTGTACGCACACTTGCATAGACGTACATATGTGCATACACACAAGCATGAAAATACACATACACACATAGACACTTGTCTGTGTGCGCACCCACTCTCCTGGGGTCACCGCTGCAGGGCTGGTAAAAAGCACTTTGGCATATGAGGCCGGGATAGCTATTGGGGGGTATTTGCAGGATTCACACTACCACCTCGCCTGCTTTCATTACCAGCTTTGGCTCATCTGAGCAACACACTGGCCCAAATCTCATCACCCCAGAGTGGGCACCCTTTAAGGAAACTCTCCCAAACATCCTCTCCTGATCAGGGCAAAAGAATTCCCAGTGGATGGTGGGGGCTCAGGACAAGCCCATGTGGGGACTCCCACCACAGGACAGCAGGAGAGACAGCCACGGCAGGGGCAGCTAAAGCCAGAAATCTTCACTGGGCCAATGAGATCAAAGAAGAGCTGCTCTGACCGAAGAGGAACAACTTAGTAAGATGGAAGCATGCATAGCTGCCATTTGCTAGAGAAAGTCAAGGGGTCTTGTGTGTCCACCTGAGGACTTGCAAACTCATCCCTGCAAAGCTCCATGGACAGCCTCCTTCCTACTGCTCTGTGTCCCAGAGGGCCAGCTCTCTCTCTGCTCCGTTCTGGGTGCCTCACTATATAGCGGCCCCTTCCCCCAGGCCTGGCTGCTGCTGGCTGCACTCCTGCAGAAGCCATGCCTGTTAATGACACAGTGCATTTAGAGATGAGTGAATTTCCCTAGGCTACAGCAAGGACATGTCACTGCGGAGGGGGCAGTCGCTTCTGCTCCTCCCCAGCTACCTCCTCCCTCTTTATCTCATCTCTCTGTCTAGATTTAGACACCACGCCCAGTGGTGATTATGCACTCACTCCAACAAGAGAGCGAAAGGGAGGCCGCTGAGGGGACCACCTGCTCATCTGGGGTGGGAAGCAGCTCACTGGAGCTGGCTCGCCCGGTTCCCGGTGTGACTCAACTCAGGAGCGAGAGGTGTCCGAAGGATGGTTCTCAGCTACCCAGTGCTTCCCTGGAAACTAGGCTGGTGCCAGCTGGAACAATCAAGCCTGAGGGAGAGCCAGCCATGAGGAAAAGCCTGCTGGACCCTGCCAATGCCCACTTACGCTATTAACCACTGGCTAGCGATTCCCCTTGCATTGTTCTGAGATGAGTATCCCATCATGCCCTCTCTTCCTAAGCCTGCTTTGCAGCCCCCACAGCGTTTGCCAATGGTTTCCCATTAATTTTAACACCCTGGTGATTATTATAACCCCACTATCCAGATCAGGGCAACAGAGGCAAAAGGAGGTAAAGAGACTCACCCTACAGTCATGCAGACTCAGAGGCAGAGCTTGGAAATAAAACCCTGGAGTCCTGTTCCCTGGTCCCCCCTGCTCTAACCAGTAGTCAAAAGTGGTTCCCACCATGCAGTGACCGCAGAATAGCTGGGTTAGTTGAAGTCAGGTCAGCTGGGTCGGCTCCAATTCCAGTTGGAAACACCCAACCCTGGTGACACACACACACGCCCATAAATTCACTCCAGGCCAAATCTCGGTCAGTAGGTTCCAGTGCAATAGCGATATTTACTGAAAACAGCCGCAAAACACACACGCTCACTTCCCAAAATAGTCTGATCCAGTTGTTGTCATGCTGCAGGAGTGCACAGAAGAAAAAAAATCTGACCAATGAATTTGATGTTTGCAAGTGTCAGCCTTTTAACAGATGCTTCATGATATTATTGCTGCTCTTCAGACCGTAATATGGACCAGTCCCCTTTGGCTTCTAACACAGATATACAGCTTGGGCATTGTGAATGGTCTGATGACAGATTCTCCTGAAGGCTGTGCGATCTCCTTGGAAAGGAAATTTCCCCTGGACTTGCAGTGAAGTCTCACATCTGACCTAGGGCCTCCAGGCCACACTATAACTTTGGTGTGACTTAGTCAGTGATCAGCAAAATACTTTGAAGTTGCAAATTGCCATCAAGCATGTCCATAGCACCTCCCATCTGAGGATCTCAAAGCACCTTAGAAACCAAGCTACACCAGTCCCACTATGAACCCAAGAAGTATTACTGTCCCAACTTAAGAGAAGGGAATTGCCCAGGGTCCCACAGGAAAGCCTGGGAATAGAAACCAGATCTTCTGGTGCCAAGTCACCCATATCAAGCACAAGACCGGAACGCCACCAATTTCCATGGCAGATAAACAGACAGCGCATTAGTACTTCTTAAACATAAATTGAACCACAACTGTTCCCAGCCTCTGAAAATCAGCTGCTTAGGATCTTTCTTCTCCAGCTACCTGTGGTTTTGAAAAGGCCAATTCCCATTAACATCTTTGAAGCTCTACACCACAGCCTGACATGATACCTGGTAATGGCTCCAAACGGACAGGAAAGCAGATTTGCATGGTAGACTGCAGGAGCCCTGAATTGAATCCGTTATGGGCGATTGAGCAGATTGCATTAAAGACAATTTGTGAAACAGATTTTTATAAGGGACTTCTTATGGCTTTTTATGGCAAGGAACTTTTATCTCCTTATAAGACAAAGCTAACATTATAAGAAGAGGGGGAAGGGGAGGGAAATGGACACAAGAGAGGGGAAAAAAATTCTGCATTGAACAAATGAGCATTAAAGGTCTGACAGAAGCACAGGAATGCAGGGAGAAGATTAAAATTGACTCCTGATCTTGTTGCATCCTTACTGGGTCCCATACCATTCTCTTCAGCAAAGTGGGGGATTTTTTTATTTTTTTATTACCAGAGGAGTGAAAAAAAGCTTCATTCTGTGTTCTCCATCTCTCCCTGTCTTTTCCCTGACACCTCTGCCTCTCTGGCTCTCAGTGGCTATATATGGATAGCTTCATGCACGCGCTCTCCAGCTTTTAAATGTAACATCTCACTCCCTTGCAGAACTCACTGTGAACCGATGTTGCTGAGATGAGCAGTTTAGTAAGATCCATAAGCTCCTTGGGCTCAGGGACCATCTTTTTGTTCTGTTTCTGTACAGCATCTAGCACACTTGAGCCCTGATCTCTGGCTGGGACTCCTACCTGCTACCAGAGCTGAAACTATCAACCACCCATGCTTCAGGGCACAAAGCAGTCACCAGCAGGGGTCAGGAAGGACTATATCGCTAAAGTGTTGCAGAATTGACTGTACGTTTCTCTCTGCAAATCAGAGCCAGGCTACCAGACTAGGTTAGCCACTGGTAGGCTCCAGGAGAGCTGGAGGAGGGATAGTAGAGTAGACAGAGCACTGATCTATTGCAATATGGCAGGAGATGGGACTTCCCATGGACCCTTAAGTATAGCAGGAAGCAGGATACTGATTAGATGGAGCACTAGTCTCTTCTAGCGTAGGGGTGGCAGGACAGGAACCGAAGCAACGAACAGAAAGAGCAATTGTGTTTTGCTAAGGCAATTCCTATGCTTCAATGGTGATTTGAGGAATAAATTATTAATCACAGTGGCTGCAAAAGCAAACCACTCATCCCTCTGCTCCTGCAGACTCATTCCATCTCCAGTACCTCTTGGCTGTGCGTGGGGAGCGTGACCTAGCCAATGCCCTGAATGGAAAATCTCCAAGGGCATCCACAGCAAATGATTTCCTGCAAAGTTTGAGCTTGTTTCCTGCAAGAAGCCACAGCTCAGAGCAGCTCTTAAAACAGCTGATCCACCTGGCTGGAGGAATAGTGGAGAACAGTGACTTGTATAAGAGCCCCAGGCTGTTTTCACCCATCACCTTATTCCTCTGCAATGCACAACCAGCTCCTTTTCCTCCCAGGCAGGGGGATAAGGAGGGACAGATCCAGCTCTGGCTTCCCTTTCCCCTGGACTCTCCGCCCTTGGCAGATCCTCTCTGGACTCCTGACTTTCAGCACCAGGCCTTCAGCAGAGTCTCACCCTCTCCCACATCCCTTGAGCTGGCCTGTCTCTGGGTTTGCCCATCCCTGATGCTCTCCAGTGGAGACAGGTCCCAGGTGCTTGTGGCCAGCTGCTGATCCGGCCCTCTGCCTTTCCCCCCTTTTAAAACACCCACCTCTGATCCAGCTCCTCTGCCTCCTCCCCCGCTGCAAGGTTCCCTCCCTCTGCAGCACGCCCCCCTGGGGAAGGGCAGGCAGTGAGGGCGCTGGCACCTGCACTCCCAGGCCCGGGCCCAAGGAGTCAAGCCCTGACAGAGGGACTCTGGTGGCGTTGCCTCCCAAACGCATTTTCCAGCACAATGCACCGGGACTGTCCCTGCCCCTCACGGCCCCATCTTTGCAGGACCCCGGATTTACATTAACCCGTTTGGTGCTGCAGCCCAGCCAGGGCCATCTGGAAAGTGGGTCAGCCTATGAACTGCCCTAAAGGCCAGGGGAGAACGGGGCAGAGCCAAGCCACGCCTGGCAAACCGCTGCCCACGGGTCGGTTCTCCTCCCACTTGCACCAGCGCTTGGCTCTGGCTCGGCACCGCTGGCCCCGGGCTCCGAATCAGGCTCGGAACCGTGACCCGCGCAGCTGGGGGAAGTTCCCTCCGGCACCGGAACCCCCAAAGCATCTCCTGGGTGCGGGATAACGCCGCTGGGGCTTCCGACCCCTTTCAGAAAAGTGGCGGGGGGGGGGGCGAGCGAGCGCGCCCCAAACATCTGCGCGCCTCGCCCAGCCCTTTTCTGGGCAGCCGGGCAGCGCCAGCCGCCGCTAGAGCCAACACGCAAACAAACCGCCCCAGCGCCCGGGACTCTGGGGCCCGGCTGCTGCCAAAACAAACCCTCCTGTTGTTGTGATACAGGCAAAGAGGAGACCGGCCCGTTCTGCCAGGCGCCCTCCCAGGCGGTACCCCAGCCCACGCGGCTGCCTTCCCCTCGGCTCCAAAGCTCGGCAGAAAAAGAGGCAGGGTCCCCCCCCTCCCCCAGCAGCACCCCCCACCCCAGTCCCCTCCAACTTCCCTTCGCCCCACAGCAGCCCCGACCCCGCCTCGCTGCAGGGAGCCGGGCCCGTGGCAGGATGGGGCTGGGCACCGCCGCTCACCTGGGAAGAGGGAAGCCACCAGCAAGCACACGCCAGGAGTCCACGAGCACCCGGGGCATCTCGACCGCCGCCGCGGAGCCATCAGAGTTCCTGAGTCAAAGCGGCCGGTCCGGCAGCGGCGCGGGGCTTCAGGCGAGCGGCTGGCTGGGGTCTGCACCCCGCCACCCCCTGCCAAAGGAAAATACCAACCCAGCCTAGGCCGGGGCAGTAAATATCGGCTGCACCGCACAAAGCTGGAGGGGCCCCTTAAAAATCCCCCGCTGGTCGCGGACAGCCTCCTTTCTGGGGCTGCAAATCCTCCTTCCTCCGGCGGGCGCCTGGCGTCCCCTCCTTTAGCACCGCCGCTCCCTGGAACCAGGCGGCGGGCAGGTCATGCTCCCCTTCACCGCCTCCCCCTCCGGACCCTGGGGGCAGGTCGGAGCCCTTCACCGGGGAACAAATCCCAATGCAACCACGCAGGAGGCTGGGTCTCTTCCCCCGCCGCCCAGCCGGGCTTTGCAAAGAGGGGGGAACGGGCTTGTTAATTTCCAGTCCACGTTGCCGCTGCGATCAGATGGTCCCAGCTTGGTGCAAGTTGCCAAGCTCCATGTCTTTGCTCCTCTCCTCCAGGAGCAGAGGGGAGGCAGTCCCCGGGCACCGAGAGCGGGAGAAAGCGGGCGGGCGGCCGGAGGACTCTTTGGCACCGAGATTTTGCTGCGGCGGCGGCGGCGGCTGCGGGGAAGAACTGGAGTCTCCTTGGAGCATCAGCACGGGAAAAGCGGGTCCCTCCCTTCTGGTCTCCGATCTGTAACAATGGAACGCGCAGGCACACACTGGCGCGGCTCCGGATCCGTAACCCCGCTCCTCCGCCGTGATGTCAGCCCATGTAAAGCAGGAGGAGGGCTCAGCCTTAACCCTTTCCAGCCCCACCCAGCCGCCCAGCCGTGGCCTGCAACCGACCCTCACTCGCAGACCGGGCTCTGGCTCGGTTTTTTTAGGGCTCCCCGAGTTCCAGTGGCTGTTCCCTCCGGGAAAGGCAGATTTAACATGCTCCCAGCCCAGTACTCAGCCAGTCTGGGCCCGATCCTGCTAAGGCATCATTAGCCCACTAGTTTCAACTGGAGACCGCCCCCCCACACACACACACTTACTTACTTTGTTCTGGTTTGGCATATTTCATCCCTGAAGTCATCCCATGGGACTGGGATTCTGTGGGTTCCAGTGCTCTTGAGTAGTGGGACCAGGGGCCTGGGAATCAGGATTCCTGGGTTCACCCACACATGCCCGCCTTCACCTCAAGCATTTCCCTTGTATTTCCCTCTTCCAGCAACACAAACACAATGATCTGGTTTTCCTGGCTGAGAGTCCCTAGGCCCCATTTTATCTACCTGTACAAAGGGGATAACCATGATAAGGATTTGCTTCACAAAGGGGCTGGATGAAGGCTACACGCCGAGGTTCCCAGCTCCTGGAGTCACTGGATGAAATCAGAATACTATGGTTTTAGCCCTCATGGATACAGAGGAAAGCCTGAACATGTGAACCAAGTATTATATGCCTGTCTGAGCTTGAAATAATAGCCCCTGTCACCTCAGTGGAGGGTAGGGCTGCACTGTGGGGGTGAGGGACTGGGACATATCTAAATTTCCAGCTTTCTTTCATTTGGCCCAGTTGTGAGACTTCATTAACGTCTGCAAAGCACTTGGATGATAAAGGCAAACTCTTACTATTGGTAACAAGTAGAAGTCTGCCCCCAGCCAGAGATAGCTCATCAGAGGGATGCAGTTTAGGCTGCAACCGTTTCCATATCCAATGGTACAGAAGGAGCGGCACAGCTGGCATCATATCTGATTGCTTTTGACTTCCCTAACCCAATGGATCAGGTGCCTATTTTGCAGGTGGGTGAACTGGAGGTGAGATTTAGTGTGGGATTAAGCAAAACTCAAACCCACAACCTCTGAGACGGCAGTCAAGCCACTGGCCACCACACCTCATAATTGGTTTATGTATATACACACATACATACACATACTTTTATAAATGTCCCTTGTTTGTGTAGGACCTAGACAATGTGCAATGTAAACAAAGGCCATGCTTTGAAAATAGTTTGTGTGAATATCTATATGTAGTCATGCTGATTCAGAATTAGCATTTTTTGCATGTATGTACTTTTTTTAAATGACCCTTGTATTTAGGACCTAGAGAAAAACAATATTTTTCTGCTTTTAAAGGTCCCTCCGCTAACTCAGTATTTAACCAACAAGCCCTAGACCCCAAGCTTCACTGGCATCTACAAGGGTGCTGAGTCTCAAACAAAGATGTGATGAACAACAACAACAACAAAGTCATGTTGATTTCAAGCTCCATTAGAAACAACACAGGAACAAATCAATGCTTGGCAAACAGAAAAGGACAGAATCAGTAGGGAAGGATATTGCATACAATGGTGAGTGGAAAGGCGGAAGCTAAAAAAAGATACCTCTGAGGACTCTTTCAACACCCCTTTCCTTTTTTTCTTCCCAGAGAAGCTAATTGCCATTCAAGGGAAGGTTGGACAGGGCTGTTACCAAGCGGATTAGCCAAATACAAGGTTTGTTTGAAAATAATGAAGGTTATTACGTAGTAATGAGGTTTAGCTAATAGATTCATGGATTTCAAGGCCTGAAGGGACCATTAGGATCATCTCGTCTGACCTCCTCTGTAGCACCGGCTAGAAAACGTCATCCAGTAATTTCTGCACCAAGCCTAGGTCTTCTGCCAGATCTACAGCATACAGCATAACCAGTCTGATTTAAAGACAAGTGGTGGTGGATGGACAGGTGATAGTAAGTTGTTCCAGTGGTTAACTACTGTTAAAAATGTGTAGCTTGATTTTAGTTTGAATTTGTCTAGCCTCATCTTTTAGCCATTGGATCTCATTTTGCCTTTTTCTGTTAGATTAAAGAGCAATCTACTGTCAAGTTCATAGGGCTATCATTGGCTATTAGCCAATATGATCAGGGTGCAACCCCATGCTCCGGGTGTCCTTAAACTGCTGACTGCCAGAAGCTGGGACTGGACAACAAGGGATAGATCACTTGAAAATGCCCTGTTCTGTTCATTCCCTCTGAAGCATCTGGCATTGGCCACTGTCAGAAGACAGGATACTGGGCTAGATGGACCATTGGTCTAAGCCAGTGTGGCTGTTCTTATGTTCTTAACGTGTTTCCCCATATAGGTACTTGTAGAGATCGTCACCTCACATTTCACAGCATCATAATTTAGATCTTTTAATTTTATTTTGCTGCTGGGTGCTTATCATTTGTAAGTCAAATTAATTAGTAAGGCACTTAGAGCTTTCTGTATGGGCTTTTAAAGTTGTGAAAGAAAGAAAGAAAGAAAGAAAGAAAGAAAGAAAGAAAGAAAGATTTATTCCCAAGTAACACAAGTATGGGCCTGGTTCTCAAAAGCTACTGAGCACACACAACTCCAGTAGAAGTCAGTGTGTGCAACAGGTGCTCGGAACCCTTGAAAATCATGCCCTGTCTGTCTACGCTCTTTAATTCATCCAGGTATTTTTAGAGCATCCATCACGCTTTAAGGTTAAAGGCACAGAAATGAGGCACACTTCTCTGAGGGGCTACTGTTTATTGCAATGAACTAGCGAGTGTGTCTATGCGCCACTGCCCCCTACGGGCATGGAATCAGAACTGCTTAACTGTGGGGCATAGTTACGATACTGCTAACAGGCCTGTAGACAGTCATGGCTCTTCTTTAGTTCAAGTGATTTTGGAGCTGGAGGGTGTGAATTCTATCACCGTGAAGGTCTGAACAGCCATAGCAAATGGTTTGTCTAGATTAGAAAAGGCAGTCAGAATTAGTTAACACATGCTAGCTAGCCCCAATCTCACTAGGGCCTTTTCCCTAATGTAGATGCAGTTTAATCTCCCCTCTCCCCTCTTACTTCAATGTAGCCGACTGAGGTGACCCGAGAGTTTAGGCTAGAGTATATCATAACTGTTTGTGTTGTAGAACAATCATTTGTGGAGCATCTAGACTAGTATTCATAACCCTCAAAGGCTCCATCCCTATTAATAAATAGCTCTAGGTACATTTCACTAAAGACAAAGAGAAAAATGAATTTGTGTTATCAGTGACCTGAAACCTAGCAAGGAAAACAGCTCTCCAGTCCCACCTGGAAGTGATCTTTGCCACTGAATGTACAGGGACTCTAAAGAGATGGTAGAAAGGAGCCATTCATGTTAGGTGGGAGCCATTCACCAAATCAGAGCTTTTCCTGTGACACGAGTTCCGCTTTCCTTGTGGGCTCTGGCCTAAGCCCAGATACTAGTAATACCATAGTCACTTGGCCCACTCTTATATAAGTTGTCATGCAACTAATGTTCTTGAAATTGCAATTAAAGCATGCAACATTTGGCTGGGAATGGACGGGCTCCCTGCAGTGCAGTGACGAATCACTGGCCACACGTCAGCTGAGGGTGCATCAAACTAATCCAGGACTTTTTCATGGACGCTGACTCTATAGGCAGCCGTTTGCAACCAGATCCCATCTGGTGCACCCCCCCAGAATCCGTAGCGAGTTACCAGGGTGAGAGCAGATGCAGTGGCTTAGATGGTTCACTCTGAGGAGGACACATTTGGTAGTGGCTAAGGTCTGCTCTAGCAAGAGACCAGACACAGAGAAAGAGAGGGATTCAAAGTGCCTGAAGACTGGTCATTTGGGGCCTTCCCTACATCCAGGGCTGGCTCCAGGCACCAGCGCAGCAAGCAGGTGCTTGGGGCGGCCAACGGAAAGGGGTGGCACATCCAGCTCTTCAGCAGCAATTCGGTGGCGGGTCCCTCAGTCCCTCTCAGAGGGAAGGATCTGCTGCCAAATTGCTGCCGAAGAATGAAGTGGCGGCAAGAGAGCGGCTTTTTTTTCATTGCTTGGAGCGGCAAAAACGCTGGAGCCGGCCCTGCCTACATCATAGGCTGAAAACAGCTGGTGAGGATGTTACAAATGCCCAGTGACAAAGTTTATCAAAACAATAGGGACAGACCTCAGCTGCATACAATCCTACAGGTATGACAGATCAACAATCTCTTAGCCAATCAGCAACACAGAGGACTGCTGCACGGGCATCGAGCCGGGTCTCAGTGAAGACAGCACTGGTCTGGGCCTCCATCACATGCAGGGGCACTTTCTGTGACTCAGCTTCACAGGAACACAGGTTGGAATCATAGAATCAGCTGTTTGTCCCTCTGAAGCAGAGAAACGTGGATCCATGCACGGGAGAGGGAAGGGGAGAAATCATTCAGCTACGCCTTTGTACACACTAACCCCTTTTCTGCTCTGGGCAGACATTACAAAGCCTGCAGAACTATGGGCTTGAATTGACTATAGGCCAAAAAGGACCATTTAGGATCATCTACTCTGGCCTCCTGCCTAACACAGGCCAGAGAATTTCACCAGGTAATTCCCCGATCCTGGCACCTTTTGGCAACATTTCCTCTCCTGCATTGGATGATGCTTGGCCACTGTCCACTCTTGAGGTGACAGCTTTCCAGCAGTTCCCTATGCATGTAGTTTGCAGAGCACTGTGACATGAGCGGCACTATAGAAATGGATGATGTCATATTATGCTGATGATTATGGCCAGAGGGACTGAAAGGAGAAAAGAAATTGCTCTTTAAAGCATTTTGCACTGGGCTTTTGCAGCTTCTTTTGTTCTGTGAACGGCCCGCAGCAGAGCCCTGTCACTCTACATAGGGAGCGCATTTGACAGTCTTGTCACCGCCCCGTACCTGGGGTGTATTTGCTGCAGCAGTTGATTACATTACCTTCCGTGTTTATAAACATTTTGAATCAGTGCAGAGTGCAGCGCTGCACAGAATGTTTAAGATGGCATTGGCTTTATTTTTGCTTTTTCATCTGTAAACACACATAATGTGTCTGCGATGCACTCAACAGTGAAGGATCAGAGCTGCAAATACTTCTGCGCTTGGCTTCAGTCCTGAGCTAGCCTATTGCAACCTCTCTGTCTGTCTCTCTCTCTCTCTCTCTCACACACACACACACCCCTCCAGCAACAGAGCCAGATCTCCTGTACCACCTCTCCTGTAGGGAGTGGGCATTTCAATCTCCATATTCCTTCCCAGCCTGTGAATCTCTAGATGACTCCATTTAACGGAGCCAAAAGCAGCCCCGAATTAGAGGGGACATTGTCCCCCAGTTACCAGCGCTCACACATGTTCTACTCTCTCTGCAAACATGAGCTGGGTCTAGGTGTTTATGCAATGCTGTCAGAGCACCTTAGCCCCTGAAAAGCTCACAGCACCCCTGGTGAGGAAGGAATTTTAGTATAATCCCCCTTGTATATAGGAGAAAAGAGGCCCAGGGAGATTAAAGCCCTTAGGGGCAAACCTGGCCTTACTGAAGGGAGCTTTGCCATTGGCTTCAAAGAGATCAGGATTTCACCCCATATTTTCAATGTCTGTTGACTTGGGGTCCCCAGTTTTTGGAGACCCAGCAAGAGACATATGGCTGGGGCTGATTTTCAGAGGTGTTGGGCACCCACCACACCAATCAACATCTCAGCACCTCAGAAAATCAGGCTCCCACAGGTGTCTGGAGTACAGCATCCAAAATGAGGGAACGATTTTGGCTGGATTTTGTCTCTGCTCCAGTCTCACAGCAGATTCAGGACTCCCCAATCGCTGGCTATGCCAAGCTGCCTTCCAGTCCCAGGCTTTCTCCTGGGCTGGTTGTATAGATGCATCCATCTCTGACCCGAATGGACTCTCCCTGCCCTTGCTGCAGGGAGGCAAAGAATTCCTGCCACATGGTCTTTGCATTCTCGGGACTCCTCCCACGGCTCCGAGCCAGGCCCAGAAAGGGATGGAGGATCTGCCCTTGCCAGCACACAGCCAGCTCAGGAGGGAGGAGACAGACATTGTCCTGATCACAGCTCCTCTTCAGGGTACCTCTATCCCAGGCCAGGGCTGGCACCTCCCTCTCATAGTGCCCAGGGAGTGAATGGATGTGTGCCGCACCCTGCTTCTCCCAGGGCCAGAGCTTAATTTGTAAGAGGTGCCAGGGATACACACCATTTTTTTTTTACTTTCATAACTTACGTGGCAAGCCCAGAGGTGCCGGGGCTGTGAACTGCTAAGCCTAAGGCAAATTAAGTCCTGCCCAGGGCACACGTAGCTGGAGGCCGGCATCCCTAGTGGAGCCTAATTTGGATGGTACCCAGCTATAAGCTGGAAATTGGTGGGTAGATTCTGAAGGAAACATCTTCATCACAGAGGATGGGATGGTTTCTGATGGAGCAGTAGGGGCCCTCAGGAAGCCAGCAGTTGGCTAGGAAAAGGGTGGGCAGAGCCGGGGTTTCTCTCTCCCTAAAATTCCCCCACATTTTTCGGGAGAGAAGGTGACAAAACAGCTGCAAGAAGCACAACTGTCTGACGCCATCTAGTGACTGAAGGGCAGCATTTATGCTGCTGGATTCACCCATCCAGGCAAGGATTTCAGGGCTAGGGAGTCATTTATCACAGCAGGGGACGAGCTGCTGTTCACAGGGACAGCCAGAGAGAAAGAGGATAGAGAGGCAGGTAATGGAAATGTCCAGAATATCATGGAGCCAGGCTGATTTCCACCAGCTGAGGATCTGGCCTGTCGTCCCTAGGAGTTTTCTCACTGCTTAGCCCCAAGTGACTTGCTTTTGGAAGTGCCGAGGTGTGTATGTTCCCTGTGAGGATATCAGCTCTCTCTGTCCAAGTGTGCTTTCAAACACGACAAAAGAATAATTTTACTCAGGGAAAGTTGTTTAAACACCTGATGCAAAGAGCTATGGTTGCTGTTGACAGAGCTGGCACCCCAGGAAACACGCATGCGCACACACAGACACACACACAGAGCGAGAGAGAGAGAGTGAGACTCATGTTAGACAGAGAACACCATCAGCTTCCAAGGAGGCACGGGGGACAGACAGAGAAAATATAGAGAGAGGAAATCAAATAAAAGCAGCTCTCCCCTCATTTCAAAGGGCATCTATTCCCAGGGTAGCTCACAAGGTGCTGCAAAGAAAAAACAGCCTTCTTCCCTGAAAGGATACAGCCCCAGACACGACGCTGTGAGTCCCACATGCTCTGCAAAGCCTGTGCTTCTCATCTGGAGAGTGCGCAAGACTTAGTGGTGGTTGTACTAGAAAGTATTATACATTATTTAAGAGCCACTGTTATCGCTGCCTTCCTGAGAGATGTGGCACACCCTGTGAGGCTTTAAGGACAGGACATAGAGTCCCTAAGTGGTACCCTAAAAAGCCTGCAGGGTGGGAGTTTTGGAAACACATGGGTGCTCGCTCCTGTGAGAAAAGTAACGGAGGGCTTGTCTACACTTGGAAATTTACTGGAATACCTATTGCAGAATCATGATTAGCCTTGTATTTGCCTCGGATGTGAAAACAGTCTTGTTCCCTCATAGAGGCTCTGTGGGCTGTGGACAACTGTGGTCGAGCGGCTGGATCGTGGGACCAGATGGAGGGAGTTGTATTCCTGGCTCATCTGCTGATTCACTGAACTCAGTGGAATCACTGGTATAAATCTAGAGTAACCCCATGGCAGTCAGTGAGGTAAATGTGGAGTAACTCCACTGCAGTCATTGGTTTAAGTCTAGTGTAACTCTGATGTAAATCCAGAGTAATTCCAGTGAAGTTATTGGAGTGACTGGGATCATTCTGGAGTAACTCCTATGGATTCACTGTTCAGACTCTGGAATAACTCCAGTGCAGCCAGTGGAGTCACTGCTGTAAATCGGGAGTAGCTCCAATGGAATCATTGCTGAATCTGGAGTAACTCCGGGTGGGGTGGTGGTCAGTGGAGTCACTGCTGTGACTCTCAGGTAACTCCAGTGGGGTCAGTGCCTTTCCTCCAGATCTGGGGTAAGCGAGAGGAGAATCCTCACCTGTGCTGTGCATTGAAATCACCACCCTTACTGTACAGGCAGCCTCGCTGTAATTTGGCTACCACTTATCACAGAGCCACCTCCAGTGAGCTGCCTCCTTTCACTCGCTGCTTCCCACACCCACCTCTTTCAAACAGATAATTAGTTTCTATTTGTCACAAACCAGCTGCCGCTCTGAAGCCAGCTCCGGAGACCCAGTTCCCTCTGAGAGCCAGGTGTCATCCTCCTCGTCACAAACTCCTTGATCGACCAGAGGAAGCACAGCCCTCCCCAGTGAGGCTGACTTATCGTCCTCTAGGCTGTTAGCATGAATACTTGATAAATACAGATATTAATAAGCCGGCCTGAGTTTTCCTCCCTGGAGTTAATGAATCTCCCCGTGCTGACACGTGTGGGCATTGCTGGGCTGCATTGACAGCAGAGAGTGTTCCGCTGAGTCTGTGGGAGGAAGGACCAAGGGGGCGAGCCTCAGGTGTGTGAGGGCTCTGACCCCACAGATCTCAAGGGCCTACAAAGGCTGAGCTGGCCCTAAATTAAAGGCCTCCCACCGACTGTCTCCCTTCCCATCTCTGGGGCCCTAGGGCGAGTGGGAATCTCCCTTCTCCATCTATGCTTCTCTTGCGCTCCCTGAGATGCTGGTAGGTGGGCCGACCTTCCTTCTCCACCTCTGACAAGTAGTGAATGAGCTCCTCTTCTTATCTCTAAGGCACTGGCAGGACTGGGGGCTGTCCTCCTCTGGGGCACAAGTGGGACAGTGGCTGTCTTCAGCCATGGTTCTGTTCCTACCTGACCTACCTGGGGTTCCAAAGACAATTCAACCAGCCAATTATCCAGATTCTGCCCTCTTTGCATCCCGTGCAACCTTCCCAAGTGACTTCCATGGGCATGTGCAGGTATAGCCTGGAGCAGAATTTGGCCCAATCCCTGCAGAGAGAGGATGACATCCCAGGCCTGCGTCTGCAGGGGGCACACCCCTTGTGGCTTGGCTAGAATTAATGAAGATGTTTTACAGTCAGAGGGTTGGGAATGAGACACTCGGTTTTTCATCTAATCAACCTGCAATCCACCAAATTCGCCACAGCGGAGAGAGCGGCGCTTGCGAAAGGGCAGAGTTGTGATGACCGAATGGAGAAGGATTTTGTGGGCAGCGAAGGCGAAATGGTGGCCGTTTGCATGATGGTTAAACCCATTGGACTGGATCCTCTGCTGGAGGAAAGTCTCAGATTTGCAGACTTCCGACCTCCAGTAGGGGTGGTTAGTGACCATACATGAGAAGGGAGGCTATCCCAATGGTTAGGGTATTAGCCTGGGATTGGAAAACTCCAGGTTTAGCTCCTTGCTCTGCCACAGACTTCCTGTGTGACCTTGGACAAGTCACTCAGATCCTCAAATGTATGTCGGCACCTAAGTCCCATGGAAATCAATAGCACCTAAATACCTTTGAGGATCTGGGCCTTAGTGTCTCTGTGTCTCAGTTCTCCATCTGTAGAACTTAGCTAATATAATTATTATTATTTATTTGTAGCACTGGGGAGCTGCACCATGGACCAGGACCCCACTGTGCTAGGTGCTGTACAGACACAGAACCAAAAGACGGTGCCTCCAAGGAGTTTATAATCTAGAATTGCCCTACCTCCCAGGGAGGCTGGGAGAGTGATGGATAAATATCTTAAAGACTGTGATGTGTTGAGAGACTTCAGTCATGGGGGCCAGACAGGAGCCTTAGATCGACTGACTTAATGAATCACCTCGTGACAAGCAGGGAGAAAAACAACATATTAAATTTTCCTTTGCAAATTTTTGAACGTGAAATTTGATTCCCGACTCAAATGAGCTCAGATCAAAAATTGTTTGAAAGCCTGAGATTTCAGCAGGAGTGTTTTTGGTGGAGGTTGGGTGACAGGTGACATTTCTGGGTTGCAAAACACCCTGATCTGGGGGGATGTTGTGGCTTTCACAGAGCTTGTAGCAAAGAAGAAGTTCTTCTGAGAAGTTCTGAGCATCTTCCACTCCCATAGGGAAGCAGCGATGGCCAGTCCATTGGGCACTGGACTAGGATCCCGCAAACTTGGATACTATTCCTGGCTCTCGCACCGACCTGTGGTGTGACCTTGGGCACGTCCTTTTGCCCTTTGTCTGTGTTATCTGTTTAGACTGTAAGCTTCTTGGGACAAGGAGCCAAGTTACTGTCGGTTAGGCCAGCACCTGCCTCAACGGGGTCTTGGTCTCAGCTGGGGCTGCTAGGTGCATGATATAAATAACCCTCACTGAAGTGGTGGGTGCATTCCACCTTTTAGGACTTCATTGACTTCAGCAAGGAGTTTTCCTGAGCAAGAAGCGACTAAAGCCTCAGGGCTTGGCCTAGGGAAGTTAGAGAGGGAAAAGCCCTAGTAGGGTGTTGTGGCAAGGCATAGAGCCCCCAGAGAACAAAGGGTTAACCGTAGCTCTCTTTTGCATAGGTGCTCTGGGGAAAGCTTTTAAGAGTGGCTGGTTGGCAGTGCTTGCTCTGGGGGAAGGCTCCACGCACAGGAGGCTGAGTCATGCCACAGCCCGATGCCAGTGCACAAAGCCTCCCTGCTGTATGGTTACCAGTGATTTTCAGAGCACACAGAAAAGATTGCTCCAGGGCTCCTGCTCCCCACTCCGGCTGCCGAGGGCAAGCAGTGAAGGAGGACTGGGACTTGCATGGAGCTTGCTTGTCAGTCACCCCAGGCCTGAGCCGGTGAAGTCAAGGGGACACTTTGCACTGCCTTCAGTGGACATGGGCTCAAGCCCTGGAACAGGAAGAATGACTGGCAGCTGGAGTTACCTACTCTAACGCCAGCAGGAGCCCAGCTGGAGGCGATGTCTTCCCCTGCTGACCATATAACAAGCAGGGTCTTCAGAAACTCCCCTCCACTGACAAGTGCTGCCCCTTCTGCATGGAGCTGCATGTCCCCCTTAGCAGCCAAGAAATGCTGGCACTGGCTGAAAACAGGTCTGGGTGGGGTGGACAGCTGTGAGTGTGCACGGCCCTTCCTCTCCTCAAAATGGGACAGAAGGATGGTTGGGCAGTTATTTTGTCCAGCTGGACTCCTGGGCTCTAATCACGGCTCTGCTGCAGATTTCCTGTGCGACCTTGAGCATGTTGTTCAAGGCCAGATAGCACCTGACCCCCTCTGGGCTCACAAGGACACCTTTGCCTCTGCAGGAGGATGCTTGACCTTTGCCCAAGGCTCAGGGGGTCAGTGGGGCTTGGAATTCTAGAGGGGGTGATGGCACGGCTATCGTCCCCCGCACACCAGCCAGCTGGCTGAGGGTGGGGGAGCACGCAGGGATCATTTTCAGAGTCTCTCCCGGGGCACCTGAGAGCTCCCGCTAGGGAAGTGTTGTGCCCTGCTGACAACTATGACTCAAAACCACAATTTACCCCTTTCCGCCTCCGTTTCCTTCTCTGCAAAACGGGGATGAGAACACTACTTCCCTTCCCCCCCACAGGTTCAACTTATTGCTGGCTGGGTGGGGGGCAGTTGTTCCTGAGCTTTAGATGGAGGGTGCTAGGGAAGTGGGTGGAGCAGTGTGAGCCTTCAGAAAAGCTAGTGGATAGGGCATCAGAATGGGAAGCAGGAGACCTGGATTCTCTTCCTGGCTTTGCTGCATGTCTTTGGGCAAGCCTTTTTCCCTCCCTCTGCCTCTGCTTCGCTTTCTGCCTTGTCTCTTTAGTCCGTGAGCTTTCAGAGGCAGGATGAACTCTCCCTCTGTTCCTGTGCAGCGCCAGGCCCAATGGGGCCCTGATCTCCACCGAGCTCTCTCTGCACCACCGTCATCGTAATCTGCACTCACAAGGCAAGAGTGGCTGACGCCATTCACGCTGAAGACATGTGAAGACGCTGGGCTGGAGGCAAAGAGAAAATAAACCCGAGAAGAATGGAGCCTGAATGGCCCATATGCTCTGAAACCCTCGGCTCTGTGGGGAGCAGCCGATAAAATTCATCACTGCGCTTAAAGGCAGTAAAAATAAAGGAAGTAAACAGAGTAATTGAGAGGCATAAACAGAGGGCAAGTCAAAGGTATGGCTAAGCACAGGGCTGTGGCACATTATAACTTCCCCAGCAGTCTGCGGGCAGGGAATTGTTCAGTCTAACACAAAGGAGGGGGTTGCTGAGCTGTGTTATGGAGGGTTAGTCGGGGATATGTGTGTAGGAATGCACAGTTCTGATCAGCTCGCGGCCAGCCCCTCCTGCGTTTCTCACCATCGACACACCGATGCCCCGCGCTTTCCTCCCAAACCCTCTCCACTCCCCACCTGCTCTGCCACTTTTGAAAGCACCACCATCCTCCCTGTCACTCAGGCCCCTAGCCAAGGGGTGTCTTTTGATTCCTCCTTTTGTCCCCCCTTCCCTTCATATCCAAATCCTGCTGCTGCTTCCTGCACAGCATCGCTAAAGTCTGCCCTTTATCCCCGCTTCTGGTAGCAAAAAGCTCTCCTCCACGCCCATCTGGATCGCTGCAACGTGCCCTTCTCCAGTCCTTGTCCGGTGCTCCCTCCCTCCGCAGCGTGCAAAAGGCTGCTAATACCGTGTCTTGCTCCCTGCACATCACCTCCTTGAATGAAATCCTCCACTTGCTCTTTCACCATATCCACTGCAAGGGTAATGTACAGGGGAGTGTGTGTAACAAATCCCACCTTGCTGCCTGATCTACGCAAGATATGCGTCTGTTAAAGGACCACCTGGGGCAGCCTGGTTCTTTAGCTCAAGCTCGTGCTTTTAGTGCTGAAGGTCCCCAGGTCAATCCCGTTTGTTAGCCAACATGGCAGTTCTCACATGAGCTTCTTGTCCTCACCTTTAATGCACTTCTCAGTTCTAATCACCCCGATATCGGCCTTGATTCCCTCTCTGCTTCCTCGGGGGCCATCTTCCCACTTGCTTCCATGCCATTCCGGCATATGGAACCAGCCCCTGAACTAATCCATCAGGCTCTAACCCTCTTCTCCCACAAATCCCTCCTCAAGACCCAGTTCACCAGCAAGGCCTGTGACTAATTAGAGCTCGCTAGAGGGGCAGTTGAGGCTAATTGTGATTTCTGATTTTTAACAGGAAGATTTTGGGGGCAGACCCTCAACTGGTGGAAACTGGTGCAAGTAGCCACGGAAATTCTCAGTGAACTTGCAGAATTCAGAAAACTTGGCCAGCTGTAACTTGAAAGCAGCGTACAGCCAAGCTTGGGGAGAAAACTGTGGCTGCAGTTGATGTTATGGCAGTGGAGAACCGCCTGGTGAAAGTCATCACACCGCGCCCGGGGGAGGTCACCGTGAACTGTGCCATCCCCGGTACCCACAGCCAGCTGCAACTTGACGTTATTGTCACCAACGAGGCCCAGAAAAAGGATCATCCTTGTCGACGTAATGGTCTCCTTTGAGAACAGGACCCCGGCCTTTCATGAAGCCCAAGCTCGTAAGCTAGAAAAGTATGCTCCCCTGGCCAACACCCTGAGAGCAAAGGGCTATGAGGTGCAGATGGACGCCTTCATTGTCGGAGCCCTGGGCACCTGGGACTCCTGCAACGACAGTGTGCTGTGGACCTGCGGGATCGGTCAATATTACACACAGCTCATGTGGCATCTCATGGTCTCAAACACCATCTGACAGTCCAGGGACATCTACACGGAACACATCACTGGCCACCGACAGTACCAGGAGGCGTGAGCTGGAACAACATCGTGCATTGACTACGAGAAAGAGACTGAGAGACTTTGTCCATTGGACCATATGAACTGGAACCGTAAGCTCACTGAACGTTAAATCTCACCAAACGAGGGTCAATCCATCCTCATCATTGTATCCACTCATTATACTCCACACCCAAACGCAGCCATTATATGAACAACATACCCTCATATCTCAATGTCTGTACTTTGACCCATTAAGCTTTTACCCCCAATTGGGGATATTGCAGATTATGTAGTATTATCCTTACACCTTCCAATCTTAAACTGAATTTCTCACCCCTTGATAATCTGTACATTATTCCCTGATAACCAGAAACTACTATGCTTAAATTCTGTGCTGTTCACTTTTTTTAAACATCATCTTAATAAATTTTTGTATTTAAGTTACCAAACCTTGGGAAGTGGGTAAGTTTGGAGTTTATTCGATGCCTGTAAAGTAGGAAAGTTGGTCTAGTGGGAGACAGCGTGGCCTAGCGGATTCAGGAATGGGACTAAGAAAACCTAGGTTCTATTCCTAGCTTTGGCACTGGCCTGCTGGATGACTGTGGGCAAGTCACATCATTTCTCCATGCCTCAGTTTCCCCACCCTGATAGTAAAGTGCTTTGAGATCAACTGATGGAAAGAGCTGGGTAATGTTATAGTGGATGGAGCACAGGACTAGAGCTGGTTGAACTCCTGGCTCTCCCACAGACTCCCTGTGTGACAAGTCACCTGATCGCTCCGTGCCTCAGTTTACATCTGTAAAAGGAGGATAATACTTTCCTGCCTAAGAGGGGTGCTGCTAACATCCATTAGGTGCTCAGATACTCGGACGATGGGGGCCAGAGTAGTAGACAGAGGGTTTTGGCTCTGGAACACTGTGGGAACTCCATCCTCCTTTACAGGTGAGGCTCTATGAATCACATAATGGCAGGGGCAAACCTTAAGGGCTTTCCTGTTCTTCTGTGTGTCTCTGGCATATCTAAGAGCATACAGGAGAAGGCACGATGGATTCACTCAGCTGGCTTGTCATGTTGAAAAAAAACATTATTTAGATACTTTTACAGGGTCTGTTAATGAAACTTCAGTGACCCTGCCACTCCTAGGAGAATCCATCTGCATCTAAGTGATGGAAATGAACTCGTTAATGGCCGGGGCCTGTTCGGTCACTATTGGAAATCGATTCAGAGTGACGAAGGGCTGTGAGAGGAGGGCCACATGTCCCAGGCAATAGCTAAATGGATGTTGTGGTGATGAATAGGGGGGTGGAGGGGCTGTAATTACTGAAGGGAGGTTGTAGAGAAGCTGGAAACATCCCTAGGCTTTTTCTGTTGTCTCTCCCGCCTATCCCTCCCTTTAGCCTGCTTTCCTTCCCTGCAGCTCAGCACAGAAGCTACAGGATGCGCTAAAATGCAGGTTCCCACTCAGTGGTCCAGATGTCCCAGGGGATCTGTAGGGGAGACTGTAAACTCTATAAGACTAGATTGTGAGCTGAGTCTGCGGGAGGGACCGTCTTTGTGTTCTGTGTTTGCACAGCGCCTAGCGCAATGGGGCTTGAACCCTGACCGGGACTCCTAGATGATTTGATAATACAAATAGCAACAATGGAAAAGGCCAGGTGTGGATCCAGTGCTAAAGAAAATCTGGCTGGTACCCAATATAGCAGGCAGAGGGATAGCTGGGGGATGAATTTCCTGTCCCAAATTTTAGAACTCTTTGGAAAATTCCTCTGGCAACAATTGGAAATTATTGTCCGCTCATCAGGCCCAAATGCCTCTTTGGTTGGGTTAACTAGCTCCTTTATCACACCGCTCTGTCCTCCATAGTAATTTGCTTCCAGCCCCCTGGTTATATACACCCACCTCCCCATGAGCACCTTGTTAAGCCACTTGCCTGCAGAGATTCGCTATGTGGATTGGTGCCTGCTGAGGATCTGGTGTCAGGTCAGCCTGGAGGGTCCTGCTCTTGCTTGGCGTGGGGAAGGGGAGCACCGGAGCCACGGGATGTTGGGTTATCCAATAAATGAAGTAAGGGGGGGGGCAATCCTTGGGCCGCTCCCTCTGTGTGCTGCACTGCGGCTCTGGCATTCCCACCGAGGCCTAAGAATCCTGGGGAAGTGACTAGTTACCTTACAAGCCCTTGTTCTGAGTCACTGCCTGCCTGCTGCTGCAGCGTTCATTACAGGAGGAAATTAGGGGTGAGCTACAAAGGAGCAGTAGGTAGGAGAGCTGGCCGCATCCTCCCCTGGTGTACAGCGGTGGCACCATGCCAGTTTACACCAGCTGAAGTCCTGCCCCCGCGTGCCCACACTGCATGATTTGATGAAGCCTCTGCTCTTTCTCTCCATTTGCCCCTAGTCACCGAAATCTGCTTCATTAACGAGGCTTCGCCAATTGCTGCTTGGGAGCAGCTGAGCCTCTTGCCCCCTGAGGTATGGCACGAAGCTTCTTCCTGCAGATTGTTTCAGAGAGCACAGCGCGCTTGGTGAGGCTCTTTAATGACTTCTCCTCTCCTCAGACAGTTGTCAGGGGGATACGGAGCAGCGATTCTGCAGGGCTCGCTGAGCTGAGCGTCTCGCATCGTGGTCCAGACACTGTTGGCGAATGCAGCTGACAAACACAGAAAGCAGGAAAAAGGGGCTTGGGTGAAACGGTGTTTTGCAAAGAGCAGGAGTCAGGAGGCTGGGATGAGGGCTGGAGGCCTTGTGAAGGGGATGTCCACAATTAAAGGATGTCCAAGCAACTTTGGCTTTGCACCAAAGAGCAGTGGCATCTCTCATCTATCCAGACCTCTGGAGGTTTTTGCAACAGCTTCCTGGAAACGGTTTCCTGACCTGGAACCGGACGCTGTTTGGGACACACGACATGGAGGAGTTCCACCATAGGGGATCCTGGCTTATGTCAGAGCAGGCTGTAAAGTCTCACCCTGAGGGACTTAGAAGCGTCCGAGAGCAGAGTCCTGATGCGATGATGCATCACCTCAGCTGGCAGCGTTCTGCCCTGGGGGCTGGAGTGTTTGGTGCAATCCGTGGTGGAATTCTGCCTTGGCTTGTCTGAGGTGGGATTTTCGAAGGGGTTGGAATGACTTCAATGGGAGAGCAGTTAGGACAGCGGGGAGGGCTCTTACAGGTCCCACCCATGGGCTAGATTCTGATCTGGGTTACAGGAGGGCCAAGCCATGGAGGGTACGTCTACACAGCAAGTCTCAGAGCCCCGTCAACTGACTGGGGGCTTACACCACCACAGGGCTAAAAACAGCAGTATAGACATTCCTGCTCTGAAACCCGGTGTGTGTGGGGGGAGGCCTCAGAGCCCAGGCTCCAGCCTGAGCGGGAACGTCTGCACTGCTGTTTTTAGCCCCCTAGCGCAAGCCTGAGCCCATTGACCTGTGCTTCGAGACACACTGCTGTGGATTGGGTTGGTTTTTACAGTGTAGCTGTACCCAGTGATTCTGCTGAAGCCAGCGGAGTTAATATGTTGGCTGGGGCCCTGGATCAGCGTTCACTCCCCGAGCCCCTTCTGGGTCTGCCTTCCCACTTCTTCTGTGGCCAGTGTAATCCGGGGTGGGTCCTCTCCGCTCCATTCGTGTCATTCCTTGCTGCTGCCAGGAATCTCAGTGGCAGGATGCAGCTAGGGGATGGTCCTCCTGCAGGCTATCCATCTCCTGGTATCTCTGCAGCTCAAACACCTGCTTGGTTGATTGCTATTCTTCATCGTCATTTCATTAGTGTCTGTATTACCGGGGTGCCTGAACTGAGAACAGACACATAGTACTAGCCAGTCCCTGCCTTAAAGAGCTAAATAGACATGACAGACAAATGATGAGAGGAAACTGAGTCACAGAGAAGAGATGGGGATAGAACCCCGAACTCCTGAGTCCCAGTCCTGTTCCTAGAGGAAGAACGATCAGCTGGGGGAGCAGACGGGGGATGGGAGAGAATATTTTTCTCCCTGAAGCCGCCTACCCTCATATTTCACTATCCAGGAATCCATTTAAGGAGCGACTGGACTTTCAATCACCATTAATCTGCAGCGCTTCCTTTCCACACGTCCTCTTCGAGCCTAGATGCAAATCTATGTGCCAAGATTAATCCCAGCACTTAACTTTGTCTTGGAGGAAGCAAAGTCAAAATGAAATGTACGAGGTAGATGAGGGAGGGAAGGAACTATACCAGGGGTGGGGAGAGACAGAATGAGAGAATCCCAAGCAGCTGAGAGAAAGAGAGAGGGAGAGAAAACTAATGAAGGAAGAGGCTAGATTGGCAAGGGGTGAGGGGGGGTAGGAGTAGGAGACCAAGAGATGCTGCTGGAGAGTTTGACAGCAGGAAAGCGCGGGCAGCAAGATTCTCTATCGTTAATTATCATTGTGCTGAAGGCAGTTAGAGGAACAGGAATGAAATGTGTAGGTGAGAGGTTAGGGACAGAAATGTTAATTATGGGGAGCTGCTGCCTTAGCAGAGAGAACACAAACATGCTGCATATCAGCCGAGAATGATCTTCCTTGCAATGCGTTCTGGGCTTGCTCACCAGCTGTGAGAGGTGCTGCCAGGGCCATGTGTCACACCCTGGGCAGACCATCACCCTAGGGAAAGCGGCTTCTCTCTAGACTGCACCCAGTCACTGACCTCCTCCCTGAGAGGGATGCATCCCCTGGGCCATAGTCACCCAGTGAAGCCATATGAATTAGGCCCTCTAGATTCAGTCGGCGATCAGCTTCCTACCATGTGCCTCCACCAGTGACCCTCCAAAACCACCTGCTGTTAAGGATGTGCTTCTCACTTGTGGGGGAGGGGGGCGTGCTGACCTGGTGGAACCGGTTTTTGCTGGGCTGAGAGGGGAATTCAATCCCCTGGTTTAAAAATGGCAAATCCACCCCCACCCACCACTTGACTGCTGATACCCCAGGAAAGTGGGCTTGGTGCATAAGGATCCTATGGCCAGGGCACAGAACAGCATTGGGGCTGCTCCACTCTTGTGCCTGCAGTTTCAGGCATGTGGTAGCATCTGCAGAATATGCACCATGCCCCCTTAATCCCCAGTTGCGCAGGAGCTAGCGGCTGCTGGCTCCACATGGCTGCCGATCACACGGGCACTGCCCTTGCCTTGGCTATGTTTCCTGACCCCACTCCTGCAGCTGTGCATGGAAGACGGGCGATGCAGGACTAGCCCCGCTGTGCCGCATGGAGACTGTAACTCAATCCGTTCTATTCCGAGGCTGGCATTGTGCCCTTTGTTCTAGATCTAGGACTCCTTCTGCTCCCACGCCCCACAAGCAGCAGTTTGCGGGTAGCAGAGCTCTTCACCCAGGTGCAGAAGGCTCAGCAGAGCTCCGAGGAGCAGCCCAACCTGGGCGTTTCCTGTGGGTGGCTTGTTTTCCGCCCACCCCTCCCGACGATGATGACTATTTTTTCCTACATGTGCAGAAATAGCTCACATTTGTCGTATATCACCCTCACTCCAGATGGTGAGTCACCCGGTTGATCGAAGGCAAGGCTCTGTCCCAGGTCTGTGGGGAAGAGCTGATACTTCAGTAAATCATTAAGAATTGTTGGCAGAGAGAGAGAGAGCGTTTCCTATGGATTTAAACAGAAAATCTCCCCTCCGCCCCATTCAGCCTGTCTGGTATAAATTGCAAAATCTAGTGATATTTGATGGGGAGGGCATGCCTGGTTTAGGGTTTTCTCAGAGGTTCTAGTTCTTGGACTGTCTGCGCAGAAATTTCCCAAACAGCAGCAATGGAAGAGATGGAAGCCAAGTGGTTGTCTCAGTCCAACTCCATGGGATACCCGTGTGTGTCCTTTTTCAGTGATGGTGCTTTCTGGGACCAGGCGGTTGGGTAACATGGGGTTGTGAGTGTGTGACGGGTAAAGATGTGAGTGGATAGGGGGTGATGCTTGTATGAGTTTGTAAAACGAGAATGTGAAGGAGTCGAGAGATAACACTGCTGCTTCCTTTGCGGTTTTATATTGTACCACTGGATGTGGATAATAGGAGGGTCATCAATTGTTCTCCAGGTCCACTGAAGGTAAGACAAGAAATAATGGGCTTAATCGGCAGCAAGGGAGATTTAGGTTAGATATGAGGGTAGTTAAGCTCTGGAATAGGCTTCCAAGGGAGGTTGTGGAATCCCCGTCATTGGAGGATTTTAAGAGGAGGTTGGATAAATACCTGTGAGGGTTGATCTAGGTTTACTTGGCCCTGCATCAGCAAAGAGGGTTGGACTTGATGACCTCTCAGGGTCCCTTTCAGCAAGACATTTCTATGGTTCTGTGTGTTCAATCAATTTTGCGCTTCCCTTTCAAACATACGAAACAGGCAGTGGATGGAGATGGGATCTGAAAGACCATCAGTTTATTCCGGCATAGTAAGGGTGACGAGGTTAGATCTTGGACCCGGGATCTGTTCTGGTGGGACAGGAAGACCTGGGATACAGGACTAGATGGGTGTGTGGAGATCTGGCATGAGTTGGGATACAGGACTAGGTGCGCCATTGGTTAGTTACAATGTGGCAGGAGCTTGGATGATTAAATGGACTGTTCATCTGCTCCAATGTGATTGGAGCTGGGCTCTGGATTGAACAGATCGTTGGTCCATTCTGATGTGGCATGAGGCAGAATATTACATGACCCCAATCACCAGAGAGAGAATGAGAGAAAGAACTAACCACACACGGCTAGTGTTAGTCACGTTGCCTAAGGCATAACTGGAAGCTGCTCAGATATGATGGCGATGCGCAAGGGGTAAGAACCTTTATAAAATACATTGGAACTACTCAATTTCAGGATGTTAGCGCCTCTATCCTTGCACCCGCAAATGCCCCTACAAATCCCGACCTGGCCTCTCTGGGGAGCAGGTATCAATGGTTCTTGAGGCCCAGTTGAAAGCAGAACAGATGAAGGATTTACCATCTGAGAACAAGTGCTTGGATTGAATTAAGGAGCATTTAACATTTACAGATCATTAGAAACAGCTGCCCATTATAAAGCGAACAAGGGAGAGCAGGGGAGAAGAGCCTTTTGAAAGTAGATCTGAGCTCCTTGACATGCTAGCCAGGGGAACTTTTCAAAGGGGAGTTCTGAAGTCCCCAAAGACTTTATGTTCATTACATCCCAGGATCTCAGCCACCAGATACCTATGTGTGTCTCTTTCTTCTCCATCCCCCACCCCCTCCTATTATTCTCAGCTGCTCTCACATTCTAGTCCCAGCAAAAGCTCAGCCATGGAGACTTTGGCTGGGTAGCCTTTGTTCCATAGCCAGGTATCCAGACGTGCTGCAAGGAGGAGGAGGGGAAGAAATGATCTTCTCAGCAGTCAGCTGCTTGCCACCTCTTTAAACGCTGATCCGATGCATGCATCGTTTATGATGCTCGAGTAGCCAGCCACATTAAGGGACAGGGTGTTTGCCATATCTACCCTGACTCGGTTCTCGGGCTAATTGAAGTCTGCTGGCTCACACCTCCTGGTATAAGATGTCTCTGTGCTCATGTCCGGGTCGCTGGATAGTAACACAATATCTTCTGAGCTCTGTGGCATTTTGAAATTTCTCTCTGTGCACGTTGAGCTTAACATGCCTTCTGGAGATTGTGTGTTCTGAATGTTAATTCGGGCCCAGATGCCCCTCTCACTTCTCCACTCCCAGCAATGGAGCCGGGAGGCGCTGCTATAAAGACACACCGGAAGGGAGAGAAGGGGAGCTGGTTCTGTGTCAGACCCAGTGCTAAATCTCCCCTTCTTTGCAGGGCTCTCCTGCAGATGGAGCACTGTAGTTTTATGGCACAAGGATGGAGCAGGATTAAGGGTGTTGCTGCAGGCCTCTGGGACCTTGCTCCATGAGATGACGCTCTCAAGGCTGATTCCTCCCACATCCACATCTTGTGCAGGTCTCTTACACTGGTGCAAAGTGGGTGTGAGCAACGTGGAGGATGTGTGTGTCGTCGCTAAGGAACACTCCTGCCATTCAGTGCAGCCTGCCCCATCCCCACGGTGCTCTCCAGAGTCAATTCTCATGTCACCCAAGCAACCTCATGACCATCTTGGTCCCTATCCTCAGCTAGTGTAAATCAGACGATCAATGGAGCTATGCTGATTTACCCCAGTTGAGGGTTGGCTCAGTCCTCCCTGCACCCTTCCCTGTGTTTGCCCCCTCCTTCTGCTGAGGTCCCCAGGGGCAGGGAATCCATCTTCACTTGTGTGCCTCTGTCACAGGGTGACTGCCCCTTTAAGGGGGAGGTGATGGGGCCAGATGCACCTGTGCCATAATTAATTAGCTGCTTCCCAGCCCGAGGGGGAAGGGCTAAGAAGATCACGTGATAGATTCATGGACACCTGGATCTTATAAAAGGACTAAGCCTGAGGTCATTCTGTGTTGGAAGCATTGGGAGCTACTTATGTAGAGGGCCCTGAGCCAGGGTCTGCCGGGGAACCAGCCTGGGGCCAGTACTCTAGTCCCAAACGGAGAAAGAGATTCTCAAAGGTAGCTCAGGAAAGAGCTGGGGACAGGGCCCAGAGAACAGGCTGAAGACAAGCCCCAGAAGGACCTCTTTGTTTGTTTGGATTTTGTTAGTTCGACTTTTGCTGTCCCAGATGGGGTTAGGTTTGTTTGTGAGTTGGCCGAATAGCTCAGCCACATCTCCAATCGCAGACTGGTGCGGGGAGAGTTGAGGGCCACCTCAGGAAAGGAAACTGAGGCAGGGAGCACCCTGCTGTGCCATGCTTGACCAGCGATGGCTGCTATGGGGTGGGCACACCCACCTACAGCCTCTCTCTAGTGCATCCCACACATACGTAATAAATGACAGTCGCCCATCCCTAGCAGGGAAGGGTTGATTCCCATAGAGAAACATCCTGGCTATGCTGACCCCAACTTGCATCTGTTTTTTTTTTATCCTGCTCCTTGGTCTCTCTCAGACTGAGTGAAGCAGATTCTCCCCTGGCTGGATATTCAGCTCATCCTCTTTAAGTGCCACTTAAAAGTGCACCTTGTGGCAGAGTGAGATGTTTTCCTCAAAGGACTGCCAAGCCCCACAAGCTGTGCTCCCAGTCCGCCAGGCAGCTGGTGGGTATGAGAGGGTAGATGTGTCGGGCTGGCCAGATGTGAACTATGTCCCTAGATAATTCTGGCACCAGCACATTGGGTCAAACCCATTTGACATTCAGGGATGATGTCCCACTGTGGACAGCTCTGGCTTCGTTAGAAGCTTTTGGCTGCAGTGGGGATGATTTGAATTCTTTTGTGAGTCAGAGGGAGAGGAGAAAAGACGGCGGGTGACAGAGAGTGGGAGGGCTTCTCAGAGAGCCCCCCAGGCTGGAGAGCGTGTCTGATTCTGGATCACGAGGGTACCATCAGAGCTGTCAGCGGGATGGGGATCGTTATCCCGAGTTCCCCGTGCACTGTGGTTACAGAAGTGAGAGCAGGGGCTCTCTGCTCTAGAGCGGAAGGACAGTCGTGCCGTTGAAACACTGTCCTGCGACTCAGGAGACCTAGGGTCAATTCTCAGCACTGCCATGGACTCTATGTGTGACCCTGGGCAAGTCCCTTAATCTCTCTGGGCTGCAGCTCCCCACCTTTAAAAGGAGGATAACAATCCTTTAGCTCGTCAGAGTAGGCTGCAAGCGCTCTGGCGTAGGGACTGTGTGTACACCACCTAGCCGAGTGCCGCTCCAGCCTCAGCTGAGGGCCTCTAGGACAGATGCTGTCCTAAGAAATAGTAGGCATCTGCCCCTGCTGTAGCTGTCTGCACTTGCATAAAGCGCTGCACCTCTGTTTCTGCCAGCCGTGCATTGGGGGTAATGATACTGACCTAGGGACCAGCTGACCCTGGGCGAGCTTCCTGGGGGTAGGAAGAGGGGGTGAGTCTGCATCAGTGAGTGTTCATGAGCTGTTCTGGATTGGGGGGCAAAGGGGGTGAAAGGTGCTAGAGAAATACTTGACCAAGTGCTGAGAGATGGCGCGTGAGCCCGGGCTCTGGTCATTATTAGCACCAGTGAGATTCGCCCGAGAAGGCCTAACTGGTCCGGGGTGTGCCTGATTACTAGACCAGACTGCGGCTAGGAAGTTATCGAGCTAATTGGCCCATTAAGGGGCAAGTGGTTTAAAAAGAACGCAGGAAGGACGTGCTCCAGGAGGAAGTGGGGGAGTGAAGTGAGAGAAAAGATGGGGCGAGCCTGACTCAGGGAGGATGGGCCAGAAATCGGGAAAACAGCACTCACATGTATTGGTGGAGGGGCGAGACACTGCAAATGGGGTACATGGTGTTCTCAAGTGAGAAGGCCTCAGAGCCAATCAGTTTCTGCTGAAATGATTTTTGACAGAAAATTGTATTTTCAAATCAATGTCGTTTCTGGTAGAAAGTGTCGGAACTTTCAATGGGGTTTGTGCTCCTCATTCCCTCGGATGCTTCTGACTCCTCCCTCCCACTTTAACCCTGTCCCGTGTTAGATGACAGATGGTAGGAAATAAAGTCTGAGGGTCTCTCGCCCACACTCCTGTTTGTCACAACTTTATTGCAATCTTTGCCTACCTCTCAGGGTTGCTATGAGGCTAAATGCATTATTGTGATTTGCTGCATAAATTCATCCCGATTGCTAGTTTCCAATCGGGAGAGGCACAGAAGTGGAAAACTAGTAGTGTGTTGCTCACTGGGTGGGAGCCATTTATCTAGAATACCTTTCCTGCCCGCCTCCCCCTCAAACTTCGGGGGTTCGGATAAAGTGGGGCCTGGATCGGAGAGTTTTGATTCACTTCGAGTGCATTTGATACTATTCTGGTCCACAAGGGCTCTTCTCCTTCCTGTACTTTAACCCCGGAAGCGACAGAGTGGAAGGGAAATAAATCAGAGTATAGGTGTTTGCAGTGGTTTAAGTGTGATCTCCACTCACCATTTCAATGCAGCCAGGCTCCGCTATTTGTGGAAGGACCCTGGAAGCAAGAAGTACAGTCGAACCCATTTATGTCGACCTCGGTTAACTTGCCAATCCTGTTAAGTCGACGGTTTACAAGTGGAACCGCCAGACTCCCTTTTTGGCTTATGAGTTTCTCATCCGTTATGTCGATTTGCCGAACCCTAATATCTCGAGCCCGTCCCCGACCCACCGTGTCCCCAGCCGCCGGCTCCCCGGCTCTCCAGCCGCGCGGTTCCCCAGCCGCCCGCTTCCCGCGTCCCCAGCCGCCGGCTCCCCGGCTCTCCAGCCGCGCGGTTCCCCAGCCGCCCGCTTCCCGCGTCCCCAGCCGCCGGCTCCCCGGCTCTCCAGCCGCGCGGTTCCCCAGCCGCCCGCTTCCCGCGTCCCCAGCCGCCCGGCTCCCCGCGTCCCCGACCCACCGTGTCCCCAGCCGCCCGCTCCCCGGCTCCCCAGCCCCGCGGTTACCCGCGTCGCCCGGCTCTGCTTCCCCGCCCGCCCCCGCATACCTGGTCCAGGGTTTAACTGTATATGTAAAGAAAACTTGTTCAGTATTGGCCGCTTCCACTAAAGAGCTGATCCTGCACCATTCAAACCACTGGGAATCATTCCGTTGACTTAAACAAGAGCAGGACCAAGCCCTAAATCTGGAGCAAATCAGCTTTTTACTCTAAGCACTAGAATGAATTACCACATTGTACTTTCCCCTTCACTTCCTGTCCTTAACTGTTCTGCAGCATTGCTGTGTGGCTGTATAACACCTGCCCTGTTCCACCCCACAGGGGGCTGCCTTTCATCGTTGGGAGAAGACTATTCTTTTTATAGTTTATACCTTCCTTTGAGTTGAGAAGTACTCTACAAATATCACACTGGTTGAAACTTTAAAATCATAAACTTTTCTGATTAAAAATGGCTTTTTGAACAAAGTAAAATTTTTTACAGAAAAATTTCTCTTTGGTTCAACTTTCCCCAAAACAGTAGATACAGGAAAAAAAATCACTTTTTGGTTTTAAAATACTCAGGTTTGGGTTAAATTTTTCTTTTTGTTTGTTTGATATTTGGGTAAAAAATTGTTTTTTTTAGGAGAAACATTTTTGAGGAGATTGGGGAAGTTTTTTTATTAAAAAAAAAAGATGTTGGAAAATTTAAAAAACAACTTTCCCCCCTCAAAATTTCCCTGAAAAATAACTTGCATGTGGTGTTGGTCCCAGGATATTAGAGAGATAAGGTGGGTGAGGTAATACCTTTGTTTCTCTGTATCTCTCTCTCACCAACAGAAGTTGGTACAATAAAAGAGATTACCTCATTCACCTTGTCTCGTGAACAATAACTGGCATTTTGACCAGCTCTCACAGTAATTGCATTACATCAGCGGGAAATATTTACCAAGAGGTGAAATCATAACGCTGCAGCTATTGTTTTGTGGGAAGAGCGGAGCCATGAGACTTGGGAGAGTGAACTTGACTCACCAACTTGACCTCTGCCCCCAGGCTCCAGGATGAGTCAGCAAAGAGGGATCAGCAAGGTTCTATCCCCACCCAACCCCCACAGCTCTGCGGCGAGGCACTGAACCCCTTTGCCCCACCGCAGCCAGAGCATCTGCTGCTCCTCTGCCAGGTTAGCCTCCCGCAAGCTGAAGGGAGAAGCCTATCAGGGAAAGGAGCATGTCTGCGGGAACACTGCTGCCCCCTCTTCCATAGGGGACTGTCACCCTACGGAGCTGCCATCCCCTCCAGGGAATTGAGGGCATTTGAGCAGCAGGGGTTAGGTTTATGATAAATGGCAAAGGAACCACTGAGGGCTCCTGTCACTGTGATTTATGCTGGGAAGCGTCGTGAACACCGTGAGGCCAGATTCATCTCTCCTGCTGAGACCAGGGGACGCAGCTCCCAGCAACAGCGAGGCCTCTGCAGGGTCAAGGAGAAAGGGAACCTGGTGGAGGGGAATGGAAAGCAGTCTGCAGCTGCTTGAAGAATTGCACAGGGAGATGGAGTTGAGAGGAAGCCATGAGAGAAGGGACTGCACAGTCCTGGGAACTGACTCTCACATTTGGCAGCTCCAGGAGGCCAGCTCAGTCCCAGAGCTCTGGGAGATGAATTCAGCTCTGACGGGTGGGTGATGAAAGTGTGAGGTAAACTGAGTTTGGTCTCCTCAGCTCCCATAGGTCCAAGCTGCAAAAAGCACTTCTGCCCACTCCGAATCTGAATTTTGGTCCCTTGCTCTGTGGTGGGGAATTGCCGGGCTGGATGAAGGTTTCAAACCAAATTCCTTCCTCAGCGTGGGAGCCAGTAGCCTTCCAGACTAGAGCTGAGACTGGCCAGTGAAGGGGTGTGTGTGGTGTGGAAAAAGTTAACGAATGGGGCTCGATTGGTCCTAACAGAGGTGTCTATCCTTGCTCATAGGGGTATTGAGAAAAGAAACACATTAAAGATCAGGAGATGCTCAAATACCACAGTAATGGGAGCTAAATAAAAATCATACATGGATCGATGCCAGTCAGCTTCTTCATAATTCACCAGCAGAAATAAACAGAGTTGAAGTTTAAAAAAATACCCTATTGGAATATGTGGTTTAATTGAAAGTTTCCACAAGGAAAACATGAACTTGATGAAATTTTTAGATTTTTCCAGTGGGGAGAATGGAAATGAAAAATCTCATTTCCTATTGATATTTGAATCAGACAATGTTTTGGTTAGAAATGTGAAGGGAAAAATTTCATTTTAACGTATCATCTTGATTGGAAATGCTGAAATTTTCCATTTTGATGTTTCCATGTCAAAGCTTCTTGACCTTTTTTCATTTCCAGAATTGTTTTCTTTGATTCTTTGCTTTTTTGTGCCAATTCAGAATGGAAAATAATATTAAAACATCAACATTTCCCTTGAAAGGAACATTCCATTTTTTCCCCTTAGAGCTCTAGAAATAAATAACAGAGCTGATCTGAATTTTTTTTTCTGATGAAAATTTTATCTTTTTATCAAAAAATGAGACATTTTGGCCAAAATATTTTGCTTTTGGGTTTTTGGTATGCTGACAAACCATCCACATTTTTCCAGGAAAGCAGACAATTTCCATGGACACTTTTGATGAGTCAAAAACCCAACTTCCCGTTTAAAAAAAAAAGTTTTGACAGAAAAATTTTGACCAGCCCCAATAAATAACCCGAAATCAGATTGAACGTCCTTCCTGTTTCTCTGGAAAGCACCTATCACATTGTGATACCATAAAATAATAATTAAAAATGAGAGGGAAATAGAAATCTCCTGGGCCATAAACCTCTAGTCTCCATTCCAGAATAGAATGCTAGAGGCTGAAAGAATTCACCATCAGGTATCTTCCTCTGAGAAACAAATTTATGGGAAGATACTGTGACTACACATCAAACCACCACTCCACTGGGCATTAATTTGGCCCCTTGATGACAATCTCAGCACATAAGGCCTGGAAGTGGACTATACAGATTGAATTCCCCTGTTGTGCTTGAGGGCTGCCATGCTATATGGAATCACACTCCTTAACCAAAAGGCATTTATTAAAGGTAACCACAATTACAAACACAGGTTTCCTCCCAACCCATGTTCCAGCTTTGTGTCTCTTGTTTACCAAGGGCCAGTCCCTGTCAAGCACTCTATATGGCACCTAGAGACACATGGTGACAGATTAATCTAACTACAAGCACATGTTGCAAAGATGGGTCTCTCCATATTAAGTGGTGAAGCAGGTTTAGTGAAGAGATGGGGTTGGCAGATGAGGTATGGTTCCTGTTCTATGACTAAATAGAGAACTTTTGTCACCAGAGCGCATTGATCCTGGACCCTTCATCGGTGCTGAAGTGACCTGCAGGAAGGAAGAAAGGAAACTTTCTGTGACCCAGCAATGTTGTTTCTTGGAGAACAAGACTGAATGGGAATGCCCACACCTCTTTGAGGCTAACCTATCTCTGTTCAGGGGGCACTACCAGCTGCCCCACTCCACCGGAGAAGGAGCTTACCAGCAGTGGTGGCACGTGCCCAGATCTCCGCGGGAAGCGTGAGTAAATGCCTTGGAGGGAGTGTCAGACACAGTTACGGTGACGCATGATATTTATAACAAAGTGTGGGGGAAGGTGTCACATCACATTACACTGATGCTCCAGCACAGGAGACTCAGAGGGACACTGCAGGGTGTGTGTCTGTGTGTGTTGGGGGTCGGGGGGGGGGGAAGCCTGCTCCAAAAATATTGATTCTTCTCTGGAGCCCTGGCAGCATGCCAGGAGAGACCCAGCTTCCCCTGGGCAAATGCCCTTTTTGAGCCCATCCGTGCTCCAGCACGGGATGTGGCCCGGCCATTGGCGTCAGCCAATGCAGGACAATTGGCTCGCTCCACCTGGGACTGCTCCCCCACCACTGAGCTTCTGCTCTGTTTCACAGAGGCCTGCCCAAGAGGTGGCACAGTCTAGTGGTTAGAGGTGGTGTGGAGGGTCAGAGTTGGTGAAGCCAAATTCAGCCTTAGCATAAGCAACTCTCAACACTACATTCAGGGCTGATGTAACCAGTGAGTAAATTGGCTATCAGGGGAACTTAATTGAGATCTCCTGGGTCCTTAAGCATAGGACCATCCTTTCTCTCCACTAGAGATTGGGAGAGTTTGCTGGACTTTAAATCTCCCTCAGTCCTTCCAGGTAGATACAAAGAGGAAAAATCCACCCAGGTCACAAAGTCCATATCTGTCTAGGATGCCAGTCCCACTGTCCTTCCCTTCTCTTTGAGGCAGTCAATGCCGCTGTGAGTTTTGATATCTGCCGTTGCAGCAGGCGCTCTGGAGCTCCCACCAATAGAGTCAGTGACCTGTCAGGGGAGATGAAGCGCCTCCAGCAACAAGGCAGCAGTGAAGGGAGTTGTCTGGATAGGACATCTCCTGCCTGGTCTCTTGGAGGTGGGGAAATGACTGGCTGCCACAACTCATGGACATTTCTTAATAGTGAATAATAAGCGGCGGTAGGAGTGGCTGTAACAGGGAGATCTCCAACCTCAGCTCTAATGCCCCGTGGACCTGCAGTCATTCCCTCATTATCTAATTATTACACATGTAAACCTCACAGCCTACTGCACAGGGAATGGGCTTCTCTCCCAGCTTCCTTGTCCGTTCATCTGATCAGCTTCTGAAACATTAGAGTGCTTGTTCCCCATTGTTTGTCTTCAGGAACATGAAGGCAGAGATTCTCTCTCTCCAACTCAGCGAAACGTTGAATGGAATTGCCACTATTCGGCCATGTCAGCTGAAACATTCCCACAATCCAGCACCAAACTGTGGACTGAGAAATCGACACACATTGATCCCAACCACACACTTGCCATATGCAGCCGTGATGCTCCCAACCATGCCGCAAGAGTGTGAGTGCCAACCACAGGGCAGACTGTTAAAAACCAGGGCACAAAACCCCAAAGTAGCTGTGAGTTCTAAACTTAGATTTCACCAACCAACTGCACCAAGTGCAAACTCCTCAGGTGCTATAACTGCCTAAGCATGGAGTTTCAGACAGTCCCCTTGGGTATCCCAGACTGTCTTGCCACCCAAGCGAGCATATCTCTGTGATAGATCATTCCTTACACCAAGAATCATAATAATATTCAGGTTACTCCCACTTCCAACGGATCAGTCACTTTCACTTACCCCAGGTCAATTGCACTTTAGGTCTCACTCCAAAGACAATCCTATAGTAAACGATATGAAGATTTGTTAAATAGGGAAAGAAAATTGGGGAGTTATTTACAAGGTTAAAGAAAGCAAACAGAGACACATGAATGAGTTACAGTCGTAGGTTTCAAAAGATAATATACGGTTCTGTAATCAGCAAGCTCGATTTGTCCTTTAGGGCTAACCTGGGCTAAGCAGCTGAGGAATCTCTTGCTTATGCCTAGGACTATCTTTGCTCTGCTTTCCCACTACCCCGCAAGAGGGAAAGCAACATAGAGATACCTAGTGGTTAGTTCCTTTGGTCTGGGCTTTTTTATCCCCCTCCTGCCATGTGCAAACTCAGCTGATGGGAGGAGTTTGCTTGCATGACAGGGCAGAGAGCAGAACAACAATAATTGTCTTTTGTCCTTGTGTTGATGGTTTCTCAATCCAGATGTGGGGAGTTTCCGGTTGTACAATCCAACCGGAGTCAATGGGTCTCCTCTTTTGTGTACAACCGCTCAAATATTACATTTCAGTATGGAATACAGGTATGACAAATGAGTTTAATGCAGGCAGCAACCCACAAGCCTTTGATTGAGTCGGAACACTAAATGGTTTCTTATAATTCTAATACCGATTTTATCACTATTAACCCACAAGTGAGCCAGGCAGATTCCAGCCATGTATCTGTCAGTGTCCAGTTCAGACATGGGGACTTTGGCATGAGCTGGCACCTGGCCTGCCAGCATCACAGCAGCCAGGCAAGCTCACCTGGAGCAGAGACACAGACATGCATGACACAAACACACACATTGATGCCAGTCATGCATCGATAGGCAAGATGTAGTGTTCACACACACACAACACACTCACACTCATTCATTGGTAGACGTGGGAATGGTATATATCTATACAAACACATGTATGCATTGATAGACATTGGAGTAGTGTTTATACACACATGGATAGACATGGGAGTAGTGTACATACAGACACTACATACTGTGGTAGACGTGGGAGTAGTGTTGCGGACAGCGTGAGAAATTTCTGTTGAATTTTTATGAAAAGTATGCCTGCCTCAGTTTCTCCACTCACTTTTGTATTGTTACCCACTGGGTTTGAAGGGGTTAACGTCTTTTCTGGGGCAGGGGATAACCAAGCGGGTGATGCAGTGCCATGTTGGGAATGGGGTGGGTGAGTTACAAATGGTCTATCAGGAACTGCCCACGTGTGAACGGAGCTACCCTGAAATACAGTTGAGGCCAGTGACCAGCAACTAACCTTTAATGACTGTCGGCCCAGGGGAGCAGGACAAGGGAACTGGAGACAAAGAACAGAGGTGTGAGGAGGCTGCAATAAGATCCTGCTGTACCAGGGCAGGAGGGTTAGTCCTGGGCATTTGGGGCAAGACGTGTGTGCTGCAAGCATACACGTAGGCTTTGCATTACCAGTCTAACCTAATGACCCTAAACACTGTATTACAGCTGGCTTATAAATGAGACCCAGTTTTGAAAAGTCTGTCCTACGTCGCTGCAAACATCTGCTGGTTGCATTGCTCCCAAGAGGGGCAGTCTCTAACGGGGGCTCTTTAGACCTGCTGCAGGAGCGCTGGTGAGAAACAGAGGTGCTGAAGCCAGGGACCCAGGCTAGGAGGGGCAACCCAGAGCCTAGCCTGAAGAAGAGTGCACTCCCAGGGAGACAGAAATGGAAGTAGCGTGTATATATGTATATATACACATACACAAGTAGCTATGGGAGTAGAGTATACACACACACATGGATAGACATAGGAGATGTGTATACACACACCCACAGATAGAGATGGGAGTAGCACATACACGCACACACAGTAACACTATAATCTCCTGCTCTTTCTCACTGCTTATGCATATCACTGTGGAATCTCAGCACAGTGCTATGTACTTCATTAACCAGGCTCCTGTGGCTAATTGCTCAGGACTAACTTTTGACAGGAAACATTCAGACGTTATTGCCAAAGTACAATCATCTGCTAGGAGGGGTGTGCACACGTGAGCTGATGCTGCGAGCTAGAGGCACTGCTCACTGCCCTGCAGTGCTGTTCAGTGGTATTCCTCCTGCAGGTGGAATTGCAGACATGGACTATACATCTCCCCCTGCCAGGCCAGATGCCCATAGTGGTGAATGGACCCCACTGTGCTCTGGCTGTGTGTGCACATGCGTGCACAGGTTGTGTCCTTGCTTTGTGTATGCTGCTGTGGCCTGCGGTCCAGTGCATGTTAGTGCCCTTCTTTCTCTCATCCCAGGGATGTTTCGCCATCCCTCTGCCACCTCCCCTGTGATATGACAAACACATCATTTTGGTGCCCTGCAGCCCTTCCTAGGGCTGTGCCAGCACCTCTTGTTGTCCCTACTCCTCTTTCTCCTTGGCCTGTCACTTTGTCCCCCCTGCAGAGATTCCTGCTGCTCCCCCTTTCCAGCTTTCAGCTGCCCAGGGTCTGAAGAGACTGATGTCCTTTCTCAGAGCAATTCCAGGCGGGATCTAAAGTCGCAGCTTCATCCAGCAGCAGTGAGTGACTGGCTGTTATTCTCAGCACTCGCTTTCTCAGTTCCAGCTTTTTATTCCCCCCGGGATCTCCGTGCTGCCGCCTCTTGTTTGCATGCAGCCTTGGGTACGTGTGACCTTGAACCTATGGCTTGCCCCTGACAAGGCAGCTTCCAAAACGCCCTAAAATTAAAGCATCAAAGCACTGAGCAGCACTATCAGCAGCTGCTGCAGATGGGACAGCAGGGTTTGGCCGCGGCTGTTTGGGGGAAGGAGTCCCTGAAATGGTGTAAAATCCTGTCCCTTTCCAGTGCTGCAACGTGAATTTGCACATGTCCATTGCTGAGTGAAGAGACCATTAATTTTCATATGGAAATAAATGCTGTTCATCTCAACTCTAGCCCCCTGCTGCCTCCCATGGGGCTCACTTGCCAGCCACCCTGCCCAGAGATAATCCACAAGCAATCTTGTACAATAGCCTCCTTTAGGACAGTGTTTTCATCCGTTTTTTCATTGGTGCCCCCCCCAAAAAAACATTTCAAATGGAGGTACGGACCCCTTTGGAAATCTTAGATATAGTCTGCAGATCCCCAAGGGTCCACAGACCACAGGTGGCAGACCACTGCTTTAGAATATTGCTAAGACCTGAGCTCACGAACTTATGGCATGAAGCTTGCAGTGCTTGGAAGGAACAGAGAGGGGCAGATGGCACAGATTGCTGAGCGGCCCCTCCATAGCTGGGCTCTACAGCATTCTGGAAAGGTGGAGTCCCTTGTTAGCACAGCTGTAATTGCTGCTGATTCTCATGGCTGCTTTCTGAAGCAAAGTTGGGTATCAGGAAAGCTTGAAGCCTTGGCAGGGCAGGTTCCATTCATCCCAGCATAGGGGCCGGACAAGTATTTTGCTAAGCGAGAACCATTGAGTGGTGATATGTAACAGTGATTGTGCATTCACATGATATCTGTGCGCACCTGCCTGAGTTGAGGTGTCTCTAGATTGTATATGTGATGTGTAGAAGGGCTCGGCCGAGGCCCGTCCCTCCGCGGGGCTGTGGGGGATCCCACTGCCTCACTACAGATGTTTATGCACATATGTAATGTGTGTATGCCCGGGAGTGATTTGATTTCAATGCATTTGTGTTGCTATCTGTGTGTGCGCTATGTGTGCACACATCACTAATGGCAGTGAGTGAGGTGACTGCAGTATTCCTGTGCATGTGTTTGTAATGTAGAAGCCTGCTTGAGTGGGTCTGTAACGTGTTTAGGCATGTGCATGACTGGGCATAGGTGTGATGATCATGTAGGTGGCTTGTGTATGGGAGCGACAAACGTGTGTTTGTGTGTGTGCACATGTGCATGATGTGAGTCTTGCCCTGTGTACTATTAGCCAGGATGGGCAGGGATGGTGTCACTAGCCTCTGTTTGCCAGAAGCTGGGAATGGGCGTTAGGGGATGAATATTTGATCATTACTTGTTCTGTTCATTCCCTGTGGGGCACCTGGCTTTGGCCACTGTCTAAAGACAGGATACTGGGCTAGATGGACCTTTGGTCTGACCCAGTGTGGCTGTTCTTATGTTCCTACTGTGTCTATACACGTGTGAAGTGTAGCTGTCTGCCTGCAATATGTTTATGGATGTGTATGACTATGTGTTTGTGTCACCTGTATGGAGATGTGATCTGTATATGAGACATGAACATGCATGAATATGTGTGCATATATGATTGACATAAATATCCCCCTGTATATTATATATGGGGGGGGGGGGATGCCTCATGCATTCCTGTGTTTTCTTGCATGTGTTCATGTGTGGATGTGATTGAGTTTGCATTCTGAATGTGCAGGTGTATAATGTGCGTTGTGCATATGTTGTCCCTGTGAGTGTTTGTAAATGTGTATGTGCTGTGTATTTGTGCATTTATAATAATAATAATAATAATAATAATGCATGCATGTGTTAGTGTAATGTGTGATATGTTTGTGTGTGCATGTATGTCTGAAGTGCATTTATGTTGTTTGTATGTCTGTATGTATATATCTGGTTATGAATGTTTGCTCATTCTAAGCTCTCTCTGTCATCTGCGGGCTTGTCTCTTTATATGTTGTTTCTTTAAATGCCACCGTGCTGTGATGCAGGGTTATTTTGTCTGTAATGTGGGCACCATTCCCCTGAATATGCAGGCAATTGAAGGAGGGCCTCCTTGCCCCATTTCAGCCCGTGACTCAGGCAGGGTGGCGCTTTCCCAGGATTCATTTGGGCATGTTGGAGCCAGGCGTTCAATTTTTTTCATTTGACTTCATACCCTTTTTGATTGCTCGGCTCCTGGGTGTATGGCAGAGAAGGGACCAATTCTTACTCATTCCGGGGAGGGAGGGATCAGATAGAGAGCGGGTTCATGAGCAAAGGAAGAAACCTGGTGACGTTCCCTAGCAAAACATGAAATTCCTATGAAACGATTTCCTTTGGCTCTTCACAGAGAGGTTTATCTGTTTGCTCCTCACTGGGGTCGGATTTCCGGTGTTCCAGTGGGATTGGAACAGTCCACATTAGCTGTGCATCTTCAGCCTCTCATTAGCTCTCTTTGCTGTGTTGTTATTGACCTACGCAGGATAGAAAGTAGGTCAAGCCACGCTGATGAGGCTGGATGTGGCACTGTAATGTAAATCAGTATGAATGAGGGCGTCCGTTTGTAGAGCCATCAGTGCATGCTTTGGGGCGGGTTGTGTCTAATGTGTCCAGGGGACGTAATTAGTCAGGCACTTTCCCCGGAGCTGTCAATCAGAAGCACATGATGATTGGGAGATGTTCTGTGTTCTATTCCATAGAGGTTCTTTTTCCGTGCTTGTCACTGGAGGTGCAGGGAAGGTGGACTTTTGGTGGGAGCACCCAGCATTAAAAGGGAGGGGCACTTAGGAGCACACACCTAGAACTTGGCTTCTGGGCAGGTGCTGGTTAGAAATGTCTCCCCACCTGTCAGCAACTTCTGTACAAAGCAGAGGACAAGTCAGCCCCACTCTGGGGGATCAACAGCAGGATTCCACTGGCTCGCAGCCTCGCAGCAGCTTTTGCATTCGTTTGTTGCTGCCGAACCTTGTTGACGTGGGAGTGGTTTTCGCTGTGCCTGTCTGAGGTCCCATGAAGCTGCCAGGGTCGGCCACCCTTAGCCACCAAAAAAGCAAGTGGTCATTTGCAGCTCAGGGCTCAGTGGGACCAGAGCAGGAGGCAACCTGTGGTGTGATCCACTGCCGGCAGCGCAGGGGCCCTGCTTTGGGGTGAAAGGAGGAGGGAGAGGCCTGTAAACTGCAAGCTTCCCCCGCACTCCAGTGGCATTACGAAAGCCACCACTGCAATCAAAAGGCTCCTTACAGAGACTTAGGTCTCTGGTGAGAAAAGTTTCCAGGATGAGACGCAGAGAGCAGCCTCAGCTGGTCTTGTCCTCAGCGTGTCACATGCTCGGAGTGAGATGTCACATTGCATTAGCCTCACTTTCCAGCGGAGCGGCCGCGGCTGGCGTTCTCGGCGTGACAGCTGAGGGGGCTCCCGGCGCCATCCCCAGGAAGAAGAGGAGGAGGAAAAACAACATAGAAATGCAAGCAGGGCTGACTCCCGAGCGCAGCAGGAGTGAGGGCGTGCGAGGGGCTGGAGGGAGATGGGACTGGAGCCATGAAGACACGGAGCGTGGCACTGCCTACTGGGCAGGCTTGGCTGTCCGTGCTAATCACAGGTACCCTAGGACTCATTTTGCATGCCACCGTCGGGTTGGTGGCCAGGCTGGCCAGAGCCACCTCTCTGCTGCATGGAGCGCGTCTCCGCAGAAGGGAATCTAGGGCCAGCATCACTCTGAGCTTCACACGCATATGTGTTGCATTGTGGGAAGGATGGAAAGACTGGCTCTTGCCTCATGGTGGAAAAGCCCCATGGATCCATCTGGGGCCACTTCCCAGGGGCACGGTAGCTAGGTGGCTATGTAGAGTAGAAGCAGTAAGACTATGTGGCCATAAGGTGGATTGGATGCTTCAAATGAGTGTCCATCAGCACAGAGGGGGAGAGAGCCCAATCCTGCACCACCACAAAGTGCGGGGAGCATTTGGTGCCTGCCAAATCACTGCAAGCTGGAGGATGCTCAGCACCTTCCTGGCCATGCTAGGGTCAGACCCACATTGCACTGGTCCCTGCCTCCATCACTGGCAAATTATCCCCCAAATGTCCACAATTGCTCCCAACCCAAACGCTGCGGACCCAGCGTTACTCTCTGAAGGGCAGGCTCATCTGCCACCGACTTTAAGGATCGCTCAGCCCGCCAGACACTGAAATGCGTCCTTCTCGGGGGTGGTGGGTGGCAACGGAGCGGAGCACATGAACGCTGCCTGCCAGGGAGACGCTTTGGTCAAGGACACAAAGGAAACATCAGCAGTTATGGGGAATGACAGAGTGCACAAAGCCTTGCTCTAAAGGCTAACGGGAAATCACAAGGCAAACTGTATGGAACCCGAATGGACATGCGGCTGAGTCAGGCTGGCTGGGCTGCATTCCTGCTGCCTTCACCTGCAGGGTGCTGAGTTCCCTGTGCTCTCAGCAAGGTCAATGGGAGTAGAGGACTCTTAGCCCCTTGCAGGACAGGACCTCATGATGCACAGACCTGACCCTTTCCATGTCAACTCCGAACTGGGAGTCCTAGAAATGCTACTGCTTAGCCCAGTGCAAAACTGCATCTGCCAGGCGGGAGGCTGTGCTCAGCAGCAGCTCGTTATGAGTGATGGCCCTGGCTTCCCAGTCGCATTTGCATTCCTCTTACACACAGCCGCCGCCATGCCGCTGTATGATTGTGATTTACTGACGTCACAGACACTGCATCACAGAATTGAATTTATGGGAGGCTGAATTTATGATTAGAGAAATGAACCTTTCACCACTTCACGCTACCCCCTCCCGCCACACTCCCCACTCCGCTTCAGGATGACTCCGCTGTGCAGGGTCTCATGTACTTTCCAGGACCATGGGCAATATTTTGCCTTGTCATGTTGGAAAGTTATGCTGTGTGGGATTGCAGAAAAAAAAAAGTTCCCCTGGGGGAGGGTGCTATTTCATGGTTAGAGCTGAGGCCTGGGAGCCAGGACTCCTGAAATCTATTCACATAGCTGCCAGGTAGTGTGGTCTTGGGGTTAAAACAGCAATGTGGTAGGTTAGACTCCTGGCTTCTATTCCTATCACTGGGAAGACACATTGGTTAGAACAGCTTTCAGGACTGCTGCGTTCTAGTCCCACCTTGAGAGACCGACAGCCTGATCTCGTGGATTGGGCGTGGGAACCAGGACCCCTGGGTTGTGTATTTATGTTTGTGATGCTTGGATAAAAGATGCCATGAAAATGCAAAATACTCTTGTCATATTTGTCACACACAAGAAAGCCAAGCAGGCCCTTTCAGTAACAAGCAGAGACAGAAAGAAAAACAACAGCGTAGCTAGCCCGAACAAATAGAATTCCTCAGCGCTGGGAAAGAGAGAGCACACAGTGGTCACTCAAGGTATATTGACCCTTATGGCGGCATGTAGAATACAGCTGCTGCATGCCCACCTAGCACGGGTATGAACAGCAGTTTGAATGGCACAGCTTAGGGGAGTAGAGTGGACTGCCCCACATGCCTGAAGCCCCAAGGTATACCCTGCACAGCTCTCTACATCCCCAAGCCATGCCCCCCATGTGTAGTATGGGAGGCATTGGAGAAAGATTCCAGTAGCGGGAATGCAGTGGGGAAAAGCTCTGGCAGCTCCCCACCTCCAGAGCCTTTCCCCACTGCCAGAGCCTTTCAGTGCTGCATGGAGCTACACACCGCAGCGACAAGCATGGAGGCAGCCTGCCTTTCACTGTGGTGTGTAGACAAGGCCTCAGCTCCTGCTCCCTTGAACTGACCAGCTGCACACGGCATCTCAACAGACAAGCAGGGATATTAATTTGCCCTGAGTCTTCTCCAGCTGTCCTTGATTTGTCCCTGTTCTAAGCTGATTGACTTCGCTGGAGTAACTCCTGATTCATACTGGTGCAGGTGAGAGCAGAATCAGGGCCATCTTTTTTTCTAGTTGAGGAACACCATTCCAGAGCAGCGGCACAGCCCTGCCCAGCTGCAGACTGGGCATTGCTTGCAAGTCACCTGGTGGGCTCTTGACCAACTGGCTGGCACTGAGGTGGTGCTGGGAAAAAACTGAGGACTTGGGCAGAGAGCCCATATTGCTACCGGAAGGAGTGGGTGCAAACAGCAGCACAAGGCCCAGAAGGTGCCTGTTTGGGGACACAGGCTGGGGCAGCAGGATGGTAAGATGCTGTGTATTTAACACCAGGGACTCGGTCCATTGTGGGCAGGGTGTTGTGATTCTTGTAGGGGCCCTTTGAGTGGCCCCTTGTCCTAATTGAGGTTTTGGTGATTTATATCTGAGCGCAGCAGTTGGCGTGGGGGTTAATTCCTGCCTCCCTGAAGGATGTAGAAGGGAAACAAGGGGCTGGGGCCTAGTGGGAGGTATGTGGGGAATCTGCAGACCTGGCTGCCCCCACTGCAGAAGTCAGGGTTCAAGCTGGGAAAAAGGAAAGTTTCCCCTAGTTCCAAAGGCCTTCTGTGCTTTGGGGTGATGCTTTGCCTCTCGTCTGGTTACTTCACCCAGGTGTGTTCCCATGTTGCGGTGATGCCTTTAGCATTTCCTGCAGATTCTCAGCTCTGCAGCCTGGGAATCTTCCATCAACACGCAAGCCTGCAACATTTCCCCATTTCTCCCCTTTCTTTGAACTCTCCTGCCCTGTTCTCTTTCCCCCAAAGGATGAGGGGAGCTGACTGCCTTCCCTCTGCCTGCCAGGAGCACGCACTACCGTGAGCCGGATTAATATCCCCGTAGGAGTTCAATGAGCCATTGATCCAGTATAATCCCCATCCAAAGGGAAATGCATACATACAGCCCACAGACAATGGACCCCTCCCCCCCTTTATAGCACTTGGGCTCTGAAGCTTGTGAAATGAGGATCCACTTGTGCATCAGGAATGGATTTTACAGGCTTGGCTTGAATCGTTTTCTTCCACATCTCGATGAGCCCCGAGGAAGGTCCTTTGGGTGGCCTCCACCCTCTCCCCCAACCCAGAGGCATTGCTTTGGTGACATTCTGGTTCCTCTTGTACTTTTCGGCATCATTAGGTGTCCCCCCGCTCCCTCCACCCCAACCCCAGAGCCCTGGAACAGGCCAGAGTGCAGAGAAGGAGCAGAGTCCCTGTCAAAGGACTTTTGGAGTAAAACATTGGGCCCAATATGGAATTAGCTACTGATGTGAGCCCTAGGGAGGAGCAGGGGGATGTGGCCTGCTCCTCATAAACACAGGCTTTTGGGATCACTGTCAAGTCAGTATCTCTGCTCTGCCCCCTCTCCTCCCCAGGGGAGACCTGTCCTGTGACACACCAGCCTTTCTGCCCCAAATCTTTGCTGCTGTCCATTCCTGTGCAGAAATCCTGCTTTTTGCGACCTTGCACAGGTAACCGTAGGTTTCTGCCCTATGTTCCTTCACAAGTGGTTCCCCTCTGATCTCAGGCCAGAAGTGAAATGAAAACAGCAGTTCCCAGGTGACTAGCCAGGTGCGATTACGGTGTAGGGCGGGGTCTGCCTGGGGACCACAGGCAGGAAAAACAAAAATCCCACACAATCAACAGCTTTGCATTTGGGGTTTTGCTGCCGGCATCTGAAAGCTGGTAAATATTACAAATGCCTCCTGACTTTAAAATAAAAAAAAAAACCCTTATCCATTAAGCACTTCATCCACCCACCCTGCCTCCTTCTCCGAGGCTGCGCTTCCAGACAAACTGGAGTAGTAATCATAACAGAAGGGGAGGAAAGCATTTATAGAAGATATCTGGGGCCAACTTGGCATTTTAAAGCCACTGGATCAAATTCATCCCAGGTGTAAGAAGGACATAATGCTGCAATGGAGCCCTGCCAGTGTACACCAGGGGTGAGTTTGGCCCTGGGAGTACTGCAATGTCCCCATCCTCTGGAGCTAATTTGGAATTTCCTCTGCTGTCTGCCTGATTGCCCTGGAGTGGATCAAAGCCAGCGAGGAAGCGGTGCCTGTATAAAATGTGTCTGGTCATGTCAGATCTCCTGTAAACAGCGTGATGGCTTAATGACTGACAACTCAAAGACATCTTTATCAGGTGCTCTTCAAAAATCCCCAAGGGAAGGCTGTAGGCCTGGCTTCTGTCAGCAGAGAGCTGCAGGCACAGCTTGACTGAGAAACCAAGTTGCTTCTAACAGGGGTTTGAACCAGGGCTAGTGCACAGGCTTAGTAAATCGGCATGCCACTAGCAAACAGGAGGGTTGTGCTCAACTTGCGTTGCAGCACAAATCCAGCCTGTCTGAGCTCAGGAGCTTTGCAGAGGTGTTCCTGCTAATGCTGCGGGTGCACGATAAATAATGGAGGAGGTTAGCGGTTTCAGGGCTGTGGGCTAAGATTAAAGGTGCTGCAAATTTGCATCTTAAAGGGGGCACTGGGCAGTGGGTTCAGGTGAATAGGGAGACGCGTGTTAAAGGGGGAGCACAAGGTGCAAACCGGGCGTTGCAACCCCAAATGAATTGATCTATCTGTGCTCCAGTCTTCAGGCCTGATCTCTGCTCTTGGGATTAGCACTCTCCAAATCAGGCCTTTATCTATTTATATAATTGTTTTGCAATGGGAACATTAGGGGAGAGTGAGCATTGGAGGACATCAGTGCTTCGCCAGGGCTGTGCTCATTTCTCTCCTCTGATGAATCCAGCCTGTGAGGACAACGTTCTCATTTCCATCCATCCTTCTCCAGAATACCCCTGGCTCAGATCCTCAGAAGAATTTGGGCCCCTACCTCCCATTGATTTCAATACCTTTGAGGATCTGGCCCCCAGTCCCTCCCAGTGCCCTCTGGCTGAGTGATGTAGACTGAACTGACAAGGAAATGCATCAGGTGGACAGGTCCTAAACCTAAGGAGCCCTTACAGCAAACATTCTACTTATTGACATTTTATTCTGACATTTATTAGCAGAGCCCTGGTACCTGTAATAAAGACTTACGGAAGTGTCGCAGCACGTTCTCATTGATCCCATTCGTGTGACACCGGTAGGAGGGCCAACAATGGAGAAAGGAAATCACTCTTTATTTTCCTCTTTCCCTTGGGCTGATTTGCTAGCAGCAAAGGGCTGTGGGTAAGGGGAAAGCCAGGCTGGGAGAGGCCTGTCCAGTCTGGTGTCCAAGGTGACAATGGAAGTGATGCTGGTTGGTCATGAGGAGCAGACAGAGAACAGGGTGGACCTGGTGTCCCTCCAGAGTGTTTGCTTCTTAGTGTTAGTCTTGGGGGCCCAATTGTTCATGTATTGCCAGGTGGACTGAGGGTCAGGCCATTTGGGAATCCTCCTCTCTGATGTGCCTCTCACCTCAGTCACTCATGTTGGCGACATGTCCATGGGTTAGTCTGCATTGTGGTGCTGGCCACCGGACTGCTCCACTGCCTATTCAGGGTCAGAATTAGCCCTACTTGTCCATCTCCTACCTCTACTAGAGATGAATCAATGGCCCCATGGAGTCCTGTGCAAGCTGTGAGGGGAGCGAGAAGCCAGGATCGCTGTTATTAGTAGGGCTAGGTGCTGTACATACACAGACTGAGACCGTCCCCACCTCAGAGAGATCACATGTTAAATAGACAAATGATGGGAGAAGAAACAGAGAAGTGAAGTGACTTGGCCAAGGGTATACAGCAGTTCAGTGACAGAGCCAGAAATAGCTCCCGAATCTGCTGACACTCAAGCCAGCGCCCTAGCCGTAGACCACACTGCCAACCATGTCTAACCTCAGTAGAGATCAGACATAGAGACCTGAAATCATTTTGCCTGGCTAAATAAATAATACCTGCTGTTTCTTTGGCCTCACAGCAAGCCTTGGTTCTGCCATTTTATTTCAGCAATGAAGCCCCAACCTGAATTTAGTTTTGCTGACAGCAGGGCTGCCTGGCTGTCTAATTCAGGACAGCAGACAGCTCCATCTCAGCATAGCTAGCATGATGGGAAGGGGTGCGCATTCCATTGATGTATCATCTCATACAGCTCCTTCAAATGCTTCAGAAGTCTGCCCTGGGGGGACTGTAGTTAGGTATAAAACTCGGGGAGCGTTGGATTAAGTACTGTGTATACAATTTGTGCTGAGCTATGGTGATCGCCTTCTTCTGGGCGCCTTGCCACTGCCTGGGCTTTCAGACACCAGAGGGGTTTTATTCTTTTTTTTTTATTATTCTTTTATTTTTTTTAACACTTCTCATTGCTGCTCACAAGTGCTGTTCTTGGAGAAGAGTGAATTGCAGCTTTTGAGCTATGAGAGTTCTCCATCTGCCCAGCCACAGTCCCCGGAGGGAGAACTCTCCATTTGTGCACTCGGGATTCAAATGTGCAAACATCACATTAGCCAAATGGCCCTTGTGGAAGGAGGACGGAGCTGGGAGAGGGTGTTTGGGGAGAGAGAGAGATGATTTAGCTCCATTATTCACATGCAGAAGAAAACCACAAGTTCAGCTACCACACTGGAGGAAGCTTTGCTAAATATTTACATAGAGGCGCAGCAGCCTGACAGCATGGGACTTCAGCCATGTCGTCAGCTGGTTGTTGTGTCTCCATTGAAAGCAATAGGCCTAATATTTAATGGAGCTGCGGTGTTTCATACCAGCTGAGGGTCTGGCTCACAAACTCCTGAATTCTAATCCAGGCTCTGTCACTTAATCTGTTGTGGCCTCGGGCCAGTCATGTCATCTTTCCATGCCTCAGTTTCCCCACTAGTAAAACTAGGATGATAATAAGAATGGGCTTGATAATCTTATTTATGCTGGAGTAAATAAGGACGAAATCCATTGACATTACAGAGATCCTGGGACTCTCTGTGTCTTACATCTTGTGAAATCATTGACGTCTGTGCACACGTTTACTCCACACAGGTGTAAATGCCGATATGTGGTGTGGTGGGGAATTGTTGTTTAAAACCAAGTGAGACTGGCATAGGCAGGAGAAGAATCAGGCCAGACCTCTCTGGGATTTTGTGCACATTAATTGGTTAGTGTTTGTACAGCTCTTTGAAGCTGCAAAGTCTGCACAAGTGCTAAGTATTATTATTAAGCAGCGATCCATTAGTTTTAATCATTGACGAAGGCCCCGTGGTGTTGTTTTCATCAGCAACGCATAGGTTTCTTTGGTTGTCCAAATACATTTATTAAGAAGGCATTACAGCAAAAGAGTCCATCTGCAGTTCTTGATGAAGTACATATTCTGTGATTATACTCATTACATTTGGGCTACACCTCTGCATTTAGCAGTTGTGGGAGCATACAGAGATGTACATTTGCAAATCAGCATCACCTGTGCTTGAGTGGTTTAGGAAACACTGGGCTGCATTCTCCTCTCTCTCTCTCTTGCACCAGTTTTGCACCACTGTAACTGCATTGACTTCAATGGAATTACTCCTGTGTTACGGCAGCATAACTTGGATTGGGGTCAGGCTCCTCAATGGTATGGGAAGTTCATCCACTGTACCATGATTCAAGGTTCCTGCCATATGTGTCAGGAGCTCAGCTGGCACTGGGCACAGTCACCTAGCAACCCAGTGAGCTCAGCTGGGCCCAGTAAACCTTCACTAGGGCCTGGTCTACATTAGGAAATTAGATTGGTATAGTTGCATCACTCAGGCGTGTTAAAAATCCACACTTCTGAACGACGCAGTTAAACCTTTCTAACCCCCAGTGCAAATGGTGCTAGGTCGACAGGAGAATTCTCCCCTTGGCCTAGCTACCACCGCTCAGAGAGGTGGACTGTCAACACCAATGGGAGAAGCTCTCCCATCAGCATAAATACCATCTTCACTGAAGTGTCTTGGCTGCAGTGTTTTAAGTGTAGACAAGCCCAAGTATAGACTGTGCTCCCACATTGGACAGAAGAGCCAACAGATCCCCATTTACAACCTGGTAGCAACGGCAGCACGAAGGTTGTGCAATGCATTTGATGCTCGCAGCTGCTCCAGCCCTAGTCCCAGCCCTTGTTCCAGCCCATGCCTGGTCTTACTCCAGCCCTAGTCCCTACCTTCCTCAGAACTCCTGACTCCAGCCACTGGCTTATCTCCTGACTATAACTCTGTTTCCTCCCCTTTCATTCTGTTATGGTTCCTGGCCCCTAGCTTCGACCATTGGCTGGTCTCCTGATCACACCTCCAGGTCTCTTCTCTCTGATTTTGCTCCAACTACCAGGCCAGACTCCTGTTCTGGACAGTAGGTTGCACCACCTGTACCCCGGTGTGTTAAAATATGTCTGTAGCTATCCTTCCCTCTGGACTCACAGCTGAAGTATCATAAGCGTAAATCAGTGTAAATTAAGAGTAACTCCCCTGAAGACAACAGAGGCTAAAGTCAAAGCAGAAACATGCCCTTAGAGTGTGTGCATGTGTAAACCATGTGTTTAAATGAATGCAGTTATGCCCCTGTTTTGCTAAACGTGGGTTTGATTCTGACTTAACTAATTCCACTTTAAATGAACAATAACTCAACTGAACTCAAATAAGTTACACTGGTGTAAAAACTAGAACAGAGCAAATTCAGTTTGGGGGATGAAACAAAAAAACACCCAAAATTCTAGTTCAATTCAAACCAAAACAACATTTTTCAAAAACTTGCAAAACCAAAACAAACAAAAAAAGTGAATCAACCAAAATGTTTCAAGCTGACTCAAAACAAATGATTTTTTTTTCAGTTTTTCTGTTCATTTAGACTGTTTTGAGTGTTTTTCATCCTTTCTTGTGGCTTTTTAAAAAAAAATTGGCCAAATTTGAAATCAAAACAACTTTTTGGAATGAAATGTTTCTAAATGACAAAGTTGAAACGAAACATTTTGACTCTTTCAACAATTTTACTTTTCAGCTGAAATCATTTATGGCATTTGCCCCGCATTCAATAAATAGTTTTGCTCTCCACCCCCAAATGCAATTTTTTGACAAAAATTGTTTGAAAAAATTTCACCCATCTCCAGTAAAAACTGGTGTGAGATTACAATCTCACTCCTGTCTCTTGACATTCTGGCTGTGGTGCTGCTGTGAGTTGTTTGTCTCATCCTCCCCTTACACCAATTTTATGCCAATATAACTCCACTGGGCCAGATGCTTGGGTTCTGTAGATCAGCATAGCTCCACTGACATCAACAGAGCTGTGTCAATTTAAACCTGGCTCATTTAGTTCAGTGGGGTTACTCCTGCTTTATACCAGTGTAAATCAGAGCAGAATACGGCCCATGATGTTGATGTATGGATTTCTGTCTGTGTGTATTTCTGTCTGAGACTGATGGTTTTATTTTTGCAAACATATTATTTAAAAAAACCCACAGGCTACAGAAATAGCATTACACAATAAAGCCATAAACATCACACTAAAAAGTGGAGGGGAAAAAACTACCAAGAGAACAAAGCAGGCATATTTCACTGTATTTGGCCAATCAAAAACCCAGTCACGGCATCTCTGAAAAAATACAGGAGGCTCCTTCCATTGCAAATGTATACCAATCAGAAGAAATATAATTTAAGGTCTCATAAATTCTAAATTGAGATTTTTGCCTTATATTAGAAATCACTCATTCATTCATTAAGTCTCCTCCTTGTGGATCATATAGTGCATGCTTTGGATCACCCATTTCCAGAGAGGCCAATCGCCTGCCAATGTTGCAGCCTGCTCTATATTAAGTCTGAGGTGGGTGACGTTGGAAGCCATGACATCCCTCTAACATGTGTAAAGCCACCCATGAGGTCTTCTCCATCCAGCTTTCGTTGGATCAAACACATAAAGTTGGCAGGCTGGTATGGACTCCTGCATACGGAGCAGATGGCCAAGCCACCTGAGCCAGCACTGAGTCACTTGGAGGACAGAATCAGAAGGATAAATTTTTTGGTGATTTCCTAAATTCTTCATCTCTCCAAGTGGTGGTTCCTCAGTTAAAGTTTGAGGAGGAAGCTTTGAAAGCAGGCCAAGGGGCTGTCTCTCACGCTCTCGCCCCTAGTTCAACCAAACCTTGATCTTGGCTAGAGCCTCTGGATAATACTGATACCTGGAGCTGCTTTCCAGATCCTCCAACCAGTGTAGCACTGCAACACTGTCTGGTACTTGACAATATTTTAGAGCTATGTAAATCCATCTTAACTTGATCCTTAATTATATTGTTTGGATTCGTTTCAAGGCAGTCTACTGAAATTTCTAGCTCTTAGGAGAACAGTTAGGAGAACAGTTATCTAACTTTTGATCCATTTTCCTGGTAAGATTACAGAAAGTGTTTTAATATAATATCTTCCTCTCCTGTTGCTGAAGAAGCCAAATTTTCTGACAAGAGAACACTGTGTGTGTGTATGTATATGTGTATGTGTATGTGTGATTATTACCTCAGATTACACATGTGTATAATGTCATGTATATGCCTGCATGTTGTGTTGGGGTTATGTGTATGCTGGCAATGTGATTGCACATAACAGGGCTGAGGATCTGATCCAGTATGATGCTGTTATTAATTGCATTAGAATAGTCCCCAGACCCCCGATGAGCTGAAGTGCTATACCAACACATTGTAAGAGACAGTCCCTGAATCAAGGAGCTTACAGTCTAAGTAGCCAGGACGGGGAAAAGAGGAAAGAAAGGAACTGTTATTCCCCCACTGTACAGATGGGCCGCTAAGGTACAGAGGTGTGCTCAGGGTCATGCAGCAGGTCTGCAACAGAGCTGGGAACTGACCCAAATCCAGTGGCTTACTTCCTCTCTAGGCTGGCTTTACAAGTACTCTTATCAGGACTGAGAAACTTGCCTAGTACATTGATGATTATGAGTCAGATCCTATGCTAGTGTAAATCTGTGTAGCTTCAATGGCACAATGTCAACTTACAGAAGCTGAAGATCTGGCTCTGTACAGGTGTCTATGTCTTTGTACTATCAGCTATGTGTTAAGTAGGTACCGGATGGCAGTCTTTCTAGAAAGCTCATGCTGCAAAACGTCTGTTAGTCTATAAGGTGCCACAGGATTCTTTGCTGCTTTTACAGATCCAGACTAACACGGCTACCCCTCTGATACTTTCTAGACAGGTTCACCCACACTTGTGCTTGCAGAGATGTTGGTTAAGCTCATTGCTGGAAACACATTCACATCCCTTGGCTATGCTCCCAGAGATGCTATCGGTATCGGCATGCAAGGCCTCCACTGTAAATACAGGCTGCAGAGAAGTTTGCTTTATTTATTTGAGGAGAAGAGGGATAATGGACCTCCACTCACATGTGGAAAATTAATTCCCTTCTTCTGGCTCCCAATCATTGCTTATGTGAGCTTTAATCATTCTGCTCTTTGTACTAAGCGGGGCCCTTATGATCAATCAGAACTTTGAAGTTTTGATATAAAAATGTAAATGAAATGTATTTCCAAATGAATCCTTTCTTCCCCCACTAACTCCCTCCATTTCGCTGCGCACGCACACAAAAAGCACCACGGTGGTTGATAACGCTCAGTGCGATCCAGATGCTGAGCTGTTTTGTGAACGAGCCACGTGTTTGCCTTTTCCCCCACCCCAATCTGATCGCTGTTTCTGCTCTTCTGCTATTTTTTTTTAAGCAGCGCTGCCCCCAGTACATTCCCAGACAGTCTGATCCGATCGGCAGATGGAATGTTCTCTTGATTACCACTCTAAAAATAAAGATGGGACTCATGGTGAAAACCTTGTTCCTGTGCGTTGCATCTCTCTCTCTCTCTCTCTCCTTTTTTCCCTGTTCACAGGTTAATTCTTAGAATATGTTCCCAGGCCAACCACACCCTTTCCATCCACACACAAACCAGTCAGCAAGCACTCAGGACCCAGTTCCTAGAACCTGCAAGAGGGATGGGTCAGAGCCTGACTCCTGATATGACTCAGTTCCAAGCCCTGCCATTTGTAGTGTGGACACAGCTCAAGCTATAGACCCGTCAGAAGGTCTGTTTAGTTCAGTGTGGATGCATCAGCATGGCTGGGAGACCTGGGTCTAGCAATTGTAAAGCCCGGTTCCAATGTAGTGTGGGTGCTCAAGGGTGGGCTTGGATTTTGGAAACACTTGAGTCCACAGACGCAGGTTTACAATGCAGTGCAAATATCCCCTTAAAGGCTTCAGAACTGAGGAGTGGTGTGTGTGTGTGTTTGTTTGTGTGGGGAGGGAGACAGGGACAGCGACACCAGAAACAGCCATGTGCCAGGCAGGCTGAGGAAGAGGAACTGAGCCGCATCTCTGCCTCAACAAGTTTTATGGCCATTAGTAAATCAATCAAAGCATCCATGAGTGAAGCGGCAGTGGCTTGCTCCAGTCTACTCCAGGTAGAGGCAGAAAAAGAGGATGCGAGAACATAGAAAAAGACCCATTGGAACAAACTGAAGCTGGGATTTTCCAGATAAGGGAGGTAGGCACATAACTCCCGCTAACATTCAAGGAGATGCCTAAGGAGATTCAAGGAGATGCTAACATTCATAGGGGTGCCTAAGTGCCTGTTAACTTGGATCCTTTATGATGTCATTCATACCAGCCTGCTGCAACTGCCTGTCTAGTTCTAGGTCTTGCTTCCTCCAAGAGCCAATGGCAAAAGCTTCAGAGGAGGACGTCCGTTCCTTGCCTGAAATATGTGCCCAGTAGCCCTAAGTGATACGTACACACACTGCTGGCTATTAACTTATAGGAGGCTGAATGGAACTAAAAGATTCCCTGTTGTTAAATGCTCTAAGTCCTGCTTCTCCCACCCTTCATCTTTAGGCTGGGGAGGCTGAATCATATGGTGGCGGTTTGGCCGGGTTAATGTCTCTCTCTGCCCAGTAAAGTCGTGCAGAATGGAGAATTTCTCTCTGCATTCTTATTGGTGTTAGCATATGGTATTGTTCTGCCCTGCATTAGAGCAGGGCCTGGCTCTCTGAAGGTCACATCCAGTAAATGAGCCACAATACCCAATCCATATCTCCCATGGAGCTGATGCAGCTTGTTAGTTCCTGGTCCTTTGGGCCCTGCAGGAGGAGTTTTGTGTGGGCCTGCATGGAACTGTTCTGAATCCTGGCAGTGCTCTACCATCCCCTCTGTCTACTTAGGTTCTTACAGTTCTGGGTCCCGCGTAGCATCTGAGCTGCTCCCACAAGTAACAACCATCTGGTTATTTGTCTGACTTTCAGGGTATGCTTTACAACTGTGTCCAATTTCATTTGGGGAGGGGCATGTCCTGCATCAGTTATCGTTTTGGGGTCCTATTCCATGAACCTCCAAAGGTCTAGATGCTCATCCATAATGTCCTCTTTCTCTCAGTATCCTGGCTTCTCCATACCCTTCAGATCCGATCAGAACTTGTCCAAACTTCAATGGGAAGAGGAATGTTTGGTTTAATCTTAGAGCTGGAGTCGGCTCAGAAATCTGAATGCAGATCCCAACCATCTTACACTTTGTGGGGATATTTGGAGGCAAGGATTTGGTCTGGGAGCATTTCTACTCTTTGTGCGCTTGATCCTGCATTCCTTTATCTGCTCGTGGACGCCAGCGGAGTTCTGGGTGTGCCAGGAAAACAGGATTGAGCACTAGGCATTTGTACAGCACAGAGGTCAATAATCATGATGAAAGCCTGGTGGAATTACTGGGACTTCTCCGTCTGCCAGGCCAGCTGGGAAATCTCCGTACAGCAAATGCTCCCATGTTATTTCAGCACCTCCTAGTTGCAAACGACTGAAATCACCACAGCCACCACCAGCAGATCAAAGCCATGGTGCATCTGGCCACGGGAGTGGAAGCAACACCCATTTCAGAACTTCACAAGGATTCATCTGCGGAAAGGAGTGAAGACTGAGGAGCAGCAGTGGTTGGGATGGGCAGTGCGGGAGAAGAAAAGGTTGTCATTTAATTTCAATCTGGTGCACCCACCTCTGCTTTAAACGCTCCTCTTAGTAACTTCCTGGGAAGCAAAAGCAGCCAAATCCAACAGACATCTCAGGGAAGCTGACAGCTTTATTAGTCCCTAAACGCTGGCTATATTTTTGTTTTTATTTGCATGTGGTGTTTTGCTGATGATTCACTAAAATGTTTCCGTGTCAGAGCTCCTGCATCTGAGTCTCTTCCACAGCCGGCTTGCCAAGGGAGCCAGTGTGCTGCAAGCCATCTCAGCACTACACTGTGAGGCACAAAGGGGCTCCACTGGCTCATGGGACGGAAACCCATGGCATGACAGCAGCTTGGGGCCAGGGTTCCCTAAGCACTAGTGCCACTGGGATGTGAGGCAGCACTGCCTCTGGAGCCTGATCCAAAATCTCCCAATGACTTCCGCGGGCTTCGTTTCAGGCCCATAGACAGCACCATCCTGTCCTGACATAGAGCAGGAAAGATGCAGGAGGGAGTCTCTTTTCCCCACAGTGCAGCCGCTGGATGGGATAGATTGTGCACTAGGCTGAGGGCCTAGTTAACGTGCTCGGTGGCTCCATTGCCCCAGGGGTGTGCTCTGTGCTCAGCTGGCAAAGGGGCACGGGCAGGCCCACAGCCCCACATGCAGCAGTCTGAGGCAGATGCTGGGGTGGAACACAACACATTTCCAAAGAGCACTGCAGACCGAATTGCTTCCAGCCTCCTGAGCCAGCCTGGCCTGGCCTGGCAGCATGGCTCCTGGGCTCTCCGTTCAGAGACTACCCATCTGCTCCTACACATACCTCTTTGCTGAGTGAGGAGAGTAGCATGGGAGGCACAGGCATGGTTCTGAGGGTTCCCGTGGAGCCTTCAGCTGGGGGAGTTTCCCTGGTTGCTGAATGAAATGTAAGATGCTGTGTGTAGCTAGGAAGAATGACTCCAGGGGGCCACGGAATGGATGCACACATCGGCAACAGCACGCACATGCACTTGCGTATGTTCACAACCTTACACTCCCTCCACAGACATGCATGCCAAACAAATACACACACACACACATACACACAGAGCTAGGTCCCTGGCCATCTTCACCCATTCAAACACACACTGAACGTGCACCCGTATCCAGCATACACATGCACACCTATAAAAACATCCCTCTTGCCCCCCACAGGCATGTGCACAAGCCCGCCCGCCCGCAGACCCTTTCTCTCGGTGCTTTCCTAGGCAATGGCATGCAGTCAATCCCTCTGTGTAATCCCCTTGCAGAAGCTCCTATTCCCATTTGTGCAGAAACGCCTGCAATAAGCCTTTGTGGTAGGAGTCTGCTGCAGAAACCCAGACGCTAGGCAAAAGAACAAGGCAAAGATCCTCTCTCTGAATTTCACTCACCATTGTGCTTTTCCAAGGAGCTAGCGGGATGTCAGCTCAAATCCCCTGGATGGGACAATGGCAGCGGCATGGCATGATGCCTGGTCTTTTTCTTATGCACAGGGCACTCCTTTTCTATCAGTGAGAGCGGCAGGTTAGTTCAACCCTCTGTGAGATGGTTAGAGGAACTAATTGCACCTGTAAAAGTGCTGACAGAGTGAACCTCTGTCCCCTCACTTGGAATTGGAATGGAATCAGCACTCTGCAGCATCCAAACATAGGTTACGTGGTTTCAATTCTGGCCCATTCTGTCGGCTGCCTAGAGGCAATTTATATTGACTGCTCTTGCCCTCAGTAGAACCTGTGCTGCTCCCATCAATGTCTTTCTCATGGTTTTCCTAGGCCGTTATCCAAGTGTAAGGAGAAGCTGGGGCTTAAGTCAAATGAGACTGCATTGCAGGGATCCACTTGCAGTAGGCAGAGGATTTGCACATTAAACAGTTTCATGGAAAGATGGTGGGGGACCCATAACTTTTTTTGCTGTCTCAGTTTTGCTTGTGGTTTAGTACTGTCAATGCGTAGGGGCCTGGCATGTTTTATACTGTGTACAGAATTCTAGAGCTGTGGTCAAATTTCCAATAGTGCCTAAATGACTTAGTCTGCTAAATCACATTTGAAAAAGGGACTTAGGCACGTTGGCAATTCACACCGATTTGGAATTCTTACCTTTGATTATATACTCTGAACAGATCCCACCCGAGGCTAGTTTGCCATGTTCTAGGACAAGTTCTTTGAATGTGTGTTAGATCTGGTTCTTTGTATTCTAGATCAATAGAGTAGTACATTCTGTAATGGGTAGCAAAGCACACTCTTGGTTAGCCTTCAGCTTTCTAGATCAGATGATTAGTTTTAGAATGGGTACTGTGTGTGTTAGAGCTGGTCGTTCACTGATTCTAGATTCTGCAGCGTAGTGGTCTGTATAATTGGTTCAAGGCTGGGCAGTTATCTTTTAGATTATAGTTGGTAGAGTCTATAATTAATAATACCTAGCTTTTATAAAGTGCTTTTCATTAGCACATCTTCAAGTATGTCACCAAGCAGGTCAGTATCATTATGCCTTTTTTATAGATTGGAAACTGAGGTGCAGAGAGGTGAAATGACTTGGCAAGTAACCCAACAGGCTAAGGGCAGAGCTAGGACTCAAACCCTCATCTCTTGAACCCTAGGTGCATGCTCCTCATGCTCTCTCTGAAAGAGTATGTTTTGCACTAAGTAATTCATTAGGTGCTAGACTTATGTGACTTAGTGGTTTATAGCTAAAACAGTCAAGAGAGTGGGTTGTTTTAGTAGATTATAGATTAGATTTCTTAGAGGCTTGTTTATTTCTAAGTTGGATAGTGAGGGGGTTCTAAATCAGAGAGAGTATTTTTGGGTATGGATAGGGTCTGGATTAATCCAGTTAACAGGTTCTTTTTTGTGCAATCTAGTAGTTTTCTTTCCCATTTATTCAGAGGAGTGAGGTCCATGTGAGTTCATTACATTAAAAGGAGTTTATGATTTCTTTGTTATGGACATTCAATATAAATTGATTTGAAATAAACATTTTAGGCCAATTTAATAAATTAACTGTATGGTTCATCCTTCTGTTTTTTTCCCCTTCTGATCGACCTGAAGCCTCCTCTCTTCCCACGTTCACTGCCAGTATCATTCTTGGCCAGTACTTGCTGCTCCTTTTTTCATCTCATTGATTGGCTTGTTCAAGAGATGGGCATGAAACAAAACCTCAGATCTGAAGAACAGCCCTCAACTCCAGGGTCCTTGAGACTCAGGTCTGGATCTAAATTTGTCCGCTCTGGTCCAATTCAAGCTTGTTCTGGTGTGCAGAAGTCCATTACCATAATGGGACACTTGCACTCGAGTTAATATTTTCCCTTAAACACTTGAGGAATATTCTTGGAAACAGTGAGTTCTAATCCGGTGTTGTAGCAAATCCGTGGACAGCCACGTTACGATTGCTGTTGTCTGAACCAGAAACCTGATTCTAAAGGGCAAATTCTTAGCACTCAATAAGACTTACAGCTACCTGAAAGGGGCAGCTGGGGAGTCCCCTGACACAAGGGAATCTCCAAGCTATGCCACCTGTCCCCTCCCCACATAAGGGGCATTCCAAGGCAGGGAGGAGCATGATGGGGCAGAATAGGGGAAGGGTCAGAGCGTACTTGTTTCCAGCTAATGGAATGGTCCATAGTAGAATGTTGCAGGTGGTATAAGTTAAAGCAGCCCTGAGGTTGCTCTGTATTACACTCCAGACTGGTTTGGCCTCTGGCCAGTCCCAGGATTCGGAGAGGTAGAAAGGCGGCTTAGAGTCACCTTTGTCTTTCTTACCTCAGATGCACTGATGAGCCCTAAGATTCACATTCATTCAGTTGGGAAACATAAGCCTGCCATGGGGCCTATATGTCTAATCACTCTCATCTTGTGGAGTGGGGGTTATACAATGGGGCCCCCATCTTGGATTGGAGTTTCTCTGGGTGCTACTGGAAGATAAATAATAATAATGAATGAGGAATAAAACAGAAGAGAATAATTGAATCTGGACTGTACTGTGATCTAATGGGTAGAGCACTGAACAGGCAGTCAGGAGACCTAGGGTCAAATCCCAGCTGTCCCATAGATGCCCTGTGAAAATCTGAATGTATTTGAAATGTACCGTATAGCTGATTCTGTGAATGAGGGTGATCTGCATTTGTCATCAATTTTGTCCTTGGGCAAATAACTTTCCACTGCATGTGCCTCAATTTCCACAATCAGTAAACATGTGGCTAGTGATACTGACCCATCTCTGAGATCTCCAGATGATAGGTGCCATCTAAGAGCTAGCCATCCTAGTATTAATAATATAGTCTGGAAAGTATCAGAGGGGTAGCCGTGTTAGTCTGGATCTGTAAAAGCAGCAAAGAGTCCTGTGGCACCTTATAGACTAACAGACGTTTTGGAGCATGAGCTTTCGTGGGTGAATACCCACTTCGTCGGATGCATGTCCTACACCATGCATCCGACGAAGTGGGTATTCACCCACGAAAGCTCATGCTCCAAAACGTCTGTTAGTCTATAAGGTGCCACAGGACTCTTTGCTGCTTTTATAGTCTGTAAAGGAATTATTCACTCAGCTGCTTCACCTGTGGCTTGGTATCCCTGTCACTTTCCAACTAGATGATGCCTTTGTCTGCATCAGAAGAATTTTTCAGCCACAGAAACTACTTGGTTGTTCCCAAGGACCCTGCTTCTCCCTTATCACCCCTCATCATGTGCACACCTACACCAGTGCAGAGATCCTACACCAGGTTCATGCCCCACTGAGATCCTCTGTGAGAACTAGTTTGTGGCACTCCAGTGGCCGTGTGCTGGCCCTTTGTGCAGGGGTAAATTTCACCCTCTGTACACACATGCCTGCCTTAGCCTAGGACCACCTGAGCTATTCATCTTAAGCCCACTCCGTCTCCACGGCACTCCAGACCGGTTTTCTCTGCACCTCCAAGCGCCTCCAGCCTGCCTTTCCATGGAAAGCTCAGGAAAAAGTGCTGCAGATCTGTCAGCAAGATAAGTGAGCTCTAAAGAGCGGTGAAATCAGTCAAGGCAATGGCAGCTGCACAGTAATTCATTTCCATCCTGTCTCCTGCTCTGCCCCGAAGAAGCTGAGACAGCACTTTCCCTCTGTGTCCTTGTTTCCTGCGGATCTCTCACTGTTCCTGATGTGTCTGTGAGCTACTCTGAGAGAGGGTTAAATGGACGACCGCGCTACTTGTGTTAGAGGGCTGGAAACATCTACACCGCAATTAAACAGCCCCACGGTCCGAGCTCTGCAAGCCCGAGTCAGCTGGCACGGGCCCGCCCCAGGTGTCTAACTGTAGTGTAGACATACCCCTAGCAGTGTTCCCTCTCATTTTTCCCACCTATGTGCAGAATGAATTTTGGTATGTGCACCAATATGGAGGTGATGTGATGTGTCACACATCAGCTCCATATTGGTGCACATACCAAAATTCATGTGGCAGGGGTGGGGCTGAGGGGTTCAGCGTGTGGGAGGGGATCAAGGCTGGGGCAGAGGGTGGGATGCGGGGCGTGGGTGAGAACTCCAGCTGGGAGTGCGGGCTCCAGGGTGGGGCCGAGGATGAGGGGCTCAGGGGCCGGGCTGGGGCAGAGGGTTGGGGTGAAGGGCAGGGGGATGAGGGCTCCGGCTGGAGGTGCGGGCTCCGGGATGGGGCCAGGGAAGAGGAGTTTGGGGTGCAGGCTGCCCCAGGGCTACAGTGGGGAGAGAGGACTCCCCCGAACTCTCTCGCCCTACAGCAGCACCTGGGCTGGGGGGGAGAGTCGCTGCCACAGCTCTGGGGCTGGGGCCATGGGATAGGCACCTCCTTCTCCCCTGGCCATGGCAGAGACAGGCCAGAGCTGGGTTAGGGCCGGGGTAGGGGTGCCTCTCCCCCGGCCACAGCAGGTCCAGGACTGGGCTGGCGCCAGTGGGGAGAGGCGCCCCTGCCCGCCCGGAGCGCCTGCGCAGTGCTTAATAGGCTGCTGCGCGGCCGTGCAGCATAGAGGGAACTTAGACCCCTAGACATTGCCAGACTGGATCAGACCCCATGTCCATCTCATCCAGTGTCCTGTCTTTGAGAGTGGCCAACACCAGATGCTTCATAGGAAAGAACCCTGCAGTAGGCAGATGTGGGAGCAGAACGAGGCAGTGGATGTTGGAGTTAGTAGGTGCATTGGTAGGAGGAAAGAGTTTAGGTGGGGAATCAAAGAAATAGCCAACCTCCAGGTCATAGGAAGCCATAGCCATCATGTGGTCTATTTTCAGCAGCACATCTCTCCTCACCTGTCTCGGGCATTGGTACTCAACGGCCAGAGGATGGTGAACTAGGAGACTCCCTGAAGGCCACATCTGAGGAGGTGCTTGCTGGAGTGCCATGGAGACCACTGTGGGTCACCAATAGGCTAGTCCCAAAGGGCCCATTTCTGGTTGTGCAGTTACCGCTCACCTTCTAAAGGGCCCTGATGCTTTTCACAGAATCACAGAAATGTACGGCTAGAAGAGACCTTGACAGATCATCTAGTTCAGGCCCCTGCATTGAGGCAGGACTAAGTATTAGCTCTAGCCCATCCCTGACCGGTGTCTGTCTAACCTGTTCTTAAAAACCTTCAGTGAGGGAAATCCCACAACTTCCTTGGATAATTTGTTCCAGTGCTTAATTACCCTGACAGTTAGGAAGTTCTTCCTAATATCTAACCTAAATCTCCCTTGCTGCAATTTAAGCGCATTATTTGTCCTGTCCTCAGTGAATAAGGAGAACAATTTATAACCCTCCTCTTTATGACAACCTTTTACGTATTTGAATACTGTTTTCACTTGCCCTCTCAGTTTTCTCTTCTCCAGGCTAAACAAACCCATTTTTTTTCTATCTTTCCTCAGAGATAATCTTTTCTAGAACTTTAATCCTTTTTGTTGCTCTCTTCTGGACTTTCTCCAATTTGTCCACATCTTTCCTGAAATGTGGCGCCCACAACCGGACACAGTATTGTAGCTGAGGCCTCATCAATGCGGAGTAGAACGGAAAAATTACTTCTCATGTCTTCTTACAACACTCCTGCTAATACATCCCAGAATGATGTTTGCTTTTATTGAAACAGGATTACATTGTTGGCTCATATATAGTTTGTGGTCCACTATAACCCCCAGATCTTTTTCTGTAGTTCTCCTTCCTAGGTAGTCATTTCCCATGTTTTATTTGTGTAACTGATTATTCCTTCCTAAGTGTGGTACTTTGCATTTGTCCTTATTGAATTTTGTCCTATTTATTTCAGACCATTTTTCCAGTTTGTCAAGATCATTTTGAATTCTGATCCTGTCCTCAAAAGCACTGCTACCCCTCCCACCTTGGAATCATCCACAAACTTTGTAAGTATACTCTATATGCCATTATCCAAATCATTATAAAGATATTGAATAGAACCGCACGCAGGGCAGATTCCTGCAGGACACCACTCCATATGCCTTTCCAGCTTGACTGTGAACCATTGAATATGGTTTTCCAGTGTGCATCCACCATATAGCAGGTTCATCTAGGCTATATTTTCCTAGTTTGTTTATGAGAAGGTCATGTGAGACAGTATCAGAAGCCTTACTATGTATGAGGTATATCGTATCTACTGTTTCCCCTCTATCCACAAGCTTGTTACCCTGTCAAAGAAGGATATTAGGTTGGTTTGACATGCTTTGTTCTTGACAAATTCATGTTAATTGTTACTTGTCACCTTATTATCTTCTAGGTGTTTACAAATTGATTGTTTGATTATTTGATCCATTATCTTTATGGTACCGATGTTAAACTGACTGGTCTATAATTCCCTGCTCTGTCCTTATTCCCCTTTTTACAGATAGATACTATATTTGCCCTTGTCCAGTCCTCTGGGATCTCTCCCATCCTCCGTGAGTTCTCAGAGATAATCATGAATGGCTCAGAGATCTCTTCAGCCAGTTCCTTAAGTATACTAGGATGTATTTCGTCAGGCCCTACCGATGTGAAGACATCTAGCTTGTCTAACTTGTGTTTTGCTCAATCAAGTGCAGTGGGACCCTGTGAAAATTCGATGTGCCCCAGAAACCTTTGCAGGAGCCGATTTTGGGTGCTAAGGATTCCCCTGCATATGACTGAGTAGAAACTACCAGCATGCTCTAGAGGAAGGAATCTCTCAGAAGATGGGTCATGGGGGTTAACAGATAGAGCTGGTCAGGAATTTTTTGACAAAACTTTTTTTTTGGCGGGGGTCGGGGGGGGGGAGAAAAAAATGCTGATTTGTTGAAACTGAAACTGTTTGCAGGAAAGAGTGGGTTTCAATGAATTTCTCATTTCAAAATTGTCAAAACAGGATGTATCAACATTGTCTAAAAGATAAATTCTGTTTCTTTTTTCAGTTCAAAGTGAACTGAAATGTAAGCTAATTATAGCAAAAGTCAAAATCAAAACAGTGTGAAGAAAATGTTGAAACAAAACATTTTGATTGAACTGAACCAATTTCTTTTCTAAAGATTTTGACTTTTCATCCAGATTGGGGATGGGAATTTTTTCAAAATTGCAACATTTTCCCCAGGATGGGAAATCTGTTTCCCGCTCTATTAATGAGTGAGTTTCATGGGACAAAAAGGATCAGGTTTAAAATCCAGCAATTTAGGGCACCCAATGCATTTAAGAATGACCCTGCCAATCACAGTGGCACTCCCAGCGTCCCCAATCCACTTACAATCATGCCCGCTCTCCCTGCTCCTGCTGTTCTGCGGGCTTTGTCAGTACCTGAGCTCCCCCTCAGCACCTCCTCCTCCTCCTCCCTGGCTTCCCACCCCTGGGTACCTCTGGGCTCTCTCTCTTTGGCTTCAGCCTGCAGCAGCAGCAGCCTGGTGCCAGTCGTGTTGGTTATTCAGTAGGTGGCACTGTTCACTTGGAGTCATTCCTGAGGAAACCTCTCAGCCAGATGTTATGGGGTGTTCTGCATTTCCCACATGAAACCATTTGCACTCATTAAAGATCCCACTCTGCTTTCTGTAGGACTAGGCACAACAACTCTGTTTCCCTTGCCAAATGCTAGGCTGGTTAATTGCCTTTTGACTACCTGAAAATCTTTGCCCTTTCTAGTGGGTACTGAATTCTTCACGCCTCATCCTAAACTGTTGTGTAACGTTTCCATGTGCTGTTCTGCAGCTTCCATGTTCTACTCAGAGGTGGCTGCACTTCAGTGCTAGGTGAAGCAACCACTATGGAGAAAAAAATGAGTGGTGCTTCATTGCTCAAACCTCCCTGACCGAGTCTGGATTTTAATTGAAGCAAGACTGTTAAAAAGATATTTACAAGCAGGCTTTTTTTTTTTAAACTGCTTCAGTACACATCACTTTTATGCAGGCAGCAATGATGAAAAGTGGCAGGCTGAACGCATATTTTGACACAGTGTGCTTTTTCTGAGTTACCTCTCCCTTCCCCACCATTGCTTGTTGCCAGGATTCAAGGTTCATTGTTCCCAATCTTTGCTAAAGAAGCTTTTAAGTGTTCTTTTTACTGGCACTGATGGGGGGGGCGGGAAAGAGGGAAGAAGGTAAAGAGGGTGAAAAAAGTCTGCCAGCTGCATCTGTACAGTGGAAATTCACTTGGTGCTTCTTTTTTCATTTAAAAGTCTTTTCTTTCAGCATCTGTCCTTTAGTTTGCGCTACTGTATACAGTCAATCACCCTGCCGCCTCTCCCCGCGGTGCAAACAACATACATCATATGACAGGGGAAGTTACAAGAACGCTTTGTTACCTGTTCCGAATCATTTGCAATGCACAATAATAGCAGTGATGGTAATGAATCCACTTAGCGGTGTGAGCAGGACAGGTTTACCCAGATAGGACTTTGCAATTATTATTTAGTTGGGAGCATGTCATTTCTAATTGCTTTTAGTGGTGACAGCTTAAAGGCCAGCTCCTCCACTGGTGTAAAGCAATGCCATTCCTTTGCAGTCATATTAAGCACACTCCTTGGTTTCAGTGGAGCTACGCTGGTTTATACCAGCTGAGGATCTGGTTGTAAAATGCTGCTTACAACCTCACAATCCACCCTGAGCATCATTACAAGAGAGAGACTTAATGCAGCTGTTTGAAAAATGCTGATTTTTATTGTGGGAACTTTTTTCATAAAAAATAGGGGAAGGGGGGTTGAAATTTTTCCATGAAACTTTTGTTTTTGATGAAAAATTGCATCAAAATCAAACATTTTTGGTTTCCTATTTAAAAATTTTGTTTTCAATTTGACTGATGCTTTGACTCAAAAGAGTTTTTGGTTTGGGGTTTCTGAGTTTTTTGTTTTTGAAAAAGAATGGACAATATTAACTGAAATGAAAATGTTTCGTTTTGATTGAAAGGCAGGTTCACTGAAAAAATTCCAGCTGTCTGTAGCATTTATTATCCCCATTTTACAAAGGGGGAAATTGAGCCCCAGAGAGGGGAGCTGGCTTGATTCAAATCGTATTGCAGGTCAGTGACTGAGAGGGGCATAGACCCCTGCCGTCCTGGTTTGCAGTCCCATACCCCAAGCATTACATGACATTCCCTAGGCAGTACTCCTCCGTAAGGCACCAAGGATCAGACCTTGGCACAGGAAACACCAGGGATGAAATCCTGGCTCCATTGAAGTCAATTAAAAAACTCCCATTGACTTCAATGAGATCAGGATTGCACTCTCAGGAGAGATATAGATCGGGTATCGCTAACAGACAAAGTGCTTGGGGATCTGTGCTTGCCTTCATGCACAGGCCACTGAAAATGGGGAAAAACCCATGAACGTTTTCAAAATCGGGAAGCTGTTTCTACTTCACAGGCTTCCAAACGGGCCCATTTTTCATGTATTAAAACATTTTTCATGACATCTTTAATCAAAATTTCATTGAAACGATTATAGAAATCCTTTTTTTTTTAACTGAAAATGATGGGCTTCCCCCCAGTAATCAAGAAGTTATACTTTGCCAACACATCCTGGTTTTGGCAAATGGAAAAAAAATGTTTGTTAACAATCTTGCTAATTATTTTGGGCCTGTTTTTTATCATAAATGTAGTGATAAATGAGAAATTTGGAAAAAGTCCAACTTCCTTACCCCCTCTCCACCCCGCAAAATGTTTTAGAACAAAGACCATTTGTTTCCCAGTGGAAAAACTTTGTTGCAATGTTCCAATCAGGTCCAATGGTAACAACTTTAACTAGCATCCCGGAATTTAACTGCAAAGGTTCTTTATCCCTTTATCAGCCCCTGCAAACCAGTCCACGTTTAAAAGCAGAATCAATATACAGGAATAGACTGTAATAGACTGCCAGCCTGCTATAGCTAATTGCATAAGTGTCTCTAAACCACAATGCCTAGTTCTTGTTTCTCATTTTTCCATGTCAACTATTTCTGGGAAAAACAACAGAAGAGAGAAAAATAGAAAAAAAAGACAAAGAAACAGAGATATTTACCTAAGTCGTCAAGTGAAATGAGAGCTGACAGGTTCTGTAATGTTACATGCCCAGTACAAAGCGGATTGCTCATTCTGCTGCTCATCTCTGTGTTTGACAATCCTCCATGCATATCTATTGCGCCTGCTCCGCACTCCATCTCCAGGAATACCCTGCTGGTGAAGGAGGAGTGGGGTCTTTCTACAGCTGTCCTCTTTCCAGCAAAAATGTGCCAGGAAAGTACTTTGGGTGACAACAGAGCGTTCAGCAGATCAAAGGCAAACACAATTAAGCCATTAAGTTCTGAATTCTATTCCCATCTCTGCCACTAAATCATGCTGAGTTCCCCTCAGCTGACTTTTCTATGCCTCAGTTTCCCCAAATGGAAAGAACAATGCCAACCTCCACGGGTGTGGTGCAGAGTCATGGGTTAACCTAGAGCTTTGAAAATATAGGGACAGATCCCAGCTGAGGATTGGCTCCGTTGAAGCTGGTGCTGATTCCCACCAGCTGGGGATCTGGCTGTAAAGTAAATGTAAGGCATGAGGCAAAATTTGGGGGCTTAGGTGCATCCCGATTCATAACCCACATTAAGCACTTGCCTGACATGGGGGAACTGGAGGGAAAGGACGACTCCCTTGTCAATAACACTGACACCACAGGGACCCCCAAGTGCCCATGGGGATGACAGATCGGGGCACAATGACAAGGTGAGTAGTAGAACTGGGTCACACTGGGCAGCGTTGGTGTCCCCACCCTCTCTCCCTGCTGGAGTTTAAAGCCTCAGTCTTACCCTCAGCGAGGTCACTGGCAGAACTTGCATTGACTTCAAAGTTGCTGAAGGAAAGAGCCCTCCTTTACTAGAGGTGGGAGGCGGGGTTTGGGGCTGACACCCTAGGGTGGTTCGGTGCCAAGTTGATTTATCTGGGTCGCCAACATCTGGAGGTGGGGGGTGCGGCTTGGATAAAATGGGTCTGTCCCACATATAGGGTAGGCCAAGGCGGTCTTGCAAAACACACCCCTGTGGTGTTTGTGATCCAGGTTCCATTTCATTGGCGCCACTGAACTTGAAGATCAGGGCAGGGGGAAGAGGGTGGAGAAAAGGTTCTGGTTTTGGCCCTGTTTTTTTGATCGACTGACAGGATTGCACCATGGTGGGTCTATCTCTTTATCCCCTCCCTCCCCCCAACCTCCACGTATCTCAGCTACCTGCGGCGAATGCACAGACCCCAGTGCGCCTGGCAGTGCAGGCCTGCGCTGAGGGACTGAGAGGGGAACGCAGAGCAGCGTTGTCAGATTAACTGACAAAAGGCCGGGCCCATACAGCTTCCTGTGTCCCTCCCTGAGACAGCACACACAGTCTCCATAGCTACACTCCAGCGCCTTTCCAGGCCCAGCGTGATAAACTTGTCACTCAGGGGAATGCAGGGAGTTCAGGAGCAGGCCTCTCGCTAGAAAGCAGGTGTTCTTTGTCCCCCTTTGGCTCCCCACTTTCCCTGCCTGCTAATCTCTCTTGGAGATAACATTTCGGTGGCTCTAACACCCTGGCGCTCCGTCCTCCGAGTCAGCAGCATTCCCGGGGCTTCAGAGCACGCTTTTCATGGAGGACGAAGGCGAGGAACGGATTCAAAGTCCCAACGGCGGCTCATTCGCAGGCTCAGCGGGGCGAAAATGCTGCCTCGAAAGAGTTGCTGACTCCTCACTTCTCCTCACAAAGCGAGAGCTCTCGCTGAGAAAATCCTTCTGAACACTTGTAGCCTAAAAGCCCAGTGGAATCGCTGGGCTGAGCGGGTTTTGAGGCATATCTGAGCTGTGCTCCTCTTCTCTGCCTTCGTCTACAGACGGAGAGGGATTGATGGCAGCTGAGAGGGGCATTGTAACTTCCACCCCAACGGGGACACACAGGAGGGGTAAGGGAACCTGTCTGGGGCCAGTAAGACCCGACTCTCACCTGAACCCTGAGAAACTTTTCCTGGGTTCAGAAACATTCAGACCATTTATTATTTTTTCCCAAGCTGATGATGCCCTCGGCACTCCAGGTTCCACGGGTGAGTGGGAAGGCCAGGATGCCCTGAGGAATGCTGCCCGTGGGCTATGCTTGGCCTGGCTTTTCAGAATGCTAGAAGTAAGAGTTGGACCATGCAGCCTGTCTCCCAAGGGCAGGATTGCACCCTGCTGCACATTTCCTACAGGCCAGGGAAGGTTTGGATGGAAAGCAAGACACACCAGAAGCCAGGTTTAAAGCCCAGCTTTAGAGGCCCAAGAGATCTCAATAAGTCACAGAGCTTTATGGTGCTGTTCCAAGCCTCACCCATCTCCAGGGGAGAGACTTCAGCAACATGCAGGGCTTTGAATAGCATCTTCATTTTCATGCCAGAGCAGACTGCTCCTTCCAGGAGGATTCCTGCCTCCTTTCCCCTCCTCACCTGTAACATGGGGAAGCTCCCAGCTCATGCCCTGTACCTGTGATGCTCCAGATTCATGGGACTCTGACAGCTCCAAGGTAAAGACGGACTTGCTCCTGTCTTATTATTTCTCTTGGCATTTTGCCACCACAGTTATGTAAAACAGAGGCTGTGGCTGCACATCAGCAATGCTGGGCACCGAGTGGCTGTCTGTATCCAGAGAATGGATAGCGAATGGCAAGCTTCCCTGCCACCCTGTGCTCAAGCCTGGCTTGGAGCATCTACCCTTGGGGTTAGGGAGCATTGCTCATTCCTTATGGCTCATTCCGTTCTTGCCCTTTCTGCTTCGGCTGTTCATGGGGCGTAGTTAATACCAATCCACGTGTGGACATTTATCCCCTAGGACTGGATCAGCCAACTCATTTCAAATAGGTCTCCGGTTAACATGGTAAAGTGCCGATCACAGCAAGATTAGAATTTACGACCTAGAGATGAGAGAGACTCATTTAGCCCATTCTTAATCTCGCGACCCACGCAGACACCCATCCCTTATTGCTTGCATTAGCAGGGCAATGGACCAGTTGATCTCACTGGCCTTTTCCATCTCTAGCTTTTGAGATAAAACGTGTCTCCTGTTTAAATTGGAACCAGCACAAAATGCTTTTCAGCTGAAGCAGAAACAGTGGGGAGTGGGGCTGCTTATTCTGTCTAGTCAGTATATCTCCCTGTGCATTAAGGCAGGCAATAGCAGTGTTAGGGTGGCTAATTCTCCCTTGTCACTCAGGGCCAGATCTAAAGGCTACTGAAATCTTTCCAGAGATTTCAAGGAAGTTTTTGGATCAGGCCCTTAAAACACTATCTATCTATCTATCTATCTATCTATCTATCTATCTATCTATCCACTTAAATAGCTCCCCTATCACTGTAATATCTGAGCACTGTGTTCCCTGGCTGTTGCTTCTATGGGATTCTATATTAGCTGAGTGGAATGTGTAAAAAAATTAGCCACTCACGCATCTGTTTTTCATACAGTAGCATGACTCTCCTGTCATGTTTTCACTTTTCCCCCCTTGTACTTGATGTTTGCAAGCCTCTTTGATTTGAGATGTGTCAGCTACAATTGGGCTTGAAACACTGAATAGCTGCAATTTTCTCTCTCTCTCTCCTTTGCTCGAGTTTTTAATTTTCTCCGGCCTCTGCTTGAGCAGTTTTTGGCGAGTTCAGTGTATATCTGTGCATGCAAATAAGCAGAGCAAATAGGTTACCGAGCTGCAAAGATAGATCAGTACATTCCAGATACATGCCGCTCATGATAAAAATCATTCAGGGTCATTTCTGGACTCAGCTATCCCTGGTGTCATGCTCATAGTTCAGACGCCACTCTGAGTTGTGTGCAAATATATTGCTCAAGGACAGATTCTGCCATTTGATACATTAGTGTAAATCAGGAATAATTCCATTGGCATGGTGTTGACCTGGATTTACACCCATGTAAGAAGGAGCAGAACTGGCCTGTAGTTATATATTTACTGATGTGCAAATACTAGCTGTCTCATAGGTCCGTTTTACTCTTTTAAAAATATTTACATTTCTGCAATGGAACTGTGGCACCTATGTATTCTGCCCAGACACCTAAATCTGCTTCCTCTCTGCAGGAAAGGAAGAGAAATCATTGTCATTCTTAGGGCTTAAAATTGTATTAAAGCTAATGTTAAAAAATTATATAATGCATAGGTTAAGAAAAGAGTGTCTGTACAGATGTATAGTGCTTGGATTATCCATAAATACAAAGTTTGTTTTAAAAGTCAGAAGATACATATCGTACACATGGGGAAATTAACCAGAATAGCAATTAACTATTCCAGAAGAGCTTCTCATATGGATACTCTCTTCTGGAATAAAAATGATTTCATTCCAGAATGATTACTCCACTTTACAAGCTTCACAAATCCAATTTTTTTTTATACACTACTGCAGTGCCGATAGCTGTGGGGTGGGTTTTGCATGGTTTCCACCCAAACCCCATGGACTCTATTCCTCCAGACTGGCTTGTGACCCAGCCCTGGTCTCATTCGAGAACCAGACCTTTTGCAGAATCACTCCTGGGTGGGAGAGTTCAACCAGCTGCTTGTTAAAGAGGATCTGGGCTCTCTGTATCCTGAAATGGAATCAGAGGGCATCTCAGGACAACAAAACTGTTTCAAAAACCTGTAACAGAACTGGGATACCAAGGAGAATCTGATTACTAGTCTCTAACTAGACACTAATTCAGGTCTTTTCTCAGGCCTATTTAGTCTCACACTTGCCTGTATGGCAGAAAAAAAATTCCAAGCCCATGGAGAGCAGCTCCACTTAGAGATGGCGAGAAAAATTTACTCTCTCTAGACATGCAGGCATTCTGCTTCCACATCCCACCTTGCCACACCTGGGACTCCTGGTCTCTGCCAGTGGTTCCAACCCCTGCCACCCAGCCTGAGAAGAGGAACTCTCTCATTGTGAGTAACTGACATTGCACATCATGTACCGGTGCCCAAGGTGGGGAGTTATAGCCACATGATGTGAGGCTGCCTTAGCCACCCTGCTGTGTGATGCGGCCTGTTGTCAGCATGCAAAGCACAGTTCAAAAGGGCATGAGAACCTATTTCCTGGAACAGATAGACCAGGGGAGCTGAATGGTTTCTGATACAGGGCCAGATTCTCATGTACGAACCAGCTGAGTGCAAAGGAGCCAGATCCTGGCTTAACTGGCCGGTGGAGAAATCTCCCAGTTGGTATAAAGCAGAGGAGCGACGTCCTGCTCCCCGCAGTCTGGGTGGCTAGTTGGAGGCGGGAGAGGGCCTGCCAAAGGCAGGGCAGAGCTCTGCTCTCTGATTTTTCTGGCATATGGTCACTTAGGGAGCACCCACTGCTGGTGTAAGATAGAGCTGCACCAGCACTGCCCTAAAGTTGGGACCAGCACGGGGCAGATCAAAGATGCAGAGAGCCATGGCTGACTCCCTTATGCCCCAGAGAGGCTCTGAGATATAGGACAGAATCGAGCCCACAGAATCTGGAGGGAACAGAAAGACTATCCAGGGCTTATTACTAGCCCAGGAGCCATTAGCCAGGTGGGCCGAGGAGAAGGAGCAATGCAAATCGGCCCAGGGAGGGAGATTCTGTTGAGCCCACCACCTTCCAACTGCTTCTGCGTGTTGTTCTTTCCAGGGAACAGTGACAGGCAAATACATGGCTTTGGAAGTGTTGGCTCATTCCACACACTCTGGGATGCGTTCCCAGCTCGGGGCACAGCGGGGATTTGCGTGTGTCAATATTAGAAAGCAAACACCACGCTCAGAGAAATATTGAAGAGCTGGTTGCCCTCCCTGCTTTGTGTTTTTATTTGTCAGCACTTATTTTTGTTTCCTGACATAAAGCGGAAACATTTGGTCAGGCTGCAAATGTTCTCATTAGACACAGCAGTCTGGGATGCCATTCTCTTTGCAGTAATGCTTTGAGCGCCTCTAGCCGCTTTCATGCCAGGGTCTTGATATGTTTTGTTTGTAAACCATACTTCACATTCCATTCCACTGGCTCAACTGCACAGAGGATAACAGCCTACTACTGCTGAAATTTAATGGAGTTACTCCATTAGCGGAAATGGTAGCTGTCTGTGCTTTGGTGCTGAAGTTCATGGGATTAAACCCAGCCAAAGATGTGTAGCAGTGAGGGTGTTTCAAAAGCACTCAGTGATGGCTTGCTAAGACTCACAATGCCCTGTAGGTAAGGCAATAAGCTCATGTTGTAGAGAAGGTAAATTGAGTTGCATACAAGTAAAACAACTTGCCCAAGTTGACACAAAGTGGTCCAGTTCCTTGGCTAGTGTAAGCCATCGTGACTTCAATGGAGCTATGCTGACTTACCCCAGCTGAGGGCCTGGCAGCCACTCTCTATTTTTAGCATGCTAGCTCGCTCTAAAATAGCTAACCCTAACCCTAATCCCTCCCCCCCCAGTGTAGACATGCCCTCAGCATCTGATTTTGTGTAGCTTTATGCCATTGCTTTCAGCTGATCGATTTCCATCAATTTATGTGAAATCAGACTGAGGCCCTTTGTGTATCAAATAGCATCTTTCAGTAACCCGGGACACAGCAGCTATTCCGCCTTTGAACCGTGGTGCATTAGTTTCAGCGCTAGACTGCTATGATGTCATTATTTTTAATTTTTTACAATTTTTTGCATGTGGGTGTGCAATGGGTGTGCAAATGGGCTGGTTTATAGAAGGGAGGGTTTTGTCTTGTGGCTGACACCAAGAAGGCACTTCCTCAGCTGGTACAACAAGGACTGCTCTAACTCACTAACCAAACGACTGTGAATTAAAAGGTTTGTGTTCTCTTCCCAGCTATATCATAGACATCCAAAGGAAACCACTTCACTTTTCTATGCCTCACTTTCCCCATCTGTAAAAGGGACATAATAATACTTCTGTATGTCCCAGAGCCTCTGCAGGGTATAATTCATGATGGTTTGCAGTGTGATTGGAGATCCACAGATGGAAATGTAAGCTATATATAACATTATATCCAAAAAATGATATTTAAAGAATGTTAAGGGTACTTAGGAAATGCCAGGATTAAGGTTGCCTGTGCAATTTTAATTCACTCCCCCCTTGTGTGTGTGTATGGTGATAGTCATTGTGATCATATACAATTTCTTCCTCATTCAGTGCACCGGATGGGTGTTGGTAACTGAATGGGTAGCTAGTCAATATTTGTTTTAGCCTCATCACTGAGTGTATCCCTCCATATATTATTTACTGCACAACATCCAAGCCCAGCACCAAATACAGAATTAATTAATTTCATCTTGGGCTTTTCTATGGTGCTTGTAGTATCTTAGGTCCAGCTCCTCAAAGATGTTTAGATGGCTAACGCCTACTGATTTCAGTGGGAGTGAGGTGCCTAAATACCTTAGGCTACTGTGCTTTACAACCATTGAAGGATTTATCTTTATAACACCCCTGGGAGGTTAGGCACTGCTCTCTTTCCCATTTTACGGCTGAGGAACTGACAGACAAGGATCAACACTGTCAAAAGTGTGACGTGGTTTTGGAAACCCAAATTGAGTAGTGTGGGTCTGGTGTTTTTTTTTTTCAGAGTACTTCACATTTGATAGCGCTTCATATATTCACAGCGAAGCTCCCATTGGCCTCAATAGCTGTTGTGAGTGCTCAGCACTTCTGCCAAGCAGACCCCTTGCATCTCATGTTGGGAACCTAGAAAAACACTACCTTGCACCACCTTTAATAAATCCTGAAAAGCAACCGAAGGCTGGGTCAGGAGGACTTGGCCTGAAAACGATATGCGAAGCAAAGACAGAAGGTGCTGTCCCTCCGGAATCTGTGGTCAATGGGCAAAACCCACTAAATCTACTGAGCGTGTTTTTGTACCTGGGCACATGTTTGAAGAATTGATTTCTTGCGGCAGCGTCTCACAGAAGGCAAGCTGTGCATGTGAGCTGATGCTGACAAGGGAAATTGGAAGCTCACTGTTGTTTGACAGGTATATTATTCCAACTGCCCTCGATTTATTTACAAAACAAGGAGCTCAGATCCCTGAAATGATGCAAGTCAGAGCTGCGAGAGGCCTGGTTCCTTAGCCCTTTGGAGCTGGCCTCAATTTGCTTGACATTTCAAATGGATGAAGGGGGAAGGAAAAAAAACAGCCTTTGCTTCACAGCCTTTTCCCTCAAGCCGACAGACTTCACACTTAAAAAGCTAGGAGGGAAAGAATCCATGTTTATTTTTCTTGGCCGCGGTGACAGACATGATACGGCCGCCATCACTCCATCAGACCTTCCCCACTCACAAGCTCCTTCACTGGACTCAGTGCTGCTGGGGGGCATGAGGGTGACTTCTCTTTTCCTCCATGTGGCAGTAGGGGATCTGATGAGGGGTGCAAGGGACATCATGGCTCAGATTGTCTTGCTGCCTCCCAGCCATTGGTGTCCCATAAGAGGACAGGAGGAGAGAGACCTGCTTCGGGGAGCCCTGCAGACTGAATTGCCAGACACCATCCTCTGGGAAGGAGAATGGCATCACTAAAAAGTCACTGCTCTGTGCACCAGGGCCATGAACTGACGATAGGTCAAGCATCCTTGAGGTCAACAGCATCAAAGGCTGCTGATAGATTTCAAAGGGTTTCAAAGCCCCTATCAGACTCAGGCTCCTCATTTCCCCTTCCATGTTCTCCATAACTTAGCTTCCTCCTAGTCTCCTTTACTTCCCCACCAAGACCACTTCACTCAGCCCACACTGCTCACCTGGAGGCTTCCTTTGTATCCATCTCCCACGTCCGCCTGGTCACTTCCTTGGTGCCTGGAACTCTCCTTCTGACCCCATCTGCCACACCTCCTCCACCCTCCCTTTCACTCCCTGCCCAAAAGCTATTTCCTTGCACTGGCTTTCAGACCAGTGGAGCAGAAGGCATTGAACCATGACACTATAAATGACGTGGGGCCTGCATGCTAAAGAGAACCGCTCTCCACTTGCTATGAGCTACCTTCTCGCTATTGGCCACAGTTGAGAGCAATGGGGATGCTCGCTCCAGAGACACCCTCCCTCCAGTCAGGCACTTAAGAGGGTGCAACGGAGGGAGGTTTTCTTTGCCTCCACCACAATCACAGCTTGCGATCCCCAGCAACTCCTAGGCTGCATTTGATCAGCATGTGGTGAGCATGATTGCTGTTGGCATGAATGGTGTGTGTGTGTGTGTGTGGCTTACCTTTAACAGAATAGGTATGCGTGTGAGTGCAGAGCCTGGCTATGTCTACACTGCAATCAGAAGTGGGATTGCAGCACCCGTAGGCCTACCCGAGCTGGCTTTCATCTAGCTACGCTGAGTAACAATAGCAGTGAAGCTGTGGCAGCGTGGGTCTGGGAGGCTCAAGTATGTGCCCAGGTTCTGGGGTGGGCAGGGCTAGTCCATGCAGGTGGCCACCAGTGCAAAGCTTGCTCAGAGATGTGCAAATGCACCCGCTGATTGCAGTGTAGGCATCTCCTGTCTGCATTGGAAGGGGCAGGGGCTGCTTGGGTGTATCCTAGCAGGGCCAGCTCTAACTTTTTTGCATCCCCAAGCAAAAAAAAAAAAAAAAAGCGCTGCTCCGCCGTAACAACCCCCCACTGAGCGCCGCCCTGCAGCACTGTAACAACCCCCCTCCCCCAGCGCCGCCCCGCCCCGCCCTGCTGAAACAACCCCCCCGAGCCCTGCGCCGCGCTGCCCTGCCGAAACAACCCCCCCAAGTGCTGCGCCGCGCCGCCCCGCCAAAACAACCCCCCCGAGCGCTGCCCCACCGAACAAAAAAAAAACAAACCCCGAGCGCCGCCCTGCCACCCAAAGATTGGCCGCCCCTTACAAGGTGCCGCCTCAAGCACGTGCTTGGTCGGCTGGTGCCTGGAGCCGGCGCTATATCCTAGAAAAGTAGGCTAGAATGGACCTCAAGAAGTCATCAAGTCCAACCCCCTGCACTAAAGCAGGACCAAAGAAACCTAGGGTGTGTGTATATCTGTGCATGCTTTTGCCCTAGGTGTTTTTCCTATTTTAAAGTCTGTTTGCATGTACAGGGACCCTCTCCAGAAGGAATAGAGCTGGAGAGGCAGAGTCCTTGGAGAATCTGGGGATGATTAAATGAAGCGGATTCACTTGTATGGTACTGGAAAATTGAAATGGGTATCAGCCTCTGACTTTGTAGCTTATTCAGCTCATGCCTCCTGCCTGCAAGCCCCGATGCAAAATTCATCAGGCGTCAGGCTATAGAAAACCACTGAGACATCCTGGGAAGCAGAGATTATGTCCTGTCCTGAGAGGTAAACCACAAAATAGACCTGGACAGAATTTAAAAATTCTTTCTCCTCTTTCATGCACTCTGGTTGGACCAGCATTTGGAAAGTATGTCCCAGCTTGGGTGCCCATAAAAGGACCATACACTCCATTGGAACATGGAATTGATGGCTGCCTGCCAAGACCACCAGATCTGGATGTTGCTCTGAAGTTCTCCAGCTGTCCATCTGAGAAGCCCTCCAAAAAAAGGGGCATGATTTAAGCCTCACAACCCCCCTGTGAAGTAGGCGATGGGCCTAGATCTCGGGGTGGGGGGCAGGAACAGTGCATTCCATGTGGACATTATAATCCCCGTTCACAGGTGAGGCACAAGAGAGGGCAAATAACTTGCTCCAAAATGTACAAGAATGATATTTAAAGCAAAGGTCAGTGGTGTTACGCTGAGCATGAAGTTGGCCTACTGTGTTATGTATTCTTTGTATTACAGCCACACTTAAGCTCCCAGTTAAGATGAGGGCCCCATTTGTGGGGTGCTATCCATGCACTTAGCAAGAGACATCCCAGAGAGTTTACAATCTAAACTGATTGACAAGAGCTGAGAAGTGAAACAGAGGCACAAAGAGGAGAAGTGACTTGCCCAAGGTTACCCAGCAGGTCTGTGGCAGAGCAAGGAAGAGACCCTACATCTGACTCCCAATCCAGTGCCCTATCTCCTAGGCCATGCTGCCTACCAAAGAGTCACCCTTTTAGGCCATTTCCTGTCCAGTTTGGGGTAATCCCCCAGTGGTCCCATAACGAGCTCCTGCTTTGTGCCTGGAGCTAATTGGAACATGGTAAGGATTTCCCTGAATGCTGTCAGAGCTAAGTATTGTGATTCCAACAATGGATGAGATTCCAGCACCATCAAACCCAAACCTTCACCCTCGAAAGTGAGTCCTGAACCCCGGCCTGAACTCACCACTTGACCGAAACCTGCCGCCTCCGCAGCTCATGAAGGGTTACAAGTGGAAGTAAATTCATCCCCAGCCCCCTGGAGGGAGCAATGGCAGCTTAACCCTGTTTTTACCTGAGCTTAGAAGTGCAGGCTCTCCCTTTCTCACACAGCAGAGTGGCCAACGGGGTTAGTTGTTTTATTCAAAAAACTGAAAAGCCCTGCTGTTTTCTCAGCAGTGATTAGGTGAAAAAGAAAGAGCGAGACACATGCAGAGACCTAACCTTAGATCCCTACGGCGATGCAGTGCTGTCTGAGATGAGAGACTGAAGAAATAAAAATTATTTGTTGTTGATGTTATGAATTCATTGTGCCCTTAGGTTTGATTTCACCCCCACCCCCATCATTTATTTTTTAACCTATCAGTCTATTGAAGTCACTTAGCCGTCGAAGGTGAGAATACAGCTGGTATTGGAATGAATTTGCCAGGTGGCAATCTCCACGGGTCCTTGTGTGTGTCTCCAGTGGCACCTTATCCAAGTTAATAACTCAGGAGGGAATACAGCTTTTAAATGAATAAAATCCCCCTAGACTAAAAGGTGTTCAAAGCTGCTTAGGAATCTGTTTACATGCTTCCTCCTGTGCCCTGCTGGCCTCGGAGAGGAAACCCTCCTTCGGTGTTTGTATTGTGAAGGCGAACTGAACCGATCCCAAATGATTAGAGGAGCATATCCGGAAGGGGTACCCAATGTCCCCAGCTCTCATCTGAAGTCAGTAGATGTTGCAATTGCTCTGTAGCCATCAGAATGAGGTTCTAAGGCAACATAATGTGTGCGCGCTGTGAATAAAAAGCAAAACATGGGGAAATGAGCTCCTCACTCCCTCACCTGTCAAGCCCTGAGTGGTTTGATTCCTTTTAGAGTTTTATACAACATGGTCCAGTGGAAAGGGCCTGAAAGGACCCCTGGCTTCTCTTCCTGCCTCTGCTACTGACTTCCCATGTGACCATGGGCACATCACATACTCCCACAGGTTCAAACTTAGTTCCCTGAAGTTAGACGCCGGCATTCCTATTGAAGCACTGCAGTAAATACCCTGAGTCTCAAAGGTGCAGAGCACCCACAGGTCCCAGTGATTTCCATAGAGGATGCAGAGGTCCCAGTACATCTCAGGATCATACCTGTGATTATCATCCATCTAATCTATCTATCTAGGTTATTATATTATTGCTTGTTTCTGTAATATCCAAAGACTTCTATGTTTTGTCTTCAAATGCATTAATTAAGGGACAGGAGAATCAGTTTGAATAAATCAAGAGTTGACCAGAACCTTTGCTCCAAACTTTTAATGTAGATTCTAAACTGTGCATGTACTTCCTATGCCCACAAGTATTCTTCATGGCAGCCTCCGCTCTTCTGGGCCCCAGCTGGTACGTAAAGCAGATGAGTATACCAAGGAAGGCTGCTGTCCTGGTACTGCAGATCTGATTGAAGATCTTAGGAGAAAGCCTCATCTCTTATGATTTCCATCCCATGTTTGTCAGTTCAAGAGGCTCAGCAAGTATGGAAGTGGTTTTTGTATGAATTTTTGGCTGCTCATTTGAATGGAACTGGAGTTCCACTGACTCCAAGCATACTGGCTGCACCTCTTGTTATCCTACCAGCACAGGACCCAGGAGATACACAAGAACATAATCCAAATAATGACTGTAAGGCCTGAAAATTCATGAGCCATCAAAATTAGGGAAGGCTGCTGTAATTTACTGGAAAACTAAGGCCGTCAGCTTTTAGGGGCAGCGGAGCACTACTATCTATTGTGCCTCAGACAGGATGAAAATACAAGCAGTTTTTCATACATGGCAGGATGTTTTGAGCTGGGTTGGAAATGGTTTTCCCGTCCTGCAAAAATTTTCAAGATGTCCAAACTTTTTCCCATCCCAAATGGTGACGAAATGTTGAAATTTCAAAAATGTTTGCAAACAGAAAAACAAACAAACAAAAAATATGGTTTGGGTCAATCAAAATGTTTCACTTTGATCATTTCAAAAATTTTGTTTTGATTTTGTGCATTTTAATGTTTTTGTTTTAAAAGGTCAATAATTACCTTATATTTCTAAACAAAAAGTTGTTTTGAACCAGAATTATTATTATTATTATTTTGCATTTGGAAAATGTCAAATATCTCCTATTTCAACAATTTCAAAACATTTTCTTTTCCTTACAATTATTTTTAAGCTGAGAAATTCCTCATTCATGTTCCTTTCCCACAAACGCTTTCTATTTCTACAAACTGACATTTTTCAACAAAGAAAAACCTTTCTGCAAACAGCTCGTTTTTCAGCATCCTGAGCCAGCCTGTCCTCTCTGCTAGCATTTAGTGGTAATTTCTAGGTTGGTAGATAGCTTCAGATACTAATTTGGGATCTTAAACTATTTTTTGTGTGTGTGCTTTGCAGCTCACCTTTAAAGTCTCTTCAAAGAGCAGAGTGGAACAGGCTCAAAGGCAGTGTGAAGGGTCAGGAGATGATAGCATCCTATGTGTCAGAAATAGTGGGTGCAAAGAGATTCATTCTCCTGCTGCTTTAAGCTACATTATGACCAGGGACTTCTGACCTCTAACTTCACAATGCAATGTTTTCCCCTCCACCTTTCTCCTCTCAACCCCCTCCAGGCGGCTTCAGGACACGTCCTTTCCTCTCGCTCCAAACATCACAGGTAGTGAACAAGGCTGCAGAGTCCAAGGCTGCCAGATCAAATGCCCTTTAATGAATGTGGAAGCAATGGATTCATTAGTCGCAGGCCATATGTGCCTTTAAAAAGCTGCTGCACAGCATGAGGCGATGTCTATTTGGGGACAGACCATGGAAGTCACCCAGTGGTGGATGAAAGCTGAGAGAATTCTGTCCAGTGGCTGGCTGCCTGGCTTGGTCCTCTCGCTGACAGGGATGGACGTTTCTGCTGTAAATGAATCTTACTGGTTTCTTTCCCTTACGTGGTTTGATCTATGGCTGCTTGGTTTAAACTGGGCCCAAACAAAAGCCCCCAATCCCCGTGACTTAGTGGGTGTTAAAAATCCAGACCTGAATTTTGTAAATGGCCCCTCACTTTAGAATGGGTCTGAAGCAAGGGCCAGATTTCCAAAGGTATTTAGGTGCCTAAAGATGGAGAGACGCATCAAAAGTGCCTAAGCAGGTTTGGGTATGTAACTCTCATTGATTTCAATGGGACTTAGGTGCCCAGCTTGATTAGTGTTTTTAAAAATCCCACTAGATTCCTCTCTGTATTTATAGATACCCGAATACCTTTAAAAATCTGGCTCCAAGTGTCTGAAATCTGGAGCACTGCAACTCCAGACCAGGATCTGGATTTTGCACCGTGAACTAATCTCTCTGGCACATTCCAGCCAGTATTCCAGCTCACTGGCCTCTTTTCATAAAACAGCTATGCTGTCAGTTTGCCTCTTAGGTGAAGGATAAAATCTTGTCCCTCCCCTTCTCCTCTTTTTATGCAGTTACAGACTATTGTCTCTTATGCCAGTAGGTCCCATCTTCAGAGACTTCTCTTTGGTTTCCTTTGTCTGGGGCAGCCCCTGGCTTAGGCAGTAAACACAGCCTGTCTCCATAGATGTCCATTGTTCTATATGCTGACTGAGTTAGTCCTCAGGCTCGCTTTGACTCACTTTCCTTTGACAGTTTTCGAACCTAATATTTTACATTTGTCATAACTCTTAAACTATTTCCCGTACAGCCACCTTGCAACAATTATAAGGACCAGTGGGCTTCTGGCTCTTGGTAGAGACCTCACATGCCACCCATGGGTGAAATAGTATTTCAATACCAGACCCAGGGGATCCCCGTAAAATCTTGTGCACCCCCAGTGCTCACTACCAGCAGGCACCTAAAAGTCTCTGGGTCACACTCACCCATCTCTTTGTGTCCTCTCATCCAACTCCAGCCAACGCTTCTCCCTCTACATTTGTGTTATTTTCCAGTCCCAGAGCAGATAAAGGACTTGGAAAGTGAGAACTTCCTCTCAGCGTAAACCCACTTTGGTAACTGCCCTCCCCTGAGGTTGAACTAGATAAGTTCATGGAGGGTAGGTCCATCAATGGCTATTAGCCAGGAAGGGCAGGGATGGTGTCCCTAGTCTCTGTTTGCCAGAAGCTGGGAATGAGCAACAGGGGATGGATCACTTGGTGATTACCTGGTCTGTTCATTCCCTCTGGGGCACCTGGCATTGGCCACTGTTGGAAGGCAGGATACTGGGCTGGATGGACCTCTGGTCTGACCCAGTACAACCTGTCTTATGTTCTTAGGGCGGGGTCCCCAATGTGGTGCCCGCAGGCGCCATGGCGCCCACCAGGACGTCTAAGTGCGCCCACGTACTGGCCAGCGGATGAGCATCCGCCGAAATGCCGCCAACAAGCCACAGGCATCGCCGCTGAAATGCCGTCGATTTTCGGCGGTATTTCGGTGGTGACACCTCTGGATGACACTGCTTGTCGGCGGCATTTCGGCAGCGACGCCTATTGACGTTGCCGCTTGTCGGTGGAATTTTGGTGGATGCTTGTCCACTGCCACAGTCCTCCATGGCTCGTTGTCTGGCACCTGCCAGACGAAAAAGGTTGGGGACCACTGTTCTTAGGGGATGTCTTGATATTCCTGGGGTGGGTTTTTTTGTTTTTTATTTTAGCATCACCAAGCAGCAATTCCCTGATTGTGATTGTGACTAGGCCAGTGCTGAGAGGCTCTCAAGCCTTATACTTCTCGATTGTTAATCTGAATCCAGTACAGGCTGGTAGCGACCAGAAACTGAGCCCATCTGATGGGTTCTTAGAGTTCCATAAAAATAAACCACAGCCTGGTTCCTAGACAATGGGTCTGCACCACTCTGAAGGGTGGCCCAGGAGTCAAGCCCCAGAGCTATGAGTCATCCAGGGATGGAACCCAGCTCTCCTCTGCCCCGACCTTAGACTTTGGACACCTCCCTGAGCCTCAAGTTTCCTATCTGTAAAATGTGGATAATAATGCTGCAGGGCCTCCTTTCTGAAGCACACTGACCTCTGTGCTTGCGGAAAGTGTTGATCTTCACCTGGCAACTTTTGTTGGTAGCCTCAGCAGAGAGGCGAAGAAACGAATAAGCCAGAGACTGGACTCCATCTTCAGTTCAGGGTTGAAGCCTGTCGTGCAGGCAACCTATGCAGCTCCTGCTGGACATGCTCTGAGAATAAAGAGAGGATTGCAGGACTGCCAAGCACCTCTTACCACCTGTAATTCACTAACACAAAGAAAAGGCCAGCACCCACATCTGGCTCTGATCATTGCTGCCTAGCATGTAGAGCCTTCTCTTTGCGTGGTCATATGTGCACTTCGCAAGCAGAACCTGTGTGGCAGCCATGGGCAGGCAAGAACATCTGAGCCTCCTGGATTCTGGAGTGCTTTGGGGGACTGATGCTCTGATTTAAGATGGCGAGGGCTGCAGGCCGATCAATACTCTAATCAACACGGCAAGCATCACAGCCGCTTCACCGCTCACCTCAGCTGGGAAGAAAACAAGGGAGCAAGAGATTAACTCAAGAGCTTAGAACTCCTCTTGATGAATAATTGAATCAATGAGCCTGGGAGGGGCCCAAAATGCGAGCAGGGAGCAAGGAGAGGAGAAGCAGGAGGGACACCAGGCAGGGGAAAAAAAGGCTTTCAAGCTAAAAGAGGAACTACAGTGGCTTTCATGTTGTAGTGTGCAGTGCAGCTGCCTCTGATCTGGGGAAGGGAGAGGAGAAACATGACTTCAGCTGATTGGTGGAACTTGTGTCCCTTGCACTGTTGTCCCCTCCGTCCCCCCCTTTTTCAGTACTCTCTTTTAAGGAGTGTTAAAATGCTGCCCCCACTGATGAGAGCAGTTGCAGAAAGCTCTTCTTCTGAATCACAATGAAAGCCCAGTGAGCGAGGGTGGCTTTTTACAGGGTGTGTGTGTAGGGTTTTTGCAATTAAATAAAGTAATAATAATAATTAATAATTAATAAAATTGACTTATCTGTCCATTATGTTCCAGACACTGAATAGCTCTAAGGGGAAATGCAAGGTTCATACAGCCCTGGGGCTACTTGAAATCAATCCTATAGCTCTCCAGTTCCAAGACCTTTTTGAAGTGGGGGCACACAAAAGGAAATCTTTTGGGTGATGCTGATGGTGTGGGTGGGATGAGTTAGATGCAACATGGGAGATAGCCTGGCTTGTACTCTCCAGGACCCAGATGCAAGCAGAGACCCACTGCTGAGGGGCATAAAGATATGAGCAGAGGAGGAGGAAGGGGTTTGCCAGGATGGATCAGAGAAACACTGTTTGGGTTATGAGAGAAGGAAACCAAGGGTTGTTTGATAATAAAAACTAGATCCCTTGTACTGTTAAGGGCTGTTAATGGAGAAAAGACAGTTTTGGGGACTGTGTGCGCACCTGTCTTAACTTGACTCCAGATTGGAGCCAAAGTCCTTAACAGGAAACACACCTAGGTGACCTGCATTACACAATCATTTTGCCTTTTCCGTGGCGGTAGAATGAGCTTTGGACTCAATGGTTGGTCAGTGCCTGTGGTCTATCTTAGAGCTGGTGAAAGAGGCCGGATTGGCCAGACTGGAGAATGAAGTCCAGAAGAGAAGGCACACGCAGGCCTCCACCGTGCACCAGTTCCTTCCACACTGCCCTACTCAAAGGACTCTGTTCTGTCCTGCTGTGTTTCGTTTTTCATGGCCTATTCATTCTTTCTGCTGAGTCTGGAATAACGGCGCCAGTTGTGGTGGGTTTTAGTGAGGTGGACAATGCTCCGCAAAGAACGGGTCTGAGACCCACCAAGTCATTTCATATTGGCCGTCAGCTGGTAATGACTTGCATCTCACTGCCAACAGGAGCTAGATTCAAACGGGCACTGTAGAGATGTAAGACCCTGCTGCATCCCATTTCCAATCCCCTGAGCCTCTTTTTGCATTCCACTTTGATTTGCCTCCCATTCACATCTCCCGTCAGCTCCGCTCAGTTCATCGTCTATACATTTCTCTTCAACCTCAACATTGAGCAGCCTTTAATTCAGTTCCTATTGCCTTGCAGATCATCCCGATGAATTGCTGCTTCCCTGTTAAAATGGGTTCCCTTTTCGGTTGTCATATGGGGAAGATGGAGATTTCTTTTTAAAGGCGTCATGCAGATGTTTGGCATTTGCTGTTGTTCAATAAAGTTGATCATTTTGCTTAAGAGGTATCAATGCAATTTTCCACGCCACCGGCTTAAAGATTGCATCTTGGTTAAAAAAACAACCCCTCTCTGCCCCTGCAAAACCAACAACAACCATTCTTTTCCTCTCTATTTGAGTTGCAAAGGAATAAACAAAAGAAAGAGAAAAAATCCTACGTTGTCTCAACGGCAAATATATTAGTAGCTTATTTAAATTGAGGTGAGTCAGTCCAGAGTAGATACCTCCAGCACATTTTTGTGACTCCTTATTTCATCTGTGTCACGGCTAGCATAGCGATAGCATAGCTGGGGAATGCCTTTACACACCATTACATTTCCCAGTGAAATATGTATGAATTACCGCCGATGGTGGTTGGAAGCTATCTGGACATAAAACATGCAGAAAATGAAATATTAACTTTCCTATCCAACCCGGTAGCGGCTGTTATGTTTTGTATTATAACACGTTAAGGTGAAGTACTGGAATAAAAAATAAAAATAAAACTCCCAGACTCCCATCCTGGCAGTATTGTGCATAAATGACATTGGATGTGGATGATAAAACTGGAAAGTGTGTGTGTGGTGGGGGGATATATTCACAGTTTAGTTGACGGTGAATATAAATAGGGACTGAGCCAAATGCAGGTTGGAAAGAATCCTCTAGAAACTTTACTTTCATTAAATTACTACAAGTTGCATTGGTAAATAGGAAAGAAACCCAAACCTTATAGACTCAATGGGTAAGGCTCACCTTCAGTGTCACTGTATTTATTTAATGAGTTTATATTCAGGGTGAATTTTGTCCATTACTTGTAATTGCCTCATTTTGTTCCTTGTATATTGAATTGGGCCTCGATTTAGTATGATATTTGAGCCTATGAGTAGCTTTTAGCACAAGAGGCGACATGATCCGGTGGATGGGACACTGAACTGGGAGTCAGCAGACTTGAGGTCTAGTCCCAGCTCTGCCACGGACCTACTGTGTGACCCTGGGAAAGTCACTTCCTCTCTCTGTGCCTCTGTTTCCCCTCTTACCTCCTGTTGATTTAGACTGTAAATAAGTAGGGGCAGGGAGTGTATCTTACCATGTGTATGTACAGCTCCTAGCACCAGAGGACCCTGATCTTAGTTGAGGTCCCTGGATGCTATGTTAATAATAAAATTCCTTTCAGATTAATAGATTTTAAAGCCAGAAGGGACCACTATGAGAACATAGCCTGACTGACTCTCTCTGTATTTGTACAGTGGCTAAATGGGAGTTAAAGTTAAGCCAATGCTTAAGTTTCTTACTGAGTTTGGCACCCAGGGCCTGATTCAGCACCCATCAAAGAGAATGGAAAGATTCCCATTGACTTCAGTAGTCTTTTGGATCAGTCTCTAAGGGCCAGATCAATGGGAGTTAGGCATCTAGGGATCTTTAAAAGTCTGGGCTTAAATGACCTATGACTGCTAATTTATGCATTCACACCTGTCTAATGTTACCATTTCTCTCACTTCCTTCCCTCCATGTTCTTGTTTCTTCACCTATTGAGTACTGCCTAAATCCCTGAGTCTGAGTTCTCTGGAGTGCGCTTGTGATTTTTCTCATTATGTTATTTGTTTCTACTGCAGGGTCCTAATCTCTCTTTGAGGTCCCTTGGCAATAAAGCAATAGAAATAATAATAATAATTAATAAGTTACTAATAATTAATAATGATAACGATATCCTGGGCTCTATGCAGCTGCAGACACTGAGCAAAATTCATCCTTCATATCCTATAATGAATTGGCCTGTGTTGTGTTAGAATGTTTGTCACACATGACACTTAGAATCTTTTATTAAGGAAGCCAAAAAATAGCCCTGGGTGATGTCTGTATCATTAGTTCTATTTTACCAGTGGGGAGACTAAGGCGCAGAAAGATTAACCAACTTAAACTACATCACACAATAAGTCACTGGCAGAGCTGGGGATAGAACCTAGGAGTCCAAGTGCCCATCTGGAATCTCAAAGTGTCACATATACTGCTCCCAGCCTCAGACCCAGAGCTACATAAAAGAGACGTATTGTAAGTAAAGTAAAGTAAAACTATTTCCCCATGTTTATTCCGCGCCCCCGCCCTGTTCTTCACATCTTCTTGTCAACTGCTGGAAATGGGCCATTTTGATTACCACTACAAAAAGTTTTTTTCTCTCCTGCTGGTAATAGCTCACCTTAAGTCTCGTCATAGTGTGCATGGTAACACCCATTGTTTCATGTTCTCTGTGTATATATATATCTTCCTACTGTATTTTCCACTACATGCATCCGATGAAGTGGGCTGTAGCCCACGAAAGCTTATGCTCAAATAAATTTGTTAGTCTCTAAGGTGCCACAAGTACTCCTGTTCTTTTTGCAGATATAGACTAACACAGCTGCTACTCTGAAACCTGTCATTGTAAGATGTGTAATTCTATTAGGCACAGTCTGATGCCTGTGTTCCCAATCCTGGATGAGGGTGGGTGTGCTGAACACAGATAGACAGAGAGATGAGTCACAAACAGGTGATTGAAGAGTTAAATTTTCCTGGGGAAGAGCCTTTTCTCCATTCTCTTCCTCTGGAGAAGATGGGGGTCTAGTGCCTGATAATTGGACAAGCTGGTTGAGTTGTGAGAGGAACAAGTGATAATGGAGCTGGTGATAATTGGGAGCTAAAATGAGCTTCAATTAGCAGCTGGCCACCAGGTGTTCTGAGCTATATAAATGAAGGAGTGGCACAGTTGTGGGGGACATTTGACTCAGGAAGTTAGTAGGGATTGAAATTGGTCGTGAAACCTCCTTTTATTTTGGTAGAATAACAACTTTTTCACATACATTTGAGTAAGTGCTTACCTTGTGCCACGCTGCAGGGCATGGTGTAGCATGGCATGGTGGGAACAGGTGTGCTTTGTGTGAAACCCCCTTTAGCAGAGATGTCTCATGGTGACTTAACAGACTCCTGAATCCGTCTAATTCAGCTGCCATGAGCTAATTTAACTCAGCCGTCTTGCTGTGTTTCTCAGGGTGGGGAATCCTTCATTGTACATGACTGGAGGAGCAGTTCTTAAAGCTTTTACATCTAGGGATGGAGGATTTGGTTTAGTGTTTTGACAAGATGCTTACAATCAGGCTCTGTCTTATTCGAGCCCCGGTCAGTTTGGTTCTCATAGGTTAGCAGCCCTGAGCACATACAGACCATCAGTGGGGCTGGTCTTCAGATGCATGGATCCTTCCTGCCAGCAAAAAAAATACCCCCCGCCCCAGTTGCCCGTAGGAGGCAGATCACGCAATGATTCATGTGCTAGTGCTTGCTGAGGTGGAGGGGTCTGATGGTGATGCCACAACATCTGAGGAGCTTGAGAGGGAAAGTACCTCCTTGGTGATCCGTCTCCCTGCAAATTCAGGATCGTTTTCTGCATGCTGTCTAGAGCTACCACCTTCCTCCAGGGATTCCACTGCTGGAGAAGGAGCTAGGCAGGGCCTGTCAATTGCAGGTGTTGGCCCACCTAAGTGGGTTTTTTTGCAGCTATTTGTTCTCCTTGTGCCTGGCCCTGACTGTCAGAAAAGTCACCTCATGATGTGCGTGCAGTCATTTGATGGGTGCCGTGTGCATCTCACTTGCCACAGGAGCTCAGGGAACTTGCTGCTTTGGCTATTTGTTCCTTTCCTCCAAGGGATCTTCATACAGCGGCTGGCAAGTCTCTGGGACCTCCCGCTGTAAGGAGGCTCAGTTAGAGCATGGAAGAGGGGAAGCTGTAGATGTGGGCAGCCTCCCCAAACCAGGGCATGAACTGAACCAAAGCCCTGCTCCTTCCTGGAGCATTGGCTTGGAAAAGCCTGTAAATGAAGCCTGGCTAAATGGAGTAATGAAGTGGAATAAGTTAAGTGGAGGAAGTAAGCGGAGTAAATCTTCAGGTTCATTCTGGCTCAGCATCCTTTTTGCTTTCTCTGCTCTCAGCTGGGTGTGAATAAAAAGTAAATCATTGGTGTGAAGCTCCTTGGGCTGTGCAGCACTTCGCTACCACCTGCCCTTAGCGGGAGGGAGCCTTGTCTGGGCCTGCTGGGGACCAGCTCCCTGTATCTCCCACTCATAGACAACCCAAGCAGTCCCCTCTTTGCCCCTCTGCTGGCCCTCCGGCAGGCTATTGATAGGTACACTCCAACCCCCCCGAGAGTCTCCCTGCGGTGTCCAGCTCCTGATCTGCTGGAATTCACAGAATCACCAGACCCGGACTCCCCAAAGGAACAGAGCACCCCAGTTCCACCTCAGAACGCAGCTCCACTTAACACACAGCACCTAGCCTTGTTTAGAGAGAAAGCAAGTGCAAGTTTATTTTGCAAAGAACAGAGATTCCTGTGCTAGCAAACAGAAATTTTGGAAACAAAGGAGTACACCTAAAACGGAACCATAACACGCATCCTAGAGCCTGAACTCGGCTATCAAGATGCCCTCTTGTGAAACAAGAGACTTTACCAAAAGCCCTTTGCATGGAATTCTTCAACCAGGATGGCTAAGGCCCTCCTTTCATGAGACCAAGCCTGCTGGCAATTAGTCTCCCCAAATGAAGAGTGCCAGGGTGTTTTTCTGCACCCCTTAGGGTACGTCTACACTACAAGACTATTTCGAATCAACTTAATTCGAATTTGTGGAATCGACCTTATGAAGTCGAAGTTGTGTATCCACACTAAATACACTAGTTCGACTGTGTGAGTCCACAGTAACGGGGCCAGTGTCGACTTTGGAAGCGGTGCACTGTGGGAAGCTATCCCACAGTTCCCGCACTCCCTGCTGCCCATTGGAATCCTGGGATTTCCCCCCAATGCATGCTGGGGGGAAAAATGTGTCGAGGGTGGTTTTGGGTAACTGTCATCATTGAACCATCACTTCCACCCTCTCTCCGTGAAAGCGCCGGCGGGAAATCTGTTCGCGCCCTTCTCTGGTCGGTTACAGCTCGGACGCCACAGCACTGTGAGTATGGAGCCCGCTGCGATCATCGCTGCACTTATGGCCGTTGTCAACTCCTCGCACCTTATCGTCCACCTCTTCCACAGTCAGCTGCTGAGAAATCGGGCGAGGAGGCTCCGGCAGCGCGGTGAGGACAGGAAGTCACAGAGTGGTGCAGACCTCTCACAAAGCAGGGTACGCCGCGCAGTGGAGATCATGGTGGCAATGGGTCAAGTTCATGGTGTGGAACGGCGATTCTGGGCCCGGGAAACAAGCACGGACTGGTGGGACCGCATAGTGCTGCAGGTCTGGGATGAATCACAGTGGCTGTGAAACTTCAGGATGCGTAAGGGCACTTTCCTTGAACTCTGTGACTTGCTGTCCCCTGCCCTGAAGCGCCAGGACACCCGGATGCGAGCAGCCCTGACTGTGCAGAAGCGACTGGCCATAGCCCTCTGGAAACTTGCAACGCCAGACAGCTACCGGTCAGTAGCGAACCACTTTGGCGTGGGCAAATCTACCGTAGGGCTTGCTGTGATTCAAGTAGCCCATGCAATCGTTGAGCAACTGTTCTCAAAGGTAGTGACCCTGGGAAACGTCCAGGTCGTCATAGATGGCTTCGGTGCGATGGGATTCCCAAACTGCGGTGGGGCTATAGATGGCACTCACATCCCTATCCTGGGACCGGCCCACCAGGCCAGCGAGTACATTAACCGAAAGGGCTACTTTTCTATGGTGCTGCAAGCACTGGTGGACCATAGGGGACGTTTTACCAACATCGACGTCGGGTGGCCGGGCAAGGTTCATGACGCGCGTGTGTTCAGGAACTCTGGTCTGTTTAAACGCCTCCAGGCAGGTAGTTTCTTCCCGGACCACAAAATAACGGTTGGGGATGTGCAGATGCCTACAGTGATCCTCGGGGACCCAGCCTACCCGCTAATGCCCTGACTCATGAAGCCCTATACAGGCGCCTTGGACAGTGAGAAGGAACTCTTCAACTACCGGCTGAGCAAGTGCAGAATGGTGGTGGAGTGTGCTTTCGGACGTCTCAAGGGGAGATGGCGGAGCTTACTGACTCGCTCGGACCTCAGCGAAAAAAATATCCCCGTTGTTATTGCTGCTTGCTGTGTGCTCCACAATCTCTGTGAGAGCAAGGGGGAGAGCTTTATGGCTGGATGGGAGGTTGAGGCCAATCGCCTGGCTGCTGATTACACTCAGCCAGACAGCCGTGCCGATAGAAGATCCCAGCGGGAAGCGCTGTGCATCCGGGAGGCTTTGAAAGATAGGTTCCTCGGAGAGCAGGGTAACCTATGACTCTCCAGTTGATTTACAGAGAAGCTGAACCTGAGCCTGTTTCAGTGACTGTTGACTTCGATCTGCGGTTACATACCCCGTTCTCCAGGTTTCCCCCCTTCCAACACACGTTTTAAAGTAACTTTAATGGAACACTGATTATTAATAAAGTTTTCTTTAATTATGAATTCCTGTTCAAGGGTTGAAACATGGACGCGGACTGTGGTGGGTACGGTGTGCACTGATGTCCAGACCGCTTCTACACTAGAGGAATGACAGGCTCCTGCTCCTACAGCGGTCTCTGGGGGGAGGACGGTTGCAGGTGGGTGTGCAGGAAGGGGTGGGTTTGCAGGAAGGGGTGAGGGGTGCCGTCTTTGGGATGGAGTTTGGATGCAGGCTCTGGACTGGGGGTTGGGGTATAGGAAGGGGTGAGGGGTGTGTGGGAAGGGTGATTATGTGTCCGTGGATGAGGGCTCTTGCTGGGGCTCAGGGCATCGGAGAGGCTCGTGGCTAGGGGGGAAGGGCATGGTAAGGGCAGCCTGCCTTGCCATTTGTGGATGTCAGGCGCTAGGACCCTGGGGCAGCATACACCTCACAGACTGACCCGGGGCAGCATTCACCTCCCAGAATGACCCTAGTGCCTAGTGACTGCAGTCTGTGTGTGTCCTGCTGTCGATCCTGCCCCCAAGTCTGTACCCTGGTAATGGAGGCTGTCCTAAGCAATTAAAAAACCCCTCCCCCACCCTTCACACAAAGTCTTCTGACAAGGAAAACGTGACGGAAACAGTGAATAACAACAAACTACTTTTAATACTCAACTACACAGTGGGGGGATGAAACTTGGATTTGGGACTGGGTGATCCAGGAAGGGAAGCACTTCTCACACTTTAGGGAATGAGAGCTGTTTGGTACATGAGCGCTCTGCTGGGGTGGAGTGACAGTTTTCACGGCCCCTAGCGCCCCTCCTTCTTGTGATTTTGGGTGAGGGGGGGACAGGACTTTGTGGCGGGGGAAGGCGGTTGCAGATACAGTTCAGGGGGGCTCTCTGCTCCTGCCTGCGGTCCTGCAGAACATCTACAAGGCGCCGGAGTGTGTCCATTTGTTCCCTCATTAGCCCAAGCAGCGTTTGAGTCGCCTGCTGGTCTTCCTGCCGCCACCTGTCCTCCCGTTCGCTGTGTGAGCGCTGCTGCTGACATAGGGTCTCCCTCCACTGTCTCTGCTCGGCCGCCTTGGCTCTGGAGCAAGCCATCAGTTCCGAGAACATGTCGTCCCTAGTCTTTTTCTTTCGCCGCCTAATCTGCGCCAGCCTCTGTGAGGGGGATGCCGGGGCAGTTCGTGAAAGAGCCGCAGCTGTGTGATGGGAAAAAGGAAGTGATTTCCTTGAAAAGATACATGTTTGCGAACACTGAACACAGTCTAGTCAGTTTCTGTGAACAAGACCATACAGGGCACCTAGTCTCACGAGCTCTCAGGACAAGTTCGAGATTTCGGAATACGCTTTCATTGGCTGCGGTCTTGCACAGGAGATCGGACAAGCGGGGCGGTACAGCTGAATCCGTGTAGCAGCCAGGCCTGGTAAGCACTACACTATAGGCTGCTTAACAGTTAATGGATAGCTGTGCCCTCCCGCTGAAGGCAATCTGTAAAGCATAAAGTCTGACCCTGTTCCAGCCCCTCGCGGCTGTGCACGGGAAAGATCACTGTATGCTTTTCCTCTGTGGCCTCCAACACGTGGCTGTTAAGCGAAGGTCATTGCTATGCAAAGTAAAAGTCAAGCATTCACAATAGTAACAGTACACTAATTGCCCTAATTAGATGCAGCAGTCGCCGAACGAGATTAGCCTGAGGCGGGTCACTCGGAGAGAGAGAGAGAGCGGATGCTGCTCGAATCCCTGCACAGACCAGGACCGTACGCTGCAATGCTGGTGGAGGCAATGATTCCGCTGTACATTAGGATGGCCTGGCGCGGAAGAGTGTGCTTCCACGGAGCACCAAATAAGGCACCTCTCCCCAGGAACCTCCTGCGGAGACTTTTCGAGCTTCTCTCCGAGAGCTTCGTGGAACTGTCCCAGGAGGATTTCTGTTCCATCCCTATCTGTGTGGACCTTCTCTTTATATAGTTTTTTAAGCAAAAGGTTTTATATAGTTTTTACATATTTTTTATTCCTGTTTTTTAAAAAATAAATGTTTCCATGTTTATAGCACTTACCGAATGATCCTTCCCCTGATTCTGAGTCCGGGTTAACGGCCGGGGAGGGTTGGTAGGGGATCTCTGTGAGGGTGATGAAGAGATCCTGGCTGTCGGGGAAAGCGGTATTGTAAGCGCTGTCGCCTGCGTCGTCCTCCACAAACCCTTCCTCATCTTCCCCATCGGCGAACATCGCCGAGGAACTGCCCCTCGACACTATCCCATACTCAGAGTCCACGGTCACTGGTGGGGCAGTGGTGGCAGACCCACCTAGAATGGCATGCAGTGCCTCGTAGAAGCGGCATGTCTGGGGCTGTGCTCCGGAGCGTCCGTTTGCTGCTCTGACTTTTTGGTAACCTTGTCTCAGGTCCTTGACTTTCATGTGGCACTGCATCGCATCCCGGCTGTATCCTTTCTCTATCATTGCTTTAGAGACCTTCTCGTAGGTCTTTGCATTCCGCTTGTTGGAGCGCAGCTCCGAAAGCACAGACTCATCGCCCCACACAGCGATCAGATCCAGGACTTCACGGTCTGTCCTTGCTGGGGACCTCTTTCTATTCTGGGATTGCATGGACTCCTCTGCTGGAGAGCTCTGCATCGTTGCAGGTGCTGCTGAGCTCGCCCCGATGTCCAACCAGGACATGAGATTCAAAGTGCCCAGACAGGAAAAGGAATTCAAATTTTCCCGGGTCGTTTCCTGTGTGGCTGGTCAGAGAATCCAAGCTTGGACTGCTGTCCAGAGCGTCAACAGAGTGGTGCACTGTGGGATAGCTCCCGGAGCTAGTAAGTTCGATTTGCATCCACACCTAGCCTAATTCGACATAGCCATGTCGAATTTAGCGCTACTCCCCTCGTCGGGGTGGAGTACCGAATTCGAACTAAAGAGCCCTCTAGGTCGAACTAAATGGCTTCCTGGTGTGGACGGGTGCACGGTTAATTCGAATTAACGCTGCTAAATTCGAATTAAAGTCCTAGTGTAGACCAGGCCTTAGATATATTAGACCAGTCCCTTGTTCTTTGCCTGTAAGCAGGGTTCCTTCCTCCACTGTTCACCTCTTCCTGTTCATTTCTTCTCTTGCAGTCCCTGCTGTCTCTTCATTAGCATTTGACTCAGTATGCGCATAGGCTCCTCTTGTAAGACACACAATACATCATGATCGACCAGGAAGATAAATGTCATCTCTCATCTCCTGTCTGGTGGAACCTGTCTTAAGGCGTATAATCTCTGGGTGACCTGCCATTAACTTCATGGCTTTAAGAACATAATTTCCAATGTAAATACATATCTCCTTACACAGTATTTGCATGTACATTTCACAAAGATGATGAGGACCAGTGTGACATATGCTTTCCATAGAGATCTTTTATGACACTCTTTGGTGAACTAGAATGCAGATAGATACCAGACCCAGGGTATCCCTGTAGCTATGTAACCCTCTGTTAGTTGGCATCAAGAGGTCCTTGGGCCAACTAGTCTGCCCTCCTGCACATTGCAGGCCACAGAACCTCTCCCACCCACTCCTGTAATAGATCCACCTCTGGCTGACTTACTGAAGTCCTCAAATCTCGACTTAAAGCCTTCAAGTTACAGAGAATCCAACATTTACTCAAGTTCAAACCAGCAAGTGACCTGTGCCCCCTGCTGCAGAGGAAGGTAGAAAAGCCCCAGAGTCTCTGCCAATCTGATCTGGGAGAAAATTCCTTCCCAACTAGGGTGACCAGACAGAAAATGTGAAAAATCGGGATAGGTGGTCGTGGGGGTAATAGGAGCCTATATAAGAAAAAGACCCAAAAATCGGGACTGTCCCTATAAAATCAGGACATCTGGTCACCCTATTCCCAACCCATATGTGATGATCAGTTAGGCCCTGAGTGTGTCGGCAAGACCCTCCTGAGAAAGAATTCATTGTAGTTACCCAGAGCCCTCCCCATCTAGTGTCCCATCTCCACCTGTTGGATAAATTTGCTACTAGCAGTCTCAGATGGGCCACATGCCATTGTGGGCAACTTCATCATACCATCCCCTCTATAAACTTATCAAGCTCAGATTGGAAACCAGTTACGGTTTTCCTCCCTGCTGCTTCCCTTGGGAGACTGTTCCAGAACTTCAGTCCAGAACCAATGAGGTACTTAGCTATGTGTATGCAAGTAGGCAGGCATAACATAGCAGTATCTAAGATAGCAGAACAGCATCTCAGTAATCCATGATGTGCTCCCTCGCCTGCTTGCCTTGATGCACGTATCTCCTGCACTGGTCAAGAGAAAGTCCTTTGAGAGCATCAGACCCCATGGGAAATTGGGGAAGGCAGGAGGGCAGTGGATTTTGCTGATGAATTTTGTGTATCTTAAATATCAATTCTGCCTATATCTATCTGCCTAGGTTCTTATCAGGCACTCATTACTGAGCAGGCAGAGCAGAACTCAAAGGATCAGGCTATTCAAGAATGGGCCTAACCAACTGACTAGATTTCTTCTTTTGCCCTAGGAAGTTACTGAAATGTCCCCATCTTCTTTCCATGTGTTTGTGACCTTTTCCTCTTCCTTTTCCCTCGTCTTTTGCTTGATTGTTGGAGGAGAGGTGGTCTTGTGGTGGAGATGCAGGACTGGAATGGCAGGGACCTGTGTTCAGGTCTTGACTTGGTCGAGCACTTCCTGTATTACCACGGACAAGTCACTTTCCTGTGCCTCAGTTTCTCATCGGTAAAATGAGGACATTGATGCTTCTCTGTCTCCAAGTGAAGGCTGAGATGATGAAAGACTGTCTGTTTTGAAGGGGTTCAGTTAATACAACGATGAGGATAGATTATTATAGAAAGACTTAGGCTAAAGAAGGACATCTTGCATTCTGCTCCAAAGGCTATAAGGTCTGTTATCATTCTTTCCTCTTCCAGAAGGGTGTTCCATAGCATTGGGTCAGTTCGTTAAAAGCAGCCACGGAGTTGCCATTTAAACTCAGAGCATCATCCACAACTTCATCTGAGGCCTTTCTGGGTCGTTCTTTGTTCTCATTATGCGACAAAATCCATTTTTCTTTTGAGGTTTGCAGAAAGAGAACAATAGGAAACAAATACAGCCATAGAAAAGTTCAAATAAAAGCTACATTACAAACCCACATTCACGTCATCACAGAGTCCACCAGATTCGTCAGTCACCAAAGCCTTCCAGGTAATGAGTCCTACTCAGCGATTGCTCGGAGAAATAATGCATTTTGGAAGCAAGCAATCAGTATATGCTGAATAGGAATCTATTTCACAAGCATTTTATCTACTGTTAAGGACACAAAAGCTGGGGAAAGGAGATAACTATCCCTATTAATATTGATTAGACCATTATATATCTGAAAAAGTGATTATAGTCTGAGGGGCTTGCATCTTCCCAATGTAGAGAATCCTGCTTTGAAATCATTAAATCAGAAAGTGATAGGTTGCCTTTCACGAATTGTAATTTACGACAAAGCTAGCAGCTTTGGCCAAAAAAAAAAAAAACCACCCCAACAACCAAAAAAACCCAAACCCCAAGCCTAGGAAGAGGTTTTGGCAAATAATCCTCAATCACTAAGCTGCTAGTTTTCCTTCCACTTTTCTGCATCGTTTCTGATTTGTTGGGGTGTCTTATTCCTCACAGCAGAGAAAACACTTGGTTGCAGTGATATAGAAAGGGGCTTCTTTATTGAGGTGGCTAGACACTGAGGTTCTTTCATGTTCTTCAGCTCTTAGACACTGTGCTCACCACACAGGGTCTCCCTAAATCCTGGTTTGGATTTAGCAGTCATGGAAGGAACGGTGGGTGAACGTCACGGTCCACCTGAGAACTTCTGCCCTGTGCTTACTCCAAGGGTATGTCTACACTGCAAATGAAGATATGATGCTAGCATGGGTAGCAATAGTGACATAGATGTGGAGAGATGGGCTAGCAACCGCTGTGGAGCCTGGGTAATTATTTGATTATTATTTGTATTATTTGCATTATTATTTGTATTTATTATCATAGCACCTAGGAGGCCCAGTCCATTGTGCTAGACTTTGCACCAACCCAGAACAAATAGACAGTCTCCGCCCAAGGAGCTTACAAGCTACATTTTCTATGCCTATGGCACCTTCGTTTGTAGTGTAGTCATACTGGGAAGCTGAAGAGCAGTCTGCAAAGAGGAGCTGGAGTGAATGCTATTTTGTCTTTTTTTCCCCCCAGATTAAAAAAAAATGTTCAGCACCAAATTTTTAATCTTTTCATTAGCTCCCAGTTTCAGCACGGTAGCTGGTCTGCAGCTGTCTTCCATGAACATCCCATTGAAACCAAAGGAACATTATTATTTAAGCTGTGCATGGTGCTGGATGGTGTTATCTCGAACACAAGTCCCTGCCCCAGAGAGACTATAATCTAAATTGGACATAACCCACCAGGTGACAGAAACAGACAAGCAGTACAGCTGAGTCAAGGAAGAACTTTCGTTCTACCTGGAACGTGCAGCTGAATGGCAGGTGCGTTCTATCAGGATGTAGCAGGCCCGATAACAGGATGTGCAGTACCTGAGACATTCAGCAGCATGTCACAGAAGTTGCTCTGCATGCAAGATATACCTGGTGTGATAGTAGCATTCTACTTAATTATGTACCACACCTGGAACACAGAGAGGCATTCTAGGCGTGCACTGCTTCATGCACAATGTCCCTTGTCCAATAGCATTTTTCAGTCTGGATATACCCTACCTGGAATATTCAGGTTCTTTATGCCTGGCATGATCATTCCACTTGGATGCACACCATACCTGGAGCACCCAGTAGCATGTACTTGGTATGATATTTATCAGTTTAGGACAATGCCTTGCCTGGAATATTCAGCAGCTCATCAAGTGCATTCTACCAGGATCCAGCCAGCATGCTAGCATTGGACTTGGACACACTGAGGATGTTCTGAGGCATGTCAGTTGTGCTCTACTTACTGTAAATTCTCTGTACATGATGATGATAATTTATATTACTGTTGTGCCTAGGAGACTTAGGTGTGGGCCAGGACTGCAGTGTGTTAGGTGCTGTACAAACACAGAAAAAAATGTCCCTGCCCCACTGATGCATTATGTATCCAATAAACGGTTATTTTTTGACAGGCAGGTACTTAAATACCAGTTTAAATCAGAAGCTGCAAGCAAAGTTACTTCCTAGTTGAGGATTTAAGAACCATTATCGTTTATCACCATTTTTTCTCCCTCTCTCTAATGTATTGCCTTGACAAATATTATCAATAATCTTTTCCATTCCAGGAGTGAGTGCTTCGCCGATCTCCCGTTCATCTGCTGCAGTAGAGATTAAACAATTTCTTGTGCTTCCAGGACATGACAGGAGATGTCCCTGGGCGGGGCTGTGGGCTGAGGAATTCATGCCAATTGGCTTGCTGACGGGTTTACCTTTTAATCCTTGCCCTTGCTTGCTGTGGATTGGTCTCTTACCCCCTTCGTAAATTACAGCTGATATTAAACTGTGGATGAGGGAAAGGTTAGGGACTCTGCAGTCTCAGCCTGCCGGAGAAGATAGGTCCAGTAATCACTGTTATCAGCTGATAATCGATAAAAGAAAATGAAATTATTAGGGGGATAACAGAGTGAATCTGAACAGCTATTAAAGGTGTCAGCTGAGACTGAAGTCCTTTGTTTCACTCTGGAACAGATTTAGCAGGGAAAGAAGAGCCCAGATTTCCCCCACAGATAGCCAGAGCCCTCCCTTTGAGGGACACCCTCCAGGAGAGAAAAGTGAGATCATTCGTCATGTCTAGTTGTTCTCAGGTTTCTCCACCAAAGCTTCCAACATGGGCAGCCATTGTGATGGAGATTAAGAAGAAACGATCGCTTGCCCCCTAGGAAATGAAATGAGAACACCCATTTGTTTTGTACAGGCCGCCAAACAACATCTGGTCACCGGTGGTCTGGCTCTTATATTCTCAGACAGCATGGTGATGAGTGCTCTATAAATGTCTGGGCAAATAGCTTAAACAGACTTGCTTCAAACCAGCAACCTAGAGCTGAAAGGCTCTCATATGTCATTACTGATGTCCTAACTCTCAGGGCATTCAGCCCCCCTGGGAATTCAATCATACCCAACTCTAATCCAGTTAGAGGATGACCACACACCTGTGGGTTACAAATCTGTTGCTTATTCTTTTTTCAAAGGAATACCCTTCATCTGGATTTACCATCGTGCCTCACTAACTGCTTCCACGTCACCTCCCTTCTCCCCCACCCCAACTCTCTGGTATATTTCACATGATCTGAAAGTGAAGTTAAGTTTTAAAAGCTGTGCTATTTTCAGGCACCCCCCAAGGTGCTATTAGGCTGCAGAGGGAGCTCAATGAAAGGAAAGCTAGCATTGACATGTTCTGTTCTGGAAGGTAAACTATTAGCCGAGCCCTCTTAATCTCCGCTATAAGTGGAACACACTTTGACTGATTGCTTCCTCAGAGGAAACTTAACTTCTTCTAAGGGAGGCAAGAGTATTTTATCTATATTGGGATTCTCAGGGCATCCAGGAGTTGTCAGAAAAATGAGCAGATAATCCGACAACAATCACCGGGGAGAAGAGTAAACAAAGAACCTTTTCGAAACAAGGTTCTCCCCACGTTGGATAGATGGAGTGAGATGGAATCATTAGTAGTGGAGAGGATGCTTCACTGCTTATTTTGCTTTTGGAGGGGGTGTGCATGGGGACAGGTTAAAAAAATACTGGATTCACTAATGAGCAGACTGGGAGGGTGGAAATATTGCTGCCCTTTGTGGCCCCAGAGGCTGGCCAATATTTGGGGTTACGCCAGGTTGTTTGCTTTAGGATGAGAAATTGGTGATATGAGTCAGGTGTAATAATTTCTGTTTATTTAAAAAAAATCTACACAAAGTCCTGTTTCCCTGAAAACAGTAGACAGCAGTTTCCTTGGTCAGAATTCCCTATGTCTGTCACTCCAGTGAGCTCTGTGCCCAAAGGAGCTCTGTCTCTTTGCTTCCTCTCAGGGGCTTGCTCACAACTTCTACTGTGGGCTCTCTGCCTCCGGTACACAGCGGCTGCAATCCTGCCTCCTAATCTCTGTGTTTGCAACCAGGGAAATCCCTCAGCACTCATGGCCTAGCTCTGACGTGCCATTAGACCTATTGCCTTGGGCAGTCATTGCCAGCTGCCTTTACTACATAAGGGGGCTTGATTGCTCCTTCTGTTGAGCTGGAAAGAGTCCTTGGCAGCCCCATTGGCTTTAATGAGGTCTGTGATTGACTTTGGATCCAAGAACTCTTCCTGTGGCAGCCATCCAGCCATACTACAGTGCTTCCCTAGTCCTGGAGGTTCATTAGAAAGCAGAGAGACTGAGGAGGAAGGAGATGCTTCTAAAGTGGGGGTACTGTGAGGGGATCAAGGCTATGGACAATGAAAATGGGACTGGGCAGGAATGCAGGGGGGGAAGCTGGTATTTGGTATGTATCTAGAACCTGAGGGTTTCAAAGCTCTTTATGGGCATCAGCCTCAAGGCATTCCTATGAGGTAGACAAGTATTATTATCTATTTTAGGAACGTAGCAGTTGTCATATCCAGTACCTTGTCTCCAACCAGCTGCTTCAGAGGAAGGCGCAAGAAACCCTGCGATAATAGGGAGTTATGGAATCACCAGTCCCTAGGGAAAGGGTTTTGTACCTTCACCCATCACCTTAGTACCGGTGTGCCTTCACCATAGTCTTCCTGGACCCATTTTACAGAGGAGACTCCAACAAAGTGTGTGATTCATTCAAAGTCATGCTCTGCAATCGGTGTCAGAGCCAAGCTAGACCCCAGGAGTCTTGGATCTCTGTCACCTCCAATAACCATTAGAGATCACTCAGGCCAATTATTTTTCATACAATAGAGCCTCAAGGTTAGGCTCCTAAATCCATACTTAGGCAACTAAATATGTGGCTAGATTTTCAAAATCACTCAGTACTAAAAACAGTTAAAATTTGCTGAAGTTTTCAATTTTTGATTATTGATGGCTTCTTACATTCTTTTAGTTTTTAAACCATCTGGTCAAAAATTTTCTGACAACCAAAAACTTTAAACCAAATTCTGATACTTCAATATTTTGATTTGAAATTTTAAAGGGAAAAAAAGCCCCTGTGACATTTCCCCCCAGTTTTGTTTTTGGTGTCCGCCCCCAGATCTCTCAAGCATCCGGAAGCCCCTACTAAAGCTAATGGGCCCTTCTGTTTGCTCAGCCCTTCTGAAAACCCAGCCATTTAATTAAGCTTTGGGATTCTGCAGTCTTTCCCTCAGTCCCTGGGAGGCAGATTCTGACAGCCTTCCTCAGGCTGAGTAGCACTGTGCTCCATGACAAATCCTATGCACTTAGGGTGACCAGATGTCCCAATTTTATAGGGACAGTCCTGATTTTGGGGTCTTTTTCTTATATAGGCTCCTGTTACCTCCTACCCTCTGTCCTGATTTTTCACATTTGCTGTCTGGTCACCCTCCATGCACTTCCTAGTGACTCTTTGAGGCAGAATGAGCAAGAAGATCAGTACCTAGCCCTTGGATGATAAGGTTGATGGTGATGGAAAGGATTGGGTACATTGCACTTAGTGAAGGAAGATCAAGACTCCTTCAGGGAAAGTAGAATTTCAAGGTTGCTAGACTGTAATTTGTGGCTTGCTATCCCCATGGATCTTTTAGCTGCATCCTAAGTATCTCCTTTCCCTTGAATGCTCTTCTACTTCTTCTAATTATTATTTATGGAGAAGACACTAAGATAAAAAGGCAACACCTCATATAGAGCTAGGATGAGCGCTGTATGCTGCAGTGCTGTCTTCTAAAAATGGCTGGAGATTTATTCTTACTTCAGGTCTAAAATTACCCTGTAAAACTCTCACCTTCTCCTCCCTGCCATCAGTGCTTGTCTGGATCATCTCTGAAATGTCATTCAGAGGGGTCAGAGATGGAAATCTATGGCTCAATCCTAAACAGTGCTGGAAGGAGAGATCCAACAGAAACAGCTCTGGTTCTTTTGGCCCAGAATCCTTGAAAAGGCAAGAGATCATAGGTTTGTTCAAGGAAGGACTGCTGTTAGAGCCAGGGCATACACAGCAGCCGTAGCTAGAATGCTGCTGATTATGTGCAAACATGTTATCAGCCCTGAATTTTGAGTAGGCTTGCGGTGCACTTAACAAGAGTTTGACTTATTATTTTTTATTCCTGGTAATGCTTTATGGTGGAATATATTGATGCCATTTGCTAGAGTATCCCTTCCTTAAATATTTTTTACATAATGTGCATTATACAAGTTTATAATAGCTTGTGCAATCCTTGTCTTTCAGTGGCACCAATAAAGCAATTTGGATTAAATTAAATTGAACTCAGTGAGACAAGGAGGATGGGGCTAGAGAAGAGATGAGGGAATTTGTGTGTGTGTGTGTGTGTGTGTATGTGTGCATGCATGTACCCAGAGAAAATAAAAGAAGTAGAGAATGGACTGTGATGAAGGGGAAGAAAGAAGGAGATATCAAAAGAGGGATGGAGGAAAAAGAGAGGTGGAGGAAAAGCAAAGAGGAGGAAAGAAAAAAGAAAATTCAAAGTGAGTGGAGATAACATGGATTCACATGTCTATCCAGAATAAAGAATACTGGAATCAGTGATTAGTATTTGACAGACAGATACAGCAGCAAGGCCAGAGATAAACAGTTTAGTGCTGAGCATGCTCCCATTGAAAGAAATGGGATTTTCTATTGAATTCAAGGGTATCAGGCTAAGTCTCATAGAGTGGCATTTGCAAAAGCACAGACATGACTTAAGAGCACAAGTCCCATTGAATTTCAATCTTCAGGCTACAGGACGACCTATGAAATGTGACACCCTTTGGGAAAACTTTTTGAATGTCCCAAGACAACAGTGGAGTGTAGAGTATCTCAAATAGCCATCCAACCCTCTGTTCATCCATCCACACATCTGTGTACCCACACATCCATCCATCCCTCTAGCCACACATCTGTGCATCCAACTTTGTATCCATCCATCCATGCATGTTCTTCCATGGTCCTCATCACCATACCGTCTAAGCACCTCACATTATTTAAAAGAGTCAGATTCTCTCACACTTAACCCATGTTAACTTGTACTTTACTTCATGAGTCCCATGGGACTGTCATCTGGATCCAAGGCCATTGAAACTGATCAGAATCTTTTCATTGACCTCAATGGTCTTCGGCATTACACAGTGGGATACTACCTGACATGGGGCATGATCAGGCCAGAGTGAATGATAGGCTGGGAAAATTCAGGCTCATTGTTTTCATTTGCTTTCATTGTCTCTTCCTTGTATTATTTTTGGTTGTGATCTTATTGCGGGTTTGATCTTGTTCTTCTCTTTATTTGACAGGGATTCAATTATCCTCACTGATACAATCATCATTTACTTGGTGACGGGCTTGTCAGGCATATTTTATTAGGAAAATTAACTACACATTTCCCCTTGCTTTGGTCTTTTCCATTTGTGAGTTTGTTTCATTGTGGATTTAATTTTAAAACAGTAAAATAAAGCAAAAGGAAGAGCAGAAAATGATAATCTCAGGAAGGAATGAGCTACATGGGAGACTCCTTACCTCAGAGAATCTGCTCAGTCACGGTTTTACAATTTGTATTGCAGTAGCATCCCAAGTCTCCAGTAGGGATTGAGGCCACATCACGCTATGCTGGGTAGTGGAAAAACAGAGAGGAAGATACAGTCACTATCCAGAAAGAGTTTAGGGTGGGATTTCTAAAGCTATCAGCATAGGCCTAACTCTGCTCTCATTGAAGTCAATGCTAATACTCCCTGAAAAACCAAGTGCCTTTCCTGTAGTGCCCGTTGCTGGCCGAGCGTGGCCCTGGAAGGACACCATGCAGGTTAAAAGGTATCAGTCAAAATTCCTCAACTGGGGTTCTACTTTGTTAGGTCCAAATAACCTTAAACTCTGTGGTTCCCAGACTTAAAATAAAGTCTCCATGGGCTGCAGTCTCTCGTCAGTTTGAGGTTTGCACAGCCCTCCTTCTTGGGGCCTGTACTACTGGGGCCCCAGAAATGCAGAGAGAGAGAATGCTTCCCACAAGCAGCCCCACTCCCATCCCACAGCGTGCTGGGCATGGTGGCATGAGCAGCATGGAACTCATAGGAGCTGGAAACAGTTCCCTGAAGCGCTGCTGTCGACGGCGTCCATTTGCTCCTGAATGATGCCTGGGAGGCTCTCTTCCAGAAGCTTGTTGCGTCCTTGACAAGGGGAAAAAACCTGAAATGAAACAAACACTGGAGTCTGAGAGAGGGTCCTGGCTCCAACATTGCTCGACATTTCCATATGCCTTGTAATTAAATTGTAAGTAAAAGCAAGGAGTTGACTGCTTCGCTAATAGCAGAGAAAGGAGGCAATCATGTAACTTCCATCTGTCTGCAAATACAGTTTATGGTGGAAATACATTAGCAACCTGGAGCTGCATGCCAGGCTCAATTAGACTAAACAGGATCAAAGGGCACTCTGGGTAATAAATATCCTGGCAGAACTGAGCCAGAGTCTTCCTATTTATTGCTAGAGGAGATAATAATCATTAGCAAGTTGGAGTGAAATCCAATGCCAAAGAGGAAAGGACTGAGCCGCGGAAAGCGTGTTTTGGGGGTAACGGGATCTGTCCCCTCTGCCCAGAATTATGCCCAAGGGTGTAGTTGGCATCAAGGTTATTTTTAATTATGTTGGGGGTAAGGTAAGGACTGCCGCTCACATATCAATCTCTGATTGTAATGGGGAAGAGAAGTGGGGAAGGGAATTAGGGAACTGTTTAAAATTTACACTGGGTAATTAAAAGCTAATACCGGGCTCTGGCTAAGGTAAAGAAGCACCTCTCCTTTAATGAGGCATAGGGGAAAATGAGACTGGCTCTCACTTGCATTGTTACTCATAGAGAATTGCCTTGCAATTAATATATAATATAATTTATTAACTCATTCCCAGATTACACAACGGACAGAAGTAAAGCATGACATATTTGTGACACCTGGGCTACAAAAAACACATACACTCCCGATTGTGTCTCCTTGACATGGAATTGTAAGAACACAAAACTAAATCATCTTCACCTTACAATAGAAAAAAGAAGAAAGAAGGCAAACTATTTTAGTGCCAAGGCCCACTTACCCTCAGATTTAATCTTGCTCTCTAAAAAAATGGTGTCATTTGGCAGATAGGTAAATATTGTTTTATTAACAAGAGCCATGTTCAATATCTGAACATGGATTCAGTGGTCCAGTTATTCCGTCTACAGTTTTTGTTACAATCATTAATAAGGAGAATACAAATTCATATTTTATAATACTGAGTTTTCTATCATTTTTCTTTCCCACGGCCAAGATTTTCAAAAGACCTCAGCTCCATTTAAGACAACTAATTAAGTAGACTGATTTTCTTCAACTCTCATTGTTCTCAATATATGGAGGGAATTCTCAGAAGCACCTATGGAGCAATTTTTTAAAGCTACGTAGGTGCCTAACTCCCACTGAAATCAATGAGTTAGATGCTTAACTACCTTCAAAAGTCTATACCATAGTGACTTAGAAGCACAAGTCTCATTGATTTTCAGTGGGACTTGTGGATAAAATTTTCATAAGTTCCACATCGGTTTAGAATCCTGTGATTTAGGCACCTCGGTAACGAAAGTGCTTTTGAACTTCTGGCCCCTAAAAGGCAAATGTTTGTAACCAGAGGGAACGATAATGGGAAGGCATCTCACCCTGAAGAGCTTATTGTTGTCAGGTTGAAGTGAATCTTGTGGCATGGTCCCACTGAGTGTTTGACACCTGTGGTCTCTCTGTTGCACTTCTTGTATAAGCTGGATGTAGTCTTATCCACCTTCAAATCCCTCTTTCAGACTCACCTCTGTCATGATGCAGGTGCGAAACCATCTGTTGCAGGTGCAAAAAAGGCTAATATTACTCTGGGGTGTATTAACAGAAACATCATATAAGACACAGGAGGTCATTGTCCTGCGCTACTCGGCACTGGTGAGGCCTCAGCTGGAGTATTTTTCTCCTTTTTCCCCCCTATTTCCTTCCTCCTCCCTTCTAACCGAAAATGTTTGAAAAGACAAACAAACAAACCAAAACCCCATCAAGCTGGGCTAATTCTTCACCAGCTTCATTTGCTGCATTTACATCCTCTACCGTTTGTTTGTTTATGTCTTTAGCTCATAAGCTCTCTAGGGCAGAGATTGGTTCTTTTCCATGTTTGTACAGCACCTAACACAGCGGGGCTCCAATCCTGGCTGAAGCTTTTGGGGGGCTACCAGCATATACATAATGGTGCCTATAAAATTTGACAACAGGTCGCCGGTGTGCAGATATCACTATCTCTATGTTGGCCGGTATTGTCGCATTGTTTCATGTACCCAGTCAGTCTGTACTCCTCTATTTTCTCTTGTCTTATACTCAGATTGTAAATTCTTTGGGGACAGGGGCCATCTTTTTGTTTTCTCTTTGCACAGCGGGCTCCTGGTTTATGCCGGGGACTCTTAGGCACTATGGTAGTACAAATAATAATAATAATTAATAGTAACAATGAAAATATTTAAAAGATATAGAGATACATAGATTCTGTGGATTGTAAATAGCCTTTGTGGTGGTTGTTTTTTGTTTGTTTTTAAACAACATGTATTTAAATTAAATGTTTTTCCTGTAAACAAGAGATTGTTTGGTGTCTCGGTATAACTAATTTTCTAATGAGATCCTTATATTTTGGAGTGTCAGAAAATCTTCATGCTCCCTGTGCACAGCCCTCATATACTGAGATCCCCATGCTTTTAGGGAAGGTGGGTTTATTCATTAAGGTGTTAATTGTGAGTCCTGATATGGGGCAACACATAGCTTCATTGACCAGGAGTGTACTGAGATACAACTTGTTTCTCACAAGCTCCCACATGCTCTAGGAAGGATGTACACTAATCCTATATGTGGCACTGCATAAGTTCCCTGGCACATTGACAGATGGTGCAGAGTCAAAGCCAAGGTCAGATGGTGCAGAGTCAAAGCCAAGGCTCCTCCCCCTACCTGCACAGGAAGTAGTGGCTCTTCAGAGACTGATCTCCTGCCCCTGCAATGGTACCCAGTGTAGGGAAGTAAGGAGGTTCCTTGTACCCTTATAGCAATCTGCCTGGAAGTTGGAGAGAGGACCACAGATTGCAAGAGGGAAGAGTTTGGAGGAGCACTAGGAAGTCAGTCTGTGTGCACATGGCTAGAATGCTAGCTGCATTGGCAACATCTCTGTAAATAGCTCTCTTAATAAAGAGCCAGTTTAATTTTACAAGCATGGAGTCCTTTGATGTTATTACCCTGTCCACAGTGGATAAAACAATCCTTGCTTTCCTGTACAGGATGGGCACAGTCTTGCCCTAAACTAGATAACAGCAAACACGTGTTATTTTATTTGACATCTCTCTTTTATGTCTCTCTGTATTTGTAAGCTGTCTTGCATATGGGGGTGGGCAGGTACGTGTTCAGTAGGATGCACAAGTAAATTGCTCTGATGAAACATAGTAACATACCATTGTTCTATTTGAGGCCAGGTGGAATTGGTAAAATCATCTACATGGGCTGGCCACAAATATAATTTTATAATAGACCATTGGGTTCTATTTCCAGCTCTGCCATTGGTCTGTGGTGTGACTTTGGACACATCACTTCTCTCTGTGCCTCCCTTTCACCCTTTGTCTGTCTTGTCCATTTAGACTCTGTTTGTCAGAGGATGGAGATGGATGGCAGGAGAGAGATCACTTGATCATTACCTGTTAGGTTCACTCCCTCTGGGGCACCTGGCATTGGCCACTGTCGGTAGACAGATACTGGGCTAGATGGACCTTTGGTCTGACCCAGTACAGCCGTTTGTATGTTCTTATGACTGTCAGCTCTCTGTAATGTGCAGTGTTCCTCACATGTTTGTACAGTGCCTAGTCTAGCACAATTTCACTTGGTCATCTAGGCACTACTGTGATAAGAACAACAGCAACAATAAGAATACTTAATAATAAACAGGGAAAATTAAGTCCTCATGTGTTCTTCTCTAAAGAGAAGGTTTTGAAGGTAAGCCAGGCTTCCTATTTCTCTTAAGAAGTGAGTGGTGGTTAATTCATTGTAATAAAGAGCACTGGCTTAAATCTGTATAAGAACATTTACACTTGATTTAAGAGATGAGGAAAATAGATTCATATTTATTAGGGCAGTTCTGTCCATAAGGCTGAAGGGGAGATTTGCTCACCTATCTAGGCTTCTGCTCTCACCTATTGTATTATTGGTTCAATATTCAATTATTGGAGGGTTGGTGGGTTGGTTGGTTGGTTTTTTTGAGCTAGAAAGGGAATTCAATTCTAATATATTTTATCCAAAAATCTAGATATGACGCTGTGAAACCATTCTACATTCTGTTGCTCCCCAAAATGGAAGCTGATGGTTTGATTAAATTCATTTTATAGTTCAGATATGAGCTAAGTTGTTTTATTAGTACTGTCAATTGGCAGGGGTGGCTTTCAGAGAAACAAAAGTAGATAATGATTCTCTCTCTCTCTCTCTCTCTCTCTCTCGCTCTCTCTCTCTCTCTCTCTCCAGACACCCCCTCTATCTATCTATCTATCTATCTATCTATCTATCTATCTATCTATCTATCTATCTATCTATCTATCTATCTGCCATTGTTGTACCATCTGAGCCACTTCCTCATTTGGATGTCATTGATTGTGTCTTCCTAAGTGAACGGAAGCAGTGAGTGGGTATTCTTGCTACAATTCAAATGAAAGCCTGTTAAATGATTGCACTTGTGTGGCCGCAAAAAGAAAATGAACAAAATAATCCAAGGCCAAATTTTCTGATGGGGTCACATGTAAATAGATACTCGACTCAGTCACATGCTTTGCCTACTTCTGATGAAATAATCATAGATTTAGTTTGATTTTCTTTAGAATGATGAATAACCTTAAGAAATCTACAAACATTATCAGCAACTTTTCAACCTTTTACAAAGCCCATTTGCCTTGAGATAATGATAGGAAATAAGATTTCTAAACTATTAGCAAGAACTTTGTCTAGAATTTTTGAATTATTGTAGTTAATTAAATGAGGTGATAAGAAGCATGGAACTATTTTTAACCTGATGTAGGACTATATTATATATACTAACAATGGACATTGAATGGCCTAGTGGATGGAACAATGGACTTGGACAATCTGGGTTCTATCCCTGATTCTAACATTGGCCTGCTGCATGTCCTTGGGTAAGTCACTTTACTGCTCTATGCCTCGGTTTCCCCATCTCTAAAATGGGAATAATGATACTTGCCTCCTCTGTAAAGAGTTGTGACCTCTATGGATGAAAAGCACTATATAAGAAGGGGGTGGTGATATTATTATTTGATTTAACATTTAGATTGCAGTAGCATCTAAAGACTACAAGTAAGCTGGGCACCATTGTGCTAGGTACCGCACAAAAATATAATAAATGACAGTCCCTGCCTGTGATGGGGTGTTCACCGCACACAGGACTGGAAGGGGTTAAGATGCCCAGGCAGGCCTATTAACTCCATAGACTACATCTGGAGGAAGAGCCAGGGAGCAGGGAGTTGATTGCAAGCAGGTTCCACTGTGCAGGAACAGGTGGGGCTGATAAAGCCAAGTAGCTGGTAACAGACAGGGGCTGCTGGGAAAAGACAGTCATTCCCTGGACAGAGGGTTTGGAGCTGGTACTCCCAGAGAAAGGTGGGAGAAACAGGAGTTGTAGGAAGCAGTCCAGGAAAGAAGTAGTGAGGGCTGGGAGAAGAAAGCCCAGAACTGCTGGGGTGAGGGTCCCTGGACAGGAATGTGGAGTAGAGGGCGGGCCCAGGATTCCTTACCAGCCCCTGAAGCAGTGAATGGGAAGACTGCTTAGGGCTGTTGAAGGAAAGACTTTGATGTACCCTGGAAGGAGGAAATCCTGAGTCATCTGGCTGGAGGACTGAGTCATGAAGAGGATGCTGCAGTCCCTGGGACAAGAGGAGCTGCAGACCTGAGAAAGGGAGTGTGTGACCGTGAGAAGGCTGATTACCTTGAGAGCTAATCCCCAGAGTGACCAGTAAGAGGCACCAGAGAAGCGGTGAGTGTTGCACCCCATGACACTGCACCAAAGAACATACAGTGTAAAATGATTATGATTCTGACTTCACATACGTTTTTAGGAAGCCATCTTATATCATGTGGGCTAGATTCTCTGGTTCTCTAGAGCCACTTAGTACCACACACGCAGAGCAAAGTGGCCATATTCTGGCTGGAGGTCATGAGCGGAAAATGTCCCTTGCTCCGGGGAACTCTTCACTGTTTATAGTTAGCAGAGATGATGTAGCTGACTCCTTCACAAGCCAGCCTAGGCTGTATGCCGGGGAAGGCAGGGAGGGTATGTGCCAGGAACAGGGCAGAGGACAGAGGAGTATTGCAGAGCCTGCTTCAGTTCTGTATGCCTGCTCAATTTTAATCCAGCCATCTTTTTGCTTGCGTTTTTAGTGCTGCAAGAATCTCTCATTGGAGGAAGGGCATAGGCTACTTTTTACCTCAATACCTCATAGAAGCCCAATTATTCTTAGATATTTCCTTTTGCCCTAGTCTATGATGTCTTCTAGATTGTCAGACACTAGCTTTATTTCTGCTGATGTGTTGTTGGTGACCAGTCCTTTCACCTCTGAGGAAGTTTCTGGTACCTCTGCTATCCTAATGCTCATTGTTCCCAGTTGATTGTCTGTTTTAGCTTTCAGCCTGGTAGTTTCTGAGTGAGAAATAACTGTGAACTGAGCAGTAATCTCTGCTATAGTGGTCCAGGCACTCAGGGCTTCTCAGTTGTCTCTAACTCTTAGTGGGGAAGCTCTTTTCTTGAGCTTCACGTTTAATTCTGGGGGATTTCCTGTGTGGCACGACTGAGTTTTGCCTCACACGCAGGTGACCATGTTGCCACTGGCCAAAGGGCACATAGTAGTTTGTAATGGGAGGGTTAGGCTTGTGATTGAAACATGGGATTCATAGACACAGTCTCCTTAGGACACTTTATCAAGTTACTTAATCTCCCGGTGCCTCAGTTTACTGTCAATCAAGTTAGGGGTAATAAACTCTACTTGATCCCACAGGCTCCTAACACAGCGGGGCTCCAATCCTGGCTGAAGCTTTTGGGGGGTGATTAGTCTTTGTGGTCTAATAGTTCTTCAAGGCGGGGACTGTTTCTTCCCACAGTTCGTTCGTACAGCACTCAGTACAATGGAGAGTTGATCTTGTCTTGGGACTCTGGGTGCTATTGTAGTATTAACAAAGAATACTAATAATTCCAGAAAGGTAGGGGATATGGGGGTAGAGAAAAGGGGCATTTGCATGCAGCAAAATGGGGACTGCAGGTGGAAATAGCTTAGCCCACATGACCCCATAAATCCATGTCTATACCGATGGATCACAGTAGATTAGTATTGCTGGGCAGTTCCAGCAGCATTCCTAGTAAATTTGTGTTATTTATGAAGTCTGACATACACATAGCGCTTCTGCATACAATAAAGTGCTGAAACATGGTTTCCTATCAGGCACAGGGCAACAGGGAAATTGGTGACGGAGAAGTGAATTTAACACAATAAAAATAAAAATGCCCAGCTAGAGCATTCATCTGTCATAGGAATGGCTTTTCAGCCTGGGACCTGTTCAGTGAGAAGCAATGTTACATAATGCAAATGCAGGGTATTGTTTTAAGGCCAGAGATCTTAACTGTTAAAGGTTGGGAGGAAACTTTCCCTGCAGGCAGGTTATCCCATCACTGCAGGTTTCTTGTACCTTGCTCTGAAGCAGATGATGCTGGCTGTTGTTGGAGGTAGCCTACCAAATGAGACAGAGCAAAAATCCTGGAGAAGTCTCTCTGGTATCCAGGGTGCACTGCTGAGCAGCTGCCATGCTTAGACAGGAAAGATAGTAGGCTGCCCCCACATAAACTGGTTTGGAGTTGAATTCAGGATCTTGTTAGCCAGGAGCATGGGCTGGAATTGGTTTGTTGTGAGACTGAGAGCGGCTAGTGATAATGACTGCATTTCAAATCTGATGCCTGGGTTTTTTTAAACAGGAAAAGAGAGAGTCTAACCATGTGCAATTAAATAAGCTGAGAGCTGCAGTCTGACATGCAGTGGGAGAAGATGTTCCTGAATGCCTGATAATTCAGCATTGCTAATACTGGAGCAAATGTGTTCCTCACATACATCCATGGAATTCCACTGGGGGTACCAAGGACTGAGCTTTGCTCCTAATACAATACATTCCCAGGATGCTGTATGGACTGGAAAAATTGCTGCTTTTAAACATCAGTCAGTCCCAGATTTTCAGAATTGCAGGTGCAAAAACATACGCACAGCTTGTTCACAGCGGCATTGTGGCTGCATGGACAGGACAATGCACTGGAACTTTGGTGACTAGGGTTCTGCCACTGAACAACTGTGCGACCCTGGCTAAGTCACTTTCCTACTCTGTGCCTCTATTTCCCCTCCCACCTTTTGTCTGTCTTGTCTAGTTAGATTGCAAGCTCTTGGAGGCAGGGGCTATCTCTTACTAGGTGTGTATATATACACCCTCTACCATAATGAGACCCTGATCTTGATTGGGATCGCTAGGTGCTATTTTAGTAATGATTCTCCCTTCAGATTAATGGATTTTAAGGGCAGAAGAGATCATTGTGAGCATCTAGTCTGATGTCTTGCAAAGTACGGGGCCAGGGGATTTCACCCAGTGATTCCTGCAGTGCAGGGAATGAGTCTTTCCTGCTAGGTAGGTGAGCTCAATCAACTCCCCCCCCCTTACTTGTAGCCTGTAATTTTATCCCTAACGCAGTTGTAGTTTGGCCAAGATTTATAGCACAATACAAGTTTATTTTGTACAGCATCTTTCATAGAAACTCTATCCCCAGAACGCATTTCAGAGTCAAATAAAAACGAGACAGTGCCGGGCATAAATTACAGGAGGCAGTGGTTTCGAGACATTGAAGAGTGAATAAATTGAAGCAGTCAGTTGTAAGGCTGGCAAATGGGGAAGCGGGGGAGAAATTCAGAGGCAGAAAAGATACGTTACATTTTTAGGCTGAGGTTTGGAATGAAAGGGGGAGGGGGGGATTGAGGGAGACTCTTCCAAACAGCAGCAGGAGAGTGTGAAGACTCTGAGAAGAGAGAGGGCTGGTGGTAAGCAGAGAGGGAGCGGAGACAGGGTAGCCATGAGTTCAGCTGGGAGTAATGCAGTGGAGTGTTTTAAAAACAAGGGGTTGGATCTTCAACTGGTGTAAATCAGTATCAATAGAACCACACCAGTTTGCACCAGCTAAAGATCTGCTGCCCAAACAAGCAATTTATTTCTTTTAAATTGGGTCCCGTAATGAAGGAGGATGGGTCATGGGATGTGAGGGTGGAGGAGAGAGAATCCCACTTCTGTGTGCTTACAAAGCAGGAGAGCAGCAGAAGTCTGGAGTGATGGGGTCTTGGAGAGGTGGCAGAGGCAGGAGTTACACTAGTGGGGGGAGAAAGGTGCCTGCCCTTTGATTTGCCATAGCCAGACAATGGGTACTTGGCAGTTACGTTGGCTTCTGGCTGAAGCCAGACTTGCCTTGTGAGGCTGGTTTAGTGTCTTAGCTTGGGGAGATATGGGTTCAAGTCCTACCTGTGCCATGGGCTCCCTTTGCAACCTCAGGTGAGTCTGCCCTGTGCTACATCTCCCCACCTGGGAAAAGGAGATGCTACTTCTCTACCTAGCAGGGGTGTTTTAAGGATAAAATACATTAATGAGAATGAGATGCTCAGATCTGGGGACCATTATAAATCCCTAGATAGACCAATGGCACCATCAAGATCTTTAATTAGAGACGTAATTCAGTAATGTACTGGCTGTTCCACTCCCTTGGTTGGATAGAAGTTGAACTGCTTGTCACTCTATAGCGCTATCAGCATCTGGAGACTGTACTTTGGATCAACTACCAGTGGGTTTAGCTAGTTCAGCTGGAGGATCTGAATTCTATGGCCACGAGTTCTGTCCCTGCTACCACTCTGAAGGTCTGCTTACATTGCAGTCACAGGTGTGATTACAGCATATGGAGACCTATCAGAGTTAGCTTAGGTACCAATATCTGTGAAGCTGCAGCTTGTATGTGGGTGGCCAGTACTTTACCTCACCACAAAGAGTTGCCATCCCCATTTTACAGAATAGGTAAACTAAGGCACAGAGCAATGAGCTGATTTGCTTTTCTAGTTGGTCACTGGCACAGCCATGGATAGAACCCAAGATGCCTAAGGCCTGTTCTGGCCTCTACAGAACACACTGCCTCCAAGAGGGGAAATATTAGGCAGACCAGACTGAATTCCATTTGAAAATTAATGGACTTACACCAGGGATGAACTTGTCCCCTGCCACTTCCTCTGTGTCTCTGGACTAGCCACATTCTGGCAGTAGCGTGTACAAATATAAAATAATGAGGTAGCAGCCAGGAGTGTCTGGAGCAGGCTGTGAGGAATGAAGATGGATGACTGTAGCTAAGACACAATTTGAAAAGGGATAAATACAGGCAACAAGTTATTCACCAGAGCAATTTGTAAAGAGTGTTAAAAAACCTTCAGACAGGATTGTTTCACATCATCTCTTTTTCTATTTGTGGCCTGACAGACCCCCGTGTAAATGGCACTGATGGATGGCTGCAAACCAGTCCCCTTAATCTGCAGCTCTGCTATTGATTAGCTTAACTCGCATAACGCCTGGTGTCAATGTGACCTGTCGAGGCGGATTGAGACGTGGGAGCCGCTGGTGCTTCCGATAGGTGGCCATGGGGTGGTGGGGTTGATTAATGGATGCAGAGGAGAGGGCGGGCGGTAGACATTCACTGCGGAGGACTTGGAGACCTCAGGCAGAGGAGAAAGCAGAGAGCTGTGGCCAGGAGTTAACTGTCTGAATCCTAGTAAAAGGTCAGCAGGAGAATGAGTCTGTCCCCAGTGACAGTTTTTGAGGGGCAGCTACATGAAGCCAAGCGTCCATGCAAAATAACTGATGAGGAAATTCAGGACATGTCTGCTGTGGGCGGGGAGGGGAGAATGTTTAGCTCGATTGACATAAGTATAGCTACTGTTTCTATAGCCTCTTCGCCCCAAGGGATCCCAGAGTGCTTTGTGGAATGATACACAAGCTATGCAGAGCTTAAGTACAGCTGCCTCTGGGGTGAAGGATGGTCTAGTGGTTTAGTCGCAAGATCACCCGAGATCAGTTGTTGGCTCTGCTACAGACTTCCTGCATAGCCTTGGGCAAGTTATCTACTCTCTATGTGCGTCATGTCAAATGGAGATGATGCACTCACCCTCACAGGGATGCTGGGAGGTAGTCATGCACAGGGCTTGAGTGGGGATGGAAGGAGAAAGGTAGGTGGAATGTGACCACAGTGTAGGGAGGCAGAATGGAGTCACTCGAGGGTTACTCTCTTGACAAATTACCTTCAGATCTTTAATTAAAAAAAAAAACCAACAAGGTCCTGAGCATTTGTGTTAATCTCCCTCCCAGAAAGATGGTAAATCCACCTGCTTGCATGCTCCCTCCACTGATTCCACCATGTGGGTTAGCACTGACTCAGAACAGAGTGCTGCCAATTGGGCTGCTGACATCACTTTTTGCAGTGCCAAGGTCTTCTATTCAGGCACTAACCTGGTCTGACCTTACTTAGCTTGCAAGAGCTGGGATCACGGCACATGGTGATATAGCTGCAGCGGCTGGGGGAAAGAGGGGGGGGGAAAGCTGTGCATGAAGATATTTTTAATTTGATTCAGCACTTCTTTTTTCCCGGGGGGGGGGAACGAAGGGGGGGAGGGAAGGAAAAGTGCAAAGAGTGAGAACCTACAGCCATGAATAAAGGGGTGGAGAGGGACCCCTATGCCATTGTATGGGCATAGGGAGCCTCAGACAACCAGATCCAGGATGGAGAGAAGAGACAAAGAAGGATAAACAAAGTGGACTCGCTACGGTCCTGGCTTTGGCCCACTTTGAGGTTGCTGCTTAGGTAACAATGACTAGAGAGGGACGAATCATGACTATTTCTCTTCCAGCAGTGCCTAGAGGCAGGACTGAGTCAGAGCCCCATGGTGGTAGGTGCTGTGCCTACACCCTAGAAGAGACAGTCACTGCCCTGAAGAGTTTGCAGTCCAAACAGGAGAAAGGAAGCATCATTAGCCCCATTGCAGCTGGGGCTCTAAGGTGCAGGGATAATAAATGACTCAGTCATGGGAGACTGGCAGAGCTGGGAATTCAACTTTGATCTCCTGAGTCCCAGCCCTGTGCCTGAGCCACAGGCCCATCCTTCCTTTGAGGTTAGTGCTCCCATAACAATGACTAGAATTGAATGAATAATATGCTGTGAATATTGATTGGTTCAGATTGGAAAATGCATTTTTGACTTGGGACCCTCTGGTGGTACCTCCCGCATTCTGGCCGTCAGTTTCAGCAGAGTCTAGGGCCAGGATGGACTTTGGGGAAGGAGTTACAGATCGTGTCTCCAGGTCAGGGCTGAGCCACTCCAGCAGGGCACTGTTGGGTAGCTTCTGTGTTGTACCTGGAGATAAACAGAAGGTTTCATTCCCCAGAGCTACCAATCCAGCCCCTTTCACCCATGCTGAATTCACTCCAAGCAGAGAGGTTCTATAGCTGGTGACACTAAAACCGAGATTATATGATTGGGAATTAAATTTGCAGAATTGTTTCCAAGTGCTTCCTTGACCTTGTTTCCCAGCATCATGGACGGGATAGGTTGTTACACTGCAGAACTAGCAGATCCATCCCTGCTTTCCCAAGCTTTGCTTTCATTTTGCAGGCAGACACACATTTCCATTGCTGTTGTCTCCAGTGAGCTGGAATCGCTCGGAGCTGATGTATCCCTCCAGCTTGTTCAGCCTGCTCCTTTCCCAGAGCCAGGGCTCAGCTACTCCAGCATTCTTAGGGAAATAGAAGTGTTGCTCTTACTTTTCTGCGGCAAGACCGTGCCAGGAGCTTGTGCGTTGCCTTAAGACTTAGCGTACGGCAGTATTGTCATGCTCTGCAACTCCAGCCAGCCAGATGTCAGAGTTGTCAGCCATCTTCCTAACGGCTGGGCATTCAAAACCTCAGTCTTCAGCTTGAAAACCTTTCTCTAGTAGGAACTGCCATGCTGTGAGAGACCAGTTATCCTTCTATTTGCTCTGACCAGGTGCTGGATAGTTGTAACAAAAGTGTTAAACTCCAGTAATGCACCTGAGCATGCAACATGACACTGGAGGCAATTGTTCTACTCTACTCGGCAATAGTGCTGTCTCAGTTGGGGTATTAGGTCCAGTTTCGGACAAGCTGGAGAGAGTCTAGAATGGTAAAAGAATTGGGCATGCATAATCCAGAGAAGAGAAGACTGCAGGGGAACATGATGTGTCTTCAAATATGTAAAAGGTTGTTATAAAGAGGGTGATGATCAATTGTTCTCCATCTCCACCAAGGGTAGGACAAGAAGCAAGAATTCACATGCTCTGCCACTGCCTCCAGTGCTTTATCCCTGCAGCAGCTCATCAGGAGGAGAGGGATGCGCCATGCAGGCAGAGCAAGGAGAGCCAGCCTGTGACTGTTGTAGGGAAGTTTACTGGGTCGGGGGAGTTATTATCTGGGGGCGCTTTCTGGGATGTGGCACTGCAAATAGAAACACTGGTTCTGAAGGTCATTTTATTTCCACCAAAGAATTTAATTAGGCTTCTATAAAGCGTTTAGATTTAGGAGTGGAGCGTTTTTAGCTCCCCTGCTGGGAGTGCTCATGAATATTAAAAATGAAATAAAGATGAGAAGCTGGGGAAGAGATGGGCCTGAAGTCGTCTCTCTCTCTCTCCAGCTCCATTCTCTTTAGAGCCTGCCTCTGATGCAGCAGTTGTTATTACTCTACAGGGGAGGCCTACATAAATTACAGGGTTACGCAGAGAAGAGCCTGTCCCTCCCAAAAAAGCTGTGTGGTAGGAAACAGCAGTGTGATCTGTGACTGCGGGCAGCCCCCTGTGGGGGAACATGCATCCTCTTGTGCCACCTGTTCAAAGCCAGCCCAAGCCGTTGGGGGGGGGGCTGCACCTGGAGGAAGGATTGCCAGAACTTTGCTGGGAGTGGGGGGTGAGGGGGGAGGCGGTTTCCACATTGCTAGAAAATCTGGAAGAGAAAGCAATGCAGCTGGGGAAGGAAGGGAGAAGCAACACTGCTAGTCCATGGTCTCCTGGGGAATAACTGTCAGTTCTTTCTTTCCCCTGCACCTGGAAACCAACCAGACATCCTGGCATTTACAAAGATTTCTGCAAGACATGGAAGCTCTGGGCATCCATGGAAGTGGGATAATTAGATATTAAGGAGCAGGAGAGCCACAAACTGATTGTGGCTAGTTGCTTTGCTGTCACCTCTCCAGGAAAAGCTGGATTCTGCAGTCCTAGGCAACATTCCTGTGCACAGCAGGGCCTGTGCACAGCAGGAGTTCTTGCATAAAGGATTCATGCATGCTGGAAGGAAAGCATTGACTGTGGGGAGGAGGGTTAGGAGATCAGATGGCTGTGAAATCCCAAATTTATCCTCCTCAGAACCAGCCTAGGGATTTGGCTGAGAATCTAGAAGCTTGACCTGTACCACTTGTCCTGTGCCGTAACAATCTACAGAACTAGAAGCTGAGATTATGGGGGGTCATGGGATGCCAATGCTTCTGCACTGTCATTGGAAGCTTAGGCTAGGTTTCTGTTGGAGGATCCTGGGAAGCTAGACACTACAGGAAGTACCGCTCATGCTGGTATATAAGCCAGGAAGCCATCATGGGGAGCTGTCTGAGCAATGATGGAAGATGACCTTGCTTCTGCTCCAGGCCTCACCTTTCTATGGACGCTAGATGCCAGCTTCTGACCTTGGTTCATCCCTTGCTTGTTCTTTGGTACCTGGTACCTGACCTTCACTCCCTGGTATCCTGATCCAGCTTGATCCTGCTCCTCTCCTGATTGCAACTTGGTAACTGACGGGTGCACCCAGGGCACCCGCCTAGCCCTCAGGGGGTGCTCAGTAGAGGGAGCTGAGCAAGGTAGGAGCGACAGCGCCCCTTGTGGTTGGTGGCCAGAATAAATAAGGTGCCCTCAACTTTTTGAGAAGGAAGGCCGAGTGCAGCTTCCAGTTGAGAACTCCTGCTGGCATTCTCAGACTGGCCCAAACAGCATGCTGCAGATACAGAGAGGCAGGTGATCTGAGTCCTGTGTGCACTCTGGGGTGTCACAGCTCTGATAAGAATGAGAGATTGTGTCCAACTTTTCAACTCTGCAAATATTCCCTCCAGCCACGCGCTGCCTTGCAAGACAGAAACTCCTACTTCCGTCAAGGGGAAAGAAATGGCCTGATCGCTTTTCCTCACAGTCTTCCAAAGAGGCTAGCGATTCTAGGGGCTCAACTTTAGCCACCTTGGAGAGGCCTAACTTCAGATGGAGGGGGCTCAGCATTTTCTGAAAATCTGGACCCTTTAAGAGGTCACCTCAAAATTCAGGCACCCCAAATGATTAGTCACTTAAAAAAATGGCCACAGCCACTACCTGATGTGCAGTTATCCGCCTTACTATTTCTCTCCTTTTTTTCCTCTGTAGTTTCTCTTTTCTTATCCATCTCTCTCTCCCTCCATATCTTTCCAACTCTGCCATTTTATCCCTCTTCACATTGCTCCGATTACTTCTTGTGATCTTATTATATTAATAAATCTCCAACCCCTGAGCATTTAGAATTACATTACTTCCAACATAAAGGAGCTCTCCATGTTACTCTATCACAATTCCCTTTGATATATAGATGACATTCAAATGGTTTGACAATCTATAACTGCTCTCTTTTGCTCTCAGGCTTCCACTCCAATCCCTCTTTCCTAATCCAAAACAGGTGTCAGGGCCAGAATGATATCCCAGTCTTTTAAACTGGAAATTAAACTCCCACTCAGTGGAGTTTGGGCATCTCCAGAGCAGTACTTTTTTTGATTATCCCAATGGAAAAGGGGTTTTGATTTAGCTTCTGACATTAGTTCCCTTATGGCTTCCTCAAGCAGCATCAGGAGGAGGTGGTGGGGAGAGTGTGTCTATCTGGAACAGAACACATTGCTGAATTAAGTGACCTTAAAGAGCGCTATGGTCTGTGTCACTGCGAGCAAATTGACCCTGTGTTAAAATGGTTATTGTGCAGGCTCCGAGGGGGATAGTGGCTGAAAGTATATCACCGCTGTGATTAAAATGTAGTGACTGTGTTCCTTCGGAGTGCGAGGGGCAAGCGTGGAGTCACATGTGCATGCATACACAGGGTGGGAGGAAACTGGCCTCACTCCTCCTCCATTGCCATTAATTTTCATTACAGAGGAAATGAAATTTGGTGCAGGAGACCCCCTACGGGTCCAGAGGAGAAAAGTGTCTCGTGTTATGGTAGGAAAATGCACTTTAAAACATCTTTAAGTTCCCTCCAGGTGAGTTTAAGGATCCAGTCATAGCTTGTCATTTGGCAGGTACTTGTTACTTTGGCCTGCCTGAGGGTTTTCTATATTGCTTATTATCATGCTTCAGGGCATAAGTCAACCTCCAACTAATGAGAGTCAGGAAGAAAAATTTCTGTGATTATTCTATGATCACCTGCTGCAGCGTTTTCTGCACCTTCCCCTTAAGCAGCTGGTACTGACCTATGTTTGAGACAAGACCCTGGACTAGAAGGACTTCTAGTCTGATCCAATCTGGCATTTCCTGTGTTCCTATGGTATTTAAGCACTTTCACAAAAGCTCATGGAGTTTAGGGGATTCCCTTCTGCTTTTGGACTAGCATCAGCTTCTGTAATGAGCTAGTTTGAGTTGAAGGATGAGTCACATCCCTATATGTAAAAAAATGGGGATTTTTGCCCTTACCAGAAATGTTCTGCCAATGCTTTTCTAACAGATCTTTGGACGTGGGGCACAGAGAGATGAAGGGTATGTGCAGGGGGGAGAGTCCCAGAGCCCAGGCTCCAGCCCAAGCCTGAACATCTACACTGCAATTTTGTAGCTCCGCAGCCTGACCCCACTAACATGCAATGAGCCATGCAATGTAGACATACCCTTAGTGACTTGCCAGAGGTCACACAGGGCATCTGTGGCAGAACTGAACTTAGATCTCGAGAGTCTCCGTGCTTTAACCACCTCTACAATAACACGATGTTATTTATTAGCACCTCCTATTATTATTTTTGCATCATTGCAGCACCTAGAAGCCCCAGTCGTGGACCAGAGCCCCCCAGTGCTAGGTGCTATACAAACACACACAAAAAAGATGACACCCGCCCCCGCCCCCCCGCAAAGAGTTTAAGACGACAAAGAGGGGGCAGGAGGAAACAATGGAGCAATGTTGCTCAGCATGACAGGCAGTGGTCTAAGCCTACCAGCAGCTTAACTACTGTCAAGTTTGATAGTGTCCTCCTCAGTCTGTGCCGGTCACCCCTCACCCCTTCAGTTCACAGATTCCCAGTCACCGATATGCAGAGCTCCCGCAGGTGGCCTCATTTGCCCTAACCCCATGTGCTCTGGGCCCTTATGGAACCTTCTAAGTCTTATCAGTGACAGGAGCCAGCAACTCGGGGAAATGGTCACATCCAACAGAGATGTTCACAGGGAATGGCTCATGCTCAACTTTCTTACTGTGCTCAAAGGATGGATGGAGCTTCCAGGGGAATTGTGATGGGGGCTATGGGGGTTCCATACCAAAAGAGTCCTTGATGAAAGTTCTTTACTCAGATTTCTCCCCTTTCGTTTGCTGCTCCACTACGGAGCTGGCTTCTGTTCCACTAGCTGCCTCAGTCTCTGGTTTGCCTTGTTCCCATTATGGCCTGTAACAGCCAGAAGCTGGGAACAGCAGCTCAAGCAAATGGGTACTTTTGGGGGGGGGGGGTTGGTCTTCAGAGGGGAGAGCTCTCTCTCTCTCATTCTCCATACACAGCAATGTCTCCCATTGGGATTCTTTATTGACTTGGATAGATTCACATTGCATATGGGATACTGCAATAGTGAGGCTGCAGTGACACAAATCACAGGCAGTGCATTTGGATTCATTGTACCCTGGAACCCTAGTGCATCATGCAAAGAATGCAGCAGGGAGAAAGAGCAGGAGGAGATGGATGGATGGAGGGCTAGATTAGAACTCTTTTTAGCAAATTTTGAACACAATATTCTCCAGGGATGCAAACCAGGAAGCTCTTCCAAATATTGCAGTCAGTGAAAAGGCAGCTCAGCTAAAGACTCCCACTCTTCCTTTTGTTACACATCTTCCAGCCTCCCCTTCTGATCACCCTGGGGAACTGATTCAATGCCCAGCTCAAAATACCCTGATACCTTGCAGTGATGGACCTCAAAGAGCTTTTCTAACATTGGTACAAGAACACGATGCTAGGGGGGAGAGGAGCCTATTTATCTCCAGTGTACAGAGTAGTTAACTGGAGCCCTGTGGGATAGACAGTGCTTAGGAGCACATGTCTGCCGGAGAGTGTAGGAACCCCATAGCACATCCTCCCCTCCTCAGAGCAGGGAATGTCCAGAGCATTGACTCCATCCTTATGCTGGCATGCTCAGCGGGGCCAGTGCAGGGTTGGGCAGTACATTACTATTGCTATAGGCCAGCAGCATATACTCCTCCCTGGAGAAAGATGTTTCCCTGAGCCATGCTCTTGGAGCAGAGTTGCTACGTGCCCATTACTATGGGTTGTGCCCTAGAGACACAACCTACCCCCTAAAAGGTAGGTTAAGCAACGTGCTCCGTTTCACTCAAGTCAGGAGGAGAACCATGGATTCCTGATTGCTAGTGCCCCAGCTCTGACCACTAGACCACACTCTTTTAGTAGGCTAGCCCTTCTCAGGCAGGAGGCTTTCAGTGCTGAGGGGTTACTGTTATGGCAGTCCTGCTTACAGACAGCCCCCCCAAACTGAAGCAAATACTCACCAGCAACCACAGACCACACAACAAAAACACTAACCCAGGAACATATCCTTGCAACAAAGCCCGTTGGCAACTCTGTCCACATATCTTTTCAGGGGACACCATCATAGGACCTAATCACATCAACCACACTATCAGAGGCTTGTTCACCTGCACATCCACCAATGCGATATATGCCATCATGTGCCAGCAATGCCCCTCTGCTAATGTACATTGGCCAAACCGGACAGTCTCTACGTAAAAGAAGAAATGGACACAAATCAGATGTCAAGAATTATAACATTCAAAAACCAGTCGGAGAACACTTCAATCTCCCTGGTCCCTCGATTACAGACCTAAAAGTCACAATATTACAACAAAAAGAACTTCAAAAACAGACTCCGAGAGACTGCTGAATTGGAATTAATTTGCAAAATGGACACCATTAAATTAGGCTTGAATAAAGGCTGGGAATGGATGGGTCATTATACAAAGTAAAACTATTTCCCTGTGTTTATTTCCAGCCCCTACGATTCCTCACATCTTCTTGCCAACTACTGCAAATGGACCATTTTTATTACCACTACAAAAAGTTTTTTTTGTCTCCTGCTGATAATAGCTCACCTTAACTGATCGCTCTCATTAGTGTGTGTATGGTAACACCCATTGTTTCATGTTCTCTGTGTATATACACATCTTCCTACTGTATTTTCCACTGCATGCATCTGATGAAGTTGGCTGTAGCCCATGAAAGCTTATGCTCAAATAAATTTGTTAGTCTCTAAGGTGCCACAAGTACTCCTGTTCTTGTTATGGCAAGACGATCAACCATAGTGCCCTTGCGGGCAACACAAAGCAGTGGAGCAAATCGGTGTGTCTGACCCAATCTGGGTGCACAGGAAAGGGGAGGGACCCTTGTGACTTCAGAGTGGGCAGAAGGCTTAGGCGATGAGACTCTTCGGTAGCAAAAGGGGTTGGGGGAGAGGTTCTCCACAGCCACCAGGAAGGGCTTCTACTTTGGGGCAGCAAACGTGCGTGAGAGAGACAGAAGAAAAGGAGAGCTGAGAGCCACTCTGCTTCCTCCCTGTGGCAGAGCTGCTGAAAGTTCCCTTGGCAACGTCAGGCAGCAAAGTGCCCCGCAAAACAGGAGTCGAAAGCCCTAAGCAATTTCTCTTCGGATAATAAACACTATCACTGACATGAGCATCTCTCTCTGCTGCTCTGCAGTCCCTTCTCTCTTGCTGACTCTCTAGCTCTGTCCATGTCTCTCTATTTCTCGTTCTCTCTCCTTCTGCAGAGTTTGAAATGGAGAAATTCAGACAAGACCATGCACTGGGCAAGCAGAGCTGGGCCGACACATGACTAATCACCTGCATGTTTCAGATCAGGACGCATTGGCTCACTAGTGGGTGTCAGGGCTTGCAACCATCCTGCCCATTCCAGGTAGCTAAATGGAAAAGAAGTCCCATCTAGATGGGAGTGGGGGCTCCTGGGGTGAGGCTCCCAGTGTGGAAATGGTAGAGAACCACTCGTTTCTGTAGCTTTGCTTTGCTGGAGCTCATGTGCCATTTGTGCTGTGTTCCTGAGGGGATGTGTGATGGTGGGTTTTGTGAACTTCTGCCGAAAGTCAATTTCCAAGCCATATGGGTGAGTATTCACATACAAAGTTCTTGTCCACTCATCCTATCAGGGAGTGGAAACAGGATCATGTGAATCATCCCAATCCCAGCTTACCAATACAGTGCAGATAATATTGTATACTGACAGAAAACTGCTCATGATCAGCCCATTGTGTAAAACGAAAAACACAATAAGGGGCAGGGACTGGCTTTTAGTTCTGCGTTTGTACAACACCTAGCACAGTGAAGTTCAGGACAGGACCTCCTGGTGCTACTGCAGTACAAATAACACAAATAACTAATAATAATTCATCAAACACTTCTGATCCGCTTGACCAGTGCGTGCCACATCCCCTTTTAACGTCTCATCCCCATCGAGGATAATAGCCTATTACTCCTGATAGCTAATGGACTTGGTCCTTTAGCACAAGCGGTAGAGGTCTGTGTTATGGATCTGAAGGTTCCAAATCCTTTTCAGAAATTTTTCATCTGCTCACAGCTATTTCTTGGGCATATAAAGAGAGAGAGGATTTTTTACTTATTTCTTCAGCTTTAAGGCTGAGATTGCAAATGCAGGTGTCCTCTGGGCAGATATAAACCCCAGCAAAATCCTTAATGAAGAAGATCCAGCTGGATCCCCTTACTGGTGGTCTGGGATAGATACAGTCTGTCTTTTGCTTCTCCTCCATGTCCACGACACATCTGAGAGAAGCAGCAGAAGTCGGAGCTCTCAAGAATAATGTCATCTGTGCAGTGATTAAGCTCTGCAACCAGCAGTCCCCAAACTCATCTGTAATCCTGTCTCCCTATAAAAGGAAGCCCATATATTAAGGCAGCAAGAAAGAGTGTGTCACACCTCTTATTATAAAGCTCTGCTAGACTGTTCCCAGCTTCCAGGAAGGTGGGAGGCCAGGTTCCCAGTTCAGATTCTGCACAGTCTGCACTTGCAGAATGAGGCTTTGACACCTCGGCAGCAGTGCTTGCTCCCATCTAACGCATTTGCAAAGAGGTGCCGTGAGCTCTGTATGTGGGTCAGCAAGACACTTTAAACCCTTTTCAGTGCTCAAGCCAGGAGATCTGGATTTAATGTAGTCAGTCCAGGTCCCTAGTGGAACTGGGCACAGGGAGAAAAACCATCCAGTTAAACTGCAGGGAGGAGACACCGAGGAGTAGAAGAGCAGTGGTGATTAAGGTTTGGGTATATGAGCACTAGCAGCTCTGTAAGTTGGCTCAGAGTCAGGAGTGGGCTTTTGTAGCTGCTGGGTTGAGAGGTGTGGCAGGATAGCGAAGCTATCTCGATGATGGGGCGGGGGGTTCTGATAGACACTGATGTTGCTATTGTTGGTATTATCATAGCATCTAGCGTAGCTAGAGTGATGCCGGTAAGGTATAGTTGAGGTGCATTGGCAAGAACTTGTGTAGTGTCCGCACCACTCCTGGTCCATCACCAGTGTTGTTGGCCCTTTACTCATCTAAGCAGAGAAATTAGTTTATATCACAGCCCTGGCCTGAAACACTTTGGACTTACTCCCTGCTACCCATGCAGCTAGTTTTCCCCCATTCAGGGAATTGGCAGCTGTAGGGAAGGTGCAAAACTCTAGATTTGGATTAGGATCTAAACTAAATGCATCTAAACTACCAGGATTTCAGGTTCCAGTGCCAAATACGCTTTCCCAACGGTGGGAACCTTTGTCTGGCGTCAGCTCACTCAGGCTATGATCTCCGTGGGTTGGGCCATCTAGGGATAATTGCTTTGAACAATCTTCCCCTTATCAATTTCACAGCTAGAGAACAGAGATTTAATCATTTCTGGACTCTGTTTAAGAGTGTTTCAAGGGGTCTGCAGCCAGCTGATTTCTTCAATGAGCTGATTCTTATCCTGGCATGAAAAGGGGCAAGTGCCGTAGGCCGGTGGCAAACGCTAGCCACTGCTCTGGCGCAAGAAGCAGGCCTTTGTGTCTTGGGTTTCCCTGTATCTCATGGCCTTCAGATGATAGGCAGCTCCAGCAAGATGAAATTTCCTCTCCTTGACATTAAATGTAACCTTTATGGATTTTGCTCTACACATTTCTGGAATTACACAGTCGCTTCTTTAATCTCAGTGGGCTTTACGGTAACATTTTTTGTTTAAGGTTTCAGCCCAGCTGGGTTTATCCACAAGGAGGGCCAAAGGTGGGGTGGGGGGGAGGAAGGAGATGGATATGATGGCTCCTGAGAGGCAGGTTCTGGAGTGAGTGCTCACTTTCAAAACGCTGGCAGATTCTGGCTCAGGGACTGAGAAGCATTTGGCTGAGCATCTTTGTAGTTTAGGACTAGGGATGACCAAATAAATCAGAGACTTTAGAACCTTTCCCCCAAAGCCCAGAATGAACTGAACCCATAGCACTAGACTCGCTCAGTTAAGGATTTGCTCATTTCCTGCCCTCCTCCAATGACTATCTCCCAACATAACACTTAGTCATGGAACCACTCTGTGCCTCAGTTTCCCCACCTGTAAAACAGGTCCAATGATTTTGGCCTCCCTTTGTAAATATAGAGCTGAAGCAGCAGAGAAGAGCTACATACTGCCATTCTTATTCTTAGTTTATTTACATAGCACAGGGTGTGGGTGGAGGTCTGCTCTCCGGTGATCCTCCGCTAAAAGAACATCCCTTTGGGGCCTTTGGCAACTGGGCACATGTTAGAGCAACCCTGGAACATTTAAATATTTGCAAGGGGAGGGTTCAAATTACCAACAAGATTGTTTTGAAATGGTCACAGCATTGTACAAATCCTTCCCCTTTTACAATCCTCTGGAGAACCCAAACCACGTGCATTCTGCATCTCAGAGAAATATTCTAATGCCTCCACATTCCTACGGAGGAGCATGGTGTCTTTAATTAACACTCCCACATCCTCTCCTCCTTAGTTTCTTGAGTTCCTAATATTTCTTGGATCTCATTAATGTTTTTTCAGCCAATTCAAATTTTCTCTCCAAGCCAGACACTTTAAGAGATAATGAGTCTAATTTATTCTCAAAAGAATCAAAGTGGGGATTCTAAGCCTTATATGGCTAAAAAAAATAGCCCTTAAAGTGATTTGAGAAGTGGCTGTAGGAATTGAAGATTTAGCACTAGGCAATCTTCTTCCCAGTCAATTCAACACCTTCATGTAGAGTGACTGATAAGGGTGGATGCGATGGCGACTATGAAATGAGAGAAAATTACCTGCTTGCAACTTCAGCCTGTTATGGTGTCACAGGCACATCTGTTACTGTGTCCTTCTCTAGCAAGACCCAGCCCTTGTTCTCCTGCTTGCATTTAAGGGGCAGGGTGGAAGCAAACAGAGCAGAATATATAGTTCCTTTTAGCAGGGAAGCAGCCAATGTGTTAGATGCCTAAGACCTTAAATATACCATAATTAAACCCAAGGTGAGCTGGCTGTAGAATATAGAAAGTCTGTTATCCGAATCTACCTCTTGCATCTGGTCATTAACCAAATCACAGGCTCCCTTGGGCAAGGACTATCTTTTGACCATAGATACGAGGCTCTGATCCTAGATCGTGGCTTCTCGCTGCTACCATCATACAAATAAATGATATAAAAAACGAGGCACAGAGAGATGAAATGACTTGCCCAGGATCACACACGCAGTATACAGCAGCACTGGGAATAAGCTGGTGCGTTAAGCACAAGACTGTCTTTCATTCTCGTGTGTGCATGGAATCATAAGAAGAACACAAGGAGAGATGTATCTTGATATCGAATTACTAGAGCGTAGCACAGGCGTGTTGAAGATATTCATGTTAGGACAAAGCGCAGGAATGCACAACATCCATTACTGGGTGACCAGAAGGTGGAGAAACCAAGGGGACTACAAGGCAGCAATCCCATAGCTGTGGTCCTTACTTCCATTAAGAAGGCCAGGATAAAGGGCTCACAGTAAGCACCGTAAGAGCTCAGACACAGGTCTTAGCAACATGTGCCGAGGTTGTATTAGGGGAGATCCCCTTGCAATGAATTGTGGTGCTTTAAAGGAGGTCTTTGATTGCCCCGCGGAAGCTGGAATTTGTGCTGTGTCCTGATGCACAGTCCATTCCATGGCTACTTGATCCAGCCTGGGCTTGTAGAAACTATCTATAAATTGACACTAAGGATCACAGGTGGTATTTGGGGAGATAGAGAACCCTGGCCTAATTTGTGCGACTTTGGGTATGCCCGCTCTTCCCCAGTGACCAGAGCAGCCTGCTATTTACAGGGAAGGGTGTTCTTCCTTTAGATGAAGCAGTTTTCCTTTGGCTGCTGTGCTGAAGGTTCAGAGTGTGATCCCGGCTGACCACCCAGGTCTCTAAATGTATGTGGTTGTGGTTTGTGACGTAGCGATGGCCCTGAACAAAACCTCTGGCTCCAACCCAGATGTCTCCTTTTTTTAAAGGTGCCATCAGAAACCCTGGGTACAAATATCTGTAAACTGTCTTCAGAATTCAAGGTACGGGTCCAAATATTACGGCTTGAGGCCACTTCTCCTGAGAGCTCACTCTGCAGTCAATGTGCTACCTGCAATGGAATCCTGTCTCGCTTCTCTCCCACCATGACTCTACATTTCAACTTCTGTCCCCTTAGCCATCAGGATAGTGTTTGCCGCCACCATTCATTCCCCACCACAACGAGCAAGCCCTCGAAGATAAAATGATCCCAACGGGCAGCACATGAGAGAGAGAGTCCCAGCCTAAATTCCAGGGCCATGATTCTGCTCATTCATTCCTGAGTAAATTGGGAGTAACTCCAGTGAAGGCCTTGGAGTTACCCCAGTGTGAATGGGGTCAGAATCAGGCCCTCTGTGTTGAGCTGTTATTCTCTGATGCTAAATCTCTGAAAGGAAAACAAATAAAAGTGTGGTTTGTTTAAATGCCAGGAGGGAAAGCTCAACTAGAAATTTATTGGAGGAGATTTGCAGAATCCAGCAAGACCATTGGATCTTTTCGTTTAATCTGGAGCTACCAAGAAAACGTTTTAGCTGCTTGGAGTCCTCCATCGTGAAGGGGATGGTGCTGTGCATAATGGAATCCTGCCTAGGGAAAGGAGGCTTTCAGGCTGTGCAAAAAGCAGGAGAGAAAAGCCAGGCTGAAGAGTTGGAAGGAGGGATGTAATTCTGACTCTCAGGGTATGCCTACACTGCATGCTCCTTATGGTGGCATGTAGCGTATACTGCACGCCCCCTGGTACGGCTATAAATAGTGTAGGCACTACTTAGGTGAGTAAAGACACACCAGAGCTTAAGGGTATGTACCCTACACAGCTCTCTGCTCACCCCAGCAGTGCCTCTCCTCCTAGTCAGCTGCTGTTTTTAGCAGCTGGTGGAGCCTGTCAAGCATGAGAACCTGTAACTACAGCTGGGTAGAAATTTTTCAACAAATATTTTTTTGGGGAAAATTTCAGATCTGGTGACAATGAAATATTTTGCAAATTTGGGTTGATTTCACTAATTCTAGGGGGGGAAATCCAAACAAATGGAAACATTTTGATTTTTCCAGTCACCGTTCTCTTTAAAAAAATTTTTTTACAATTTTTAAAAACTTTAAAAAATGCTCAAAATTGAAACAAAACATTTCAGTTGAAACACTTCATTTGACCCAAAACAACACCTTCCTTTTTTTAAAGATACTTTTTTGAATTTTTCCAATAAACTTGAAACATTTTTAGTTTTGGTTCAACCCAAAATGATTTTTTCCCTATTTTTCAGAATCACCAGGGATTTGCCAGCTCAACCTGTAATGCACATGGGCATGTGCACACACAGATATATTTAGATTCTTTATCTCAGCACATCTGCTCTCTCCCCCTCCCCCATCCTCCCTCTTCTCCCCAATCCACTCTGCCTCTTAGCACATTCAGATCACACATTCTGTGCAAAGGGAGTCCCGGAGAGCTGGAGTGATGGCCATTACTCTGCAGTGAGCTCTTCCCTAATGCAGAGTGGCACAGGAAATAACCCTGCCAAGAAACTTACAGGGACACTGCAGAAGAGCAGCCCGCATGGGGAGTCGCCTCACGTCGCTGTTACATGTCCTCGACATTTAGAATGGCTGTAATTTCTGCCTCCCGCCTCAGTCCTGCTTTGAAATTAATTTAATAACCTGCAAGATGAACCTTCCTGAGTTGACGCAGTATCAGGAAGGGGTGGGTGGCTGCTCGGAATGTGCTTTCAGCTCCGTGCCGTCCATTGCCACGTCTGTGGAAGGTGGCGTGGCAGGGGAGATGCACAGTGGCTGTGCGTTCCCTCTGTGAGCTCCCAACAGTAAAAAGGGATGGTCTCTGATCTCAGCTGGCCGGCTCCTCAAAGGAATAGGGGAAGATGGCACAGCCAGTGGGCTCTGAGCCTGTGTCAGGAAGGGGCATTTTGGATGAGAGATGTGAATTTAAAACATGAAGGCAATGTGCAGGAGTCTCCTACATCATGTGCACTTTCTACGATGCATGTGCACTGAAGCCCCTTTCTGCTCTATCTCTCACGCACCCAAAGCTCTGGAGTATGTTGTACCCACGTGGCTAAGTCTCACTCACCTGTTTAATTACCCGGACGTTGCACCGTGCGATGCAGCATGTTATCATCCAATGCACCAGCTGATGAATGCATGTGCAAGGTCGGCTCAGGCATGTGCATAACAAGCTCACCATTGTTGCTTTGCACTTTGAAGTAGTGTCCAGCAAAGAGAGGATGCAAAGCAGGAGTCAAACAAGGGAAAAGAGCAGAGCCCTGCCTCTCCTTTTCCATCTTCATCCCATCACTCTCTGCTCATCACTAATCCCATCAGGTGGAAGCGGATGAGAGAGCACCACAGAGTTAATACAGAAAACCCTGGAGCCATTTCAGCATGTGGCAAAACTGAGCCCGAGAATGAATCCAGCAGTAATGAGTGAGGAAAATACAGCTAAGAGAGGAGAAACTGCCCAGCCAGATGAGGGGTGAATGTCTGAGCCGACAGAAAATAAACCGAGGTGTCAGGATGGAATCAATAGTGATCGCAGCCCAGGGAGGAAGAGATGGGATTCATTATAGAAAGGATAAAACAGACATTACCAAACTAGCCTACAGAGTGTGCAGGAGAATTAGGGACTTTAACTTCCCGAGTGCTGACAGTGGCAAGGAGGATTGACAACAGATGAAATCCAACTTGCATTGTTTGGAAAAGACTTGGAGGAAGAAAAAGTTCTTTTCCCCCCATGTAGCTTTCTGTGCGATTTCCTTTCTAGTTTGCCTGCAGCCTGGAAGGACAAACATAGCATCCGTGGCTGTTTTGGGATCCAATTTCACCTCCTTCAGATACACTAACATGGGAGATATTGTACCAGTCAAATTACTGGTCCCAGCTATGGCCTTGATCCTGCAGTGGGATCCCGGCCAGACCTTTCTGCCCTTGCAAAGCCCCAGTGGAGACATTTGAAGTCCCTTCTTAGATACGGTGACTCTTCACTGGTACAACAGTTTGCCTGCATGGATCCTGCCTGTGCCTGGATCTGTTCATGTATTGGTTCAGAGATACCAGGGTGATGGGCACAGTATAAGAAACGACTTAGGACAGAATAGGCCTAGTCCATCGGAGAGGCAGTGTGGTTTCTTGGGTAGAGCATCATCATCCTACCTGTCCCCTGATAATGGAGGGAAGAAACTGCCAATCTACTGGAAAAACAGCCAGCTCGGAGATGAATAACAAGGAGCATTTGCAGGGCTCCAGATCAGGAAAACGTAAATTGATTTAGCCCACTTCACTGAATAGTTTTGCAGAGGAAATGGTTCTGGAGCTGGGAAAGCTGTCAATACCCAGGATGTTAGGGCATGACCCAATGAATGGGAAGACTCCCCTTGGTCTTTGGATCAGCAATGGTCTTGGGGTCAGGCCGTTTATCGTGCCACAGCTGCTCCTCCCCATTGGAGCCAGTTTTTGCATTGACATCTTACACTTTCCCCAGATAATGTGATACTGTCGCAGGAAACTGGGGAAGGGAGAAGGGACTGGATGTGTTACCCTTTAGAGAGAAATTACAGGTGCGAGATCCTCAGTGCATTTCAGGAGCAGTCATTAGACCATAAGCTCTTTGGGGCAGGGCCCATCTCTTCGTTCTGAGTTTGTAGGGTGCCTTGCTCAGTGGGGCTGCTGCAATACATGGTGGTATCATATCTAGCTGTGAAAGCACAGGATCGGGAGTCAGGAGAGCTGGGGGGAAACCAATGGTGACCTTGGCCACGTCCCTTGCAGTCACCTCTCTTTCCTCAGCTGCACAGCAGGGATGATAATCTCGTCCTCATAAGGGACGTGACCAGTCTCTGTCTGTCTTTCTTTCTCACGTTGCCAAGGACTCTCCTTTTCTGGCTGTTGCTGTCGTGCTCAAGGCTTTCACCAGGGTGGACTGCACACAGCACGATGCTCTAACCCTTGTCTTGTGATTCCCACCTCTTTGCCCCGTAGTCCCTGCTCCTCTGGGATCCCCCAGTTGTTTTCACCCCGAAGAAGCAGGTGGTAAGGTCTCAGTTTCCTGAATTGATGTTCCAAGCTCCTAGCAAGTAACGTGGCACAGAGGCGGGTAAATCTATGCATTGTCCTAGGCCTCACGCCACCCCATTGATTTCCATAGGATTGCACAGTGGGGTGAGTCAACGCAGAATCTGGCCCAGCTGATTCACCCTCTGGCCAGATGTTCCCTTTATCCCCTCCGTGATGTGCCAGGGTACAGTCCAGACTAATGAGCTGCCGTGTCACCCCTGCCCTCTAATGTGGGGTGCCCTTTACAATGCTTTGCTGCTCACCAACAGTCCCTAGCATGTTGGTCACTCCTAGCTATGTCTGTGTCTGCTGCAGCTAGCCAGGCATCCTTTGGCTCTTACCTTAAAGATTACCACAGGGTGACTCCAACACTCCCATTCTCAGAATTCCCCCCAGAAACATGTGTCGTGTACTGCCCAGCCCTCTCCCGGACAGAGCAAATATATCAAATCCGTTATTCCTTCAAGGAAATAATATGCACACAGCTTGTTGCCCCAAATGGAGTTACCCAGCTACTTCAACTGGAACACGCTGGATGGGATAAAACAGTAAAACACATTTATTAATGACAAAGAGAGATTTTAAGTGAGTACAAGCAATGAGGCAGAAACCTCAGAAATGGTTATGAGAAAAATAAAGATAAAATTCTGACTAATGCCTAACTTAACAAATTGAACCAGATTCAAGTAACGTTTCTCACCACATGCTTTCAGCTGTCTTCCTGACCAGACTCTGTAGGTCAAAATCCCTTCTTCCCAGAGTCCAAGTGAGGCTTCCTTTGTTTCTTGAGGTGCAGAGAATGTGATGGGCAGAGAGAGGGGCCTTGGGGTGTTTGTCCCTCCTGTTTTAGTTTCAATCCCCCCTCTTGAAAAACATCCCCAGCTGGAACCAGGAGCCAAAGAGTCTATGTGGAAGGAGATTCCCTGATGGGTTTTTCACCTCTTTGAACTTCCTTTGTCTTCCTTTCCTGGTTGTCCTCCCTTTTGTTTACTGCTTAAATGCAAATTAAGCAGCTCACAGATTCCTTTGTTTAGGACAGACCTGTTTGCCAGCTTCTGTTTGTGCAGGGCTGTTGGGTTTGGAATATGTGTTTATAACACCATACAGGGAATCTTATAACTCCACAATGTTGCCACATATTTTATCAGGATAATGCTGACCAGCAAATTATTAGTTTTCAAATGATAGCTTACACCGCACAATTGTGACAACAGTGTGCAGGGCATGAATACAGGGGTGTGTTCTGTCACTCACATCGAGAGAGGCATGTGGGGCATGTGTTCCTTTCTGACTGCGTAGCTGGGAATTGGCAGGCACATCAAAGTTGGTGTCTTGAAAAGGCAGCGCAGGGGATGTAGAGCAGAAAGACTCAGAGAAGCACAGATGGCTTTGGTGGCGGCCGTTTGCGAGAGAATCGAGAGGAAATCCATCATCCTCCAGTTGTCTCTGAAATCCCTTTTGGAGCTGAGGATGCACAGGAGCTGACTGTAGGGGCCTTCTGTCCAAGGCGTGGCTGCTAGATCCAGTGCTGCAACAGGGGCCTTTAACTCCAGCTGCACAATTTAGCAGGCTCCAGTGCGTTCACCTTGGGAACCTCCGTGCGCTGTAGAACAGAAGGTGCTGATTGCGGGGAGAGAAGGCAGTGAGAATAGAAGAGAAAAGTTAAGAGTGCTGAGCAGGCACTGAGGGGACCTGGTCTGTTCTCCTTTCTAATTTCTAGGAGGTGACTTTTGTTAGCAGTTCTGCCAGACAGCCCTGGTGGGACTCAAGACAAAAGCCACACCTGCGCTTTGGGCTACGCATAGGAGCAACACCGGTTTAAAAGTTGAACTGGTTTAACAAAACTGTGGATTGCCACGGACTCGCAGGGGCGAAAGAAAAATGCAGGCCTGTTATTTACCAGGCTGCATGTGGCAACAGACTATATTGGTAAGGGATGCAAGGAGAGTGTGGGTCACGATGCAAACTGCAGACACACACACACACACACTAAACTTAATCAATTTAAAAGTTTTATTGGGGATAATTACAAGGGGTAAGGGAGCAGCGTATGATTAGCTAATAGAGTTAATGAAACTTAAAACACACAATGACTAAAATATCTACTAACAATATTTATAAACAAAGATGCAGCATTTAGTAATAACTGATACTTACAAATACAAACCAATGCATAACAACCGGCAAATGTAGAAGCTCTATTTGAAACACGTGAGCTGAGAGAGAGGCTTCGAGGTGATCAGGCTCGGTTACAGGTATACACAGGATACACGGGTATACACAGGATACACGGGTATACACAGGATTCGTTTTCTTTCTCCTCTCCCTGCCTGCACATGGCAGGCAGGCCATAAAGTACCCACTATGACATCATAGAAGTGTCATAGGGGACGGGGCCCAAAACCTGTTTGTGTTCGTTTCTGATTGGCACAAGCAAAGTTTACACCATGTAGGGGAGCAGGTGCCTTAAAGTCTGGCTTCGCCCCCAAAAGGTGAGGAAATGCATATTGGTTTAGAATGCGTTCAACACTGAATGACAAAAGAAGAGGCCAGGGCAATACCGGTATGGGCAAGTTTTATAGGATGCAGACAGGAACTCATCTCAACATGCCCCCGTGCCCTGGCCGAAATAGTTAGGCCGAAAACCTAAACTTCCGAGTCCGACTCCTCATCCCCACCTACGAGGTGATGCGCTTCGGGGGTGGAAGCGATGTAGGCCGAGGCACCAAACTTGTGAATGCAGGCTTTAATGAAGGCACATCCGAGACAGAGAAGAGCGAGCCCAACCAGAAGGGACACAAACAGGGATTGGAAATAGGATTTGTAGGGCGCAAGGCCAAGCCAATCGAGCCATGACCAAAACTGGAAGGACTCTCGTGACTCTCTGACAGTAGAGCTCAACGTTTGCAGGCCTTTAACAATTGAGGACAAATTAGGAGAAATAGAAGGCAAAGAAACGCAACATTTATCAGCAAAGTCAGGATATACTTCAGCAAATTTAGTACAAAATGAGGAAGATTGTAACAAATATTGAATCATTAATGTATTTAGTGCTGATTAATTAAGAAGAGGCCCTTGCCTGTAGTATTAGCAAGCATTTCAATAGCAAGGGATTGAAACAGCACTTGATCACGTAACATCATATAACCAACAGGGTTAAAACTAACAATAGAGGAGGCGAGGAAGGAAGCTGCTGTCCAAAAAGAGTGGGTTAAGTTAGGGAGGTATTATATTAGCATAAGAGAAACTCCACATAGAACAATTAGAATAAGTACCAACCCAAGTAGGGGCTGGGGTTAAACTATTACCAACAAAAACCCAACAATGAGATGCTGGAACTTTAATACTCTCAATTAAAGGAAAGCTATGATCACTTCGACCTGAAGCATTAAGAACTGGAAACACATAAGAATTAAATTGTGAAGAACAATTATTACAAACAGTAAAAGCAGCCCACTGCACATAGGGGGAAGAACAATTTACACTAGATATATTAAATGAAGAAAAATTATAAACTATTGGTACAAATTGAAAGGGTAATGGATATTTAGGTGAGAACTGAGTGGAGCAAACAAGACAATCTTCTGGACTCAGCGCTGACAGGGACTGGTTTCCGCTGACCTCCTGCACCCAGTAGGTGGCAAACCAAGTTTGTAGTCCACCCTCTCCTAAGGGCTCCGTGGGCAAAGATGTCGTGAGGGAGAGCAGTGGGCAAAGATGTTGTGAGGGAGAGCAGTATAACAAATACAAACCAACTATAAAATTAAACCAAAATAAATTTTAAATACAGATACATGCAAATACTTTGAGGGTATTTGAGGGTATACTTTTATGATGCTTTGTTATGTTTGGGAGCCAAAGGTGGAAACCTGTTGAAAATGTTTGGTTAGCTTTATGCATAAATTGTTATTTTAAAACATTTTGGTTATGACATTCTTATAACTATAATTAAAAGTGCAAACAAGTTTATAAAAATCCCAAACAAGAAATTGACATTTGTTAATATTATCTTTACCTTAATGTTAAGGTTTCCTCTCACATTTTTTTTTAATAACAAATTTAAAAAAAAGAAACTTAAAAAACAAAACTGTGATTGATAAAAGAGAATTCCTTTGTTTGCAATTGCATTATTTCTTGAGGCAGAAATATATGTACATATATTTGTAACTGAAACCTTTTTGAACTTTGCACAAAAAATTGGTGTTAATATACTATGATTACACCCCAACCATGATTTTAAAATAGTGTGGTACCACATCTTATATATATATTTTTAAAAGGGTATAAAATTGACTTTTGTTGCAACAAAATAAAAATAATTTTTTGGAAAAAAAAAATAGTCACGTGACACACACAACATAGACACAACACACACACATGACATACAGAACAAACTTACAATTAAAAACAAATGGCACCAAAATTCTATTCATATTTATACAAAATAACACAACCAAAAATAAAAAGTAAAAGGGTTAAACATTTGAGTAAACAAATTATTACCTTATTTAAAACTTGTAGCATAAATTTGATACAATACATTTGGCAAATACCAATACACTTTTATTAATTCGGTAACAAGGAATTTTGTATTACTTTATATTTAACATTATTTTAAAACTCTGCTATATGGAAATAAGAAAAGCCCATGTTACAAATATTAGTTAGTGGTTAGAATAAGAAGCAAAGAGTGCACTTCTGTTGCTTGGCAACCATATCTTCAAGAAAGTTAGGAATAATTCCAGCTGTTGTATTCCTGAAGGGTTAAAATAATTAATTTACTGTATTTAAAGTTTTTACCTTGTTTTCTTTTTGTGTTTCTTGTTTTGTTCCGTTTTCAATTGCTTTATTTTTTGGAGGTTTCTGTAAAAACTATAACTTTTAACTTTTAAAACAAAAAGAGAGAGAGCCGAAGTGAGGAGAGGCGGAGGAGGGGAAGGGGTGGGGGTGAAGAGCAACCTAGGAAAGTAGCGAGACCTGAGCCAAGAAAGATTAACTCCATCAAGGTTAGTTATCGCAATAGGCAAAGCTTCTGCTACAGTTTTAGATTCAGTAAATTCTGGGGCTGTTGGCAGAGCTGGATACATAGGAGTTTTAGGAGCTTCATATGGGGGTGGCAAAATTTTCTGAGGGACTGTGGGGGGGGTAGTGATGGGCTCTACCTTTTCTGTCTTCTCCTCATTATCATCTTTAGGAGAGCCTGGGGCTGCCTGTTTAGCTGCAAACATTGTGCCCCCGTGGAGGACAGAGCACAGATCAAGGGCCTTGCATATCATGCTAAACAGGACGGTGGAAACATCCTCAGAGTATCTGCCAGGGTTAAAGGCACAGTATAGCCTTTTAGAGTTTTGCCCGAGCCAAGGGAACAGATCCATTCTATTTTTGGATTAGTCGAATTTTGGCTAGTAAAAAGGTGAAACTGCAAATATTGGAACTGTTCAGTTTCATAATCTGCGCGGTCTGCAGCATGCCACGGGCATGGCCCAACTCCCTTGCATCCTGTTCGTGACGCCATTTGGATTGCCACGGACTCGCAGGGGCGAAAGAAAAATGCAGGCCTGTTATTTACCAGGCTGCACGTGGCAACAGACTATATTGGTAAGGGATGCAAGGAGAGTGTGGGTCACGATGCAAACTGCAGACACACACACACACACACTAAACTTAATCAATTTAAAAGTTTTATTGGGGATAATTACAAGGGGTAAGGGAGCAGCGTATGATTAGCTAATAGAGTTAATGAAACTTAAAACACACAATGACTAAAATATCTACTAACAATATTTATAAACAAAGATGCAGCATTTAGTAATAACTGATACTTACAAATACAAACCAACGCATAACGACCGGCAAACGTAGAAGCTCTATTTGAAACACGTGAGCTGAGAGAGAGGCTTCGAGGTGATCAGGCTCGGTTACAGGTATACACAGGACACACGGGTATACACAGGACACACGGGTATACACAGAATACACGGGTATACACAGGATTCGTTTTCTTTCTCCTCTCCCTGCCTGCACATGGCAGGCAGGCCATAAAGTACCCACTATGACATCATAGAAGTGTCATAGGGGACGGGGCCCAAAACCTGTTTGTGTTCGTTTCTGATTGGCACAAGCAAAGTTTACACCATGTAGGGGAGCAGGTGCCTTAAAGTCTGGCTTCGCCCCCAAAAGGTGAGGAAATGCATATTGGTTTAGAATGCGTTCAACACTGAATGACAAAAGAAGAGGCCAGGGCAATACCGGTATGGGCAAGTTTTATAGGATGCAGACAGGAACTCATCTCAACAAAAACCATTGCCATGTGGCGTGTGGATGCTCTAATACTGGTTTAAACCTGGTCCATGCTGCTTTAGCTAGCGCCTGTGATTTACAGATTCGTGAAACAGGTGTAACTTCTATGCAGATGAGCCCATGTTCTTTGGGGAGTGTAGATCCTGGCATCTGTGTATCCTACCACACTCAAAAACTCCAAGGGCACATTTCAGCACTAGTGCATTGATCACATGCCTCCCGATTTCGTGTGAATCGTGGTCCTCGTGCTGCAGGGTGTAGTCTGTTTGTATGCAGCTTTCCCTCCAATATGCTTGGAGTTTCATGCCCCATAGAGGCAGGAGATGCGGTTGCCAAAGTGACAGAGCAACAAGACCTTTCCCGTCACAGAAAAATATTTGGCAGGCGCTTTCAGTAGCCAGATGTTTTGCAGTGTCCTCCCGCTCTCACTACTTCCGACCTACACGAGACAGAAAAGGATGGTGTCTAATGGTATCTCTTGACTCAGCTGATCTGCTGCCTGGGAATCCTAGCATCATATCTATTTGCTTTACTGCCCAGGGCAAGTTTCTGCTCTTCCTAGCATGGCAGATCCAGTAGTGTGTAGGTCTCCTGTCTCTCACGCCCCTCAGAGTCTGAAATAGAGGAGATCTGGGGCCAACCAATGGTACCCCTTCTCCTTGTGCGCTCCATTTATGGATTTTGACAAGAAGTTAGCACTAGTAGAAGGTGTTACATTGGAAGCCTTGGAGACCGGAGTGCTCTGTTTAGCCACAGCAAACTGGCCTCTCAATGTAGCCTGAAGGGACCCCCACCAGCAGTGACAGGGGACTTCTGTCTCCATGGACCACTCAACCATTGGCCTCTCTGCTGAGTTGGCCAAGAAGGCTCCCAAGAGGCACCATGCTCTGGGATCATGTTTGTGATGTGGGTAACTTCTGTTTCTAAAACACAGAAAGCAGGGGGGCTCTGTGACCAGGAGTGCCCCATGAACGCATGGCTCATAGGGCACTGACAGCCCATTCTCCAGCTGAGTTTTTCCCACCTGGAGAGCTAGAGCAGGGCACCTGCTGTCCTAGCTGCAGGCACCCTGGGTTGTGGCACACTGTGCTGAATAATGGGATAAGTTTGGAGATCCCGGGATAGTTCCAGCACTTTATCAGCAATTGGAGATTCTGGCTGGGAAGCGGAGCCTGGACAGCAAAACTAGTACAGACTCAGACAGATGCGATCTTTGTTCAGGAGTCTTCCCTGCAGGCTCAGTAGCAGCAGGGGCAGATGGAAGGGGCTATAGAGAGGATATGGGTGAACCCTGGCTCTGATTCCCTCTGCAGAGCCCTGCTAGTATCAAGCATCATTTGGAACATCTCCTGGGCAGCTCTGGTGTGTTCTCCAAGGGTCTGTAAACATGGTGCTGGATGCATGTAACCTGTCAGGGAGCGTTTGGGGTGGAACCAACAGATGAGTCTTGGGAGTTTAAAACTGAGTTCCCCGGGCACCCCCTGAGGGATGGTGCAGAGAGGAAATCCTCATGAGCAGCCCATGTGGAAGACCGTCACCGAGATGGGGGGGGCTGAGCTTTCGGTGCCTCACAATATCCACAGCAGCTGTTCCTTTCCAGCATGCCCTGGATGCAGCCAAGATAGCACCCGGTGCAGCTGCCTGTGTGATTGGATTCCAAGTGCAGGCGCAAGAGCTGTGTGCGGCCCAGAGCTTGCACTCGCCTGCGTCTTCTAATGTGCGCAGTGGTGCTTTGCAGCTATAGCTTGTGCTGGATGCTTTTTCCTCTCTGCTTCACTTGGAGTCTAACTCCTTCCTCCTCCCTTTGCCCTCTTTCCAGCTGAAATGCAGTTGGGACCGAAGTTAGTGCACATTCTGGTGACAGTAACTTTCCACCCCAGTGAGCAGAAAATGCTGTGGGGGGGGGGGTCTCTGGAGTTATCTTTCCTCTTCTGCATCACTGATCTCACCTTGCTGAAGGGACCAGCAAGGCTGCTGGAGAAGATAGTTCTGAGCAACCACTTTGCACTAGCCTCAGGTGATGCTTCCTGGTGGCTTCCTCGTGAACAGCCAATTGGCAACTTCCTGGATTCTGGAACAGGGAGGAGCATCTTCTCTTTGGTTGTGGGGAAACAATGGAAGTCCTTTCTCCTCCCATCCGCAGAGCGGGGCTCCGAACCAAACCTGGGGTCCGGGCACTCACAAATGGGGCATGTGACTTCCAAGCCAGGATCCAGATGCAAACAACCCATGCTTAATTTGTGCCAGAGCCTGCCAGGGCTGATCCCTGGCACCTCTGGTTGGCTATTCATAGCCCCAGCAACTCAGGACTCACTACATCAGTTATGAAAGTAAAAAAAAATTGCTTGAGCTCTGACACCTAATTACTTGCGCCCCAGCACCTCTTGCATTACAAATTAAGCACTGCAAGCAACCCCTTCCTTTATAATGGAATATAGAAACACACATTTCCAGACTGGATCAGACCTATGGCTGGTGTAGTCCAGCATCCCCCTCGGTAACAGTGGCCAGTACCAGCTGTTTCAGAGGAAGATTGGTTAATCATAAACCCTTGATCCAAGGGCCATCAAATGCTGGTGCTCAGACACCATGTAGACAGACGGACGAGTAGGTACAGATTGAACCCTAGACCTATTGGTTTGGGGCAGAGCCTTCTCAGGGGCAGAGTGAAGTGTGTGAAACTGCCTCCCAGTCAATGTTCTACATGGCCACTCGCTGGCTGTTTTCAGAACGTGCTGGCGATCCTCTGTCTGGGCTCGTAGCACCCCCCGACTGCCTCCACCTACACTCCCGTGCAGAAGGTTGATTTGCAGCTGAGCCATTTGGTGCTGGTTTGGGTTAATCCATGTATTTTTAGTGCACTCTGAGGATGAGTGCTTAGTACAGTGAATTAATAATACTGCACAGCAGCTGAATGCATAGACAAATTTTCAAAAGAGCTCTGTCCATTGGGGGCCTAATGACTGTTGGGCACTTTTAACAATCAGGCCCATCTGTGGGTGCTCAGGCCTTAAAAATCTCACTGGGCTGTTTTGAAATCCAGCTCATCCTTCACATGCTTTAGCAAATACCTGTGTGCACAGGTGTATTAGCTAGAGATGCTGATAGGTATTAGCACAGTCTGAGTTAATACCTGCTGCAGGTATTACAATAGCCTTGGGCTTGCAAATTTGCAGGCAAGGGTAGTCTGGGTTTGCCGCTCCTGTAGGTACAAACACTGTTTGGGGGTTGCATCATTTGAGGCACTGGCAAAATCCAGGCTGGCCCCTTTCCACCATTTAGCACCACTCTTGAGCATAACTGTGTCTGCTTTACTTACTGTCCTAATAGCCCTTCTTCAGGACAAGAAATACAGTGTCAAACTCCCCATGTTCTATATCAAGCCACTTTATGTATCTCTCTCCAACGGATAGACGGAGGATCAGGTAGTAAGGGAATGAGGTGATAAAAAAAAATTGGACACACAGTTAACAATCAAAAGGAATTAAAAAAAAGAGAGACATCAATCTGCTTCCACCTGGGCTGGGAGATACAGACAGATCGATCAGGCTAGAGCAGTGCCAGCTTCATCCTCCACTTCCTAAAACTCTCCTGAAGGAAAGAACTCAGCATCCTCTGTCCCCATCTCCCTGCATAGCTGATAAATCAAGGTGAACTGTCTCCCCCCCCCCCCCCGCCTAGTTTCTCCAAGGTAAGCCCAGACCTCAGGCCTGCAGGAAGGGAACTGTGTGGAGCACAGAAGATGGATGGTTGCTTCGTATAGAGTCTCTGGGAAAGGAACATGTCAGAATGATGAATATTCCCAAGACTTTTTAACTGACTCAGAAGAAAGTGGTAGAGAAACTCCCCCAGGCCTGGCCGTGGGGTCAAGGAGAAGAGAAGACTCAGAGAGTATTTAGCAAGAGTCAGATATTCTGCCAAGCAGCAGGTAGATGCAAAAGAGGAGGAGTTTGACCAAGCAGTTATTTTTCATCTTCTGCTTCGAGGAGCAATGTCTCCTGCACTGGGAAGTCGCTTCCTCTGTGTGTCCGAGACCAGATGGATTCACGGAATGAAGTGATTTTAAGAGATGCACATGCAACCTGCCCAGTCCACAATAGTTCTAATCCTAGTCAAGCCCTTAATTTGTGTGGTAGCTACCATCCTACTCAGCACTGGGGATTGAACCCGGGCCCACTTGAGCTAAAATCACCAGTATCTACACTGTGAGCTACCAGACAAGAACCTAGAGCTGCTGCTGTAACAAGCTCACACCCTGCAGGTCAGCCTGTTCTACAGCTAGGAACAAGCTGCAAAATCTGCGTTCAGATTTCCAAAGTTCAGGGCATTACCTCCCTGGTTACAGGGAAGCTATTTGCAGCAAGACCTGAGTCCCTTGCACGGTGTGTTGCCCACCTGTGCAAAGTGGGATGTGAGGCTAACTGAACTTTGCGGAGAGCATTGATTTGGTAGCAGTTTGCACCACATTGCACAGATGTTTAAATGACAACACAAGAGTCCAGCCAGGGGAGAATCCATCCCTACCGCTGCACTCCCGCAGTACTGGCTAAGCTCCCCAAGTCCTTTACCTGCACCCACAGGCCTCAGCATATAAACTGAGATGGAGGAGAGCAGGCACAGAGCTCATGTGAATGGCAAGCCTTTTTCCCTCAAGTGGGTGGCAGCTGGGATTTTTTTCCCCTTATGACTTCATTACACTTTCCTGGCCAGCACTCCCTGTGCCAGGGATGAGTAAGATGCAGCAGTCTCCGCTAATCCCTGATTAAATATTTCCTGCGTCTGATTGAGAAAACCAGAGGGGCCTGGGGATGCATGAGTCTGGACAGCATGCACAAACTTCTTAACTCCCTCCAGAGTCACAGGCAAGGAGCGGATGGGACAAGCTCATGGGGAAACAGCCCAGCCCCCAGATAGTTTAAACCACTCAACCTCAGCCAAAATAATTCACCAGCACAATCGGCAGCTGACTCCCTTTGCCCCAGCTTGAGATTGGGGTGTTGGGACTCACCTGGGCTGGCATTTACATTTCACACTGACTGAGGCTGGCATTTTCCAAACAACCTAAGGGAGTTAGGTGCTTATGTCCCAGTGGGAGTGGGCTACTTAGATCCTTTATAAGTCCAGCCTAAAACCTGGCCACCTGCTACCCACTACTTTCCCTCTGCATGGAATATTGCTGACTGTTCCAAAGCGATCAATAAAATCCGACATATTCACTCTCCTGGCCCCCTTTTTTTCTGTGTTTGTACAGCACCTAGCACAATGGGATGCTGAGCAATACCACTACTGAGCCCAGTTCTCCTCTCATGTACACCAGGGTAACTCCTTTGACCTCGACAGAGTTACAGCTGATCTACACCGGCATGGGGGAGAGGAGTGTCAAGACAGACTGGTACCACTAGGCCTGGGAGGCAGTAGAGCCTGGCAGATAGCACAATGGCCTGGAAGTCCAGAAATCTTGGCTCTGGTCCTGGCTCTGCCACTGGCTGACCTTGGGCAAGTCACTTAACTGCTCTGTGCCTCAGTTTCCACATATGTGACATGGGGGCAATGCGCTATATCTATAACATTTTATGTCATATGTAATAGTCCTTTGCAAAGTGCAGTGAGATCTGTGAAGAGCAAGGCATTATTATTAATACGGATACTAATACTTTTACGTAGCTTGTAAGCGCTTTGAGGCCGGGACTGTCTTTTTCTGCTGGGTGTGTACAGTGCCTAGCACAATGGGGTTCTGGTCCATGACTGGGGCTCCTAGGTGCTCCCACCATTACAAATAAGTAAAAAGATGAATAATGACTAAAACGGATCCTAGTGAATACCAAGAAAGAGCAGGAAGCGCATGTTGTTTGGTTTTGTTTTTTTAAAGGCTCAACGCAATGGAAGGCTACAAACAGTTAAATTTCTCTTGACAGCTGGGAAGGGCTTTGGGTTCTTAACAGTTAGTGCCGTGGGTGCTCCGGCAGCTTTGCATTTCCTCCCCACAGAAGCCGATGTTTTGCTGTCCATTGGGTTCCGGCTTTGATCAGAGAAAGGAGAATACAAATGACACTGTGATTATCACTCACATTTTCAAACGCTGTCCAACAGCAGTAGCTGTCGCCTTTCATAACGCCACTTTGGGCTCCCATCAAATCATTTCACAGCTACCCTGCAAAAAGCCCTGGTGTCCTTTAACAAGCAGGCCTGCACTTTCCATTTCTCACAGATCTCGGCTAGGGGGATATGTACCTGCTACGCTGAGCGCAGAGCCGTGCTGCAGCCACAAAGAGAAGATGCTGTCCAGGCTGAAGAAAACCTTTGAAAAGGGGGCATTCGTGCCGCAGAGGACTGGTGTCAGGATGCACCGAGACTTTCACCTCTAGGTGTTGGGTTCGAATCTAGCAGCCTAGCAATAAACAGTAATTGTTCCCCTCTGACACTTGTCATTAGGGAATGAGTTGAGAAGTTCAGTGCAATTCTTGCTAGATAGATGGCCACTTGGTGGTGTAACTAGGTCTCCAGTAACCTGAGACATAATTCCTGGACACGGCAGTAGCCTGGGACTCAGGAGAACTTCATTCAGTTTCTGGCTTAGCCACAGACTTCCTATGTGACCTTGGGCAAATCATTTAATCTACTCTGTACCCCTCACCCTAATGAAGTGAGTTCTGCTCCTGCTTTGCATTATTCCAGGGGTAGCCCCAGCATATGCACCACTCAGCCACCTTGTGGTGGGTTTCTGTGTTCACAGAAGACAGTTGATAGGATGTACAACAGTTGACTTTGAGAATGTGGGCCAAATTCTCATCTCAATTATCTCAGAGTCAAGCTGAAGGAGGGAGGGATAGCTCAGTGGTTTGAGCATTGGCCTGCTAAACTCAGGGTTATGAGCCCAATCTTTGAAGGGGCCACCTATGGATCTGGGGCAAAATCAGCACTTGGTCCTGCTAGTGAAGGCAGGGGGCTGGACTCAATGACCTTTCAGGGTCTCTTCCAGTTCTATGAGATAGGTATGTTATTAATCTGGAGTAACTACACTGATTTCAGTGGCATTAGGAAAGGTTTACACCCAACTGGGAAGGAGAAAGCAGGTCAGTGGTGTTGCTTGCTCTCATGATTTGGTTTTGAGTGTTGTGATATTTGACGTGCTTCTTCAAACCCCAGCTCCTGGAGACAAGTGAACATATGAAAACTGCAGCTTCCTTTAAAAAAAAATTGAAAGTTTCTAACCCTCATGGTTTCAGATGAAAGCTTGGAAATGTGAAGCTAGTGCACCCTAAAGGTTCAAAGCCAGCATGCAAATAAAAAGAACCCAAAATCTTGTTTTATTATTATTAAGAGAATATCATCATTTGAGGGACCTGATTCATGATTTTTGAATTACTTGAAGTTAGCAATACTGGATCTGGTTTCAGGAGAGATCTAGATTTGTGAAGGACCAGGGGCTTGGGAATGCAAGCCAGGGCTGACTGCTGCTTGGCAAATAGTAGAACCTTGGTATTGTAAGGATGGATTCTTGACATGCACATTCAGCTCTGTTTCCTACTTGCCACATCATTTATTGCTAATGAAACATATTGTAACTGAGGTCAGAATCTGGCCTGGTCATTTCTTGCTATGCCTTCAAAACACAGAGATGCAAACAAAACAGCTGCTTGGCATACAAAGGAAGGAACTGGCCACTGGCTGATTTGTGGCTTTAACACCTACCGAAAATGGAGATCACTTTCCTGCAAAGTACAGATCATACCAAATGATGGGTCAGAGCTGTACCGACTAACCAATGTATTGCATCCTCCCCTTTAGACATTTCTATCTTAAAATCCTCTGCTCCTCTTTCTGTGACTTTTTTTGTTTTGTTTTGTTTCCTAAACCTGGTCATCTTGTTCTGAATTGTTTTGAGCAGCTGGAGCTTGTGGAAACAAATTGAAGTGTCTTCATTTCTAAGAGAAATGATGCGTTGAGCCAGCCAGCTGGCCTTCCTCCATCATTCCATTGCAGAAACGCGCACACGCACACGAACGCGCGCCTTGACAGATGGAGAAGCTTAGAGTGACGGCTTCAATTTTTTTCTCTTTTTTACAATCCATGGCTGGAGTGCCAAATACTTGGAACCTGTTCCTGGTCCATAGATCACCCAAAAGGGTTAAGGTCCAGCACAGTTAATAACCCTCTGGAAATACTATCCATCAATGGAGGGAAAAAACTCCTTAGTGCCTAACGTACCTGCTCCTGTCAGAGACAGATGGGTCTGCAGTGCTTTGCAGGGGCTCTCAGCAACGTGTGCTTTTTTACCATTCTCCTTCATTCTCCTTCAACCCTGCTTTACCCACCTCTTTCTGGGGCAGGCCAGCCCGCCTTAAGCCTTGGTGTGTGGATCTTATCCCCCGTGTTCAGAGCCTGCGGACAGAAATCACAGGCTGTTGTAAGTTAAGTTTGCATCACACTGCACAGCTGTGTAAACCAGGAGGTGACACTCTCTATGGGCTGGCAAGGGAATGGGATGAAGTTACACAGCCCAGGGCAGATGGAGGAAGGCATTAGAGGGAATTCCAGGAGCAGGTGAACATATGCTCTGCAGCTAGCATACTAGACCCACACATGGCTGTGCCATATAAGACCAGCCCGACACTGACCCATTATGCACCCACAGTGTATTGTCTCCTGGGGACTGTGCCCCTCTCCGCAGGGCTGAGCAAAGCAGGCCTGAGACATACTCACAGGAGTGACACAGGCAGGGGAGACCTTGGGGAGAGTTGCTAACGCCTGCAGCTGGAAGATGTAGCAAATGTTCCCCAGAGAGCCTGTTGCCACATGGTGCGAAGCTGGGCAGTGAGGCAGAACTGTTACAGTGCACCTGTTTGGTGATGGTGTGTCTTCATCATGCTGCACCTCGGTTTCCCTAATCTTTAAAATGGGCATGTCAATATGCCCTTTCACCCTCTTGATGTCCGTCTTGTCTGTGTAGCTTATAAGTGTTGCAGGGCAGGTATGTGTATATAGCACTGGCACAATGGGACTAGTGGTGCCCTCTATCCAGGTTTTCCCAGGATTGTCCCCTTTTTGAGCCAGCTGTCCCGGGAAATCTGTCAGGGTGCTCAGTACTCACTGCCACCTGGCCAGTTTTATGGGCTCGGGATTATCCCAGATGTCCTGTTTTTTGTACCTCAGACGTGGTGGCAACCCTAAATGAGTCCCTGATCTTGGCTGGAGCCTCTAGGAGTTATAATAATACACCTAACAATAATGTCTTTGTGCTATAGCCTTGCTGCTATCTGAAATGCTCAAACAGTATTTCTCTGTTCGGTAGCTGTATATTTGCTGTAGTCAGCAGCAACCCTATGGGTCTGGGTGGATGTATGCCACCACATACAGTCATTAATTCCCTTGGGATGACATGGTACGTAGGCATTTTTTCCCAAGACAATCTTTGTTTGATGCATGGCTCCAACCCTCCATGCAAGGGCTCCCACTGTGTTAGCGATTGCTTTGCAGGTAATGGTATATCCAGATAGGGCGATTGTGGGTCTGCTGCGTGTGTGCTTGCTGTTATCTTCTGTATTCCAGTTCAGAGCCTCACAGAGATTGGGGTTCCATTGCACCTGGTGCCCGCTACACTTACAAGAAGGGCAGTGAGGCCTGATGGATAGAGCCCTGGACTGGGATTCAGGAAAGCTGAGTTCTAGTCCCAGCTTTGCTGCTGGTTGACCTTGGGCAAGTCACATCACACTTCTGTGCCTCAGTTTCTATAAAAATGGGAATAATGATACCATCCTCCTTTGGAAAGTGCTTTGAGATCTGTGGCTAGAAAGCACTGCATACTATTATTATAGATACTGTAGGAAGGGACAGCCCTTACGCCAAAGTGCTTACAATTGAAACAAACACAACCAACAAAGGAAGAAATTTCTGAATTTACAGAGCGGGGAGGGAGGCATGGAGCCCTTAAATTATTTTTTGTAACATGTGAGACCCCAATCCGAGACCAATGCCCTATTGGGCTAGCTGTTGTACAGACACAGCACGGAAAGATGCTCTGCCCCGAACGTCAGGGAATTGAGTGTCCCAGTGCAGTTGCCTTAGCCACAAGACCATCCCTCTCATCTAAGGCAGATGAACAACAGGCTGGCTCGGCCATGGACAAATTCCCAGTGATTTCCTCCATCTCTGAGTAACCCTCAGACCCTGGTGTAACTGCATCAACCTGGATGGAGCAGTCCCAGCAGGAACTGATCCTAGTCCCCAGTCTGTCCATCAGTAACCAGATGGGACACTTTTTGATCTGTAATATGAGGGTCCCCCTTCCCCTCACGGCCTGCTCCTTTCCTGCTCTTCATGTCTCCTTCTCCTCCACGTCACTGGCCCTGGTGAAGGCTGTCGCACCACGTGCTTCACACAAGCTGCTGGAAGACATCTCTCCTTTTCCTCCCCAACAAAATGTCTGAACAACGTCAGGCCATATGGAGCACGTGTGAGGCAACAGCTTGGATCTTATTGTGCTTGAATAAATAAGTGTCAAACAGATTGTTGTGGGAAGTGAGATGCTAACCAGGTGACCAAAGCAGGGACAACCTGTTACCCTTTTCTCCCGGCAGGCGATACTCACAGAAAACGATTACAACCAGATGAACCTTCATTTTCTTCTTAGGTTTCTGAACTTGATCCCTGCCTTGTGCTCTAGATAATAGCAGATTAACACCCTTGCCTTGTGCCAAGAGTGATAATACTTTGGGTGTTCTGAGTCCATCCTAGCTAAAGACCCAGAGGTTTTAATAGACCTCATCCCCTCCTTCTCCCCACCACCCGATGATAAGATACTCATGGGCTACTAGGATGCATTGTTCATCCAGCTCAAATTGCTACCTAAAGAATAACAAAGAGCTCAAATCTCTTGAATGACTTGCTATGGAAGGCCGGCAGCACCCAACGGATACAGCGCTGGATCCAGCAATCATTCTGTGCATTATAAACAACTGCACAGCTAAACCACTTAATTCAGAGCTGTCTGGGTCTGGTAGCAAAAAGCTTACACCGAATCTCAGTGCACCAAAGTCTATATCACCTACCGAAAAATCCCTCTGGCGTATTGTAGTGGTCTCATGTGTCAGTGTCAAATCTCATGTTTCAGGCTCCTGGCTGCTCATCAGTAGAGGTCAGGAAGGAACATTACTGCCTCCCTCTTTCTGTCCATGTGCAGCTTTATTCAACTGGCTAGGCACACTGCATTATTCTTCTGCCTTTCTCTGTAGCATCAGCTCATTGGGCACTGCTGGAGGCAAGGTAGCCCAAGGGCACACAGGAAGGATTTCCTTCTGAAGGCAGGAAAACCGTGTCCTGCCTTTAAGTTTATCCTGATGTCTGCCCCATCTTCACTAAAACATGTTGGTGATGTGCAGAACTGTCCTTCCATCTCCATCTGGGACCCAGATGGGTGCAAGAGAGGGAAGTGGGAGTTTGTTTCCCCAGCCAAATGCAGCAGTTGGGTTCTGCTCGGATTATGGCATGGACTGTATGTCAGTGATTTATATATGGACAGGAAGATGGAGAGCGCTGAGGATGACTATGATAAGGGTAGGGTCACTGTCCACTTCATTCAAGTGTCTCGTGGCCTGGTGTTTGCTTGTGCACAGGTGACACTGAAAAGTCACATGCCTATGGTGCATGCCATACTCAGGGGACTGGGGTCCTCAGATTCCCATCCCATTCCTATAGTTCTGGCTCCAGGGCTGAGCCAAACCCAGAAGAGGATGTATGTTCTGGTCCTTGTCTGGTTGTCACCTAGAATGATGGAGCCTATACCCTCACCCAGACGCAGCATGAACCTTGAGTCCCAGCCAGCCTTCTGGATCCAGCTCAGAACTCCGACTCCTTGGCCTATTTCTAGGGCCATACAAGAGGAGGAGGCAAGCCAGGCCTTGGGGTTACTGCCCCCTTGATTTCAGCCCTCCCATAGCCTGGAGTTTCCTGTTGGAGCCAAAGGCCCCTGTTGCGTGTCTGGTCAGACTTCGCAGCCTAGTCTGACAGATCCTTTCTGAATCAGTCCAACCTGTGCTGACCACAAGCCCAAACCCTTCCGTACCACCACAGGCAGTATGGCCTCATGGAAATCTGGGTTCAGTTTTCAGGTCTGTCACAGGCAGTCTGCCTGACCTCGGCAAGTCCCCTTCATTCCTCTTCTGTAACCTGGGGATAGTAAGCCTGCCTTTCCCCAGTGGGGCTACTCTTGTGGGCTCTCTGAAATGCCAGTGACAGCAGTAATATTACTATATCAATAGATAGAGGCAGGTGTCCCATAACCCACACCTCTCCATTTCTCTCCGCAGTGAGCTCCCTTGCATGAATCTCTACTGAAACCATGCTGCTAACATTAAAGGCATACGTAGATCTGTATTCACTCCCAATGATACAGCTTCCCTTCCCGGACTCAGACACATGAAAAGCTTTTCCAGTTGACTATTGAGTTCGGCATTTAGCAAACATGCATCCATTTGATTGCTCCTTTGTCTTTACCCAGGCAGCAGCGAAGTCGCTGCACGACTAATGTACTTGTCTGTGTCGTTATGATGCCTTCATAAATAAAGCGGGTAATAAAAGCAGCCTCCTTTTTCTCTTTTCCAACAGTGACAGGAGCTTCCTGGCAAATTACCTTCTTGGAGTTTTTTTTTCAGTAGAAGCAAAAAGGTATTGGTGTATCACTTCGTCTAATAAACAATCACTTTTCCCTCCTTTCGAGCCCATTGTAGATGGGGTAATGAATACATTTTATCACTGTCTCTAAACACAAGACAAAGAATCCACAGTCACTGGGCTGCTTTCAGAGCTTTCTGCGCTGCACTAGGCTGTGGGAGAGGGGGACACAGGGGCCTTTTTGGGGTCCAATAGGGCTGTTTAGATGAGGGAGAGAAGTTGAGGCTATCAATACATCGCACATCTACAGCATCTTTCAGCTGAGGCTATCAAAGCACTTTAGGAGCATGAGTCAGATTAAGCATCACAACCCCCCACGAGGGAGGCAAGTGTTATAGAATCATAGACTTTAAGGTCAGAATGGACCATTAAGATAATCTAGTCTGACGACCTGCCCAACGCAGGCCACAAAATCTCACCCACCCACACCTGTATCAAACCCCTAACCTATGTCTGAGCTATTGAAGTCCTCAAATCGTGGTTTAAAGACTTCAAGGTGCAGAGAATCCTCCAGCAAGTGACCCGTGCCCCATGCTGCAGAGGAAGGCGAAAAACCCCCAGGGCCTCTGCCAATCTGCCCTGGAGGAAAATTCCTTCCCGACCCCAAATACGGTGATCAGCTAAACCCTGAGCATGTGGGCAAGACTCACCCGCCAGACACTCACTGATTAAGCATCACAACCCCCCCACCCCACGAGGGAGGCAAGTGTTATGATCTCCATCTGACAGAGGCACAGAATGGGTAAAACTCCCTTTGACGTCAACTGGATCGGAGGGTGCTCAGTGCCTGCGAAAAATCAGGATTTAAGTGATTTGTGCAAGAAGAGAACCCGAGAGTCTGGACTCCAATTCATCAGACTCCTTGCCTTCCCCCGTGCGGTTGCACTTGCTTCCAACAGGAGGTGTTTGGGGCACAGACAGCTGTGGGAACTCTTCCAGAACATCATCTTCCCACAAACTCACAATCCTCCGATGCACATGAGGCTGGGCAGCATCAGCATCTCGCTACCCCAAAATTCCCCTGGACGTTTCACCCTAGTTCTGATATTTCATTGCTGCTTCTCTCCTAAAACAGTTCTTCTTTCTTTAACATCTCACACCCTTGAGTGCATAGGGCCTGCACCTGTTTATTTTGGTCTTCTGCTGGTCTCTTCAGGCTTCTCAGTGTCATGTTGACAGGTTTGGCTGCTTTCTCTGTTGCTCTAGGTAATGTTTCTCTAAGTTGCCCTCTTTTTCTCTTCCAAGGCGGTCTCCATATCATCACTGACCATGGAAGTGGTGTTGGTGGCATCCTTAAAGCATGCCCTAAATATGTCCATCATCATCATCTTACCAGACACGGTTGCATGGGAATAATTCTGCTGTGTACAAACCTCAAAAGCACTTTGTTAAATACACGATGTCGATGGTCTGGTTGGGCTCGACAGATCCCCAGCTCTGCCACAGACTCTATGTTTGACCTTGGGCACGTCTCTTATTTCCTCTGTCTCTCAGTTCCCCATTGGTAAAATGAGGATAATACGACTCCCTTCATCTAGGAGATTATAGGCTCTCTGGGGCACGGACCGTGTCTTCCTACATGTATCTATAGAGCAATGGGATCATTCAGAGCTATCGTAATGATAAGAACTGATCATTATCTGCCTTTGGAGAATTATTCTTTTGAGGTTAGCTGGGGCATCAGAATCATTTTGTGGAGAGGCAGTTGCCCCCAGGCTGCCGCAAACTGCTGTTCCCTGGCTGCCCTTGGAAGGCTCCAGTTGGTGCAGACAGAGGAACTGAAGCTTTCACTGGTGGGAGCATGAAGTGATTCAGCAGCAAAGGTTACTTTCCTCTCCTAAATGGAAATGTGTTTATGAGCCGAGAAAAATGATTCCTGGCAGCTCTGTTCAAGAAAAAAAAAATGCGATAAAGGGATTGGGTGTGAAGTGAGGGTTTGATGATAGGAAAGGTCTGGAGAAACCATAATCAATAAATATAAAGTTCAACCTCATTTCTTTCCTCGGGGCATGCTGAATCAGGTTATCAGGGATCTCTGCTTACTCCTCACGTGGGCGGAAGACACCAAGGTTCTGCCTGGCAATCAAGAAGCAAATGTCTTTCCTTGCAACCACACACATAAATATTGTAAGCTTTAGTGCTCAGGAAAGGCAGTCGAGTGACGTCCCACTCCAGCATTGAAAGGATACAAGATTCCGCCACCCTTTCTATTCTACATCATTGTGCAGCGTTGCCCTGGGCTGTTAAACCGCTGCCACTTTCCACCCCAGAAACAGCTGCATTTCCGTGATGGGTGAAGTGATTCTTTAATCCCGATATGCAATTTGGACAGAGGCCCTTTAAGCTTCTTCCACACACTGCTTGGAGGCCAAGAGTGTCTGAACTCTGTCAGGGAGGTAACAAGACCGTTGTTTAGTCTGTTTCTTTCCCATCGTTTTGTCTCTCTGCTGAGACTGCTACCAAGGACACAAAATGTGGAGGTGATGATGTATTGTGCAGGCAGCTCTCTGCTAGAAAGTGGGCTGGGAGGCAGTAAAGTCTAATGGAAAGGACACTGGAATGGAAGTCAGATCCTGACTCTGCTACTGCCCAGCTGTGTGACCTTGGGAAAGTCACTTTAGCTCTCTGTGCCTGTTTCCTATCCCACTCTGAGTCTGCCTTGTCTATCTAGACTGCAAGCTCTTTGGGGCAGGGAGTATCTCTTACTATTGCTGCTCTTTCTTCTAGCATCAGTATCCTGTTCTGACACTAGCATCGCCAAGCAGTAGGAGATGTTTGAGGCCTTGCAGGTTAGCTTCCCAGTGGAGGAGGAGGAATCAAGGTATATTCTAAGTGTGACTTGTTTTAGTTACATACATCAGCCCTGGAACTGCGGTGCTCAAACAGCACACAGGACAATCCTTCCTTCTAGGAATTACAGCCCAATGCCAATGCCCAGTTCTCAAGGAGTAACCCTGCCTCAAGAACTGACTCTAATCGGACACCAAGACAAGGAGAAAACTCCCCTGCTGCTTCCCCAGCTCCCTCCCCAAGGACCACTGCCTCTACCTTGCATAACCAACACTAACAATAACACTGCATGCCTTCCCAAGACTGAACATTTTCTTGCACATTAAGAAGAAGAACTTGGAAGATTATGAACAACAGCGCCATCTGGTGACAGTTACCATTGGGCTATGCATGTGTACAGTGCCTTGCACAAAGGGGCTCCGAGCTCAGCTAGGGCTTCCAGACAATATGGCAATAGAACAGTAACAGGGAAACCAGCATACTTCAAACAGCTCTCAAGCCATCTGCCTGACAAGAACAACTTCTAGTTCCATTTCAGTAACTTTATTGGCATGACAAAGCACATGGGTGTTGCCAAAATTAACACATCCAGTCTCTGTTAATAATACATCATGTACTGGCAGCCTGGGATGAATTCAGTTTGTCTGCTGATATGGCTCCCATCACCACAGTCTGAGAGCATCTCACAAACATTAATGAATTTATCTTCACAACACCCCTGCGAGCTAGGAGAATATTATCTACAGTTTACAGATCGGGAAACTGAGGCATGGGTCAGGGTCGTGCCCAGAAGCCCCCAACTGAGATCAAGGTTTTTGTGGTGGGACAAACGTCTACCCCGTCCAGGAAGGGGCTAATGAACTCCCCTGGGCATGATCCACTCCAGCTGGTACCTAGCGAATGGCAGCTCCTGCAAGGAGAGGAGTCGAACCTGGGGGAAGCTGACCTAGCATGCCCACAGCAGGGAGTGCTGAGCAGGGGCTTGTCTACACTGTGCCGCAGCGCGGATGACGGGGGTGTGAATTCCAGAGCACGCCAAAGAGTTGTGCTCCAACTGTCCCTTGTGGGCGTGGCTGGCATGAACAGAAAGGTGTCTAGCTCATGATAACGTAGTCCCATTTGGGAGACCTTTTAGTTTGCACCAGCAGTGTCCACGTGGGGCAATTCAATCGCAACACTTTGCTGTGCTGTGCAATTCACAACCCTGTAGCTCGCACTGAGACACACTGTAGATGTAGCCTAGGAAGGCTGCTGAAAACCCTTGGTCACCTGGATGCTGTGGATAAAGGAACCTTCTTTAAATTGTTTTCCTTTCTTAAAGCCCAGGACACAGCCTGGGCTCCTCAGGCTGACAAGGGGTTAGAGAAACCCAGCCCTAACTCAGGTATGACTAGCCTGTTTGGCAAGCCGGATGCTCCCAGACTGCTTTGGGCTTGCAGGAGTTTGCTCTTTTTGTTTGGACTGCCACTGGGAGAGAGCTGGACTCCCTTGATACTTGTGTAGCTGGAAAGACACAGCATCCTTCAGCCTGACTCTGTCACAAACCCTGTAGCTGAAGGAAGGTGCCAGGAACAAAGGACGGTGCCCCTGCCCACACCTAAATGAGGGGTGCTCCAGAGGAGAATCCTCTGGCTGCCCCTTTGTGCTAGGTGCTGTACAAACAGAGAGGAGGAGTCCATCCTTGCCCCCAAGAGCTTGCCATCTGTGCTTCATTGTAAGCGGAATGTGTTTTATCAAAGCAGGATCCAGCTAGGAAGCTGGGAGCCCCTGCCCCACTCACACACCTTTCTGTTCCTGCTCGCTGGGGCATCATGCTGCAGCTGACTGACACGTCTCAGTGGATGGCGCGACGGACTCGTGGATGGATCGGCGGGTGGCTGGCTGAACGTGCAGGCACGGTATTGCTTCCCCGTCTGGGAGCAGAACGGCTCCTACGTGCTATTGTCTCAGGTAGGAGGGAAATGACCCCCCTGGGCCAAAGACTGGGAGTTATCAGAACCGATTTAGGTTTCTGCAGCCTTCAGAGCACCAGCAGGAATAAAAGAGGTGGGGGAGAGGGAAGAAACCAAGCAGACCATGAGATCAAGCTGCTTGTCCCATTCCCTTAGGAGGAGTTATGAGGCTGCGCAGAGATTGGTGCATGGCTAATAACAGGGAATGCCCTGGAGGAAGGCGTTGGGGATGAGAGGAATATAGATGTTTGTCTTTACCAGGGTGTCTCTTTGCTCCACAGTGCTAGCTGTCTGCAGCCATGCACTCACTGCACTCTAAACAGAGCCCATTCACAAGAGAGGGGCTGCAGCCCCGCCAGGGCACTGGGAGGAGGCTGCAGGGGCCCAGCTGGTTAAAGCAGCAGCTTAGGCTAACGGGATCTTATCATGAAGTCGGGATTGGAAAGAGATAGTGTGGAGGGGGATTAGAGCTTAATCACAGATGGTTTGACAGCGGGGGCCTTTGAGGACAGGGAACAATGTGCCAGGGAGTGTCTTCAGCGGCATGAGTTGAACTCTTGATGGCGGTTTCGAGGGATGGTATGTAGCCCATCCCTATGATATAATGTTACCTTCAGAGATGACGGATAGAGATGGACGAGTACGTATGGAGGTGATCGATCGATAGACAAGTATGTATGGAGATAGATAGATTAGAAGGGGCTAGGAGTGTTCCGCTGTCCCTTTGTGTTCATACTCCTCATGAGGGCAAGTAGCGGAGACAGAGCCCCCCATCTCCTCCCGGCTGAATGAGGCAGGAGCAGGAAGCAGCTCCCAATGTCACAGCTCCCTATATAAGGCATCTGTTAGTATCTGGACTGTGAGTTAATCGCTAGGAGGTGTTTCTGAGTCACTGGGTCTGAAGAAGACAGCTGGCTTCTCCTGGGGTGTGGGGAGTCTTTCTGCTGAGATGTTTTTCTTCCCCTCTGAGCAAGATGGGGAATGCTGGTCCCTCTCCACCCCGTCATACTGCAGTGCGGGACTTCTGCTGAACGAAATGGAAAGGGGGGCACACTTGATGGTTAACCCAGGGGATCAGGACTCCAGGGTTCCATTCGCAGCTCTGTAAATCAGGCCTAGCCCTTGGCTTGATGGCTCTCTCTGGGAAAGGACATGGCCAGCTGTTCCTCCATCGATGATCAAGTCCCCCTACTTCTCATCATCTCCTCCCGCTGCCTACCTGTGTCTCCTCTCCCTCCAGGCAGTTATGTCAATGCCTGTTACCTGTTTGGGAGCCTCTGTGTCCTTTGGACCAAGGAGCCAAAGAGTGAAGCCAAAATATGGTTTCCCAAGCAGGACAAGGCAGTTGGGGAATGTAATGGCTGCTGAACCCTCGCCAGGGATGGGGAATCAGGGATGGCAACTGGCTGGTGTCTTGGGTGCATAGATAAGAGCACTTGGAAACCCCTGTGCCTGAAGCTGCCTCTGCATCAGTGTGATCTTGGGCAAGCCTTATCACCTCCCTGCTATGAGAGAGGGAATAACGCCGGTGAAAGATGCTAGAGGAATGCAAAGCCCTGGTTTCCCAAATGGTCTCAGCTTCGCCTTTGAGTCTGAGCCCCAGTATTTTTGAGCCAAGGTACATTTCGATGGACTCAGCTGATCTCTGGCGTAGATAGGTATTATTTGCAGTGTGGCAGCGCTTAGCGGCCTTAACGGAGCTCAGGGCTCTGTGCAAAGACAGTAAGAGGTGGTCCCTGGTCCAAAGACTTCAAAGTCTAGATAGAGAAGACAGACAAAGTAATGACTATTATACCCATATTACAGATGGGGAACAGAGGCAGGGAGAAATGAAGTGATTTGCCCAAGGTTACACAGGGACTTTGTGGCACAGCTGGGCATTTAAGACAATTTCCCAAGCCCCGGTCCAGTACCTTAATCAACAGATCCATCCATCTTCTCCATGGCAGGATCTGAGCTGATTATACAGCCAGATGCCTTTAGACAGCAGCCAGCTGTAAAATGCATTGCCATTCAGATGCAAATGCCAAAATGCAGGTGAAAAAAATCAAGCCCTGGGTATGGACAGTTGTATTAACAAGGAAGGTTTGAAAACAAACTTGCCTTGGCTTTGCCTGCCACACTGATGCTGAAGGGGACAGGAGCAGAGGGATCAGGTTTCAAGTCAACTGCTTCGTCCCCGAGTAGGCAGCTCTGCTTTAAATGAATGATTAAACGTTTCATTCTAAATAAACTCTCTGGCCTCCGAGGGGGCACAGGTCCATTGCTGGTCACTCCCCCTCTGGCTCTGCAGCGTTCTAACTTGATTGCATTGGCATTTGTTGGGATGGAGTCACCCCAGGCACTGCTGTGATTCAAATGCTCCTTTCCTCGCTAGTCTCCTAATGCCACCAGGGGTGGACGCTCATCCAAGCCGCCGGCCTTTGGCCTGGTGTAAGACAATTGACATGTCACGTCAAATCACTTCAGAGCTCTGTGTGCTTCATGGCTCCGGGAAGTGACCTTGGAAGTCATTGCGGAGAAGGGGCAGGAGAGAACAGCATGCCAGCATGACGATCCAGGCCATTAGGGGTGGGCTGCAAAGCTAGAGTGATGCTTGCAATGCCCATTCCCTGGCCCTTTTCCACGCTCTGCGTAACATCTCCTGTCGCCAGCCTGTGTCCCACCAGCACACTCCGGAACTCCCGTTGCCTCTCCTAGGCCCCAGGGTGCCAGCACCACTACGGTCGTTGTTATCATCGTCATGCCTAGGAGGCTCAGTCGTGGCCCGGGACCCCATTGTGCTAGGTGCTGTACAAACACCAAACACAGAGCTGGTCCCTGAGCCCCAAAGAGCTGACAATCTAAGAATAAGCCAAAAGACAACAGGTGGATGCAGACGGACCAACCAAGGAGCATAAGGTAACCATAGCAGTCAGCATTCCAGGCTCTCCAGCCTTTGCCCACAGTCACCCTGCCCTGTCCTGCTTTTCAGCCACAGCTGTGCCCTGTCTCCTGCTCCTGCTCTTGTCCTCAGTCCACAGGCTGCTCTAGGGCATCATCTGCAGCAGGGTTCTGCCACGTGCCTTGGTTATGCACATGTTCGTTATTTTGACGGGCACCCTTCATTGCCATGCAGTGCCTGCTGGACTAACCAGTGAAGTCAGCTTTGGAGCCCCCTACTGGCAATGACACATGTGCAGCATATGGCCTGCGGTGTGTACGCAGCTGCCTTGCGGCATGCATCCTGCATCTGGCAAAACTAGCCTAGTACTAGCTAGCTTTGCTCACCCTGAGTAGGATCTTACTCCCCAAGATGCTGGTTGAACCTTAGGCCTGAGGGCCTAACATCAGGTGACAATTTGTATCTCCCTAGCGGCTAGATGACATATTGGTGTTTGTGTGTGCTACTGCTCCCAAGTACTGATCCTTCGGCTTATGCTGGAGGTAAAAATATATCCCCTTGAATTTATTTTCTTGCTTTCCTAAGGGGGGCACTGTCCCAACAACCCCTATGGTCATATTACTGTCCCCTCTCATCTCTTGCACTTTTGTGCTATGTTTCCTTTCATATTCATCTGTTTCTCTTTAATAACACCTATGTGATGAGTCTATACATCTTGCCATGTCCCTATAAACATGTTTTCTTTTGAATTGTATCCATTAATTTCCTTGGCTCTGAGCAGTAATTTAATTGTGGGTGTCTCTGAAATCTACAGAAGGGACTGTCACAGGTGAAAAAGGGTTGATGCTACATGATCTTGAGTAAGCTCCATCTGTCATATCTGGCCTTTTACTGTTATAATAGCACTTATGATTCCAGCCAAATGCCATTGAATCTGTCTGTGACTTAATTAGCCAATAATTTCTATCCTATCTCACTGTAGAAAGCAATAAACAGGTTCCACCCGCTTAGCTATTGCTAAGATAACTCCATGGATTATGGCAGCCATGAAATGATGACAGTGAGATTTGAAGGTGAGACCTAGTGGTTATCTAGACAAAGCCACATTGCCATCAAAAGGTGTCCAGATTTGTGAGGCTTGGAAGAGCTTCAGTAAAGGTCAATGGAGAATCAGACATATGATGATCGCACAATCCAAAATGTGATGGGAAGAGGAGGCATGGAACAGAGAGAAAGAGAAATGCTTTCACAGTCTTCTCTGAATCAGACAAAACTTCCAAAACCCTGTGACCTTTCCCCATCAATACTGAGGACCATAGGTGCTGGAACTGGGGGGGCTGCCGCACGCCCTGGCTTGAAGTAGTAATAACCCAAATTCGTGGTTTCTACCTTCAGCACCCCCACTATAAAAATTGTTCCAGCACTACTGCTGAGGACCATTAAAAATGTTTATTTCTGTCTCTTCCGTATAGCTTTTTGTTCTCAGGCTCTCCAAAGCATTTGTCAGGAGCTCATTACTCGGAGTCTGAGTTTTTGATGAGCACATCATATTAGCCACGTTATGTTGTGCTATGCCTCATTCTTTCTAGTGAATTTTCTTCCTGGGCAACTTTATTGGCAATAGACAGTGAAGCTGTGAAATTGGTCAAAACTGGGTTGGTTTTTGTACTGCTTACTACTGGTAATTAAGAAGTCCTGTCCTATCCTGCCAGCCCTTCGCCCAGCCCAAACTGTGATCTGAATAGCTTTCTCTATCATCAGTCTGGAAGGAAGTATTATTTGGTGGCTAAATCCTGACCTTGGATTTCTGGATTCACTTTATGGCTCTGGGATGGGAGCATGTCTAGTGAGTAGAGCAGGGGACTGGCGGTGACATGGGCTCTATTTCCAGTGCTGGGAAGGCATCTACTCTATTGATTAGGGAGTTAGGGCTCCTCAGATCTATTCCTGGCTCTGTCACTAACTCACTGTGTGACTTGGAACAAGTCACTTCACTTCTCCATTCCCGCCTCTGTAAAATAAGGAAAATAATACATACTTACCCAGCAGCGTGGCAAAGCTTAATTCACTATCCTTTGTAAAGCGCTTTAAGATCCATGGCAGGGTGATGCTACAGAAGCGTTAAGTGATATCAAGTATTACCATTGACGATGATGTTTTGTGTGTGAGAGAGAGCACAATCTGTGTATGTTTCAGTGCCTGTTTTTTTGTCTGTTGTTACAGGGGCTGTGATTTCCTTCTTCCTGATTGTACCAAGAACTATCAGTAAACTGGATGGTGTATAACATAGTGAGGGTACAAAGTATTTCACCTAATCAGCCCTAGGAATCAGTAGCTAGTGAGGGCCAATGGAGTGTGTGGCACTAGGGTTAGGGTTATGAAGGGGTATAAACGTCGAATCATGATTACAAAGTGGAGTTAGTTAGCTCACTGTGGGGTGGATTCTGATTTATAGTGGAGTAGCTCCTCTGAAGTAAAACCAGTGTGAGATCAAATTATGGCTCCATGTGTCTATCTTCTGTGCTGCTAGCATGGGTTAAATGTCTGCCTGAGGAATAGCTTTGGTTTTGAATCGGCAACGAATGTGGTTTCATAGAGGTCTCCTCTGAATTATAATTGCTTGGCATCAAGGCTGTTGGGTGGACCTTGGTTAAAAAACAGGAGACCCTTCACCAGCAGATCCTAAGTCACTGCTAGGTAGCTTTATATTCTTCAGGAAAAGTTCCAGAGTGGGCATTATAGCAGAGAGATCATATCTAGAAGACAGATAGAAAGACTGCATGGAGAGTCCCAGAGGAAGAAATTACTCTAGCTTAAAAAAACCCACTAATAATTCAGGATCTGAAACCTTTAAGAATCAGCCTCATCTTGTTCATTTTCTGAGTCTTTGGGTGATTCATGGAAGAAGTGTGGAAAAGCAAAGAGACAAGAAATAAAGATGTGACAGGGTGATTGGGAAGGGTTAAGGGCTTCATTCTTCCCCTGGTTGGTGGAGGCAAGGGAAAAGCTTCTGGGGACTCTGGCATTTGTCAGCTGGTTGGTATTATTTGTGACTTTTTTGTGGTCAAACAATAAAGCGAGGGCCTTAAAAGATGAGCTGGGCACAACTTTTCAACCAGAATTTTTAATTTTTGTTATGCAAAAAGGATTTGTGAATGCTGAAATGTTTCATCAATTTGTGTTGATTTCACTGAACTGTTCATTTAGAGGGGAAAATCTGAAAAAAAAAACATCAAAAGATTTCTGGGTGGCTTTTTTGTTTGTTTGTTTTTGGTTGGCAATGACTTTTCAGTTTGAAAATTACTTTAATTGTTTTTAAAAAATAAAATAAAATAAAATGCTCAAAATCAAAACAAAGTCTTTCCTTTCAGGTTGGATGCAAAGTTTGCATTTAACCCAATATATAATATATGCAAAAGTGAAAGCAGGTCAGAGCTGCAAGGAGATGCAACAAAAAGTTTTGCTAGCTGCATCTCTCTACCTAGAGCTGGAGTATGTAGGTGCTGGGCGTACAGTAAATTGCACATAGAATGTAACTCTTTCCACTCTTCTGCACTCTGCTCCTTTCATTTCACGTGGGGAAATAATTTCTGTGGCAAACCCCAGTTAGACCAAAGTGCCCTATGGTGCCGCATGAGAACAAAACGCACTGCCAGTGGGCAGAGGCAGCAGTTGTGGGCACTGCCTAGCATGAGCCCTGCACATCCTATCGCCTCATTGGCACAGCAGATCTTTTTCCCGCTGCAGGTACTGGTGCCTTCGGTTTACAGTGACGGTGTATGGAGGCGCAGCATGAAACACGGGCCCTCAGCATTTCTTTAATCCTCTTCGGTAACGTGGGAGCCATTCTTTATGCACCACATCCATACAACTTGCCCAGCCTTTATCTGGCACTCACAGTTCTGCACCACGCTACAAAGGAGCTGAGGGATATCCCAGAGGTTTGTACCACCAACCATGTCCTTTTGTCTCCCTTTGTTGGCCAAGCATGGGGCATCAAATATTTTTAATAAATCCTCCTTTATAGCCAGGCCCCCCTTTGACATATGATGCACAAATTAATCTACAACCTAGGAGTAAAAAGCATCTATTGAACCAGATGCTAGCTCCGGGGACTAGGAAATTATTCCCCCATAAGTTGCTTTGACTGGATCTCATTATGCTCCCCGTTCATAGAATTATATTGTTGTGAAAAACCGTGTCACTCAGAGCTTATTTACTGCCCAATCCTTGCAAAGATTTTGGAGTGTCTGCAGCCTGTAAAGCAGGGAATGCTTACCTCTACTATCCTGAGGTAGTCTTGCACTAACAGCCCTGTTTGTTTCAGTGCTGGCAGGGAATATTGTAGGGGGCACATTGCTTGGCCAGGTGAGGCTGGGCAGCACTCAGACGTGGCAGCTTTTCCGAGTCAGAACTTGAACCAGCAAGGCAGTTACATGTGTTTAAATAGGTGAGTGGTCCCACTGACTTCAATGGGATTGTGCGTCAAGTTAGACATGTGCTTTGCTGGATCACAGCCTTAGATGGGAAGTTATGTTCTTCCATGCCCACTCCTGGGAAGACCATCTCCCTGCAGCTTCTCCAGTGTTTGCAGGAGTGGCTTTCCAGACATTGCACTGTGCTCAGAAGTTACAAGAGGAACAATACTAATGAGGGAGGAGCCCTGAGTTTAATTGCACTCTCCACCTCCCACTGTGCAGGGCCAGTAGCAGCCAGGCTCTCAATACTGTCATGAACTGGCTAATGTGTCTGTGGAATCAGAACTGTTCCTCTGTGTGTCCTAAGCCCTGTACTGCAGATAGTGAAAGTAGATTCTCCTTTCACGTAAGTGGCAGGGCCTGTTCTTTTGCAGCAAGAGATCTGCCTTCTATTCCTGTCGTTCCTGTGAGATTCCAGGTGGACTTGGAATGCAGCATAGCATCAAATGTGGGCATTCACAGGCAAATTTTCATACTACCATGGTTTGTTTCCCATTCAGCAGGTGGTGTTCTTTGTTCTGACTCAGGTGCTAGTTGATGCTGTTTTTCTGGAGGGTGCTGTTTTGGGGAGGTATGTAAACTCTTGACCTCTTATGGTCATTCAAGATCCCATGGTACCTTTCTAAGAGTCTTTAAGGTGCCACAAGTACTCCTGTTCTTTTTGCGGATACAGACTAACACGGCTGCTACTCTGAAACCTTTCTAAGAGCTGAGATGTTGCTATGGATAATTCCAATCTGCCTCCTGCAATTGGATATGGGATTCTTTCACATTCCCTATCCTAAGGTATCATTGTCATGTGTTGTTAAACAGCTGCTGTGTTTCGCCCCAGATGTGGTTACATTCAGGGATGGGTGGAGTGATTCCTGTATATTAGCAACTGGTAAAGCACTCTGAGATTCTCTGAGATGAAAGGCAGTATATTCATAATAATACATAGCTCCTTTCACCAATAGACCTCAAAGCCCTTTACCAAAGAGTGTCAATATCCCCATTTAACAGATGGGGAAACTGAGGTACAGAGTGACTTGCTTCGTGCCATCCAGTAGGTCAGTGGCAGAACCCAGGTCTCCTGAGTCTCAGCAGAGTGTTCTATCCACTAGAACTGTTTCCCACTATAAATCTAGCCTGGTATTAATGCATTTTACCATCACAAGATGAAACAGGTGGAAGTCACTGAGGCAGATAGGCCTATTTCCTGCTATATCTTTCTTACTGTGTTAAATGTATGTATCACTGCAGGCCAGAGATTGTAATTCTATGGAAGCAAGTTACTGCAGCTCCTTCAGGTACTAAGAACAGTGGAGGGTGATTAGTCAAATTCATTGGGGTTGTAACACCTGCAGAAAAGTACCACCATCCGGAGAGTCTCGCAAGCTAGATTCTCCAGAGATCAATAAAGAAAGGAATTTTCAATAAATAGCCTGAGTTTTAAACTGACTCTGAGGCTGCTTTCTGATCCAGCAAATGGACAGGACCTTCTGTCCGAGGAGGGCCCCAGTCCTTTCTGGGAAAAGGTTAGAAGGACTGAGGCCTACCGAAGCCCCATAAGACTGATGGGTTGCCCCTGGCAAGCCTTTAGCATGTGTATAGGAACTTTTATTATTTTAAAATGTTTTCTCTGTAATGCTTTAACCTTAAGAATAATGGTGCTTGCTGTGTGTAGCTGGCAATACAATGTTCGAAGCAAGGTGCGGACGCTGACCTGTTTAGACAATCTGGCTTGCTGGGGATATCACAGTGTAGACAGGGAACTGTGCAGCCTCAAAAAAAAAAAAGCCCAGTCAGGAGCACAGGTGACAGCTGAGGAGTCAGGAGCCTAGAGTGGGTGCCCTCAAAGGACGACGTAAGGGGAACACAAGTGCAGGTGCCCTGAGCTGTGACAGTTCTGATTCTCTTCTCTCACTGATTTAATTCTACTGATTCAGAAGAGCTAATCCTGATTTAAACTGGTGTAAACAAGAGGGGAATCAGGATCACTTTATGAGATGAAACCCAAATCCAGACAATTTCAGATACCAATCCACCACAAATTTGACAGCTTTGCAGCCTTTAGAGGAGCTGATTGAAGCCCCGGTACTTTTACTGACGTCCTAGTAAATGGAGCATGCCTGGGTTAGTGGAATTTAATCTGGTGGCTTTGAGAGAAGCATTTCAACAGCCGTTCAGCCAGTGGAAAAATTAGTCTCTTCACTATTTGATTCATTGGTTTATTCTATAAAAAATTCATCTAGTTGTTAAATGCAGCAATAAAGTTCAGTGAATTAAAATCAGTGCAGCCTCCTCATCTCCTGGCACTGGCTCCGGGGCTGCTTTTCAGACTATAAGCATGGAGCTCTGAGCGTAGGAGGGGAGAGGGAATGCACTGAGCCTGTCAGGGAAGAGAGAAGAGATCACCAGCTGGTAGAATGGAATCAGCCCCCAGGGAATCCACAGCCCTTCGGCCACCCCTGAGCAAGTCAGTCCTGTCCCCCAGCAACAACATATCTAGAGAATCAATTCCTAATCTGCCCCATATCTGGGATGGTGTCAGGCTTGAAAGCTCCCCCTTCACTATCTACCCCCCCACACACACACACACCCTGCTTCTCAGTGTGCAGCTCACCCCAAGTATCAATTTCATGAACCACTGGAGACTCCGCTCCAGTCACTGGCTGCAGGCGCTGTTTCAGCCCCCGGTACAGGCTAGGGCAACCCTGGAGGATCCCCTCATTTCCATGTTGCAAGGCTCCTGTGGCACTTTGCAGAGGTGCGGCAGGATCATGGGAGCCCAGGTCTGCCCAAGTCACACCCACCTCCCTCCTGCGCATGCCCTGCTCCCAGAGCTGCTTTGGAAGCAGCTTGGGGGCACACCTGGCATCACACTCTCCAGTGACAGTGTATTTTAAGGGGGAGTGCTTAGGTCTCTCCAACAGCCCCTTTGTACCATCTTCACTGGCATAACCCCCCAAGTGCCCTCAACCCTGTGGAGACAGGTAAAAATGCTGGGGCATGGCTCTTTGCCTTCCTCCACGTCTGGGCCATGTGGCATTCACCTTGTTACAGAACCATTACACTGTACCGTGGTGTCTCCCTTAACGAGGATATTAATTTTAAATGTCAGGGACAGAGTCATAAAACTCCCTTTTACGTTGTTACAACCTTTATATGGCATGCTGGCTGGCTTGGGACTTTTCAGCCACCCCCTTCAGTCCCCCTCCTCTGGTAGTGGGGAAAACCATAATGAAAAATTTTACAGTAGCTACCGTATTTGAAAAGGTCAATGGCTGATGATGTTCGACGAAGGGGGAGGGAGAGAAGATTTTTCCAGCTGTTGTACAACAAGTTTCTTCCCTTCTGCTGAACAGGGCTTGGATTCTCCTGGATGTGGCCAGAAATTGGGGAAGTGGGGTTTCTATAGAGCTTGGGATGCTTAGGAGAGTCTAAAGTCAGTGGCATGCCTCTCCTATTCAGTGCACCCTCTGAAGTGCTGGGTAGCTCCCATGTGCTCGGATCTGCAACCAGCGAAGGTTCCCCCAATGGCAACTCTAGGGCTGGGGATCAGTCTCTGAGCCCCTGGACAAGTTAGCTGGGATTGTAGCTGCTCCAAGCCTGGTAAAAATGAAGAGGAAATGGATTTGCCACTGCTGATAGCCACCACTTCCCTGCACAGGTTAAAGCAAGGGTAAAGCTGCAGTGCTTAGTCTGGTCTGGCTCAGGAGCAGAGCCGATTTGAAAACTGAAAGCCTATTTTCATGAAAAAAATTGAAATTACGAAGTGGTTTCTGTTTCCAAGTGATCAGAACAGACCTGATCTGGGGTTTTTTTCAGAAATTTTGGGGGTAAAATTTTAAAGTAATTTCACCCAACCCCATTTTTGTATCAAAAATACTATTGAAATATTTTTCTATTTATTTCAACAACCATTTTGATAAGGTTTTTGATTTACATTTCAGGGGGAATAACTATTGAGGGTGGAGGAGAGGAGAGGTACAGTGTTTTTATGTAAAATTTGGAGCAAAAAAGGCCATTTTTAGACAACAAAACTGTTTTGTCTGAGAAATGTGGAGCCTGTCTATTTTGGAGGATTCTGTGCTAGCTTTCCCATGCACTGCTCTGCTAAGGCACCTTAGCCCTGAATTGCCAAACCCACTTCTATTGCTGCCCTGAGCCCCTCCAGCTTTGCGCAGTTAGGCGTTACAGGTTAGATCCTGTTAGCTAGCTCAATGTAACTAGCATTTTCCAAAGTGCTAGTCAAGACAAGGCAAGTTGTATTGTAGAACATGCTAATGGTCCTGCTAACATTTTTCTATCTCGGCCTGCGGTAACCCCTGCTATCCAAATCCACGGTGGTCTCCTGCACAGCTCAGCTAAACTATTTTACTCCTAGCCGGAACCCCTAATGCACTATTCTAGAGCTAGACTTGGGGAGAGTGGCCAATCTGGAGAATGATAGGTCTGGATGAAGGGACCTTTGGTGAGCTAGTCTGAACCCGGGCCACATAAAGCCCCGTTATATGGACTGAGGGGGGAATAGACAGACAGTCCCTTTTTAGACCCCCCCCAACCCATGCAGAGCCATGTGTAGCTGAATCTCAGGCATGATAGCGGCAGTGATTTCCAGAGGGGACATGTAGTGACTAATTTCTGTGGCCTGTACCAGTGATGTTCCATAGCAGAGATTCTAGTGCTGGAGAGTAAAGAATTAAGACCAGAAGCTTCCTTGTTTCAGTGTCAATGAACAAGAGGCTAAGGGTTAAGGTTTTCCTGTCTTTGTTCCAAAGCAGCTGACTGAATAGCAGCGTGTTGCTCAATGGTCAGGTCTGCCTGCCCCAGCAAACACCAGTACTGCTACAGATTGGGTGGGCTTGGTCTGACAAACCCAGCTGGAGTTACAACACCTGCAGTGAGTGTGAAACAGGCTGGGTGTATCCAGCACTTTGCTGGCTAAGTTCAGAAGAGAACCTGTAGCTGAATACCTCCGTGTTGTGCCAGGGGAATAAATAATCAAAATGATAGACTCTCCACATCCAGACGCATTGCCCATGCATGCTCCGGCATGGGAGCTGGGGGAAGAATCAAACCTGAAATTTAACCTATGTTATCACCCAGGAGCACCTTGAGACTTAATATCCATTTAGATCTCCCCAGACTGGAGCAACATTACGAACGGCTGGCAACTGACATTTATTTTCTAGACAAATGTACAGATATGGTGCAACCCTGATTTTCTGAACAGCCTTTAAGCACAATTGTAGGCCAACTTAAGTCCAGTACATTCTCTAGGGTTGCACTGAATGACTCAGATTCATAGCTTTTAAGGGACTATTATTATTATTATTATCTAGTCTGGCTTCCTGCATAACACAGGCCAGAGAATTTCACCTAGTAATTCTTGCATCAAGCCCATCACTTCTGTTTGAGCTATAGAATCTCTTCTGGAAAGACACCCAGTCTTCATTGAAAGACACCATGTGACAGAGAATCCACCACCTCTGTAGGTAAGTGGTTCCAATGATTAATTGCCCTCACTGCTAAAAGTGTGAACCTCGGTTCCATCTTGAATTTCTCTAGCTTCCAGATGCTAGATCTTGTTTTGGCTTTGTCTGCTAGGTTAAAGAGCTCTCTGCTACCTCTGGGGAGGGCTAATATAGCCAACAAAACCCACCACTCTGTCAATAGACAAAACCTTCCTTTGTTTAGAATCTCAGTGGGTCTGATGCTCCCACTTACCCACCCCCAAAATTCAGACAGTCCCCAAGATTGTCATAAAATTAGGACCTACCTGTATCTTTTAGGGAGGTCATCTTGTAGCTGGTATTGACGCAATGACCTCCTGAGGTCCCTTCCAACCCTGATATTCTATGATTCTATGAAACTAGGAGGCGGGTGGGTTGGAGGTAATCAGAGTCCATAGAATAAAGAGCATCAGGTCCTCCTTCTACTGTCATCTTTACAGGCGCGTTGGGAACTGCCTTCTTCCCAAGTGCTCAGGAGTTCTGTCAGCTGCTCATCATTTGGAAGTGATGTTCACTGGAGGTCATCAAAGCAGCTTGAGTCAAACGTATAGCGCTGCCTTCCCTCCCCACTCCCAATAGCTGGACTCCAACTGTTCTGCCCTGCAAGGAGCTTCGCTTTGCAATATTACCCTACATCTGACAAGGCCTTCACCTACCGCTCTGTATGCCTCTTCCAGGTTTTACCTCCTTCAGTCCACTTTGAACTAAAGTGTTAAACCCCAAGGAAGCACAGATCGCCTTGGGCAAAGAGATGGGATGAAGCGGCAAAAATCTAAGTCAGGATTTTGAGTGCTCCAAAGTTCAGGACTGTCCCAGTCCAAGTGTTTGGTTAACAATCATAGTGAGCTCTTCTCAGCAGTAGTTCTCAAAGTGCTTTACCAAGAAGGTTGCTATTATTAGCCCATTTTGCAGCAGAGGAAACTGAGGCACAAAGCAGTGAAGGGATTTGTCCTAAGATCACACAGCAGAGGCCAGTGACAAAGCCAGGAACAGAACCAAGCTCTCTTATAGCGCAGTCCAGTGTGCTATTTACTAGGCCACACTCTCTCTCCTAGGGTTAGCCTTTTCTAGTGATATGAGTCATGTGCAAAATGCGGATCTGGATTCAGTTTTGGACTTCAAGTGCCTCCAGTGCTAGTGGGATTTGGGTCCTCACTTTTACTTTGGGTCCCTCCCTCTGTATACAGGGAAATGGCATGGTCCAGTGGCTTGGACATCAGAGTGGAAGTGACATCACCGGGAACCGCTCAGAGTAGCTGTCATCATGCTCAGTCGTTAGCGTTTGTGGGATCTTGTATCTGTACTTGAGTCTGTTGCATGCAACATTTAACAGCTGTCTGTTTGGCCTATTCCAGTTACATTATATTCACTCATTAGCATATTTTTATAAAACCATATAGACTGCAACGTCACAGAGACCCTCCTTGATATTAATGGTTAGAAAGAGTAAAACAAATACAAAGCACTTCTATTTCACATGGTATGTGAGTGAAGAAAGGAATTCAAGAAGGAATTTTATTACCTATTCCTCATTCCACAACTGGTCGGGGTCACCATTGGACCAGGATACCCAGCTCACCAGTCTAATGCTCTGATCCCGTGTGAGAGAATCTTCTGGTCAGATTTCCAGGAGTACTCAACTTCCACGAGGGCTATATTTTCCAAAGAACACTGCTCCCACGTAAGCACCTTCCAGATTGGATGTCTTTGTAAAAGCTATTCTCTCGTTCAGTGTTTCTCAACCTTTTCAGTTTGGCAACCCGTTATCTGAAGTCAAAAATGTTCACGACCTCTTACATTGACTATAAAAATAAGAGTAAAAACGTATCTGTGATAATAATGCTGAGCCTACAGAATTGATTTGTGTGGGCTTTTCAAGTGTTGAGGGAGAATACTTGGTCCTGAAGGAAAAGGGAGTGTGGGAGCAAGATTTTTTTTTAAAATTTTCTCTTCAGACTGTAATAATGTTTTCAGCGCTTGATGACACCTGTGGGGGTTGTGACCCATCTGTTCAGAAACATTGCTTTAGCTTAACCACAGGTTGTTAGGCTTCATGCAGGAACCCCTGGGTGAAATTTTAGGAATCTCTATAGCCCAGTGGTTCTCAAAGCCAGTCCACAGCTTGTCCAGGGAAAGCCCCTGGTGAGCTGAGGCGGTTTGTTTACCTGCCGCGTTCGCTGCTCTAAGCCAATGGGGGCTGCGGGAAGGGCAGCCAGCACATCCCTTGGCCCACGCCACTTCCCGCAGCCCCCATTGGCCTGGAGCGGCGAACCGCAGCCAGTGGGAGCCACGATCGGCCAAACCTGCAGATGCAGCAGGTAAACAAACTGGCCCGGCTCATCAGAGGCTTTGAGAACCACTGCTACATAATATAGGAGGTCAGCTTAGATTATCACAAGGGTCCCTTTTTGGCCTTGGAATCTATGAAATTCTATGGCATGTGCTATATAGGATGTCAGATTAGATGAGCCCTGTTATGGTTCAGGGATGGGCTGCACCTATGATGTCTCCCCACCCCATGGACATTCTTTCCAAGTGACAGGCCTCTATCTGCACTTGTGCATCAGTTTCCCTATCTGTAAAGCACTTTCAGCTCTATGGAAAGCTCTGTATATTTGTTAAAAGAGAAACCCCACGGTTTGCTCCCCTTTATACTCTGCCTCACCAGACTACAGCACCCTGTGTTTCACCCACCGTATTTACCTCAGATGGTCCCATGGGGATTGGGTCTCTGAGAGCCTGTGACCAGTATGAAATGCAGTGACTCAGGACAGCTTCACTGAAAATAAGTCTGATTTATTTGTTCACAGAAACTTAACAAGCAAAGAGAAACAGGGTTAAAACAATAAACACCTACACACATTTCCTCTTGCCTAAACTGTAATCTTTCCTTGCAAGGTTAGGTGGGTTTTAATTTATTCCAGATCCCCCTTCTAAGTCTGAAGGCCAGTAGCACCCTTGCTGTCAGAAAGTGTTGTTAGGTGCTGTTGCATTTTGAGCTTTTTGGCAAATCTAAGTCCTATGTATCAGAAGGGAAGTCCGAAGTTGCTAGAGCTGGTTGGGAATTTTCTAACAAAATATTTTTTTTATTAAAAAAAATACTGATTCATCAAAACTGAAACAATTCCTGGGAAAGGATCAGTTTTGATAAATCTGATTCTAATTTTATTTTTTTAAGTTTTCACATTGTAAAAATTTTCCTTTGGGGGCATTTTTGAAATGCAATGTTTCATTTTCTGGTTTGAAATGGCTTTGAGTTATGTTCATTTTAGTTTATTTACACTTAAATAATTTTAGAAGGTTGAAAATGTAAATCAAAATTCAAAGCAAACATTTCAATTGACCTGATTCGTTCGTGAAAAAATTTGACAGTTTGTCTCTATGGAAAACATATTTTTGAATCTTAAAAACTCTTATAGGACAGGAAAACCTTTTCCCACCCAGCTCTAGTCAATAACTGAAACCAGCACCTTCCTTCAAAGCAAAGCTCCAGATGCTTGACCGAAGACAACATTTGCATGTTGTGATCTGTGTGCATAGGAGTGTCTGACCAGAATTCCAGATATGGACATGCTCAATTTTTGGAAAAGTTCCAGTCTGGTTCCAAACTGGATGCCTTCATGGTGTTCGTCTTCCGCTGGTAATTCTAGGAAGCAGTTTGCCAATTGCTCCGCCCATTGCACTGACGTGATATGTAAACAGGTCTGCTTTATTCTAAATGGTGTCTTTGTGATAGGTGGGTCTGAGCAGCAAGTTTAATCCAGCGTGAGCTGATAGCGCTGCCTCTTTCCTTTGACAGAGTCGCCAGGCCTTTCATTCAGCTGCTAGTGTCAGCCTGCCATCCCAAACACCTGCAGCCCTCATATTTTAAATGGGAAACATGAGCGTTAATATTTTATGATCCATGTTTCTTTGTGTGACAAGGAGCTGACTCAATGGCCAGCTTTATTCTCACAGCTGGAAAATTGTTGTGTCTTGTCCTGTTCTGCAGGGAGCAGCGACATTGATGAATGAGTCGTTCTGAGGCAATCCCACTTTCCATTAGGGTGAGAAAACTCTACAGAGAGGCCGGGGCATTCCAATCAGTTCCAGGAAACTGGTCAAGGTGCTGATTGCGCTGCAGCCTGGAGCTGAGCGGCGTGCGACCAATCTGCTTTGCATTAACTTAGCGGTGTCAGAATTTGCTTTTGTTTTGCATTGGAAAACCAAAAGCTTTTGACTGTTTCTGTGTCCTGGGGCACAGGAAACCCAGGTTCAAGTCCCTTCTCTGCCTTAGTCATAGCAGAGTTTTTCAGCCCTGATCATGCCAAGTCAAGCCTGGTGGTCAGACCCACAGGTCCGAGATGTAGGAGACCCAGCTTCAAGTCCCTAGCATGCTTGAGTCATAGCAGAATATTTCATTGCTGATCTTTTTGAATTACGGAGAACAGGGACCTGAATGTGGGTGTCCCATATTCCCAAACAGTGCCCTAGCCACTAGGCTATAGCATATCAGAGCCGCTGTTCTCCAAAAGCCTACTGCATGAAATGTTCATCAGAACTGATACCGTGGACAGTGGAGACAAGGAAATTAAAGGAGCAAGACATCATATTTTTTAACAGCGTGAATGTTATTGCTGGTGGGAGGGGCAGGATTGACAGCTCTGGAGACTGTCTTCTGTTTCTCCACAAAACAGGTAACACGTCAGTGCAACCTCCCCAACCCATCTAGATGAAAGCAACCCCACCCTGAACTGGAAAGGTCGCCTATAGAAAAGAAGAGCATATATGGTCAACTATAGGAAAGAAAAGCATAGATGGTTCCATTTCCATAGTCCTTGACCTATCATGTGAGGTCACCAGTTGTGGTGGTTTTCCATTTGTAGACTCTTGTCCAGGGGGAACTGCCACAAAATTGCAGGCAAACAAAATGGCTGCTGAGCTCTGCTGGTAAGAGGGCAGCGAGGGACATTGTAGATCAGTTACATCCCAACACAACCATTGTGACGTTGCTGACCTGGCAGGTGCAGTGTACGTAGCTGTGGCGTTGGGATGCCTTTTGTTTTCTGAGCATTGCACCTTTCAGGCTCTCAGGACTGTGAGGCAGGCAGGCATTTTGTGTTCATTCCAGTACAGAATGACATGCGCAGTGCTCTGTCTCACCTGGAGCCTCTGCCTTTGTTCCTCTTTTCTTTTGCTAAACTGAAGGTCACATTGATTAAAAGGCAGCTGTTTGTTCTTTGTGTAGGGGTGAGGAAATGTGACAGGAGTGACGCTCCCCTGAACAATATGATGATCAGGTGCAGAGGACTTAAGTTCCTGATTGGCTGTCCTTCTGCGGCTCAAGATGGGGTGATGAAGCAAGGCTGAGAGCCTTGGGTGGAAGGACGGAGAGAAACAGCCCCTTCCCCCCGCCCCCACTCCAATGACTCAGGGAGGAAAAGAGTCAGAGTTTTGCACCCAGAAGCAGTACTGGGTAAAGTGGACTGGAACCGCAGGAAGCACACTCCCTGCACCAGCTTTGAAGTAGGAGGAGGGCTGGGGTCGGGGGGAGCACTGCCTACCCAAGCCAGGGAGAAGAGGGGGAGAGATCTACTTCAAACGGTCCCTCTCTCCCCCTTAGCCACCCAGTAGCTCCCGGGCTGGGTTGTGCCCCAAAGTGAACCTTCTCCTTTAATATCTGTGTTTAAAAAAAAAAAAAAAAACCCCAAACCCCTCTTATCTCACAGCCTGTGATCCCAGTAGGGAAACGGGTAGCTGGGGTGGGATATTAGGATCTGCCCTTGGTACATGCACTGCTATATGGGCCTTGGACTGGGAGCCTCTGGGGCCTTTGGATTTCAACAGGAGGTCTTTGGATCATTCTGACGAGATTTTCCTGAAACTCTTTCAGGAGCGGTTTCCTCTCACTGGGTGACGAGAGCTGTGGAGTTTGCTTCCTTGACCAACCTCTCACAAAACTAACCATCAGATACAATATTTCTCGGCCTCAGGGTTATTTAGACTCTCATGTCTCTTGTAAGGCGCAGGACTCCCCGGTATAAAGCTGTAATGGCTCCGGGTTGAGGGAAGAAGGTAAATGATCCTGACCTTTGATATACAGAGGGCTTTCTCCTTGTTTGTTAGCTGTCACCCACATAGGAGGCAAGTTACCTGGGCCTATGGTGCCTGTGCTCCACCAATATTCAGGAACGTGGGCCTGGCGCCACCAATGTCTGGGCTTATATTTTCAGAGCCATCCATACACACGGGACAGCTCTGCTTGGACCCATTCTGGGCACCACCAAAAATTATACAAACCTGGCGCCCGTGGTCACCCACCCATCTCCTATTGTTAGCCTGTTGTTGCCTGTCACAATCATCCCTACTTTGGAACCCTGCTCCTTTCTCTTGCTCTTTCTTTCTCTTATAGCACTGGGCTTGGCAAGTAATTTATGTATGACAATATGAGACTAATTCTGTTATTGTGTCAAAGGGAAATTGAATCTGGGGCTTTAGTGCTGCATCTGGGAGAAATCTTCACATGAATCTGGAGTGCAGAAAAACTCTGTTCGATTCATTTACTTGTCACACCGTCTGCCAAATTAAATCATTATGAAGGGCAGAGTGAAAAGGAGAAACGGGCTGGGGAGGGCAAAGCAGAGGGGAAAGGGGGAAGTAAAGGAGGAGATGAGGAAGGATAAAGAGAAGAGAAAGCAAGCAAGATAGAAAACATCAGAAAGGAAGGCCTGATTCATTCAAAGGCCTGATTCAGCGGTTCATTCCCAGTTCAGCAATACATTTCAGAATGTGCTTTACTTTAAGCAAATATTTAAGTCCTGTTGAAGCCAATGTGACTTAAGAACATGCTTAAATGCTTGGCTGAATTGCTTCATGCATCCCCAGACCAGGAAGCAAAATAAATAGACAAGACCCTGTTCTGATCTCACAGTGGTGTAACGCAGGGGTAGGCAACCTATGGCACGTGTGCCGAAGGCGGCACGCGAGCTGATTTTCAGTGGCACTCACACTGCCCAGGTCCTGGCCACCGGTCCTGGGAGACCTGCATTTTAATTTAATTTTAAATGAAGCTTCTTAAACATTTTAAAAACCTTATTTACTTTACATACAACAATAGTTTAGTGATATATTATAGACTTACAGAAAGAGATCTTCTAAAAACGTTAAAATGTATTACTGGCACGCGAAACCTTAAATTAGAGTGAATAAATGAAGACTCGGTACATCACTTCGGAAAGGTTGCCGACCCCTGGTGTAACACCACATATTTCAGTGGAGTTACTCCTGGTTTGCACCATTGTAAGTGGGAACAGAATCAGAGCCCTGAGGGTTGGTAGAAGAAAGAACAGAGGATGGGTACAACGGTGGATTAATTCTAGCACGCTTATGTCTATTCTCATCTAACAGAATGTGCTGCAGTTCTTAAGGAAACCATAGCTATGCTAAAAGCATTGCATTGTCTCCTGTCTTTCTCAATCAGTCTGACCACTGGTGTCTCTATTAAAAATTGGTCCTCTCTTAATTTATTGCTCTCCGAGAGATTTACCCTATTTAATTTGTTTTCTATATATATTTCCCTTTCAAAGTAAGTTAGCACTGGTACAAAGTGCTAGATCAACAGCCCTGGGGAGTAGCATCCTCCATCCACAAAACAAGTGTAGCATGGGCAAACTTCCTTCCCACCGCTCCACTAAGCCTGATCTAGGGAAACCACCCCCCTGCAGTTGCCCATTGCTAGTCTTTCTGCTGGAAGCTGTTCAGCAAGAGAGGCAGTTCAGAACCTATAGACATGTAGGTCTGAATCATGGCCCATGTAAGGGATCAGAGTGCAATTACCCAAGGGGTGAATTCCAACCATGATCTCCACTTTACATATGGGAAAACTGTGGCACAGAAAAATGAAATAACTTGCCCCAGGGTCAAACAGCAAGTCAGTAGTACAGGAAAAATCGTCTTGTGATTGAGGTATTGGACTCAGACTGAGGAGAAAGGGAATAGGGAAGTGTTACTTACCCCTCCATAACACAAGAACCAGGGGTCACCTGATGAAATTTGTAGCCAGAAGGCTTAAAACAAACATAAGGAAGTACTACTGCTTCACACAATGCACAGTCAACATGTGGAAATCATTGCCAGGAGATGTTGTGAAGGTGAAAAGTATAAATGGGTTAGAAAAAGAACTAGATAAGTTTATGGCAGATAGGTCCATCAATGGTTATTAGCGAAGATGGTCAAGGATGCAACAGCATGTTCTGGGTGTCCCTAGCCTCTAAAAGCCAGATGCTGGGATTGGACAACAGGGCATGGACTGCTGCAAATTGCCCTGTTCTGTTCATTCCCTCTGAAGCAACTGGCACTGGCCACTGTCAACAGACAGGATCCTTGTCTAGATGGACCTCTGATCTGACCCAGTGTGGCCATTTTTATCATATCTGGATTCAGTTCCCAAGCCTACTGGGCAATCTGGCAAATCACATAATCTCTCTGTGCCACAGTTCCCCATCTGTAGAATGGGGATAATAATCTTTTCTTTCTGCATCTTTTGTCTTTTCTAATTAGATTGCAAACCCTGTGTCTGTTCAGGACCAAGCACAATGACACCCTGATCTCTGCTGATGTATCTAGGCACTATTGTAATAGCAATAAAATAACGAGACAGGAAATACAACTGAGGGAACAAATGTAGCCGTGATCTGCTTATACCAGGATTCCTGCATTCCAGTTCCCCATCTCTGATCTTAACAGAATTATGCCATCTCACTCACCAACTTAAACACACTGTGTTTAACCAACAAACTGAAAGAGCAGAGAAAATGAAAGGGGTCCAGCTCTGTGCAGTGCTTTGCCTGAGCTTGGCCTTTCTGGTGTGCATTAATAAGACACTTTCACAATATAGCTCCAAAATTCTTGCTTGTTTCTTCCATGCAGATTTGTCGCATCTTTTATGTTGTTCAGACCTACATGTCTTTTATATGTGCTTAATTATTAGGAGGTTACTTATGATCCTGCTTGTACTAGTTTTCTCTCCGCGATAGCGGTGTATTCCACTAATCTAGTGTGAGCAAAGATGCCAGTTTCACCGCCCTCTGTACCTCCCCCGTTCTATGCCATTCATCACTCTGGTGCTTGATGCCATCTTACTATTAATTAGGATGTGTAATCTCTCGGATTGTTATTTATTAATAGATTGTTCCGAGCTCTGGAAAGTTCATTATTAAAACAGAAGGATGAGAGAGATCCAGGGGAACAGATGGACACATGGAAATATCAGAGGAAGGACTGGTTAAAATTCTAGTCACGCTCAGAGCCTTGACAAAGGATAAAAAACAGAATCAATCATAATTATCTAGGAGAAAAGCCATCAGTCTGTGTTTAAAAATAAGCACTTTGTGCATTAAGCTCACAATGCCAGACTTCCGAGAGTTTCCACTGGTGGATACAGATCCCAAAATGGAGAAAAACGACTGGGAAAGAATCGTTCTACTGTTGAGTGTGGGAAGCTGCGGAGGTCGAATTAGCAGGAGCTGGAAAAGTGGGAATGTAAGCCTGAAGCACAGGGAAAGTAGCTGTATTGGAGTGCCGTGGCCTGGTTCTGACTGCTCTCAGGCTATCACAGGCCTTTGAGTTCGATTCCCTAAAAACCAGGACATTTTTTTACCCCCAGTGTGCTAGGGGTGAAAAGTCACCCCCATACAGAATGCCTGCACTGCCTGAGTCTCTCAAAGCCCTAAAAATAAGGCTCAAGTGGTGCAAAGGAGGGGTGCTGGCCCCCTGTGCAGGAGGGGAATTTTTATCCACAGTTTATAAAATAGACTAGGAAGGAAATATCCTGAGTCTCCATGTCAGGGATTCCTTTCCCAGTACGGAGATCTACCCATTGGAACTCTCAGCAGGCTGGTCAAGTGAGGACTGACGAGGTGGGAACCATGATGACGGTCTACAGATAGCAGAAGGGAGGGTGTTGACACCCAGGGGAAAGCAGGAATATGTGGTAAGCAGAGGTATAACTAGGAGCCATTAGAGGCTATTGAGAAAGGGAAAAAATAGTTTGAATGTCAGGAAAATGTCCCCAACAAGGAAACTTGCCAGTTTTAAGATTCATGTCCCCAAGACCATACAGCATTGCTCTCTGCAGTACGTTTTTCTAGTGTTTCAGTCCAGACTGAACAAAGCACTAGAAATGGACTGTAGGGAGCAATAGTGCATCGCCCTTGTGCACATGGAGTGAGTTACCAGATTTCTTTTCCATCTCTGGCTTCTATGATTTGTTATCCAGAAGAAGGAGCAGTGGAAGAAGGCTTCAGAACAGAAGGTTCTGGAAGGAGCTGACAGGAACGGTGGGAGGGTTCTATTTTCCAAAGCTAGCCTGGGTGTGTTCTCTGTCGTCCTAGGCCTTGTCTACATGCACAGGTGGAAAAGATTTAACCAAATGGGAGGCAGAGCACTGGACTGGGATTCAGGAGACCTCTGTTCAGTTCTTGGTTCTGCCACTGGCCTGCTGGGTGACCATGGGCAAAGTCACTTCACCGCTTTGCGCCTCAGTTCCCTTATCTGTAAAATAATGATGACTCTGACCTTTGTAAATGGCTTTGAGAGCTACTGAAGAAAAGTGCTGGGTAAGAGCATTTAAGTATTATTAAATTGGTTTACCAAATCCATTTAGAAACTGATTTAGTTAAATGTGCGCGACTCCCTTGTGTGGACACTCTTAAATCAGTTTGAGTGCCTTGTATAGATGTAGTTTAAGTCAATTTCTGACTGACAAGCTAAATAGACGTCACTCTTAAACTTGCGAATGATGACACCAGGGGATTGCACCCCCTTGGTTTCTAAACCAATTGAGTTAAATCAGTACAACTTTTGTACGCAGGCAAGGTTTTATTGTAGTTTAACAGATTGAGCAATTGATGAAAGGTGTCAGACAAACAGACCTGAAAGCTGGAATCGTCCATTTATCCACCGATTCAGCAGAGCACCAGGGACTCCAAATGCAAGCTTCCTCTACAATGTTCCCTACCAACCTGTATGTGGAGGGCAACTCTTGGGGAAATTCAGTCTTCACTGCCCATTGTTGTTTTTGCTACTAGGATAAAGGACTTAGGTCCATTCATCTTCCAAGTGCTTTATAAATAAAAAAGTACAAAGACTCTCAAGACCCCAGGGAGGCTGTATTATCCCTACTTTGTAGATGAGTAAACTGAGGCACAGAAAGGCGAAATTACTCATCCAAGATGTCTGTGTGAGTTGACAACAAAGGGCAGACCAGAACCTTATATGCCTGACTCCTAGAATCTACTAAGAGTTTGCTAGATTGCACTTGGCTTTTAAATAGGTTGATTGTTGCTCTAATTCTCTCTTCTTTCACTGCATGTCAAATCAAAGGTCAGTTACTTTCAGATGCATTGCTAAAAAAAACTTTAATTGCATCCAATTTTGAACAAACATACTTCTCCCCTATTATCATGAAACTAAATTTTCAGAAGTCCCTTGCAAATCAGGGAGTGCTGCTATTCTGAGCTGTGTTTCAGTAATTGGTTAATATTGGAGTTACTAGGTAGAAAGCAAAGGGCTTTTCAGAATCCCAAAGCTCACGTCATGGCTCTTTCTTCACATGAGGTTATTTCTGTCTAGCTTTTGGATGCAGTTTCTCCCTAAAACCACTATATGTTTCTAAGACAATAGAAGATGATGTGCATTTAGCACCTGCTTTCTCTTATCCATGCCTGGTCCTTACTTTAGCACCAAGGTGTTTATTCAGGACTTTTGCCAAGAGATTGCTGTGCTAACCAAAGGGGATCTACCTCTGGTTAATTAACTAACCTGTCTGTAGAGAAAGTTGTTTCCCTGACCTTACCCACCTAGCTGTCTGTAAAGACATCTACATGAAATTACTACATCATCCTGTCTGGAATACTGGAGATTTCCTAAGGCATGACACACAAGGGCATTTTTAACTCTTTCCTGCCCTGAATGAGCAGCGTTTCCCTTTAGAGTTACTTCTGGGTTCTTTAGCTCTCTGCCAGGCCTAATGCCTCTTGCTCTGTCTCACATCCCTGGGCAATTCAAGAGCATTTAGCAATCCAGTGCTTCCTTTACCACCCCCACCATCCCATTGTGCACAGACATGGGTCTCTCTAATCTATGTATCCCCTTTATCCATTGCTTCCTCTCTCTAGCTGTAACCTGAGAGAGGAAGGAAATGAATCATGTTTTGGTTCTTGACAGTTGCACCTTGACTACAACAACAACAAAAGCTTTTTAAGAATTGTAAAGATCCTTAGGTGGTTTCTGTAAGAATTATTGTGATGGATGTGGGATCACGCCTGCATGGCTTCCTGGAAACATTTTTCTAAGTGCAGCAAATTGAAATTATAGTTTAACATCTGGGAGCTGAATCTTGAGGGTCTTCACTCAGTTTTTTTGTTTTGTTTTACTCCTTATACGGGCAAAACTTCTATTGCTTTCAATAAGAGTTTTGCTTGTGTAATGATGCCAGGATTTGGGATGAAACAACATAGAAATTGTCATATTGGATCCTAAGGTAATCTAGTCTGGTATCTTGCCAATGGGAACCAGAACCAGATGCTCTAGAGGAAAACATGAGAACTCCACAGGAGGTCGATCAGGGATAATCTGCCCTCCACATTAGGTCTCATCCTGATCTCTAATAGTCAAGAATTGATTCAAGCCCTAATGCATGAGGTTTAATGTACCTTTGACCATTTTTATTTGTATTGCAAGTATAACTCTGGATACTCTTGTTATCTAGGGATATTCTAGTTATCCAAAGCACAGCAGACACTGACTAATATAGGATACAAGCAGAACTGGTAGTAAAATATCAAATTCCACAATTGTTTTGATGGGTGAGGAAGAAAAGCAAAACTCCCTTCCCAAATTCCTGGTTTTCAGCTGGATCTAGAGATCAGCCACCTCCCAGATTTCATTGCCAATGACTAGCATTACTAACCCCAAGTGTTCAAAGAACAGGACTCAGAATTTTGTCAAGCCTTTGGAATTGATTTTGAGCAGGTAAAAAACCAGACATTTCATTTTCTGGCAGCACTTTGAGATCCCAGCTGAAATCAGGGCCCTGATCTGCTAAGCCTTCCACATATACATAGTGAGAGACTGTGCTTGCCCTGAAGAGTCAACGGTAGAAATACCCAAGGCAAAGAAAGTACAGAAGGGAATGTGCAGGCATGAAGTGACCTCCTGGGGTCATATGGCAGGGCATTAGAGGAGCTAGGCAAGAACCTAGGTATCCTGACTGTTAGTCCAGTGCCCAGTCTGCTGGACTACACAGTTTCTATTTATTCAGAACTAGTTTGCCCATCTCTTGTTAGATGGAGGAGTTACAAGCCAGTGGTGTAAATGGTGCATAATCTGGAAATGAATTCTCCATCTTGTATGACCAAGCTCACCTTGAAAACATTGCTTAGTCCAGGCCTTCCTTTGCCCTTCAGAAGAACACCTAGCAGGAGAAACTAATGTCTGAAAATGCTGCCAATCCATCATAAGAGGCAGTGGATCAACCAGAGCTCCCGTACATCCTTGGTTCTCATAAACCATTTGGTCCATGGCCCTGGGAGACAGGAAAACGTACTCCTCTTCAGCCTCGTCTCAAGGGGAGTTTGAGAGGGGCTGAGGGGTGATGGATGGCAAGTTTAGAAAACTAAGCCTGAGAGATCAATAGAAGAATATATACCCAATGCATCATGTAAGCTCCTCTTGTCTGTGCAGTACTAAATCAAAAATAATGAATGGCAGGCTCTTCAGCCTTGGCACCCCCAGTCTTCCCCAGTGGAATGGCATCCAATGACTGATATGGATTATGCCGTCCGCCAGCATATTTCCTTCACTCTCCTAATAGTTTTGGCATTGAGTCATGATGCTCTGTTTTTAATATCCTCTCCTTCCCCCAGTGCTCCCCACCTCTTTGCCATTTAATTTCCATCTCGTAGGCACGCTGCCCATCTTCGCTCGCATGCTCTTCATGCACGCAGGCAATCTACAGCAGGATGAGTTACTTCGGTGGCTGCTTTATTTATTTATTTTTTAAACCAGCCGCGTCTCCCCGGGGCTGTGTTCCAGCAATATTAACAAACTATGATCCGTCAGTAGCTTGAACACCTCACTGACTTGGAGATGATTAGCTCCACTGCTCATCAAACCCAAGGGCCGCGTGTGGAGTCAGAGGGCCTAGGAAATGAACTGCACCGTGGCGATGAGAGAGCTGGTGGGGTTGGAGGTGATGCTGAAGAGCTGTTAGTGTGTATGCTATGCACCGAAGAACAGCTGCACTGGGGAGTGTCCTGAAATGAGCAAACTGCTTTGTCTGATTTTGGGGTTTTTTTTTGCAAGTTTATATTTTAAATTATTTCCCCCCAAAGGATCAATGCAGGAATTCACCTAAAAGTTACAGAGCCTTATTCTTTATCACGCCTTGCAGCTGTAGGGTCACTTATTACTTTGACAAGTGGACACAGTGTCATGCCATTTCTGTATGCAAGCCGTGCATTGTATACCATACATGCATGGTCTTACTGCAAGGAGGATGCCATTTAAACCATCTAAGGCATGCGAGTGAGTTGCTCTTTAACTTATTAAAACTGTCACTATACTCCACTAAGTGATATCTTTTATGTATTTGTATTGAGGTAGCACCTACTGGCCAGGGCTCCATTATACGGGGCGCTGTGATCCTACCACATCAGATTTTTCTGCTCAACCCAATGGGGATATTCTACATCCATTATGCCCTCAACTTGCATGGTTGTAGAAGATGACGTACTGTCTAATTTTTGCTCTTTTACTGGTGTAATTTCATTGGCGTCAATAGGGAGCGAATGGGACCAGTGAGGTGCAACATGATGGAGAATCATGTTGTAAAACAAAGCAGTGAGAAGCATGCAAACAATTCTAGGTACATAGTCAGAATGTAACTCTGGCTCCATTGAACTTAGTAGCAAAGTTCCCATTGATTTCAATGGGGTTAGGGTTTGACCTTCTGTCTTGAGATCTTTGAGTTTCAAAAGGATTGATTATAGGATAGAAGATATAACACCCCAATATCCTGTGGAAAACCCTGCTACATAGCCAGGACTAAGCCACAATCCTCAAGGGTGAGTTGAAGTAAACACAGAACAAAGAACATTGGTACCTAATAATAATAATAATTATTAATAATAATAAAGATAAAATGAGATCTTGATCCAGCCACAGCTGCTAGAAAGAAATATCGGGGAAAGAAGGCTATATTGCCTATATTATCTAGTAAAATGATCAATTGCTGCATCCCAAAGTTTGGTGCCATGGATTGGCTCGCTATTAAGTGAGGATCCCACTCCTCTGGGTTTTAGGGGGGCCTGGTTTTAGAATGGAGGCGTTGCAACATTCAAATAACCTCTTAATTTTCACTTGCACACCAAGGCTTAAAACATCACCCGTGGAGAATTGCAGCAAGGCTGGTAGGGTTGTAACACAGATGGGTACAAGTCGGTGACTGTATGGTGCAGGCCTGGGAGTATATATCTCTCCTAGGGACTTAAATGGCCACCACTGGTTTAGGATCTGGGCGCTTTACAAACACTAATGGATTTCACCTCACAATCCCCCTGTAAGACAGGGAACCTGAGGCACAGAAAGATTAAAGGCCTGATCCAAAGTCAATTCAGAGGGCTTTTGAACCAGCCCAGATCCTCAGAGGTATTTAAGTGCCTAACTCCCATTGATTTAAATGGTATTTAGAAGCCTAAATATCTTTTGAGGATCTGGGTCAAAGTGACTTGTCCAAGGTCACACAAGGAATCTGCACAGCCTGGAACTGAACCCAGTTCTCCCAAATCTCCACTAAGTGCCTTAATCACAAACCTTCTCTTCTTCCAAGCTTCGCATTCCTTTAAGGGACTTCGCTGAAGATTAGGACAGGGACTCCTGCTATTTAAAGAGGCACTAACTAGTCTGGGCTCCTGCTGTTTGGGACTCAGCCCTACAGCTGCTTCCCCTGTTTAGTGAGATGGATAGGGTGGCTCCCCGACCCACCTAGCTGTCTGTAAAGACATCTACATGAAAGTACTACATCATCCAGTATCCAGAATCCTGGAGATTTCCTAAGGCATGACACACAAGGGCATTTTTAACTCTTTCCTGCCCTGAATGAGCAGCGTTTCCCTTTGTCTCCTAGAGTTACTTCTGGGTTCTTTAGCTCTCTGCCAGGCCTAATGCCTCTTGCTCTGTCTCACATCCCTGGGCAATTCAAGAGCATTTAGCAATCCAGTGCTTCCTTTACCACCCCCACCATCCCATTGTGCACAGACATGGGTCTCTCTAATCTATGTATCCCCTTTATCCATTGCTTCCTCTCTCTAGCTGTAACCTGAGAGAGGAAGGAAATGAATCATGTTTTGGTTCTTGACATTTGCACCTTGACTACAACAACAACAAAAGCTTTTTAAGAATTGTAAAGATCCTTAGGTGGTTTCTGTAAGAAGACCCCTGAATACGGACCCATCCATCTCTGTCTCTTTTCTGTGGACATTTATGCCTTCCTGCCACCCCATTGCAAAAAGCAGGATGAGTGACTGAGGGTTGATGTACCCATTTGACGCCTTACCTTCCCCTTTCCCCAGCTGCATTGTAGCCTTCAGAAGATGAATGTTTGTTCGGTCGCACCTGCTCACTTGAATAATTTCCCTTTAAAGGAGGCCACTTACCAGTAATTCATTACCTGCCTTGGTTAGCATAAACAAGTCTGTGGGAGGTGGGCTCAGCTTCCTCCATCTCTTACTGTTTACTGGCTGTGGTTGCTATTAACTGTGACCAGTACATTTCCCTGTGCCTCTCCAACATAATCTAGTCACATTCCAGGCAGCTGTGTCTGTTTTCATTGTCTGCTTTTGTGCCATAGGTGGGGAAAAAAACAGAGCTTCTCTTTTGGAGGAAAGCACATGCCAAGGCTGTTCCGATCTGTTGTACCTGATGTGGCAGATGGTACAGAACTGTAATTCAGTATTTCTTACCGAGCATCAAACTCTGTTTTGCCAGCCTGGACTGACGGCACATTGAGATAGGGAAGTCGGTATAGTTCCTGTCTGCCATCTTTTTGCCTATAATATTGGGGCCAGATCCTCAGATGGTGTAAACTGTCATAGCCACGCTGATTTCAATGGAATCATGATGGTTTACACCAGTTGAGGATCTGGCAGTTTTATTTCAGCTTAGCTACCAGCTAAACTCTTCTCTCTCCTTGAAATGTCAAGGTCTTTGCCCCCGTCCACAGAAAACTGCTCCCATTCCCTACAGGGTATTTTTAACATGTGAAATTTCTCCTTTGCCTTTTTGAGAATGCATTTGACTTTGGGCAAACAAACCTGGATTGAGCATTAAGTCTAAGTAAGATCTACAAAACAAGCCAAGTTGGATATTCTAAGCCTTCTCTATTCTATTGTTCTCTGAGCATGGTGTCTGAACAAAGCTTGAAGAGAAAAGCATTATCTGCTTAGTGATTCAATATTTCAACAACTCAGCTGATTGCAATCAGACTTTCCAAGGGATGAAACTGAACACAGAACCCAAAATGAATCTGAATAATTTATGAGAAACTAAAAAAGTGAGTTATATTATCAACACTAGCCATAGACTTTCTTCTAATGCTGCTTTAGGCACATTACTTTAGATACTCTCTATTGGTGGAATTCATTCCTTTGCAGAAGGATCAGCACAAATCCAATGCACCACTTAAGCCTTATTCTGAGGTCTTAAGGGGCAATTTAAGTAATGCCTAGGCCTTTTTCTGCTCCTCTGCACAGGTGGGAATTTCACCCTATTTTAGTTTGCTGAGTGTCTCTGCTGAGACCTTCAGAGAGACAAATTTCCTGCTGTGTACGCTGAAATCCCAGGAATGAATGGGCTTATTTCTGAGGCAGCGATAAGCTGTCTTGTGACAATATTTATGTCTAAAAATACAGCTATTGAACACAATAATTATCACCTTTTGTAATCATTTGTAACTTGGCACTTTCTCATTATATATACCTATTTCCCCATAGTGATTGTGATGAGTCTATAGACTCCTCCACAGCTGAGGCATTCAAACATCTGCCATAACACATCCTGATTCAGAGCTCAACAGGACATCAATTTAAATGGGGGAAATGAACTTTCCAATTAGAAACTGTGGGCCTCCTTCACCACCCATTTTTTATGGAGCCACCGCAGTGTAAAACTGGAGTGGGGAATGAAGGCTGTGTCTGAATGTAGCTTCTAGGTATAGTGACATGTTCCCTGGATGCTGAACCCTGACATATCTAGGTTTGCAGCTGTATAAGGTTGCCGGTGAATTTCAGTGCAGGCTATTGTCATCTGTGGTAATATGTGGTCCGTATTACCATAGTATATGAGCACCTAACAACTGTGTGGTGAGGTAGGAAAATACTATTACTGACCCACAGAGAATCTAAGGGTATGTCTACATGGCAATGAAAAACCTGTGGCTGGCCTGTGCCACCTGACTCAAGCTCACTGGGCTATTTAATTGTGGTGTAGTCATTTGGGCTTGGGCTGCAGCCAGTGACTGGGAGCCTCCTGCCTTGCAGGGTCCTAGAGCCCAGGCTCCAGTCTGAGCCCAGACATCGACACTGCAATTAAACAGACCTTTAGCATGAGCCCTGCAAGCCGAAATCTGCTGGCACAGGCCAGCCACAGGTGTCTAATTGCCATGTAGACATACCCTAAGTGACTTCCCTCAAGCCATACAGGAAGTTCATTGTTGAGGGACTTGAAGCCAAGCCCCAGACTACTGCCCTAACCACTGGACCATCCTTCCTCTTATCCTGAGAGAGAGAGAGACACTGTGCTCTCCCTCACTAAGGGATAATTTGGTTCTGGACACATTTTGCTGTTTTCTGACTCAAAAATAAAATACATCAAGGTTGAAAGTTGCTGCTTTCCCCTGAGGTCTATGGAGAGGCAAAAGAGAAAGGATGTAGAAAATGCCTGCTGATTTGGAAACTCTTTTGTCCTTAGATGGCAATGTGGTTTCTACCGTAGGATTGTTATTTTTTTCTATACAGATTGTACTTCCTTCTTTGTAGCGTGTTATATAATGTCTCTTCACATTCTTCTCCATTGTCACAGTGGTGTGTGAACTTAATAGTGAGATTTCTGAAACGATTGTTCCCCTGAACTTATATAGAAGGCACTGTGTGTGGGTGGGTGGGTGGGTGGGGGAGAGGGGAAGAGAAATGAGATTTAAATAGTTGACACTGTGTATATGTACTGCAGTGATTCACTCTTATTTACCCATGAGCTGTATCTAAAAGTTTTGCAAACAAGTGAGAGCCAGCTTCTTAAAATAAATATACATAATGGGCCAGATTCTCAGATGGTGTAAATCAGCATAGCACTGCTGGTGTAAATGCCCATTTATACCAGCTGAGGATCTGGCCCAATGTCTGTAAACTATGAATAACTCACTATCCAAAGACTACTACACATCTGCCTCCATGGCTAAGTAACATAGGATATGAGTTTTTTAAAGCAGCCACCTATGGCCTTTAATCCTTTAGCTCAAGCTATAGAGGTTTGTGCCCTTGGCTCTGGAGATCCCAAATTCAATCCCTGGTCTCGACCAAGAGGAGGGCCATTACATGTACAAGAGACTAGATTATGCTGTCTAGGTTTTTTAAAAGTATTTTGTAATTAGTGAATTTTGGTGCAGGGGAAAAGGTTCAGTTTTGACTAACTTGGGAGCTGAAGACTTCTATGCACATAAAGGGTGTAGCATGTGTGTAGCTGGAAACCTCATGGTACCCTGCTAATGTGCCTTGATCTGTTGTCACACCAGATCTGCAAATGGGACAGGAAATGCCATAAAGAGTAGCATGTGTCTGGGGTCCCTCATAAGCTCTTCACTGAGGATGGGTATTTACTATATGTAATACTGATTCTGAGAATTTGATGGTCATAAACATTTCCTTGTAGTTTCTTGGTTGTGGCTGAATGGATTTTTATGCATGAGGCTCCATAGCCACATAAGGAATGGGATTTCCCCCTCCTCCCATCATCCAAAACCTCTTTCGGGCAAGATTCTGAGATCTGGGAGAACTTTCTGCACCAGTCCCTTGCCTGCTGTTCCTGATAAGGGTTGCTGTCTGCTAACACCAATCAAATGCTGGGGCCATTACTTCGGAAGGGGGAAGAAATCAAATCACCCAGTCAATTCCCTGTCTTTGCACTGGGCGTTGGTGCACCTAGTACCTCCTATTCTCTGTCTGTGGCACACAATAATTTAGTCTTCTGATGGCTGTAGCTGTCATCTAATCCAGGTTATTGGGTTCTGTGGGGGGGGGGGGACTGGGGGGGTTTAGTGGCCTGTGATATGTAGGAGACTAGACTAGATGATCTGGAGGTCCCTTCTAGTCTTACATTCTGACTCTAAGTGCAAAGGTGCTTGTTACTTTGGTTTCACAAAGAAGCTGTTCTTATGTTCTTATGACACTTTTGTGGAAAAGTGCGTCCTTCCAAACCCTGATCTACCTCTGGCCCTCCTCCTCTTCATCCAGCACAAGTGCTGCAAGGGAAAAGACTTGAGAGGACACATGGGGGAGCTGAATACTTACTTGCTACCTTTAATCGGAGACCTGGGTCTATTCCTGGCTCTTCACTGCTTTTCTGTATAACCCTCTCGTTCTTTGCCAGCTTCCCTAGCTGTAAAAGTGGGATGAAGACACTGACCTTCCTTATAAAGCACCTTGAGGTGAAAACTGCCACGAGAGGGAGGAGAATTATTATAACTCTTTAATCAAACATGCCCACAGCTCTCTAGCCTTTCCCTCTCCCGGTCTCCCTTGCGTTAAACTTTATGGACCAGACCTGACCCTCTGTCCTATTGCTTGAATGTCCTTTAGAAAAGAGACCTTTCTTCTTCTCCTGCACTTGCCCTGCATTCCATAGGAGCACAGAGAAACTGTCCTGAGTGCACAGCTGAAAGCCTCTTGGGATGCTGGAATACTTTGCTCTGATAGCGCCTGAAGCCAGATGAATGATTGAGGCCAGCGGATTTAAGGAGCCGGAGCTTGGAATGTACATGTATTAATCAGAGTGAAGCAAACTTGTGTCTGCAACAAGGCAAAAACTCTTCAGTGACCTGTGGAGATACTCTGGGTAACTCTAGAGATGTTGGTGTTCCAGTCTCCACCACAAGAGAGAAAACTTTGTGTTGTTTTCAGGACCTCTCGGCTTCTTTTGCCCCAGTCACTCCTTGCACCAGCTAATGCCACCATCATTCATTATAAGGCTCAGAGTTAGCTATCCAGTAAATGCTTCCTCCATCAAATAGTTTAGTCTGCTCCAGATCCCATGGAATTATGGTATAGTCCAGGAACAATTCCACCCCACTCCACACCCATTCCCTTCTCTTGCACTCTTTTATGCAGGGATATGGGAATACAAAGGACAAATCCTTACAGTGGGAACTTTGAAAAATTACTGCAAAATGGAGGGATCTTCCAAAAACTCTTCAAAATATTGCCAGTTAGTTTGATAGTTCTCCTAGAACCTTAGATGCTGGATTCACAGTAGGTAGGTTAGATATTGATTTGTGACCTATGCAGCATCTCTGTCCTAATGGTAAGAGCACAGGTGCAGGAATTAGGGGACCTAGATTCTATTCCCTCCTGGTTCTACCTGCTGTGTGAACTTAGGCAAGTCAGAAACTTGCCATGCCTCGGTTTTCCCATCTGTACATGGAGAACATAATGTAATGTTGTAATACACGCCCTTCTTTAAACGTGTGAAATCCTAAAACAAAATAAGCAAGCACAAAGTATTCAATTGGAGGAAAAGTGGGAGGATGCAGAGTTGATGTGCTGGTTTCCCAAGCAAATGACTGGTGCTTTTTAAAGAGAACAGAGGTTTCCAAACACACTGGGTTAAATCTTCAGCTGATGTAAATTGGCATAGCTGTGCTGAAGTCCAAGGAACTATGGAAGTTTACGACAGCTGAGGATCTAAGCCACAGATGGATTTTTCTAGCCTTTTAATGGAGCTGACTGACTGTTATCCTTTTGGTTAAGGAAGAACATCTGTCTGATATTTTACACTTCTTTCAAGCAGTTCTTCACCTGAGGCTGTGTTGATAAAAACTGATTGAGGGGGGGCGGGAAAGGACGGCTAGCGAGATGAAAATGTGTTCATGGTGAAAAAGACAGCACATGGAACTGAAATCAGGGAGAAATGCTGAGTTTGATGAACACATCAGGAGCTATTAGCCTTTGCACGAAAATTGCACAGAAGCATGAAAGGGAATTTACCTAAATGAACTTCAACATCCCTCTGGCACTGTGAAAACTCTTGTTTGCTGTGGGGAGAGTCATGGAGGGGAGGGAAAACTACAAGGAGGTCTTGATGGGACCGTTTCATAGATTCCAAGGCCAGAAACAACCACTGTGATTGTGTAATCTGACCTCCTGTATAACACAGGCCATAGAACATCCCCAAAAATAATTCCTAGAGCAGATCTTTTAGAAAAAAAATCCAATCTTGATTTTAGAATTGTCAGTGATGGCAAATCCATGACAACTCTTGCTAAATTGTCCCAATGGTTAATTTTTGACAGTGAGAGTAATTTATGCCTTATTTCCGGTCTCAATTTGTCTAGCATCAGCTTCCAGCCATTGGATTGTGTTAAACTTTTTTCTGTTGTATTGAAGAGCCCATTATTAAAATTTTGTTCCCCATGTAAATACTTATATATTTTCATCAAGTCACCCCTTAACCTTATTGTTGTTAAGCTTAATAGACTCAAGGAGCTCAATCTATCACTATAAATCATGTTTTTTTCTAATTCTTTAATCATTGTAGTGGCTCTTCTCTGAACCCTCTCCAAATAATTTATCAACACCTTTCTTGAATTACGGACACTAGAACTGGACACAGGATTCCAGCAGTGGTCACACCAGTGCCAAATACAGAGGTAAAATAACCTCTCTACTTCGACTGAGATTGCCTTGTTTATGCATCCCAAGATTGCATTAGCATCCCAAGATTGCATTGCATTAGAGTCCCCTATCCTGGAAGCAGGGACTATGTTCTTTGTTCCTAGATGTATACATTTACAATTAGCTGTGTTAAAACACACATTGTTTGCTTGTGCTCAGGGTATGGCTACACTGGCGATTTGCAGCGCTGGAAAGCCTCCACCAGCGCTGCAATTAGTTTACCAAAGAATCCAAGTCACTCTGAATTAGTGATCTGTCCTCTTTGTTATTTTCTATTCCCTTAATTTTTGTGTCATCTGCAAACTTTATTAATGGTGGTTTTATGTTTTCTCCCCGTTCATAAGGTCAAGAACTGATCCAGTTGGGACCCCACTGGAAACACCTGCTCTGATGATGATGATTACCTGTTTACAATTATGTTTTGAGACCCTATCAGTTAGCCAGTTTTTATCCATTTAATATGTGCCATGTTAATTTTATGTCGTTCTAGCTTTTTAATCAAAATATCGTGTGAAACCAAGTCAAAGACCTTACAGAAGTCTAGGTATATAACCTAAACACTGTTACCTTTATCAACCAAACTTCTAATCTCATCAGAAAAAGAGATCACATTACTTTGACAGGATCAATTCTACCCCCACCCCCCGCAAACCCATGCTGATTTGAATTAAGTGTATTAGCTTCCTTTTATTTCTTTGTTAATCAAGTCCCATATCAACTGCTCCATTATCTTGCCTGAGATCATTGTCAGGCTGAGAGGCGTCTTGGATGAAAGTTATCCAGACCTGCTGATTCAAAAGTCTCACTTTAGTAACTTCTGTTCAACATCCTCCAGCGATACTAGTAGAATGGAAAGAGTGTTATCACCATATGATGAGTCTATATCATCCATTTTCCCCCCAAACACAGAACAGAAACCTATATTGAGCATTGATACTAGTAGAATGGAAACTAGTAGAATAGAAACCTATATTGAGCATTGATACTAGTAGAATGGAAAGAGTGTTATCACCATATGATGAGTCTATATCATCCATTTTCCCCCCAAACACAGAACAGAAACCTATATTGAGCATTGTCAGGATTCTTTTTGTTCCCAATTTATTTTTAAACCTTCATAACTTAACTCTGCTGGCCATAGATTTCTCCTTGTGTCCCTTTGCTTCCGTATCAATTTTCTGCAATTCTTAACTCTATATTCATATTTATATTTATATTCATTGCTATCAACTTCCCCTTTCTTTGATTTTGTTATATATTATATATCATTTAATCTAAACAGCTCAAACACCTTTCCCTTAGTTTAGCCTGGCAACAACCCTTATCCTTGACTGGCTAAATCAGTTTCATGTGGTCATTTATTGTTCACATAGGAAGTACACTGCAGAGTGGATCCAGGGATTTCAAAAAAGTGAGATGACCGAACTATACACTCAGCCTGTTTTAGGGAGCTGTTTGAAAAAGGGCTCCTAACATTGAGATTGTACCAAAGATATGCACAGGCCTTTGACACAGGTGAAAAGAAAGTTTTAACTGCATTAAACTCAGGACTTTGTATACACTTGGATCTGTTGACTGCTGAAAAAAGATGATTGTTTATTATAGATATATCTAGAAGGCCCCTAACCAAGATGGAGGCCCCATTGTGCTAGGCATTCTACAAATGCACAGTAAGAGACAGCCCCTATCCCAAAGAGCTTACAAGCTAAACAGACAGGACAGACAAAGTGTGGATGGAAGCAGAGATTATTATCCCCATTTTACAGATGGGAAACCAAGGCATAAAGATGATCTACTTGCCCAAAGTCACTCAGAGACACCATGGCAGATTTGGGAATTTAACCTAAATATCTTTAACCCAGAAAACTAAACAAGTGTTGAGTCTGCTACAGTGTTAGGAGTCAAAGGGCTTAGATTGTTTTTTAGATGCTGTGTGTCTAGCGGTGTAACTTTCTGGCAGTTTGCAGAATGTGCTATATTACCCCAGGTTACATTTTTCAGTTAATCAAAGCATAATTACTCTGCATCACCATCTAGAGAGCACACTGAGAACTAAGCTTCCAAAACCTTCTCAGTAACTGGCAGAATGTCATCATGTTGAGGGGTAGCCTTTCTGTTGCAGTGCTATTACTCTCTAAGCCAGTCCCTTTATATAATATATGTATTCTGTTGCCACATCTATTTTGCACATATGGAAAAGATTTGCCTTTTTTTTTTTTCTTCCCCCAGTGCAGATGGAATAGGAGGTGAGTTTGGCGAATGAGTGCAGGTTCAAACTGGGATAAAGACAAGATAGTCTTTCCTAATTAGTGACAACCTCTTTGTTTCCAAAGTATTTAGTCTTTTTCCGTAGCCCGCCCTCCCCCAAACAGATCTGTCTCTGAGGTATTTTAATATTGTCAGTGACACTGTGCAATGCCTGGATGTACATTGTAATGCATATTGTGTCACATATTGTTATGTGTTGCTATATGAATTAATGATGAAATGACTAATACCAAACTTTCTTCTGTCTCCCGGGGAAAGTGCATGTGTGACTGTATGTGGCTAGGGTATGTTATGTTACTACTTCGTTATGGAGGTAAAATCCTCTAGGCCACAATTTTTGTTCTTACAGACACCACTGCTACTGTTGTGAGCTGCCTGAAATATTTGTGTGAATAATGGAACGTTTTCATGTTTTAATCAGATGCAATTTTGCAAGTGGTTTTTATGATTTAGCAAGTCCATTAAAACTGACATTTGTTCTGCTCTGACACTCGTAAGGAGCTCCGCAGAGCATAAACACTGGAAATTACTTGTAGGGGAAGACAATATTAAAATTCCCCAGCCCTTGTGTGCTTGTCAGAGAAATTCTGTTACCGTGCGCGGTGCCAGCTATAATCAGAGCCACTTGATATGTGTATTAGTTCTTATTTATGCACTAACTTAGGGCAGGGAGCTTAGGGCTGCAATGAAGACAGTGCAGAGCTATTTATTCCTGTTTGCCTCCCACACTCATAACAGAATTGGGTCTTAAAGCAAAAGAGGAGGCTAAATTTAGCATGGAGACTAGGCCAATCAGAACAAAGGACTAAAGAAATAAATCCAACATCCCTTATGGGATGGGTGTACTTGTTAGAACTGCAAAGATACCAACTCCTTCACATCAATCCCCCACTTATGTCTTGAGTCCAGTCCAGTCATACACTCAATCCTTTGCAGGTTTTGCACAATAGTCAGACTCAGATCAATCCATATTTACATGAAATTCATTCCAGCTTTTGAATAACGTCTACGCAGACAGCCAATCTAGCACTAGATTCCAATTAGGTGCTCTCCAGTGTTTAGATACAGTAGAGGCCAGTCCCATCTTGCATTTGGTCCAGTCCAGGTTTCCTAACACCTGTCAACTCCCTTTGGAGTGAGTGGCTGTCTCCAATTAATTTCTTGCCTGTCTTTACCTGGATCAGACCCTGGCTATAGACCAGCGCTAGTGATGTTTAAATATCAGCTTTCTATTAGTATTGTTGTTTTAGGCACCCACACCAACATTACAGCTGTAACACACAGTCAACGCTGACAGCATTAAGGGTGCATTTTGTTTTCCAGCACGGCTGCAATTTTTTTCAGTTCACCCTGTTCAAACACAAGACTGATGAGCAGGGACAATCCTTCCAACTGTGCCTGGAAATGCACCAAATTCTCTCTCTTTTTTTTCCCTCCCAGCCTGTCATCTTTGTATTGATATTGCATTTAAATTATGAATGATTTCAAGCCGTGTCTTCTCAGGACGTAGAAAACTTTGCAGGAGTTACAGCTGTCATCCCTGGCCCTCTGAAGAAAGGAGGCCTGGATGTTCTTAGATAGCTAAGCTTTTAACTCTGCCTCATTGAAAGTGGCCCCAAGTTTATGTTCATATGAGCAAGCAGGCCTGGCTGGACTCTGTAGATTTGCTCTTGTCATCATCGGATTCCTTCTGGGAGCTTAATATTACTTCAGACTGACTTCTCCAGAAGTGGAACCAACAGCTGGCCTTGAATGCCTGACAAAAAAAACCTATCCAGTCTGAAATCTCCATCATAGGATGAATGGACTAGACTATAGACAACCTTCTATATAGGTTTCAGAGTAGCAGCCGTGTTAGTCTGTATCCGCAAAAAAAACAGGAGTACTTGTGGCACCTTAAAGACTAACAAATTTATTTTAGCATGAGCTTAGGAACCTATCCTTGCAATAACCCAGGAATAACCCAGGAACCTATCCTTGCAATAAAGCCCGATGCCAGCTCTGTCCACATATCCATTCAAGTGACACCATCACAGGACCTAATCACATCAGACACACCATCAGGGGCTCGTACACCTGCACATCTACCAACGTGATATATGCCATCATGTGCCAGCAATGCCCCTCTGCCATGTACATTGGCCAAACCGGACAGTCTCTACGCAAAAGAATAAATGGACACAAATCTGACATCAGGAATCATAACATTCAAAAACCAGTGGGAGAACACTTCAACCTTGCTAACCACTCAGTGACAGACTTGAAGGTGGCAATTTTGCAACAAAAAAACTTCAAAAACAGACTCCAAAGAGAGACTGCTGAACTTGAATTAATATGCAAACTAGATACTATTAACTGTGGTCTAAACAAAGACTGGGAATGGTTGGGTCATTACACCAATTGAATCTATTTCCTTATGTTAAGTTCTCCTCACACCTTCTATGGGCCATCTTAATTATCACTTCAAAAAGTTTTTTTCCTCCTGCTAACGATAGCTCATCTCAATTGATTAGACTCTGCCTGTTGGTATGCATACTTCCACCTTTTCATGTTCTCTGTATGTATAAATATCTCCTGTCTGTGTGTTCCATTCTATGCATCCGAAGAAGTGAGCTTTAGCTCACGAAAGCTCATGCTAAAATAAATTTGTTAGTCTTTAAGGTGCCACAAGTACTCCTGTTTCTTCTATATAGGGTAAACTGGTGACCACCTTGGACAAGTGAAAGTTACTAGGGCTGCTAAGATAACTCAGCAATTGGCCAGTGCAAATTGTTCTTCTGCATCTGCAGAACCTCTTCCCAGCTAGTCGCTAGCCTCAAATGCAGACCTGTTTCTATTCAGTCAGGAACGTGGGGCTCCTTTGGGCCTCAGATGTCCTGCAGAATACTCCTCGACGATGCTGCACTGGTACAACCGGTACAAAGAACTCTGGAGCACATTTCGGCACTGGAAGGGGTCCCAGGTGGCTGTGAAAGGGTCAAGGTCACTTGCTTGTGGAGGAAGAAAGAACCCAAATCTGGATGGAATTGCTGTCTTGGTTGGGTTGGTGAAAGGAAGGGAACTGTGAATGATTTGGGAGGTGATGCTCTGTTCTGTCTGCGCTAGTTGTCATTCATCCAGAAGCTCATCCCTTGTAGGCATTGGAAGATCTTTGTGATGGCATTGGTTGCATGTGTTGAGGAAATCGATGTCTCTGTCTAAGTGAGGCTCTTTGCCATTGCGCCTAAGGCAATCTCTTAGGTTACCGAGATAGCAGAAAATACTCTGCATTGGTAAAACGGAACCATCTGGAAACAGAAAGATCATGCAGCTCATTCTCGGGAGGGGGGTGCAAGATATAACAACCCAGAGTGAGAAATCAAAACCAGCATTTGCCATTCAGCCTGATTAGAGACAGTGGAGGCCACGGGGCCTGATTGTGCAAAGCAGGATTCTGATTACATTTTGGATGCATGGCGAGGCTTGAGGTTTCCTATTGCGGTTTCTCCCTGGCATAAAGTGCCAGCATGAAGCACTGCAGAGACAGCACCAATGCAAAGGAGATGATGAAAAAAACAAGAACTGACATGAATCTTCACACAAGAGCTGGACCCAACCTTTTCTAAAGTTCCAAGAACTCGGTGCCCTGTTGTTGTTTTTCCAGAAGCCAGAGGCTTCTGTGCTTCAAGATTCTATCTAGGACTGGGATCAGAAGTGTTAAAATGCAGCCAGAAGGGCTGGTCTCATGATTTGCTTCTCTGATGAGGCAAGCAATAGCAGAATCATCCTCATCATTGCTACTTATTTGCAGTATTTTCTAGCACTGTACAAGATTATTATCTTGTGATATTTCCAGCCCTTTTTTTGCAGAACTAGAAGCTCTGGATAAGCATTCAAGTCTTCTGATGCCCATTCTGCAGTTCTCCTCCATCACTCAAACTTTCTGCCCTCAGATCCTCCTGACACCTTAATCTTCCTCTGGGGAGCTGAGAGCACACCCAGCACAGACTTGCAGCTAGTGCTCCTGCCACACAATCTTCTTTCCTCCTGCTCAGATTGTTGCCACAACAAAGCAACAGAAACCAGCAGATGAAAAACAAAAAATACCTCGAGCCATTTGGTGTGTTTGTTGTAATACATTAAAGAGCCCCAGATTGCTTTGGCAGGAGGAAACTCCAAGGAAAGGGACATAATTCCAACCAGGGGAGCGTCTCCCATCCTGTGCTCTGCTTTTCACTTCTAATTTCAGGGAACAAAGTAAACATGAAAACATGATGTTGGTGCAAATTGCTGTTACTGAAATATTGGGCTAGTTCTGAGCCTCTTTTTATTTTGTGTTAGGCAGTGTTAGTACCACAAAGGAAAAATTTATTAAGATCCCAAAGCTGAAAAGGTATTGCCGTTTGCCTGCCGAATAGATGATACCAGTAAGTTCTTATCTCAGATCAGTTGTAATTTAAATTGATCCGCGAATCCAGTTCCCATGGGTGTGCTAAAGATTATATGCAATGCTCAGAGTATGAGCAACTCGTGCACGGGGTGGATCTCTCCTGCACTCCCATCATTACAGTGCTGTCAATACCATATTGGAGTATTATAGAGCTGGCAGTGCCCAAGCTATGAAGCAGGGCACCTCCGGCAGTTTATCATTGTCTATCACCACACTGAGAGCAACCGAGTCCAGGATATGCAGCACAGATTCAACACTTAAGGCCAACCTGGGATGATGGAATATTGGAGGATATCCTGGTTATAAAGTACAGTAACTCTAGCAACACAGTGTCCCCTAATGCAACCCTGGGACCATGGTCTTGTTGTCACATGTCTGCATTTCCTGGGGGCTTTCCTTTGCATGCACCAGCTTTGCTGCCATCCTTCCACCGTGTTGTGGGGTGGGGAAGGGGAAGGCAGGCAGGCAAGGCAGAGAGTGTACAAAGAGCCCATCTCCTCGTGCAGTCTGCAGTGCTGGGAATGAAACATTACAAAAAACACCTGCCAGCTGAGAGAATTTATTAGCAGGGGGTTGTCAATCAGTGGCAGGAAAACAAGGGAGAAGAAAGGAGAAGAAACAATCAAAAAACAGACAGAGCACATATGCTATAAAAAAGAGACTATTTTAAGTAATGTTTGATAAATTACCTGCCTTCTCTCTTGTTCCTGAAGGAAAGATGTTTCTTCTTTGAGTCACAGCACTGGGATTTATTTATTTATTTAAGGCAGGCCAGTGAGATACAGAGAGAGACAGCTTGGGAAGAAGTGGCTGTGGATTCTCCATGTCCCAGAGATGTTAGGATCTTCATTATGTTCCTGACTTACACTGAGATTTGTCCCTTGTTCAAATGGAAATGCACAATGGAGAGGGGAACTAAGGGAGAATGCACAGGTCTTAGTTTTAATACAAAAGCCCATGAATGGAGATAAGCCTGCCCAAGAAACTTCTGCGTATGCGGCTCTTTGTCAGATGTAATGCAAATAGAAAAAGAGTTGGGGTCCTGAAGATGACTGACCCTGATCATCCACCCTCTCTCTTCATGACTGAAAGGAGCTGAAATTGCTTGGACTGAACGTCATGAAGAAAAGATGCAATAATTCTCTTCAGTATTAATGATAACGAGTGCATGGGAGGGAAATAAAAGGAGAGACAGATGGAGAGTAAAATGAGAATGCAAACTTAGTTTGGACGGCTGGCTTTTCCAGGGTATTAAGTCTCAGCCATAGTGTTGGCTTTAGTGCCAATGTGATGAATTCCCTCAAAATCTCATGAACTTTGTAAGCTGTGGAAAGTGCATTGCCTCCAGAGTGAAACTATTGTACACTGGTTTGTTTCACTTCTGATGTCTTTCCCTGGAGTACCAGGCTGTTATGTTTTGTGATCACAATTTGGTGTGGAAATTATTTTACCTTAGAAACAAGCAGAGAACCCCTTTCCATTGACTCTTATTTTGAAGTCCTAGAATGATATATGTGTAGGGCTGGAAGGAACCTAGAGAGGTCATCTAGACTATCCTAGACAGGTCTTGGGCCAAACGGCTCCTTAAAAACGTCCAGTGATGAGGGTGTCAAAACCTCCCTTAGTAACATATCCTAGCACTGAACTATCTTTATAGCTAGATATTAGGAAAAACTTCCTAACCTAAATCACCCTGGCTGCAGATTACTACTTGTGCTACCTTCAGTGGACATGGAGAACAACTGATTGCTGTCCTTTTTATAATAGCCCTTAACATATTTGAAGACTATCATCAGATCTACACACACACACCCCTACCTCCCGGTTCATAAAAACATCTGTCTCCTTATTCAATCTTTTAAAAGAAAAAGTCCCCACAACCCCCTGGATTATTTTTGCTGTTTTTTCCCCCAACAAAAACTAAGCTAGCCAACAACAGAGCTGTTTGGAATGCTTTGATTTCAATTCAAAGGAGCTCATATGAATCTTTCCTTGTGTGTTCTTATTTGCAAAGGTTTGCAACCCTTGCATTTCACATAGAGTTTAATGAGCCTCCAAGATCGTAATACAGACCTCGGTGTAAAATCATCCAATTTCACATCGAAATCTCACAAAGCCACAAATTTTGCATTATGCCAAAGTAAAACCATTGATTGACCTGAATGGGTGTAAAATGAGGCTAGGGTTTCATTAAACTGGGTCTAGGCTTAAGTTAAAAGATTCATGAACCTTAAACCATTTGAGCAGGGCTGGAGTTAAAGTTTGTAATGGGATTTGAAACCAGGAAGGTTTTGGTTTGGGTTGTGAATGTTTTATAAAGCAGTGATGGATCAAACCAAGATCCCTTAATACTCCCTTCCTCCTTCTAATCCATACTCTATCATGGTATCTGAGCACTTCATCCCTGAAATAAACAAACCAGGGTGCAGTAGTCTCAAAAGTGAATGCATTGGTTCTAAAAGGTTAGCAAAGTGTTATTCTCATGGGCCCCAATTGTCCCCTACAGAACACCCAGCAGTTCAAGGCCATTTTAACAAGTCCTGTCAGGATTCCCTTTGCATAAAGCAGCACTAACCCTTCTCCCTAACCCTGGGGATATGGCTAGGAAGCTGGCTGTAGCAATCCTACATTCCCCAGGGAGCAAAATAACCCTAGGAAACTATTGAAGTGGGGTGGTAGTTAGAGCAGCCCATTGGCTGCTCTAATTTGTTCTTGGGAACCAGCATGTTACAGGGATGGCCAAGGATTGTTGGAGGGTATAAAAATGGCTTACAGCCACCCTTTCACCACAGAGCAATTCTGGCATGGCTCAGAATCAGGCCTCTGTGCATATTGGACACACATACTGCAGAGACCCGTACAATATAAAAACAGGTCCATCATTGCCTGTTGCTGTGCACAGCAGAATCCTCTTACCAGTGGCCACCTCCCAGATCAGCTAGGAGAATTAACTCTTCTTCTTCTCCACAGAGTGAAATATGGGTGGTGTGGCGTGCATGCCTCTCCCACCCTCTCCAGGGCCCACTTAGTGAGAACCTGACTTTGCTGTTTGTATGGTGTGTCCCTTCTCTCAGACCATGGGACATGTATGTGGAGTTTTCAATTGAATCAATAACTAGTGCATTAGTGTCCATTGGATAGCTCTCTGGACTGGGTTCCAGCCCAGTCCTTCTAAGCAAATGTGTGGGATGAGGCAAGATGAAGGAGGGATCGTAAGGACTGAGAGTCTCAGAGAATGGTTTTATGGCACGGGGAGGGAGGGAACATTTGTAGGGCCCTTTCTCACAACAGCTGCAGCTTTTCCAAAATCCCTGGATGGTCCCTGAATATTGATGGGATGGTCCTTGCCTTTGAGGACCCGCACAATGTACTTCCTGCCTACCTCTCTACGTTCATCTTTCTTCACTCTGCACAGTTAACTGCATCCTTACCAAGTCCCTTCTCAGCTCCTGCCTGCAAGCCTTCAACCCACGCTCCCTAATTTGGGTTTAAGGCTGTTTTAATCCCATTAATGATACCAAGTACCTGGGGGCAAATAGCTGAATAATAAAGTTTTAAAAAAAAAAAGCCCCAAATTTCAGTCCGTCTGTCTGTGTTTTTATCTGTCCATCTGCCTGTGCTCCCAATAACTAGGTGAGGAGAGAGTCTCTGTTCAGATGGCCTTGTATTTGATGGCCCTCTGAAGGACACATCCAGACTTGCAGCTCATTAAAAGAGTTATTAAAGACTCTGCTAATTAAACGCAAGGCTTCTGAGCTGGTGATTCAGCAAATTCCTCCCATCGCTCTTGGTTCTCTGGCGGAGGTTCAGGAAAGGTTTCCTCTTTGGGCTCGTGAAAACTAAAACTGGCGTTTCAGAAACATAATAGTGACGAGCAAACCTCAGAGAAGGCTCAGGAGTTCCATACAAGAAGCGCTCGTAATAATAATGACAATAGTAAGTGTTTATGGCTGCGGGTCTCAAAGGAGCCCAGTGGATTTTCAGAGGGGCTCAGGATCGGAGGGATGGTCTAGTTGGTGGGACATTGAATCAAGAGACAACCTCCTGTGTGACCTTGGACAAGTCAATCTACAGTGTGTCTCGGTTTCCTATCTGTAAAATTGTATTACTATCTCCCTGCCTTCATGGGGCATTGTGAGAATAAAATCCATTAAGGAAGCAGTCCTATACTATGGTGATGAGGTCCATCAGAGTCTCTAAATGGATATGTAGGATTTTGGTGTCCATCTCCCACTGAAATACAGTGGTCGTTAGATGCTCATTTCCCCCAAAGCTTCTTTGAAAATCTATGCCTGTACTTACATGAAGAATCTTGCTCAAAGCACTTGTCATGCATTAAAAAGCTAATCCTCACAAGGCCCTAGTGAGAGAGGCAGGGAAGTATTATCGTGCGTATGCTGTAGCTGTGGCTTTTGGATTATAATTTGTTGGCCATTAACAGTCCATAGAACTCTTTCTAATGCAGCACAGAATAAACTCGAGTGCCAGAAGGGTGGGCAAGTGCAAGGAAGGACCCGTCTTCTGTCATGAAGTGGTCTGCAGAATGGAAAAGTCAGAGAACTGCTGTGATACAATCCCGTTTTCGAGAGCTTCTATGTCCTTAAAATGAACATCACCTGTAAGTAGGAACTTGCTCTTTCTGTGTACTCATGATGGTTTCCATCTATATCCAGCTGTCTCCAGCTCTGGAACTTCATCAGTCCCCTTCTGCCACAGGGTGGAACCTGGCAGAGGCCATGGAGAACAGTCAGGCCTTGAGCAGAACCATGTGGGTAAAAGAACATGTGGCCCCAAAAGGGGAGAGATGTAACTCTCCCCTCCTCCTAGCAAAGACAATAGACTTGCTTTCCCTCCATGTCAGCTCAGCAGCTGACAGGCACCGTGGGCGGCTGCAGTGGTGCAAAAAGAGAGGCGAGATGGGCACAGAGGGAGCTCCTCTGGAGATAGTTATTACATGCTCAGTTACCGATCATCATAGAGTCATCTGAATCCCACGGCTTGTCAGTAATTTCGACTCATTCATGGTTTAAGAGCCTGATTTTCTTCCTCCGAATCCTTGTGTCACTTCCCACTGGGAAGATGCTAATTGCCTCCAGTTTCATTAGAGGATGGAACATGGGTGCATGTAGCTGTGGTCAGTCCCACCTGAGCTGCAGGTCAGAAGGACCTCCGTGGAAAGCACATGGTTGTCTTTAAAGGGAGGCATTTTTATTGCTGGATAGAACGACCCAACCTATTTGGCTTGAGTACTTTTAGAGCATCCATCATCATAGTATCTAACTAATAGCAGAGAGCAGATCCTGTGATGGGAGAATGAAGTTACAGGGCCTCTTCTATCAGTCAAGGATACGAGGCCCGTCAGAAAGAGAGTCCTTTGTGCAAAAGCCCTAAAGGGCCAGATCCTGAACTGGCAAACCTCCACTGAAGTCAATGGCATATGAACTGGCTTAACACTGTTGAAGTCAGTGGAAGTAAGCTAATTCCCACCAGTTAAGGATTTGGCCCTATTAACAGGGATGAAACGAGTAGGGTTCTGCAGAAATTGTTCTCAAATACTACAGAATTTCCATGGGGATGGTAAATCTCTTTAGAGGGGTTTTTAGAACCATTCTATAGCAGAGAGAGAGTTCTCTGTGATTCCGTAGGATGGTCCAAAAACATTGATGGGTAACCTTTCTCTTATAGTCTATAATTTTTTTCCATAAAAGGATGGCAGAGTCTGCAGCATAATGAGCCATGTCTGTCCAGCAACCCACTGCCCTCTTCCAAGGTGGAATATTGAGAGAAGAAAGATAGTAGCTAGATGGCTATTTCTTAGCTGCTTCTGCATCACCTTGCAGGGTACAAGGAATGGCGCAGCGGGGTTCATATGGGGTTAAAAGCTAGTTAAGAGAAGAGCTAGTTAAGTTTCTGTTTGTATCAGGAAGTGATTGTGTTTTTAAAAGGGCCATATCCCAGACAGAGAGGCATGAATCTGTCATTATGCTGGAAGCTCTTTGTTACACATTAAGGTAAAAAGGATGTGACAGATACAGAAACTGGTCTGATCAGATTTCATATTGAGTGAAGGGTGATGCCAAATACCGTTTAAATATATGAAGGGGATACCCAGCCTATATAGGCCTGGTGGATACATGTATATAGTTGTATCTCAGCTGTCCACACCACCCATGCCCTGTTATAGATACTATTACTTATTGTTTGTCTAACGGAAGTTTTAGAGACCTCATCTTAGATCAGCTGTACTATTATACTGGCGGCCATATGAACACGTGGTCAGAAACAGTCTCTGCCATGAAGAATTTACTATCTAAATAGACAAGGCAGACAGAGGATGGGAGAGGAAGTACTCATCTCATTTGACAGAGCGGGAACTGTGGCCCACTGAGGTTCCATAATTTGAGTACACTCACACAGGGAGTCTGCTGGCAGAGCTGGGAAATGAACCCTGATCTCTAGAGTTAAAATCTAGGGTCGCTGTCGTAAGAAAATACAAGGCCCTTTCATTCACAGAAAAGCCAACAACTTGTGTAGGCCCCCAAATGTACCTTCAAGGAAGTTAAATCTCATGGGACCTCCTTAGAAAGCACCTATAGAGATGGTAACTCCTGCAGCTGCAGCAGAATCTCTCTGAATCACATGGCACCTATGTGGCACACTCCATAATCTGCCCCTCCAAAAATGTTAAATGTCTGTTACATAGCAGGAAAGGCTAATAGCAAATGGCTGTAGGGAGGCCCCATCTTACTCAGACCTTAACAAATTATACTACATAACGTTAACTGGTATGTCATGGAGTATTATCATAATTAATTATGACTAAACTGCAGTTGTCAAATAAATGAACAAAGTACATTTCATGATGCATTATCCCTGCTTTTCTATTGTTTATCTGCTTGCTTGTTAAGCTAAAAGAATCGGTCTTTTGCAATTGATCTCCCAGTTATTACAGTAAAGCTTCTTCTATCTCCATGGAGCTCATGTGTACATGTACACACGGGTAGGTTCGTGCAGACACGTGTACAATGGAGGTACTGGTGAAAGGAAAGGGTATATTTCAGAGGTCCACATTATGATGACATTGAGGTCGTGACTCTCTCTTGCGTGGCCCCTTGTGGCATCCTCTATGCATGTAGGTCACCAGGTCAGATTGTGGTAGCATTTTATGCCCAGTTAACACACGTGAATTACTGCACAAGGTGCAGGGCAATGATAGAGTAGCCCCCACTGATTGAAATATGAGACTCTTGCAAATTTAAGAAAAAAATAATAATTTTGATTGATGTATGCTGTCATCTTCATAAGACCTCTAGGGTCAGATCTTCCACTGGTATATATAGGGGAATCTCTTTGGGGAGGCAATGTGGCCTAGTGGATAAAGCACTGTACTGGCACACAGGAGACCTGTATCCTATTCCTGTCTCTAGTATTGGCTTGCTGGGTGGCTTTGAGCCTTGGGAAGTCTCGTCCCCTCCCTCTGCCTCAGTTTCCCCATAATGGGCTTAATGATATTGACTTCCTTGCTTAAGTGCTTTGCAATCTGTAGATGAAAAGTGCTATATAAGAGCTACATAGGAGTGTTGAAGTCTGTGGAGCTATCCTGACTGACACCAACTGAAGACCTGGTCCTCAATTTCAAAAAGCCTAGGTGAAAATCATGCCTTACTTTAGATACTCTTGGGAGATAATTTTGGGAGAAATCATCAGATTCATAGAATCATAGAATATCAGGGTTGGAAGGGACCTCAGGAGGTCATCTAGTCCAACCCCCTGCTCAAAGCAGGACCAATTCCCAGCTAAATCATCCCAGCTAGGGCTTTGTCAAGCCTGACTTTAAAAACCTCTAAGGAAGGAGTTTCCACCACCTCCCTAGGTAACCCATTCCAGTGCTTCACCACTCTCTGAGTGAAAAAGTTTTTCTAATATCCAACCTAAACCTCCCCCACTGCAACTTGAGACCATTACTCCTTGTTCTGTCATCAGGTACCACTGAGAACAGTCTAGATCCGTCCTCTTTAGAACCCCCTTTCCGGTAATTGAAAGCAGCTATCAAATCCCCCCTCAGTCTTCTCTTCTGCAGACTAAACAATCCCATTGATTACCATTGTCCACTTTTTAATGAATATGATTAAATTCATATGCTTAAAAATAGATGTATTGGTTTCTCAAGCAATATCAAGCAAACAGATAAGCGAACACTACTTCCCCGGTGGGGTCAGATTTCTGAAGTTAGATGGTGTAATTGCGCAAATACATCTTAATGCTACTCACTTAAATGTGTGTGCAAATTTGGTATTTGCACATGCACATTCACACACAGTCAGGCAGCTACCTGCATGCACAAACACGTGATTTACATTTACAAAGCAAGTACCTGAGTACAGAAGGTAGGTACACGCAAACTGCATTTGCACTTCATTTTGAAAATCTGGGCCTAGGTGTAAATAGGGCAGGAGATTACACCAGCTTAGCTCCACTGCAGCCAACAGAGCTCTATTGATTCATACAGTTGAAAATAAACCTGTCCCTGTATTTAAAGGTTTGCTCAGGGAACCAGCCCTGTCTACTGCTCTGTTGTCTACTGCTGTTGTAACAACGGGATGTGCCAGGAAGGGGAATTGGCACATCGGGAGCCTCTCTTCTTTCCAGGGCAACAAATACCCCCAGCTGAAGAAAGTGCAGTTCTGCCCTCAGACATCGGCAGCCCTGCTTGGAGGAGTGCATTGGAGAGTCCATGGGCTGATCAGTTGCCTGTGATACCAGGGGGCTGGACTGGATGACCCAGGAGGTACCTCCTTGACCTGCATCCTACATTCCTAAATGCCTTGTCCCTTTGCAGGCTGGAGCAAGAAGCGATGGCTAACATCACTGTGTGGGCTCTGTAACTTGCTGCAAGGTAGATGATCCCGTCTCCTGGTTTGTTTAGTTTTCTTGCCAAGACGCACGCCACCCCTGGGGGCCCTCAGGGGTCCATTTACTGGGGATAATTAATTTAATTAACAGTCTTTGGTAGACATGCTGAAGATGGATGTACAAGTGTGTTTTGAAATAGGACGCCTGTGGACATGCTGGATTTCAATAGGGCTTGTTGAACAAAGTGTGTTACTTAAAGCTCTTTTGGCCTGATCCTCAGCTGGTGTCAATCAGAAGGAATGGAGCTGTGCTAAGTTACATCAGCTGAGGAGCTGCCCCTGCCTGTCTGTCTGTCTCTTTCTCGCTCTTGTTTATGCTTTATTTCATCTGTTCCAAAGACCAAGATCTTCAATGATTCCTATCAGAATGATTCCACGTACGTCCACCACAACAACGTTGTACATTTAACTGAGGGTTTTTCAAAGTCCAGGTCACCCTCTTCACTAGATGAAATAAGCCAAGTGATCTCCCAAAACTGATTCCTTGTGTTAAATAGGGAAATCTACCAGGTTGGGCTACCCTGGAAAAAAATTGCAATAAGGACTTCACAGCCGAAGGGCATCAGTGCCATTTGCAGGATAACACAGGAAGCCAGCAAATTCATACCCTTTCAATGCCCTCTAGTTTCAGCATTCGGGGCTCCATCCAGCTGTAATGATCTGTGGCCTTCTGTGCCACGCAGGGTCACGGATCATGGCTCCAAACCAAGAAAACCTATTCGACGGAAAGGTCAATCAGCTAGTAGCAGCCATTTCCTTTTCTGTTAAAGGTAAAAAGAGAGAACGCTAAGTGCCCTGCATTTAAATGAACTCAGCGTTCAGCATCCCTTCAGCCATTGCCCTTGTGCCTTGGAAATTTGGCTTTTTATTTTCAGAGTCATTCTAGGTTGACCAGACAGCAAGTGGGAAAAATCGGGACGGGGGTGGGGGGTAATAGGAGCCTGTGTAAGAAAAAGACCCCAAAATTGGGACTGTCCCTCTAAAATCAGGACATCTGGTCAACCTAAGTCATTCTGAGAAGCAGGGACAGGCAAACTGCATTAGATAAAATGTGGACCTTGCCACAGCTTGAAAGTAAGTTTGGAGAACTTTGAGGTGGCAGGATTTGTCTTGTGGTTATGGCACTGGGTTAGGACATGGAAGATCACTGTTAAATTCCCAGCTCAGCCATGCACTCACTCCTTGGAAGTCACCTAGGCTCAGATTTTAAAATGTAGTTACGTGCCTAATTCCCATTGGTGGTGCCTAACTATATTTTAAAATCTGGCCCTTAACCTCTCTGCATCTGTTCCCTATCTATAAATAGAGATAATCTTATTCGCTGTCTTGTTTATTTAAATTGGAAGATTTCTGGGGCAGGGGCGACTTGTCTCTTGTAATGTGTATGTACACACCTAGCATTCCCAATGAAACTTTTTTAGGATTGAATTTATTTATTTATTTTATTTATTACAAAAGCTGGCTTTTTTTTCCCCCAAAATGTTCTGCACTAGAAAACCAAAAAAGACCAAATGCTTAGGTTGGTTCTTTCTTTACCAACACCAGCTCTTCCTTCCCCAGGATTTATTTAAGCCTATTCAAGCATGTTAGCTCTGAAGTGGTCTGGCTAAGAGTGGAGAGCTATTGACTGATCAGACCGTGTGCAGTCTCCTAATAGGAGAAATGGACAGCACTCTGTCAAAGTCAAAGCATATTTACAACCACTTAAGACACTGTTAAGACACTTGTTACTGGTGATTAAGGCCTCGATTTGACAAAGCTCTGAAGAATCTGCTTAACTTTAAGAACATCCTTAATTAAGTCCATCCCTGTTCTGCAAAGCACATAAACATGTGCTTAACTTTAAGAATATGCTTAAGTCCTACTTGCATGTGAAGAAAGATAAGCACATGTTTAAGTGTTTAGCTTACCTTTTTTTTTTCTGTCTTCTGCCCTGTGCTCACTGCAGGCCAGAAAGGAAATGCTCCAGTCACACAAGCTTTCCTGTGGGCCTTAAAGTCTTGATGCTGGAGTTCAGTCCTACCTGCAAGGAGTATAAATAAATATATATGTTAAAAGAAAAAGTCTATTAAACATCAGTGGTTAGTATCTGCCATGCCTAGCATCCCCTACCACCACCAAAAAGGTTTACTAATTTTGGATACCGTGACACTGCCATAACAGATCAGACCAATGGTTCGTCTAGCCTAGCATCCTGCCTCTGACAGTGGCCAGGGCCAGCTGCATCAGGAGAAAGGGCAAGAAATTGGACCTTACTGGACAGTTCCAGAAATGTTTGTGTGGTTTGTTCATATAGTGCTTTCCTGTTACTTTAGCAGCATGGTCATTCTTGGGAAATTAGTGTTTTGAAGAGATGATGGACAAATATCCAGTGGAGCATAAGGACTTCAAGTTGTTGTCCTAACTTGAGACCTTTAACAATCTCCCTGCCATTGGGACTCCCTGATAATGCTCACATGCGATGATACATCAGAGGGATTTTGCTAACCAGCTGCTGTAGAATATGTTCTTTTTGTTCACTGTCTTTTATTGTTTCGGGTCTCCTACTCTTCAGGCCTGACCCAGTGCCTGTGAAGTGGGTGACCTAGGGAAGTGATGGAATCTCCATCACTTAAAGTCCTTAAATCAAGACTGGATAGCTTTTTAAAAGTCTCTCTCCGCCTCAATCCCCCAGCTTACAGATGGGGAAACAGCACTTCCCTGCCTCACAGGGATGTGATAAGGATAACTGCTTTGAAGACTGCAAGGTGCCCAGATACTGTGGTGATGGGGGCAAGATATGTACCTAAGACAGACAGCTAGCAGAGAGTCATCGGTGGGGGCAAGGACGTCTCTCTCTCTCTCTCTCTGAGAGAGAGAGATTGTAGAGTATTACCATAGCTCAGCTCTGTCTCTTTGTATTATTACTGAGAAGCCAAATTTCAAACCTGCCTTTGCTTCTGGAAATCCTCATTCATTTTAATGAAAAGGGCTGAGGCCCACATACTCCATAGGCTTCTCTGAACCTCACCTGAACTCTCCAAATCTCGGCGTGTCTGAAAATCATTGGACTGGAAACATCATGAACATCCTCTTTCATATCTCAGCTCTTCTGCTTCTTGTCCCAGGTGTGCCGAGGCCACTGAAATGGCGACAGGAAGGAGAGAGAGTGGGGTAGGGGAAAATTGGAACAGGTCAGGTTTTTATTCCTCTGCCTCTGATGGTTCACCCATCATAGGAATGTTGAAATTTGCTGCCGTATGTCAGATCAATAGTCCAACTAGTTCAGTACCCTGCTCCTGGCCTGATGCTCTAGAAGATGGTAAATAAAGTGCCTGCCAGTTGCACAATACTGTGCATGATGTGAGGCAGGTAGGAGGTGGGGAGAGGTCCCTTTGTAACCACTAGGGCAATCAGCTGATGCTCTGAAGCATGAGATTTGACTGGCCCTCATCTTAACACTTTTATAATCACAACTGTGGTCTGCCTGGCCTTAACATTCTTCAGTTGAGTGTTTGACTCTGCAGCTGGGGCTTCCAGGAGACAGCTATGTGCCTGGTTAACAGATATTTCTTTTATATTTGCTTTAAATTTACTGGTCGTTAACTTCACCAAGTGACCCTCGGCTTCCTGCATGATAGGGCTCTGCGTAAGAAAAGAAAATGAGGCACTGATCAGTTTTTACAGCACCCTTCATAATCTTAACAACCTCAATCAAGTCCCCTCTATCTCTTCCCTTCCCTCCTTAATTAACAGTTAAGGAATGTTCTCATCTTGTGGCAGTGTCTCACTCCACTAGTTTTCCCATTGCTCACATTTTGGACTCACAACACTCTCTCTTTGTCAGCTTGAACTGCAATATTAGGGTGTCCCGGGCACTCAGGGACCTGAAATGCAATGATGGAGCTTGGCATTCTCTGCCCGGGGGTTGTGGCAGTCCCAGAATATTAAAGACACAAGGTGGGTGAGGTAATGCCCTTTTTTGGACCAACTTCTGACGTTGAAAGAGACAAGCTTTCGAGCTACACAGAGCTGTTCTGCAGGTCTGGGAAAGGGGTACTCATAGGGTCACAACTAAATACAAGGTGGAACAGATAAGGAGTTCACATTACAAGAGACCATTACAAGGAGTAACAAGAGACCATTCAAGGTGAAGTAGGTGGTTAACACTTTTACAGTCATAGAAGTTAGTGGGTTACAGATGGTTGTAATGAGCCATAAATCCAGTGTCTTTATTAAGTCCATGATTTTTACTGTCTAGCAGAGTTATGAATTTAAGCTCCCAGGCTCATCTTGTGAAGGTATTGTGCAGGTTTCCTTTGAGGATGAGGACTGAGAGGTCAGATATGGAGTGATTGGCTCATTACAACCATCTGTAACCCACTAACCTCTCCTCCTTTGTCCAATGACTGCAGAGGTGTTACCTGGCCACTTCACCTGGAATGGTCTTTTAAGGAATATGTTAGCTGCTTATGCTCAACAATCTGTTCCACCTCATATTTATCTGACACCGAGTATGTTTCCCAGACCAGGAGAAGAGCTCTGTGTAAGCTGGAGAGCCTGCCTCTCTCACCAGGTCCAGTGAAAGATATTACCTCACCCACCTGGTCTCTGCAATTCTAACTGTATTTTAGCACATCTCGGGGAAGAATTTCACAGCCCAAATACCAAGTGTGACATTGCACTCCATAATGTTTTGTGGAAATAAGCTTAAGAGTGTAAATATAATGTAACTGGAATATGCTTTATGCAAAAGGTCTCTTGTAAGGTATCATTACAAAGCTTATAATCTATGGAGTGTGTTCATCCTATTCATGTGAATGTATCATCCTTGTATCTGAAGCTAGAAATATGAAGTATGACTCAGAGGTCCTATTGTAATTATGCAAAGTGTGGGCCATTAATGATGGTTTAGAATCTTGATGGCTGCTATTGACTAGAACAATTGACTGTAAATGGCTCTGTTTACCTGCAAGCCTGCCTGTGTACGGGTAGGCCAGCCTGTGGGTAATGAAAAATAAGGTCATACAGTGCATGTGACCATGTCACCTGATACTGGAATCCATCTTAAACCTGGGGCTTTTCCTTTTAGAAGGAGGGGTGGGAACCCAGAGAGACAAAGGATTCTCACTTTGTGCCAAAGCTATAAAAGGGGATGGAGCAGGACAAAGGGTGTCCCAGTCATGAGACAGCCTGTGTTTTCCATCTAAGATGCCTGCTGGAACTAACAAGGACTGTACCGGGGGAAAGGATTGAGCCCAGACTAGAAAAGGAGTCTAGTCCATGAAACAAGCTTATTGGAACATCTCTGAGGGTGAGATTTACCTGTATTCAGTTTCTTAATGTATTAGGCTTAGACTTGTGTGTTTTGTTTTATTTTGCTTGGTAACTTACTTTGTTCTGTCTGTTATTACTTGGAACCACTTAAAACCTACTTTTTATACTTCATAAAATCACTTTTAAACCCAGAGTAAGTGATTAGTACCTGGGGGAGCAAACAGCTGTGCATATCTCTCTATCAGTGTTATAGAGGGTGGACAATTTATGAGCTTACCCCGTATAAGCTTTATACAGAGTAAAACAGATTTATTTGTGGTTTGGATCCCATTGGGAACTGGGTGTATGGGGGCTGGAGATAGGTGACCTGCTGCACAGTTTTTGGTTAAAGTCTGCAGCTTTGGGGCCATGGACCAGACCTGAGTCTGTGTTGCAGCAGGCTAGCGAGTCTGGCCCAACAAGGCAGGGTTCCGGAATCCCAAACTGGCAGGGAAAATGGGCTCAGAGGTAACCTCAGCCCATCAGGTGACAGTCCCAAGGGGGTCTCTGTGACTGAACCCATCACCCCAAGCTTCCTGTCTTACTTAATCATTCTGTGTCTTATGTTCTCAGCTAGGTGCCCCAGCTGTCATTGGGTCCACGTTGTGCTGGACTCTGTATGACTCTGGGTGGCTCCAGGCTCCAGCGCACCAAGCGCATGCCTGGAGCGGCAAGTCACGGGGGGCAGCTTGCCGGTTGCAGTGAAGACGGCAGTCAGGCTGCCTTCGGTGGCATGCCTGAAAGAGGTCCACCGGTCCTGCAGCTTCGGTGGCAATTTGGTGCAGCAGGTACGCCGAAGGCGCGGGACCGGCGCACCTCCTGCAGGCATGCCGCCGAAAGCCACCTGGCTGCCGTGCTTGGGGCAGCAAAATACATACAGCCGCCCCTGCCCTCACCCAAACAGTTTACAATCGAACTAGACAAGACAGGCAAAGGAAGTGTTGCTGTCCCCAGTTTAGAGATTGGCATCTAAGGCACAGACACATTGAATGATTTATCTGAGCTCATACAGAGAGTCTGTTGCAGAGCCAGGAACTGAAGCCAGTTCTCCTGAGTCCAAGTCCAGTGCCTTCACCATGAGGCCCTCCTTCACCTTTAAACTCCAGCACCCCCTGTCTGCTAGGTAGGTGTTACACCTGTTTGATTAACCACCCGAGGCATGGTGAAGTTAAGTGACTTGGTTAAGTCGCGCAGTCAGTGGCAGAACTGGGACTAAACCCAGATCTGCTGAGCCACTGCATCCTGCTCTAAGCAAGAGGTAAGACTTTCCTCATGTCTGTGTGGCACCTGCTGACTCTGTTAAAATCCCCATGATCCTCCATACACGTCTCACATAGCAAAGGTCCAAAAAATGCAGGACACAATGCAGATTCTGAATGAGAGACACTGGGATACTAATGATGTGGGATCAGTTCCTTTAGTATAAGTGATGGGTTTTTATATCCCCTGCAGCTGGGTGATTCTGCCTTTGTGATATGAATAATCTACAATAATAAAAGTGAAAGAAAGCAGGATTTGCAGGGAAAAGGCTTAAAATGCCAAATACATGAAAGCTAATAGAGACGAGCATTCAGAATAATGGAGGAGAGAGTGTCGTGTGGTGATTAGTATCCTGGATTGGCAGTCTGGACTCCTGGGTTATCTCCCCAGATCCATCACAAACTTGCTGCTTGACCTTGGATGAATCAATTAACCTGTCTATGCCTCAGTTTACCCAAGTGTAAAATAGCAATAATGATTGCTTTCTCTCACCCATGTGTTTGGTGAGGTTTGACTGATCAAGGCTCGTGAAATGCTTTGTGAATAGGACAGTGAGCTAGAGCCTGAGTCTAGGTCTTTTCCAGCTGTTTTGTGCCATTCTCGCCTTGCAATGTTGCTGGAAAGCTGGTTTAACACATTTGCCCAGGGTCCCTTTGGATAAAAGGAGTAGGGTGTTGTCTTAGAGCTGGTGTAAATCTCCGTATAGGGGGCATTCCTGGGAGAAAGGAGGTATGCCTGAGGCATTCCTAATCCCCTGCATTTCTCAGTGGCCAGAATGAGCCGGGGGGCAGTCATGTGTAACTTAAAGCAGTGCTGAAGTTGCCTCAAGGTTTATCCACACATGCGATCAATCATGGAATGGGTGGACTTAGCTGCACAGGTGACAGTAGTAGTGAAAATGTAGCAGTTCAGAGCCTGGTCTAGCAACCTGAGTGTGTACCCAAGGTTGTTGGCGGGCTTGTATCTATTGGGTTCCCGGGAAACTGGGCGGGCGGAAGCCCGCCCAATGCTAAAGGAGCCCCCCCTCAGCCTAAGGGGAGGATCTACAGGACCTCAGAAACCCACTAATTTCAGGGGACAACTAATAAAAGAATAGGGACAAGAGTGCGGTCAAAAGGTCATAAGAAGGGAGCCTGACGGGGACACGGAGCAGAGAACCCCGGACAGCTCCCACTGCTCCTCGAAGGCGTCAAGGGAGCCAGTGGACGCCGCCCAGAGGAACTCCACCCGGATACGTGAACGGACTAAGGATCAGAAAGAAGCCCCACAGTTGCAGGAGTCTCCATCGGCCAACCGGCTTGTACTGGGTCAGGTAGCTCATGCTTTGCAGCCCATCCTGTCATGTCTATGCTGCCATTATTTATCTAGCCAGCTAGATTAAAGCTAGTGTGGGTGTGCCTCCACATGCTACAATCATACCTTCATGTGCTGTATAGAAATCCCCTTATTACAGCAAGAGTTGGACCATCCCCTGGGATTGAGGGAAACACAGAAGTATGGTGGAACTGCCTTTGTCCGTTGGCCATCTCCTCAGCTGCACGGAATGCATCTCAGCCAGAGAGGAGAAGCTAGCCCATAGAGCATGCTGTCTTTTGGGTCTGAATTCCCCCACCACCTAATAATCTCCACAGTTAGTACATCAGTGACCCCGCCTCTTAGACACTGGCTCCTCCCATTTAACACTGGCTCCTCCCACTTTGTCCAGTGTCAGCTGCAAAACTCATCCATAACGTATTTCTGATGTCAAGCTGGGATTGGTTATTTTATTTTATTTATTTTTGTTGTTCTCGGCAGTGTCATTTCCTCCCCCACCCCGCATTCCACCCAGCGGCAAAAGACCCAGCGTGAAGGTAGAAAATGCTGCATGGCTTTGTCTGCCGCAGGATTCATTTATTTTAATAAAAGAGTCAAATTTCCATCATTATATTTCCGTCTACAAACCATCAATATTTCAAGGCTATCGCATAGCCCGGGGGGCCGGTGTGGGGAAAGCTCCCTCGGTCTCAGAGGCTCTTTTCTTAGTTAAAAGTTCACTGTGGAAAATTTGATGCTTAATAAATTGGAGCCTTCTCTGCTTTAAATCATTTTACAGCGATTGCCGAAGAAAATATAATTATTACAAACTGGTCATTTGTTACTGAGAAATCTCATTAAAACGATTCCATGCTGGAAGGATGGGGGGAGGGGGAGTGAGGGAGACCAAGAGACTTGACTGAGGTGCAGGAGATTCAGAAGCAAAGCTCTTAATTACAGATTGATTATTTCTGGTGATTGAATGTGGAATATAATCAGCCTACCATCTCCAGCAGGGTGGGAGGAGAGCTGCCGGGACCTTTCTTTTCCCCTTGCGTCCTCCTCGACCCAACTGCTGGTATGGCTTGTTAATAACGTGAGGGGTCCAGAGGGAGGCAGGCAGAGTCCTACAGAGCTCGCAGAACCATAGGTAAATGAGGGGCTGGCTGGGTCAGCAATGTAATGAGATGGGGCCTGATTCTCGCCTCCCTATATTTTATGCTGACCTCACTCCATTGGCTGGGGTGGAACTACTGCTGATTTACACCGTTCTATATGAGGGGAGGATGCAGAGCTACCCTCTCCAGAAACAAAGGCTGCGGTAGTTGTATAAACATGCTCAGTAGGGAGCCTGTGTGAGTGACTTTAAAATAATCTGAGAGTGTTAAGGACAGTCCGGTCTTTGTAGAATCTTGACGAGGCTTAAACCTCTTTACCAAGTGAGAACGCCACCAAGGAGCTGCTCCTGAGAGGAACCAGTTGCTGGGGGTCAGGGACCAGGTTCGGCTCTGATGTCAGCAAACAGCACTCTCAGCAATGTCATTGAGGACTGTGCTCTTTCACACCAGGGTTACAGCAAAGGACGGAGATAGAGAGAAGACAAACCGAGCAAGGTTATGTCCGCACTGCAATAATAGGCGTGGTTGCAGCATGTGTAGATGTACCCGTGTTAGCCTTAATCTAGCTAGCTTTAGTACCAACCGCGGGGAATCTGGGTATGGACTTGGGCAGCTAGCCCATGCTGTAGGCCATGTTGTCATCGTTTCCCTGCTATTGCTACCCAAGTTAGCACTACCTTGCACATCTGGTGCAAACACGCTTTTACACTAGCAGTGTACATATACCTTAAGGCAATGGACTGTGACTTGGAAGATATGGGTTTAATTCCCAGTTCTGCCACTCCCTTTGTGTTGGTGGCTAAATCGTTTAATTTCTCTGTGCCTCAGTTCCTTAGCTGTAAAATGGGGATGATAATTCTCCTTTGTCTGTTTAGATGGTAAGTCCCTGCCCTTAAAGGACTATCTCCTACTTTCTGTATATGCAGCACCAAGCACAATGGGGAACTGAATTTGTGTGGAGCCTCTAGGTACCACTGCAACACAAATACCGATAAAGAACTATATGTCACTTCTGAGATGTGTAACAGTATGGTGTGGGGGGTGAGGGAGGAGTGGAATGCAGGGGAAGCAGAAATTGTAGCAGGAAATCATCATCAGAACTGAGAGAATAAGTGATCTTTTTTCTTCCCAGTTCAGGGGCTGAACCAAAAAAAAAAAGGATTTGGATAAAATCTGAATTTTTGTTTCAGTTTCTGGATGTTTTTTGATCTGAAACAAAATGGGAGCGGGGGGAGCATTTTGTTTCACTTTCTGTTGTGTTTTCACTTTTTTAACTAACAAATTCAATGTAGCAACATTTCTAAATGAAATGGTCAAAACGTTTATTTCAAAGTGGTCAAAGTGAATCAGTTTGACTTTTTTGGGGGGGAGGAGGGATCCAATTTTTCTTCTTTGGCTGAAACTGTTGGCTGAATTTGATACAAATTTGTGAATAGTTGCAGTGCCCTGAAAAATGCATACATTTTCTGAAAACATTTCTCTACACTCCAGTTGTCATTGTTACGGGGGCAAGATTCTGTTACAAATTATCAGAGAAGAAGAATATTATTTGTTTTGACATTAAATGGGAGAAATTGCATTTGTAAAATGATTTCCCCCAGTTTTAGAGCTTTTTAGTGATTTCATAACTTTGTTTTTTTTATGAAAAAACAGCCCTCAAATATGACAAACTGATGGGCCATAATGTTCTAATCATGTAGGGTGTAGTTTTGAGAAAGAGCAAAAGAAAAATAGCAGAGCCTTTAAGGTTTTAAAGAAAATCACTTTTGTTTATACAGGTTGCAATTCTTCCTCATCATTAGCAACAACACTTTGCACTTGATAGTGGTAGATCTCAGTGTTTTATGTATATGAGTTACCATTATTATCCCCATTTTACATATGAGGAAACTGAGGCATGGAAGTGAAGTGTCTTTCCCAAGATCAGACGGTAGGGTAGTGACTGAGCTGGGAATTGAATTCAATCCCCTACTCATAGGATTATACATTTCAGGGATATTCAGATGTATTGCATCAATTTTGGGAGCACATGCAGCAGCTGCTTTGGAGACCCTGGATGTAGTAAGTCAAGAAACAACTCCTGGAAAAGTGTCTGGCAATTAGCGATAGATGATACTAAGCCATGAGATTCAGATCAAGGTTTTCCTAGAATCTGGGGCAGATGCTGGGACCTGGGTGTTATATAGTTAGGAGCCAGGTTGTGCTGTATATATGTTGAGATCAGGACGTTTGGATTCATCTTGAATATTTAATAAGGAAAAAATAGACCTTTGGAAGCATGTGAAGATTCTATCTTTCTCTAACTCTGAGTCCATATTAACATGAGACCATGAGTCCGGCCAAACAGTGCCATTACGAGCTTGTCCATAAACAATGTATTTGTATGACCAGTGGCATTTATGAGGTGAAGAGGACTTGCAGCTTGGGATGAAACATCTTGGTCTGTTGTTAGCTTGATGCAGCCAGCAAGTACTTAAGAGGTAACTCGTAATATGTGAGTTTTTTACACATCAAGGCCATGTCTGACCCTTGCTGTCTTTCTGAGACTCCAGCCACACAATCAGGAGAGAATAAAGCTACTTCCCAAAGCAACTGATCCTGTAGGGAGCCAGCCCTCTCTGGGTTTCGAGACCTTGCCAATCTCTCCTTGCCAACCTCAACAGGTGGGTGGGCTGCGGAAGCATGCATGAAGCCACGGATGTCTGATTTCACGCAGGGCCCCATAGACCATATTCCTTATTGTATTACGGGAAGGGATATACTGGGGATTGAACATACAAAATCGCAGAGGTTTGGTTGGGTTAAGCAGCTCCCAAACAGTTACATGAACTTCCTGGGGTATTAAACTTGGCTAGAAATCTGCTGGGACAAGCTCCCATAAGACCACCTCTCAGAGTCAAGAGTTGGTAAAATTTAAGGATGAAATTTTGGCCCCATTTAAGTCAATGGCAATTCTCCCATTGATTTCAGTGAGTCCAGGATTTCACCCTAAGTTTTTCCACAGAGCATGATTTTTATTGTCAACTAAAAGAGAGGGAAACAAGAAAGAACAAAAGGCAAGACTGGAAATAAGCCCTACGTTCTTAACCGTGAGGGTAATTAACCATTGGAACAACTTATCAAGGGTCGTGGTGGATTCTCCATCACTGGCAGTATTTAAATCAAGATTGTTCCCCCTTTCCCCCCCCCAAAGATCTGCTGTAGTTCGAACAGGAATTATTTGGGGGCAGTTCTATGGCCTGTGTTATGCAGAAGGTCAGACGAGATGATCAGAGTGGTCCCTTCAGGCCTTAGAATTTAGGAATAAAGTCTCCTTGGCAGAGAGCACATAGTGTGTGTGTCTTGACCTCTGTAAAAGAGTGCACAGAATTGGACAAAAAATAGCTAGTAGACTCTGCAGACAGCAAAGTCCTTAGAAGTTTAAAGGCACGGTGCACAAAAAAATGCAACAGCAGGACAGTGAGGGCTTAAACTACACTATTTATACATAGAGAACCAATAAGATCTTTGATTCAGTGGCCCTCTGAAGAGGGGTGGTGTGTGTGTGTGTGTGTGTGAGAGAGAGAGAGAGAGAGCAGTTGTGTTTGTGTGCCTGTCTGATGTGCACACTGCTCAGTCTGTTGCCTGATGTTCAAGCTTCACCTCATCTGTGACATTCCTATCTGATCATTAATAATACAATAATGAAATAGCGACTGGAGAGACACTTGGATAATCATCTGAGCAAAGGCTCATTAGTGCTGCAGAACAATCGCTGCCACGTAATAACAGATCCCAGGAAATTTCAATTAAAGCTGGAACTTTGTTTCAGTTTCATTTTATTGCCAGCCAGCCAGCGGATGGTGTAATTGCAATCAGCCAAACCCATGCAACCGGGAATTCTTCCTAGGGTCAAGAGGGGAACTGAGTCTGTGTTCATTCAGTCCTACCCTTCTGCATGCTGCTTTGCTGATAAATCTCAGGCATGCCCTGGGGGCTCTTGGAGGAGAAAGGAGTTCTACGGACACATGCTTCCCGCATGGTCAATCCTGTTCCATTACTGCATTGCCAGGGTGAGCCTTGATCCTGCTGAACTGGCATGGGTCTACTTTGGAGAAGGGTAGGGTGACCAGACAGCAAATGTGAAAAATCAGGACAGGGGTGAGGGGTAAAAGGAGCCTATATAAGAAAAAGACCCAAAAATCGGGACTGTCCCTATAAAATTGGGACATCTGGTCACTCTAGTTACATGTCAGATATTATTGGAATTGTCTGATGATATTGCAAGCTTGCAAAATTGGGCCATCCGGTCACGCTAGAGACGGGGGGCAGAGGTTTTGTGACAGCCCCAGTCTGCAGTGGTTTTGCATAGAAGAAGGACAATGAGTTTGTCATCTACCAACAATTCTTCCCCTCCCCCGAAGACTCCTGCCACTCTGGGCTTGTGGGTGGTGGTGGGAGGGAAGGAGGTTGTTCTGAATGATCTTCACTGAGATAGTCAGGTAGGCTGCATGCTAGGCTCCTGTCCCCAACCTGGATCTAAAAGGACCAGCAGTCCCTGGGGAGGGGGTGAAGCCTGCAATCAGTCACATACTTCTCATCTTGCTGCAGTTCCCCTGGGTTCTTCTATGAAAGACTCATTCACTCCTAGGGTGGTTCTCCTTTTCCCCCCACGCTGCTCTGACACCATTGCCTTCTTTTGGATGCAATGACTGCCTTGTCTCTAGCCATCTAATTTTTATACCATGCTCATCATCATGGTATCTGAACAGCCAAACCAATAGACAGCTGAGGTCCTGAACTCTTATGGTCATTAAAAACACCTGGTACTCGGCATGCGTGTTACCCCAGTTTCCTGGCCAAATTCTGATATGAGAAATTACATCCTTACGCCTACTTAAAATTCCCTTTGCACTTTTAAGTGGATGCTGTATTCTCCTTCACTTTCTGTCTTAAACTCTTATGCAGTGTTCCTATGTTATCCTGAACAGCTGCCATGCTCTGCCTCAGAGGTAGCAGCATTTCATTGATGGGTAGAGTGATCCCTGTGTGTATATACAGTCTGAAAATTGTGCTTGGTGATCCTTCAGAATGAATGTTACATGCATGTTACATGTAGGGTGACCTGACAGCAAATGTGAAAAATCAGGACAGGGGTGGGGGGTAATAGGGAGCCTATATAAAAAAAAGACCCAAAAATCGGGACTGTCCCTATAAAATTGGGACATCTGGTCACTCTAGTTACATGTCAGATATTATTGGAATTGTCTGATGATATTGCAAGCTTGCAGTGACCTACTATGTAAGCACATTATGGCTACTTGGTTTTTCTGTGGGAGCAGCAGGAATAGAAACCAGATTCTCCTGCTATAAAAGCTCAGGCTCCACCCTCCTGAGCTAAAGAAGGTTCTCCTCTATCCACATGCCATATAAGGTCTACGACTCACAGATGCTCTGTTCTGATCCTTTGCAATAGAGGGCAGTGGTGTCACATAGACACTAGCCAGCTCATTATCCCTCTGCTTTGGGCCCAACTGTCCTCTACAATAAGCCCCAGCCCTCCATGGTATTTCAGAGCGATGCCATTTAAAGCTTCCTCGTCTCCATGAAGTGCACGGTCGGCAGAAGGAGCTGGGCTGGTGGTAGGATCGATTTGTCCCCAGCGCGCTGAAAGGAAATCAGTGTTCAAACAGGCATGTGGGGCACATTGACTGCTCGAGCCAGGGACCGTAGACCACCTTTCACACTTAAATCAATATCAGTAGGTGTTGTGTGGCAAACTCACTGAGGGGGAAAAATCTCAAAACCCATAAATACCAAGTTTTATTTGTGGAACTGATCATTTTATGCAAATGAAATGTGCTCTCAGAGAAGAGGCCTATTTAGCAGTCACCTGTGGAGACAGCTACTGGAAAAGCTCTGAATGGAAACAGACTTGTTTTCTAGCTTATCTTCTTTTTAACCTTACATTGCTGTTCTGTAAGCAACAAGGCATCTCTTCGAAAAGTAGAATGACAGGTTAACATGCCTCCAATAGACTGTAATATCTAGTTTGGCTCTCACACGGTGCTTATAAGCTGGAGATCTCAGGGCAATGGGTCTCTCATGGTCATTATCCCTAAGTGACAGATGAGGAAAGTGAGGCATAGGGAGGTGAAGTGATTTGTCCAAGGCCACCCAGAAGACCAGTGGCAGAGCTGGGAATAGAACTCGGGCCTCTTGAATTCCAGTCCAGTGCTCTATTCACTAGGTGACACTGCTTCTGAAATAGTCCACGAGTTAATTGGGGGCCAAAGTGGGCGGCAGCTAACTGCGAAGAACGCCGTGTAGAGCCTTCTATGATGGATAGAAATCAATAATTGGAAGCTCTGAGGTCTATTGATGAGTGGTGCCTCCTACCGGAAATAGACACCGTGGCAGTTGACTAACCTCGTCCTTATTCTGTGCTCCACAGGAAAGTACAAAAATCCAACGCACCCTCAGGAAAGAGACCTCACCAGCAGGTCCACCCTGTCACCCTGGGGGAGGAGGGGAATTTCTCCCCAGCCTCAGCTCTCACTGCCACTTCCACCTGCCCCCAAACCTTCGTCCCAGTGGATCGCAGCCCTTCTGACTGGCATGGCGACCCAACCAGCCAATGCCAAGGCAATGAGAACTCCTGGCTCAGGCCCGGCTGGCAATGTTCTTGTCCCAAAGGAAGGGGGCATGCTGCAATGGAGAGAGGAACGTGTGGGAGCGGGAAGGGAAGGCACGTGGCAGCTGGAAGGCGAGAGCTTTCCAGCTAGGAGAGAAGATCGTGGCAACAAGACGAGAGGATGGTGGCAGAGGATGGATCCAAAAGGAAGAAGAGAGGGTGAGAAAGAGTAGGCTGGGGGACCTATAAGGACAGGTATAGTAGATAGTAAGAATATGGGATTGAGTGGCATCCTCATCAAGATGACGAGGCTCTTAGCTATGCGTTCCCCTCTTGCACTGTATTCCTGCCACTTGGCAGCAGTGTGCTCAGTGACGCAGGATCGGGCTGCCCCAATTCTCGCTCCCCCCTGCATCTCTCCGAGCAGCGCTCCCCATGCCAGGCCCAGCCTTGGGCGTCCTTACCTGCCTGTTGAATTGTATCTGCCTCTGACAGATCCCCCAGGTCTCTCCCCTTACATTTTGGCAGCTTGTCCCATCAATGAAGTATGTTCCTAATTGGAATTTGAGGTGAGCATTTGTGCAGGGTTATCCATGTGTGAGAGCGTCTGCATGCGAGAGGGAGCACGGTTGTTTCTAAAGGGGGAAGTGAGTGAGTGCATGTTTACCAGTATCCGAGAGGGGAATGTGCTACCTGTATGCTCATGTTAGAATCGAACTGTTGTATTTGTACAGCACCCAGCACCCATTAGTATCTAAGTATTCCTGGCCTGATTTTTTCAAAGGTGCTGGGCCCCTGCAGCTCCCCTTTCCCACGGTGGATTTGTGGCTATTATTTTATTATTATGTATCTGTTTTGTGGTAGCACCAAGAAGCCCTGGTCGTGGACCAGGACCCCATTGTGCACACATTGCTGCTCAGCAGCTCTGAAAATTGAGCCAGAAAGGTCTGGTCCAAAGCACTAAACTAGAGGAAACTCTCTGTGTGGTCACTGGGCTCTGGATCTGCCCTTAAACACAATACTTTAGACCTGCATTGGTGGGTGCCACAGTGGATTCCATTTTCCACCTCTCCAAAGTTGCAGGATGCAGTGCTCACAGCCAGAAGTAGTGCGTTAGACCGTCAGGGAGCAAGGTACCTCTCTCAGCCAACAGGCAGCTGTAAAACCTCATTCCTGTAGCATCCCTCTATCGAACCGAATATAAAATAACAGCCTATCCATCCTCTTGTAGCCCTCCCTGCTGTGGTGCACAGCGTGCTGGCTTTCCCTGTCTTGTCCTCTCCACGCTGAACCAGGCTCTTCGGCTCTTGCCCTCTCCCCATCCAAAGCTGTTGTCTCCCATGCTGACTTTTGCTTGTGCTCAGTTGTTTCTCTAATTAGCCGCATATACTCCAGGTTTCTCTTTTATTTTGGTCGGCTCTGCTGAGATCAGCAATAACATTCATAGAAAAAAATCTGCACTTTTGTGGCTGCTATTTTCCTTAGTTGCTTTTAACCAGTTTGTTAGGTTTTGTGGGAAGAGGGAGAGGAGGCAAATAAACTCACTTCTACCCATCTTAAAAATGAGGAGGGTCTTGTCACTTTGGTAACACTTGAAGCCTCCCATTGATAAGGGCAGAAGGATGCTTCTAGATAGAACAAATCTAATGGCTAGAGTAAGGTTGCCTATCACGGGGGTAGCTTGCATTTTTGCATTAAATAATAGAGGAGAAGTAACTTTGGGGAAGTCTGAATCCTGATCAGTACTTTGCAACTGGCCTCTGGTTTATGTTCAGCCCAGCCAAGAACTTGGATTTGGCCACAAGCTTTGTCCTGGGGTTACCTTCTGAAATGTAACCACCCAAGTTGGAATGCTGTCAGGATGCTAGGGCTAATAGTCCTACTCTTGCCAACAGCACCATGGGGTCATTAACGGGCAAGACCTCTGCTTCACTTTGTATGTGAGCGCCAGCACCTCTGGCAAGGCCGTGCTGGAGGATTTGGTTTGCTATGGACTCCGAAGGAAGAGCACCTTCTAATGATGCCTTCTCTTGCAACACCATGGTGCTCCTTGCCAGTCAGCTCCTGGCCCAGTGCTGCTTCGTTTGTGAGCTCTGGCAAGATCCCGTGCCCAGCTGGGATAGCTACAGGCAGGGAATGTGCTTTCCAGGGAAAATAGCAACGGGTATTTTATTTAAACAGGGCCTCACACAGATCAGGAGAGAGCAAGCGAGAGCAAGTACTTTGCTCATCCCTATTCTCCAAACACCAGTTGCTGAGTCTCATGCCATGATCTGTTCATGGTTTCTCCAGAGCATGGCTCTGCCCTGACCACTGAGGATACAGTGACATTAAGTGAGGAGGCAGATTTTATCCTGCATTATAATCCAGCCCTGGTGTAGGTTCTGAGTTCTAGGATGCTTTGCTTATCAATGGGTGCATTGATTCAGTTGGATTTCTACCAGGGATAAACTTTGGCCCATCCACACGTCCCATAGCTAACTTGCTTTCCTCCCACCACTTCTGAGGTTGCTAATGAAACCATATCCCCCTGTGGACCATTCACGCCATTAAAGTGAATGGGAGTTTAGCAGCTGGCAAAGGAACTAGCATTTGAAGGCCAGGGTGCAGGAATTCTAGGCATTCTAGTTCAGGAAGATTTCTTGTGCCAGTCCTCTGAGGTTCTAGGTTTCTCTCCTCTACATCCTAGTTTATCTGCATCAGCAAGAGCAAGAACTGTAGTAGGCATGGGGAGCTGCCCTCCTCCCAGTTATCTGTGCACCAGGGTCTGAGGGGCTCCCCTGGGCCTACTAGCAGGAAGGTGGATTTTAGAGCTCAATCCTACAAATCCATCTTTAGCCTTTATCGCATGCTGGGAAGTGCAATCAAGGTAGAATGAAGGGTACGCAACTGCCTGTATCACAAACACAGGCATCCTGCTTGTTAACTCCTCGATCATCCCCTCCTAATTATTGCAGTTAACGATTTGATGAAGATCAGACAGCAGAATGCCCCTCCAGGGAGTGATGGGGAGGGGACTCGCCCCAGCCATGCTGTTGTTAAGTAGTCTGGCATAAACAGGGCTTCTGTTATCTGGAGATGAGCAGGGGCAAAGCCAAGGGCATGGCTGCTGGTTGTTAGCCTTGCATGCCTTCACTTTAGTCCACAAACACAGCTGGAAAAATAAACCATCTCACCAACTTGCATGCAGAATCCGCATCGAAAACCTCCTCTCCGAAGCAACAAGGGCAGAAGAGAAGGCTGCATCCTTGCTAATTGAGGCGAGAGCTATTCCCACTGAAATCTTTTGCTGATCTGCAATTTGAGTGTTGTACATTTAGACTGCAAAAGGATTTTTCTTTGGCTAAGATATATGTCCGATGAATCTCAGCTTCTCATGTAATTTAATCAAATAGGAACCAAGTGGGAAGGGGGAGGGAACCCAATACCAGACACAAAGCCCTAAATTCCACATAAAAATAGATAAAAGCAAATGGCTTAAAGGCTTTCATTGAGCCCTATTTGGGAATGAAATAAAAAAAGGGGAATTTAGCGTGTGCACAACCTCTCCTATCAATATTCCCTTCTCATCAGAGGGTTAGAAAATGTCAATCCTGGCCAGGTCAGAGTTGGATTTAAAAGGGTGCTGACTGCAGGAGATAACGTTGAGGGGAGAAGCACAGGGAAGGAGGGGCCCACAACTGCGTGCCCCCAGAGTTCTCTAGACACATTCCCCTCTGTTTGCATCCGGAAATCAAACAGAAGGTAACGTTTGAAATAATACATTCATTAAGATACCTTCAGCGCCTGGCGGATTTTGCCATAAGAGGATTGTGCTTCATTACACAGTGGTTTGGTTTTAGGTTCACAGGATTCCTTTTGGGGGGAGAAGGGGGAGAAGAGAAAACATGGTCTTTGCCCAGGCTCCTTCATTCTCTGGAATTGAGCAGGCTTGCAGGTAGAAATCTGCCTGGAGCCAGCATGCAGTAAAGCACACATGGACAAGCACATCTGTCTCAATCTGTCCGCAGAGAGGCATCTATATGGTTTGGAAATACTGAGAGAGAAGGCAGAGAAAAACAAAATTGCAAGGAAAGGATGACTCAGCCTCAGGAATATAGAACACGCTGAGCCTTGGCATGTGTCTGGGCAGCCCAGGAATTGACAGCCCATCCTTGCCAGGACGTCTGTCACCACCATGACCCTGGTGTCACCAAACGGCCTGAGACATAGGATCCCGCCAGAAGCCGATGCGAAGCAGGAATATTCTCAGCCTTGCCTCGCACGCTGTCACTTCACCCCTATGCTTCAGTTGCCCCATTTTACAGTGGGGATGCATCATAGGGCTGTTTGTGAGGCTCAATGAATGTTTCCTCTGAGCTTTAAGATCTTCAGGTGAAAAGCTGCATAAAAACTGTGTTGTTATTACAGGGAGAATCAGGCAAATCAAAACCCTGAGCATTCACTGCATACTACAAAGATGAAAAGCTCTGAAGATGAAAAGCGCTATAAAAGTGCTAAGCACTATTACTATAAATCAATAGAGGCAGCTTTTGTCTTAAGAATTCTGCTTCCTCTTTATCTTGTGAGCTCCTGCCTCAGAGCTGCATTTCAACCATTTTGGCCAGGATCAAAATGCACCCCCACCTCATTATTATTATTTCTAACTGAATCTCGCAACAGGCAAATGTTAACATCCTGCTCAGGCAGGGCTTCTATTTAACGAGATGCCTTTCCTCATCATCACTATTTTTTCATTTAATCTTTCAAAGTCATAATTATCTCATATAAATGTTCTCATCATTATAGCGTTCACACGAAGACAGTGTGTGTGCGTGTGTGTGTCCCCCGCAGAGACCTGGAGCCAGGAAATTAATATAATATTTGTTCAGGATTGATTTCAACCTCATGGTGCCCACAGCCATTGGGACCCATTTGTTTAAAAAATATCAGATGCTAATTACTCAGGGAGCCTTTACGTAGGCAAAGGATTGAATGAAGTTGTCCTTAATATTTCATCCACGCCCACTCACCTTTTTAATCTTTGTGATGGGTTAAAAGAAAAATTAAAAGAGAATTCACACCTGTTTCCAAAGTGGTGCAAAGTGATGAGACAACAGCCATTTGTGGATGCCATGTAAGCACAGAGCTATAAGAAAGATGGCTGCCAGCTCGAGTTTCCATGTAATGGTACAGCTGCTGGGAAAGACATCTGGCAAATCTAGAACTGCATGGGGAGGGGGCGGGGGAGCTGTCTGCCTGTTCCTGATATCTTAACCCAGAACTACAAGGAAGTTGCATGTAACTGGAGGACTGCAGGAGACGGCTGCTAGTTGTAGACAGCATGGGCCAGATTCTCTAGTGCAACAAATTCAATGTAAAAGCAACAAAGAATCCTGTGGCACCTTATAGACTAACAGACGTTTTGCAGCATGAGCTTTCGTGGGTGAATACCCACTTCTTCAGATGCAAGTGGTGGAAATTTCCAGGGGCAGGTTTATATATGCAAGTAAGAAGCAAGCTAGAGATAACGAGGTTAGATCAATCAGGGAGGATGGGGCCCTGTTCTAGCAGTTGAGGTGTGAAAACCAAGGGAGGAGAAACTGGTTCTGTAATTGGCAAGCCATTCACAGTCTTTGTTTAATCCTGAGCTGATGGTGTCAAATTTGCAGATGAACTGGAGCTCAGCAGTTTCTCTTTGAAGTCTGGTCCTTAAGTTTTTTTGCTGCAGGATGGCCACCTTAAGATCTGCTATTGTGTGGCCAGGGAGGTTGAAGTGTTCTCCTACAGGTTTTTGTATATTGCCATTCCTAATATCTGATTTGTGTCCATTTATCCTTTTCCTTAGAGACTGTCCAGTTTGGCCGATGTACATAGCAGAGGGGCACTGCTGGCATATGATGGCATATATTACATTGGTGGACGTGCAGGTGAATGAACCAGTGATGGTGTGGCTGATCTGGTTAGGTCCTGTGATGGTGTTGCTGGTGTAGATATGTGGGCAGAGTTGGCATCGAGGTTTGTTGCATGGGTTGGTTCCTGAGCTAGAGTTACTATGGTGCGGTGTGCAGTTACTGGTGAGAATATGCTTCAGGTTGGCAGGTTGTCTGTGGGCGAGGACTGGCCTGCCACCCAAGGCCTGTGAAAGTGTGGGATCATTCTCCAGGATGGGTTGTAGATCCCTGATGATGCGCTGGAGGGGTTTGAGCTGGGGACTGTATGTGATGGCCAGTGGAGTCCTGTTGGTTTCTTTCTTGGGTTTGTCTTGCAGTAGGAGGCTTCTGGGTACACGTCTGGCTCTGTTGATCTGTCTCCTTATTTCCTCGTGCGGGTACTGTAGTTTTGAGAATGCTTGGTGGAGATTTTGTAGGTGTTGGTCTCTGTCTGTGGGGTTAGAGCAGATGCGGTTGTACCTCAGTGCTTGGCTGTAGACAATGGATCTTGTGGTGTGCCCGGGATGGAAGCTGGAGGCATGAAGGTAGGCATAGCGGTCGGTAGGTTTTCGGTATAGGGTGGTGTTAATGTGACCATCAATTATTTGCACCGTAGTGTCTAGGAAGTGGACCTCCCGTGTAGATTGGTCCAGGCTGAGGTTGATGGTGGGGTGGAAGCTGTTGAAATCGTGGTGGAATTTTTCCAGAGTCTCCTTCCCATGGGTCCAGATGATGAAGATGTCATCAATGTAGCGTAGGTAGAGAAGGGGCGTGAGTGGACGGGAGCTGAGGAAGCGTTGTTCCAGGTCAGCCATAAAAATATTGGCATATTGTGGGGCCATGCGGGTGCCCATAGCGGTGCCACTGATCTGGAGATATATATTGTCATCAAATTTGAAATAGTTGTGTCTGAGGATAAATTCAATGTGTGCTACATAGGAGGTGCAAAGAGAACTCCAAGCAGCTAGGCAGTGGTTCTCAACCTGCGGCCCGTGGGCCACTTGCAGCCCAATCCGTACACAGCTGCAGTCCATGTGACATCCTCAGGTCCATACAGGTAGTATTGGATGCGGCTCACAATGGTAAATAGGTTGAGAACCACTGAGCTAGAGTTATCATCTGTAACCATCTGTAACTTTCACTCCATGCATCTAAGAAGTGAGGTTTTTCACCCACGAAAGCTTATGCCCAAATAAATCTGCTAGTCTTTAAGGTGCCACCGGACTCCTTGTTGCTTTTACTGAGCTAGAGATTGGTCTTGGAGTATAAGGGGAATCTCTACCAATGTAAAGCTGGTAAGGGCAGCTCCATTGCCTGATTTCTCTGCCTCCTATTCAAGAACTCCACCACCTGGTGTAAAGTGGGGCCAGGAGGGGGTGGAGGGAAATGTGAGAAGAGGAGAAAAAAGAGAGGAGGCATAAGGGAATGATGCTCCACTATTTCTGATTCTTTTCTGCCATAGTGGTGTAAATTAAAATTGCCCCATTGGGGCTGGGATGCTAAGAATCGGAGTGTTGCGGTCAGCATTGCTGAAGCATAGTGGAGAATCAAGCCCTGTGCACCTATAGGGAGGGAACATTGTGTTCTTAGATAATCTAGATCTGACTGGAAAAGGGCTCTCTCTTCTGGAAACCATGCAATGACAGGCTGTGGGGCGTATACTCTCGTGCTGCGAGTGTTTTTACAAGCTTCTTCTTGCAAGAGAGTACAGGCTTGAGAGGGTGGGTGCATTCAGATATGCCTTCAGTAGGCATCCAGATTGGAAGATGCTGAACTTGCACTTGAAGGCAAATGTTTTCAAAAGTGGGCTCTGATTTTGTCTATTTCATCTTGGGGTCCCAGGCCCTGGGCCTGATACTCAGAACCCACCTTTCCCACTGCCTTCATCTGGAGTTGTGGGTGCTCATCACTTCTGGAACTAAAAGGGAGCACAGAGCACAGCAGAGTCCAAGACTGAACACCCCAAACATGAAGCACCCAAAATGACAGGCCACACTGAAATCTGGTCATCACTAACATAGATGGCCTGTTTACCCTTATCCCCAGTTAGAGAGACCATCTATCGTGGGAGTCCCTTATGTATGAATAGACACAACATGGCCTTAAAAAGCAATGATGCCTTAAGGAGAAAATCGAAGGAAGATTCTTCAATCTGCAAGTCTAATTGGATTGATTAAAGGAAGACCTAACAAAGGAAAACTCACTTTTTAAAATCTGACCGGTAAACATTTTCCAAATATCTAGTCCTTAGTGAAGGATGCACCATATTTTTTTCAGATCCTGCCCTTCTGTGTAGGGACGCGGTCCTTGCTTTCCAGCCCCAGTTGCCAATTACATGCTTCCTAAATCCCTGTTCCAGTCCTTGATAAAAGAGAACCATTGCTTTCCAAGGTGCTGTCAGTTCTGTGGGAAAGGTTTCTATAGCTTCATTGTCCTTCAACATCAACATCAGCCAAGCCACAAGTACAGGTAGCTATGCCACATCAACTTACGGTCTTGTCAGATCTCATAAACTAAGCAAGATTGGACGGTGTCAGTATCTAGGCAGGAGATAACTAGGAAATCTCCTTGAGTGGGATTGGTTGTGTGACTCAGTAAGTGGCCTACTTTTCATGTGTAGTTAGAAAGCCTATGTCCCAGCATTATATTGATGAAGGTGTCTTCTTTCAGATGAGCCTTATAACCCAAGGCCCTTCTTGTGGTCATCAGAGATCTCGTGTCAGCTTTTGCAACATCCCAGGAACTATGATGTTGAGTCGTGGGCTACCGCCTCTGCTCTGTCCTCTATGTCAGCCTGTATCACCAGCTAGTTGGCATCCTTTCATCGGTGAAACATGGTGGGAATTGCAGCGTATGATGTAGATGGTTTGCAATGTCTCACGTGACTGAATAGTCCAATCTGAGATTTGCATGATCTTTGGCAGTTGTTGCAAATGTATGTGTCATAAACAGATAGTTAAGGGTTAAGGTCTCTTTTACCTGTAAAGGGTTAACATGCAGTACCTGATGACCACCTGACCAGAGGACCAATCAAGGGACAGGATAATTTCAAATCTCTGTGGAGGGAAGCCTTTGTCTGTGTTCCTTGTTGGCTCTGCGTTCTCTTTTTGGATCTAAGAGAGGCCAGACATGTCTCCAAGTTCTCCTGGAGTAGTTCCTACGATTCAATAGTGAGTATTAATTAGAAAGGCGGATTAGTCTTATAATTTGATTTCTACATTTGCAATTGTGTGTTTGCTGAAGGAAATTCTTTATTCCTGTTTGCTGTTACTTTGCTTTTACTGAGAAAGAAAGGAGGGGGGGGATTTGCTCCAGAGATTGATAAGTTTAGACCCTGTATTTTTGCATCTTGGTAATACAGAGAGAGTGTACTTTTTTCTTTCTTTAATAAATTATTTTCTTTGGACTTGGTTAATTCCTTCTCTTGTGGAGATTCAAGGGAAGGGGGGGGGGAAGAGTGTGTTCCTCCTGAGGTTGATTCACAGGGTTGAATCGGTGTGAATCTCTCCAGAGTGGCTAGGAGAGAGGGAGGGGGGAAGTGGGCTGCTTCCCTGTGTGTAGGGATTCAGGGAGATTGAATCTGTGTTCCCCAGGGGAAGTTTGGGGAAGGACTGTGTCCCAATACACGTACGTTATTGGGTGGTGGCAGCTTTTACCAGATCTAAACTAGGATTTTAGTTTAGGAAAGTCCATGCAGGTTCCCATATTGGAACCCAACAGCTCCAAGTGGGGGTGAGACCTATGATAGTATGTGTCATGATTGGGAGCGGCTTGCTTCAATATGCAATAAGTTGTATCACCAACTTAGTGTATTTTCAAACAGTCACCTTTGTGATTTCTCCCACGCTACCTCTCGTGCTTGGGAATTGATCCCTATAAATATCCACAAGGCCTCCTTATCCTTCAAATCCCTCCTTAAAAAACTCTCCTTTGCCATGATGACTACAGAAAACTTGAGAACAGTTAGGCAGCCGAGGTACTAAAACCACAGCCCAGAGTGCTGACGAGCATCATCTCCTTGTCCTCCCACCATCTGTCTGTCTGAAGCCATCTGTTCTCTCTTGTCTTACACTTAGACTGGAAACTTTCTGGGGCAGGGACTGTCTTTTTGTACAGTACCTAGCACAATGGAGTTCTAGGCCATGATGGGGCCCCTAAGTGCTACCACCAAACCAATATAGTCAATCTTCTGGCTCAAATCCAATCAGTAAAATTGCATTAGGTGCCTAAATTCCATTTTCTCACTTCCTGTCCTAAACTGATGTGCTGTGTTGCTGTGAGCTGTTTAACAGCTGCCGCATTCTACCCCAGAGGCAGATGTGGAATGCTGTAGTGTGTAATCAGCAGATTTCTTTGGTATCCAACAGGACGTGATGCTGCTGTTATGGTGGCTCTGCTGTAAAGAGAGCTGAAACTGGCGTTGTGCTATTTAATATGAATATAAAATCACATTAACAGGGATGTGGCTAATCTACTTTTGTTCATATTTTTTGTTTGAGCCATCAGAAGCCAAATACCCGCTATAAAATTTCATTGGGTACCAAATAAAAATCCAGGCAATAAACATGTCACCCATTTTATATGAAATAGTGAATTATGTATTGAACACCATGACTTGAAAGTCAGGTCTATTTAAAACATCACAACATACACAGCTCATCTGTGATGAGCATTTCATAGTTTCTGTTTGAAAAGTGAGGGGTAGAAGTGCTGGCTCTGTGCAGAAAGTTAGCACAAGGTCTTTGCATCATACAAGTCCTGCTTCAGCCCACAGGGCTAAAGCAAAACTTAGGTGTTCATAAGACCACAAGAAATGCCCCGCTGGGTCAGACCACTGGTCTGTCTAGCCCACTATCATGTCTTCCAATAGTGGCCAATGCCAGATTCTTCAGATGGAATGAAAAGAAGAAGGCAATTATCCAGTGATCCATCTCCTGTTGTTCAGTCCCAGCTTATGGCAGCTGGGGGTTTAGGGACAGCTGGAGCATGGGGCTGCGTGTGTCCCTGACCACTTTGGCTAATAGCCATTGATGGACCTATTCTCCATGAATTTCTCTAATTCTTTTTTGAACCCAATTATACTTCTGGCCTTCACAGACCTCCTGGCAACAAGTACCATGCGTTGGCTGTGTATTGTATGGGAAAAGTACATCCTTTTGTTTGTTTTAAACCATTTGGTGACCCCTGGTTCTTGTGTTATGTGAAGGGAGAAATGTCACTTCCCTATTCTCCATACCAGTCAGACATACACCTATGGGACTTAAACGATGCATGAGTTTTGAGTTGATCTCTCTGCACAGGGGTGAATTTTACCCTGTATGATTAATTCCAGATCAGAACCTCTACTTAATATCCAACCTCTTTATATCTGTCTTTAAAACTCTGTAGGAGTCTTAGGGATTTTGTCCCCCTCTCATGAAAAATGTCAATTAAAACCAAATCAAAAATCACTTTTGTTGATTTTTTTGATGTCTCACCCCCACCCATACAGTTTTGAGTGTTGAGGTGGGGACACAAGTCGTCCTATGGACAGCAATGGGATTGCTCACATGAGTAAAGATACTCACATGGGGGAGTGTTTGCTGCAAGCAGGCAAGTAGATTGTAGGTTTCCAGGCAGGAATGTGTCTCATTCTGTGTTTGTGAAGCCCAATGTAAATTTCACAGCACTAGATAAATAATGATGATGATTGATAGATTAATAATGAAGAACAAGTACATGCAATAGATGCCAGCTGCCATCCACCCCAAAGTTGCTGAGAACTACCAGGGTTCAGGGAAATGCCAGCCATTCCCCTATCTTTCAGGCCATGCAGCCAAGATGGAGGGAGCAGTGTCAGAGTTCCTATGCATTGGAGGATCCCCTACGCAATGTGATCTTCCCATGGCTGGTATTGTGTTGTGGTTAAGGCCCTGGGCTGGGATTCAGGAGATTGGGGATCAAGTCACAGATTCCTGGGGCAAATCATTTAATCTCTCTGTGCCTCAATTGAATATCAGCAACACTGAGGTAATAAACCGTTCCTTTCCTCCTCCCTTTCTCCATCCTGCGTATTGAGCTGCAAATCCCTCAGGACATGGACTGTCTCTATGTATGTAAAGCGCCGAGCACAGGGGGCCTCAATCTCAGGCAGGGCCGCTAGGTGCTCCTGTTAATACTGATAATTATAACGTGCCTACTTTATATCCAATAAGTACCTGTGTAGCTGATGACCCAAATTTCGCCCTGGTGTAATGGGGCTTAACTCCACTGAAATCGCTGCAGTCACACCAGCTTATGCGAAGGCTGCATTTACCCAGCTTCTCTGCAGCCACATTTGAAGAGACTGACCTCTTGTTTCCTTAGTAGATTTTCAGGCAGCGTCAGCGCTCTGAGCAGTTATTCCCTTCTGACAAAGTGCTCCATATTAACTTAGCAACATTGGGAAGTTACTGTTATTATTAGCAGCATCCCTCACTGATCACATGACGCAGCTGAATATGCATCTTCCTGCAGCTCTTCAGCACAGCAGGGTCAATAATTAAAGCTTTTTATTCTTCTCCCTGGCATGGCCTGATAGTGAATGTAATTGGAAGCTCCCACAGGCCACATGGAAGTTGGAAGCGACTGCTGCTGACTCCATTAATTTACTCCTGCTTTGCGTGTTGCCCAGGCAGGTGCAGGATGAAGCCGAATTAAGCTGTGCTAGGAGGTTTGGTGATAGGAAGGCAAGAGCTGCTCGTTTCTGCAAAGGGGAAATCCATGACGAACCTGATCTGATGGGGACTTAAGTGAGTGGGAGAGAAGAGGGATGGGAGAAGCTGCCAACTGGAAATCGCAAGCCTAGGGCTGCAGGGGAGGAGGTTGTGATCTGTAAAGCCAAGGTCACTCAGACCTGGAATTCTCTCCCTTCCTGGATGACAAGGTCTTGCTTGAGCTTTCACGTAGTTTAATTTGCAGAGACCACCAGCTCCCTCGCGCTGTTACAGTTATCATGGTAGGACTCTTCAGTGGCAGACTAGGTTTCAGGTTCAGCTCCCAGCCTCTCTAAGGTGGGAATGAAGATGTCAGTACACAGCAGTGGCTAGCAGTCAGGCCCAGAACCAAGCGATCATGCTTTTACTTAGTGGTACACGGTGTCTTGCATCCATTAAGCCGCCCAAGCTCCCTGTGAAGTAGTGACAGATTACTGGCTATTCATAAGGCCAGGGAGATGTCCCCTTCCTGCAGACCTGGGGAACAGAAGTGCAAAGAGGTCCAGCAACTGGGTCAAGGGTACACAGCAAGTCAATGGCAAAGCTGAGCCTAAAACCCAGGAGTCCTGGCTCTCAGTCCCCTGCTCTATCCCCTGACAAATCAAGACTTGTCTGGCTTCAGGGTTCACAATGTCTCTAATCCCAGAGTGTGTTTTTCTGTGTCACATTGACATTTAGCATTGTTATGTGCCTGGTATCTAATCCTCTCTGAATATTGCCAGGGAAGTTTCTGCTCTTGCCTCTGAAATGATCTTTTTTCCAACTGGAATAGGGCCTTTTCGGAGCCTTCCATCTCATCTCCTCCCTTCCAGTCTGCAGCCTTTATCAGATTTGAGGACTCTCTAATGAAAATATTACTAAATGTCCCCTTCCTTTTTATATACGCTATTACACATACGCACATATATAAAAGACAAATTGTTTGAACTATCTGGCATTATCTATTAGCAAAGGAAGGCGGAAGAAAGAAAGAAAGAAAGAAGGAAAAGGACAGAGAGAGGAGACCAGACGGATCTCACAGACCCATCAATCTCTCAATCCCCAGCCTTTGATAGATGCAGGAAGCCAAAGCTCATGCTTCAAGTACGGCCGTCTCATCTCTGAATTTTTGATCATTCACAGTATTTTGCATCTCAATCAGCGTTCCCACCTGACTTTCTATGCTTCCTGCTCCTGTGTTTGATCCCTGTTTCTTGAATCCTGTGCTGTTTTTCAAATGGGTTTGGAAGGGTTTGCTAGGCTGGGACACTGTGCAAGGTCTGGGCTCTAGGGGCAGTGAAAAGGGGGCAGAAAGTGGTTGGACGTCCCCAGCTGAGGATCCCCTTGGCATGGAGTCAGCTACATTAACTCCTGTGCCAGCTCCTCCCTTCCAGCCCTGGACTAAGCTAAGGCAGGGGCATGCCCCAAGCACTACTCACACTCTGTCTACACTCAGCTGGTGGAAGGCTCCTTGGGGGCTGTAACCAACCAGCTTACTCTACAGCAGCCCCAAGGCTGCTCTAAGCTCCACCAGGGCTGGAGCCTAGGTCCAAGTAGTGTAGACACCAGATGGATGCAACCAGCTTCCCGTGCTCAGCCCTTTGAAGATCAGGTGCAGCAGCAACTCTGGGCCTTGTGGAGTCTCCCCATCAGTGTAGACGATTTGCAATCTCTTTCATTGTTTGTTTCATTTTGGCTGCAATCGGCTATTTTTCCTGCCTTGGGCTATCACCTACAGTTGCTTAGAAAAGTACAAATAGGTCAGCGCTATAATGATTTCTTTTGTCATTCATCCCAGTCCCCTTGCAGCCAGGGCTGGCTTTAGCAAGTGCGGGGCCCGATTCGAACAGTTTCAACGGGGCCCCAGGAGGGAAGATTGAAAAAAAAAAAACAACCACACATAAAAAAACACGTGGGGCATGTACTCACCGGGTAGAGCTCCTAGTCTTCGGAGGCAGGTCCTTCACTCGCTCCGGGTTTTCGACGGCACTGAAGGACCTGCCGCTGAAGTGCTGCCGAAGACCCGGAGCGCCGCCGGGTGAGTAAAAATTAAAAAGGAGCCTCTAGACAGGGAAGGAATTCTCGGCCACTTGCCCCCCCCCGGCGGCCCTGACACTAACCCTAGCTCCAAGTGCCCTACCCATATGAACCCTAACCCTAGGGAGGGGTGCCCTACACATAGGAACTCTAACCCTAACTCCAAGTGCCCTACCCACAGGAACCCTAACCCTAGCTCTAAGTGCCGTACCCTTAGGAACCCAAACCCTAGGGCGGGAAGCCCTACCCATAGGAACCCTAACCCTAGCTCCAAGTGCCCTACCCACAGGAACCCTAACCCTAGGGCGGGAAGCCCTACACATAGGAACTCTAACCCTAGCTCCAAGTGCCGTACCCTTAGGAACCCTAACCCTAGGGCGGGAAGCCCTACCCATAGCAATCCTAACCCTAGCTCCAAGTGCCCTACCCACAGGAACCCTAACCCTAGGGAGGGGTGCCCTACACATAGGAACTCTAACCCTAACTCCAAGTGCCCTACCCACAGGAACCCAAACCCTAGGGCGGGAAGCCCTACCCATAGGAACCCTAACCCTAGCTCCAAGTCCCCAACCCATAGGAACCCTAACCCTAGGAAGGGGCCCCCTCCCCTTAGGATTCCTAACTCTAGCTCAAAGTGCCAGACCCACAGGAACCCTAACCCTAGCTCCAAGTGCCCTACCCACAGGAACCCTAACCCTAGGGTGGGAAGCTCTACCCATAGGAACCCTAACCCTATCTCCAAGTGCCCCACCCATAGGAATCCTAACCCTAGCTCCAAGTGCCCTACCCTTAGGAACCCTAACCCTAGCTCCTCATCCCCTAACCCTTGGGCGGGGTGCCCTACCTATAGGAACCCTAACCCTAGCTCCAAGTGCCCTACCCATAGTAACCGTAACCCTAGCTCCAAGTTCCCTACCTATAGGAACCCTAACCCTAATTCCAAGTGCCCTATCCTTAGGAACCCTAACCCTAGGGTGGGGCGCCCTACCCATAGGAACCCTAACCCTAGCTCCAAATGCCCTACCCTTAGGAACCCTAACCCTATGGCGGGAAGCCCTACCCATAGGAACCCTAACCCTAGCTCCAAGTTCCCTACTCATAGGAACCCTAACCCTAGCTCCAAGTGCCCTATCCTTAAGAACCCTAATCCTATGGCAGGAAGCCCTTCCCATAGGAACCCTGACACTAGCTCCAAGTGCCTTACCTTTAGGAACCCTAACCCTAGGGCAGGAAGCCCTACCCATAGGAACCCTAACCCTAGCTCCAAGTGCCCTACCCATAGGAACCCTAACCAGGTCCATCTTTAGCAAGTGCGGAGCCCAATTCAAACAGTTTCAACGGGGTCCCAGCAGGGATGACTGAAAAAAGAGAAACACACATAAAAAAACACGTGGGGCATGTACTCACCGGGCGGCGCTCGTAGTCTTCGGAGGTGGGTCCTTCACTCGCTCCAGGTCTTCGACGGCACTGAAGGACCTGCCGCTGAAGTGCTGCCGAAGACCTGGAGTGAGTGAATGACCCGCCGCCGAGGTGCTGCCGAAGACCCGGAGTGCTGCCGGGTGAGTAAAAATTAAAAAGGATCCTCTAGCCAGGGAAGGGATTCTCTGCCACTTGCCCCCGCATGGCAGCCCTGCCACTGGGGGCGGGGCCCTCTTAGGCGCAGGGCCCCTATTCGGGGGAATTGGTAGAATTGGTCTAAAGCCGGCCCTGCTTGCAGCCCTGCACCTTGCACACTCTTGGCACTATATGAACAATAATTAGAATCAGTTAATTATATATTACAGCATTCATAATAATAAAGAGCTCAGTTCCTGTCAACTTCATTGGGAGCTGGAAGAGAGCTTGCGGGTATGAGTCAGAGAAACAGAGCATCCCAGCTCCGAGACTCAGATGTCTGGTATCACGTGGCGGGTCAGGAGTTTTCACTGAGCAGCAAGGCTGCCATTTTCCTCACTGTTCTTTGACAATGTCCCTTAGAGACTGAGGTATTGTTATCTTCAGAATGAATCATATAGATTAGAAATGGAATGAGACATATTGAGATATCCATAGGCTTACAATGAGTTTCCTGAAAGGCCCTACTGGGATTTTCATGGGATCACACTGGGATTCCTGAAGGGTACTACTGGGATTTCTATAGCATCACCCTGGGATTCCTGTAGGATTATGCCAGGATTCCTTTTTGGTTACACTATCCATCTATTCTCTATCTATTTGAGCCCTTATATGGCTACATCACCATATCCTGAACACCAAGGACACCTCTGAGAACACAAAGGGATTCAGACAAGTGGTGGTTCTGCTGCTGGGGCACCTGTGGCCTGGACTCCAATAGAACAATGAGAAATATACTCAGAGGAAAGGGGCTCTGTCCCCCTCCCTGCCCCGCAAGCCATTCACAGGTGTTGATTTGAGGGAACAGCTCTCCCCGCTGAAGGATTCCGGTGGGGCCAGCGGCTCCAGTGTCTGACTGTAAAGAGCCTGCAGTGTGCTTTCCAGCAGCTGGCTCCACCGCAGCAGGGGCAGCTCTCTGTGAGCAGCCTGGCAGCCACAAGAGAGAACTGTAGGATGCTTTCAAAAGTACCCTTAATTAATGACCCCCATACAGAAACGTGGCAAGTTAAAGTACCCTCCCTAACATTTTGACCTAGAGCTGCTGCTGAGTCCCGTGAGGCTGCATTATTGAAATCCAGACCTTCAGAATGGGATGGTGGTTTGTTTGTTTTTCAGAAGAGTTTTTCATTTTTTTTTCCTAATAAAAGAAATCTCTTGACAATTTGGGCCACTGGTAGGATCAAAGAGGAATGCTATTCTAATCCTATAGGCATCTCAGTGGGATCCTATGGAAATCCCAGTGCAATCTAACAGGAATAGGCTACTTCCACCTTAAATGAATTGGCTCGTTAGCGCTGACCTGCCACTTGGTAAGGCAACTCCCATCTTTTCATATGCTATATGTTCTACTTACTGTATTTTTCACTCCATGCATCTGATGAAGTGGATTTTAGCCCAGGAAAGCTTATGCCCAAATAAATTTGTTAGTCTCTAAGGTGCCACAAGGATGCCTCGTTGTTTTTGAGGAATCCCAGTGTTATACAATAGAAGTCCCAGTGAGGTCCTGTAGGAATGTCAATATGATCCACCAGAAATCCCGCTGTCATCATATGGAAATACCAGTATGGTCCTGGAGGAATCACAGTGTGACCCTGTGAAATCATCAGTTAAAAGGGTAAATTCATCCAAGATTTTTGAGAGGGGAAGAGATTAGAAATGGGCCTGAGATCTCTCAGTAAGAGGGATACAAGCAGCATCCCATTGTTTAGCTGCCAGGCTATTTGTTGGTGAGGAAGAGGAGCTAATCAGCTGCAACCTCCGGTATAATAAAAGCCCCATGCAGGCAACTGCCTGGGAAAAACAATCATGCTGTAGCTCAATGCTTTTATTTATTCCCTTAGTTGTTTGGAGATTCCTGTCATACGAGAGACTGAGCAAAAAGAAAAGGTCTGATTTGAGACAAAATAACATTTAATATCTGAGCTCGGCAACGGAGATGCACCTTTGTTATTCTCCTCTTTCCACTGCCTTTCAAAAATATATTGGGAATTGGGTGACTCACGTCGTTTATACCCTGTTTAGCAAAGAGATGAACAGGCATTTTGCAGTGTGGCGTGGGCAGAATTCACACCTTTGTCTTTGCCGCTGATTTCCTCTGACTTGCGATGAGACAGCTGGTGCCAGAGTGCCGTCCTTTCACCAGCATCTCCATGCTATGCTGCCGAGGGGTGGGCATTAATTGTGCAGATTCTTAACATCACACAAATACCCTCCCAGTGGATGCCCTACATGAATAATACCAATGCTTTGCCTTTCTCTAATATATTCTAATACAGTGTGTTCCATCTGCCACTCTCAAAGTCCTTTTTACATATTGTTTTCTCTTGTTAACAGATTGGGAAACTGAGGCACAGAGAAGGGAAATGACATGCCCAAGGTCACTGAGCAAGTCATTGGCAGAGCCAGAAATATAACCCAGGATTCCTGATGCCCTCTACATTAGACCACACTGCTTCTCCAGAAACTTCATCTAAGGATGTCAAAGTGCTCAACAAATGTGAGTTAATTAAGCGTCAAATGGATACTTTCTTATTAGCTCCATTTTATGGATGGGAAAGCTGAGGCACAGAGAGATGTCACTTTCTCAAGGATGTCACACAGCTAGTTGCCTCTGTACATGTGTGTACATGTGGGATGGTTGGGGAGAGGGTCGTGCATGTGTTTACTTGTGGATCTTGATTGTTGGGAGGAAGGAATCAACCCCCAGATCTGCATCCGCATTACACAGATTGTCCCTGTCTCTGCAGAGGATCAGTTCAAGACCATTAGACCAAATGTGACTGGGTTTTGGAGGATGGAAGCCCCAATCTGAATTAGTGGCTAGATCCCACCTCCGGTTTAGCATATGTGGGGCAGACTCTCGTTTACGCTGGTGTAAATACAAAGGAACACCTCTGAAGTCTGTGGAGTTTCTCTGCATAAATGGGAGTGGAATCTGCACTGTGCATGTCCATGCAGGAAGGTACCCGTTTTATATCAGGGCTTGGCTATATGTTTGCTTGTGTGATGGGCAGAGGGGTATCTAGAAGCATATCTGTGACTAATAGATCTGTATTTATGTCACCGCATGTGTGTTTAGATGTTGATATGCAGAGAAGGAGCTAGTTCATGGGTAAATGAGAAGCCTCCCCTTGCTGTGTATCTGGAAGGATAAAGCCATCCAGGAATGGCTTGGCTTTGCTGGCTGCTTGATGCTCACTGGACACATGGTATTCAGGTTTCAGAGTGGTAGCCATGATAGTCTATATCAGCAAAAACAACAAGGAGTCCTTGTGGCACCTTAGAGACTAACAACTTTATTTGGGCATAAGCTTTCATGGGTTAAAACCCACTTCATCAGTTGCATGGAGCTATCACATCTCTGCAGGTGAACTTTTGGTGGCCACAGACAGGATCAGGGACAAGAAATTTCACCAGGCACAGACCTTTCCTTTCTGCCTGACCGGGTGGTAGACTAAAAGTCCTACTGCTTGAAGCTAGCAGGCCAGGCTGAGCCACTGGAGACGAGGCGACGGATTCTGAATGAGACGTTTTCTGCAGAGCTGACTTTAGCTTTGCCCTTTTCATGTTGCATTTAGCTCAGCAGGGTTTTACATTTCCGTCACTTACAGAGTGGCTTGTCTCAGAGACCTTTTCCAAAACTATCCTCCAAGGACTCTAGGAGGCTGCGGGACCACAGATTACATTCAATGGCAGGTAATTGCCAGGGGGAATGGAGAGAGCAGTTTAAAAAAAAAGGAGCATTGGGTCCCCAGGTCACAGCTGTTTAATTCCAGAGACTGAGCTGTATGGTGAGTGAAATGAGTTTCTCTACATCTCATTAAAGGGCACCTCAGACTTGACCAATCAGATTGTCCAGCTGGGAGAATAATCTAACCTGTGCTTTTACTGCTGGTAAAGGACTCCAGACAGCCCTGGAGACTGAAGTTTTCTATTATTCCACACGAAAGATACAGAATGAGTGGTTGCCGTGCAAGCTTCCCATACATTGCCCCAATCTCCACTGGCATTCCTGACCCGGAGATGTGACGTCTCATGGGACATGCTAACCCAGTCTCCATGGCCCATTCAGTCCTTGGCCTCTAAGTTCGGTCTGGGAACCGAGCTAGTGCCAATGGCTGTGATTGTTTTGTCTATGTCCATGAAGAGTTGGGCTGATACCCACCAAACTTCTTTCTAGAGCTAGGCAAATTGTTCAGAACTAGAGCCAGGTGCAGGTAGGGTTGCCAGACCTCCAGGATTTGCCCTGGAATCTCCAGGAATTAAAAATTAAACCTTCATTAAAGATTATGTCATGTGATGAAACCTCCATGAATACGTCCAACCAAAACTGGCAACCCTTTGTGCAGGATAGAAATTCTGTTTTGTAAAGGATTTCTAGAGTTTTTGAAATTTGGTTTCATTTCAAATTGGAGTAAAACCCTCATTTCAAAATTCTCTGAAAGACCATTCTGAAAAAAAAAATCATTTGGGATGAATGGAAACATTTTCATTTTGATGTTGACTTCTTTATTTTATCTTTTATATAGTACAGCATGTAAACAAATTCTAAACTACAAGTTGCTTCAAAAATGAAAAATGTCAGAATGGGCTGTTTCAGCATTGTCAAAACTTTTTTTTTCATTTTTCCCCCAACATGAAATTTCTGTGAAAATGACATAGTTTTGCAAGGTGTGTTCAATTTCAATGGAACTGCCTTTTCTGATGGGTAAAAAACCTCTATCAAAACTTTTCTGATCTGCTCCCTTGATAGCAAACATTTGTTCGAAGAATTTCACCTCTTCTTTTCATGACTAGTCCATGATCAGATTGCAGTTTTCTTGAATGTGTTTGCTTTGGCAAATTATTCACCCAATAACTTCTGCTCATAACTCTTGGTCCACAGTTTGTAGGTTATGAGTATTTGGTATGTGAAATTTGAGCTTTTCTGATTGGTTTATATGTTGTGTTTTTAAATTCTTGGTTGCATGAGCATAACACTCAAAATCAGATTTCTAATGCAAATGCTTGTGATTATGAACTCAGAATTCATTTTCCCCTTACATGTTCTCCAGTATTCACTTAAAATTCCCTGCTTGTGGGACCATTTCTTCCAGGAAACTCATTCACCCAAATATTCACAGAAAACAAACATCAACTGTCAATGGAATTTAGACTCAAGTGCCTAAATCCCATTTGAAAAGGACATTTAGACACCTAAATCAGTTAGGCTTTGTGACACTGGACACAGCAATGCCTAAGTACCTCTAAAAATCTGGGCCATACTGCAGTACAAATAAATGATGATGATGATGATAGATAAATTTTGGTCATTACCACCCTGTCTGGATTTTAACTGGTGACCAACTTTGATACTTAGATTTAGCAAAAAAGCCCAACAATCTGTTTCATTGGATTGTTCCATAGCTACAGTTGGGAGAGCGCAGAGGGGAAAAAGAGGTTTGTTTGTTTCTTAATTAAATGTTTAATGTTGTTCGCTCTTTTTTTCCTATCAAAACACACGTTTTATAACTGCCAACTTTTCATTAAAGAATAAAACTGAGACTATTTTTCCCCTTCCCTGTGCAGTTTCATAGGAACTGTCAAACTGTGATGTATTGGAAAACTGTGGTAATATTACAAGCTATCACTTTCAATTTTAAGGGTTTCCCTGGTCTTGCTTGCAGGCTAGGGGGCTCTGTTGGGAAACATGCAATCTGGATCCCTTCCTCGTTAGTCTGCAAAGAGCCAGCCTAGAGCAAGGTGGTTTGAGAAGTGCCTGTCTGACTTAAGGAGCAGCCTGTTTTGTGTCTCTCTGTTTTGGTTCCTTGCACGTTATGGTTCCAGATTCCAGAAAATGAAGTTGTGTTATCCTGTAACCTTTCTGCAAGAGTATTTTATGGGTTTTTTTTAAATCTATTTTATCTGTGTGTATACCGTGAACATAACACAAACCATATCAGACTAATGACCCTCTTAGTCCAGTATCTTGTTGCCAGTGGTGGTCAATGCTAGATGATTCAGAGGAGGATATAAAAGTTCCCATAATGGCCAATTATGAAATAACATGGTGAAGTTTCTTCCCATCCTTGGGCAATTAGGACATGAGCTAAATCTCTCGGAAGGCAATAGAAGTCTTTGGGTTGATTTCTATGGGCTTTGGATCAAGACCTTGCTTGCATGGTTTATATCCTGAAGCCTGAGGGTTCATATCACTTGTAAATCTTTATCCTAACTAGTTAACCATGGATTTCCCTACTGTCCATAAAAGTGTCTAATCCTTTTACAGATCCTACATTCTTTGCCTCGATAATACCTTGTGCCAGTGAGTTCCATTGGCTAATTACACATTATGTAAAAAAAGAGGGTTTCCTTTATCAGTTTACAATTTATTGCTTTTTATTTAATTGTATTCTTGTTTTTTGAAAAAGAGCAAATGAGAGCATCCAACTGACCTTCTCTATACCATTTATTCTCACATTCTTCTTTCATGTCACCTCTTACTCAGATCCTCCCTACACTAATCTAGTCAGAATCTTTTTAATCTCTCCTAATATGGAAGCCTTTCCATGCTTCTAATTGTTTTCACCACCCATCTCTGATCCCCCTAGATATCTTCTCTATCTGTTCTGAAATGGGGTAAGTAAATTGAATGCCGAATTCCAGGTGAGAATGCACCATTGATTTATATATTGGAGTTAGTAATTTTCCCAGAGCTCTCCTCTCTTCTCTTAATGCAGCCTAATGTTTTGGGTTTTTTTTTTCATTTGTGTCTGTAATTTACCATTACTGTGTGTGGAGTTTGAAGTTTTCATTGAGCCCTCTACAATAATGCCTGAGTCCTTGTCTACCTAATTCCAGTTCATTTCGAACCCCTCACTGAGTCTGAGTATTTCAGATCAGTCCTTTCAGCGTGCATTACGTTACTTTTGTCTACACTGAATTCACCTGTCCATGTTAGATGGGATGTACAGGAGCTCAGACTGGATGATCTGGTCGTACCTTTTGATGTTAAAACTCTTGTGACTCTGTAAAGTCACTTAGCGCAGTCAGGGCCTGAAACTCTTCACTGCCTTCTTTAGACTGGGCTGAGCTAAACGACTCTATGTCCTCTGCAAATTTGGCTAGTTTAGCCCATTTTCCCACTCCTTAATAACTGATCCCAGGATGTGTTTTAAGGGCAACCTGTTGTTAATCTCCCTCCATGTTGAAAGTTACCCATTAATTTCTACCCTTTGCTTTCTCAACCGGATCCAGTTTCTAATCCATGAGTAAACTTTAGCTCTCACCGTGTGACTACTTAGCTTTTTTGATAATCTCTTGGTAAGGATTTTAGGAAAGGGTTGGTGTTTTGGTTCTTTTTCATTTTTTCAAGTCTAAATGAACAGTATCTACTAATTCCCCAGTATTCACAAATTTGTTGACTTGCAAAGAATTCTAATAGGTGAGAGAGACATGATTTTCCTTTTTAGAAACAGTAGTGCAGCGTGCAGTCCTTTCTCTCATTCCTTAATCCAGGCCAGGATTTAGAGAGACTTGTGATATGACATCAGGCAGTCTGGGAGCTAGAAAACCAGAAAGCACCACTGTGACTGTCTGTGTCCAGCAGCATCCATAAAGACTCCCCATTACATTGATTATAGTGCAGTCCTGTTCTTTCTCTGCTGTGGGAGAAGCTGTGTTAGTTTGTCACTGTGGTCATGTTTATCTAGAACAAAAACGTTGTTTGTTAATTTCGCAAAGTCCTAACTTTGAGTCTGCACCACAAAAAATGTTATGTATGGCTTGTGGATGGTCCAACTTTGCCCTCCCTGTTTGTAATATATAACCAACCCTTCATTCAAGAAGGATTTTCAGTGGAGCAGGGAGACTTGAACCAGTTTCATTCTCTCCCTCCAGGAGCCTGATCCGGCACCCATCCAAATTGCGGAAAGACTGTGACTTCGTAGGCATTGGGTGATTCCCTACATGCTCTTCTACTCTGCCTCTCTAGGAACGGTCTTCAAATCTTTCATCTAACATTCTTTTCAGGCCTGAAATCCCAGTAAAGAACAGTGTTAGAGAGTAGTATCTGCTAGGGGGATATTCATCTTTGTGGACTCCAGACACCATCCCAAACTGCATGCAAACAAGATCCACATACTCCCACTTCATCAATAAAGAAACAGATGCACTTGGTTTGAAAAGTGCTTACTGATGCACTCATCTGCCACCCAGTTCTTCTTCGCTGAGGTAAACAAGCAGCAAGGAGGACAGAGAGACAAATAGATGCTTAATTTAACTAGCACTCTGCTTCTCATTTATAAGTCAGCACCAGTTCCAGTAATGGAGGGGCTGATTTTCAGATGTTGACTGAAGTTTCAATCCTATGTGACAACTAAACCCAAGCAGTGCATCCTGGGGGTTTCTGTGACAGGTGCCAGCAGTGGGGCAGTGAATCAAAGTGTTTTCTGAGGCCTAGTATTTCAGTATTTTTGTTATAAACCCAACTTGGCCATAAAAAATTAATTCCAGGCTGACAGTTGGCTTAAAAGTTGCCATTTAGAAGCAAAATGCCTGTAATTAAAGGCCGGCACCCAGTCAGCTTATACCAGCTGGCTTTAGAGCTATATTCTTTGTAAGGGCCTGATTCTGATCTCATTTGCATTAGTTTCAATCTGGAGGAACTCTATTTAATCAATGGAATTACGCTGGTGTAATGTGAGAACAGAATCAGGCCCAATCAGACCAGATTTTCAAGTGCTCAGTATCTGTAGTAGGGACAACATTTACAAAAGGGCTCAGCTCCCATTTAGGGTGCAAAGAAGAGCCAGATTTCAAGGACACATGACCCAGCAGTTCCCATTGTGAGGCTGTGGCCAGGTTTGCAATCGGCTTTTCACCGAATGTGCTGCGCTCCTTTGAAAATCTGGCCCGATCGCGAGTGCTGAGCCCTCATGAAAACTCTGGCTTGGGGGTGAGATTTTTCAAAAGCGCCTAAATGACTTAGGTTCTGAAGCCTCTTTTGAAAATTAGATCGAAGCTCCTAAGTCTTATTGACTTTCCGTGAGAGTTAGGCTCCCCCAAGTCACATAGGTGCTTCTGAAAAGGTTACCCTGTATCCTTCTCTTTATCGCCTGAGGCCTGGTCTACACTAAAACGTTAGGTCAACCCCTCCTGTCAGTGTAGGTATTGTCTACACACTGAAGCGGTGCAGCTGCAGTGCTCCAAGTGTAGACAACCTCAGGTATATACCTTGGGGGGGTGTATATGTGTATCTTTGTATGCGTACCACCATATATCTAAATATAATGTGCAGAGCCACAGATATCGGTATGAATGAGAATGTGAGTTCCCCTTCTCCAATAATCCATATCTGGATTTTGGAATAAAGAGCTAACGTGGGGTGGGAACAGGTCACATTTTGAAGCAAACAGGCTAACACAGCTTCCACTCTGAAACCTGTCACCATTTTGAAGCAAAGTCATTACAGATATGTGTTGGACTATGTCAGGCAAAGAGAAGAGGCCCTGAATATCAAATCGAATGGAGGTGCTAAAAGCAGAGGATGCCAAAAGCAGTTATGCCTGTTAGGGAGGAGAGGGCTTTATGGACGATGCCATCCATAAAAGGGGAAGAACTGGCAACAGGTCCAGAGGTGTGACTGCCTGCTGGGGCAGACGGTTCACACGTAGAGCAAGATCAGACAGTGCAATCAGATAGCAGCTTCGCCTAGTCCTGGGTTACGGGGGGGTCATGTCCCAGACAGATAAACAGGCGCTAGCTCTGCTTGAGCTGGTGCCTAAGCAGTGTGGCCAAGCTGGCTCAGCTGGCAGCTCAGGCTTGTTCCCCGAATAGGTACCCAGGGGGTTGGGCGGGATTGTACTTGGGCAGCTAACCCGAGCCTCTGCCTGTGCTGTCACAGCCACGCTGCTATTTTTAGATGCCAGCTGAAGCAGAGCGAGCGAGCGTGGGTCTATCCAAGCTGCGGATCATACTTCCTAGCTGTTGCATAGATGTACACTCTCTGATACCTCCCTGGAGATGACTCTGCCACCAATTCTCTGAAGATTATACAGTGGGATGGTTGGTGGTTCCAATTGCACTGAGCCTAGTAGTGACCTAGGGTGGCAAATACTCTTTCTGATCATCTTATAGGGCCTTACCCATGCTGAGTAGTACCTTATTTCAGGGGTAATCCCATTGAAATCAATGGGGCAAGGTACTACACAGCATGAGAAAGAGTGTGAGAATATGACCCAGAGGCTTTAAATAAGTGTAAATCCTTGAAGCTCACTCATTGGATAACAACCAGCCTATTGCCCCTGGGTGTTCTTGAGTCTCATGGATGAAGGCCCATAGACAGCCGAGCTGCTACGTTCTGCAGAAGCTACAATCTTCAAGTGGTTTCAAAGGATAGCACCACACAAAGTGTGTTACTGAGACCTAGCCTAGTGGTCACACCCAATCCACCACCCAATCCAAACACATGCCATTAGCAGCCGTGTCTCTTGGCCTTCATGCCAGTTAGTATAACATATGCTGGATACTGCTCTCTTCCCCTGCACCCTGCTGATTGCTGACAGACAGGCAGTACTTACTAGTGAGTGGGATCTGGGGTAAAAGAGTCTTCTAATGCTGAGCAAAACATGCTGAGTGTGGAGAATTGTTCATTTCTTTTATGTTTGATTTTTTTGTTTTGTTTTGTTGCTTTTATTTCCAAAGGGATTAATTGCAACCAGGTTTTTTCTTGTATCAATAAGGTCTCAAATCATTAACTGCATTGACAGAATGCAGAGATTTATGGAGCTAGCAGAAAGAACTTTTTGGATGGTTGTGAGTTGGTTTTTTGCAGCATTGCTTAAAAAGTAGCACCATCATCCCCCCCCTTCCCATTCCCCGTCTTAATTCCATAAAAACATAGAAATGTAGGCTGGAAGAGATCTCAAGAGGCCATCTTCTCCATCCCCCAGCACCGAGGCAGGATTAAGATATCTAGACCTTTGTCTAACCTGTTCTTAAAAATCTGCAGTGATGAGGAATCCATAACTTCCCTAGGTAACTCTTTCCAGTGCTTAATTATCCTTAGAGTTTGAAAGTGTTTCCTAATACCCAACCTAAATCTCCCTTGCTGCAAACTAAGCTGATTACTTCTTGTCCTACTCTCAGTGGACATGGAGAACAATTGATCACCATCCTCTTTATAACACCTTTTACATATTTGAAGTCTTATGTTCCCCACCCTCATTCTTCTTTTCTTTAAACATGCCCGCTTCTTTCAACTTTTCCTCATGGGTCATGTTTGCTAAAGCGCTCATCATTTTTATTGTGCTCCTCTGGACTCTCTCCCATTTGTTCACGTCTTTCTTAAAGTGTGGCACCCGGAACAGGACACTGTACTCCAGCTGAGCAGAACAGTTACCTTCTGCGTCGTACATATGACACTCCTGTTAGTACATCCCAAAGTGATATTGACCTTTTTCACAACAGCAATTTGTATGGGTTTAACAACTTGCCGTTAGGATCTTGTACATCTACAGTGCTCCCAGTTGTGCTGCTTCTGGATTTGTACTGTGTTGGGCCAAAGTGAATGCTGATTCACCCCTTTGTAAAGCTAGTCTAACTCCACGGAATAAAGTTATTCCCGATTAATGCTGTGTGTGATGGGGTGTCCATCCCACACTTGGCTGAAGGGGTTAATGAAGGACAGATGGGCCAATTAACCTATTAGCTGAAGGCTGGGAGGAAAGCCTTAATTAGGGGAAGCTCATCTGTGCGGAAACAGGTGGGCTTCTAAAAAGCCAGTGAGCTGAGAGCAGGCAGGGGGTTGCAGGAAGGTAGTCTGCAGTCACTCCTTGGGAGAAGGGAGGTGTGTGGAGGGGTTATAGCCCCTGAGAGGAGGGAGTAGAGAGGCCAGCCCACCCCAGAGAGTGAGGAGTGTTGGAGTAGGAAGCAGTCCCAGGAGTAAGCAGCAAGACTGGGGACTGAACAGACCTTGGCTGTGTGTTGTGAGGTCCTTGGGCTGGAACCCGAGGTAGAGGATGGGCCCAGGTTCTCTTACCTGTCTCTGGGGAAGTGGCACCGGTGAGGCAGTGAACTTGAAGACTGCCTGGGACACTGTGGGATTGCCAGACTGTGAAGAACTCATCCCAGCAAGTGCGGAATGATGAATAACCTGGCCGGGGGGCTAAATCATGCTGTGGTTTCTGGAGTGAGAGAGGAGCTGCAGATTAGAGACAAGGATGGAGTGACAACGTGAAACCATGGGATGGGGAGTCGATCTCATGAGCTAATCCCTAGAGTGGCCAGGAGGAGGTGCCCCCTAGGAGTGAATAGAGCACTCTGGGATGTACTGGAATAACCAAGATTCAGATCTGACCATTTGCCTATAGGAATTGCCTCTATGGATCAAGCCAATGGCCCATCTTATCCAGCACCAGATACTGCATTGGAAAGTGCAAGAAATGCTGCAGTGGTCAATTACCACGGATGACAGGGCAAGCTTCTTCCTAACCTCCACCATTTAAAAGTTGGTTTACACTCTGCAACATCCGGCTTTGTATTTATATCCCCTTTAACAAACAAAAAAAGTTTCCGGAGGTGTGTCCTTCACACCATCAGTGGTAGGTGCGTGTAATTCTGATAAAAGATGATGGGTCAAATCCTGAGCTGATGTAAGTTGTCGTAGCTCCAGGGAGTTCAATGGAGTTACACCTGATTACACCAAACAAGGTCCTAGACCACAATAAGTCAAACTAAAAAAGCAATCAGAGCTATACAATGAATTCCAATAACATAACGTGCTGCTAGGAAACCAATCTGATCAAAACGAATTATTATGTTATGGGAGCACTTGGTCCTCTGCCTCAAGTGGAAAACCATGCTTCTTCATGATAATTGACATATACAATTACGTGACAATTGTGCTTATATGTATACGAATCACGTGGTCCCAATAAAACACCAGGAGACTGCCCTCATGGCTGCTCTGGCTAATTACATATTAGTTAATTGAATCAATCATATACCTGCATCTCCAGCGGAGTCCACACGCTGCTCATTATAATGTGCTGGCAAGAACAGGGAAATAGCCTAGCTGAGAGCGCCTGTAACTGCTATGCTTAGCACTAGGCTGCCTAGGCAACTGAATACTTTGCTTGTATGCATGTTCAAGAGATGATCCTATAGCTGTGCATGTAAGCATACCCATCCCCTCTCAGACACATATCCACATCAATAGATACTTGCTCATGGACACATCCACACCTTGCACATATGCTCATATACAGTATATGCTCATGCACACAAAAAAACCCATGCTGTTTATTCACCCATGGGATGGGCCCCAATCTTTCTCTCTGCTATTCCCATGCGATCCCATTGGTTTCAGTGGAGTTACACAGGTGGAAATGAAGGCAGACTTTGGTCCACAGTGTCTCTTACCTGAATCATAGAATATCAGGGTTGGAAGGGACCTCAGGAGGTCATTTAGTCCAACCCCCTGCTCAAAGCAGGATCAATCCCCAACTAAATCATCCCAGCCAGGGCTTTGTCAAGCCTGACCTTAAAAATCTTTGTCAAGCCTGACCTTAAAAATCTTAAAAATCACCACCTCCCTAGGTAACCGATTCCAGTGCTTCACCACCCTCCTAATGAAAAAGTTTTTCCTAATATCCAACCTAAACCTCCCCCACTGCAACTTGAGACCATTGCTCCTTGTTCTATTATCTGGTTTCACTGAGAACAGTCTAGATCCATCCTCTTTGGAACCCCCTTTCAGGTAGTGTAGACCTGCACAAATAAGATCTTACACACGCACCTATAACATTTCCAGACACAAACACCCTCACATGTGCACACACTCTCAGGTGCACACTCGCTCAGACCCACCCTCACCAATGTACACTTAGGCACACACACGTACACAAATGCATACACACCCCTCATACAAGGACAAAAAATGATTTTAGGGTTAAGGCACTGGTTTAGGGCTCAGCAGGTCTGGGTTACTTCTCTGCACTGCCACAGACTTCCTGTGTGACCTTGGGCAAGTTACTTAACCTCTCTGGGCCTCAGTTTCCCCTCTGTAAAATGGCAATGAAAATACTCCCTTTGTCCTGTCTATTTGTAAGCTTTTCAGGACAGGGACTGTTTCTTACTTCATGTTTGTAGAGCACCTAGCATAACAGGGCCTGATCTGTTACAACTAACCCTACAGTGTGTATACCCAGATGTTCAAACCCTTGCACTCGCATACAGTCCCAGATGTGCTGTCTCACACATACTCATACAATACACACTCATACAGAATGTTCGTGTGACTGTGCAGCTAGGAGACTGTTCAAATCCCTTCTGTGCCTGCTCCTTCATTGAAACCAATATGAAAGAATTATTATGTTGTGATCCTAAAAGGAAACTGAAAATGCCCTCTTTACTGCTTCCTAAATGAGCCTTACCATTTTGTCCCTGCCTGTGAATGGCCATATTCAATTTGTTCTCTGCCAGATTGGGCTGGAGACAGTAGGAGTGCTGTCAACAGCAAGACCAATTTATTGCCTTGCGTGCCAGTTTTTTTGAAGTTCAAAAACATGGAAAGTTCTGCTAGTGACTAGGAACTTGCCTGCAACCCTCTGTACAATCCGTGTACAATCCATTCTCAAGGCTGAAGAGTGACCAGGCTTGTTTCAGCCATCACAATCCTCTTTGCTTCATTCACCCCTTGTCTCTACAGTACATTCCATAGTTTGGGGAAGCATACCCCTCAATGTGACTAAATCCTCTGGCTTCAAGGCCAGGATTGAGTTCTGCCCCAAGCCCCCACATGCTGTAAGTGCCTGAGCCCAAACATCTACGCAGCTAGTTTTTGTACCGTAGGGCCAGCCTGAGTCTGCAGACCCAGACTCTGAGACTCGCTGCTGCGGGTTTCTGCTTGCATCTAGGTGTACCCGAGATGCTACTGCAGTACTAATTTATGCTCCTAATAAACAAAAGGAGTGTGAAAGTGTGCCCTAGCAGCCAGGGACACAATAAAGAAGATGACACAGGGGGGATCTAGTTATCTCCACAGATGTCTCAGGCAGCATTTAGTAACTTGTACTGCAATGCTGCCTGAGCAGAAAGCCACATGCTGCCACATCCCTGCTTTGATGAGCCTGTTGAGAATGCAGTGTGTTCCAGACTGGCTGTGCTGCCTTCTCACGTGACTCTGCCCTCCTGCTATATGGGACTTGACCTCAAATTGGCACAGCATCTCTAAACTTCACCCCGTCCTGTTGCTAAGCCTGTAGGTGGCCTCTGGACCTTGGCTTGATTGGTGAAATGAGCTTAGGAAGCTCTGGAAGGAGGCATGGGGCCTGTTTGGGCTTCCCTTATCACCCAAGTGCACAGGAGGTTGGGCTTCTCCGTGGCATGTCTCCAGTTGAGTTTACAGATCTTCGCACCCATTGCACCAGTAGCTTTCTCTTCTGATCCCTTGGAACCCCCTCGGCTTTTGTTCAGAGCGTGCTCTGTCCCCAGCACCTTCCTCAATCCTCTTGCGCTGCACTTAGCTTCACCTCCCCTGGCTGACGAAGAGCACCTCATCTGCGTGTCTGTTTTTGCTGATCTCTGAAGCAGGCTTATTAAGCGTACCAGACTGACTCAGACTGTGCGAGGCGGGATTGATGCTGGAAGAGTTTTCTAATTGCATTCTCAGGGCAGTGCAGATTGAATTTGCTCATCCTTATCTAGATAAAGACTAGATCTCTGATACGCGGCACCTCAGCTACAAAATTGCCAATTTACTTTCCAGCTCATTCAGTAAGTTCAAGATGAACAAGTTGTTCCAACTTGCCCTACTGGGACACAAGTTCACCTCTCCCTCCTGAAACCATGGAAGACTTTATTGCATCCAATTCCAAGTTCTTCCTAGGTTTCCTCTTGCTCTTCATAACAGAATTATGCTAAACTGTAAACCTGATGTATAGGACCCAGCTCAACCAGTTACATACCTCCATGTTTACAGAATCATAGAATAACCAAGAAAGCGGCTATACAATTATTCCCCTTCCCACACCATGGAATAATCGGCATCGTTATACACTTTATGAAAGAGTTTGACCATTGGTTGTTGCTGGAAACAGGATGACATGTTGGAGAAGTATCAGAGGGGTAGCCGTGTTAGTCTGGATCTGTAAAAGCAGCAAAGAGTCCTGTGGCACCTTATAGACTAACAGACGTATTGGAGCATGAGCTTTCGTGGGTGAATACCCACTTCGTCGGATGTATTCACCCACGAAAGCTCATGCTCCAATATGTCTGTTAGTCTATAAGGTGCCACAGGACTCTTTGCATGTTGGAGAAGACACTGCCTTCATCTGATCAATGGCAGTTTCTAACTTCCAGTCAGATAATATTTCACAGTAGGTATATTATGAGGGTTTTGCACCTTCTTCTGGACCACTGGGCATTGGTCACTCTCAGGATACAGGACTGGATACACCATTGGTCTGTCCTGGCATGTTGCCTATGCTACACCACCAGGGAATTGAATCCAGGACTCTGTGGCACCGTGGCTGTCTTGCCTCTGCATTTTTCTTGCTTCCCTATAAATTCACTGCTAGGGCCCTAATCCTAGTCTCAGTCATGCAGCTCTAAATCAGGAGCGACTTCAGTAAAGTCAATGGGGTTACACCAGTGTCCAAGCAAGAGCAGAACCAGGCCTTCAGTCTCTGGCAGGACTGCGGCCCCTACATGCTGTTTCGATGCCAGAACACCGAGCTCAGGGGCCTGCACAGAGCTCTGACATTAGGGCAATGGCTGCAGGCCTTGGAGGAGGCCTAGCTGGAAAGGGTGACAGTGGCCTGTGTCTTACAAGTCTTGAGGTTAACAGCATGATTAAAATATTAAGAAAGCAAGTGTCATCGAAGTGAAATATTGTGCCCCTGCCAGCGAAAATCCAAGTGCAGTTTCTAGTGCTATCTGGCAGCTTACTCGAGAGACCACGCTCCCATCTCTGCAGGGGGAAGTCACTCATCAGTGTAGCAAATGGATCCAGTCAGGCTAATTTTTCTCTTGCTCACACTGGTTTTGCATGTTGTGATTCCCTTGACGTCAGTGGAGTTACTCCTGATTTGCACCAGCATCAATGAGATGAGGAATGGCTTTGTGTATGTGTGTGTCTCATACGCTCAGATCTTGGTGGATTCCTTTTGCATCCTCCGGAGCTACTACAACAAATCCCCCAGCAGCAGAGCTCTTTGTGTCTGTCTTACGCTGTGAAGCTCTGGAATCTGGCGCTCAACCCAAGAAGCCCCTTCAGGCTCCCTGACCAACCAGCTCCCAGACCAGAGATGTCCTTTCTCTGAAGACTGAGGCATTTTTTAGAAATGCTAGCAAACGACTTAGGGCTCAGGGCTTCCTTCGCCCCTGCCACACACTCTTCTACTGACATGTATATTAATTCAAACAAGCATTTCCTTAATTATGCAAATAGCCTCACCAACAACCTCCCTTCCTGTCACAAAGGGGAACGTTTCCTTGTGCTAATTATATATATTGAGAGAAGTTTTGAGCGAGGCCCGAAAGCAAAACCCCAGCTCTGAACTATGGCCAACGGGTTGGTTCGAATTTTGGGTCCAGCTCTGTGAGTCTTACGTCTATGACTCTAGCATTGACGATGATGATCCTTTGCATTTCTCTGGCGTTTTTGCCCAAGGATCTCAGTGTGCTTTACAAATATTTCCAACTCCTCAATACCCACAACATCCCTGCAGGGTGGGTGTGCAGGTACATTTGACGGTAGCTATGCTGCTGTAGCATCACAGTGTAGACGCTTCTTACAGTGAGGGAAGGGGTTATACATTGCTGTTGGAACTCCACTTCCTACAGCGAGGATAGCTAGGCCAGTGGGATCGTTCTTCAGCTGACTTAATTTTATCTACACCAGGGGCTAGTTTGGCATAGCTACCATGCTCAGGGATGTGGGCACTCTGAGCATCGTTAATATGTCAACCTCGCTTCTTAAATAGAGACTAGACTATGAGGGAGCTTATTCCCAAATGCGGGACAAGGGAACAGGCAGAACCAATGGATAGATGTTTCTTTATCTCTGTCCAGGGTTTCTTCAGAGGAACAGGAACACTGGATTCTATGGGCATGCAAAAGGCTTGGTGGAGGAATGTTTTCCTAAGGGCTATGGAGCATGAAGCAGATGCAGTAGAAACAGGCCAGGAATCTAACTGGTGCAGGTTTTACTGCTGCCGTACAGAAGCATTACAGCTGACTTGCAGGTGGGTAAAGGTCTAATCCCAGCTGAATAAATGTGCAGGAGTATTTCTCCCGTGCATTCTCCCATCTTCTTGCCACGATCCCAGTTTAACAATCTGCGTGTCAGTAAAGTAGCTGTATCCCTTTCCATTTGATAGCATCTAATTGGTTGTGGATAATCCTATATTAACTCTCCCGGCTGGATCAAAAGGCCCTTGCGCACCTCAGTCACGTCCCATCTCCACAGAAGGTTCTGTTATCATGTTTATGAGCAGCCACCACAGACAGGAAATTTGCATATAAATAACCTGCCAGCACAGAAAGTCACAGAGAGGCACCTAGTAACTACTTCATTTATTACTCCGGAGAGAAGCAGAGGCAAATAGGCCACTGCGGTGGTCAGCTATAGAATCATAGAATCTCAGGGTTGGAAGGGACCTCAGGAGGTCCCCTGCTCACAGCAGGACCAATCCCCAGAGAGATTTTTACCCCAGTTCCCTAAATGGACCCCTCAAGGATTGAACTCCCACCCCTGGGTTTAGCAGGTCAATGCTTAAACCACTGAATATCATGGCAGATTCATCGCCCGTCACTGCTTTGTCCGCACCACTTCCATGACCCCATACAAAGGAATTTTGGGGTGTACACCTAAAATTTAGACATGACCAGGCACATTTCAGTGGCTCCTGCCTCCTACTGAGAGGGCAGGGGCAAGACAGGATCTGCTGATGCTCAGTGCCAGGGTGTTAACCCAAGCAGAGGGCGAGGGAGTCTTTACTTAGCCCCGTTGTCAGAGCCAACATTGCAGGTTAATGATGTGTTAGCCTTGAGCTTGCCTTTCTCTGTGCTTTGAAGGCAGGAGGAAGACAAAGAGAAGGGATGGTCTTGTTGTGTAGGCA